>NC_092791.1:22108973-23589219 GCF_047496795.1 Chiloscyllium punctatum | reverse complement strand
ACTGAAGTGTTCCCCTTCTGGGAGGGAACACTCCATCTGGTGATTGTACAGTGTCCATTCATCCATTCTAGCTTCCACCTAAACATATTAAAACAGCCATCCCCTCCAGACGAGCCCCACGCATACATGGTGGCTCAGTGATTCGCTCTACTGCCTCACAGTGCCAGGGACCCGGCTCAATCTTACATACACACGCTCTCCCTCACACACACCCCACCATCACTAACACCCCACCCCACCCTGCCCAACACACACACCCTCCACAGGCTTATAATCCATCACATTCACACACACACTTTACCAAGTTTGCACGCACTCTCTCACGTGCACTCACAATCATATTCTCTCTCTCTCGTACATGCAAACACATAAGCCTATGGGTGTGAATTTGTATTTGCAGATACATTCTATTTGGCTCAAAAAAATGCACACAACCTGCATGCATTTTGTAAATTCCACTTTGGAAATAGAACCAGTCTGACCAGCTTTTTTCAAAAAAAAAGGGTCAGAAAGTCATTTTTGAACAGTGGTTTAAATACATCAGTTCCACTCTGCTCTGTCTAGACCTTTCAAATTAAATATCTCTCTCAAATCACCTCTCAACCACAGCTTCTCTAATGTTTCTACATAAATGAAGTTCATCATCACTGAAACCATTTTCCTGAATTTTTTTCCACACACTCAAAATGCCCAAACTTTGTTAATAAATTGTGATACACAAAACTGGACACTATACTCCAATTGAGGTCAAACCAGTTTATTAACATGCTTCTGAAACACACCAAAGTAAACAGAACACTCCATTCAAAATGGTTATAGACTTAATGTCTGAAGTTTTTGGAGTCATTACACCAATACTTGTATCTGCTTCCATTCATCAAGTTGTTCACGTGCATTCATTCCAAGATTATTGTACAAGCAAGGGAGTAGGACACTCAAGTTAATTTCCTAGGCTATAGAAGCAGTGCTATCATTTATGGAAACCTATACCAACTTAAATGCCTCTCAAATATGCAAGGTGGAATTTCCTAAAACTGTTTTAAGTGGAGTCTGCTCTTGGTGCACATTGTAGAAAACAAAAATGCAGATTTGCACTTGCAACTAGTACCTTGCAAAAAGCTTCTTGTTGCTTTCAAACTGCACAGAACAAAGACACTTTCGCAAAATCCCCAAGCCACGTTACAGACCTCAAAGAGAATCACAGAGTTACAAACAGAACAACTCTCCGCCATCTGGGACACAACAGCAAGAGAATAGAATTCTTTCAGTGAATGAAGGAAACCTCTCCACCAAACAATTGGAAGATCCTATTAGAGCAAAACAGTGTGTTCAAAATAAATAAAACCTAAAGTTGCAATCAACTTACAACAAGGATAAGTATGTTGATGCTGTATGCATTCTACCAATTTTCACTACCTGTTACCATGAGTGTGAGAAACCAGGACTTCACCACAGGTCAAGTTAGTTTCTCCTTTTCATAGTTATCCCACCTGATTCTTCATAAGGCCAAACCTAACTAATGTTGCTACAAAAAGAAAATCTGGAATTAAGAGTCTAATGATGACCATGAAATAATTACTGATTATGGAAAAAAGCCATAAAAGGATCACTAATGTCCTTCAGGGAAGGAAATCTGCCATCCTCGCCTGGTCTGGCCTACATGTGACTCCAGACCTAGAGCAATGTGGTTAAATCTTTACTCCCCTCTGGGCATTTAGGGATGGGCAATAAACATTGACTTAGCCAGCGATGCCCATGACCAGTAAAAGAATTTTAAAAACTTTCAAGTGTTAACTGTGTACTTGGATAGGATGTAAGAAACTACCTTCTCTCATGTCCAGCTTCTTTCCTGCAGTTTACAGGCTTTTAAAAAGTTTCACATCAGTTAAGCAGGATTTCTGGGCTTACTTTCACTTAGCTTCGCTCCTCATTTTCAGTTTCAAACTATACTGGTCACTCACTTTAAAAGCAAAACACCCAGAGTCACTCTGATGAGCAGCTTGGTGATTTGTCTTAGATACGTAATTGCATTGATTTCGAAGCAAGTTGCTTATCCAACCAAAGATGCTACCACCACAGAACCAGACCAAGGAAAAGAACAAAGATAATTTACAGCCCAGGAACAGGCCCTTCGGCCCTCCAAGCCTGAGCTGAAAAGGGAGGAAGAAAGCACTAGGTGGTGAATTTTATTTTACCAGAAATAGTCGGTGTCAAATTTGGAGAGTTTCCGGAGGGCTCCTTTCTGCGGGCTCCTGCAGGTTTTTTCTCATTAGTGTCTGGAACTCCCCTCAGTACTTATGTGCACACCTCTATGGCAGCTTGCTCATTGTATTTTTCCTCTTACCAAAGGCAAAAGTACTCATCACTGCCAGGACATCATATTTAAAATGTAGTTGTGCATCGGGTCAAGATGACAGTCTGGAGCTACATTGCTCCTTCATCTGAAGATTTTCCCCAGAGATGGTGGACAGAGTCAAGTGAGCTTCATGTTTTATAAACAGGGACTTGGAGGTGCTGGTGGATGGAATGCAGAAGGAAACCCTCCAGCCTGGTCAGTGGTTGCCATTTGAGAAGTGCTCAGCAATGACCTTCTTTGCTCACAGATTGTTATCTCCCATTCACTGACTCTGCTGCTGCATCTGCCTTCCATCAAGGCTCATGGTCAACTGCTCACATGCAACATTTTCCCTCGCTCCCACCTCAATCTCCACACACTACTGACCCTGTGTAGCATCTGCACCTTGGCACACCTCACTATTTTTCCACCACTTTCAGCACTAGCAGCACTGCCAGGCACTCTCATGTCACTCAACCCCTCCCTTTGTCTCACTTCAGAAGAACTGATCACAATAGAACGGAGAGAGGCAAGAGAGAGGTGGTGGGGTGCCTGACATTTGTTTACTCACCTCCTACGAGATGATCTTTGCCCTAGTGGGAGAGGACCATGAACCATTCCTATGATGATGCAGAAATCTCTGGATCCCAATAACCAAGAAAGAATCACTGTCCATTGCCATGTTGCTCTTCCATTCCCAGGACTCTGAGTGTGGCTGAACTTCTACCCCTATTTCACTACTTATTCCTTTTTTTTGTCAGGCACCAGTAGGATTTGTATCTTCCCACTGTCAAGAGGGCAGCCCCACAACAAATCTCCTCCACCTCAGAGGATGAACCCACAGATCTCTCACACTGGCAAGGCTGTCTTCTGCCCTCCAGATACTGACACCTCAGTGGGCATTTTAACTAGGTTACAGTCAAAAGCACATGGTGGTGAGCACATCACTGCCTTGGAAAGAAAACTCCCCAGGCCGCTGGTGCTCAGAGGACTGCTGAAGCCTATGCACTTGCTTAGCCCCAGTTGAGGAGACCCCCATGGTGTCTGAAATTAACAACTCCATAGAAGGACTCAAGCAGATACAGGAGCAGCAAGCAGGTTTGTCAAAGGCACTGACAAACAGACTCAAAGTCTAGATTATAGTGGTGCTGGAAAAGCATAGCAGGTCAGGCAGCATCCGAGGAGCAGGAAAATCGATGTTGCGGGCAAAAGCTTTTCATGAGGAATAGAGGCAGGGTGCTGATTGGCTCCACTAATTTTATACTGTGCCATAGAGAGAGAGTGACATCCAACATACTCAGTCTATTGGAAAAATGCACAAAACTACTTGCTTAGCACTAATGGCAAGGAAACAAATGGACAAGGGGCCTTGACTTCATTCAGGTACCCCTTCCTTGCAAGGAGGCAAGGCAGTACCAGGAGGCACCTAGATAGAGGAGGAACCACAAAAGACCCCCAGAAGTCTCCTCTCCAGATATTCCAGAAGTGGCTGGAGCTTCCATCCTCAGCTCTGTGGAGTTCAGGTGGAGGAGGGTAATCCTGCATCTGGACAGGACACACTCAGCATGTCTGGGCCTTCTAACCACAAATGCCCCATGTTGCCGGACCAAAACACAGAGCAACAAGCTCCACAGCAGACTGCTTACACCCCAGCTGTGGAGCCCAGAACTGCACACAGAAACAAACGGAGGGAGAGGAAGACGACAACCTTCTCAGGGCACATTGGTGGCACAGTTGACACTTCATTGTAAATATATTCTCACATTCGCAAATACATGTTGACTGTTCTTCCTCAGCTGTGTAAGACAATGTCATTTTAGCTGCAACTACAAAAATGAAGGAGCAGAGCCTAGCCATCCTTAGTGTCACACATGTTCAAGGTGGGAAGTGAGAAGCTCTTGCATCTTGTGCAGGCTACGGGACTTGGAAGGTGATTGTCATTTCAGCAACTAAGCTGAATCCTTCCAGATTGCAAATCATTGCTTGTGAATCACAGGCATGAGTAAAATTGATCTGTAATGTTGAATGATGTGATCATTTGGGTTTGAGGCCAGGATGCTTAATCTACACAGTAGGCCGATGTGCAAGGTTGGCATGCAACATTTTGTGATCGTGAATGTCTTTCACCTGTGCTGTGTGGCTGTCAGTTTAATTCTATTGCCCATTGATGAATTATTGCACAAAAATTGGAGCCCCTCCCTTACAGACTGAAACACTTAATCTGTCCTATTTGCCCTCCCTGTCAATCCCACTGACTTTGATCTTATCCATGTTCCCACCCACCCACTTATTTAACTCTATCTCACCAATTTACCCCAAACATACCATGCCATCACGCCACACATTGTTCCCCCTGACCACTGAAGCCAAGGTGCTGTTGATTGATGTGCCCCTCCCCCCATTACCCATTTCCCTCCCAGGCCGTATCATCTCCCCTAGCTATTCATCAAGCTTCCCTCCCTCCTCTTCACAATCATTATACCCTCTGTATCCCAGCTTGCTAACTCCAATCCCCACAATCACATTCTCCAGCTTCCCTACCACAGCAGTGGCCCCTGATAAACCCCACCCACCCCCCTTGACTTTTCGTGAACAAGCCCACATGACTGGCATTCCTCTTCACTGACATGGAAAAATAGCCCTGACTGATGAGTGACCACATCCCTGACTGATCTTTGTGCAGCTCCTCAACTGACTTCCCACAATATTTCAGACTGGTTGCACTGGATCTGCAGGAGTGATTATCGCCCACTCCCTACAGATCCTTGGAGTCTGACTGCCCCTGGGCTGATTGTGGACGCTGTCCTAAACTTACTATGCTGGGACCTCCTGACTGAAAGCTGTCTTCCTTGGCCTGACTGGGTACTAGTCCCCTGAGATATGGCAATTTGACTAATGCACATGCAGTGTTGGTGCCACATAACCTGCTGGAGCACGGTGTAGGTGTGAAAATGTCATTACATGGTGCCACACAGCAACATGCCCATCCCTTTGATCATTGCTGACAAGCTGCAAAGCTTTGTATCTGCACTAAACAGCAAGGCAAGACAGAGATACTAAGTTTTATGTTTTGGTTGAACGGGCAAAGGCAAGGTTTCAGTATTAGAGTAGGCATAAAGCAAGCACTAGGAAAGCAAAACAGGAGCCCCAAGATCTACCCAGATTGAATACACGAGATGGGTACTCGTACCTGCATGCAAAGTATCCTGACAGCATTGTTACAATGAAAAACATCAGCGTGCTCCAAAGGGCAGCATTAAGGCACAGAACTATATTGGAAGTGAGTCAGAGATGTGCCATGAGAAACCAGTACGTGTCTGATGCCAGTGTCTGTGGGGACTAAGGGCAAGATCAAAGACCAGAGGAGCAAACAGCAGTGGGATTTGCCAGGTATCCACTCTGGCTTACATGTCAAGAACTGTCGTCTGTTACTTTCTATCTGGCAGGTGGAAGAATGGAAATTGCACATCAATGAAGCAAGATTTTGTAATAATACCATGCTAATGCATTCAAATAGTTGCAAATAGGCCTCTCACTACTCACTAGTGAGATTTTCATCTCGCCATTCAACACTTGATAGAGTAGAAAAAGCCTGATCCTTCAATGTTGAGAATCTCATTTCTGCCGATTTCTCCCTACTTTCCAAAGTGAACTGCCAATGTCCATGCCATTCAGGGGCTGGGAAGATTCTGCTCAAGGTCTGTAAACAGTACAATTCATGCCAAGGGACAAAGGAACGTTTTTTTAAAAATTGTTATGACTCATTGTGGTAGCGCTCAGGAAAATTGAGCTCCACTACTCCTGCAGTCATCGCAAAAGTCAAAAATTCAATGAATCCCTGACTTTCAGACCCAGGTTGACAGAATGCACAGATCAAGTTTCACGACTGAACAAAAATCTTCTTTTTAAAAAAACAAGCAATTAGACTCCAGCTACAGGTAAACAGTTAAAAATCGTTGGCACATCATACTAATTAAAGCTCAAACCTTTTATAAACCCACTCTTCCCCCCCCCCCCACCCCACCCCGTTTATACACACACACACACACACACACACACACACAAAAAGAGAGCAGAGGAGCAAACAGCAAGTGGGATTTGCCAGGTATCCACTCTGACTTACATGTCAAGAACTGTCGTCTGTTACTTTCTAACAGGTCGAACCGGTCTCTCGTTTCAGTCCAGTTTTTAAAAACAAAAAGTAACAAGATATGGCCCTCACAAATACAAAAATAGGTTTTGCTCATATTCAAAGTAATTTACTTAGTAAAAGTAGAAGTGCAAACACAAGCATACTACAATTACACTTGAAGAAAGTTGAGAACAAAGGAATTTTAATACCATCAACTATTTCATAACATAGCAGTTTAGTTGATTATACACTCACAATCAGAGGTGCAGCATAGAATGGAATCTGTACTACCAGAAATGCTGTCATGCAGAGGTTTCCAACTAAAGTCCCGAATAAATTCTCACTTCTCTTCTATCACATATGACTCAACAGCATAGAAATCTGCATGTTTGCAGGGTGCTGAAATTTAGTAGCATAACACAACTCAAAATGGGATAAAAGAAAACTTTCAGATCTCCAGTGGGACACTTGTTTCGAGGGAACTAATTTCATAAGGCTCCAGATTCAAGGGTGGAAAAACCATTCATTCTAGCAGTTAATTCCAAAAAATAGAACAGAATCCACAGACCAAATTCTGACCTGCTAACTCTCTTCATCTTCACTTTGGTCCGATTGAATCCTTGGTCTGGACGGAATGCAACAGAGAAATTAAATCCAGCTTTGACACCCCTGCCACCTTGATCTAGGCCTTTTATGCTCAATCGGAATACAATGAATTCACAGACACTAATTTTTTTGTGTTAATAGATGGAGAAGTCATCCCGGTTTGCAAAATAAAAATTTATTCTATGACTCTCACTGGCTAAAAAGTTAGAAGTAGTGTGTGTTTCAAAATATCGGCAATCATAGAAGTATTCAATAAAAGCAGAGCAGGTCTGATTTTAACTTCAACTCCATGTTCCTGCCTACCCTGATCCATGCTTATCAAGAATCAACCTAACTCGCCCTTAAAATCTTCAAAAGATTTTGTCTCCACCACCTTGGAGGTACAGAATTCCAAAGACCCAACCCTCAGAAAAGAATTCACCTTGCTGTGACCTGAAATAGGCAATCCCTTATTTTTAAGCAATGACCTGCAGTTACCAACTATCCCACGAGAAGAATGAAACATCCTCTCCACATCCTAATATATATCTCATAAATAGCATATTAAGTTACAAGCAACTTAATTTATTCTGGGCTCCCAGTTAGCGCACTACTCCTTTACTGACCACCTTCCTCCATCACCCTTCTGTAGCCACTAGCTTCTCAACCCATCCATCCCTTTGCAGCACTGGCTTCTCCATTGTCATGATGCTTTGGGATCTTGTACACATCAAACAAGTCACTCCATAGTCTTCTAAACTCCTGCAGACACAAGCCCAGTCTATCCAACCTTCCCTCATAAGGTAACCTGCCTATTCCAAATATTAATCATGTAAAAATAAAAAAGGTAAAATAGTGGGCGCAGGAAACCTGAAACACAGAAGGCTAGAAAAACCTCAGCAGGTCTGGCAGTATCAAAACCTCTGAAGAGTCATACCAGACTTGGAATGTTAATGCTTTCTCTCTTGACAGATGGTCGCAGACCTGCTGAGTTTCTCCAGCATTGTGTTTGCCTGAGTCCAGTAAACATTCTCTGAACTGCTCTGAATACATCTGCACCCTTCCTTAAATAAAAGGACCAATTTTATGCATAGAACTCCAGACGTGATTTCACCAATGCCCTGTACAACTACTTTTGCATTCAATTCCATCACAATAAATTATAGCATTCTACTTGCTTTCTTAATTACTTGCTGTACCTTCATACTAACCTTTTAGCATTAAGCACTGGACACCCAGTTCCCTGTGCATCTCAGTGCTCTACAATCTCTCACCATTTACATAATTTGCTTTTTTATTGTTCTTGTGAAATGACTTTTTCCCACTTTCCCAGGTTACACTCCATTTGCCAGCTTTGCCACTCAACCTATCTAAATTCTTCTGTAGCCTCATGGGCTCTTCACAACAGACATATTTTCCTAACTTTGTGACATCAGCAAAATAAACAACCATACCTTCAGTGGTTCATCCAAGTCATTTGATAGCTTATCTTGTGTTGGGTGGCTTGTCCACCGCTGCCACAAGCAAATTCTTGCCTTTATCATTCACAACTCTAGCCAAACTTGTTCTATATTTTGGCTCCCCAGACTCTGGGTCATCCCTCTTTACTCCTTGAATATCACCTTTTTTCAACAAAGCCACCCTTTTCCTAACTTTCTGGTCTTCCTAAATGTCACATAACCTTCAATATTCAGGTCTAATCAATGCTATCTTGCAGACATGCATCTGTAATGGTTATTAGATCTTTCTTCCTCTCAATTTGGAAATCAGTTCATCTGCTTTGTTGTGAATACTTTGTGCATCCATATAAAAAGCCTAAATTTTGTCCGTTTTTTTTAGTAATCTTTAATTTTATCCAATTCACTCATATTTTCTCTCCCTTCCATACCTGGTCTGTTTATAATTTCCCATATTAGTACCTACTTCTCCATCTTCATCTCTACTCTTTGATCTACCACATCAGCTCAGTGGTCAGCACTGCTCCCTCACAGCGCCAGTGATCCAGGTTCAACTCCAGCCTTGGGTCACGACCTGTGTGGAGTTTGCACATTCTCCCCATATCTGCGTGGGTTTCCTCCCACAGTCCAAAGATGTACGGGTTAGGTGACTTGGCCACGCTAAAATTACCCATAGTGTTTAGGGATGTGTAGGCTAGGTGCATTCGTCAGGGGAAATGTAGTGTAATATGATAGGGGAATGGGTCTGGGTGGGATACTCTTCGAAGGGTTGGTGCAGACTTGTTGGGCCAAATGGCCTATTTCCACACTGCAGGCATTCTATGATCTCACCAAATTTGATCCCTTGTCCCCACTATTTCGTTTAAAACTCTGCCTGACTCCCTAGTTGTGCAGGTCACAAGAACACTGGCGTCAACATGGTCCAGGATTAAACCACCCAAGTGGTACAGATCCCACTTACTCCATAGGTGCTCCACAAACTAGAACCCACTTCTCCCACTAAGCCACTTAAGATTGTAACATCTACCATACTCTCATTAATGCCAGTACCAGGTCAGCATTCACCCTTCAATTTTCCCTTGATCACTGGAATTGTGTCCTTTGTTTAGCATTTCCTTGATAGGGATATTATGACCGGACACATGCCACATTAAGGATGGCAGATGCACAACATAGCTTGGTAAAATTCATTAAAAGTACCAGGATGGTGCCCATTCTGTTTAAATTTAGATTATCTTGGATTTCTTCCAATGACAACAGAGTAAAATAAATCACAGGACAAACACTGCATGGCTAGGTACCTGATAGCTTGCTAAGCAATAAAACTACTGAGTATGTTCATGTCAACTATGGCATTTAATTGCAATATTATTTCCTCCCCCCCCCCCATACTTACTTCAAGACAATTTTTTCCCCCAATTTATCACTTTTTTTCAATCTTGAAACCTTGGATAAGCCGTACTCAGATTAGCTTGCTTTGTACTTTGTGCTCTGAACTCTATTTTGTGAGCAAGAGGCACTGTCTCTGGATTAGTGATGCTGGAAGAGCACAGCAGTTCAAGCAGCATCCGAGTAGCTACTTGGATGCTGCCTGAACTGCTGTGCTCTTCCAGCATCACTAATCCAGAATCTGGTTTCCAGCATCTGCAGTCATTGTTTTTACCAAAGAGGCACTGTCTGCAGAAAGCTGCTGAAGCAGACATTATTTCAGACTTGTCCAGTCCAAATCAGCTCAGACCTTAAGACCCCTTTTGTAGGTGGTACAAATTTCAGTCAGAAAATACTTTTTTTAAAAATGTAGTTTTGTTCTCATCTTACAGTCATACATGTATTACCTTTTCGATAGATATAGTCAGATAGACAACTTACGAATGAAAACCATGAATGATGCACCAGGTGACAAGTCTCCAGAATGCAGAACTAATTATAGTTAATATAAATGAAGGGCATATGCCACAAAAGGTACTGTATGTAATGCCTTGCAGCTGGGAGAACACAGTAAACTCACAAGTCAAATCATAAGGGCCCATCCACAGATTCATGTTAAGAGTGGCTTGGAGTTAACTGAGGAAACCCCTATATAACTTGATTTGCTTACAAATGCATTGTTAAATCAAGAAAACACAGCACCATAGCAAATGTGTGAAACGGGTCTATTTTTCCAATTTCTTTCCACCTTTACTGGTCTGACCCTGTACAGTAGAAGCTTCTGAAAAAATGTTGGGAGGAAGTTCTGGAGAAACTTAGTCATCTTTTTCAGCTAAGTGTGCTTTCTGTGTTTTTGTGTTGCAATGCAAAATCTCAGAACGTCCCTACAGCCTTTACGGCTTCAGCTGGGATACAGGTAGGAGAGAATGTGGACTCCTCAGGGTCACTGGCCTCCTTAGTTGAAGGATATACTAAATCTATGATTGCCTGATGAGAGTTCCATTGCATACAATGTCGTGTACCTTGGCATATATTTCTATGGTTGCCCCCACTAGAATTATTATGCCAGCCTCCCACAAATGAGAAGAGTCTAGTCATTGGACTAGATAGCCTAACTCTGTCCAATGCCTTCACAGCATCTTGCATGATTGTAGCCAGGTTGAACCCAGCATGGTGGAAGTAGTTGACATCAGTGGTTTCCATGACTTTCTTCCACACCTTCATCATGAGCATGGCCTCTACAGCAGTTGGGTTGTTCTCCTGCTTATCGTGGCCTCAATAACCTAAGAGATCAGCTGCCATCGGTTGTTGGTTTTTAAGATTCCTAATTACTCTCCGATCCATTGGCAGGAACTTGGCTGTGATGTTTGGAGGCAAGATGGTTAGCTTTATGCTAGAGGCCAGTGATGTCAGGGTGGGCAGGGCTGTTGCCCATAAATGATAAGTAGTCTTCATTTTCTTCTATTCATATATTCTGTTCACTTTAGTGATCCACATAAAAATGCTGCAAGTGCTGGTGTTGGACTGGGATGGACAAAGTTAAAAATCACTCAACACCAGGTCATCTAGGCAGCTTTGTTAATATCTTGACATTCATAAAGCAATGTAGCTTCTTGGACTTTCCTATCACAAGCAGCAGCAGCTTTTTAGTACCATCCATGTTGGTGCAGACCACAGCAGTGATGCAGTCCTTGCTTCACTTCCCACCAAAACACCAACTTTCAACCTGGTAAAAGACAGTAACAGCCTGTTTAATCTCTTATGCAAACATCTCTTGGTACATACTCATTCAGGAGATGGGTGAGACCATTTTGCATCCAAATCTGTTATTGTTGCTGGAACTGCCATACTCTCACAACATGGTAGACAAGGACATTCCTGGTCTTGAAATCAGTCCAGCCATCCATCACTGCAAGCGCACTCAAGAGGCCTTGCCTCCACTTCACTTGGTTTCCAACCAACAGTACTTTTAACTTTTCTCACAGATTTAGTTATACTTGCAAGGTTTGAACACCTTTTCACAGAGACACCTCGATATTGAATGATGGCTTGCCTGCGATTTTATAGCAACAAGCATAGCAACTCCAATGCAATTAAGTTTGTAGCATCATTTGACAAACATCCAGGAATTTGGCTAATCCAGAGTTATCAGTGCAGAACTTCAGCTCATCACAGGCATCCTTTGACTGGATTTCCTATTCTACCAGCAGGAATGGTTGACAGCTTCATTACTGGATTTTCAGATTCTTTGAACTTAAGTCACTGCGATTTCACTGTAACTGGACCAATATAAGCAAAGTTAGACAAGATGAAGTTGCTCCAATGCAGTTTTAAGATGGTTGAATATGTTTCAGTGCAAGCAGGCCTGGGACCAGTGTTCCACAACGATGCTGGGTTTACTTTTGTTTGTCATTTACATAAATGATTTGGATGAAAATTTAGGGGGCATGGTTAGTAAGTTTGCAGATGACACCAAAATTGGTGGTATAGTCGACAGTGAAGGTTATCTAAGATTACAAAAGGATCTTGATCAATTGGGCCAGTGGGCTGAGAAGAGACAGATGAAATTTAATTTGGATAAATGCAAGGTATTGCATTTTGGTAAAAAAAACAAGGGCAGGTCTTATACAATTAATGGTAGGGCCCTGGGTAGTATTGTCAAACAGAGATCCAGGGGTTCAGATACATGGTTCTCTGAAAATTACATCACAGGTAGAAAAGGTAGTTAAGGCAGCGTTTAACATGCTCAGACCATTGAGTACAGGAGTTGGGGCATCATGTTGTACAGGATGTTGGTGAGGCCTCTTCTGGAGTACTGTGTCCAGTTCTGGCTGCCATGCTATATTATATTGGAGAGGGTTCAGAAAAGTTTTACCAGGATGTTGCCATGACTGGAGAGTTTGAGCTGGATAGGCGGAGACCTTTTTCACTGGAGCATAGGAGGGTGACCCTTGTAAAGATTTATAAAATCAGGAGAGGTATAGATTAGGTGATCGCCAGGTGTCTTTGCCCAAAGGGTGGAGGATTTCAAAACTAGGGAGCATATTTTTAAGGTGAAAGGAGAGAGATTTAAAAGGGACCTGAAGGACAACATTTTCACACAGCGGGTGGTTGTGTGTGCAATGAACTGCCAGAGGAAGTGGTAGATGAGACTACAGTTACTACATTTAAAAGACATTTGGATAAGTACATGAATAGGAAAGGATATGGGCCAAAGGCAATCAAGTGGGACTAGTTCAGTTTGGGGCAACTTGGACCAACTTGTCCTGCATGACTCTTAAAACTCTAAGTATACAAGCTGTTCCCCAATTTTGAGGTTGTTATTTCAACAAAAGAAAATATTGTTTTCTACAATGCAGAGACTAAAATATAAACCAGTGAACTTGGAGGAGCCCTGAAGGTATACCAAGAAATTTCCCCAATTATACACATGGGCACTTTTTCTACACAGTTCCAATAATTGCCAGCAAAGTCCCACCTCTGTCCCAAAGTACTTTCTCAAAAGTTCACATTTTACTGAATCGATGTTAAATGAAATTTCCTCCATTCTTACCATTCCCCCTCCATTTTTGGAAGTCGCCAAATCATGCAAGGCTACAGTTTCATCAGTGCATTTCTTGCCACTCATTCCTCATTCCTGAAGAAGGGCTTATGCCCGAAACGTCGATTCTCCTGTTCCTTTGATGCTGCCTGACCTGCTGCGCTTTTCCAGCAACACATTTTTAAGCTCTGATCTCCAGCATCTGCAGTCCTCACTTTCTCCTAATCTTCTTTGCTGTCCATTACACCTCCAATTTTGGTGTCATCTGCAAACTTACTAACTATACCTCCTGTGTTCACATCCAAATCATTAATATAAATAATGAAAAGTAGTGGACCCAGCACCGATCCTTATGGCACTCCACTGGTCACGGGCTTCCAGTATGAACAGCAACCCTCCACCACCACCCTCTGTCTTCTACCTTTGAGTCAGTTCTGTATCCAAATGGCTAGTTCTCCCTGCATACCATGAGATCTAACCTTGCTAACCAGTCTCCCATGGGGAACCTTGCTGAACGCCTTACTGAAGTCCACATAGATCATGTCCACCGCTCTGCCCTCATCAATCCTCTTGGTCACTTCTTTAAAAAACTCAATCAAGTTTGTGAGACATGATTTCCCACACACAAAGTCATGCTGACTATCCCTAATTAGTTCTTATCTTTCCAAATACATGTAAATCCTGTCTGCCAGGATTCCCTCCAATAACTTTAGGGGCGGCATGGTGCCTCTGTGTGTAGCACTGCTGTCTCAAAGCACCAGGGACCCAGGTTCGATTCTAGCCTTGGAAAACTGTCTGTATGGAGTTTGCACATTCTCCCTGTGTCTGCGTGGGTTTCCTCCGGGTGCTCCGGTTCCCTCCCTCAGATGTGCAGGTCAAGTGAATTGGCCATGCTTAATTGCCCATAGGGTTAGGTGCTTAGTCAGAGGGAAATGGGTCTCTGGGCGGGTTACTCTTTGGAGGGTTGGTATGGACTTGTTGGACCAAAGGTCCTGTTTCCACACTGTAGGGAATCTAATATAATCTAATCTAATCAAATTAAATCAATTTGCCCACCACCAGTGTCAGGCTCACTGGTCTATATTTCCCTAGCTTGTCCTTACCACCTTTCTTAAATAGTAGCACGACGTTAGCCAACCTCCAAGTCTTCCAGCACCTCACTTCTGACTATCGATGACACAAATATCCGAGCAAGGGGCCCAGCCATCATTTCCTTAGCTTCCCACAGAGTTTGAGGGTACACCTGATCAGGTCCTGGGGATTTATCCACTTTTATGGGTTTCAAGACATCCAGCACTTCCTCCTCTGTAATATGGACGTTTTTCAAGATGTCACCATCTATTTCCCCACATTCTATATCTTCCACAGTAAACACTGATGCAAAATACTCATTTGGTATCTCTCCCATCTCTTGCAGTTCCACACATAGGCTGCCTTGCTGATCTTTGAGGGGCCCTATTCTCTCCCTAGTTATCCTTTTGTCCTTAATGTTTTTATAAAAATCCTTTGGATTCTCCTTAACTCTACTTGTCAAAGCTATCTCATGTCCCCTTTTTGCCCTCCTGATGTCCCTCTTAAGTATACTCCTTCTGCCTTAATACTCTAAGGATTCATTCGATCTCAGTCTATACGTGACGTAGGCTTCCTTCTTTTTCTCGACCAAAACCTCAAAGTCTTTCGTCATCCCTACACTTACCAGCCTTTCCTTTCACCCTGACAGGAATATATTGTGTCTGGACTCTCGTTATCTCATTTCTGAGGGCTTCCCATTTTCCAGCCATCCCTTTACCTGCGAACATCTGCCCCCCAATCGGCTTTTTAAAGTTCTTGCCTAATACCGTCAAAAATCAGCCTTCCTCCAATTTAGAACTTCAACTTTTAGATCTGGTCTATCCTTTTCCATCACTATTTTAAATCTAATAGAATTATGGTCGCTGGCCCCAAAGTGCTCCCCCTACTGAGATCTCAGTCACCTGCTCTGCCTCATTTCCCAAGAGTAGGTCAAGTTTTGCACCTTCTCTAGTAGGTACATCCACATATTGAATCAGAAAATTTTCTTGTACGCACTTAACAAATTCCTCGCCATCTAAACCCTCAACATAATGGCAGTCCCAGACTATGTTTGGAAAGTTAACATCCCCTACCATGACCACCCTATTATTCTTGCAGATAGCTGAAATCTCCTTACAAATGTTTCTCAATTTGACTCTGACTGTTAGGGGGTTGAAAATATAATTCCAATAAAGGTGATCATCCTTTCTCATTGCTCAGTTCCATCCAAATAACTTCACTGGATGTATTCCCAGAACTATCCTCCTTAAGTACAGCTGTAATGTTATTCCTTATCAAAACAGTCACTCCCCCCCTCCTCTCTTGCCACCCACCCCCCCTCCCCCTTTCTATCCTTCCTGTAGCATTTGTATCCTGGAACATCAAGCTGCCAGTCCTGCCCATCCCTGAGCCATGTTTCTGTAATTGCTATGATATCCCAGTCCCATGTTCCTAACCATACCCTGAGTTCATCCGCCTTCCCTGTTAGGCCCCTTGCATTGAAATATATGCAGTTTAATTTATCAGTCCTACCTTGTTCTCTGCTTTGTCCCTGCCTGCCCTGACTGTTTGACTTGCCTTTGTTCTCAACTGTACCAGTCTCAGATTGATGTCTTTCCTCACTACCTCCCTGGGTCCCAACCCCCCACCTTACTAGTTTAAATGCTCCAGAGCAGATCTAGCAAATCTCCCTGCCAGTATATTAGTCCCCTTTCAATTCAGGTGCAATCCATCCTTCTTGTTCAAGTCACTGCTACTCCAAAAGAGATTCCAATGATCCAAAAATGTGAACCCTTCTCCCATGCACCAGCTCCTCAGCCACACATTCATCTGCTCTATCCTCCTATTCCTACCTTACTAGCTCGTAGCACAGAGAACAATCCAGATAGTACTACCCTCGAGGACCTCGTTTAAATTCCTGCCGAACTTTCTATATTCTACCTTCAAAATCTCATCCTTTTCTCTTCCTAATTTGGAGATGCCAGTGTTGGACTGGGGTGTACAAAGTTAAAAATCACACAACACCAGGTTATAGTCCAACATGTTTAATTGGAAGCACACTAGCTTTCGGAGTTTCGCTCCTTCATCAGGTGATAGTGGAGGGCTCAATCCTAACACACAGAATTTATAGCAAATATTTACAGTGTGATGTAACTGATTGTCTGTTAAGCCTTTCATCTGTTAGAATACCGTAATAGTTTCACTTCTTTCATGTGTAAATCACAAAACCCTTTTTTTTTAAAGTTGCATTCTCGGGTTAGCTGTTAACAATGGTGATAACTTGACAATATGTTGAAGGCGTTGGCCCCCTGGTGTTCTCTGTTTAGATTTTTTAGAATAGAATCAGTGAGATAATGGAGTTCTACATGAATGCATGCAGTTTTTGAGCAAAGTACAATGTAACCCTGTAAGTACAAATTCACCCCAAAAAGAGAGTGTGTGTGTGTCTGTCTGTCTGTCTGGGTTGTGTTGTGTGATTTTTAACTTTGTACACCCCAACACTAGCATCTCCAAATCATGACTACTATCGACACCACGAACCACCGGCTTAAAGTGGAGAGGATCTCCAAGAAGACCGCACATATCGACACAGACATCAAGTTTCTACAGGAATGCAGGCAAGCAGGAAAGATCCCAAAAGGATTACGGATCAGAGAGACTTTGCCACCGCACCTCTCGTAAACTCCTCAATCATCTCATGCACCAACTCTGCAGCAGGCGCCACACCTTGAAATTCAGATGGAGGCCACACTCTCAGCCTGCACTCAGGATACATCAGTACAATTATGTGACATTGCCAAACAGACAAGGCGACAAAACTACACCATGTACATGCACGCCAAGAACAAAAAAAAACTGGAGAAACTTGGCATTCTCACCAGTAATAGCAAAGGCCACCCTGGAACCACAATAGACAACATCATCACTGCAGGGAAGTCTATTATCAACTTATCGGACCACACCCTTCGACCGGAAGAGATTGAAGTCCTGAGTAGGGGTCTCAACTTCTGCCCCACCACCAAAATGAACCCGTTGGTTCTGGTAGCAGACACGGAGGAGTTCATCAGACGAATGAGACTCCGGGAATTCTTTCAAGGTGCCAGCAGTGATCCCAATGAGCCCACTGATGAACTGGATCAGTCATCACAGGGATCTGTAGAGGAGCGACCAAAGGTGTCAACTTGGACCCCACCAGACAGCCGCTGCCCTGGGCTTGACATGTATGCTCAGTCAGGAAATATATAAATGCCAGATTCATCAGCCATACCCACAAGGTAGAGCTAAACATCACTGGTTCACAATGCAATGCCATCCCGAATCTCAAAAACAATCACAACATTGTCATCAAACCAGCAGATAAAGGAGGAGCCATTGTCATTCAGAATAGAACAGATTACTGCAAGGAAGTGTACCGACAACTGAACAACAATTCTGTTTGTTAGGATTGAGCTCTCCGCTACCACCTGAAGGAGCGACGCTCCGAAAGCTAGTGTGCTTCCAATTAGACCTGTTGGACTATAACCTGGTGTTGTGAGATTTTTAACTTTTCTCTTCCTATGTCATTACGCACATTTGAACCAATGACCTAGGCTGGTCCCTTTCCCCTTTGAGGGCATTCTGCACCTTCTGAGGGATCCTTAATCTTGGCATCAGGGAGGCAACACACCATTCTGATTTTTCACTACTGGCTGCAGAAACATCGGTCTGTGCCTCTGACTAGAGAGTACCCTATCACAAATCAATTGCTTGGAACCAGACATACCCCTTATTACTTCAGAGCCCATCTCAGTACCAGAAACCTGGCTGTTTGTGCTACATTCCCCTGAGAATCCATCACCAAGACATTTTTCAAGACAAAATCCTTATTTGAAATGGGGATAACCACAGAAGACTTCTGCACTATCTGCCTACCTCTCCTGGAGTTAACCTGTCCGTATCTGCGGCTTTTCTCCCTTCCTATAACTGCCATCCATCACACCTGCTAGCTCCTGTCAATTCCTCATTGCCTCGAACTGTCGCTCCAACTGATCCATTCGATCTGATAGGATTCACAACCAATGACGTTTCCTGGAAACCTAATCCTCAGTAACATTTAAACTCTCCCTAAACTCCAACATCCGACAAGAAAAGCATATCGCTCTACAAAAGGCCATCTTGCTTCTTCACAATCTACAAAGCCAGAAAATAGTACCGTCTTATTGCTCTTAAAAAAAACACTGCTCCTGGCTAACTTAAGACTTATGACTTATATTTTTAAAATTTAATCAAGAGACAGATCTCAATAAAACATATAATCAAGAAAAAACCCAATCTACTTCCTATTGTAGATTTACAACAAAGCTACACTTAAAACTATGCACTTATCTGTTCCTGCGCTGCGAGTTCTCCTACACAGGTTCCTCCAAGATCACGTGTGAATTTTGCCGTTTTGTTAAGTTTTCCTAGATGCACTAAAATGTCCAGAGATACATGAATTCAAACAGCAAAGGCAGGAACTGTGCAGATTCACTGTTGTGTCATTTAGCAGTGTAGGTTTCTTTCTCTCTCTCCTTCACTGACCATGTGCTATCTTCGTCTGTCCTTCTCCCTCTTAAAAGTGTCGTTGTTTTGACATTTTTTTCTCCTCCAAAGTTCCAAAACGATGCAACAGCATATAAAACAGTAATTGTTGCTCCTGGAATTCAAGGAAATCACCTCCAATACCTAAAATACCTCAGAAAAGGAGCAGCTCTTACAGCCACAACTTTTTCCTGTCCTCCATCTTGGATTACCCAGAATCCTCAATGGGAGGAATCAATCTGGTTGGTGGTAGGGAGGAGTGGAAGGGTGGGGGAAGGGAGGTTATTTGAAATTGGAGAACTCAAATGTTGACTCCTCCACGCTGTAGGCTGCCCCGGCAGAAGTTGAGGTGGTGTTCCTCCAATTTGCAGTCTGATTCACTGTGGCAAAGGAGGAGGCCAAGGATGGTCATGTCGGAAAGGGAGTGGGAGCGGGAATTAAAATGGGCGGTGACTAGGCGGTCCAGTCGGCCTCTGCAGCCCCGGCTGAGAGTGACGGCCAGGTGACAGATAGCAATCTTTACTTGCTTTTGTAAGTTTTTATTTCGAGATACGCATTCCAAACATTTTAACCTACTAACCACAGTGAATCTGATAGTCTGTTCATTCTTACAGGAACACAAGCAAATTCCAGGTTTGATGCCCACCAATCTACACATATTTAATATTGACCATAGGAGATAACACGAAACTACAATCCTGTACTCCGTAAATATCCATGTGCAGTTTTTGGAACTTTGGTCACTGCTAGAAAGTATATTCCTGCCAGGGTGGAAAGGAAGGCTGGTAGGTATATGGAATGCTGGATGACTAAAGAAATTGAGGGTTTGGTTAAGAAAAAGAAAGAAGCATATGTCAGGTATAGACAGGATAGATCGAGTGAATCCTTAGAAAAGTATAAAGGAAGTAGGAGTAGACTTAAGTGGGAAATCAGGAGGGCAAAACGGGGACATGAGATAGCGTTGGCAAATAGAATTAAGGAGAATCCAAAGGGATTTTACAAATATATTAAGGACAAAAGGGTAATTAGGGAGAGAATAGGGCCCCTCAAAGAGCAGCAAGGCGGCCTTTGTGTGGAGCCACAGAAAATGGGGGAGATACTAAATGAATATTTTGCATCAGTATTTACTGTGGAAAAGGATATGGAAGATATAGACCGTAGGGAAATAGATGGTGACATCTTGCAAAATGTCCAGATTACAGAGGAGGAAGTGCTGGATGTCTTGAAACGATAAATCCCCAGGACCTGATCAGGTGTACCCGAGAACTCTGTGGGAAGCTAGAGAAGTGATTGCTGGGCCTCTTGCTGAGATATTTGTATCATCGATAGTCACAGGTGAGGTGCCGGAAGACTGGAGGTTGGCAAATGTGGTGCCACTATTTAAGAAGGGCGGTAAAGACAAGTCAGGGAACTATAAACCGGTGAGCCTGACCTCGGTGGTGGGCAAGTTGTTGGAGGGAATCCTGAGGGACAGGATGTACATGTATTTGAAAAGGCAAGGACTGATTCGGGACAGTCAACATGACTTTGTGTGTGGGAAATCATGTCTCACAAATTTGATTGAGTTTTTTGAAGAAGTAACAAAGAAGATTGATGAGGGCAGAGCAGTAGATGTGATCTATATGGACTTCAGTAAGGCGTTCGACAAGGTTCCCCATGGGAGACTGATTAGCAAGGTTAGATCTCATGGAATACAGGGAGAACTAGCCATTTGGATACAGAACTGGCTCAAAAGGTAGAAGACAGAGGGTGGTGGTGGAGGGTTGTTTTTCAGACTGGAAGCCTGTGACCAGTGGAGTGCCACAAGGAACAGTACTGGGCCTTCTACTTTTTGTCATTTACATAAATGATTTGGATGCGAGCATAAGAGGTACAGTTAGTAAGTTTCCAGATGACACCAAAATTGGAGGTGTAGTGGACAGCAGAGAGGGTTACCTCAGATTACAACAGAATCTGGACTAGATGGGCCAATGGGCTGAGAAGTGGCAGATGGAGTTTAATTCAGATAAATGCGAGGTGTGCATTTTGGGAAAGCAAATCTTAGCTGGATTTATACGCTTAATGGTAGGGTCCTAGGGAGTGTTGCTGAACAAAGAGATCTTGGAGTGCAGGTTCATAGCTCCTTGAAAGTGGAGTCGCAGGTAGATAAAATAGTGAAGGCGGCTTTTGGTATGCTTTCTTTTATTGGTCAGAGTATTGAGTACAGGGGTTGCGGCTGTACAGGACATTGGTTACTGGATTAGTGGTGCTGGAAGAGCACAGCAGTTCAGGCAGCATCCAACGAGCAGCGAAATCAACGTTTCGGGCAAAAGCCCTTCAGGCCATGTTGGAGTATTGCGTGCATTTCTGGTCTCCTTCCTATCGGAAAGATGTTGGGAAACTTGAAAGGGTTCAGAAAAGATTTACAAGGATGTTGCCAGGGTTGGAGTATTTGAGCTTTAGGGAGAGGCTGAACAGGCTGGGGCTGTTTTCCCTGGAGTGTTGGAGGCTGAGGGGTGACTTTATAGAGCTTTACAAAATTATGAGGGGCATGGATAGGATAAATAGACAAAACCTTTTCCCTGGAATCAGGGAGTCCAGAACTAGAGGGCATAGGTTTAGGACGAGAGGGGAAAGATATAAAAGAGACCTCAGGGGCAACTTTTTCACGCAGAGGGTGCTACGTGTATAGAATGAGCTGCCAGAGGATGTGGTGGAGGCTGGTACAATTGCAACATTTAAGATGCATTTGGATGGGTATATGAATAGGAAGGGTTTGAAGGGATATGGGTTGGGTGCTGGCAGGTGGGACTAGATTGGGTTGGGATATCTGGTCGGCGTGGACAGGTTGGACCAAAGGGTCTGTTTCCATGCTGTACATCTCTATGACTCTATGCTAGGCTTTTCATCTTAGTCCAGGAGATACCAAGCCCAATTTTGGGATCTCTAGTAGAGACAAGTGACTAATTTAACTGAAGTCCAAACACTTTTTTAAAAAAAATTCGCATTTTTCAATTTTGTTAGATATCGGATTTGAAATTTCATTTACCCACATCGTAAAGGAGTAGTCAAGCACTCAACTACACTGGCTACATAATTTTTCCCTGCAGTTTGTTGTGTAGCACTCTCTCATGGACCAAATCCCTTCCCATGTTCTCCCACTGTAATCAAATTCCAAAGAACCAAAACACCTCCATTTACTCAATTTGTAAGCACATTCCATTGGACCAAGCGCTTCTGGTCACCTCCATTAAAAATAGATTCCAATGGATTAACCGGTTCCAGTCATTCCCCTTGAGTGAATCCAATGCATCAAATCCCTTCAACTCACTTTTATCAAGAATTTCTAACCCAATCATACAGTATTCCCAACTACTTGTATCTGTGTGCTTGGAGTGCAGAACACCAGTTCTCTCTCAAAACATTAATATCTTTTTAAAGTGATAAACAAGGAAAACAATAAAATCAATTCAGTTACATATTACAATTAATATGAAAAGTTTGCATGAAATGTGGTGCACACAATATAAACTGGTTTTGAAAAATATCTTTTACTTGGCTAAATTATCACAGCACAGGAGAGCAAGTTGATTCAGAAAAAGGTAATTAGGCGATTCCATACTTAGGATTTAAAAGCATGTTAGTTGCAGCAAGATAAAAGATTCTGGGAGGTTAAGGAACCAATGTTTAAAGGTCCTGAGGAAGAAATAAAAGAATCATTTGGTGAGCTGCCAATCTGGATTAGTACTTCAGCCAGAAGTGCTGCCCCATGGAATGATGACCAGCGAGAAAAGGAAAATTACAGGAAAAACTGGAACAGATACATTTTGAAAAGTAGAAGTAAATTTTGCAGCCAAATCCCAATTTATTCCTTTTAATGCTGAGCCAGTGGATTGATGAGAACTAACATAACCACAACGTGAACTAAAGTAACGTTGACAAAAATTGAAAGAGTAATAATAATATTAATAATAATTCACACTGAATGCAATTTACTCTTTTCAACTCACCACCTTTAGATTCGAGTCTGCCATTCTCAAAGGCATCCCAAGGCTACCTAATCTGCATGAACACTTATTTGATAGTACAGATAGTTCTTTCAGAACGCGATAGTTCCAATCCTGTGCAAGCATGTGCTATACAAGAATCGCACTACACAAATAGCATTTTAAAAAGTGTTAGTGATGTTACTGTGCTGTAGCCAAAACACATTTTAAAAGTTTGCACTTTGAAACAGCGTCTCCTATTAGTCAATTGCTTTACAGTGAACTTGCGTTGATGAAACGCATGTTTTAGTGAAATGACCTGTACAGAATTGGTGTATTAAAAAACAGACATGTTATTGATGTCTTTTGTCTGTTTTAATTAAACGAGAGTGGGGGACAAAAGTTCCCTGGCAGATTCTCTATGGCAACGCCTTGACTAGAGTTGACTTGCTCACAAATTAGGACACTTTTTCTCTGCTCCAAGGAAAACAAACCCAGTCTATCCAAGTAAATCAAACAAAGAATTGCAGATGCTGGAAATCTGAAAAACAAACAAACAAAAACAAATTGTTGGAGAAACTCAGCAGGTCTGGCAGCATCTGTGGAGACAAAACTAAGTTAATGCTTAGAGTCCAGACATGCTGAGTTTCGATAACAATTTCTGTTTTTGTCTCAGTTTTTCCAAACTCTCTTCATAACTGAAACTCTCTAGCCCAGGTAACATCCTGGTCAATTTCCCCTGCACCCTCTCTAGTGCAATCATATCCCTCCTATTGTGTGGATTCCAGAACTCCATACAATACTCGAGCTGTGGCCTAACCAACATTTTACACAGTTCCAGCATCACCTTTCTGCTCTTAAATTCTGCACTCCAGTTAATAAAGGCAAATATACCACATGCCTTCTTGATCGCTTTATCTACCTATCCCGTTAACTTAAGGAACTTGTGGACATGCACACTCAAGTCCCTCTGGTCCTCAGTGCTTCAGAGGGTCTTACCATTCCATCATACACTCCCTCACCTTGTTTGTCCTACCCAAGGCCATCACCAAACACTTATCTGGATTGAATTCCATTTGCCACTGATCAGCCCACCTGTAATCTAAGGCTATCTTCCTCATTATTTACAACCCCACCAATTTTTGTTATCATTCATGAATTTACTGATCACCATCTCGCATTCAAGTCTAAATCGTTTATATGTAACCTACAAACAGAAAAGGCCCCAACACTGGTCCCTGCAGAATCCACTGGACACCACTCCCATCAACATTTCCTGACCTTTGGCATTCCTCATCTCCACCCACTAATCATCCAAGCCAAGGTCCATTTTCTTCTCACTAATGTCCTTAAATCATGCTGAATTATCAGGTTCTCTCTCCATTTTTTAAAAAAACATTTTGAAGACAGAATGGAATTCACCTTTGAACACTTTTCATTTAATCTTGGTCATCTTGCAATCATATTCACTTTTCTTGTTTGAACCTTATTTGCTGATGCTCTATTACCATTAAGCACTCAGTTCTTGCCTGTCCCGTGCTGCTCAGTTTTTCTATCGCCTTAACATTTCTCCATCTCTCTCAACCTGAACCCTCCCACCCCATCTTTTCACCCCAACTTTAAAAGCCCTATCCCAAGGTCATATTTCTATGATTCACTAGGACACTGATTCCAGTCAGGTTGAAGAGGACCCCATTCCAAAGGAACAGCTCCCTAAACACTGGTGCCAGGAAGCCACAAACCAAAATCTCTCCCTTCCATACCATTCTTTCAGCCATGGTTTTTAACTCTCTAATTTGCTTTACCACATGCCAGTTGGCACATCCAATCTTTGGGAGGTTCTGTTAATATGCACCCTAACTCCTCAAAGCATAATGGCATACCTAGGACTACACACATCACTGGTTACTATACAGGCTATGACTGTTGGATCTTCACCCTTGTATTCCAAGTTCATTGCCAATTATAAGATGACGTCTTTAATCCTGGCACTAGGTAGATAACACAAGCTTCAGAACTGCTGGTCACAGCTCTAACGAACAATCCTCCTGAATGACTACCATAATTCTTCTCACTTACCACACTTGCATTGCATCCTGCACCAAAGTGTTAGAATCAGGTTGCTCATCCATCTTTCAAGTCCTTGTTCTCATTCACATTGGCAGCAAGTATCTTGTACCTGTTAATGCGTCAAGGGCCAAGTTTCCTCCATTGCTACATGATGAATTCCCTATCCTTGCTTGACTCTCAGGTCACATGCTCCTGTCCCTGACCATTAACCAACATGAAAATCTACATAAACCACCTGTCCTGGAACAAAGTACGTATTCATTCTCACCCTACTTATCCTGTATTGCATCCAGCTGAGCAAGCGAGTCAAGTTGCTCAAGCTGCAGACACTTATTGGAAATACAGTAATTTAGGACTTCAATGTCTTTCACAAACTTCCACATGTTGCAGTCACATCGCATTACTCACCTTGCCATGTCTGTCTAGCTAATTTTTTTGATTAGTTATGATTTACTAATTGGAAAGTTTCAGTTCCCTAGCTTGGAAACAAAACAAAAATATTCTGTGTTCCTGGAGGCTAAACAAAAAGATTAAAAAGCATCACTTCTTTCCACCTCTGCACCAAGTTCCCAACACTAAGCAATAGAAAACACTATATTTACATATAAAATCTATGACTCACTCAAGCTACAACTGCTAGTAGACACTTATTGAGCAACCATTGAACTGATTGTCACGTGTAGCGAGACATAGTGAAAAGCTTTGTCTTGCGAGCAATACAGGCAGATCACACATTAAATAGCATAGATAGTAAATAATAGGTAAACAGCTGCAAAAACAAAACACAGGTACAGGCGAATGTTAAGCGTTTGAGAGTCCATTCAGTATTCTAACAACGGTAGGGTAGAAACTGTTGCAAAACTGGCTGGTGCGTGTGTTCAGGCTTCTGTACCTTCGCCCCGATGGAAGAGGTTGTTAAAAAACATTGCCAGGGTGGGATGGATCTTTGAGAATGCTGGCGGCCTTTCCTTGACAGCGAGCCTGGTAGATGGATTCTATAGATGGGAGGTTGGCCTTAGTGATTGTCTGGGCTGAGTTCACCACTCTCTGTAACCGTCTCCGATCTTGAATGGTACAGTGCCATACCAGGTAGTGAGACATCCAGACAGAATGCTCTTGATGGCGCACCCATAAAAGTTGGCAAGGATATTCACCATCATGCCAAATTTCCTCAGCTGCCTGAGGAAGGAGGGATGTTGTTGGGCCTTTGTAACCAGTGCGTCCACATGAAGAGTCCAAGAAAGCTTATTGTTGATGACCACTCCCAGGAGCCTGACACTCTCCACTCGTTCCACCTCTGTGCTGTTAATGTATAGGGGGGCATGAGTAACATCCTGCCGAAAATCAATAATGATTTTCAGCTGACTAACAGTTCACTGCAAGGCACATTCTGTTGACTAGTTTGCAGTTTCTTTCATTTTAACATTAGAGATCAAAATCTGTTAATTTAAATTACAGCTCGAGAAATACTGACCAAAGAGATCGCTCTTTCACCAAATTCCTTACTTAGGTCTCAGTTCACACTCATTAGTATTTTGTATATTAAAGGCCATTTACAGGATAACGTAATACCTTGGGGTTTCTATAATCCAATAAATTTCACATCTCACCTGAATCACTGTCACAAACAAGTGAGCGAAGGCTAGGAGCTGAAAAAGGAAATGGAGGGGAATGGAAAAAAGCAACAAGAAACCATGAACGTTTCTCAGCAGCCGGTTTCAGTGACATTGGCTAATGTTAAGTCACATGATATCCTTGCAGCTGAGGAAATTCAAGAAATATAAAGCAATGGGGAAAAAAAAGACCTCTTCCACCCCCAAATTGCAGCAACTAAGCCAAGAAATCTGAGCTTCAGCACCTCAAAAGTAGCTGTTCTTTGCAAACATAAGTGTCAACAAAATAGGTAACCATTACATACTACAGCCAAGCTTAGTGATCAACATTCACATATGTGCACTTTCTAACCGGGCTCAGCAACAATTCAGAACAAAAAGCTTGCCCGATTTTCTGCACCCCAGACTTGAGATGCAACAATAAAAAAGGACTGTTAAATCTTCAGTACTATTAAATTAAGTTCAACTTTGTCAACACAGCCATTGTCTTTCTCTGCTGCACCACAGCTGTATTTTTACATTCACATATTCAGGTAGTTAGGAGACATCAAAGTGTACAAAAAGACATAACACAAAAGAGGCCAAGGGGTGACTGCATCCAGATGTACGAAATTATCAGTGGCCTACAGAGAGTGGACAAGGAAGACCTGCTTCCCCCAGCAGAGAGGGTAATTAACATCGAGCACTGATTTAAGGTCACTAGTAGGACGACTAGAGGGACACAAGGAAAAACTCTTTTCACTCAGAGGGTAGCCTGTGCCTGGAATGTGCTGTCCAGTTTCTGGTTGAAGCAGAAACCGTCAACTCAGTTTTAAAAAAAAAGGAATTGAATCTGCACCTGAAGCTCTGTGACTTGCAAGACTATGGACAGAATATTTTTTGACCGCTCAGACACAACAGTATCAACAGTTTCTTCCTATGGCATAGCTTTTCTATGGTGTACATTGACTACACAATCCAATAAATCATTTTTATTTCCACTGATTTCCCCAAAAGGTTCCATCATAAAGACAAAAAGTAATTGAACTACTATGATTCTAACAGAAGTACGCAAACTTTTCAGTTCAAAAGGTGACGTCTAGGTGTAGAAATGGTTTCTTGAGCATTATGATCTTTTATACAAACACCTAAGAATTAAGACGAATTTTGGGAGCACCAAAACCTTTATGATCATGACACCATCATACTGATGTATCACAACAGTGAAATAAAACCAGTACCCATTTGTCACATCCTCAATGCAGCTTGTTACCCTTTTTTTTAAAACAACAGTATTAAAATCCAGTGTCATTGTGGAAATCTGCAGTAAAAAAAAGGGGCTGGGATGCTAGCCAGGTAACTACAATCTGTCACAAGATTCATTGTATTCCAGCAGGGAAAATATCTGTCATCACACACAGGAAAATGACTTCAGACTGTTTTTGAATTGTACCTTTCCTTGAAGGGGGAATTGCACTGGGAATCAATTAACTGAATTTATAATTCTTGCAGGACTCTCTCATGGTCAACTCATGGTGGGCATGGCACCTGAACTGTCATTAATCTAAATCATGAACTCTCCTCTGTCCACAGTTGCTGCCTGACCTTTTGAATACTACCAACACTTCAGATTTTATTACAGATTTCCAGCATCCAAAGTACTGCGCTTTTGCCATGCCAATGTAGATAAATAATGCATTATTGTGATATACAATATAGTGTTACCAGAACTAAGGGGGAAAAAGACAATACAGAGAAAGCATTACAAATCTGACAGGAAGTGTGTGCTGGAAATAAAGCCCCATCAAACCAAAATTGTTAATAGATTTCTTTTTATTACTGTTATTGAAAACAAAATAAAACTTTCACAAGATTTCTTCAATAAAACCAAACTCATTTATTCAAAACAAACAAACAAAACAATCTTTAAGCACGTGACAAAATTGGTTATCAACTAAGTTACTACACAGAATGAAATCATATCCACCCCCTTTAATCCTAACACACAGGCATTTAAACACAGACAATATAAAACACAGCTATGCAGAAGTATTACACGTGGAAGAATATTAGGAAAACACATCCTTGTGGTTCCAAGTCCAAACCAAAAGGGAGGAGTCGTCTCCTGTTGGTCCCAGAGTGTTAGAAGACCCACAGGTCAAATGGAATTAACAGTTCAGCTTTGAGAGTTTGAGGGCATCAAAGATCCTGGTTGCTGGAACGCCTACAATTCCCAGAAAAAAAAGGAACGACAGATACCTCTTCAGCTTGTTTTCTTTTGAGTGTTTTCTTTTACTGACAGAGAGAAAGAAGGGGAGATGTTTTTCCTCCTGACATATTTCTTCAAAATGCCAACCGCTCCCAAGTCTGTGACAAAACAGAAACCGAACATCCAGAGGCTATTGCTGGGAAATGGCAACATAGACGAGTTATAGAAGGACATAGAGAAGATGCAGAGCTGGGCTGAGAAGTGGCAAATGGAGTTTAATGCGGAAAAAAGTGTAAGGTAGTTCACTTCGGAAGAAGTGATAGGAATGCAGAGTACTGGGCTAATAGTAAAATTCTTGGCAGTGTAGATGAACAGAGGGATCTCAGTGTCCAGGTGCATAAATCCCTGAAAGTTGCCACCCAGGTTGATAGAGTTGTTAAGAAGGCATATGGTGGCTTGGCGTTTTATTGGTAGAGGGATTGAGTTTCGGAGCCACGAGGTCATGCTTCAGCTGTACAAGACACTGGTAAGGCCACACCTGGAGTATTGCATGCAGTTCTGGTCACCACATTGTAGGAAGGATGTGGAAGTTTTGGAAAGGATTCAGAGAAGATTTACTGGGATGTTGCCTGGTGTGGAAGGGAGGTCTTACGACAAAAGGCTGAGGGAACTGAAGCTGTTTTCATTGGACAGAAGGTGGTTGAGAGGTGACTTAATCGAGACGTATAAGATAATCAGAGCGTTACATTGGGTGGACAGTGAGACCCTTTTTTCCTCGGAAGTGAAGGCTAACACGAGGGAACGTAGCTTTAAACTGAGGGGCGATAGATTTAGGACTGATATTAGGGGTAGTTTCTTTGCTCAGTAATAGGGGTGTGGAATGGCCTGCCTGCAAGAGCAGTAGACTCGCCGGCTTTAAGGGATAGACATATGGATAATAATGGAACGGTGTAGGTTAGATGGGCATCAGAGTTTCACAGGTCAGCACAATATCGAGGGCCAAAGGGCCTGTACTGCGCTGTAACGTTCTATGTTCTCTGTGTTCTGGATGCTAGGATTTCCCTCAAGGACACAAAAGCAATATCTTCTCAAATGTTTTGGCTTATCTCATTTCTGAAAAGTATTTGCTTTTCTGGCAAACAGCAAATCATCTACAGTTCTTCTCCACTCCTGACTTTTCATTTCCAAGAAATCACGTGATAAATCTCTCTCTTCAACCCTGGAATGTCCAAACAGTTCAATTTTCCGATTATCATGATTCCTAAATATTTTTGTATTCCTAACAAAATGGGGAAAGACCAAAAGGCATTTCATATATTATGTGGAGTATATTGATCTTTATATTGTCCTGCTTATTCCTCCGCCATATTTTCATAATACTGTCGTTCTGGAAACAAGATGCTCTTTCCAAGAGCTGACACAGACGTGACAGACCGAACTGCCTCTTTCTGCACTGTAACAATTCTGTGATTCTGTAAATAACCTCACAGCACATTTTAAAAGGAAATGGTCCAAAGTTCATCTGCAATCATTTCCATACCTGCTAGGGAGCACATTCCTAATATTCAATATTGTCAAACCACAAACCCCGAAATCACATTATCTTCACTCTCTACGACATTGATCATCCTTCTTCCAAACAAAGGGACTACAACCCGTGGCTCCCTTCATTAAGGACTCGTATGCAGTTCTTAGTTTTGATCAGACCAATTTTGATCAAATTAAACCAACCATTTAATTGTATTAAACTTTCATCATTATCCTGGTGATTTTTATGCTTTGAAATGTGCTTGCCTTTTGTTTTCTAATTATTTTCTAAGTATTTGAGTAGCAGCATTGTACCTCTTAAGATGTGGCATTTTAAACTTTTTTAAAAACGCTACCTATTGTTATTAAGGCTGTCGATTCCTATTCTAAACCATAGATGCTTTTTCAATTGCAACTTTAATAAATGCATAAATTAATCTGAGATACTGATCTCAACATTTAAAGAAGTCTTGATCAAAAACATTACAATCACAAGACAGCCAAATCAGCAACGGATTCTGATCTAATTAAGTATTTGAATATATGAGGACTTAAAAGCTGTTTGTTGAGAAGCGTACTGGATAATCACTTCTACTTTACTAGCACTTAATACTGCTACAGCATTTATAAACAGACCAACAATTTAAATTGTAGCATCATTTTTCATGCCTACTGAATTCTTTGCCTTGAGATTCATGATATTTACAACATTTTAGAAAATGACTGCACATGAAATTGGCTGAAGCGAACCAAGAAAATAGTTAAAATTTCAGATCATGAAGGAACAATGGGCAACATTTAGTAGAGATATTTCATAATTCTCACAGAACTACAAGGGAAAATACTCCAGGGTTCCTTCTAGTTATTTTGATAACTTTGAGACCACTAAATAGCACTTCCACCAGTATGGGTCGTTTCTTTGAAACAGAACCTGTTTCTGGCTTCTTTTTCAGGTCATAAAAGCTCAACTCAGTATGCACGTGAGATAATTATCTCACCAGGTGCCTTGTTTAGGCATTTAGCTGAAGTCCCATGAATTCTTGGAAGTGCCTTTTTGACCTATCACTATCTCAAAATGAGATTATCAGCCTTAAAGTCACCTTCACATAACTAAACATAGAAACCCATCTACTTCTACATTTGAACCCAAATAATCATATTATAACCTTCATCACAAAGATTTTGTTTCATTGTTTATACGATGTGTGCATTGCTGGCTAGGCCAGTACTTATTATCTGTCCTGAATTTCACAGAGGGCAGTTAAGAATCAACCACATTTCTGTGGATCTGAAGTCACATGTAGGACAGACCAAGTAAGGATGGCAGATTTGCTTCCCTAAGGGACATCAGTCATTCAGATGGGTAACTATGACAATACTCAATAGTTACACAGTTGCCATTAGGCAAGTTTTGATATGCTTTTTTTATTTCAAATTTCACCGTGTGTTATGGCAGGATTCAAACCTATATCCCAGGACAATAGCCTGGGAAATTACTAGTCTCATGACATAACCACTAAATCACCATCTCCTTTGGAAGCTAAACAAAGGAACAGCTCATGGTATGGGGGTAATATAATAGGTGTGGATAGAGAATTAGTTAGTTAACAAGAAGCAGAGGGGAAGGATAAAGCATCATTTTTGGACTGGCAGCCTGTTACTAGTGATCTGCCACAAGATCAGTGATGGAGCCTCAACTATTTACAATCTATATCAATGGTAGGTGAAGGGACTAAATGTACGATCGCCAAATTTGTTGACAACAAGCTTAGGTAGGAAAGCAAGTACGAAAGAGTTTTTTTAAAAGTCTACAAAAGATCATAGATAGGTTAGGTGAATAAGCAAAATTTGATGGATAGAGTGTAATGTGGGGAAATGTGAACTTATCTACTTTAGCAAGAAGAATAGAAAGCAATATGCTGTTTAAATGGAGACAATTATACAGAGAAATTTGGGTGTCCTGATCCTTGAATCACAAAAGCTAGTATGCAAATAACATTTACGCCAGATGATCACCACATCTAACAACAATCAAACCAGAGAGAGGTGGGCGCCGCAGGGAGTGGAGTGCATTATTTCCCTCTCCAACTCTATTTTGATTTGATCCCTGCCCTCCCCTTCACTGTTTTATCACACAGTATTGCCCTTTGATGTGAAGGGCACCGCTGGTCACAGGCCACTCGGGTGTTTCCTTTCTTCCTAGTGGTGGAAACTGAATAAAGATTCGTGCACTTTGTGTCTCACACCTGTACACACACACAACATGGGTGCTAGGGAAAAAAATAAGCACTACTGCAGTTAGGTGGTAGTGTGGGGGTTAAAAAAAAAGAAAAAGAAAACAGGAATGTCAGACATCCTGTTCACTCTGAGAGCGGGCTCTTGAGGGAGCTGGACCTGTGAGAGAGAGAGAGAGAGAGAGAGAGAGAGAACGAGTATGTGTGTGAGAGAGAGAGAGAGAGAGAGAGAGAGAGAGAGAGAGAGAGAGAGGGAGAGAGAGAGAGGGAGAGGGAGAGGGAGAGGGAGAGGGAGAGGGAGAGGGAGAGGGAGAGGGAGAGGGAGAGGGAGAGGGAGAGGGAGAGGGAGAGGGAGAGGGAGAGGGAGAGGGAGAGGGAGAGGGAGAGGGAGAGGGAGAGGGAGAGGGAGAGGGAGAGGGAGAGGGAGAGGGAGAGGGAGAGAGAGAGAGGGAGAGAGAGAGAGAAAAAGAGCGAGAGTGGGAGGGAGGGAGGGAGGGCGAACGAGCGAGCGTGGGAGGGAGGGCGAGCGAGCGTGGGAAGGAGGGAGGGAGGGTGAGAGAGCGCGAGAGACACAGACAGACAGACAGACAGACAGGATTGTGTCAGAGGGGGGGGAACTGACTCTGGACCAGCTGCCCACATCCAGTGTGCTCTGAGGGGAAGGATTAAAGAAGGAAGAAAAGAAAGAAAGAAAAACAACCACCACCAAACCAGCACCTCTCAACATTTAAATGGATGGCACTGGTGATCACTGAAACCTCCATCAACATTCTGAAGGTTACCATTGAACAGGAACTCAATTCGACCAGTCATATAAATAAAATAATTTCAGGAGCAGGTCAGAGGCTGGGAATCCTCATCTTCTGACTCATGTACACCACCTACAAGGTACAAACATTCACTCCCTCTAAAACCAATTTGTTTTATTCATTGAAGGGATGAGGATGTTGTTGGCTCGGCCAGCATTTATTACCAATCCCAGAGGACAGTTAAAATTCAACCCCATTGCTGTGGGCCTCGAGACACACCTAGTCCATACCAGGTAAGAATGGCAGATTTCCTTCCCTAAAAGGACATTCGTGAACAGATGGGTTTTTCCTGATAATTGACAATGAATTCACGGTCGTCATTAGACTCTTAATTTCAGATTTTTATTGAATTCAAATTCTGCCATGATGGTATTCGAACCTAGGTCCCCAGAACATTAACTGGGTCTCTAAATTAACAGTCCAGCGATAAAACCACTTGGCCATCACCTCCCCTCTTGCTCAATAGCAGCAGTGTGCACTATTCACATGATGCACTGTAGAAACTCACCAAACAGCACCTTCCAAACCCATGACCACTACCATCTAGAAGGATGAAGGAAGCAAATACAGGGGAAAACCACCATCAAGATCCCTCCAGGTCAGTCACTACCCTCATTTGGTAATATATTGTCATTCCTTCAGTGCCGTTAGGTTAAAACCTGGAAGTCTCTCCCTCACGGCATTGTGGATATACCTACACCAAATGGACTGGAGTGATTCCAGGAGGCAGTTTACCACAGCTGCTGCTCATGGGCAACTAGGGATGGGTAATAAATCTAAAAATTCCTGATGAAGGCTTTTGCCCGAAACGTCAATTTTTCCTGCTCCTCAGATGCTGCCTGACCTGCTGTGCTTTTCCAGCACTACTCTAATCTCGACAATAAATATTCACAGCCAGCGAGCAACACAAACATCACACACATTACTATTATAAAAGAGTGATTAAAAAGGCAAATGGAATGTTGGTATTTAATTTCAAGGGGAAACTGTACAGATGTGCTGCCATATTTATACAGGACCTTGGTGAGATCGCATCTGGAGTTTTTGCCTTCTTATTTAATGAGGTTATAATAGCATTAGAAGCAGTTCAGAGAAGGTTCACTCAACTGACACTGAAATAGAATGATTATTTGATGCGAAAATATCGAACAAGTTGGGTCTACGTTGCTGTTTAGAAGAATAAGGGGTGACTTTATTGAAACAAAGAGCTTGAGGGAACTTAACAGAGTAGATGTTTCCCAACGTGGACAAGTCTAGAAGTAGGGGATAGTTTAAAATTAGTGGTCTCCCATTTAAGACAAAAGATGAGGAGCTTCACCTCCCCCTCAATGGGCCATTAGTGTTTGGTGTTCTCTTCCTGAGAGAGCAGCGGAGGCTCAGTTATTAAATGTATTAAAAGCAGAGTTAAATTAATGATCAACATTGATTATGAGTGACAGGCACGAAATTGGAGTTGAGCCCTCAATTAGGTCAGTCAGCATTATACTGAACAGTCGAACAGACTCAAAGGACCAAATAAACTATGCCTGCAGCCAATACTTGTGTTTACATTTAGGTTCAAAACAAAAACTAATACTATTTTACAAATAAGTCTACCATGGGGCACGGTGGCTCAGAGGTTAGAACTGCTACCTCACAGCTCCAGGAACCCAGGTTTGATTCCACCCTCGGGTGACCTTTTGTGGGGAATTTGCACATTTTCCCAGGGTCTGTAGGGCTTTCGGCCAGATTCTCTGTTTTCTCACACAGTCCGAAGTGTGGTAAGGTGAATTGGCCATGCTAATTTGTCCTGTCATGTCGACCGGATGTGCAGGCTAGGTGGATTAGGGGGTTAGCCATGGGAAATGCAGGATTACAGGGATAGGTAGCGGGGATAAGATCTGGGTGGGATGCTCTTCGGAGGGTCAGTGTGGACTTGATGGGCCGAATAACCTGCTTCTACACCATAGGGATTCTATTTTATAGTTCTAAAACATTATCACCACTGTGACGTCAACTGCAGGATTTTTTTTAAAATTTGGGTTTCTGACTTTTGGGTTAGTAATTAGTGAAGTTAATTACTAACTTGCAAGTATTTCTGTAACTATTTTCTTTTAAAAACCAAGGAAGTATGGCTTTAAAGCGTATGGGTTTTATGCACTACTAATGGGCTTTTGCTTATTTAGATGGATTTGTGACCCAGTGTGGCAAATAATGGGGCCACGAGGTTTGTTAGAGTTCTGGAACTTGATTTTTGTTTTAAGCTCAATGGAAAAGTCTATACCTTAGAGAGGAAGACTTCTGACTGAGTTGGGCAGCCCTGTTAAGTTTTTGATTCTTGAGAGCACTTTCCGACGATACCATACTGTTTCAAAGGTTACCCAGGAGTGAAGAGTTAGTATTAAGCCTAAAACAGATATGTGGGAGGTAAGACCCTGAAGAGGTTACTTAAAGCTGAGTACATTTAAACAGGTATATAATAGCTTCAGGAAGGAACTATCTATAGTTCCAGTCTATAAGCTGAAGTCACAAGCTATTCGGTACTACAAAGTTACGAGGCTCTGCTATTGCATGCTTTATAACAGTCTCGAACATTTTCCCAATAATAATCATTAAGTTAATTTGCCTGTATTTACTGATTTTTCTTAAAAATAAAAAAAAGTGTTAGTCTGGCAGTGTTCATTCTTCTGGGACTTTTCCAGAATTTAAGGATTCTTGGAAGATTACTACCAGTACATCCGCTCTCCATAGCCATTACTTTTAAAATGCTCAGAGGCAACCTAAGATTCAATGGATTTATCAGCCCTATCCCAATTAATTTCCCTGGTACATTTTATCTTGTGATCATTATTATATTCATTTCCTCCTCTCCCAATTTATTCTTTGTTCTACGGTATAACTCCTGCTCGGGGGCCTGGAGATTACTCCCCTTGTTATTTCTTAGATCCACCATGTTGATTCTACACCTTCTGATCCTTGATAGTTTCTTGCCATTGCACTTATCCCACCTAGTACTGGAGCTACCGCACCACACTTCCCTTCCTTCCTGTCCTTTTCAAAAGTCACATACCTTGGAATAGTTCCCAGCTTTGATCTTTGTAATTATGCCTTTGTAATGTCTACAAGATCATATCCATGAACATCTACCTGTGCTGTTAGCTTATTTATTTTCTTCCCAATACTACGTGCATTGTAGTGAAGAGCCATTCATTTTACTTGTTTATCCCCCTCCTTGAACTTATTTACTGCTTTTTTGACAGCTAGTGCCAAAATTGGGAAAGCTGTCTCAGAGACTAGTCAAGTAACAACCTGACGTAGTCACACACATGGAATCATACCTTAGAGACAATATCCCATTACCATCACCATCCCTGGATGTGTTCTGGGGACACTACCACTGTCCTACGTGAGCCCCATCAAGCCACAGAATCAATCCTAGTTTGGATTCCACAGGGGCCACTCAGCTCCTGACCTCATTACAGCCTTGGTTTAAGCATGGACAAAATAAAAACCGAATTCCAGAGGTGAGGGGAGACACCACAGCTGCATTTAACCAAGTGTGGCATCAGAGAGCCCTAGCAAAACTGGAGACACTGGGGATCATGGCGAAAATTCTCTCTGCTGGTTAGAGTCATACCTGGTACATAAAATGGCAGTTGTGGTCGTTGGAAGTCAGTTATCTCAGCTCCACTACAGCAATGCAGAAGTTACTCAGGGTAGTATCTTCAGCCGCTTCATCAAAGACCTTCCTCCAGTAGGATCAGAGGTGGGTTGTTCGCCGCTGGCAGTACAATGTTCAGCATCATTCAGAACTCAGAGTCAAGAGTGTAGTGCTGGAAAAGCACATCAGGTCAGGCAGCATCTGAGGAGCAGGAGTATCAAAGTTTCGGGCATAAGCTCTTCATTAGGAATGAGGCTTGTGGGTCGGGGCTGAGATTTGGGGGAAGATAACTGAGAAAGCGATAGGTGGATGAAGGGGAGGGAGAAGACGATAGGTCAGGGTGGAGAGAGAGAGAGAGAGAGAGAGAGATTATGAGGTGTTCCTCCTCCGGGCGTCGAGTAGTAACAGTTTGGTGGTGGAGGAGGTCCAGACCTGCATGACCTTGACAGAGTTGGAGGGGGCATTGAAGTGTTCTCTGAAATGATCTGCAAAAAGGCATCCAGTCTCCCTGATATAGAGGAGACCACACTGGGTGCAACGGATGCAGTAGATGACATTGGGAGAGGTACAGGCAAATTTCTGACTGATGTGGAATGATCACTTGGGGCCTTGTACTGAGGGGAGGGGAGTGGTATGGGCACGGGCACAGGCACAGGTTTTGCACTTCCTATGGTGGCAGGGAAAGGTACTAGGAGTGGGGGTGGGCTGGTGGGGGATGTGGACCTGATAAGGGAGTCACGGAGTCAAAAATTCTTGAATACCCTCAATAGTATTGTAGGTCTACCGACAGCACATGGACTGCAGTGGCTCAGGGAGGCAGCTCACTAACACCTTAATGGCAAATAGGGACAAGCAATAAATGCTGGCCCAGCCAGTGATGCCCATGTCCCAAGTGAATGTGAAAAAAACACTTAAAATTATATTCATTGTGTAACAGATAAATCAAGAAGTTTTCAAAACCAAACATCTTCATTGCATATGTGGGACGAAACTGGTTGCATTGGTGGAAGCACCAAAAACCAAAAGGACACCAATGTAATGTGATGGACAAAAGTAGTAATGGTGAAATTATGCAGTGAATCACTTGGATCTGGAATTGAACGCCGGAGTGTGGTGGAAGCAGATTTTAAAAGGGAACTTTGAAAAGGAATCTGAAAAGAAAACAGTTGCAGAGCTGAGGAGAAGTGCAATTTGATGAATTGCTCTTGCAGAAAACAAGCCAAATGGGTTTCTTCTGTGCTTTATCATTCTACAATAAATAAATTCTCCATGTCTATAGTTATAATGGAAATTGCAAGTAAACTTACTATATTGGTAATCACACCTCATCACCTATCGAGATGCCCTTGCACAGCGCTAACAGGAGGGTGTACTGCAGTTTGCTTGCTTCCTCATTTTGGGTTTTTCCATATTACATGGGGTTACCTCAAATGTGGTTAATAACCCTTTATATGAACCATCATTTTTGGATTTGGGATAGGAGTTGGAATTAGTGGTTGAGTGTGGAGTTTGTGCTGATTGCTGACATTTCCAAAAGCTAACTGTCTTGAACGCATCCAAATTTTTCTTCAGTGTCACACAAGTAACTGGAAGGGCTCAAACAGGTGGAAGCTGCCTGTAGGTCTTAAGATGAGTTTGCGCAGGTGACAGCATGTAGATGAGGAAGAAAGGAGCCAAGGATCGCAGAGCTAGAAAGAGGAATAATTGCTGGAGATGGTCTGGCTACATCATGATTGGCCAAAGTATAATCCAGCAAGAGAAATCCCATTGAAACTTGTTCCACAGTGGAGACAGTGGCATTGTGCTAATATAGTGAACAAGTAATTCAGGAGATCAAGTCCAACTGGTAAAATATAAATTCCACGAATAAATTCAGCCAGTTTAGTTCAATAAACACCCTTTAAAGGAAATCTGCCTTTTTTGGTTTGGCCTACATGAGATAATAAGCCAACAGCAACATGGTCAACTCCAAAATATTTGGGAGTGGGGTTTAAGATATTGGCCCTGCCAGTAATGTCCTCATCCTGTGAAAAATTTTAATAATGACTGAACTGCATAATAACTGAGGATTTGGAAGATGATGGGATGGTCGAACCTATCAAAGGCTGCAGAGAAGTCAAGCAGGGTAAAGAATCACAGACAATGCTATTTGTTTCCAAAACTGTTCCATTTCTGTGGAATTCAAACATGGATTCATTGTAAAGGTGGGTGCAGATTTGAGAAGCAATACATTTAAAGCCTATAAAGAGAGGAAAGGGAGGCTTGGCCTTCAAAGTCAATATTTAGTTTGTATCAGAACTAAGATTTTAACCTAATCCCCTTCCATCATAGAGACTTACTTTCTCCTTCACTTCTGCATTCAGTTGTTTGGGCCCCACACTCAAATTCCCCTCCATAAACTCCTCTGCCACTGCACCTCCCTGTCCTCAAGGTAATCCATAAAACTCAGACCTTATTCACCCTTTCCCTCTACCCAGCAATTTGTATGCTGTTTTAAACCAACAGCACCATGGCCAATATTTCTTCAATGTGAATGCCAGCAATGTTCTTTAAAATCTTATTCAACCTTCAACTTTACTGATGATCCTAATTCCCTTGCTTACATATGCAAATAGCACCAATGTACTTGCTGAAAAAGATGGGCACAAATGGGGCAGGGCTGCAAAATGTGTTCCAATAGAACCATTTACATAATGAAGTCTCACTGTACAACAGATGAATCAACTGAAGTGCAAAACATTTTTCTAAAAGCTAGTTTCATTGGAATCAGGAATTTTAGTTAAAATGAAAGGTAATAGCTTGCAAGTCTGTACTTGATAGTCCATTGAATCATTGAACAATTCAAAAAAAAAGCACAAAAAATTATGAGGCTTCTCGAATGTTTCTGGGTAAAATGCAGTAGTACAGAGTTTTCAGATGCAGAAAATGTTTTTTTGGAAGGGGTGGGGGAGGAAAACCTTTTATGCATGAATGAGGAGCTTTTTACAATGGGAATGAATGGGAAATGTTTTGGATCACTGGAATTCTATACAACAAGTGTGCAAGGCAAGTGCTTTGCTTCACTGGATTTGCACACTTTTGATCAAGTTTCACTGACGTCAACTGTATGCTATTAGTATACTAAACAAAATTAGAATCATAGCATCCTTACAGGCCATTCGGCCGATTGAGTCCAAACCAGTCCTCTGAACAGCATCAGACTCGGTCTCAGACTCAGACCCATCCCATTTCTGTAACCCTGCATTGCCCATAGCTAATCCACCTAGCCTGCACATCCCTGGACATGGTAGGCAATTTGGTACGGCCAATCCATCTAACCTGCATACTTTTAGACTGTGGGAGGATACGGAGCATCAGAAGGAAACCCACGCAGATATGGGGAGAATGTGCACTAGTATGTCTGAAAGTTTCTAACAAAATTACATGCATTAATGGCTTAAATCTTATTTGTTCCCCTACCAGAGTCAAAGTATGGCATTTTGAAAAACAACTGTGCTGTTGTACCATTGCCCAAGAGTCAGAAAGTCTAACAATGTCATGATAATCATTTGGAAAATCATTTTTCATGGTTTCCTTCAAAAGGAAACAGAGTAATAGAATTGAAAATACTGGAAATACTTAGTGGATCAAGTAGTAGTGGAGAAATGAAGTGCAATGATGTAAGGAGGTCAGCCAGATGGACCTCATAGAATGAGTTCCCCGAATGTGGCTGATACCCCGTTCAATCAGGGACTGCTGGCTGACAGATATAAACAGAAGTACTCTCTGCGCTGTCACCCTAGGCAGGCTGTCCCAGAGGTGGCCAGAGGGTATGAAGGGCAGTTAGGGAAGCTGGAAGATGGGTAGGGCGTCCTGACCGCTGTTGTCCTGGAGGTTGGGGAAGCAGGACAGGCTGTCCTAGAGGTGGTCGAAAGGTGCGTCAGGGCGGACAGAGAGCCGGAAGGAGCATGGGATGGACCGAGAGCAGGAAGGGGCGTAGGGGCGCAAGGGCGGGCTGCCTTAGAATGGCCGGAAGGTGAGAGGGACGGGGGGCTTGCTGGGGGTCGGTATTATATTAGATTAGATTGCTTACAGTGTGGAAACAGGTCCTTCGGCCCAACAAGTCCACACCGACCTGCTGAAGTGCAACCCAACCAGACCCATTCCCCTACATTTACCCCTTCACCTAACACTACGGGCAATTTAGCATGGTCAATTCACCTAACCTGCACATTCTTGGACTTTTTAATGTAATTAGACTGTCTTATATGTCATTATTACTGTTTTGTAATGATGGAAACTGGGATTTGAGGTTTGTCCTCATTTCCCCGAAAACTGGTTGAACAGTGGAGTTTGGGGCCTGGCTTTGCTGCTCCTCTCCCTCGTAAAATTGCTGTTTCTCTGTATATAGCTGTTAACATTAATTGTTTTGTAAACTGTGAATTGATTACTAAAATAAAAAATACAGAAATACTAGACCATCTTGTGGCACAGTGGTAACATCCCTACCCAGACACAGAGAGACCCGGGTTCAAGTCCCACCTGCTCCAGGAGGTGTGAGATTACATCTCTGAACAGATTGATTAGAAAAATAGATTAAATTTTTGGGAGGTTGTGGTTTAATGATAATATCACTGGACAAGTAATCCTGAAACTTGGTTTAAAAGGTAGCTCAGTGGCAAGCACTACTGCCTCATAGCACCAGGGATCCAGGTTTGATTCCTGCCTTGGCTGACTGTCTACACAGAGTTTGCACATTCTCCCAGCGTCCACATGGGTTTTCTCCAGGTGCTCCAGCTTCCTCTCAGTCCAACAATGGACTTCTATTAGGATTTTGTGGCATAATGGTAGTGTACCTAACTCTAAGCCAGTAGACCTGGGTTCAAGGCCTACTTGCTTTAGAGATGTGTCTAAACAGGTTTCTGAACAGGTTGGTTAGAAAATAAATAAACAGGAGTGTCAGAGGTTCTGCTCACTCAGAGCAGACTCTGAGGGAGCTGGATCAGTGGCAATGATTCTCCACTGGTAAACAAAGGGTGGCTTAGTGAAGGGATACTGGCCTCTGTGGAGTTATTTCAGTGGCAATGTGAGAAAAAAGTATTTCCTGAAGAAATGTACTCGCAACAGTCATTTTTGAGTTGGGGTAAGCATTTCTGATATTATGCTTTTATTTGGGAAGCTTGACTTGTTCAATCCTGCTGAAGACTGGGCCCAGTATGTAGAAATAATGCATTAATTTTTCTAGGGCAAATGACATTCGGGTAGATAAAAAGCAACAAGCAATTCTTCTGACAGTTTGTGGCCCCCTAGCGTTTTCGGTTATTAGGTGCCTAATGTTTCCTGAGATACCAGATGTTAAAACCTGTGAAGAGTTGATGGATTTAGTTAAGGAATATTGTGACCCCAAGCTTCCTCTAATTCAGAGATCAACTTTACTCAGCACTTAGAGAACAGAGGAATCTATGTCGGTACTTTTGACTAGGTTAAGATGACTGGCAGAGGAGGTTTGTGACTTTGGTTTAACCCTGACTAAGATGCGAAGTGGTATGTGGGATTAATGATGCAACCATACAAAAAGCACGTACTAACTGAAGCCCAACTGGACTTCAAACAGGCACTGCAACTGACTTTATCAATAGAAAATGCAGCAAGTGGAGTAGATCAGCTGCAATGATATCCTGATAGAAGTGGACACCCTCGCCAGTCCAACTGAGCTTGGGGAATACCACTGGAGTGGAGGCAATTCCATTGCCTCACATATCCTGAACAGAGGGTCTCTAGGCCAACCCTCAGCAAAACCCCAAATCAAAGCTACGCCTTGGCCAAAACAGTTAACATTTTCCTCAGGGTCTAGGCCAGCAAGTCATTGTAGTTGCTGCGGTATGCAGACTCGAGACAGCAAAGGAGGCCCACCAGACCTAAACTGAGTAAGAGAACTCATAGGTTGGTATCCAGGAGAATGTACACCCTGGAAAGCCCACCTACATCTAGTTTGGAACAGTGAAATTGCTTAGCAACATCCAAATCAGAACAAATCAAAATAAACATCTGGTTAAATGGTCACCCAGTACTAATTGAGGTTGATACTGGTGAGGCCATTCCAGTGATTGCAGAACCAGTCTTGAACAAAATTCACTCTGGACTCCAACCCTTTGCTTTGCGCAAGACCACAGCTGGACTAAACCTACATTGGGGAACCTTCACAGATAAAGGGTACAACTTCGGTTCCAGTCTCTTATGAAAGTCAGCGGGTTCAGTTACCACTGATTCTGCTAAAAGGTTTGGGTCTAAGTTTAATGGGGTGAAATTGGTTGAGAAAGACTCACCTCAACTGGCTCAATAGTTTTTGATTGGATAGTGGCTGCCAGAATGAAGCCTAAATTGAACAACTCAATTTTTTTCAGGAAGGTCTAGGAACTATTAAAGCAACCAAGGTCACCTTATAGGTTGACCTGGAAGCAATTCAATGATCCTGCAACGCCCTTCCAGTACCATTTGCCCGATAGGCAAATATAGAAGTAGATATCAGGAGGCTGGAAAGTGAAGGAATCACCAGACCAGTCCAGTCTGCATAACAGGCAGCACCGGTTGTACTGATGGTGAAGTCAGACGGGTTGGTTCACCTTTGTGAGGATTTTAAACAAACAGTAAATGGCTTTTCGCAGCTGGATAAATACCCAATCCTTTGCATAGAGGATTTATACGTAGAGTTGACAGGGGGCTGTCCTTTACAAAGCTGGACATGAGCCATGCATACTTGAAGTTGTGGTTAGATGAGGATTCATCTAAGTATGCTACAATTAAGGGTACCATAAGGGTTTCTACTGATATGAGACTGCCATTTGGAGTACTGCCTGTAAAATGGGTGTTACAGGCCACCCAAGTGACGTACTTGGGCTACAGAGTTGACAAGACCAGATTATACACATTGGAGCCAGGGCACGTTTGGAAGATGAAGTGAGGGCAATCAAAGGCTGTAGTGGAGCAGAGACCATTCCTTGGATTGGCGAACTGTAAGAGAAAGTTCATGGATAGCCTGGCTTCCATCCGGACACCTTTGCATTAACTCCTTAAAAAAAAAAGGGTCAGCCTTGGAAATGGTCACGTAGCCAAAACGATAGCTGTTTCTTCACTTCTCTGAAGGCTATCATCCTCAAAAGGTATGGACATACTATGATCCCGAGTGAGACTTAGTATTAACATGCAATGCCTCCTTGTAAGGCATTGGTGTAGTATTAGCTCATAGGTGGCCCATTGGGGAGGAACACCCAATTACATATACATCCAGGAGTTTGGCTAATGCAGAGCGTACATACACCTAGATACAGGAGGAACATTTGGCCGACGCAAGGTCAGGTCCAGCAACATATAACGTTTGGATAGGTTCCTGAACAAGCACGTGGAAAAGTGCAGACTCTCAAAAGGTGTGGGGACATAACACGCCTAGCTCCTCGACTGCCTTTCCAACTGCTGTAGAACCCATCCGTCAAGCGTTGAAGATACCTCTGAATCAGAGATGGACACGGTGGATATTGCCACCTTGATGCCTTTGCTGCCTGAAGAGAAGAATGCTCCGGGTGCAAGAGATGAGCTACTATGCATTACACATCGCCTGTATCAGAAGCGGAGTTGGAGGAACCCAACCCGATGTTAAAACAGCCCAGGAGGAGCCACACTTTAAAAAATAAAACAGAACCAGCCTATATCCTCGGACTCGGAGGAAGAGGGATCTGGTGATTATAATGAGGTCAGCCAGGTGGACCTGATAAGAGTTCCTGAGGGAGCTGGATCAGAGTCAAGGGTTCCCCACATCAATAAAGGGTGATTTGGTGAGGGGGAACTGGCCTCTGTGGAGTTATTTCATGCAGGGTTAACGTTTCAAGTCTTTACGGTTGAAGCTTGAAAGGACAGAAACAGGACTGTAATTTTTTCCCTTATCAGGCAATCCTTAGGTATCAAGAACGACTTGCCTGTACTCCTATTTGCTGGATTCAGAGATGGTTACTCAGACCAATGTGCAATCCGCTGACTCTGCCGTTTGAAGGGCAGCTGATGCTTGACAAGTTATGGACTCATTCGGCTATTTGTGTGCACTCAGATTCCTCATATCTACACATTCCCAAAGTCTCTTGATGGGTTTGGTGCCTTCCCAAATGAACCTTCTCTATTTTGGTTGGTCAAACATCACAGACTCCCATGCACCAGTAGCAATGTTTGACCTCTTCAGGATTGTTTTAAGATCATCATGAAAACACTTCCTCTTTCTTGCTGGGACAGAGTTGCAAGTAAAACAGGTGTCTTGGGGATTGTGTCAGACATAGAACTGCATGTCCCACCTTTCTTCAGTCAGCCTGAGGCACTGGAGGCAATGAGGTGGTTTGTTATCTATCTGCCTTCATCAAGAGGCGGCCCCTAGGATATGGGCAATGGCCCACATTTTCCTGGGTCTCAAATAGAGCTCTGAATCGATTGGAGGGTTGTGTCACACTGTGGAAGGTGATTGGAAGACCACCTTAGTTCACCAAGACTTTAGTGGAAGTCCCATTGGCAACTGCTTCTCCAAACCTTATGAGAAAATGAGCTGGAGCTTAGCATGCATTCAAGCATCATCTGCACACTGAAGTTCGATAATCTAAAAATGAGTTACTCTGACAGAGGTTGTCCCATCTGTTCTGTAGATTCCCTCCAGCAAACTGGACACAGACATGGAGTTTAAGAGTGCAGTATTGCAGCAAGGAAATTGAAAATAGGATTGGTATATGACAGAACCTTGTTTGACTCAGTCTTCAGTTGAAGATCACTGTCATCACAAAGTAGACTGGTGGTGCCAAATTTCCAAGGCAGCCAAACCTTTGCTGTTGGCAAAGTCAAAGGCTTTTGTGAGGTATTAAAAAAAGGCCATGTATAATGCTCGGTGCTGCTCCTTGCACACTTTTTAAATTTGCTGCAGTGAAGGCATAGTTCTTAAAAATCAAATTAAGAACTAAGTCATTAAAAGAGAGATGCTGGGCCAGAATGATGATTCCTGCATGATGTGGGAGCTGGTAGACCCCACTGTGGTTCAGAGTGACCACACCTGTAGCAAATGCTGGCCCAGAGTTGATGAGCTGGAGTCTGAGCTTCAAACACTGCGACACATTAGGCAGGGGGTAAAAGATTTATCTGAACATTGCCTCCTGAGACAAACAATCACATCACTTAGAATAAACTACCTCAAATTCAGTCAGAGACAGGAGGGTGTGACTACCAGTGAGGGAGGTAGAGATATCCAGGAAGTAGTGCTGAAGGAACTTGTCTAACAGGTTTGAGATTCTTGCTCCCTGTGCGGATGAGATTGGAGGCTGTGGGAAGATGAGCAAATTGACCATCGCACCACAGTGCAGGGAGCCAATTAATAGGTTGGTTGGGGCGAAGTGAAGAGACATGTACTTGTGATCAGGGATACTATACTCAGGGAAAGAGACACTGTTCTATTTGGCCAGGATCAAGAATCCCAAAGGCTGTGTTCCCTGGGTTCAGGATGTCTCACCTGGGCTGCAGAGGAACTTGGAGCAGGAGAAGAAAGATCCAGTTGTTGTGGTTTCTGTAGGTAGAAAGAGGAAAGAGGTTCTGCTGACAGAATAGGAGCAGCTAAATTAAAAATCAGAACTGAAAAAGGTAATAATCTCTAGATTACTACCAGAGTCATGAGAAAATTGGCACAGGGTCAACTAGATTGAAGAGGTAAGCGCATGGCTGAGAAGATTAGTGTGGGAGAAACAGTTCACATGCATGGGACATTGGCACCAGTACCAGGGAAAGGAAGAATCTGTTCTAACAGAAAGGGCTTCACCTGAATCATGCTGGGACCAGAGTCCTGGAAAATTTCATAACCAGGGCTGTATGTAGGGCGCAAAACTAAATAGTGCAATAGGGGGTTCTGTTGCATGGAAAATGTTAAAGGAGGCAGTACAGAGGTTTTTAAAGCTTCCAGAACAAGTAATAGGATAGAGAGTATAGAAAGGATCAGGAATCTAACTTCAGGCACAGAAGGTCAGGGGACAACTATGAGAAGGTGGGCAGTCAACACAGGACTGAGATGTTGTACTTAAATGCACGCAGAGTACGAAACAGGGTAAATGAGCTTTGTTGTACCTGCCAATTTCAGTCTGTGCAATGTTGTGGATATTACAGAGACATGGCTGCTTGGGGATCAGGGCTGGGAATTAAAATACCCAAGGCTACACATCCTATCAAAAGGACTAGGAGATGGATAGAGGGAGTGGGATTGCGCATTGTTAGTAAGAAGCAAAATTAAATTGATAGCCAGAAGTGATGTCAAGTTGGAAGGCGTAGAATCGAAGTGGGTGGAGTTGAGGAACTGCAAAGGAAAACAAAGACCCTGATGGGAGTTGTGTGCAGGCCTCCGAGAGTAATCAGGATGTGGGGAAGAAAATAAACCAGGGGACAGAAAAGGCCTAGATGAAAAATACTATTACAATACTCATGGGGGACTTCAACCTCCAGGTGGACTGGAAATACCCAGTTGATAGCAGATCTCATGAAACAGATTTTGTGGAATGTCTATGAGATAGTCTTTTGGAGCAGTTTGTGGTACAGCCCACTAGGGAACAGGCAATTCTGGATTTAGTGATGTGAGATGAGGTAGACTTGATTAGGGAGCTTAAGTTGAAGGAACCCCTATTGGGCCATGATCATAATATGATTAATTCACCCTGCAATTTGAGAGGGAGAAGCTGAAATCAAATGGAACACTATTACAATTGAGTACAGGTACAGTCATTACAGAGGCAAGAGGGAGGAGCTGGCCAGAGGTGATTGGAAGGGGAGTCTAACAGGGAAGACGGTGGAGCAGCAATGGCAGGAGTTTCTGGGGGTAATTCAGGAGGCAGAGCAGAAACTCATCAAAGAAGAAGAAACATATTAAGGGGAGGATGAGGCAACCATGCTTGGCAAGGGAAGTCAAGAAAAAATAAGAGCAAAACAAAAACATTGAATGTGGTGAAGATTAGTGAGAGAGCTCAAAAGGAAATAGCTGAGGAGATTGTCACCAATGCTTCTACAATCCATCAGGAATCACTGAAGTCAGGAAAGGTCCCAGAGAATGGGAAAATAGCTAATGTAACACCCCTGTTTAAGAAGGGAGGGAACAGAAGACCAGCTTACGACAGTTGGCCTAGGACACCATCCTAAGGAACTCCTGTAGAAATATCCTGAAGTTGACATCCAAATCAAATGGGTCAATAGCTGAAAAATGGCAGATGAAGCTCAATCTGGATAAATGCAAGGTACTGCATTTGGGTACAACAAACAGGGTAGGGCTTATACAATTAATGGTATGGCCTTGGGTGGTGGTGTAGAACAGAGGGACCTGGGGCGCAGGTACATAATTCTTTAAAGTTTGCATCACATATAGACAGGGTGGTTAAGGCGGCGTTTGGCATGCTTGCCTTTATTGCTCAGTCCTTTGAGTATAGAAGTTGGGACATTATGTTGGAGGTTGTACAAGACATTGGTGAGGCCTCTTCTGGAAATACTGTGCCCAGTTCTGGTTGCCCAGTTATAGGAAGTATATTATTAATCTCGAGAGGGTTCACAAGAGATTTACCAGGATGTTGCTGGGTATGAAAGGTTTGAGTTATAAAGTTAGGCTGGATAGGCCGCGACTTTTTTTCCCCCCACTGGAGCGCAAGAGGTTGAGAGATGACTTGATAGAAGTTTATTAAATAATGAGGAGGGATAGATAGAGTTAATGGTAGTTGTCTTTTCCCTAGGATGGGAAATTTCAAGGCTGGGGGGCATATTTTTAAGATGAGAGGAGAGAGATTTTAAAAGAAGACACAAAAAGGAAATGTTTTACACAGAGGGTGCTTCGCGTGCGGAATGAACTTCTTGAGGAAGTGGTGGATGTGGGTCCAATTACAATGTTTAAAAGACATTTGGATGGATACATGAACAGGAAAGGTTTGGAGGGATATGGGCCAGGATCAGGTAGGTGGGACTAGTTTAGTTTGGGATTATGTTCAGCATGGACTAAAGGGTCTGTCTCCATACTGTATGACTCTCCAAGATGACTGACCAACAAACACAACCACCTTCCTATGTGGCAGGTATGACTCCAACCAACAAACATTTGTAGAAGTGAAAGCGAATTAAACAGAACAAAAAGCAAATATTTCAGATGTTGTCAAGTCTGAAAATAAATTATGTTGTTGAAAGCGCTGAACAACATTTCAGGTCAATGACTTTTAAAAGAAAGTATTCTCACATTCTACAGATGAAGACAAGATGAGGCAATTAATAGGTTAAAAACACTGCTTACATCAATGCAGTAAATTTTAATCATGATTACTGAGTTCTCCTTTCTGTTTACAGAAACAAATACAGTATATATTAAATTTGTATGTGGACAGTAAATGCCTACAGCCATATTTGGTGTGAAAATTGCCCATGTAAAGTTACCACATTCTAATTATTCCTCATCACCAAAAGGAGATGCTGCAGTGTAGCAACAGGAGATGGGAGCTACTGCATTACAAAACTTATCAACATGTGGTCATAGATGATTCAGGGAATACCTAAATAATGTTAAAATATATACTTTTAAAAATGTGTGTCTAGGTGAAATTAGCCTCCCCAACACACAACAACTACATGTGGCTTCAATTTACAGATTAAGAATGTACATCAGAATAACCAGAGCAACAGAAACCAATAGAAAATAAATTTGTTAGCAGCACATTGGAGTTCAAATGCAACATGTACACCTCACAGTACCAATCCAATACAGGTACATAAGCATTGTTCAATTAGCATATGTAATATTCACATAATCCTTCAGTAACCCTGGACAAATGTAAACTTGTCAGTCCTTGAACTAAATTAAGCAGAAACCAACCTTAACCACACCTGGAATAATCTTTCCCTTCACTGCTGTCAAATTTGAACAAATACACTCAACCCTAACATTTGAGGAAGCACTACTTTTTGTTCCAAATTTTGATCTCAGAAAATGAGCATCACAGTCAAGAACATCCATAGCTGCTCGAGAAGTTGGTGTTGAAGAAGGTGCCTTCTTCAAACTTCATTATCTCTACCAGATGGACTGCCATGTCACAGTGGTGTTAGGAAAGGAGTTCCAGGATTCTGTCACAGGAGCAGTGAAGAAATTGTGATATAGTTTCAAGTTAAGATGGTGAGAGACTTTGAAAGTTCTTTGATAGGATATGACTATCGCTGACAAGGTCAGAATTTGTTTCCCATCCTGAATTACTCTTCAATGGTTAGCGAGCCTAAGGGTTACATGTAACCAGACCAGATAAGGAAGGCAGAATTCCTCCCCTCAAAACAGATAGACAACAAATGGCCACCATTTTCAATTTAAATTCAGCTAGTTGCCATAGTAGGATTTGAAGCCATGTCCCCAGAACATTAGTTTAAGTTTTTAAGACTACTAATCCAGTGACATTACGATTAGGTCAACATCTCCTCCTGAATTGGAGAGGGCTTTACAAGTAGTGTTCCCATGTACCTGCTGCCTTTGTTCTTCTAGATGTTCGAAGTTTCAGATTTACAAAATGCTGACAAAGAAGTCTAGAGTTGCTGCAGTACATTCTGTAGATGCTGTACACGGTGGGTCAGTGTTGGAGGAAGTGAACGTTTAAGGGCGACATATGGGTGAAAATCAAGCTGGCCACTTTGTGCTGGATTTTTCTTCTAACCTGCTCTTGCAGTCACAATATTTATTGAGCTAGCCCAGTTAAGTTTCTGGTCAATGGTTACCCTCAGGATCTTAGTAGTGGGGGCTTCTGCAATGATAATACTATTGAAGTTAAAAGGAGAAAAGGTTACATTCTCTTCTGTTGAAAAAGTCATTCCCTAGCATTTGTATGGTGCGAATGTTGCTCATCATGTCTTAGATCAAAGCCAAATGTTATTCAGGTCTTGATGAGTGCAGCCATGGACAGCTTTGGTATTTGACAAGTTATGAATAGCACTAAACATTATGCAAGCATCAGCAAAATCTCCACCTCTTAGCTCATCATGGAGGAAGGTCTAAGGGTGCAGCAGATGAGGATGGTTAGGCTTAGAACAAGACCCTGAAGAACTTCTGTAACAACGTCCTGGAAAATAGATGATCAGCTTCAAACTACCATCTTCCAATCAGTAGAGTATTCAACCACCTCCCACTAGTTCCCATTGACTTCAATGGTGCCAAGGCTCGTTAATGCCACATGAGGTCATTGCTCTCTAAGTACAGTAGATAGCACTGATGACAACACCTTCCACAACTTTAGTGATGATCACGAGTCATCCAATGAGTTGTAAACTGGCCAAATTGCATTTGTTCTGCTTTTTGCATTTAGGACATACCTGGGCAATTTTCCATATTGTTGGGTAGCTATCTGTTCTGTAGTTGTATTGGAACAGCTTGACTACTGATGTTGCCAGTTCTGAATCACAAGTCTTCAGCCAGGATGTTGTCAAGGCTGATAGTGTTTGCTGTATCTCATATCCTCAGCCATTTTATATCACATGCACAACATACAGATATCAGAAAGCAACCAATTTACTTGGTAAAGAAGCAAAATACTTCAGGAAAAAGATGAAAACATTTTACACGCATGTTTCCAAAAATGACTGTGAAATTTGCCAACACTTAAAGGGACACTTTACAACACATCAATGCAAAAGAAAGTTTAGAGACATAACCCAACACTGCTAAAGTAGCCATTCTGTATGATTCTTGAAACAGTTAACAAATGCTCACTGCAGCATTATACTAGGTCATGTCAAATTGCTCAGTCTCAGGTCATTGTGTCTACACAGGTAGCTTACTGAAGCTTTGCACTTTTTTTCAAATTTCTGAAAACAACTATAAAGAATATTATATCTAGCACCATGTCAATACTTTCCAATAGTTAAAATAATATGCATTTATTTTGAACCTAAGAGGTTTTATTTCCGTACACCCGCAACCTTACTTTGTTCAAATATTCATGCTCTGGGGTTTTGACAAGTGAAAGTTATTTAACAGTCAGAAGGCAAAACAACTCGTATTTGTTTCCACAGTCAATAGTGAATTACATAGTGGCCCTGGCAGAGTCTGGAAGTCTTATTACCTCCGCAAGAGTTTATGATGTAGATAGGTGGACCATTTTTTTAAAAACCTATACTTGAACTCTCATACTTTTAACTCAACTATTTAATTGCATAAAACTTTGAGGGTTTGGAGACAAACAATTTGCGAACAGCCCTGCCTCAATCAGTACTTGATAATCAGTCACAATCGACAGAATATGCTTAAAAGCTCATTCTTACAACTTCTACGATCGCAAGCTACAATAATAGTATTTAACTAATGTTCAATTATCAAAATAATAAAACTGTTTAGTCATCAGGCAAGCATAACCATATTTCAGGAAAATAAGGCTGGATTTATTCATTATCTTATTACTTCTACATAAAAATTAGAGGACTGCATTGTCATTGCTTCCACTACTCTAACTGCATACAAATGCTGGGCATATAATGCAGTTGCAGTATGCAAGAGACATCTTCACACAATGTATTCACAATTACCCTGGATATTTGGGGATTTATTTTTTGCACTGGTGTGACCAGTACACAGACCTACAATCCCATACTTTTGTTCGCGTTCTGCAGATAATATTATCACTATTTAAGATGTGGGTGTATAATCGCTCATGTTACATTTACGTATTACATTCCCCACTCCGTTCGACAATGGATTTTAAAATTGAATTCCAACAGGCGAGGAATGTGGTGTCACACAAAAGGCCTCATTCCAGACATTTTGAATACTGAGGACTAAAATACGTGCGTGAAGCATCAAACGCCACAAATAGCTTCACCAGATGGATTTAGATGCACTTTGAACAGAATAAACAGAGATCACACTGTCGCTGACTTTAACTTCTCGAGTAATTGGGGAGAAGAGGAGACAAGAGAGAATCTTCATGACTAACAGCACACCTGCAACACTCAATAGCTCTCGGACTCAGAACCATAATATAGGACATCAGCCGTCTCCTCAGAGGGATTCCCTGACTGCAATATAACATCTTTAATCCCACGAGAGCCAAATCCTCACTTTCTACCAAATTAGATTCACATTCCCTTGATTAAGAACCTATTGCAAACTCACACTTAACTGCGCCAACCGTCCCGCCCCTTGGATGATCGATAGCGTGGCCGTCCAATCAGTGAGCGCAAATTCCCCAGAGGCACCAATGATCACGAAGGAGAGGCAAGACTTCCGGTAGCAGGTGCGGTTGACTGAGAAAAGGAGACAAACGTCTCGAAAAGCGGGCAGCTTTAACATTGCATTTCTCGTTTTATATTTTTACAGTAAAAACGCAGAAAACAAAGCAAACAAAGTTTGCTGAATTTGTTCCCGAAGCAGGTAGATTTGCAAAACAAACACTCCCACCCTCCTCCCTCAGAAGATAATAGTGAATAAATGTTAGGCCGCGGGTTCGTTCGCTTGACAGCGCGACGCGGACCGACATTTTATGTACCGTTTGATTTCGTGTTTAAACACTCGCTTCAGAACTGAATAAAAGCCGGTTTTTACCTCAAAAATTAGCGTTTACAGATACAGCAGCATTACCTCCGCTCGGCTTCGAGCAATTGAATTCCAGTCAGCGAACAACTTCCGCCATAACTTCCGAGCAACAGGGAAGCGAGCAGAACGACAAAAAAAAATTCATAACACTACCAGGGCGAGTAGCCAAACTCCACCGAATCAATTCATACCGAGAGCAAGGGTGACAAGCAGATCGCTGATACACTGATCGAAATTGACACCAACGCTAGCGGTTGGAAGCCTGGAGGAAATCAAATTAGATCTTGTCTGACTTACAAAAACAGACAAATCTTTTTTTTTGCAAAACAATTCACTGCAACCGTCCATTCATATTAACGGAAACATTCAAGTGAACACATTACATTCTTTGCCAAAATTACAGGCCAGTTGCCACATAAAACGCAAAATTAGTCAGGCAGCAGCCAATGGAGAGAGAGTAAGCGAACGCTTTGAATTTAAATGACTCTTCATCAGAGCTCTAATGAAGAGTAATCTTGACTCAAAATGTTAGCTTGCTCTCTCCACGGATGCTGCATGACCCGCTGTGATCTCCAGCATTTCTTGTTTCCAATCCAGATTCCAGCATCTGTAGTAGTTTGCTTCGAAAACGCAAAATTAATTGTATTCAGGAGCGTGTAGTATTGGAAAGTCAGGATTCAGTGATTTACACTATTCCCCAAAATGTGGACAAGATGAGAATTATTTCAAAACAAAAACAAGATAGTAATTTAAGATCTTTCATGTTTAGCATTGAATTTTCATTGAATGAAGAGGAAATATAATACAATATGTACCTAGATAAACAAGATCTAAACAGAAGATTACAGACCTGAAACATTAACTCTTTCTCTCAACAGATGCTGCCTAACCTGTCGAATATTTCAAGCATTTTCTGATTTCAGACATATCTACATGAAATTTCCAAATTATAGATTTTTTTGGTAGATTGATAATCTTCGTCATCATTGGCAGTCCCTTGCAGATGAGGATGACTCTCTTCCACTCTCAGGGTGAGTCGGTAGGTGGATGGACAGACCGATGTGGCTTCTGAAGACTTAGTTACAGAAGGGGGTCATGGGAAGGGGTGGATGGGGTGTGGTTGTACGTTCCTTGCCCTATTTTCTCCTGACTTCTGCTTTTTCCTGGTGGCAAGTCTTGAGGCACTCATAGAGTCATAGAGATGTACACATGTTGATCATGCGAACGATGTGCCCAGCCCATCGTATCCGATCAAGGGTCATCAGTGCCTCGACGCTGGGGATATTGGCCTGGTCGAGGATGCTAGTGTTAGTGCATCTTTCTTCCTAGTAGATTCGCAAAATCCTGCGCAAGCAGCATTGGTGGCAGTGCTGTAATGCCTTGAGGTGCCTGTATACAGTTCATGTCTCACAGCTATATAGGAGGGTGGAATCCACCACCGCTCTATAAACCATGATCTTGGTGTTGGATCTGATATTGTCCTCAAACACCCTTTTCCTCAGGCAGCCGAAGGTTGCACTAGTACACTAGAGGCAGTGCTGGATCTCTTCATCAATAGCTGCTTTAGCCAACAGGACACTCCTGAGGTATTGGAAGTAGTCAACATTCTCTGAGGCCTCCCTGTGGACTTTGATGATCAGGGGTTCCCTCCGCAATGCCAGGCCAGGTTGGTGGAAGACTCTTCATCTTGCAAATTTTCAGAGTGAGACCAATGCTCTCATATGCCTCTGTATAGGTGCTGAGGATGGTCTGGAGTACATCTCTGAGATTGCATGTACACAAGCAACATCTGTGTACTGCAGCTCAATGAAGCTGGTTGAGGTGACTTTGGTCTTGGTTTGACGGCAGTGGAGGCTGACTACTTTCCTTAAGAATAAGAAGGCTGCTGGAGCAGACATTGAAGTGTGGAGGCACACAGCTCCTGCTGCAGCTACATGCCCTTGTCTGCCTTATCTGAAAGGATGAGAGTTTAGCAATTTCCTTAGCAATTTCTCATTACAAGTTTTTCAGCTGTATTTTCATAATTAATACTTGGGACTTGGATGTCACTGGCAAGACTGAATTTTATTGTCAATCCTTTAGTACCCTTGAGAAATTGCTAAATAGCCTTATCCTACAGTGCAATCCATTTGATGGAGGTGCTCCCACATTGTGGTTAGGTGGGAAGTTCCAGGATCTTGCACCAGGCACCCGGGTTTGATTTCATCCTTGGGTGACTGTCTGTGTGGAGTTCACACATTCTCTCTGTGTCTGCATGGGTTTCCTCTGGATATTCCGGTTTCTGCCCATAATCCAAAAATGTGCAAGTTTTTGGCCATGCTAAATTGCCCATAGCATTCAGGGATGTATAGGTTAGGTGCATTAGTCAGGGGTAAATGTAGAGTAATATGGTAAGGGAATGAGTCTGGGTGGGTTATTCTTCAGAAGATCGGTGTGGATTTGTTGGGTCAAATGGCCTATTTCCACACTGTAGGGATTCTATAATGATGAAGTCAAGGAAATGTGCCTGCAGCAGGCCTTTGTTGACCAAACTGTTAAAATTGTTGAAAATGTGTTGCTGGAAAAGCACAGCAGGTCAGGCACCATCCAAGGAGCAGGAGAATCGACGTTTCGGGCATGAGCCCTTCTTCAGGCTCATGCCCAAAACATTGATTCTCCTGCTCCTTGGATGCTGCCTGACCTGCTGCGCTTTTCCAGCAACACATTTTCAGCTCTGATCTCCAGCATCTGCAGTCCTCATTTTCTCTTCGAAAACTGTTAAAATTGCCAACATTTTGATTGCCTAATTGCCTGAAATAAATTGCTTGATCTTCAAAAGACTTGGCCATCTTTGACCATCCAAAGTCATGACTGTTGATCTTCAAAGATTTCTGCTCATGTAGTCATTATATAAGGAAATAAAACAAATAGGATATTTTGCATAATTGCCTACATTTTGAAGAACTTTCTAAAAGGAATTTTAAAATCTTTTCATACTACATTTGTAACAGTTGATCAAGCCAATCTATATAATCTAAGCTTGACATCACTATAAATATATTAATCTTTAGCATTACTTAAAAAAGACACGTTTTCAAAGCTTTTCATCATGTACTCATCAGAATAATTTGCAAGAATACAAATTTAATGGAAAATCAACATTTATACTATGTGAGAGTGCTGATTAGTCACCTAGTGGACTCTGTTTTGTAGAGGTATTCCCATGGAGAATACATCAGTTAATGATGATTGACAGTTAACAGCCAGGCTTTGTTTGAATTTTAAAAAAGGCAGATTGACTCTGATTGGTCGAGGTAATGCCCTAAGAAATGAAATGAATGGTTGTCACTTATTTTGTTGAGTTGAAACAGGCAAAATTGGTCTACAAAGAATATAGCCCCATGCATTGTTCCCCAGGAGCTGCATGGCTGTGTTCACATGCAGCCACTCTGACGTTCTGCGCATGGCAATCAGCATCAGCACACTGATTACTCCAGTTCTGGAAGTCAGTGCTGTTCATGGGTCTTGAAAGCCTGCGCGGTCATTAATAAAGTTTGGGGCAATGTTGGTCCCGTGGATGAATGTATGTAGCTTCTAGTACAGACAAATGCACCACACACTGCAAGCCTAAGTGACAATCATACACTGATTGTCAGCATGATTCTTCACACACTCAGCAAATGTTGTCCAATTGCAGAATCTAATGTAGAAACAGTGTTGTAAGTTTTGCAAGTGTGGAATGGTGGGTATAGTCAGTACCATACTTGTTGTGAACAGCCATGTGGTACATTTACTTCAGTGCCAGTGTGATGCTAGATATGTCTGAAGCATGTCCCAGTAACTGGCAGATTATATCAAACAACATATCCCCTCAGCTGCTTGCTATTATACCTTCTAAACTGATAGGGAACATTGTCAGAATTACAAGTAACTTACCACAATTCAGAGTTAACAAAGCTGAACTTCATTAATGGCATCAGCCATAGTTTAGCCTACATGTCAGAAGGATCTGAGTTCATTCTGCTCCGATGACTTCAGTACAAGGATCTTGGCTGATATTCCAGCATACCACTGAGGGAGTGCTACACAGCCTTTCAGGCGAGACATTAAAGCAAGACCTTAGCTTCTCTCTAAGGCGGATGTAAAAGATCCTATTGCAATATTTCAAAGGGTCATTTCAAACAGCACAGAAAGAGGTTATTCAGCCCTTCAATTCTATACCTAGTCTCTGTAGAGTAATCCAGTCATTCTCATTTCCCTGCTTTATCAACAGTGAGTTCCATGTCATCACTACTCACTGATTTAAAAACATTCTTCCTCATATTTTACCCTGTACCCTGCCCAAAAACATAACTTTCTGCCCCTAGTCCTTGTCCTTAATGGAAACTTTCCAATGTCTACCTTTTATGTAAAAATGTCATAATCTTAAACACCAATATCAAATCTCCCCGGACCTTCTTTGCTTCAAGGAGAACAGCCCAGCTTGTCCAATTTAACATTGTAGCTAAAATCCCTCATCCCTGGAACCATTGTGTTAAATTTCTTCTGCATCCTTTCATGTCGCAACAATGACAAGAGGAGTGTGCTAGTAACCAGGCCCCACTACTCCGTGAGCCACACTATTTGTGTAATGTTTTGATTCTGTCATCAGAATGGCCAACTGTTTCACTTTGGGACTGCTATCCAGAATAAAAGAGAAATTTCTCAGGTGTTTTTGATGAACTTAAAAATAATGTATTATAAAATAAAAGTCATTTCTAAAAACAAGTGACAAAACTGGATATAATCCAGAATTATCCCCTTTTAATCCTCGCACAAACAAACCCACATAGCAAAATGACAACAAAGAATCTGTGCAAATATTTTGAAACGGGCCAAAGAAAAATATCCTTATTGTCTGAAAAACAGAAAATGGAAGTTCACAAATTCTCATAGTCCACCTGGTTTCTTAATGACAAATTGCATTGTTAACAGCTGTAGACTGATAGAAGGCCTTCCAAACTAGCTTCAGGTCAAACAAAACACCAACTAGTTCCAAATCTTTGAAAAGTGATCACAATTCAGATTCTGAACAATTAGAAGGCAGTCAAAATACCGTGATATGGAAATTTTATCAGGTTCACAACTAGTTCAGCCAAGAGAGAGGGAGAGTGTCTTCCTGCTTTTATTTCAAGTTTTAGAGGTTTGCTTGTTTCTGACTCCCTTAAAGCTTTTTGAAACAGAAACCAAGACTAAAAAGGATCGCTAGGCAATCATCAGCACAAGTCTATTCCAAAATCAGGTTTTCCAGTAATATAGGGCAATAAATTCCATTTCTTATCTCACTAAAAGTTTTGCTAGGCTGTTTTCCCAAAGTCACGACTTTCTATAATTATCAAGTAGATCACTGCCCACACTAAATTGTTGACCTAGTTGCAGTTGTACTGGAACAGCTTGGGTGTTGTACGTTCTGGTGCATAAATCTTTAGTACTATTACTGGAATAGTGTCAGGGCCTGTAGCCTTTGCAGTATCCAGTGCCTTCAAGCGTCCTTTATATTGCCTGGACTGAATCAAATTGCCTAAAAACTGAAAGCTGAAGTGAACAAAATTACAGAACAAAAAAAAATTGGATTTGAATTATTAAGGGCTTAGGAGTACAAACACTTAGTCAGAAGTATCCTCAGGATGGATATAGATGAAGGGACAGCTGAAAAATTTTGAGTCCATGTATGATGATAGTTTAATGGTATTGGGTGAAGTAATCTGTATCTGGGAAACTTGAGAAGAACAAACCAAATTAAGGAGCATAAATTTGAATCGAGATTATGGATAGTAGGATATGGTGAATTTTAACATAGAAATAGATAACTGAAATCCAAAAAATATTACACAAATATTATGTCAGTGATTTAAGCAGATCATCACACTTAAAAGGTTAAAGAAAGAGTGATCAAGAACATTGATAAGACAGGGGGTGATGGTAGTCTTGTCCTATAAAAGTGAAAGATTGAAAGAGAGTGATTTCAATGCCTTCCTCAAGTTGCAAATAATATTTGTGACTTAGAAAATGAGTGAATTTCATCTTTTATTGATAGTAGAATGGTTAGTGACTTATCTATTGGTTGCAATTACACGAGTGGAAAGATAGAACAAGAGCTATCATATGTAGCAAAGAGAAATAGTATGCAAAGTATTTAAAGTAGAGTCAGTATGATCAGAACCATATCTTTTGCATCAGCTCATCCAATTTTAATTGAGCAGCATGCGTGAGATAGCTTGGAATCATTCACCATTTTATATGATATGATATGTGGGGTAAAAGCAAATAAATCAGTGAGCTACCCTTACCTTCACACAAACACTTATTGTATGACATGTCACAACAAGTAATTTAAACACAGTAAGGACAGATATCCCATGAGGAACCAAACTTCTATTTTAAGCTAACTTAGAGCATGCAATAAATGACACAATCTTGAGAAATTAGAATTGTAACTACAACTGCAAAATAGATAAGAAAATTATTATGTGAAGCATCAAATGCCTCAAGGAGCGGAATTGTAGGATTAATAGGGAACTTATATTTGAAATTAACACTTTATAAATGACTTAGTTTAGTTATAATCACATGATGAAAGTATATTTATTGATTCACCTATTATAATAGTATTCTGCTTAAGTATAGCTAATGTAGATCATGACATTCTAACATCACATGACTTACCTTCAATTGACATAGAAATGCACCATGGGATTGCAAACAGGGTGAAGATGATAATCTAATGTTTTAGATTTACATGCTATAAGGCTGAGGGGCATCTGTTTAGTTTCATGATCCATGAATCATGACTACAGCTATGTATTGGTGTATTTCAAACATACTGCAATTGACTAAATGTAACTTTTGCAATGGAATTACCAATGTACAATGTAGTCAAGTTTGTAGTTGTATAATCCTTAGATTTTAACATATCCTTAATAAAAACTTTGTAGAATTTAGCATACTTTCTAATCTTATGTATTAAGGGGATCGGTTAGCTGGATGGCTGGTTTGCAATGCAGAGTGATGCAACAGCATGGGTTCAATTCCCACACTAGCTGGGGTTACCATGAAGGATTCTGCTCCTCATCCTCTCTCCTTGTCTGAGGTGTAGTGACCCTCAGGTTAAATCATCACCAGTCATCTCTCTCTAGTCAGAGAGAAGCCCTATGATCTGGTAGGATACGGAGACTCTATTGTTATTAAGGTAATATAAGGAACACAAAATGTTTCTAAATATTTCACATAGCAGAATCAAACTAGCCAAAAGCAAACTGATCATAATACGTAAGTGTGTCATTTAATGGGAACTTTATCAATTACTCAAGGATTAAGACACGAACTCAAGACATCAGTCGAGTCCAGATTATATATCCCTGCTATTTCCTTTGAACAAAGAAGCAATAAATATTTATTTTACTAAAATCACATAACAAAATTAATGAAGCAGATTAATCCATGGACAATTGACACATTAAGGAACCAACAAGCAGATAGTGGGAGGTGATAGCAGTGAACAGCTAATTAGAGACTAATCACACATCCCTTAAACCAATTAGTAACAAGTCTCGCTTAGTTTAGGCAAGCAGAATGTATTGATGTAATTCATAAAATTGAGGGATGTGGTTTGGAAAGAGTTAATAAGCAGCAGCTTTCGATAATGAAGGCACATAGATGAGAAAGTCTGAAGTTGTGTTCCTAGTGGTGGACGAGAAAGAACATGTATAATCTATATAATACAATCTGCTCACAAACGTGTCTTTTTTTGTTTCACTATAAAAAATATACAAACGCTATTCACAAAGTTGTCCTTTTCTGTCTGACAAAAAAAAGAGAAAGTTTGAAGTTATCCCATTTCCAACTAGGAGAGGATGGCTGTGAGGTATTGGAGAGAGAAAGAGAGATTGGGTGTCAACCTGTGCCCTCAGCCGGAAAGTAAGAGCTATAGTACGCCTGTAAAGTCATTGCTCTGCTTTTTGATAAGTTGATTATAAATTTTTATAACTTACTATAAGTTTACTGAGTTACTGCACTAGAATGTATGTTGTTGTCTTATTAGTTAAAGTTTTCAAGTGGACAAATTAATATTGGGATTTGAGTATTAGACCTCTATAAACTTACCCCAGCCAAATCACATAAAGAATGGTTGAAATTCTGTTCTGGTTAAGAGTTTTCACAGTCACTCATTTAAATTAAGATCAATGTATCATTCTAAAATGATGCATCATCCAACTGTCTACCAATTTGCACACTACTCTACATAAAAGACTAAGTTGTATTTCAGCCACTTCATCAATCTAACAAACCTCAAATGGATTTCCCCAATGGCTGTGTGTATCCTTCATATTTAGATAAATTAAGTGTCTGACTTCATTGTACAGAGAAGATTCTGAACATTGTGCAGTCAAAATGCAAACAGGAAGACAGGATTCTAATATAGTAAATGTCAGCAGCCTATACTCCATGCCTGACCTTTGTAATTCACAGTATTTCCAGTAAAATCATTAATAAAGCCGTTTAAAGAGGAAGAGTCTGATCAAGATTAGAAAATAAATTTGCACAAATCCAACCGCAGTGTTCGAATATGTCTGAAAAACAGAAAACCACTGACATACTGTGACCAGTTTCTCAATTCTGGAGCAGAGCGTTGATATTGCAAGCACGTGTTTAGTTGTAGAAATGGAATGAGAATAGCAATATTTTAAAATTTCTAATAGCCAATACTGCAGATACATAAAATTGGTAATTAAGGTGGTGGCAATTCATTTTAGTTTTCTGAAATGATCCTGTTTTCAAGTAAGATTTTTAGAAAGCTAAATGTTGGGAGTTAATGTTCTTGGATTTTTTTTATATACTGTGATTGAAAGGGGGTGCTACGATACGAAAGTATCTGGAATCTATAACCTAAAAGAATGTATTTGTGAATAACTAAAAGCAACAAAGAGAAATTAAAGAATAAAACCAAAGGAAGATCCACGTACTTCTTTGTTTTAAACATTCAAAATAAATTTTGAGGACTAGAAATATATTTGTTGAACACAAAGCAAAGATAATGATGTTATTGTGGTTTCATAGCTAATATTGTTTGTGGACTTCAGTTTGAAAGATTATGGATACCTGGATTATTCTTTAAGAGGTCAATAACAGGATAACAAAACATTTTTAAACAAGTCGTTTCTTGAAAAGTCACATCTTGCTATAACTGCTTGTTTACTGCAGGGCCCCAGTCTGGCTTTACAATTGATAGGTTGCAGCTTCTATTTTGAAGATTGTTTGGACTTTTCAATTGGCAGCCAGCTTGTGGGAAGGTAAAGAGCTCCCCAGTCCAGCTCTCCTTTTCCTGAAAAAAATATTCTTGTTGCAGATCCAGAGAGGTACATGCAGCCATGGTCCAATTGGAACCTTGATTGTTCTTCTGAAGAGTATTTGGTAATCCTGATCCTGTGTTTCCTGTGTAAGCTGCTTTGGCACAGATCTCAGAGACATCTGGTTGTGTTTGGTGACATACATCTTTGTTTGGTAGATTATTAGACGGCAGTCATCTGTACTTTCCACACCTTATCTTTTTTTGCTTTCAAGATCTATGATTTATGGCCAAAAGTCTTGTCCCCCGCAAAGTGAATTACTATAGAGAAATGTTATTTTCCTTTTACCTGATTATAAGACGTAGCAGTAGTAGGCTATTCAGTCCATTGAGTCTGTTGTGCCATTCAGAGATTATTGATCTGATAATCCTCAACTCCACTTTCCTGCATTTTCCCTGAATCCCTGTTTCCTTACTGATTAAAAATGTCTATTTTGGCCATGAATATACTTTACATTCAGCCTCTTCAGCTCTGTGTATTAAAGAATTCCAATAGATTCACTACCCTCCAAGAAAAAAAATTCCTTATCTCTGTCTTAAATGTGTGACCCCGTATTGTGATTATGCCCTCTTGTCCTCGATTCTCCCACAAGGGCAAACAAACATTCCGTATCCACCCTGTCAAGTCCCTTAACAATATTTTATGTTTCAATAAGGTCGTGTCACATTCCTCTATATTCCAATGAGTAAAAGCCCAACCTACTCAATCTCTCCTCATGAGATAGTCCCTTCATACTCAAGATTTGGACTGCCACAAATGCCAAAATATCTTTCCTTAGACAGAGCCTAAAACTGTTCACTATTCCAGCTATGGTCTAACTAGTTCCTTGTACAGTTTTGCAAGACTTCCCTATTTTTATACTCCATTCCCTTTGAAGTAAAGGCAGATATTCATTTACCTTTCCTCTTACTTGCTGAACTTGGATGCTAGCTTTTTGGGAATTATGCATGAGTATTCCAAATCCATCTCTGCTGTAGCTTTCCACAGCTTTTAAAAAAATCTAAATAATATTCAGCTTCTGTATTCTTCCTGCCAATGTACGTACTATCACATTTTCTCACATTAGATTCCATCTGCCAAGTTCATGCCCACTCAATTAACCTGTTTATATCCCTCTGCAGTCTTTATGTCATCTTCATCACTTGGTTCACAGAAGAAACAGGAAACAGAAAGTATGCAAGAAATATGCGTAACTTGAGGACCCTGGATCAACAGAAATAGTAAACTACTAGCAGACCTTAAGTGTTGAAACTCAGTGTATCTATAATAATATAGATGCGGGCAACAAGTTTAACAATCACATTAAGTAAATGTGGAAATTGTTAGAAGTGTGCACTATATACAAGACTTACAATATAGGATCAATCAGATGAAAACAGCAGAAGTAATTAGGCCAACATGTGAAGACAAAATAAGTAACTAGAAACTGTTTTCTATTATTTTCTCTTTCTCTTGCTATGTTTATCAGCCTCCAGGAGACCAGCAGTTGAAAAGCTACACGAGAGGGCTCAGTTTGAAAATAAAAATCAATGATATCATAGGAGTAATGTTCATTAATCTCTAAATTCATTAACCTCTAATCTTCACTTTGTAGCAAATAGCACGTGAGAAATCGTGGACACTTCCCGTAACCTAGATGAACACATGTGCAGGGAGTGTTAGCAGCTGCAGAAACTTGAACTCCAGGCTTTGGGTCTCAATTGGCACCTGGAGTCACTGTGGTGCAAAGGCTTACAGTTACATGAATTTTCAGAGAGGTGGTCACACCACAAGTTAAGGACATGCAGGCAAATAGGAAATGGATGACTGCCAGACAATCTGAAAGAATCAACCCAGGTAGTACAGGTGTCCCCTGTGGTCCTGCTCAAAAATTGGTTTTCATTTCTGGATAATGGTGAGGTTGATGGCTCCTCAAATGAGTGCAGCCACCTCTAGGTCCATGGCCCCACAGGTGGGCCAACTGTACAAGAGAGAAGGAAGAAGAATGGTTGAATGTACTGATTGGTGATTCATTAGTTAGGGGTAGAAACAGGCATTCCTGTGCTATAGACATGACTCCAATATGGTGTGTTGTCTTCCTTGTGTCAGGGTCAAGTATATTGCAGAGTGGCTGTAGGACATTCTTCTGGGGGAGGATCATCAACCAGAGATTGTGGTACATGTTGGTACCAACAATATAGTAGGAGGTCGATATGGTCCTGCACTTGTAATCTAGCAAGCACCAGGAAACCAACAAGGAGGACTTCAAAAGTTGTGATCTCCAGACTGCTGAGCACAGCACAAAAATGAGTACAGAAATAAGAGGATAAGGCAAATGAATTTATGGCTGGAAAGATGGCACAGGACAGAAGCCTGGGACAGGATCTGAGGAGATGAAACCTAGAGAAGCTGCATGGGTTAAACCTGAACAGAATCAGAACTTAGTCCTTTGCACAAAGTTTTGGTAGTTCTCTTGGGGAGGTTCTAAACTAACTTAACAGGGGTGTGGAACCAACAGAGAATACGAGAGAGTATTACCATGGTGCACAAAATATTTGGAGAGTCAGATAGCACTAAAAGGGAGAATAGTCAGTTATTAAATAGAGTTGGAGTGAGAAATTAAAACATTCTAAATCAGGGAAACACTATGTATATAAATGTGTGGAAAATATTAAATAAGACTGGTGAGCTACAGATGTCGATTGCCATTTGGAATTATTATAATATAACAATAACAGAAACCTAATTGAAGGAAGGACAGGATTGGGTGTTCAGGAAAGATAGGAAAGGAAGGGAAAGAGGAAGGGTGGTATCAGTTAAGGAAAGCGTCGCAGTATTTTAGAAAGAAGATATTTCAGAGGGGTCTAGGACAGTATTGATTTGGCTGGAGCTTAGAAACAAGAGAAGCCAGGAAAATGGCATTATGTTCTGACTTTTATTCAGGGGGGCTGTGATACCCTAGTCCATCTGTGATACCCTAGTCCACTCCTCTTGTTCTTGTTCTTCTATGTGTGAATTGAATTGAATTGAATTTATTGTCACCTGTACCGAGGCACAGTGAAAAGCTTTGTCTTGCAAGCAATACTGGCAGATCACTGAGTTAAGTAGCATAGATAGTAGATAACAGGTAAACAGCAGCAAAAACAAAAACACAGGTACAGGTGAATGTTAAGAGTTTGTGAGTCCATTCAGTATTCTAACAACAGTAGGGTAGAAACTGTTGCAAAACCGACTGGTGTGTGTGCTCAGGTTTCTGTATCTTCTCCCCGATGGTAGAGGTTGTAGAAAACATTACCAGGGTGGGATGGATCTTTAAGAATGCTGGCAGCCCTTCCTTGACAGCGGGCCTGGTAGACGGATTCTATAGATGGGAGGTTGGCCTTTGTGATTGTCCAGGCCGAGTTCACCACTCTCTGTAACCGTCTCCGATCTTGAATAGTATAGTTGCTATACCAGGTGGTGATACCTCCAGAAAGAGTGGTCTTGACGGTGCACCTATAAATGTTGGCAAGGGTATTCGCCGTCATGCCAAATGTCCTCAGCTGCCTGAGGAAGAAGAGACATTGCTGGGCCTTTGTAACCAGTGCATCCACATGAAGAGTCCAAAAAAGCTTGTTGTTGATGACCACTCCCAGAAGCTTGACACTCTCCACGATGTGTGATCAAGTCACTAATCATGCACGGTTGTCCTCAGAGTCCTGACATTCACAGCTTGCTCAGTAAGTGCAGTCTTCAGTATATCTTTCAATCACTCTTTCCAAAGAACAAATAGGTTTAACCCTGAACACAACAAGAGGGTTTATTTCCAGAAAGCAGGAAGGTCAGCGAGATAGTCCTGCCTGCAGGTTTCATGTCCCCCAACTAATTCTAGAAACCAAAGCACTCTCCCTTGAGTTACTTTTCAAACAAGCCCGGTAGAGAAGGGGTTGCCATGCCACCTTTACACTTGTGGTATCTAAAGTTTTCTTTTCCTATTGCTCCATCTAGCTGCAACCCTGAAAGCAGCAGCTGAGTTGGAGTTTGTCTACTCAATCTCACTTTGGATGACTGTGGCTGGCGTGAGACCTTGAGGCTTCTAGTTTACTGGGGGTCTCCTGAACTAGTGCAAAGGCAACCCCTTGACCTCACTACTGCTGGAGCAAATTAAGTCAATGTTAGAGGCCATGAAGAGCCAGCACAAACTCTGCAGGTGCCCTGAGAGGAAGCCCCAGAGCAACTGGCATGCACTTCCCCTCCATCTGGATGCATGGATGCATGATGCATCTGTTTCTCCTGCATGACAATGTGCAGTTAGGGTCATGTCAACTGAAACTTAGCCCATTGTCTGCATGAATCCCTATCATACCTAATAGCCTGTAATTTACATGTGACATTCAAGTGCAAAGAACAGCCAAACACCTATATGTTTTGGCCTCAATTGTCATGTAGCACTAAAGTTAATCATACACTCACATTTCTGCCATAGCTGCCCATTCACTGATATAAGTTTTTGATGGGAAAATTTTTGATGGTCTCTCATGAGAGACCCTTTACTGAAATGCAATCATGGCAGATTGGAGCAGGTCGTTCAACCATTTTCTGCACTGTACTCAGGTATTGCAAAGAGGTGATCACATCCATTGGCATCTCCCTCTTGGCTAATTTGGTCAGGCTGGAGGGCCTTCTGAAGCCATCTGCAGGGAGGCATCACTGAAGTGTTGGGATGACCTGTCTAGGCTCTGGCATTTTTTAAAGTGAAAGGCTTAGATGTAATTGGTAGGGGAGAGAGGAGAAGACAGAATAATAAAGGAGGGAGAATGATAGGACAAGAGGCTTGAGGGAGCCCAAGGTTGAAAGGGGTACAGCAAGAAATTGACCCACTGACCAGGAAGGTTGGGGCCTGACACATGTATGTCTGAGAGGTTCTTTATACTCCATCCATGCCCGTTCTATTGTGGACTGATTGTGGGTTGCTCCCAGCATATTATGTACGTGCTGTTGCTTTAAATATTAATTAGAATCGGAGGGAAGCAGTGAAAAGCAAAGCATCATAATGGCACCCATTTCTGGAATGGTGCGCCAAAGTTAAAATTCAACCCTGCATTGTTAGCACTGTGTTCTCGGGCTACTGTGAAAACTAGATGGCAGTCAAAACTTTTTCAAAAGAATGCTTTGCATAATTTTGCTGGTTGTCCTTCTGTGGTTGCTTTCTGACCTGAAGGATACCAGGTGATTTGCTATTTTTTAAAAGAAGAAACAATATATCAACCACTCAAACATAACATTCAGCTTGCATGTGTGTTTTTAAAGTGTTTTGGATTGTCTTCCTTCAAACTATAAGGCTTTGAACTTGATTGATCGAACACTTCATACCACTTGAGTACTCAACTTTGTCCAGATCCGTAATCCTTTCAAATTGGAACAGGATTTTGAGCAGCTAATTACAAAAAATTAAAAATAAGGTCGTGCTGGAGACAAACCAAATGACTGTTATAACATGATACAGTCAGTTCTACTCTAACATGTGTTTCTTCAACGTGTATTGGTTATAATGCGATTGAAGAATTTAGACCATTATTTGTCGAACACAAACTTGCCTTACCTGTATTGGCGATAATGCGATCCTAGTCCCATTAGTTTAAATGGCGCTGCTATTGCACGATTTTCTTATAACGTGGGATCACATGGGAATGGAACTATTGTGTTATATCAGAGCCGACTGTAGCTAAGGAGTCGCATGCCAAGGATCTAACCAAAGTAATAAGTAGCTAATTTTCTCGAGAACCACTTTTTTTGGTAATTATCTCTTTGCCTCGTGTAATCAGATTGTAGGTCATCCCTTCACTTGTTATTCAGCTGTTGACACTTTACTCACACCGTCTGACACTTTTGATCACCCGCAGAGACTTAATATTCAACACTCTACTCAAACCATTTATATGATCTTTTGATCTCTCTGCCTATAAATTCTGTGTCTGTGTACTTCTCTCTACTTTACCTGACGAAAGGGCTACACTCTGAAAGCTTGTGATTTTAAATAAACCTTTTGGACTCTAACCTGGTGTCATGTGATATCTGTCTATTTCTTAGGTTATTCTAATTGTGTTATTTGGGCAATTAGTGTAACTACTTTGCAAAATCTGCTCAAATCTGAAATTTAAAGGCAGTCACAAAACAACTAATTGGCTATTACATACAGCAGATTCAATGTGTTGAAACATTTGGGGATGTGAAGGAATTACTGAAAATCAGTACTCAGTCTCATTTCCATGCATTGGCTGAGAGGGGCTCCATTGAATGTACTCAAGCCGCAGGAAGTTATGTATTGTATTACACTATTCAATTCATACTTGCCTGCAACAATCAGATTAGTCATCATTTTATTAAGCAGCAGAAATTCACTAGATGAAATGGCATACTCCTGCTCTAATTTCTGATGATATCACACAGGATGAAGTTAGGTATTTCAAAAACTCTGAATCATGCAGTAAAGAGTTCTGCAGTAGGATTGGTCCACTCTGCTTCTGGAAAAGCAGTAGGATTGGTCCACTCTGCTTCTGGAAAAGCAGTAGGATTGGTCCACTCTGCTTCTGGAAAAGCAGTAGATTATATAGAACATAGAACAGTACAGCATAGCATAGAACAGGCCCTTCAGCCCACGATGTTGTGCCGACCACTGATCCTCATGTATGCACCCTCAAATTTCTGTGACCATGTGCATGTCCAGTAGTCTCTTAAATGTCCCCAATGACCTTGCTTCCACAACTGCTGCTGGCAACACATTCCATGCTCTCTCAACTCTCTGCATAAAGAACCCGCCTCTGACATCCCCTCTATACTTTCCTCCAACCAGCTTAAAACTATGACCCCTCGTGTTAGCCATTTCTGCCCTGGGAGATAGAGTCGATAGCCAGAGACTATCTATGCCTCTCATTATCTTTTATACCTGAATTAGGTCCCCTCTCCTCCTCCTTTTTTCCAATGAAAAAAGTCCAAGCTCAGTCAACCTCTCTTCATAAAATAAGCCCTCCAGTCCAAGCAGCATCCTGGTAAACCTCCTCTGAACCCTCTCCAAAGCATCCACATCTTTCCTATAATAGGGCGACCAGAACTGGATGCAGTATTCCAAGTGCGGTCTAACCAAAGTTTTATAGAGCTGCAACAAGATCTCACGACTCTTAAACTCAATCCCCCTGTTAACGAAAGCCAAAACACCATATGCTTTCTTAACAACCCTGTCCACTTTGGTGACCATTTTAAGGGATCTATGTACCTGCACACCACGATCCCACTGTTCCTCCACACTGCCAAGAATCCTATCCTTAATCCTGTACTCAGCTTTCAAATTCGACCTTCCTAAATGCATCACCTCGCATTTATCCAGGTTGAACTCCATCTGCCACCTCTCAGCCCATCTCTGCATCCTGTCAATGTCCCACTGCAGCCTACAACAGCCCTCTTGTTAGTAGATGTTCATATTAGTAGATGTTGCTCACAAAAAAAGGTATCAGTTATTAACAAGCTCTGCAATCAGGAAAATTGCAAGATGCAATTTTTAGTCCTTTGGTCTACATGGACTATACGTACACAATATAGTCTGTACTAGTTTCCAAAAGTATAAACACCAGACAATGGAGGAGGAGCATACTGAAGAGAGTGTTCAACAAGAAGTTACAATTGCTGAGTCACAGTCACTGGGTCAAAATCCTTGAACTCCCTCCCTGACAGAACTATGGATGGACCTATGACACATGGACTGCAGCAGTACAAAAGACAGCTTACCAACATCTTCTCAAGAGTAGTTAGGGTTGTGCAATAAATGCTGACCGAACTGGCAATATTTATATCCCATTAATGAAAACAAATGTACAAGGTAAGAGAAGTAATATTCAACACATTTATTTCGGAGTTACTTTGTAAACTGTACATGAGAAAGAGCTAAAAGACAGAAATACTACACAGATACACATTCAAAATTCACTTTTGCTGTGAGTTCTTGGGTGTTAGCTGTGCTGCCATAGTGACTCAATAAATGGAATCTTGGTATTTATTTATTTTATGGGTGTGCTGGAGTGGGGATGGGAAAGGAGGAGGCAGTAAGTCATAGATAATCAACACTGAGATATGCGCACACCTGCTGGCAGCAGAGGGCATTGGTACATTTCTGGCAAGTGTCTGCCCATTTCCTTGGCTAAAGAACCCATTCAAACAAAGAAAACATGAAGGAAATATGTTACTGTGATCTTATCATATGCACTTGATGGTCAATGCTCTATACTGGCACGCTATTTCTCTTGACATCACAAACTACAAAATACCTCACGTGAACATTAGGAAATCATGGGCTACTGCTGTCCCTTTACAACAGAAAGCCACAAGGCATCGAAAGAAAATAATCTCTGTCCATAGCGAAAGAAGTCTTACAGTGTCCCCCCTCCCCATGCCCCCATTACCAGCAAAGGTTTAATTTGAGGGTGGCAGCAAACCACAAGGTAAAATGTGTGCTTCTCATCTTCCATGTGAAACAAGGAGACTGAGAGGCCTGGAGAAGAATGATACTACATCAGTCACATGTTAAAAAAGCAAGAGGATATGGCAGTGTTATAGGGCTGCTATAGGGATAATGATAGCCAAAGTGGGAAAGGAAAGGATAGAGTATACAAATACAGAAAACAGCAGTGAATAGGGTCAAAAGGATAAAAAATGATAAAAAGGCAAAATTAATACTTCTTGAATGTGTGTACTCTTCTAAGCAATATAAATGATTTAATGGCACAAATACAGGTTCATGGGTATGCCCTTATCGCCATGATGAGGACATGTTTTCAAGGAGATCAAAGCTGAGAACTAAATATTCATGGTTGTGTGACTTTTTGAAAGGACAGACAGGAAGGGTAGTAACATTGTTTGTACAGGATGGAATAAGCACAATAGCAAGAAACAAACGCACTAACAAACAATCTTGGGTTGGAAGATGTGGAAATTCATTTAGGTGGAGATAAGCAATAAAAAGGAAAAGATGACACTGGTAGGAGTAGTCTGTAGACTCCCAAATAGTAGCTCCATGTTGGGTTATGGAATAAATCAGGAGATAATGAGAGCATGTAAAAAGTGCACATTATTAATCATGGGCGATTTTAATTTTCATGCTGATTGGGGTAGTCAGATTGGCAGACAGAAGAATTCATAGAAGTATTCAGGGCAGTTTCCTAGAATACTATGTTGTGGATCCAACCAGGGATAAGGCTATTTTTGATCTGGTGATGTGTAATAAGGCAGCTTTAATAAATTATGTCAGAGTAAGAGATCCCCTGGGAAGCAGTGATCATGACATGGCAGAATTTAGCATTTAGTTTGAGAGGGAGGAACTTGGGTTGGAAATAACTGTGCTAAACTTAAACAAGGACAATTACAAAGGAATGAGGACACAGCTGGCTGCAGTAGACTGGGAAAGGAGTTTAGACGCAAAGACAGTTCGGGAACAACAGTAGATGTTTAAGAAAATAGTTCATGGCTCACAGCAAAGAAATATCCCAATGAGAAAGGAGGATTTTAGGAAGGGGATAAGCCAACCATACTTAACCAGGGAATGTAAGGGTAGCACCAAATTGAAAGAAAAAAGAAACATGCACTCTGGCAAAGATTAGTGGTAAGACAGAGAATTGGGAAAACTTTAAAAATAAACAAAAAGATGACCAAAGTAAGGAGGGAGAAGATAAACTTTGAGATACAAGTGATACAAAAGATAGACAGCAATAGCTTCTTTAAAAAGAGAGATGGCAAAGTTAATCTAGGCCCCTTGGAGAATGAGGCTGGGGAAATAATTATGGGGAACCAGGAAAAGCAAATGTATTGAATAAATACTTTGTATCATCTTCACAAATAAAACACACTAATAGCACTCCAAAATTACTAAATATTCAAAAGACAAAAGGAGAAGAGAAAATAAAGAAAATAACTATCAATAGAGGAAAAGGTGCTAGGTATACTAATGGGGCTAAAGACTGATAAGTCCCCTGGATCACATGGAGTGCATCCTAGAATGTTAAAAGATATAGCTACAGTGATAGTGGATGCAGTAGTAGCCACCTTCCAAGAATCTTTATATTTTGCAAAAATCCCAGAGGACTGGAAATCTGCCAATATGACACCTCTATGTGGAAAAGAAAAGAGACAAAAATAGGTAACTATAGGCTATTTAGCTTAACAGATGTTATTGGGTAAATGTTAGTCTATTATGAAGGGTGTAATAGCAGAGTATTTAGAAATGCTAATATGATCAAGCAGAATCCATTAGAATTCTTTGAAGAGGTAAGAAATAGGATAAATATAGTGGAAACAGTGGATGTAAGATATATTTGAAGTTTCAGAAGGCTTTTGATTAGCTACCACACATTAGGCTACTTAATAAGAACCCAAGGTGTTAAAGGCAGTATGTTAGCATGGATAGAGAACTGGCTAATGAACAGAAGACACAGCGTTGGGATAAGAGGTCATTTTCAGGATGACAACCTGTAACTACTGCTACGCTACAGGGATCAGAGCCGAGTACACAAATCATTTATTATATATTAATGACTTGGATGAGGAAAATAAAATGTACTATATCCAAGTTTGCAGATGACACAAGAATAGGTGGTATGACAAAGTCTGCAGAGGGATACAGACACGTTACATGTGGTCGAAAACTTGGCAGATGGAATATAATGTTGGAAAATGTGAGGTTATGCACCTTTGCAGGAAGAATAAAGAGCTGAATAATATGTATATGGGGAAAGAATGCAGAAAGCTGCAGCACTCGGGCTTTAGGACTCCTTGCGCATTAGTTACAAAAAGCAAACATCCAAGTTCAATGGGTGATAGGGAAGGCAAATAGCACATTGGATTAATTTCAAAGGGAATAGAATATAAAAATAAAGGAAGTCTTGCTAAAGTTATAGAAGGCACTAGTCAGACCACAGCTGGAATACTGCAAACAGTTCTGGGCTCTTATCTAAAGGCCTGTACTGACTGGAGTATAGAAGAGTAAGAGGTGACCTTCTTAAAACATGCAATATTCTTTGGGGACTTGACAGGGTAATGAGGGGAGGTTATTCCCCTTGTGAGAGAGTCTAGGACGAGAAAGCACAATCCCAGAACAATGGGTTACCTATTTAAGACAAATAGGAGGAAGAATTCCTTCTCTCAGACATAGTGAATCTGCGGAATTCTTTACTGCATAGAGCTGTAGAGGTTGGGTCATTAAGTAAGTTCAAGGGTGAGGTCGATTTTTGCACTATATGGCAATCAAGGGCTTTGAGGAAAACACAGAAAAGTGGAGTTGAGGATTATTAGATCAGCCATGATTTCGTAATATGGTAGAGCAGAATCATAGGCTGAATAGTCTACTTCTCTCCCAAGTTTTATGGTCTTAAGGAAACATCTCTTCCTTACATCATGTTGTGGTGGTGTCAGTATTGGACTGGAGTGGACAAAGTTAAAAATCATACAATACCAGGTTATAGTCCAACAGGTTTATTTAGAAGTACAAGCTAGCTACCAGATGAAGGAGCAGTGCTCCGAAAGCTTATACAGTACTTCCAAATAAACCTGTTGGACTATAACCTGGTCTTGTGTGATTTTTCACTTCCTTATATCAAACAGCCCTGTGGCATGAAAACAATAGCAATAAAAATAGGAAGGTAACTAAGTAGAACTAAAACTCCACAAAGATTTTTATAGAATTCAGAGGGAAGTAGCTTCACCTATTGTGCTTTTAATTACCAATGCCAATAAGAACCTCCCCAATTTGACAGCATTCCTCTAACTGCCCATTGTAATCAAAATTTTCTTCCCTGTACATAAAGGGTCAACTGAGGAGAAAAAGAATACTACTAGCTTCTTATACTAATACAAAATTTAAAGAAACAGCTCCATGCTGATCCTCACACTCTATCTCACTCTGCAATCTCTCTCTGCCTCTGTGATCTCTCTCCTGTAATAACCTGATTTGGAGGTGCCACTGTTGCATTGGGGTGTAAAATTAAAAATCACAACTCCAGGTAATAGTCGAGCAAGCTTATTTGGAAGCAGAAGCTTTCGGAGCGCTGCTCCTTCATCAGGTGGTTGTGGAGTATAAGATCGTAGGACACAGAATTTAAAGCAAAAGTTTACAGTGTGATGTAACTGAAATTATATATTGAAAAAGACCTGGATTGTTTGTTAAATCTCTCATCTTTAAGAGTTGGCATGTTGGTTTCAGTTCTTTCATATGTAAATTCCTGAACTTAAAGTTACATTCTCAAGTGACCTTTAACAATAGGTGCCATGTTGGCCCAGGTAATGCATTGAAGATTTGAGGTGCCTGTGTGAAGCTGTCTGCACGCCGGTGTTCAGACTGATTCTAATCTAAAAAAAGGGATCGACAAAATCTTACATGGATTCATGCAGTTTTTGAGCAAAGAAAAATGTAATTTTGCAAGTACAAATGCACCCCACAAACTTATGTGTGTGTGTGTGTGTGTGTGTGTGTGTGTGTGTGTGGGGTGAGTATGAGTTTGTGAGAAACTGTATGTATGTGTACGAGTGTGAGTGTAAAGGGGTTAAGTCTGTGAGAGGGTGCATGTGTGAGTGTATGAGAGAGAGCTTGAATATGAGAGAGGGTCTGAGTGAGCGTATGGGTCTGTAGGTGTGTGTGTCTGTATATTTGAGAGTGTGTGTCTGTGTGTAGTGCAGTGGGGTCACCTGCCATGTGACATGAACTCAAGGTCCTGGTTGAGGCCATCCACATGGGTACCGAACTTGGCTATCAGCCTCTGCTTGGCCACTTTGCGTTGTTACCTGTCCCAAAGTCTGCTTGGAAGACGGTCACCTGAAGGTCCAAGGTTGAATGTCCTGGACCGCTGAAGTGTTCTCCAAGTGGGAGGGAACACTCTTGTCTGTTGATTGTTGTGCGGTGTCCATTCGTCCATTGCCATAGCCTGTGCTCGGTCTCATACGCTGTCTATCTCATACGCTGCAGGCAAGGATGCTCTGAGGCATGGTACATTGATGAGACCGAGCAGAGACTACCCTACCCCGGACATCATGAGATTTTGCTTTCCACAGTAACCTTTGATGTAGCACTTCATCAAATGCCTTCTGAAAATCGTACCAATGTACACAGAAAATTCAGCACAGTGGCTGTACCAACACCCCATGGCCTGTGGCAATTTGAGTAAGTGACTCATCAGCACCCTCTCTGGGGCACATAGCAGCAGAGGCATTGGAGTGAAGGCCACATCCAAGAACAAATTCTTTTAAAAGCCTCCAGTACTGCAGTCCTCCCAGAACTCCAATCATAGCCTCCATTGTCAAAATTAAACTTCCTTCAATCCACCATTGCCAGCGATGTGGGCCTTAAGGTCTGGAATTTCCTCCCTAAATTACTCCACCGTTCTCTTCAAGCTGCTACTGAAAATCTATCACTATCACTTTGATCAAGCATTTTTGACTGAGTAATGTAACTTCCTTTGGCTCGAGTTATCTTGGCACATCATACGTTATATATAGTGTTGATATTCCACAGCTAAAACTAACCCAAAATTAGAAAAAACCTTGAACTTGGGAGAATTGGTCATTCCACTTTCTTTGTACAAGTGTTTTCTGAAAAACCTTAAAAGCCTTTTCAAGTAGATATTCCCAGACATATTGGAACCTCTGCCTTTACAACGCCTCTCAGAAAAAAAAACAAGGACAGAATAACCTTGTTAAAGGAGCAGCATAATCACAACAGGTGTCAAATTTGTTGACAACACAAAGACATGCCAGAATGCAAGTTGCAAACAGAATACAAGGAGATTACAGAAAGATATAAAAATGAGTGGGCAAAGATGTGGCAAGTGAAGAATAACTTGGAAAAATGTGTATTTTTCTATTTTGGCAAGAAGAATAACAAAATCAGATCATCTATATGGTGAAAGATTGCAGAGTTCTGGCATGCAGATGCAATCTGGATGGCCCCATGCATTAATCACAGCAGGGAAGCTTGTAGGTATAGCATGCACTTGCAAATCAATCAGCATCCTCCTCTCATGCCATATGAAATGTCAGTTTTCACTTTGAATTAGTATTCTTACAAACTGCATTGACAAGTACAAGACAAAAAGCTTTGACAACATGTATTTTTTTCCAGCAATACTTGAGTTCTTCAGTATTAGAAGATGAAACAGTTTCAGTTTTCATTCCTATACTATATTATGGTTTAATCATGTAAAAATCATATTATACTTGAATAGCCTAAAAAAAATTGCTTTTAATTTTTCTGAAGGAAAATATCCAAACGTTTCTCCAGATCTTACACATGAAACCAACTCATGCTCATCTTCAACTTTGATGATTTCAAGTTCTGCTTATGTATTACTTTCTTGGCCTCGCCAACTTCTGACTTCAAATGGAACTCCTACATTGTTAAAGCTGCCTCCAAGATAGAGACAGCACATTGTGTACTAAAGAGATATAGATGTGAGTTAAACACTAAACAAAAATAAAGAACTTCAGATGCTGGAAATCAGAAACAAACAAATTGTTAGGAAAACTCAACAAGTCTGCCAGCATCTGTGGAGAGAAAGAAACAGAGTTAACCTTTCGGGTCCAGTGGCCCTTCTTCATGCATGTTTGTTTATTGTTGTCACATGTTGATATTTTCTAATCACCCCATTAAGAGATGTTTTCACAAACGTCTGGAGCAGGTGGGACTTGAACCCAGGCCTCTTTGCTCAGAGATAGGGACACTACCACCATGCTAGCTATTACATGTTATTTAATTGTTAGCACAGGTTTAGTCGCACACATTCATACTTATACAGCAAATGTTGTTTTAACTGGCACTTGATAAACTGGCCAAAATTATATACCTCAAAAACTGTGAAATTATGATACTTTTAAAACTTTATTTACCTCAGTATAAGCATGCTTGTCGTTCAATTGAATGACCACATGAAATATCAACAGTTGATTCAATTTAAAGTCAATTTCTCCTCAAATACTGTGATATCCAAGTCGTCGGTTAAGGGTGCAAGTGAGAAGGCCCTCTGCCAGTAAGTTTTGTTTAAGGCAAAGTTGGAAGTTTCAAACAAGAATACACCTAAAGTCTGAAATGGTCAGATTCACAACGCATTACACTTTTCAAAATTGTTTCACAAAATGCTAGCTTGATTGTTAAAGACAGCATGTATTGTTCATCCCTAATTGCTCTGGAGAATGTGGTGTTGAGCCACGTTCTTGAATCCTGTAGTCCGTGGGGAGGTACCACAGAGTGATCAGGAAAGATTCAAGATATGTGGCTTAGAGGGTAACTTACAGGTGGCAGTATTTCCACACGTCTGCTGCTCTCCTCCTTCTAAGTGGCAGAAGTCATGGGCTTGGAAGGTGCTGTGGAAGAGGTTTAGTATCTCATATACAATACACACGGTCGCTTAGTACTGGTAATAGACAGTGAATATTTAAGGTGACAGATGGGATGTCGATCAAGTGGGTTGCTTTGACTTAGATAGTGTTGAGCTTCTTGAAGTTTGTTAGGACCACACTTATCCAGACAGGTGCAGAGCATTCCATCACACATATTGTGTTTACCCTTAAAGCCTTTCCCCATACCAGAAATGGTTTCCTTGGAAGCACAACTCCCAGGACAGATGACCAACTTGTCAGTGTACGGATCCTCAAACTGAAAGCATGCAAATTGCAAACTCTAAATTAATGTAATTAATAAATAAATTTAATAAAATCAGAACCAAGACAGAATATAAACTTTACAAAACATAATGTACAAGAGTATTAAAAGAAAATCAAAGTCCTTCTTTTCCTCCAAACACAGAGCTCAAACAATGAATAGCTCAGGATGTGTGCCTTTTAGCACACTGGTTGAAACTGTAAATGTACACGTGGAACTCAGTCTGTACAACAGACACGCTTGGGAAGCAAGTTGGTTGCTTAGAACTTTAAATATTACTGCATTTATATCAATATTTCAAATTTGTAAGACCCATGGTCAAAGAGATAAAAACAGTTCTACATCCTTCAACAGTGATCTCCGGATTGCATCAAAGTTAATATTCAAAAATTATTCAGACTGTTTAAAACCATTGCAAACTTGACTTCTTTTCAACCTTATTTTTAATATCTTTTACAATTAAGAATTGGACTATCAAAAAGTTCAGTCTCTTTATACATAGTACAGTTCTTGCATTTATTAATCTGTAGGCATCCATACAAGAAATACTACAGATTTGTTACGTACTTTACTGGAAGTTGTTCAACTGTGATTTTTCCCAGTAATTACGAACTAGGCATCACAAAAACTAGGTCACGTTTACAGCATTGGACCAGGAAGTTAGATTAATCTTCTCATCATGGAACTGATGATTTTGTACAAATTTGGAAAAACAGAATTTTTACTGACTAATCCATAATTTTAACATTCCAGTCACTAAAACAGCTTCAGCTGAGGAGTTTGGTAGACATTTCAAACATTACCAAACCCCACAAGCATAAAACAAAGAATTGTTTGGTTTTTGGTTTTTATTCTTCTTTTTCTGGTTGGGGTATTCTTCCTGGCAATAGTGATAAAGAGAACCACCAACCAGTGATAATATTCTGGGGATACAGGAATTCAGATCACTGCATTTTCAATGGCTGCCATAGAGCAGTTGCAAGCAGCTTGGGCCAAGTTTCACTGTGCAATTCATTGGTTGAATCACAGGGACTTCAATGGCAATTTGAGTGATAAGCCTATGCTGGCTGATGGGGAATATTTTGTGGATACACAAAACACATTCTCACCTTAATCTTTGCGAACAACAGCAAGGTCTGAGCGATAGTTCTGTTACTAGTGAGCAATTTGATAAGTTCCTCCCTCATTTTGTGTTGTAAACATTCAGTCCAGAGTTCTCTATCTTTGTCATTACTTATTTCATAGCCCCATGGGTGGCTATTAAAGTCAGAGATAATATTAAGTTTGAATAAATGCACTTCAAAACACTGGCTTTGGCCATGTCAAATCTAGGACACTTTTGGAAATAGCAATCTTTAGCTCTTCCAGCTGAATCGCACTGGTCTAGGGTTGAGAGGTCATACTGCGGCTGTACAGGACATTGGTTAGGCCACTTTTGGAATATTGCGTGCAATTCTGGTCTCCTTCCTATTGGAAGGATGTTGTGAAACTTGAAAGGGTTCAGAAAAGATTTAAGGCTGTTGGCAGGGTTTGAACTATAGGGAGAGGCTAAATAGGCTGGGGCTGTTTTCCCTGGAGCATCGGAGGCTGGTGGGTGACCTGGTTTAGAAGAATATAGACCAACTGCTGACAAATGGGACTAAATTAGATTAGGATATCTGGTCAGCCTGTACGAGTTGGACCAAGAGGTCTATTTCTATATCTCTATAAGTAGCTTCTTCAACTGTGGTGAAGGAAAATATAACAAAATTCACTATGCTTTCTTCACACATTCCACATTCCCAAGCCACATTTTGGGTGGCAGTAGTTATTCATGAGGCAGCACCCACAGGAACAGTAATGGTTAGCATGCTGGCTATTTGAGTATGATAGTAATGGAACTGTGTCTTTGAACATGCAAGTATCTCAAAAAAAAAAATCACAGAATTGAGGGACTTTCCCAGGTGTTGGTGAGCCCTTGTCCCAAAACTTCTGGCAGTTTGCTTGGCCCTCAAGCAGACTACTATGGTTGCTTCTCTCAAGATGGCAAGATTGTTAAATCAATGTTCAGTTGCCAGGACAATGACATCAGTTGTGATTTCTCACTTAATAGAGGGGGCCACGCGAAGGCTGCCATCTTCCACTCCAAATGACTGACTGGCAAAAAAACTTTACATTAATAGGTCAAATCTAGAAGCATCCCAAAAGTACAGCAAGAGACAATGGTCATTGAGAAATTGTTGTGAAGTTGAAGGCATGTACTGTTCCTTTATGGGAGTGTGAAAGCTGGCAAACACCTGTGATGTCACAGAGCATACTGGACACTTTGAAGATGTAACATTTGGGCTGTAACTTAGAGCACTGTAACGGTACAGAGTTGTTTTCACAGCAGTTTGAATTTAACCAGTTTAAATTATGCTCCAAGATACTAAAACCCAATCGAATTTGAATTTTACTGTTTTGACAACATCAAACTAATGAGATGAGCTGATGTTTTGGGGTATAAAAAGCAGGCATTTTGTACAGTTAGCCAGAGAAAAAGCACCTTCTGCCATCAACAGACTGCCCACAAACCCTCTCTAAAAATGTACCTTTTTCATATGGAATATCTGTGCAGCATAAGACCAACGATGACCCAGGAGATGTACAAACAGAGAAAGTTCGACACCCGAAGACGACAACCGTGGTCTGGTTTTGAAAACTGATTTTCGATAAATTTAATGGGGACTTTATTGGATCAGTATATTGTTATAGAGTGGGAGGTAGATAACAAATCTTTCAGAGAGAGGAGGCTTAGAATCGTAAATAGGTGTTGTTTAGTGTTCTCTTTTGGAGGTAAAGAATAAAATTGTTATTTTTTTCTTTAATTAGTAATTAAATTTGGGTAGTTCTCGGTCACTCACACTTTAATAGAATATAAGGTGAGATGAGCTTTCTTGTCTGTTTGGTTTAAATTAGCAGAAGGGTTTACCCAGTGTCCTAACAAGAAGCATCCCAAAAGTATAGCAAGAGACAATGGTCATTGGGAAAACTGATCTATGACCCAGGAAGCTTGACGTCAATATTACTGATGCACAGGACATACTAAATTTTTGAATGCATCATCATCTGGAGAATCAGTCATCAAGTGAATGAAGCTCAAAAGAACAAATAAATTCCAGCCAAAGTGCAGCTGTTGTGGCAAGATTTTGCCATTGCAGTACACAGAGACTCAATTCCAGAAGAAAGCCAAAGACTGGCACAGCCTTTGTAGATCAGTCCTTGGTCTAAAGGACTGATGCTGAAAATCAAAGGTCATTCCCTGCCGGAAAAAACAATGTGTGCTTGGGAAAATAAGAAATAGATAGCTAAGTGATCACTTGCGTGACAAAGTCAACTTCACAGTTCCTCAACAAGGCTCACTACTTGTACTGATGTTCTTCAAGATTTAGACCACTAACATGCTACCAATGAAGTTGTGCAACTTGCATATGCAGATGATCTTGCCTTGCAAACAGCCTTCATGGACATCAAATCCACCTTGGATGGAATTTAAATTCCAATGGAACAATATTCCCAGAATTGGAATCTCAAATCAAATCTGGACAAAACCAGTTACTGGATTTCATCACAACAACAGGAACACTAAGCACACCCCAAAAATTGATCTTCTTTGCCAATATTGTGCAACATGATCTTGCACTTACATATTATGGAGTGAAGTTGGACCATACGCCTAAAGAAGGTAGCCACTAATACAAAGACAAGGATGAACCTGTTTTTGAACATGGCAAGCACAAGCTGAAGAGCAATCAGCAGGATTGCACTGGACATCACAGATGGCTTTCAAGTACTATGGATCAGTACAGACCAGAAGTTGCCACACATATCCAACTGAATAATGCAATGCAAGACTGAAACCCTCAGGTTGACACAGAAGTCCCTTTGTAGTTGTACATCTCTCCATTCATTAGTTGCAATGCTAGAAAGTCCAAATAGAGTAAAATGAACATCTGTCCACCAACACACCAATAATATCCATTAAAATTGCACAAGTTCCTTTGGACCCACATGCTTAATTTTTCCAGCAGTGTAACTTCAGTAATGAAAAGTTTACACAGTCAGATTGAACTATCAGAAAGAAAGAAGCATCTTGTGAAAGATCCAATTCATGTGAAAACCTAAACCATATTTGCACAAAACATGGCAGATTAGGATAACTGATACACAAACAGAAAGTTACAAACTTGTCAATGTGTAGTTGTAGTCACCTGGAATTGACCATGGAACACCGATTCAAATTTCCCAGGCTTAAATGATCTGAGAACAAAATTATCTTTGCTGCTTACAGCTGCGTCAGCCATAACATTGCTGATATCAGTCATCCACCATGGGAAAATCACCAAGTGGAAGTGAATGAACAACATCAGCCTCAGTACACTGTGCAGCTTTTACTGGCTGGTTTTAAAGTAGCCTGGAAATCTTACCCAACCACTGATGTTTAATAAACACAAAGCTTGAGGGAAAGCAGAGGCAATAAGCCAAGGAAGGAAAAAGAAGATTCTAGATGGAGACTTACTCAAAACCGAAATCAGGCACCAAAATCGGTTCAGGTTTCAAACTCAGTCCTATACTAAAATGGAACTTTGGTGCAAGTCATTACAGGGACAGTACAGTGGCTCAGTGGTTAACATTACTGCTTCACATTGCCAGGGACCTGGGTTTGTTTCCAGTCTTGGGCGACTGTGTGGAGTTTGCACATTCTCAGTGTCTGTGGGGTTTCCTCTCACAGTCCAAAGATCGAAATTGCCGTGGGAAATGCAGGGATAGGGTAGGGGGTTAGAACACTGTTCAGAGAGTTGGTATGGACTCAATGGGCCAAATGGCCTACACCCACACTGTAAGGATTCTATAATTACAGTGTTTTTAAAAAATTCACTGTGCCTCTTAAACGGAGCTAGATTTTTATTGCGCACCACATTCTTTTCATAATCAGAAGCTGCACAGCAATACAAAGAGAAAAATAACAATTTTATTTTATTTTGACAAACAAGCTATCAATTCATTAACTCTTTAGCATGACAGTGGCTTTGAGCAGTCACAGAGGTGTCTATACATATCCCACTTGGATTGACTAGTGTGATCTGAAAACAAACAGAACTTGCATCCCAATTGCACAACTGAATGGTCAGTCACCAAAGGATACAGATTTAAAGATAATAGTGCAAAATAAAAGATATGGGAGGATAATAATTTTTTATTTAAACATGACAAATTATAATCTGGAACGCACTGCCTCCAAGAGTATAGAAGGACATTCAATGGTAACTTTCCAAAGGGAATTGTGTACATACTTGAAAAATGGAAAATTTGCAAGGCGGGGAGGGGGGGGGGTGGGGGGTGACAGTAAAATGTTGGTTGAGGAATAAACACAAGCTAGGACGTCTCAGCTCTTTTTTGGTAGTGCCAGTGGATCTTTTATATTCACTTGAGAGAGGCAAGTCAGGGATTCAGTCTAGCATCGCATCCAAAAGATAGCTGCTTTAGTCTCAATCATTCTTCTTTTAAATGTTGCCAGGGCTGGAGGATTTGATCTATAGGGAGCGGCTGAATAGGCCAGGGCTGTTTTCCCTGGAACGGAGGCTGAGGGGTGACCTCATAGAGGTTTATAAAATCAAGACAGACATGGATAGGATAAATAGACACGGTCTTTTCCCTGAGGTAGGGGAGTCCTGAATGACAGGGGAAAGATATAAAAGGGATCGAAGGGGCAACTTTTTTCACACAGAGGATGGCAAGTGTATGGAATGAACTGCCAGAGGAAGTGATGGAGGTTGGTACAATTACAGCGTTTAAAAGGCATCTGGATGGGTATATGAATAGGAAGGGTTTAGAGGGATATAGACCAAGTGCTGGCAAATGGGACTAGATTAGGTTAGGATACTTGGTTGGCATGGATGGGTTGGACCGAAGGATCGGTTTCCCTGCTGTACACCTCTAGGACTCTAAATGAGCTGCTTAAAAAAAGGGACTACACAGCAATAAAGATCACAAAATGGAAAAATTAGCTTAAGAAAAGCAATTCGGAGTTATACTTGTTTAGCGCCACACACGTTTAGCGCCACACACGTTTAGCGCCACACACGACCTTTGGCATTCAAAAGCACTTTATTGCCAATGAATCCCATTTGAAGTGAAATCACTTATGTTTTTAAACTTCTTGCAGGTCTTAAAATTCTACAGCTAAATATTCTGAAATTTTGTTCTCCAACAACAAGTCATGGTCACTTTATGACAGTGTATTATGTCATGCCCAAACAAAAATGAGAAAATTGATTCAAATACAAAATAGAAGCCATTACATTGGTGTTATTTTTTTAAGCCATGTCTGGAAATGCCTAAACAACAGGAAAAAAGAGAGAACGGCAAAGGCTAGCAATCACAAACAAACAAACAGAAACTGTTAGGAAAGCACAGTAGGTCTGGCAGTATTCATGCAGAGCTAATGTGACCTGAACCCAGCAATTTCTGTTTTTGTTTCTATAAAATCTCTAGATGCATCTCTGAACATTAATCTGCTCTAGACTAGTCATTCCGAGGTTTTGATCTTTTGAAAAAAGAAAATTCAAATTAATCAAATGAATGCAATCAGTAATGAAGTCATTCACTAAGAATTTTGAATAGAGAAATACTGAGCTCAGTATTTCAAATAGAGTGGCTAAAGAGAACTTGACTGTATATCTAGTTAATGCGATGACATCAAGAGCTACCCCACAAGGCAACTGTATATAGCCAAACATTCTTCTGTAAATCAGAGATATTCAGATCCAGATTCTAACCACTATTAGGTTTGATTGTAATTTTCACCCGACTCCAGGAATTATTCAGAACACCACGTAAATTCCAGATGGGTGCAACTGTATCAGGTTGCACGTTGTAGTTGTTGTCCACAGCTTTGCAAATTATCTCCAAGTTCTTCTGGCCCTTTGGCAGAGGCATAGTGAGCTGCCACAGTTTCCATGCCCATGCCTGACCGGCATCCTGCTTCTCCCCAGTAAGGTCAGCTACTTTCCAAGTCTTCCCACCATCTAATGAGACATCGACTCGAATCACTTCTTGGCCACCTCCACTCCATGCATAACCTTTCACCGTGATCTCTTCATTGTCTGCAGAGATATAATCATTATTGCAAGGTGTCGTTATGGCAGACTGGATGGGGAGTTCTTGGATTGCTGGCGCAGTACTGAAGTCAACAGTATCCCAATCTACAGAGGGAGAAAACCCTTTATAGTCATTCACCTGCCAATGGCTCTGGCTTTCTTCTTTACTTACAATGATCTTGCTCAACCACTTCACATTGCGTGCTCCAACCACTCCAGGCACAATGACACGCAGGGGAAAGCCGTGATCCCTGGATAGATCTTCACCATTCATTTCATATGCAAGTAGCACATCACCATCTTTAGCCAATGCCTTGCGAATGGAAATAGAGGCCCCATAGGGGATCCCAGTCAGGTCTTTATCAAGTCCCTCAAATTGGACATGCTTGGCATGTGTGTTCTCTGGGAGCCCTGCATACTTAAGGACATCAGAAAGCTTGACCCCTCTCCAGGTAGCATTACCAATAGCTGCCATCCCCCAATTCAGTCCCTTTACCTGACGCACAGCATTCATTTCAGAGCGCCGATTCCCTGCACATTGCAATGTAGCAGTTATTGTGTGCTTTGGAAACTTGGTCTTGAGATCATCAAGGGTTAGTTGGATGGACTTCAGCCCCTCTCCCATAACCTGCAAACGGTACGTTTTTGGATCAACTTCTGGTACAGGCAAATGATTTCGTTTGAAGAAAATTTCATTTGGGGTAATGTAATTTTCAGACAGGAGTTCTACTGGTGGTTCTGCATTAAATGGCTTTAAGCTATTCACTTTCAAAACAGGGTGTCTCAGGGGTTCGTTTCCATAAGGATCATCCACATCCATGGTTGCCTGCTTCTGATCTTCTGGGCTCAGCTCTCCAATTCTGTACTCTTCAAGTATGGAGTAAACATGTTCTTGATTGTGGACTGCATACATTGCCCAGAATGGTTCAATGGCACCACCAGCAGCAAGCATGATCTTATCTCCCCCAGGGTGTAGGTCCACAAACTTTGTAATATCATACACACTAGTTTTATAGGTGACCCATACCCCATCTGCAAGAGTTTTATGTTTGGCAACATCCTGCCTGGTATAGATCGAGTTAGTTGGTTTCACCTCATTGCCCAATGCTGACACAGTTTGGCTGGTCAATTCTGTGGTATTTTTAGGCTCTGCTTGCTGCACCTAGAAGACAAAATAAAAGACTATAAGACTATAGCTCATGGGAATAGAAAATCCTCAAACTCAGACTTCCGCTCATCAGTTGAAGCTCAGAGGCAGCTCTGCAACTGATGGATTTGGGCAGAATGAATCAGCTGAAGTTCCCATTCCTGGCTGTAGTCCAGATGCTGAAGTGTAAGTTGGGCAAGTACAGCATTATCCTCAGTTACCATCACCACTGACACTCATGTTCAAGATCTTTACTCAAGTATTAGCCACTTAGGCAAAGTACTATGATTGCCATGCTCATTGGAATGCACTGCACGTGCCCGAATCCTCAGGAGAAAATGAAGTGTTGAAGTGAGAGTTAGCATCAGCAAAGATCTGTCAAGAGATGGTCTTTAAGGAATAAGATATATAATTTAAAAACAAAAATTATTACATGTACTTGAGCAAAGCAATTATAAAGCTGTTAATAAAGATGCAATAGGTATTCCCTCATACCTGCTGTCTATGCAAGCCATAAACTAGGACAGCACCTGTACCCGCCAGGACCCCTACAACCAACTGTCTCCATCCTGTGTTAGAAAATTGGTAGTCCATACTTCTGCCACCGTTGGCAGCTGTATTCTTCCATCGTACAAAGCCGCATCCTGAACAGGCCTGCAGAAGTCGTGCAGAGGTCTCTATCCGTACTCTGAAAAAGGAAGCAGGAATGGAAAAAAAGAAAGTGCACAGCTTGATACATTCAATTTCAAATTGCAATATGTTCCTACCATCCTGCAGGAGCCAGTATTTAGGACTTATTTAACCAAATTGCAGGCTCATGTCTCCACACTATTTAACTTGCTGAATGGTAAGCATTACTGAGTGACAAAGCCAAGGTGTCCAGATCTAGAACAATGAGTGCAATGACAACGTTCAGCTGAGTTCAGTTCTCACATCAGGATCAATAATTTCTTGAATGTAGAGTGAAAAAAAATGGGGGATCATATTGGACATGGTAGCATGGGGATTAATGTTACTGCACAAATAATCCCGAGGACTGAACTTAATGGTCCAAAGACAGTTTATCAATTAGAGATTAGTCCAATTACTCTGATTACTTTCTTTTATCATTTAATACCCACATCCCCAATCACATCTCAACCCTGCCTCCCTGTGTCCCTGGGAAAATGTTATCCCCCAAATTTACTCACCAACTCTAAACCATCTTGCATTTAGCCCTCTATTCACCACGTTACTGCAGCCACAATTTATGCAAATGCATTCTTAACTTGAACGTCAAAGGAAGAGTTAACAATTACTTTCTCTTGCCCTGGTCATTACCCTGATACGGCCCTCATCCGCATTCCCTTAATTCCAAGGATGATGACTTATAAAGAACACGTAGGCTTAGCCATCCACAGCCAGATTTGAACGGACCACTTAAAAACATGGTCAGGTCCTGCTCTCATCTGTGGAAATTGCTCACTGCATTCCAGGCAAAGATGACACTTTCCTTCATGGTAAGTAGTTTTCTTAATTCCCTCTTCCTTGTAGCCTTCACCCACAACTCCAGCAAATGCAGGAAGCTCATGCGCTCCCTTGTCACTAAGATTGAGCCTCTGCCACATCACTCCCTTCAACTAGCCCACCTGGTTAAACTTCCTCAAAAGAGTCCCCTCAATTTGAACTTGTATCTTACTCTAGTTACATACATACAGATTTGGAGATGGGTACACCAAGGGGCCCCTCAAGCCTGCTCACCGTGGAAGAAGATAATGACTGATCTGATCACTTCACATTCCCACCTACCTCTGACAACTTTTCACCTTCTTGCTGAGCAAAAATCTATCCATCCTGCCTTTAAAAATATTCAGATTCTTCTTCAAAAGACAGTGAAAGCAAACAGTTCCAAAGACTTGATCAGTGAAAAAAATTCTCATGCCTAAAATGGCAATCCCTTATTTTGGAACAACGATCTCTAGTTCTAGAATTGCCCACAAAGGAAACATCCTTTTCACATCCACCCTGTCAAGACCCCTCAGGATCTTACGTATTTCACTCAAGTTGCTCCTTAGTCTACTGAACAGATACAGACCTAGCTTATCCCTACATTCCTTACAAGACAACCCACCTATTCCAGGCACTTGTCATAAATATTTTTCAAACTGCTTCCAATGCACATCCACCATCCTTCCTTAAATAAAGTGGTCCAATACTGTACACTATTATAGATGGGGTCTCACCCTGTATAACTGAAGCATGGTCTTGCAACTTTTGTATTCAATTCCCCTCACAATAAGTGACAACATTGTATAAGCTTTCCTCATACTACGTCCAATCCTTCTGTGATTAATGTATTAGGACATTCAGATTCCTCTGCACGACAGAGCCCTGCAATCTCACACCATTTAGATAATGTTTTTTTAATTCTTCTTGTCAAAATGGGCTATTTTACATTTTTCTACATTATACTCCATTTGTCACATCTCTGCCCACTTCCTTCGTAGCAATGTGTCATCACAATTTATTTTCTTGCCTGTCTTTGTGTCACTAGCGAATTTAGTGACTGTACCCTTAAATCTCTTCACCCAAGTCATTTATATAAATTGTTAAATGTTGAGGCCCAGCACTGATCCAGTGGCACACCAGACAAACCAGAAAGTGGCCCATTTATGCCTTCTGTTTCTGTCAGCCAGGCAATAGACTATCCAAAACAATAAGTTCTCCCCAACACCATGAGCTTTTACTTCCCACATCAATAATTTGATGTGGCGCCTTACCAAATGCCTTCTGAAAACTTACGGACATCTTCTGGTTCCCCTTTATCCAAAGCAGGCTACTTCCTCAAAAGAACTCCAGTAAATTGGTTAATCATGGTTGCAGTTTCAAAAAGTCATGTTCTGTCTGATTATCTTGATTTTTTTTAAAAAATGCCCCTCTATAATGTCTCTATAAATAGGGAAAAATCATAGAATTCCTACAGTGTGGGAGCAGGCCATTTGACCCATTGAGTCCACACAGACTCTCTGAAGAACATTCCAATCCCCTACCCTATCCTTGTAAACCTGCATTTTCCCCCCACAGCTAATCCACCAAAACTACACATCCCTGGCCATTACGAGCTATTTCACATGGCCAATCCACCTAACCTTCGCACCTTTTGAAACCCATGGAGACACAGGGAGAAAGTACAAACTCCACACCAGAGGGTGGAATCGAACCTAGGTCCCTGACGCTGTGAGCAGTGCTAACCACTGAGCCACCACACTATCTGATATGCTGACGCTTACGACAGATGTTAAGCTAACTGGTCTGTAGCGTACTGCTTTTATATTCCTAATGAGTTGAATTCATGAGCTAATCATTAGATTTGGAATCTTCCTTAAATCAAGGGAGTCTGGAAAATTAAAACCAACACAAATCAACTATTTTACTAGCCACTTCTTTCAAATGAAAGACATCAATCAGGACCGAGGACTCGTCAGCCCACAACTCCATCAATTTGCTCAGTACCACTTCCCTGGTGATTGTAAATTTTCTTAAGTTCCTACCTCCTTTCCATTTCCTGAATTACAGCTATTCCTGGGATGTTACTTGTATTTTCTATAGTGATGACCAATGCAAAATTCATCAGCCATCTCCTTACTTTCCATTATTAATTCCCCACACTCAATTTCTACAAGATTAATGCTCACTTAGTTCTTTTCTTTTTTAAATCTCTAGACAAACTTACTACTTTTACATTTCTAGTTAGCTTTTTTCTTAAATTAATAAAGGAGGACAAAATTAAAGTAATTCTTTGATATTTGTTTATATTCTGTCCAAACATCTGTCGATACTATGGCTTTAAGAGGTGCAGTTTGTCTTTTTGAAGGGATGTCTTAAGACAGAGGTAGCGAACAATTTGAAGCCAATAAAGTGAACAGTTTGTGAGGGCAAGAGGTTTTTTTTTGTTAAGTTGGAACAATAGATGCAACATGAATGGGTACAGCAAGGCGTCCACAGAACCAGGGTTTTCGTTTAGTTTTCAGCAGCTGTTGGGGTTTGAGGTTGGCAGTGGAATCTTTACATTTTTCTCAGACACAGCAAGAACCTGAAATTCTCTCTGCTGCCAGAACCACTTTTGAGACAATCTATTTTACCAAATTTGCCTTTACCAAGGGGGTGTTGGAACATTGCTGTTCAGTAGTTAATCGGTTATCCTGTTAAGTTTCCCAGCAGAGTTAAAAGTTATACCAATTCTTCTTTCTTTTGTTTGTATTTTAACTGTAGGGTAAGAATAAACTGTGTTTTGCTTAAAGCTAACCAATTAAATCATATCAGGAACACAGCGCCTTACACTTGCCTTTAAAGATGATAAAAATTAGGGTCTAAGCTATCTCCTGGATACATTTGGGGGTTTGGTTTGGTCCGTTCCATCTCTCCTGCCACCTATCCTTGCATTTTTTTTAAAAAATTCATTTGCTGGATTTGGGCATCTCTGGCCAGGCCAGCACGTTTTGCCCATCTCTAATCACCCAGAAGGCAGTCAATCACATTACTATGTGTCTAGAGCCATATGTAGGCCAGACTGGGTAAGGATGGCAGATCTCCTTCCCTAAAAAAGAATGTTCATGAACCAGATGGGTTTTTATAACAAAAGGCAATGGTTACATGTCACCCTTAGACAAGATTTATTTTCCATATTTTATTGAATTATATGCTTTTTCCCTTAAGTTTATTGCTATCTCTAACCTTTTTAGTTAGTGACCAGTGGTCGCCATCTGCTTGGATTTTCTCTTATTGGAAGGTTTCTACTTTGTGTCTTCTGAAACATCCCCATAAATAATCGACCATTGCATCTCTATTGACTGATCCTTAAACATAATTTGCCAGGTCACTTCAGCCAGCTCTGCTTTCATGCCTTCATGCCTTCATAATTGCCCTTGTTTAAACGTTAAAATACTAGTCAAGGACCCACTCTTCTCAAATAGTGCTATCTTGAAAACCTTCCATGGCCTCATCCAGGATATTTTTGCCCATTGCAGTTTTCCAGTCTGTGCAGATTAAAAGTACCCATAATTATCACGATACTTTTCTGACAAACTCCCATTATTTCTTCCTTTATACCCTGTGTTACCATGTGGATGCTCGATTCTGTTCACCACTCTCAAGTCATCTCTTACCTTCGTTGTTTCTCATCTCTGCACTTCTATATCCTGGTTTCTCTTCTATCTCCCTGTATGTCCTCTTGGAGCTAGTCTTATCAACACTCATCTTCTGTTCTCTCAATCTTATTCCAAGTAAACGGGTCACCCAACTTTCTCTCCTGGTCGTCATGTCAATCAATATTTCGAACAATTCTCTTCTGTTGCAGTCCTTTGCTCCTCTAAATCTGCCATTACCACACCTTTCCTCAAAAGGAACATCAACCTTGATTCCATAGTTTTGCAAATTATCATCCCATCTCAGATTACCTTTTCCTCTACAAAGTCCTTGGTCATGTTGTCACCTCTAAAATTAATTCTTTTCTTCCCATCCCTGCGACAGCACCAAAACAGCTCAAAGTCACAAATTATATCTTTGTCACTATAACAAAACTGTTCCTCCTTGTCCTTCCTGAACTATCTGCAGCCTTTGATGTGGCTGACCATACTATCCTTCTTCAAAGCATCTCCACTGCCATTCAGCTAAGTGGGATGGCTGTCACCCAGTTCCACTATCATCTCCCTTTTTTACAATCAAAGAATAATGTGCAATGGCTTCAGTTCTTGATCCTACATCCACACCATGGCCTCTGGTGACCCCCAAGAGTGTATCCTTGTTCCTATCTTATTTCTCAATGTGCTGCTACTTGGTGACATCATCCAAAGGTAAAAGGTAAAGGCAAAGGCAGATATATATCCACCTCACTTTGCTCCTCTGCTATTGCTATAAAGTTATCAGACTGCCGTCAGATATACATGAGCAGAAATTTCTTCCAGTTAAATATGGGAAGGCTGAAGCCACTGCTCCTGGTCAGTTCATCACATCACTAAGACTCCCTCCTTGCATTCTACAATTTCACCCACCAACTCCCTCTAATGCTGAGATCCTATCTATGTCCTCATTAGCTTTATTCTGTTACACAGTTCTAGATAGTGAAATAACTCCAGGAGGCCAGTGTGCATCACTAAGGCCCCCATTAATTTACACATTAACAATCCCGAACTTCAATACTGCATTCTTCGGAGTCAGATGGCCTGTGTGAGGAGAGACGTATGACAGAAGTTAGGGAAAATAGCAGCGGGATGCTTCCTCGGCACAAATTGCCATTAAAAGTGGAAAGGGAATTGAAATGGCTCCACAGGAGCTGGTGTCCCATCACTAAGTCACCCTTTATATACCCGTGGAGAGTCCCACAGAGCCAGCTCTCAGAGTGAACGGATGTCAGACACTCCTGTTCCTTTTTTTCCTTTTTCTTCAGTGCTTATTTTTTCCCCAGCACCCATGTTGTGTGTGTGCAGGTGAAACACACAAGGTGCACAAATCTGTATTCAGTTTCCACCACCAGGAAGAAAAGAAACACCCGAGTGGCCTGTGACCAGCAGTGCCCTTCACATCAAAGGGCAATGCTGTGTGATCAAACAGTGAAGGGGAGGGCAGGGATTAAATCAAAATATAGAGTTGGAGAGGGAAATAATGCACTCCACTCCCTGCGGCACCCACCTCTCCCTGAACAACTCCAGGGGTGTTGGTGGCCATTGTGTGCTCCCTCTCCAGGGACACCCGGGCTTCGCTTTTAGTGTGTGTCAGACAGTATTCCCTGATTGGAACTGTTAATCTGGTTCAATCAGGGAACTCATTCTACGAGATCCATGTGGCTGACCTTGACCTCGTTACAGTCTGAGGATATACGCTGGTCCTTTTGCTTGGAGAGCCTCCTGGGGCGTTTTAGCACCAGGTCAGGTTCCGTCGACCAGATATCTAACATGGATGGTATGTAACACACAGGAGCTCACTTCTTGCGCCAGGCACGCCTTGGTAGAATTTCTCTTTTTTTCCAGCACCAAAAGGTGTCGAGGTGACTACATCAGTCATGTCCATCTCTGATTCAGAGGACTCGACAACGCTTGATGGACAGAGGAACCGGGCATGTCTTGCTCCCGCACCATTTGCAAATTTGCACCTTTCATCTGGTTCACATGCTTGTTCAGGACCATCGCTGCTACCCAAATTTTATGCATCACTGGACCTGACCTCATCTTGACCATGCCTCTTACACCAAACTGCCTCTTTCACTTGGGCAGAGTCTTGTTTCTGGGATTATTGTTTGTGATGCTTTTTCATCCTCCATCCCCAGGTCTGGGAAGATCAGAGCTAACCTGGTGCGGAGCCTTCTCCCCATTAGTGATTCTGCCAATGCTATCCCTGTAGTCGCATGAGGGGTGATCTTATAATCAAATAGGAACCAGGACAGTTTGGTAACGAGTGAAACTGTCGGTGGTTTCTTCAATCCAGCCTTCAAGTTTGGACAGCTCTTTATGCCAGGCCATTGGATGATGGGTGGTATGGAGCCATCCATACATGTTGAATCCCATTTAACATTAGGAAATACCCAAATTCCCTGCTGGTAAATGATGGCCCATTTTCTGTGACCACCACTTCTGGGAGTATGCATATTGCAAAAGGTGCACAGTTTTCCTTTTGTTATCCCAGTGTTTGGAGTGGACCCTATGCACATTCAACCACTTTGAGTGGGCATCTACAATGGCTAAGAACATCGACTATGCAGGTCCTTTCATTAGGTCACTGTACAAACAGAGTCCAAGGTTTACCCGGACCTTCCCAAAGATGTGGGGGAGCTATATGTGGTAATTTTTGTGCTTGTTGGCACTCTGGGCACTGCCCTACTAATGCAGCTTTGCCTGCATACACTCCTGGTCACCAGATACATCTCCATTTTGAAGTTCCCTCGTTGGCCCTAGTGGAGTTCAGCCAGTATTTAACAGCAACCTTTGCTCAGGACAATCACCCTTGCTCCCTATAGCAATATGCCATCTTCTACTGTAAGTTGGTCTCTCTGGGTCCAAAAAGATTTCAATTCTACTTGTGACAGCCCTTTGGTTTCCCCCATTAATACCAGTTGTTTAAGTTTCAAAATGACAGGATCTTTCTGCATCCAAAATCTGATATTAGCAGCGGTGACTGGAAGTGGGTCCAGAAAATATAATATTCTTACAGACTCTTCCACTGGTGGTGTATCTGCTAATGGGAGGCAGATCAATGCATCCATGTTTGCTACTTGGCCTGCCAGATAGCATTCTGATTATAAACACTTAGTATTAGAGCCCACTGCTGAACGCAGCCCAAAGCTACGAGAGGCACTGCCTGGTCCTCTTTAAGCAAGCCAAGTAGAGGTGTGTGGGCCGTTATTATCACAAATTTTCATCCATGAAGGTACTGATGGAACTTCCTCACTCCAACTACAACTGCCAATCCTTCTACTTCTATCTGGGCATATTAATGCTTTGCATTAGCCAAAGTCCTGGATGCATATGTCATTAGGCAGTCCTCTCCACTAGGCCACCTATGAGCTAGTACCACCTTGATGCTGTATGGGGAGGCATCATATGTCAATAGTTGGGATCATTGTGGGCCAACACATTACAGGATGAGAGCTGGAAGCTTGAGCTTGTCAGTGTGACCATTTCCAAAGCAGACCCTTGTTTTTAAGGAGTTGATACAAAAAGGCGCCAGGATGGAGGCCATGTTATGTATGAACTTCCCATAATCAATTTACCAGTCCAAGACATGACCTAAGCTCCTTGACAGACATGGGGACCGAGCACCTTTGATCGCCCTCACTTTATTTTCCAATGGTGTAAATTCAGTCTTGTCAACTCTGTAGCCCAAATAGTTCACTTGGAGGGCATTTTTTCACTTCTTGGGTTGACACCTGCCTTGGGAAAATGCCTTAGAGAACTTGGAGGTAGTCCTAGGTGTTTCTTATTAGTTTTCCCTGTTATTAGGGCATAATCTAGATGAATAGTAATCGGAGGTACACCTTGCAAAAGGTTCTCCATCATCTGTTGAAAAGTTGCACAGACGGACGAGACTCCAACTAGCAGTCGCGTATATTGGTACAAATCTTTATGATTCCTGAAGAAGGGCTTATGCCCGAAACGTCGATTCTCCTGCTCCTCAGATGCTGCCTGGCCTGCTGTGTTTTTCCAGGACCACATTTTTCAACACAAATCCTTATGGGTATTATTTGTAGCATACTTCTGGGAATCCTCATCTAGCCACAATTGCAAGTAACAATAGCTCAAGTCCAGCTTTGCAAAGGACAGACCCCTTGCAGCTTTATGTATAAATCTTTATCTGAAGGATTGGATATTTATCCAGCTGCAAGAAGCAGTTTAACATTTGTTTAAAATCCCCACAAAGGCAAACTGACCAGTCAGGCTACAAAAGAAAATAAAAAGGTACAACCGGTGCTACCCATTCCTTCGCTTTCCAGCCTCCTGATTTCTGTCTCTACTTTTGCCCACAAGGCAAATGGCACGGAGCAGGCCTTGCAGAAGAATCGTGGAATTCCTTCCTGGTCACCATGCAAAGTGGCCTTGACTCTTCTGTCAGTCCCTAGATATTCTTGGAGAAAATCTAGATTTCACTCAGACAGAGGTTTTCTGATTGAAAAATGTTAAGCCAATCTAGGTGGACCTCTCACAACCAATCTCGCCCCATTAGGCTTGGGCCCAAATGTTTTTCTACAAATCACTACTAACTGAACAGGTGCTTTTCATAAGAGACCAGAACTGAAGCTGTACCTTTAATCTGTTAAAAGTTCCCCAGTATAGGTGCTCAGCCTAGCTGACATCTTGCACAAAGTTAAATATTGGAGTCTGGACTGAATTTTGTTGAAAGCTGGTTCTGCAATCACTGGATATCGCCACACCAGTATTGACCTTCATTAAGGCCAGTTGATCATTCAACCATGTGCTTATCTTGACTGGTTCAGATTTTGATGTTGCTAAGTAATTTAACTGTTCCAAACCATTGTCATACAGCATAGAAATAGATCCTTCGGTCCAACCTCAGTCACACCAACCAGACATCCCAATGTGACAAAGTCCAATCAGTCAGCATTTGGCCAATATCCCTCTAAACCTTCCTATTCATAGACCCATCCAGCTGCCTTTTAAAATGCTGTATTATACCAGTCTCCATCCTTCCTCTGGCAATTCATTCCATACATGCATCAGCCTCTGTGTGAAAATGTGGCCCCTCAGGTTCATTTTAAATCTTTCTCCTCTCACCTTAAACCTATGTCCTCTGGTTTTAGACTCCCCCCATCAGAGGAAAAAGACTTTGGCTACTCACCTTATCCATGCACCTCATGATTATATAAACTGCTGTAAGATCACCGCTCAGCTTGTGACGCTGCAGGGAAAACAGCCCCAGCCTATGCCTCAAACCCTCCAGTCCTGGTCACATTCTTGTAAATCTTTTTTGCACTCTCTCAAGTTTAACAAGTTCCTATAGAAGGGTGACCTGAATTGAATGTCTCAATGTCTTGTATAGCCGCAACATAGCACCCCAACTCCGATACTCAAATGCTCTGATCTTCTTCACCACCCTGTCCACTTGCGACTGCACTTTCACAGAGTCATAGAGATGTACAGCATGGAAACAGACCCTTCGGTCCAACCCGTCCATGCTTACCAGATATCCCAACCCAATCTAGTCCCACCTGCTAGCACCCAGCTCATATCCCTCCAAACCCTTCCTATTCATATACCCATCCAAATGCCTCTTAAATGTTGCAATTGTACGAGCCTCCACCACACCCTCTGGCAGCTCATTCCATACACTCACCACCCTCTGTGAAAAAGTTGTCCCTTAGGTCCCTTTTATATCTTTCCCCTCTCACCCTAAACCTATGCCCTCTAGTTCTGGACTCCCCGATCCCAGGGAAAAGACTTTACCTATTTATCCTATCCATGCCCCTCAATTTTGTAAACCTCTATAAGGTCACCCCTCAGCCTCCGACGCACCAGGGAAAACAGTCCCAGCCTGTTCAACCTCTCCCTGTAGCTCAGACCCTCCAACCCTGGCAACATCCTTGTAAATCTTTTCTGAACCCTTTCAAGTTTCACAACATCTTTCCAATAGGAAGGAGACCAGAACTGCACGCAATATTCCAACAGTGGCCTAACCAATGTCTTGTACAGCGGCAACATGACCTCCCAACTCCTGTAAATCAATACTCTGACCAATAAAGGACCAATAAATACCAAACGCCTTCTTCACTATCCTACCAACCTGCGACTCCACTTTCAAAGAGCTATAAACCTGCATTCCAAGGTCTCTTTGTTCAGCAACACTTCCCACGACCTTACTATTAAGTGTATAAGTCCTGCTAAGATTTGCTTTCCCAAAATGCAGCACCTCGCATTTATCTGAATTAAACTCCATCTGCCACTTCTCTGCCCATTGGCCCATCTGATCAAGATCCTGTTGTAATCTGAGGTAACCCTCTTCGCTGTCCACTACACCTCCAATTTTGGTATCATCTGCAAACTTACTAACTGTATCTCTTATGCGCGCATCCAAATCATTTACGTAAAACGTAGAGGACCCAGCACCGATCCTTGTGGCACTCCACTGGTCACAGGCCTCCAGTCTGAAAAACAACCCTCCACCACCACCCTCTGTCTTCTACCTTTGAGCCAGTTCTGTATCCAAATGGCTAGTTCTCCCTGTATTCCATGAGATCTAATCTTGTTAATCAGTCTCCCATGGGGAACCTTGTCAAACACCTTACTGAAGTCCATATAGATCACATCTACTGCTCTGCCCTCAATCTTCTTTGTTACTTCCTCAAAAAACTCAATCAAGCTTGTGAGACATGATTTCCCACACACAAAGCCATGTTGACTATCCCGAATCAGTCCTTGCCTTTCCAAATACATGTACATCCTGTCCCTCAGGATTCACTCCAACAACATGCCCACCACCGAGATCAGACTCACCGGTCTATAGTCCCTGGCTTGTCCTTACCACCATTCTTAAATAGTGGCACCACGTTTGCCAACCTCCAGTCTTCCGGCACCTCACTTGTTACTATAGATGATACAAATATCTCAGCAAAAGGCCCAGCAATCACTTCTCTAGCTTCCCACAGAGGTCTCAGGTACACCTGATCAGGTCCTGGGGATTTATCCACTTTTAACCGTTTCAAGACATCCAGCACTTCCTCCTCTGTAATCTGGACATTTTGCAAAATGTCACCATCTATTTCCCTACAGTCTATATCTTCCATATCCTTTTCCACAGTAAATACTGATGCAAAATATTCATTTAGTATCTTCCCATTTTCTGCGGCTCCACACAAAGGCCGCCTTGCTGCTCTTTGAGGGGCCCTATTTTCTCCCTAGTTACCCTTTTTGTCCTTAATATATTTGTAAAACCCCTTTGGATTCTCCTTAATTCTATTTGCGAAAGCTATCTCATGTCCCTGTTTTGCCCTCCTGATTTCCCTCTTAAGTATACTCCTACTTTCTTTATACTCTTCTAAGGATTCACTCGATCTATCCTGTCTATACCTGACATATGCTTCCTTCTTTTTCTTAACCAAACCCTCAATTTCTTTAGTCATCCAGCATTCCCTATACCTACCAGCCTTCCCTTTCATCCTGACAGGAATATACTTTCTCTGGATCCTTGTTATCTCATTTCTGAAGGCTTCCTATTTTCCAGCCGTCCCTTTACCTGCCAACATCTGCCTCCAATCAGCTTTCGGAAGTTCTTGCCTAATACCATCAAAACTGGCCTTTCTCCAATTTAGAACTGGTCTGTCCTTTTCCATCGCGATTTTAAAACGAATAGAATTATGGTCGCTGGCCCCAAAGTGCTCCCCCACTGACACCTCAGTCACCTGCCCTGCCTTATTTCCCAAGAGGAGGTCAAGTTTTGCACCTTCTCTAGTAGGTACATCCACATACTGAATCAGAAAATTGTCTTGTACACACTTAAGAAACTCCTCTCCATCTAAACCTTTAACACTATGGCAGTCCCAGTTGATGTTTGGAAAGTTAAAATCCCCTACCATAACTACCCTATTATTCTTACAGATAGCTGAGATCTCCTTACAAGTTTGTTTCTCAATTTCCCTCTGACTATTAGGGGGTCTATAATACAATCCCAATAAGGTGATCATCCCTTTCTTATTTCTCAGTTCCACCCAAATAACTTCCCTGGATGTATTTGCGGGAATATCCTCCCTCAGTACAGCTGCAATGCTATCCCTTATCAAAAATGCCACTCCCCCCTCCTCTCTTTCCTCCCTTTCTCCAGTTGATCCTCGCAGAGGACGATGCAGAGTCGACCTGCTAGCACTTGAGCATCCTCCGCAAGTCAGCCATGTTGTGAACATGAGAAGCATGTCGTCAGCACATGCCAGAAAGGTCAACTTCCACCCTTGGCCCACACAGAGCTCGACACAACAGCTGCTTTCCCAAGAGGTGCAGGAACTGCTCCACACACAGAGAATAAAGCTGGCTAGACGGGAACAGCCCTGACGCACCCCTCTCCCAAAGTGCAGGGGCACTCAGAAGTCGGGCGACAAAGTGTGCCCTAAACCCAAAAGGTCACAGAGACCCGAGCAGATACTCATGATTCACCGTCAAATGCCTTTTCCTGATCAAGGGCAATAAAAGGTGCTCGACAGGTGAGCCCTCTGGAAATAATGGATCATGTCCTGGACCACGCGAATGTTGTGGATGCGCCGGCCCAGGACTGTGTAGTACTGGTCTGGATGAATCATACAGTCCAGCATGGTGCCAAGGCAAGTCAAGGATCCTGTAATCCGTGCTGAGGGGCGAGACCAGGACGCCAATTCTTTAACAAACAGAGATCCCCTTTCTTAGGTAATGGAGTGTTGACAGTTCTGCACCAAGAAAGGAGCACATCACTCTGGTCACAATACATTCCTCCAGGACCCGCACATAGTCACCCCTTCCCCCCCAGGATTTCCCAGAATACCCTGAAGAATTGCACGGTCAGCTCATCCAGCCCTGGGGACTTGCCCCTAGAAAGCTAGTTGACAACACTGGCCAGCTCCTCCCAACTCAAAGGGGTGTTGAGCCTCTCGGCATCCTCGGGCTGACCTGCAGCAGGTCCTCCTACAGACCTCTGTGAGCTTCCTCACAGGACGATCTGGAGAGAAGAGAGCTGTATCGCCGTCCCTCGCTTAGGCCGGATGCCATTCGGATCAGACAGGAGGGCTCCATTGTCGGCAAGCAGCACAAGGAACTGCTGGCAGACCCCATGCCTTTTTTCCAGCAAGTCGAAGGGAGAGCTGTGGTCAAGATCCCAGAGGAACTGGGCCCACAATCTCATGTACACACGCCGGAACCCAATGAGATGCAGGTTCCGAAGGTCCCCTTCTTCTCTTCATAAACCCACAGCACAGTAGAGTCAACATCAGGCTGACTGATAAATGACTTCAGGTTGGGCACGTCCTTCTCCAACTCCTCAGTTTTGAATTTCTGCCACTTTGTTGACCCCCCATGCTTGCCCATATCTCACCATAGCCTCAAGGAGGAAAGTGCCCCTGCTTCCTGCTCCAGTCAGTCCAGAAGTGACTGAAAGAGTCCCGGAGATGCTTGCTCTCCAGCAGTAGGTCGTTTAAGTGCCAGTACGCTAACCTTGCCCTGGCACTGAGTGGAACAAGGTCCACCCACACAAGGTTGCAATCAGAGAATGATACCTGTGCACAGAGGCCTTCAGAACACAGGAGGTATACCCCTGGAAATGTAGAGAGTCAATTCTGGTTGCTCTGACCCTAGGCCTCACAAAGTCACAGACCCTTTGGTCCAACCAATCTATGCTAACCATAATCTTAAATATTTAACTAGCTCCACCTGCCTGCGCTTGGCCCATATCCTTCCAAATATTTCTTATGCACGTAGTTATCCAATTGTCTTTTAAACATTTGTAACTGTACCCACATTCATCACTTCCTCTGGAAATTCACTCCACACCACACACAAACCACTGTTTTAAAAAAAATGCCCATGTCTTTTTTAGAATCTTTCTTCTCTCACCTTTAAAACATACCCTCTAGTCTTCAAATCCCCCACACTAGGGAAACCACACCTGCCAATCACCTTATCTATAACCCTGCCTCAAAATGACACCAAGGGTTGATAGGAGGAGGATCATTTATAGGGACCTCGAAGTCCTGGATCAGACTCAAATGAAAATGTTGACTAAAACATCAGGACCCATAGGTGGCTGCAGTTCAGAACCCTACCCCACTCCCAGTACCAGGGTCACCCTCTGTGTCAGGGAAAAAGATTCCCAGTAAGGGTGGGGGCATCTGACAAAGCTCTGGGAAGGAGTGAGGGGACTACTCCTTCATTGCGATCATCCAGAGTGCCGTCAGGGTAACTATCCACACCACAGTTCCCAGACAGCTCAGGCAGCATCTCAGAGCCTTCCACATCTTATGGCAAAGGAGAGATCTTCGTGGCCACATCCACCTCAGCCTCTGGAGATGCCTTGCCCAGTCTCTCAGACCCAGAGGACTGGAGCCTTTTCAAGGCAGTTGGGTGGTATCTCTGGTTTCCCTACCTCTCCACCATCATACTGTCCCATGTCGCCCTCAACCTTCCTCCCTTGGTTCTTTTCTCTTGCTGATTTTAGAACACATAGGGTGCTAGGGGAAACCGCAGCACCGCCTATTCGCTCCCAGACATCATCAATAAGCCCCAGGCCGGGCGCCAAAACTCCACTCTCACTCAACAGGCCTGGGATCATTATCTCCTGCGATGATAGTTTCTGGGGAATCCTTGTGGGAGCCCACCCCCAAATGTTTAGTTTTCTTCCGAGCTTTCCTTCCTTTCAGATGCTCTCCCCTACCTCACTGATATCATTACCAGCTGTGTTGACAGATGCAGAGTTTGAGTTGGGGGTGGGGGTAATTCGACAGCAAGGGGAGAGGTTACAGCGCTAGCCATGGCTGTTCGATTGTTGGGAGCAGCCTTGGAGGCAGAGCAGTTCCTGAGGTGCTGCATCTCCTTACAGGAGTGACACCTCACACCATCCACCGACCAGAACATTCACTACACATCTCCCTCATGCTTGACTGTAAATGCACTTGCCATGACCTCCTCTTAGGCCAGACAGATGAAAACCTGGTGCCAGAAGGAGTACTTGTCCCTAGGCAGGCCTCCTTCAGATCAAGCATCATGCCTGACCTCCCCGTGGGGGAGAAGGAGCTCCGATGGCACAAATGGTAGGACGTTTGATAAAGTGACCCTCTGAGCAACTACCCCCTGAGGGTTGACAGGCAAGAACATCCCATCGACAGGAAGCCCCTTCTCCAGGATGAGATATAATGCTCATTCAGTCATCAGGAAAAAACACCACCTTCCCTTACATTAACAGAGCAACAATGGTGGGGTGTGCCAACTACCCACACCAAAGCCGCTGCACATCTTTCCATGGCCATCTCAGGGTGTGTGTAACATTTCACCCCCCACAAACTTTTTAGTCAGAAGAGTAAAAGGGCAACGAGGCCCCTGGGGAAATGGGGATGCAGAGAATGCAACCATCCCCACATAAGAATGACTGGGCCCTGCCCCAGATGGTGCTGTACAGAGTCTCAAGGTCACCATGCTCTCTGCCCCCCCACCCCCCTCCCCAGACAAAAACAGCCTTCTTGATTGGCACTGCATCCATAAGCATCCACTCCCTTTACCACTGACACTCAGTAGCAGTGGACACTATCTACAAGATGAACTGCAAACATTCACCAAAGATCCTCAAGCAGCACGTTCCAAATCCACGACCACTTCCATCTAGGACAAGGGCAGCAGATATATGAGAACACCACTAGCTTCAACTTCCCCTACAAGTCACTCACCATCCTGACTTGGAAATGTATCACTGTTCCTTTACTGCTTTACGGTCAAAAGCCTGGAATCTCTCCCTAATTGTCATGACTGGGAATTAAATATCCAGGGGTACCAGACTATTCAGAAGGACAGACAGGAATGCACAGGAGGTGGTATAGCTCTGATGTTCAAGGAAGACATCAGGATGGTGCTGAGAGATGATACAGGTTCTACGGACCATGAGGTCGAATCCATTTGGGTGGAAATTAGGAATTCCAAGAAGAAAAAGTTACTGATAGGTGCAGTCTATAGGCCACCAAATAGTAACATCACATTGAGGCAGGCAATAAACAAGGAAATAACTAAGTGTGGCTATTATCATGGGGGAATTTTAATCTGCATTAATCAGATTGGTCGAACCAGCTCGGTCAGGGTACCTTTGAGGAGTTCGTTGAGCGTATCCGTGACAATTTTCTTGAACAGTATGTAATGGAACAAACGAGGGAGCAAGCTATCCTAGATCTGGCCATGTGTATTGAGAGGAATGATTCATGACCTCATAGTCAGGGATCCTCTTGGAAGGAGTGATCACAGTATAGTTGAATTTAAAAATACAGCTGGATAGTGTGAAGATAAAATCCAACACCAGGGTCCCATGCACGAATAAGGAGTGTTATGTAGAATGAAGGAGGACCTGGCTAAAGTTGACTGGGAACAGAGACTTTATGGTGCGACAGTTGACAAGCAGTAGAGGACCTTCAAAAGAAAAATTTCAAAGTGCTCAGCAAAAGTATATTCTGGTAAGAAGGAAGGACCATAAGAGGAGGGGTAATCTGTCATGGGTGTCTCAGGAAATAAGGCAGGCTATCAAAGTGAAAGAGAAGGCTTACAAAGTGGCCAAAAACAACAGGAATCTTGAAGATTGGGAAAACTTTAAAAAGGTCAACAGAAAGCCACAAGAAGAGCTATAAAAGAAAAGTAAGAGTATGAGGAAAAAAACTAGCACATAATATAAAGACAGATAACAAAAGTTCCTATAAACATAAAATGAAGAAGAGTGGCTGAAGGAAGTGTTGGTCCTTTAGAGGATGAGAAGGGGCAGTTAGTTATGGGATATGATGAAATGGCTGAGGCACTGAACAGGTACTTTGCATTGGTCTTCAGTGGAGGATACTAATAACACGCCAGTAAGTGACGAAGAGACAAAGGTAGGTGAGGACCTGGAAACAATGATTATTACGGAAGAGCTAGTGTTGGGTAAGCTCATGGAGCGAAGGATAGATAAGGCTCCTGGCCCTGATGGAATGCTCTAAAAGAGATGGAGGGATGAATAGCAGGTGGACTGGCAGTAATTTTCCAAAATTCGCTGGTCTCTGGGGCAGTCCCAGCAGATTGGAAAATAGCAAATGTGATGCCATGGTTTAAAATGGGAAGTAGACAAAAGATGGGAAAATATAGACCAGTGAGCTTAGCCTCTGTAGTGAGGAAGATGCTGCAGTCTATTATCAAGGAAGAAATAGCAGGGCATCTTGAAAGAAATTGTCCCATTGTACATGAATCCATGCTGCATCTGAAGGGCAGGTAATGCTTCCCAAATCTTTTGGAATTCTATGAAGACATTTCAAGCAAGGTGGACAACGGGGACCCAGTGGATGCGCTGTACCTAGGATTTCCAAAAGGCCTTGGACAAGGTGCCTCACATGAGGCTACTGCATAAGATAATGATGCATGGTGTTACGGGTAGAGTATTAGCGTGGATAGAGGATTGGTTGACTGACTGGAAGCAAAGAGTGGGGATAAATGAGTGCTATTCTGGCTGGCAATCAGTGAATAGTGGTGTGCCTCAGGGATCAGTTTCGGAACCACAATTATTTATAATTTATATAGATGATTTGGAGTTGGGGACCACGTGTACGGTGTCAAAATTTGCCGATGACACTAAGATGAGTGGCAAAGTGTGCAGGGGACTGTGAAACTTTGCAGAGGAACATAGATACATTGAGTGAGTGGGCAAAGGTCTGGCTGATGGAATACAATGTTAATAAATGTGAAATCATACATTTTGATAGGAGTAACAGCAAAGTTGCTTATTACTTGAATGGTAAAAAAGTTGCAGCATGATGATTTGCAGAGGGACCTGGGTGTCCTTGTGCATGAATCGCAGAGGGTTGGTCTGCAGGTACAAGTAATTAGGAAGGCAAATGGAATTTTGTCCTTCACTGCGACAGGGGCTGAGTTTAAAAGCAGACAGGTAATGTTACAGCTTTACAAGATGCTGATGAGGCCATACCTGGAGTATGGTGTGCAGATTTGGTCTCCTTACTTAAGGAAGGATGTACTGGCACTAGAGGGGGTGCAGAGGAGGTTCACTAGGTTGATTCCAGAGTTGAGGGGTTGGCTTATGAGGAGAAGCTGAATAGATTGCAATTCAAAAGAATGAGGGGATCTTATAAAAACATAAAATTATGAAGGGAATTGATAAAATAGAAATAGATAGGACGCTTCCACCGGTAGGTGAAACTAGGAGGCGGCAGCATGGCCTCAAGATTAGAGGAAGCAGATTTAGAACTGAACAGAGAAGGAACTCCTCCACCTAAATCTATGGAATTCCTTGCCCAGGGAAGAAGTTAACGCTACTTCAGTAAATCGCTTTTAAAAGGCGACGTAGATAATCCCTTTATTTTTCAACAAAAAGGGATATGGTGAAAACACAGGTTCTTGTGCAGCTCAGTCCACAAGAAGAAGATTAGCCATGATCTTATTGAGTGGCGGAGCAAGCTCAAAGGGCTGGACGGCCTACTCCTGCTCCTAGTTCTTATGTTCTACGCAATGGCACTGCGGGTCAACCTACAGCAAGCGCACTGCAGCGGTTCAAGAAGGCAGCTCACCACGACCTTCTAAAAGTTCAACTAGGGATGGGTAATACATGCTGGCCAGCCAGCAACACCCACATCCTACAAAATGATAAAAAAAATTAAGGCCTTTTGGACTCTTGCTGTACACCAGCAAAAGCTACAATTGGCTTGCCAACCAGGATTCTGAAGAAAATTTTAAACACTTGGGCGATGTTTGGCTATGTTTTTGGGATTTGCTGTGGGCTGACCTAGAGTCCCCCTGATCAGGATACATCCTGAGTGAGACTATACAATCGCCTTCACTCAAATGGTGCTCCCCAAGTTCAGTCAGACTAGCGAGGGTGCCCACTTTCATAAAAATACCCTGCAACTCACACGCTCCACTTGTCACATTTTCCAATGAGTCAGTTGGAGTGCCTATTTGAGTCCAGTGGGTGTTTTGTATCATTATATCATAATTCCATATACCAGACAGTCTCTAAACATCTCATTCAGGGTTTAACTAAAATCATAGTCTTCATCTCCTCCAGCTCCACCATGTTCAGAGACATCTGCACTTTCACTCTGGCCTCTTGCACATTGCCAATTATAAGTGCTCCACCTGTGTGGCCATGCTTCAAGTTACCTAGTCCTCAGACGCTGGAATACCATCCCTATACCTCACCATTTCTTTACCTTGCGTTTTGTAATTTATTTGTTCACAGAATTTGAAAGTCGCTGGCCCATCCTAAGGATCTTTTAACAGGATCCTTAAAATCCACCTCTTTGAACTAACTTTTGGGTCATCTGAAGGCAGTCGATGACATTTGAACTTACATTCTCTGGATCACTAGCCCAGCAACTGCCACGACATTGTCGTCATCCAGATATCCAAGTACAACATACTGTAATCATGTCACCTCAGCAATTCAGAATTCTGTAATCTATATTCGTTGGTTTGCTAGTTTGCTTTCTTTGTTGCAGAGGTATTTCTGAAGCAATTGCATTTTAGATAGCAGACACTAAATTTTAGACATTAGGGCAAAGAGACCCTCTAAGGAGGGAAACACACTTGCAAGGGGTAGTCTACACATAAAAGGTTCATTCATTTTTAAATTTTCACAAAACAAATAATCTCCAAGTGCAAGGCCAATTTAAGGCAAAAAAAAGTGGACTTGTTAAAAAAGTTAAAAAAAAGTACATATACATTGAGGCAACTGAACTAATCAACAGTAAAGAACACTTGCACAAACAGCATTCACCAAAATAATGATAGTTCGAGATATCATTTATGAGTGAGAGTGTTTTGTAATGCAGCTTTACTCCATCCCCCTACAAGAACCAGCTTCTCAAGTTCATTAGAGATGTGTAGCATAACAATTATCACACACAGACCAAGTCCTGAACTACGAAAGCAACCATTCCAACACACACACACACACACACACAAAAGAAGTTGCATCAAGACACTGTTCAAAAAGAGCCACAACACACTGCAGCACACCAGAACTGCAAAAAGAGGAAGAAGAACACCTCTACAATGTATTCGCCAAAAACGGATACCCCCGCAATTTCATCAACAGATGCCTAAGGGAAAGACAATGGAATGAGGACATGCCACAACCCAAAGGACTAGCCACGTTACCATACATCAAGAACATTTCTGAACTGACAGCCAGACTACCGCAACCACTAGGACTCATAACAGCACACAAACCAACAGCCACTCTCAGACAACAACTCACCAGGACATAAGGACCCGACACCCAGCATGAGCAAAACCAACAGTGTACAAAATCCCATGCAAGGACTGCACAAAACACTACATATGACAAACAGGAAGACAGCTAATGATCCACATCCATGAACACCAACTAGCCACAGAACGACACGACCAGCTATCCTTAGTAGCCACACACAGATGACAAGCAACATGAGTTTGACTGGGACAACACTACTATTATAGGACAAGCCAAACGGAGAACCATCAGGGAATTCCTAGAGGCATGGCACTCATCCACAGATTCTATCAACACACACACATCGACCTGGACCCAATATACCGGCCTTTGCAGCGGACAGCTGGAACTGACAACCGGAAGCGGCAGAGACAAGCCGGAGGAAACATCACAGATTCGCCGCACAGGAGGCTCCCAAGCACGGAGGAGGTCACCTAGACAGGAGACGAAACGTGTGCAACACAAATTCCCAGCTTGGCGAACAGAACCACAACAACGAGCTACAAAATGAGAGAGAGTGAGAGCGAGGATTCAAATTGAATCAGAACAATGAAAATTTGACTGGAAAATGAATAGCATTTTTTAAAAAGTGGATGTTATTACTGTCAGCTTTGACTATACCACTGGACAAGTCAGATCTCCATTGAAACACAAGAATATCAGAAAATCGGTGTAGTAGGCCATCTGGCCCGTCAAGTCTGCTCCGTCATTCAATAAAAACATGCTGATGTTTCATGAACTCAGCTCCATTTACCAGCCTGCTCACCACAACCCTTAACTCCTTTACCGCTCAACTTTGCCTTAAAAACTTTCAATGAGATAGCCTCAACTACTTCACTGGGTAGGGAATTCGTCAGATTCACAACTCTTTGGGAGAAGAAGTTCCTCCTCAACTCAGTTCTAAATCTGTTCAGCCTTATTTTAGCACGATGCACCCAACCAGTACTAATTTCACCCCCTACTAGTGGAAACAACCTTCCTGTTTCTATTTTATCTACTCCTTTTATAATTTTATATGTTTCTAGACAATTCCCCCTCATTCTCCTAAATTACAATGAATATAGCCCCAGTCTACTCAATCTCTCCTTATGAGCCAATCCTCTCAAATTTGGAATGAACCATAAGTGTCATTTGCACCACCACCACTGCCACCCCTCCCCCGGTTGCCAGTACATCCTCTCTCAGGTAACAAGACCACTACTACACGTTGTACACTACTACACAATTTCTAACCAAAAATATTTCATTTTTTTTCCCCTTCATTATAGATTCAAGCATTTTCCCCACTGTAGAAGTTAAGCTAACAGGCCTATAGTTATCTGCCTGTGATCTATCCCCTACAGCAGTACTCCATTTTTGCAAGGTTTGTAGCTCAGGTTGAGGTTTAGGGTGTAGGTTTGCTCGCTGAGCTGTAGGTTTGATATCCAGACGTTTCATTACCTGGCTAGGTAACATCATCAGTGGCGACCTCCAAGTGAAGCGAAGCTGTTGTCTCCTGCTTTCTATTTATATGTTTGTTCTGGATGGGATTCCTGGGGTTTGTGGTGATGTCATTTCCTGTTCGTTTTCTGAGGGGTTGATAGATGGTATCTAGATCTATGTGTTTGTTTACAGCGTTGTGGTTGGAGTGCCAGGCCTCTCGGAATTCTCTGGCATGTCTTTGCTTAGCCTGTCCCAGGATAGATGTGTTGTCCCAGTTGAAATGGTAGTTTTGTTTCATCCGTGTGTAGGGCTACGACCCAGTACAACCCATGGACAAAACCAATGTCATCTACAAAATTCCATGCAAGGACTGCCACAAACACTACGTAGGACAAACAGGAAGAAAGTTAGCCACCAGGATACACGAACACCAGCTAGCCACAAAAAGACACGACCCTCTCTCCCTCGTAGCCCTACACGTGGATAAAACAAAACCACCATTTTGACTGGGACAACGCATCTATCCTGGGACAGGCTAAGCAAAGACATGCCAGAGAATTCCGAGAGGCCTGGCACTCCAACCACAGCACCGTAAACAAACACATAGATCTAGATACCATCTATCAACCCCTCAGAAAACAAACAGGAAATGACATCACCACAAACCCCAGGAACCCCATCCAGGGCAAACATATAAATAGAAAGCAGGAGACAACAGCTTCGCTTCACTTGGAGGTCACCACTAATGATGTTACCTAGCCAGGTAATGAAACGTCTGGATATCAAACCTACAGCTCAGCGAGCAAACCTACACTCTAAGCAGGACTCCAGTTGTGGCCTCACTAGCACCCTGTACAGCTGCAGTATAACCTCACTGTTTTTAAACTACATCCCTCTAGAAATGAAGGACAATATTCCATTTGCCTTCTTAATTACCTACGGCACCTACATTCCAACATTTTGTGATTCATGCACAAGGGCACCCAGGCCCCTCTGCACAGCAGCACATGGCAATTTTTCACTATTTAAATAATAGTCCATTTTGCTGTTATTCCAACAGAATAGATGATCAACATTATATTCCATCTGCCAGACCCTGAGCCACTCACTTAACCAATCCATGTCCCTCTGCAGACGTTGTGCCCTCTGCACACTTTACTCTACCATTCATCTTAGTGTCAGCTGCGAACTTCGACACTACACTTGGTCCCTAACTTTAAATTGCCTACGCAAATTGTAAACAATTGCGGTCCCACTGATCAATAACCAGAAAAAACACAAATTAACACGCTCTCTTTGCTTTCTGTTAGTTCGAAATATTCTATTCATGCTAATACATTACCTGTAACGTCATGCACCTTTATATTATGCAGCCTTTTGTGCGGCACCTTCTCGAATGCTTTTTGGAAATCCAGATACACCACATCCACATCCCTGTTGTCCACCGTGCTTGTAATGCCCTCAAAGAATTCCAGTAAATTAGTTAAATATGACCTGCCTTTTATGAACCCATGCAGCCCAAAGGGACAATTTATTTATTCTTTATTGATTCACGGGATGTGGAAATTTATTGCTGACCCCTAATTGCCCAGAGGGTAGTTAAGAGTCAACCATTATGCTGTGGGTCAGGAGTCACATGAATGTCAGACCAGTTAAGGATGGCAGTTTCCTTCCTTAAAAAGGACATTAATGAACCAGATGAGTTTTTCTGACAATTGATTCGTGATCATTATTAGATTCCTAATTTCAGATATTAATTGAATTCAAATTCCACCATATGCCTTGGTGGGATTTGAAACCAGGTCCCCAGACCATTATGTGGGTCTCTGAATTAACAGCCCAGTCATAAATATCACTAGGCCATCACCACCTCCCGATTTCTAACCAAATATTTCATTTTTTTCCCCTTGATTATAGATTCAAGAATTTTCCCCACTATAGAAGTTAAGCTAACAGGCCTATAATTACCTGCTGGTGATCTATCCCCTTTTTTAAAAAACAGTGAAATCACATTTGCTGTTTTCCCAAACTGCTCGAACCGCCCCAAGTCCAACGAATTTTGGCAAATTACCATGAATGCATTTGCTATTTTCCCCCACCATCTCTTTCAGTACACTGGATGCATTTTATCAGGGCCAAGAGACTTGTCTACCTTTAGCCCAACACTACCTCTTTCGTGATGATAGTTTCTAGGTTCTCATCTGCCATAGCCTCCTTGTCATCAATTATTGGCACGCTATTTGTGTCTTCCACTGTGAAGACCGACACAAAATACTAGTTTAATGCCTCAGCCATTTCCTCATTTCCCATTATTAAATCCCCCTTCTCATCCTACAGAGGACCAATGTTTACCTTAGCCATTCTTTTTCATTTTACACATTTGTATAAACTTTTGCTATCTGTTTTTATAGTCTGAGTTAGTTCACTCTCATAATCCATCTTACCTTACTTTTTATCTTTTTGTGGCTCTGTTGACCTTAAGATTTCTCAATCTTCCAGTTTCCCCACTAATCTTTGCCACTTTGTATGCATTAGCTTTCATTTCCTTAGTTATCCACAGCCGGTTTGGTATGTTTTGGTGCAGCTGTTTGGGCGCCCAGAGTTTTGGCATGGCCGTTTAGGCACCAAAGCTATTTTGGCGCCAGCCCATTTGGCGACAGACGTTTTGGCGCTAAGAACATCTCTTTATTTGTAAATGTACGTTACAGTTTTTAGTGATTAACAGATTTAATGTTTTTATTTTTCAATAAAGTTACAGTTTTAAGACTTTTTAAAGTTCTACCTTTGAATGATGATAAATCAATCAACATTTTTTTCCTAGCACCAAAACATCCGCTGCCAAATGGGCTGGCGCTAAATCACGGTGCCCAATCATCCCATTCCAATCCATAGCTGATTAACCCTTTCCCTACAGTTCTTCCTTTTCACAAAATGTATACTTTTGCTGAGCACTGTGAAAAATCCTTTGAAATTCCTCCACTATCCCACCATATAGTCTTTGCTCCTAGTCTACTTTAGCCAACTCCTCCCCTCATCCCATTGTAGTTTCCTTTGTTGAAGCACAAGACACTGGTATTGGATTTTACCTTCTTACTTTTCATTTATATTTTAAATTCAACCATACTGTGATCGCTCCTTCTGAGAGGATCCCTGTCTAGGAGTTAATTAAATTATTCCTGTCTCATTACACAGGATCAGGTCTAGGATAGCTTGTTCTCTCAGTTTCAGAGTATGCAATGGAACCTATTGCAGATACATTCTACGAACTCGTCAAGGCTGCCTTGACTAAGTTGGTTTCACCAATCAATATGCAGATTAAAATACTCCATGATAATTGCTGTTTTGAACTGTCTATTCAAATTTTGCTATTACCTTAACTTTCTCTCACAACATCACTGACCAAATGAAGAAAATCCAAAATCTAAAGCTATTTACACAAATGTACATAACAGAGGTTTCAATCAAGTCACCTCAAAAAAAAAAGCCTCAACTTCTCCCATCACCCTACATTGCTAAATCCAAATGGATATTGCAAATGTTCCATTGTTTATCTTGCTTACAATAAGAATAGGCATCCAAACCTGCACACAATATTCCACCATGGCCCAACTGAACTTTTAGAAGCTCAATATCACCTGCAGATCACAAGGAGCTGCTTAGCGATTGACATCTACAAATAAAACCAGATCCAATTTGCTATTTCTGACTAAATTTATTTGTGATATAACCTTTAAGTACCCACGTATCTCTACATCTGCACTGGGCACCTCTACTTAAAAGTATATTTCCTTAGCTTCCTTCCGAATATTATTTCGCATTACATGCCACTCTTTTTTAGAACCTTTGTTATCCTTTTCCATGCTCAATCCTCATTTGGCATTAAAAGCAACCTTTGATATTGTTCCCTCAAGTGACAAGTTCAGATCATTTATATATGCAGTGAACAAATATGATCCTATAATCGCACTTCAGTCATCCAAAGGATGACAATATTATTTTGAATTTTAAAAACTCTTCTGTACATATATCTCAGACTGGCATTTGTAACTCAAAATATAAAACACCTGGTTTTACATGTCCTATTCTCCTAATTTCATGTCACAGGCAAAGTTTTTAAAACTATTATATTTACATTGCTGTCTATTTAATATTACTCATGCTTTCCTGCTATAAAATCTGTATAATCAAAACTACATTCCATGCTATTGCAAATATAACTGACTCATTAAATTTAAAATATTTTTTCAATTTATAGTCAAAACTCTGAAAAACATCTAATATGTTATTACCTTCAAGGCCGCAGCCTCAAAATGATGGGACACTTCCAGGCCTTGAGGGACATTTCCTCTTTGGCCAAACTATGTCAAAGATTTATACTTCTATATCTTCTTTCTGACTGCAGAACGTTCCAAAGCACTTCACAATCAATAGCATAAGGAGTGCACTACCACACCAACACCCCTCCCCTCAGCCCTTCCGACAACCACCTTCTGCCCCAAGTGTAATAGTCCGTGCAACACACATCGGACCGTACAGTCACCTACGGATTCGCCCCAAGAGTGGAAGAGAATCATTATGGTCTGTGAGGGACCACCAACGAAATAAATTAAACAATGAAATACTTTTGAAATGTAGTCACTGTTGCATTGATTATGAATACATAGCTCATGGTTTATGCTTTAAAATGTCATTTTAGTTTTAGCCAGTGTAGTGTACCTAACTGAGCCAGAAGGCCCAGGTTCAAGTCCCAACGCTCCAGAGGTGTGCAATAATACCTGAACAGGTTGATTAGAAAACATCTGTGCCAAGACAAATAAATAGCCATAAATAACACTAAGTAGATAATGTTGGTGTAGTGGTAATATCACTGTACTAGTAATCCACACACTCCCCAGGCTAACATTATATATTCACCATGACAAATGGTGCACTTTTAACTTAATAACTAAGAGGCACTTGTGGTGCAGAGATAGTGTCTCTATCTCTGAGCCAGGGGACCTATGTTCAAACCCCACCACTCCAGAATTGTCATAATATCTTAGAACAGCTTGATTAGAAAATATCCACCAGATGGCTGTTAAGAGCTTGTGGTACGACCATAGTATACCTACTTCTGAGCCAGAAAGGTCCAGGTTCAAGTCCCACTTTCCTGGAGGTGTCAAAACATGTCTAAATAGATTGATTAAAATAACTACCACAGAATCACTAATAAGTACGTGAAACCTGACAAGCCAGGTGGCTCCTCAGAATTGGATTGAAATGCTTGCCTGCTAGAGAAGAAATGCTTATCTGAACTAATTTCATCAGGAATGGAAAAATCTTTGGGCTCCGAGATATAGTGGTAGTGTCTCTACCTGTGGGCCAGAGGCCGAGGTTCATGTCCTATCTGCTCCAGAGGTGTGTCATAACACATCTAAACAGATTGATTTGAAGTATCTAGAGGGAAGGGTCTTGTCTGCTAAAGGTTCATGTAGAACAGTGGTAGTGTCCCTATCTCTGTGCCTGAAGATCTGGATTCAGGTTTCACCTGGCCCAGAGGTATCATGACATATCTGAATAGGTGGATTAAAAATAAACTAGAAAGTTAAGGTGGTATTTGATAGCATTTATGGATGAAACTTCTATTTCTGCAAAAAGGGGCTTTTGTGGTGCAGTTGTCAATCCCCACCTTTGAGCCAGGAGCCCCAGGTTTAAATCGCACCTGCTTCAGAGGTCTACCATAACATCTCTGAACAAGTTTATTAGAAAACCCATCAGCCTAACTTCTATCCTATGAGGCCAATGTTTGTTTTAGGGGAGGGAATGGTGCAATTGTAATGTTACTGGGTTGGTAATTCAGAGGCCCAGTTCTTTAGGAGGCTTTTGTGGTGTAGTGATATTGTGCCTACCTCTGGGCCAAGAGGTCCAGGTTCAAGCCCCATCTACCCCATGTGTCATAACATCTCTAATAGGTTTGATTCGAAAATATCTACCAGAGGGCTCATGCAGTGCAGTGATAGTGTCCCTACCTCTGAGCCTGAGGCCTGGGTTCAGGTCCCACCTACTCCAGAGATGTGTCATAACATGTCTGAACTGGTTGATTAGGAAATATATACCAGGAATAACTCCTGAGCTATTCTCCAAAAAAACTTTCAACATTCTCTCGAAGGGGCAGACAGAGGTGTGCATTTTAACTGAAAACAGCACCTCTGACAATGATTCTGCAGTGTCACCAGAGACAAAGCTCATACTATTTTCCCCAAGAGTATGTGAGGTAAAGCCCTTATTAAAATGAATTATTTTACAAACAGCCAAAATCAATGCATTACTGTGTAAAATAGCCAAACGATGGAATTACCAGTACCTGCTTTGCATTTGCCAGATATTCAAAGCAGATCGTGTACAATGAAGGAATGACATCACTGCACCTGAAAACAAAAAGAGAAAAATATGTTTTTTCAGATCAGGTTTTAATTATTCCGTATTTCATGTTTCAATCTATCTCCATTGTAACTATCCACCCCCAATGAGATTCCTTGCTGAAGTCCAACTCTAAAAGCTTGAGTCATGCTCCAATCCTTCACGCAAGAGAAACATCAAAGTTCCACTTGTAAAGCACCTTATTTGGGAGTTTAATACTTTGATGTAGTAAAGTTTAGAGGCATGCCCTGGATGATTTCAAAGTGAAAAGTATGAAGCTGATTTCTAGGTATGGATGGAAAGAGAATTGATGGAAGCAATGTTCAGGCTCAGAAACAGTTATGGAAAACCAGTGGCTCCAATGACTATTTGAGGAACAAATAGTCAGTGGCTGCATGGTTTGGCCAGTAGAAACGGAGTTGATTATGAGCCAGAGGTCGACCTGGGGTTCCAGAGGTCACTATAGTATTAACAGTGCAGATTCAGAATAACAGTGTAGGGTTAGCGAGACCTGTGCAGCACAGGTATTCCAAGATAGTGAAGGGCAAATTGACGAAATCTGTGTAGATGAGGGAGCTGAGGAAGAACGATCAGTCTTCAGTAGAGGCCTTACCTTCATCCCCCTCTGCTCTTAGATCAATGAATTCAACACATGTTGTGACATTAAACACCTCTTCTGCCACCTCTGGGCTTACTTTTTCCACCAAGACTCCCACCCACCTTCCGAGGACCCCTTCTCCCACCTCCAACACACCCCATCCACCTGGACACCCCAAGCCGGTCTGTTACCCACCCTTGATCCCATCGCCACTCCCTAATCACCCGACACCTGGAGGAAGAATGCGTCATCTTCCACCTCGGGACCCTCCAACCCTACGGAATCAACGTGGATTTCACCAGTTTCCTCATTTCTCCTCCCCCCACCTTATCCCCAGTTCCAACCTGGCACTGCCCTCATGACCTGTCAATCTTCCTTCCCAACTATCTGTTCCACCCACCTCTCCGACCTACCACTATCACCCCCACCTTCACCTACCTATCACACTCTCAGCTACCTTATCCTTCCTATAATGCGGTGACCAGACCTGCACGCAATACTCCAAGTGCGGCCGCGCCAGAGTTTTGTACAGTTGCAGTATAACCTCATGGTTCTGAAACTCGATCCCTCTATCAATAAAAACTAACACACCTTCTGAACAACCCGATCAACCTGGGTGGCAACTTTCAGGGATCTATGTACCTGGACACTGAGATCGCTCTGCTCATCTACACTACTGAGAATCTTACCATTAGCCTAGTACTCTGCATTCCTGTTACTTCTTACAAAGTGAATCGCCTCACACTTTTCCACATTAAAATCCATTTACCACCTCTCAGCCCAGCTCTGCAGCTTATCCATGTCCCTCTGTAACCTGCAACATCCTTCGGCACTATCCACAGCTCTACCAACCTTAGTGTCATCTGCAAATTTACTAACCCATCCTTCCATGCCCTTAACCAGGTAATTTATAAAAATGACAAAACAGTGGACTCAAAACAGATCCTTGCAGTACCCCACTAGTAACAACTCCAGGATGAACATTTCCCATCAACCACCACCCTCTGTCTTCTTTCAACTAGCCAACTTCTGATCCAAACCACTAAATCACCCTCAATCCTACGCCTCTGTATTTTGTGCAATGGCTTATCAGGGGAATCTTTACTGAATGCTTTACTGAAATCCATATACACCACATCAACCGCTTTACCCTCATCCACCTGTTTGGTCACCTTACCAAAGTACTCTAAAGGTTTGTGAGGCACGACCTACCCTTCACAAAACTGCGTTGACTATCTCTATTTCCAGATGATTATAAACCCTATCTCTTTCACCCTTTTCACACATTTACCCACAACCGAAGTAAGGCTCGCTGGTCTATAATTTATTCTTTAACTCCAAGAAAAAAAAAGAACATTAAAACCAGAATTATCTACACTGTAATCCTCCTTTGTCGGATCAATTTGTCTACCTCCCACTCTACAACACTATACTGATCCAATGAAACCCCCGATTAACTTTAAAAAAAAAATCAATTTTCAAAAACCAGTCAGGTGTCTATTTTCCTCTGTAGATTTTTCCTGGGTCTTTTCTTCAGTCTTCTGCTGCACAGATTTCAGATGAACAGGTACCTTTCAGAAAGCATGTCTGCGGGCAGTCTGTTTGTTGGTGCTCTTTTCCGCTCTGGCTAACTGTTCAAAATGCCCAATTTTTAAAACTCCAAAACATCGGATTGGCTCATTGAATTTTACTGGTTTGATGTCATCAAAACAAAATTTGATTGGGTTTTGGTTTCTTGGGGCATAATTTAAACTGGCCAAATTCAAATTTGTTGTGTACCATAACAACTCTGCTCAGTTATTTGTTTTACAGCCAAATGTTACATTTTAAAATTTTTCAGCGCACTTGTAAAGTCCTTGCCAGCTTTCACTCTCTCTTAAAGGTACAGTACACACCTGCAACGTTATAATATATCCCTTAATTCTTTGAGATATGAAAACATCTCAGTCTTAAATTATTATACTCCACAACCCCTTTAGTATCCATCCACTGTGATAGATAGTGAAATTTGAATTCAGTAAAAGCTGGAATAAAAAGCATAAAAGCCCATCTACTTTGCTAATGCTCTTTCATGAAGGAAACCTTACCTGGTCTGGCCTGTGACTTCAGACCCACAACAATGCATTTGATGCTTGGATAGACATTAAATGCTGACCTAGTCAGTGATACTCAAATCCCATGAACAATGTTTAAAAAATCAAATTCTCCTCATACTTTTACAGATTACGAGGAGAGGTGAGCTTTAATGTGTCTCTGGTTTAAATTAGCAGAGGAGTTTACTCGTGTCATACCACATGGCACAACCAGAAAAGTGAAATTGAAGCAGAAAATCACCCATGATCATCTTGAATGGCTAAGTAGGCTCAAAGAGCTGTAACCTACTTCTTATGTTGGCTCTTACATTGAAAAGAACAAATGCTGGAAATCACAGTGCAGCATCCATGGTTTGGGTGGGGGGGAAATGTTGGTGGTGGGAGGGGAGAGACAGAGACAGAGACCGTTTTGAGTCAAGATGACTCTTCATCAGAACCAGAGTGTAGAGGAACACCATTTAAATTTTAGGCAAAAGTGAGGACTACAGATGCTGGAGAATAGAGTCAAGAGTGTGGAGCTGGAAAAGCACAGGAGGTCAAATAGCATCAGAGCAGGAGATTCAACGTTTTGGGCAAAAGATTACTGATGAACGGCTTTTGCTCAAAAATAAAATCGATTATCCTGCTCCTCAAATGCTGCCTGACCTGCAATGCTTTTCTAGCACCACACTCTTGACAATTTAATTTTAGCTTGCTCGCTCGCCATGGATGCTGCCTGACCCACTGTGACCTCCAGCATTTGTTGTTTGTAGTACAGATTCCAGGATCTGCTCTAATTTGGTGCCAGTAAGTTTCAATGTTCCAAGGTCACAAATACTACAGAAATGCAAGTCTTGCAGGTTTGGTTTACACTTTTCCTCAAGTGAGCAGCATTTGGAAAAGGGAGACTACAGTGAGGGGAAAAGATAGAATGGGGGGGGGGGGGGAAGAAGAAGGGGGAATCAAAACCATCGCTTCCAACAATACAGAAAATAACATTTTCCAGAAATAAAACTACATTCATTTTCTAAATGAAACTGGAGCAGAAAGAAAAATATATTTGATAGCACAGCAGAGCCCCAGAAGTGCAGAGGTGGATGTGGTACAGACCACCGTGTCAGCTTGCAGAGATCATGACTGTTGTTGGCACTGCTGACCACAAGAAATCCTACATCAGCTCAGTGAACCTGACATTTCAGAACCACTTTCGTGATTAAAAATTGAAATTCCAAAAAGAATACACGCGTGATGATCAGTTTTTCTTTTACAGAAAAGATTTTTTTTTAAAAAATGCCCAATGGTTTAACCCTCTCACTAAACTCAGTTTGAAGTTTCAGGACAACATTGCCAAATAAAATGAGTTCAATTGCAATATATTTTAAAACTTTTAACGTTAAAGTCGAAATACGTTCAAAAAACTCGTGATTTAAAATGTTTCGTTGCTTCTGCCTTGATAAAACCTTTGAGCATCACCATTAAGAAAACATTCAGACTTTCAAATCCCTTCAGAAACCACCCCTCACCCAAGCCCAACGACACTTTACCTGACAATTCCACACGACGCGTCATTCGATTAACACGGGAGCAGCATGCGCATGCGTGGCATCAGGCCAGCGCCTGTGACGTCTATTTATTTATGACTTGAGCGCGAGCCGCGTTGATCCAGAAGACGTCGAGTGTGATGACAGTAACTTGTAAGAGCAATGTGGAGCTGCACTGTTTTCCGGACAGTTCATGGCTGTCTGAGGAGTTCATATACGTGTATTCCCCAATAGATTATTTTAATGTAGAACAAAAAAAAACATGCTGCAAAAATTGAGCTAGTCTACCGCTATTTGTAGAGGGAAAGCCTGACCTGTCAATTATTTCCGGCGGATTTTTTTTCTTATTCAGATTTTGTTTTGGCGATTTGAATACTCCGTCTGACTCCCACTCGAGGCCTGTGAGCTCTGGTTATGATGCTATTTCAGTGAAGTTCAACATAAGCTTGAGGAACATTTAGTCTCGTTTCCTTTTTCTTTGCAGATTTGTTTTTACCTTTTTCTTACAGCAATTGTTCATGAGTCTGTCATTCACACCTCACCTAAACCTATCTTTTGTACCAATTACTGACCTCTTTGCTTTGCTTGATCAACCCTGTAGGCATTTAATCACTCTGAACTTGCCACATTTTTTGCCCTTTTATTGCCTTTAAGATATGTTATCTCTTCAATTTTTCTCAGTTTTGACAGAAGGACATCCACCTGAAATTTTAGCTGATTTGTCTTTCCATAGATACTGCCAGGCTTGGTGAGTAAGTGAGGATTTTCAGTTTTAATTAGAAATTTTAGGAACTTCATCATGGGATGAATGAGCAAACATGGTGAATCAACCTTCCCACATCCACACATATATTAGTCATAGTCAGAGAGTCTACAGCACAGATAAAAGGTCCTTTGGCCCATTGAGTCCACACTGGTCAAAAACAACCACCTAACGATTCAAATTTCATGTTCCAGCATTTGGCCCATATCCATGTGCATCATAGCATCACAAGTGCACATCAAAATATTTCAAAAAAGACATGAAAGTTTCTGCCTCTGCCACCCTTACAGGTAGTAGTTCCAGATTCCTACCACCCTCTGGGCTCGAAGGGCTGAATGGCCTACTCCTGCACCTATTGTCTATTGTCTAATTTCCTCACATCCCCTGTAAACCTCCTGCCTTAAATATATGCCTATGGTCATTGATCCCTCAAACAAGAAGGAAAGTTTCTTCCCATTTCCCCAGTCTGTACGTCTCGTAATTTTGTACACCTCAATCATATCCCCTCTCAATCTCCTCCGCTCCAAGGAAAACAACCTCAGTCTTTCCAATCTCTTCTCGTTAGTAGAACTCTTCAATCCTGGCAATATCCAGAACTGCACACAATACTCTAGCTGTGGCTTACCAATGTTTTATAAAGTTCCAGCATCACCTCCCTGATATTAAACTCTATGTCTTGTCTAATAAATGCAAGTATCCCACATGCCTTCTTAACCACTATCTATCTATCCCACTACCTTAAGGAATCGGTGTTCATGCACACTAAGGTCCCTCTGTTCTTCAGTGCTTCTCGGTCCCAAGGACATCACCTCACACTTATCTGGATTGAATTCCATTTGGGAGAAAGTGAGGACTGCAGATGCTGGAGACCAGAGTTGAAAAATGTGGTGCTGGAAAAACACAGCAGGCCAGGCAGGATCCGAGGAGCAGGAGAATCGACGTTTCAGGCACAAGCCCTTCTTCAGGAATGAGGCTATTGTGCCAAGCGGGCTGAGGTAAAAGGTGGGGGGGGGGGAATTTGGGGGAGGGGCTCTGGGAATACGATAGGTGGAAGGAGGTGAGGGTGAGGGTGATAGGCCGGAGAGGGGGTGGGGGCGGAGAGGTCGGGGAGAAGATTGCAGGTCAAGAGGGCGGTGATGATTCCGGGGGTTGGGACTGAGGTAAGGTGAGGTACCGAACTACCCAAATGGCCTCCTTCTTCAAAGACCGCAATTTCCCCTCCGACGTGATCGACGATGCTCTCCACCACATCTCTTCCACTTCCCGCACCTCTGCCCTTGAACCCCGCCCCTCCAATCGCCACCAGGACAGGACCCCACTGGTACTCACCTTCCACCCCACCAACCTCCAGATACATCGTATCATCCTTTGTCATTTCTGCCACCTCCAAACAGACCCCACCACCAGGGATATATTTCCCTCCCCACCCCTATCAGCGTTCCGGAGAGACCACTCCCTCCGCGACTCCCTTGTCAGGTCCACACCCCCCACCAACCCAACCTCCACTCCCGGCACCTTCCCCTGCAACCGCAAGAAGTGCAAAACTTGCGCCCACACCTCCCCCCAAGGCCCCAGTGGATCCTTCCATATCCGTCGCAAATTCACCTGCACCTCCACACACATCCTTTACTGTATCCGCTGCACCCGATGTGGTCTCCTCTACATTGGGGAGACAGGCCACCTACTTGCGGAATGCCCGCACCAACCAACCCAACCGCCCCGTGGCTGAACACCTTAACTCCCCCTCCCACTCCGCCAAGGACATGCTCCATCGCCAGACCCTGGCCACACGACGCCTGGAGGAAGAGCGCCTCATCTTCCGCCTAGGAACCCTCCAACCACATGGGATGACTGTAGATTTCTCCAGCTTCCTCATTTCCCCTCCCCCCACCTTATCTCAGTCCCAACCCCCGGATTCAGCACCGCCCTCTTGACCTGCAATCTTCTTCCCGACCTCTCCGCCCCCACCCCATCTCCGGCCTATCACCCTCGCCCTCACCTCCTTCTACCTATTGTATTCCCAGCGCCCCTCCCCCAAAATCCCCCCCCCCCCCCCCCCCAACCTTTTACCTCAGCCCGCTTGGCACAGCAGCCTCATTCCTGAAGGAGGGCTTATGCCCGAAACGTCAATTCTTCTGCTCCTCGGATGCTGCCTGGCCTGCTGTGTTTTTCCAGCACCACATTTTCCAACTTTGAATTCCATTTGCCACTGATCAGTTCTTCTGACAATTCCGTCTATATCCTCTTGTAAACTAAGGCTATCCTCCTCACTTTTTACCACCCCATCAATTTTCATTTCATCTGCAACTTAGTGATCAGCCCTCCTACATTCAAGTTTTGTAGTCACAGCATTTGTAAGACTGGCCCTGTTCATATAGTCACAGAGTCATACAACATGGAAAAGGCCCTATGGCCCAACTCTCTGTTTCCTAAACTGAACTAGTCCCATTTGCCAACATTTAGCCCACATACCTCTAAACTTTTCCTATCCAAACACTTGGACCTGTTCAAAAGTTTTTTTAAATGTTGTAATTGCACCTGCCTCTACCTCTGGCAGCTCGTTCCATACGGACCACCCTCTGTGTGAAAAGGTTGCCCGTCAGGTCCCTTTTAAATCTTTCCCCTTTCACCATAAAGCTATGACCTCTAGTTCAGTCCTACACTGGGGAAAAGACCTTGGCTATTTACCTTATCTATGCCCCTCAGCGCTTGGGCTCTAAAATTATTATCGATACCCCTCAAGATTTTATAAACCTTTATAAGGTCACCCCTCAGCCTTCTACACTTCACTGGAAAAAAATCCCAGCCTATTCAGCCTCTCCTTACAACTCAAACCCTCTCGTCTTGGTAATATCCTTGTAAATTTTTTTTGCACCCTTTCCAGCTTAATAGCATTCTTCCTATAGCAGGGTGACAAGAATCGTATGCAGTACTCCAAGTGTGGCCTTACCAATGTCTTGTACAGCTGTAACATGACACCCCAACTCCGATACTCAATACTCTGACTGATGAAGGCAAGAGTGTCAAAAGAGGATTTTGATCGTGGGGAATTCAGTTATGATAATTGAATGTCACAGGGAAATGTTAATTTATCTCTCGCAGAGTCAACATTTTGGGTCCAGTGACCCTTCTGAACTGGGTGATGACAAAGCCTGGTGTGTGAGGGTGGGGGAAGGACATGGAAGAAGGTGCTCAGGCCTTAAAAGTATTGAACTTGATATTGAGTCCAGAAGGCTGCAAGGGTCCCCAAGGGAAAAATGAGGTCCTGTTCTTTCAGCTTGCGCTGAGCTTCGCTAGAGCACCGCAGCAAGCCCAAGACAGGGAATATGTTGGCCAGGAAACATGATGGTGTATTGAAGTGGCAGACAGCCAGAAGCTCGGGGTTATTTTTGCCAACAGAACATAGGTGTTCTGTAAAGTAGTCACCCAGTTTGTGTTTCATTTCCCCAATGTGGAGGAAATCACATTGTGAGCAGCAAATACAACAAACTAGATCGAGTGAAGTGCAGGTAAATTGCTGCTTCACTTGGAAGGTGTTTCTGGGGCCTTGAATGGTGAGGACGGAGGAAGTAAACAAGCAGGTGATACATCTTCTGCAGCTGTCGGGGGGGTCCTGTGGGGCTGTGGGGAGGTATTGCGAATGGAGGAGGAGTGGACTATGGTATCCTGGAGGGAATGTTTCATGTGGAAGATTGATAAAGGAGGAGAATATATATCGAGTGGAGGCACCCCACTGGAGGGGGAAGAAGTGATGGCTTATGATCTGTGGGGTGAGTCTGAGCTGGAGGCAGTCACTGAGGAATGTAATATGGCTGTAGAAGCAAATTTTGGCAAAGATGCTGTCAAATACCAGTAACAACAACAAAAGCAATGATGATAAACAAGAAGAAGGGTTAGAATTGAAGTCCTGTCAGAGACAGGAGCAGAATATCTTCAAGGTGGGCATACTTGGAAGAGATGTGGCAGTGAGTTAAACACTAAACAAAAAAACAAAGAATTATGGATGCTGGAAATCCTAAACAAAAACAAAGGTTGGAGAAACTCAGCAGGTCTGTGAAGAGAAAGCAGAGTTAATGTTTCAGGCCCAGTGACCCTTCTGGAACTGGAGAAGTTCTGAAGAAGGGTCACTGGAATGGAAACATTGATTTTGCTTTCTCTTTTTGAAGGCAGAACCAAAGTATGTATTTAATTGGTCTGCCATCTCTTTATTCCCCATCATAACTTTCCATGTTTCTGACTGTACCTTACTTCACATCTTTCCTATTATGTGGTGACCATAACTCTACTAAATACTCTACATGAAATTTAACCAGTCTTAGATAAGTTCATCATTAACTCCCTTTTGCCTCGGAATATGTGTAGTTTCTGTTCTTATCAGTTTAATCGCTGATATCTCCTAAACGTGGGAGTGTTTGTATTAAATGGATTTTTGGAGCAGGGAGATTAGATAATAGATGGAACAATCGCTGCAATCAACACGGCAAACTAGCAAACTCTCCATGTATCAGCCTGGTATTGCAGTGTTTCCAGGAATGGTGCACCCAATGCCTACCCAAGTTCAAAAGCAGGTTAATGCAATGTGAATCTCTTGCCTTTGCTAGTTTGCCGTGTTGATTGCAGCGATTGTTCCATCTATTATCTTTTCAGTTGCATGAAACTATCATCTTTTGTTATGAGTTTTCTGTCTTATGAAAAGGGTGGCACAGTGGTTAGCACTGCTGCCTCAGCGCCAGAGACCCGGGTTCAATTCCCACCTCTGTGTGGAGTTTGCACATTCTCCCTGTGTCTGCGTGGGTTTCCTCCCACAATCCAAAAATGTGCAGGTTAGGTGAATTGGCCAGGCTAAATTGCCCGTAGTGTTAGGTGAAGGGGTAAATGTAGGGGAATGGATCTGGGTGGGTAGGGCTTCGGCGGGTCGGTGACTTGTTGGGCCGAAGGGCCTGCTTCCACACTGTAAGTAATCTAATCTAATGCCTACTCTTGTACCTACGGTCTATAGGGTACTGTCTCCTTTATTAACAACTATCTTTAACTTTCTTGCCAACTTTAATGACTTATGCATGTGTACACCCAGGTCTTCTGCACACCCTTTAGAATAGTATTCTTTATACTGTCTCTCCATGTTCTTTGTATCAAACCTATTGCTTCTTTGCACTGAATGTCATCTGCCACCTATTTGCCCATTCTACCAATGTGTCAATATCCTTTTGAAGTTCTACACTGTTCTCCTCTGTTTACAATTCTTCCAGGTTTTCTGTTGTCCACAAACTTGGAAATTTTGCTGGACAATACTTTCAGGGATATGGAGTGAATGAGCTAAGATACAGACATTCATATACCTAACACTCAGGAGGAAAATGGTGGACAGCCTTAAATTTCAGAATTAATTCCTCATTAGTTTATTTTTAATCTAAAAATAGTTTGTGTTCAATATTTGCTTTGATTCTGCAGGGCTTTTGCCCGAAACGTCGATTTTACTGCTCCTCGGATGCTGCCTGAACTGCTGTGCTCTTCCAGCACCACTAATCCGGAATTTTATGGTCAAGTAATATTCTGACATTGCAGTAAGTTTGTGTGCAGCATATCATAAAATATATGCATTCTTCTTGTGTTTCACTTTGGATTAATAGGTTAAGAAGTCATTTCTTATGGAATGTACTTTATTACCTTCAATGTCCTCAGTTCCATTTGGCATGGACTCAAACGATTGTGGTTCCAAGCTTTGTTGCAGAACTTCACCCTGACACTTCATAAATTATTTAATGAGTGCTGCAGTGTTAGAGATTCTAACTTCGGTTGAGATTTTTAAAGCAAAGGCTTCATGTATCTGTTCTGCGAGATGTAAAAGATCCCATAGTCTAACTTGAAGAATGACAGGGTGTCTGACCCACCACTGTCCCTTAAAACTTAAAATCAGGCAGACTGTTCTAACTAATTACATTAACTGTGTACTGCATTTTTCAAGACATTGAAAGCAATTGATTAGTTATAATGCATCTTGGAACTTCTAGAGGATGGTGACACAAGAACATAGGAACAGGAGTAGGCTATTCAACCCCTACAGCCTAGGCAAAAGTGAGGACTGCAGATGCTGGAAATCAGAGTCTAGATTAGAGTGGTGCTGGAAAAGCACAGCAGGTCAGGCAGCATCCAAGGAGCAGGAAAATCCATGGTTCGAGCAAAAGCCCTTCTTCAGTCCTGATGAAGGGCTTTTGCCTGAACCATCGATTTTCCTGCTCCTCGGATGGTGCCTGACCTGCTGTGCTTTTCTAGCCCCTACAGCCTGTTCCACCATTCAATGAGAATGTGGTGCTCAGTAAATAATCACATACAGGAAGAAAGTAAATATATGGCCAAACCAGCAACAGTGCATTTTAATGTCCTAATTTAAAGCTTCCACAAGAGTAGTAATTTGGTCAGGTCACCTGGGTGTGTGCACAACTCTTTTAAATCTAAGGAGAGAGGCAGGCAGCTGTCTTAATTGCAGAAGTGCATTTCCCTACCAAAAATTAATTAGGCTACATTTTAGGGGGGGGGGGGGAAACTTGCAAGCGGTGGTATTCCTTTGTGCCTGCCAGCCTTGTCCTTCCAAACAGAAGTGGCCTATGCTAATGTCTACAGTGCTTCTCGTGGATGGTACACACTGCTGTTACTGTGTGTCAGTAATTCAGGGAGTGAGTGTGGATGTGGTGCCAATCAAGTAACTGCTTTGTCCTGGATGGTTTCAAGCTTCTTGAGTGTTGTTGGAGCTGCACTAACCGAGGTAAGTGGGGATTATTCAATTGCACTCCTGACCTGTGCTTTGTAGATGGTGGACAGGTTCTGGGGAGTCAGGAGGTGAGTTTCTCGCTGCAGGATTCCTAACCTCTGACCTGCTCTCTGGAGGAGGCCAAGATGGACTCAGCACTTCTGGCTGAAGATTATTCAAATGCTTCAGCCTTGTTTTTTGCACTGATGTGCTGGCATCCCCCATCATTGAGGATAGGATTATTCATGGACCCTCCTCCTCTAGTGAGTTGTTTACAAATTCACAACTGGAAATGGCAGGACTGCAGTGTAGATCTGATCCACTGCCTGTGGAACTACTTAGCCTTGTCTGTCACTTGTAGCTTATGCTGTTTGGCATACAAATATTGTAGTCCTGTTTTGTAGCTTCACTTTTAGGTATGCCTGGTGTTGCTGCTGGCTTGATGGTTATGTTAGAATAGGGGATATGCCTGATCATGAGGTTTCAGATTGTGTTGGGAGTACAATTTTGCAGCTGCTAATGGCCCACAATGCCTCATGGATGCCCAGCCTTGATCTGTTCAAAGCCTGTTCCGTTTTTCATTGTGACAGTGCCACATAACACAATGGAGAGTATCCTTATTGTGAAGACGAGACTTTGTCTCCATGACAACTGTGCACCCTTACTATTGCTGTCATGGACAAATGAATTTGCAGAAGCAGAGTGGTGAAGATAAGATTATCTGTTTTGTCTGAACACTGCCACAGATTGAGTTTAGCAGTTATGTCCTTTAATCAATAGCAGCGCTGCCAAATCACTCTTGGTGTTGAACATTGAAGTTTTCCACCCAAGGTACATTCTGGCCTTTGCCAGAAGTGGTAATGAACATATAGGAGCACTGATTCATCAGCTGAGAGGGGATGGGGTACATAATTATCAGGAGGCCTTGCATTGCCCATGCTTGCCATCAGAGTTCATGGGGTCTACAGTCCTTGAGAAATCCTTGGGCAAATCCATCCTAACTATATATTAGCATCTTTCCACCTTTATTGGGTTTGCCTTGCCAGTGGGACAGGACATACAGAGGGATAGTGATGGTGTTGTCCAGGATATTAACTATAAGGTATGATTCCATGAGTATTGCTATTTCAGGCTGTTGCTTGACTAGTCTCTGACAGCTCTCCTAATTTTGGCATCAGCCCCCAGATGTTGAGAAGGAGGACTTTGCAGCGTCAACAAGGCTGAGTTTGCCATTGTTATTTCTGGTGCCTTCATCGAAGCCTGATGGTCCATCCTGTATCATTCCTTTTTGAGCCTTTTTAGTGGTTTATACAACTAAATGGCAAGCTAGGCAAAATCAAGTAAGGACAGATTTTCTTGCCTGAAGGACATTACTGAATCAGAGAGATTTTTAACACAATTGACAATGGTTTAATGATCATTATTCACCTTTAATTTCCAGATTTTTATTAAATTCAAATTCCACCATGTGCAATGGTGGAGTATCTGGAGTTGAAAACAGTGCTGAACAATTGTCAGAGAACATCCCTATTTCTGATCTTATGATGGAAGGTTCAAGACCCAAGATATTTGAGGTAACAAACAAGCCCAATTACAAAATCAAACCTTTCATTTGTTCAGATTTGTGTTTGCCTCAATTCCTGACCCCACACAGGTTAGGTAGACTATGAGGGTCATAAACCTGTTCTACTCAACAATTGCTTCATAGATTTGATAGAGAACAATTGGCTAGATTAGCTGAGTAAAATAGATTAGATGCAAATAAAGAAAACAATGTAGATCTTTGTGGCAGTGTAACATATGTGATGGCAGGTTGTTGGCCTGTCTCTTCTCTGGTCTCATTTTATATTTTTTATCCACCCTGAAATGTTTATGCTCTTCTGAAATGGTAGACTTGTCATTGCACTGCATAGGCACAGTTATGACAAGGTCCAAAAATGTGTTGTGCTTTTTCTGTACTTTCATGCAGTGTAATTTCCTCCAGTCAAGTGCTAATAACAGATAGAGAGGCTTTTTACACCTGTGTTACTCTGCAACCGGCCATTAATCCGAGATGGATTCTTAGAACAGCTGGTGCTGGAGCCTACCAGGGAGAAGGCAATTCTGGATCTGGTATTGTGCAACTAACCAGAATTGATCAGGGACCTCGAAGTGAAGGAGCCATTGGGAAATAGTGACCATTGGGAAATAGTGGGAAATAGTCTACAGGTGTTAGACTTGGAGGTAGGTGAGCACTTCGGGAACAGTGACTACAACTCGGTGACTTTTACTCTAGTGATGGAGAGGGATAAGTGTGCACTGCAGGGCAGGAGTTATAGCTGGGGGCAGGGAAATTATGATGCGGTGAGGCATGACTTAGGATGTGTGGATTAGAAAAATAGGCTTCAAGGGAAGGACACAAATCATATGTGGAGCTTGTTCAAGGAGCAGCTATTGGGTGTCCTTGATAAGTATGTACCAGTCAGGCAGGGAGGAAAGGGTCTTGTGAGGGAGCTGTGGTTTAATAAGGAATTGGAATCCCTTGTAAAAGGGAAGAGGGCGGCCTATGTAAAGATGAGGCGTGAAGGTTCAGTTGGGGCGATTGAGAGTTATAAGGTAGCCAGGAAGGATCTGAAGAGAGAGCTAAGAGCAGCGAGAAGGGGACATGAAAAGTCTTTGGTTGGTAGGATTAGGGAAAACCCTAAGGCTTTCTATAGGTACGTCAGGAATAAAAGGATGACTAGGGTAGGTATCGGTTCAGTCAAGGATAGTAGTGGGAAGTTGTGCTTGGAGGCAGAGGAGATTGGTGAGACACTAAATCAATACTTTTCGTCAGTATTCACTCAGGAACAGGACAGTGATTAGAATGGATGGCTTTGAGGTATGTAGGGAAGAGGTCCGGGGAATACTGGAAAGGGTGAAAATAGATAAGTCCCCTGGGCCTGATGGCATTTATCCTAAGATCCTCTGGGAAGCTAGGGAAGAGATAGTGGAGCCATTGGCCTTGATTTTTATGTCGTCGTTGTCTACAGGAATAGTGCCAGAGGACTGGAGGATAGCGAATGTGGTCCCCTTGTTCAAGAAAGGGAGTAAGGACAGCCCTAGTAACTATAGGCCAGTGAGTCTCACTTCTGTTGTGGGCAAAGTCTTAGAGACAATTGTAAGGGATAGGATTTATGAACATCTGGATAGAAATAATGTGATCAAGGATAGTCAGCATGGTTTTGTGAAGGGCAGGTCGTGCCTCACAAACCTTATTGAGTTCTTTGAGAAGGTGACTAAGGAAGTGGACGAGGGTAAAGCAGTAGATGTGGTGTATATGGATTTTAGCAAGGCGTTCGATAAGGTACCCCATGGTAGGCTACTGCAAAAATTACGGAGGTATGGCATTGAGGGTGCATTAGAGGTTTGGATTAGGAATTGGCTGGCTGGAAGGAGATAGAGGGTAGTAGTTGATGGTAAAGGTTCATCTTGGAGTGCAGTTACTAGCGGTGTTCCACAAGGATCTGTTTTGGGACCATTGCTGTTTGTCATTTTTATAAATGACCTGGAGGAGGGGCTTGAAGGCTGGGTGAGCAAGTTTGCGGATGATACGAAAGTCGGGGGAGTGGTGGACAGCGAAGAAGGATGTGACAGGTTACAGCGGGATATAGATAAGTTGCAGAGCTGGGCAGAAAGGTGGCAAATGGAGTTCAATGTAGCTAAGTGTGAAGTCATTCACTTGGTAGGAGTAACAAGAAGATGGATTACTGGGCTAATGGTAGACTACTTGGTAGTGTGGATGAGCAGAGGGATCTTGGTGTCCATGTACACAGATCTCTGAAAGTTGCCACCCAGGTAAATAGTGCTGTGAAGAAGGCATATGGTGTACTGGGCTTTATTGGTAGAGGAATTGAGTTCCAGAGTCCTGAGGTCATGTTGCAGTTGTATAAGACTCTGGTGCGGCCTTATCTGGAGTATTGTGTGCAGTTTTGGTCGCCATACTATAGGAAGAATGTGGAGGCACTGGAACGGGTGCAGAGGAGGTTTACCAGGATGTTGCCTGGCATGGTAGGAAGATCGTATGAGGAGAGGCTGAGGCACTTGGGGCTGTTCTCATTGGAGAAAAGAAGGTTTAGGGGAGATTTGATAGAGGTGTACAAGCTGATTAGGGGTTTAGATAGGGTTGACAGTGAGAACCTTTTTCTGTGTATGGAGTCAGCTGTTACTAGGGGACACAGCTTTAAATTAAGGGGAGGTTGGGATAGGACAGATGTTAGGGGTAGATTCTTTACTCAGCGGGTTGTGAATTCATGGAATGCCCTGCCAGTATCAGTGGTGGACTCTCCCTCTTTATGGTCATTTAAGCGGGCATTGGATAAGCATATGGAGGTTATTGGGCTAGTGTAGGTTAGGTAGGCTTCGGTCGGCGCAACATCGAGGGCCGAAGGGCCTGTACTGCGCTGTATTTTTCTATGTTCTATGTTCTATAATACAATAAGCTTCCATCTGCAATTTGAGAGGGAGAGGGTACAATCGGAAGTGACAATATTTCTGTTGAATAAAGGGAACTATGGAGCTATGAGGGAGGAGCTGGCCAACGTTCAATGGTGCAATACCTTAGTAGGGATGACAGTGGAGGAACAATGGCAGATATTTCTGTGTATAATGCAGAAGATGCAGGATCAGTTCATTCCAAAAAGGAAGAAAGATCCTAGGAGGAGGCATGGGTGGGCGTGGCTGACGAGGGAAGTTAAGAAACATAAAAAGTTAAAAGAGAAAAAGTATAACATAGCAAAGATAAGTGGGAAAACGGAGGACTGGAGAGCTTTTAAAGAACAACAGAGGATTACGAAGAAGGAAATACGCAGAGAAAAAATGAGGTACGAAGGAAAACTGGCCAAAAATATAAAGGAGGATAGTAAATGCTTTTTTAGGTATGTGAGAGGCAAAAAAATGGTTAAGACTAAAATTGGGCCCTTGAAGACAGAAACAGGGGAATATATTACAGGGAACAAAGAAATGGCAGAAGAATTGAATTGATACTTCAGATCTGTGTTCACTGGGGAAGACACAAGCAATCTCCCTGAGGTAACAGTGGCTGAAGGACCTGAACTTAAGCGAATTTATATTTGCCAGGAATTGGTGTTGGAGAGACAGTTAGGTCTGAAAGTTGATAAGTCCCCGGGGTCTGATGGTCTACATCCCAGGGTACTGAAAGAGGTAGCTCGAGAAATCGTGGATGCGTTGGTGATTATTTTCCAGAGTTCAATATATTTGGGATCAGTTCTTGCGGATTGGAGGGTGGCTAATGTTGTACCACGTTTTAAGAAAGGAGGGAGAGAGAAAGCAGGAAATTATAGACCAGTTAGTCTGACCTCAGTAGTGGGAAAGATACTGGAGTCTATTATAAAGGATGAAATTACGATACATCTGTATAGTAGTAACAGGATAGGTCAGAGTCAGCATGGATTTATGAAGGGAAATCATGCTTGACTAATCTTCTGGAATTTGTTGAGGATGTAACTCTGAAGATAGACGAGGGAGATCCAGTAGATGTAGTGTACCTGGACTTTCAGAAAGCTTTTGATAAAGTCCCACAAAGGAGGTTCGTGAGCAAAATTAGGGCGCATGGTATTGGGGGCAAAGTACTAACTTGGATTGAAAGTTGGTTGGCTGACAGGAAACAAAGAGTAGTGATAAACGGCTCCATTTCGGAATGGCAGGCAGTGACCAGTGGGGTACCGCAGGGATCAGTGCTGGGACCGCAGCTTTTTACAATATATGTTAATGATATAGAAGATGGTATTGGTAATAACATTAGCAAATTTGCTGATGATACTAAGCTGGGTGAAATGTGAGGAGGATGTCAGGAGATTACAGGGTGACCTGGACAGGTTAGGTGAGTGGTCAGATGCATGGCAGATGCAGTTTAATGTGGATAAATGTATGGTTATCCACTTTGGTGGCAAGAACAGGAAGGCAGATTACTACCTAAATTGAATCAATTTAGGTAAAGGGGCAGTACAAAGAGGTCTGGGTGTTCTTGTACACCAGTCAATGAAGGTAAGCATGCAGATACAGCAGGTAGTGAAGAAGGCTAATAGCATGCTGGCCTTCATAACAAGAGGGATTGCGTATAGAAGCAAATAGGTTCTTCTGCAGCTGTACAGGGCCCTGGTGAGACCACACCTCGAGTACTGTGTGCCGTTCTGGTCTCCAAATTTGAGGAAAGACATTCTGGCTATTGAGGGAGTGCAGCGTAGGTTCACAAGGTCAATTCCTGGAATGGCGGGACTACCTTACGCTGAAAGACTGGAGCGACTGGGCTTGTATACCCTTGAGTTTAGAAGACTGAGAGGGGATCTGATTGAGACATATAAGATTATTATAGGATTGGACACTCTGGAGGTAGGAAACATGTTTCCGCTGATGGGTGAGTGCCGAACCAGAGGACACAGCTTAAAAATACGGAGTAGACCATTTAGGACAGAGATGAGGAGAAACGTCTTCACCCAGAGAGTGGTGGCTGTGTGGAATGCTCTGCCCCAGAGGGCAGTGGAGGCCCAGTCTCTGGATTCATTTAAGAAAGAGTTGGATAGAGCTCTCAAGGATAGTGGAATCAAGGGTTATGGAGATAAGGCAGGAACAGGATACTGATTAAGGATGATCAGCCATGATCATATTGAATGGTGGTGCAGGCTCGAAGGGCAGAATGGCCTACTCCTGCACCTATTGTCTATTGTCTATTAAATCTGACTATTTGAGAGAATGATCAAAGTTGCCTCTGAATGAGAAAGGGTTGGCTTCCAAAGATATCCCACAACAGCAAGGCTGAGATTAGTGGCTCCCGTGGTAGGGAATCACATCATTTTTTTTAACATTGTGCCTTTAATACAAATGTTAGCATTGAAATTTCTGTTGTTGATGTCAACAGCTGATCAATGAATATGTCCATCCTGACAAAGTTGCTCTGTATCAAAGTTGCCTTATCAACTACATGGAGCATTTCATGCCATGACCTACTGAGTCATGTGATGAGACAGCTCAATGTCTCCTGGGGAGGATACAGAGAAGTCACATAATCAAACTCAGAGGAACACAGGGATCTTGGGGTGTGTTTTTCTATGGCAGAATTAATCTCCATTTGGAGAAGCAAGGTTTGACCAGGGATAGGGAGCATGACTTTGTCAGAGAGGGAGGTCAGGCCTAACAAATTGATTGAATTTTTCAAGAAGGCGACCCGGTGTGAAAATTAGGGTAGTGTAAGTGGATGTAGTTTATGTGGGTTTCAGAAAAGCCTTTGACAAGGTCCCACATGGGAGACTGATAAAGAAGGTAAAAGCACATGGGATCCAGAGTAACTTGGCAAGTTGGATCCAAAATTTGCTTAGTGGTAGGAGACAGAGAATAATGGTAGAAGGCTGTTTGTGTGACTGGGTGTGACTGGATGCCAGTGTCCAGTGGCATACCATAGGGATTAATGCTGGGTCCCAAAATGATTTTGAAAGAAATGTGTGTGTGTGTGTGTGTGTCTGTGTCTGGATGGGTGGATGGCGGGGGGAGGTGGGGCAGCGACTAGCGGTGATGATATGTGAGACTGCAGATGATGCAAAGATTGAATTGAACTGAATTTATTGTCACGCGTACTGAGGCACAGTGAAAAGCTTTGTCTTGCAAACAATACAGGCAGATCACAGAGTTAAGTAGCATAGATAAGTAAATAATAGGCAAACAGCGGCAAAAACAAAAACACAGGTACAGGCAAATGCTGAGAGTTTGTGAGTCCATTCAGTATTCTAACAACAGTAGGGTAGAAACTGTTTTGAAACCGGCTGGTGTGTGTGCTCAGGCTTCTGTACCTTCTCCCCGATGGTAGAGGTTGGAAAAAACATTACCAGGGTGGGATGGATCTTTGAGAATGCTGGCAGCCCTTCCTTGACAGTGGGCCTGGTAGATGGATTCTATAGATGGGAGGTTGGCCTTTGTGATTGTCTGGGCCGAGTTCATCCCTCTCTGTAACTGTCTCCGATCTTGAATGGTACAGTTGCCATACCAGATAGTGATACATCCAGACAGAATGCTCTCGATGGTGCACCTATAAAAGTTGGCAAGGGTATTCTCTGTCATGCCAAATTTCTTCAGCTGCCTGAGGAAGAAGAGACATTGTTGGGCCTTGTAACCAGTGCGTCCACATGAAGAGTCCAAGAAAGCTTATTGTTGATGACCACTCCCAGGAGCCTGACACTCTCGACCTGTTCCACCTCTGTGCTGTTAATGTGTAGGGGGGCATGAGTAACATCCCGCCAAAAGTCAATAATGAGTTCTTCGGTTTTGCTGGCATTGAGAGCTAGGTTGTTCTCAGTGCACCATTTTTCCAGGTCGTCTATCTCCTGTCTGTAGTCTGTTTGTTGCCATCTGAGATTTGACCGACTATGGTGATATCAACAGGAAATTGGAAAAGGCATTAATCTGGTGTTTGGCGACGCAGTCATGCATAGACAGTGAGTACAGTAGGGGGCTGAGTACGCACCCCTCGGGGGCTCCAGTGTTGAGTGTTAGTGAGGATAAAATAATATCCCCAATCTTCACTGATTGTGGCCTATAGGTCAGGAAACTCAGAATCCAGTTGCAGAGAGTGGGGCTTAGTCCGAGATCACTAAGTATAGTAATCAGTGTCACGGGGATAATAGAGTGTTGAAGGCTGAACTGCAGTCAATGAGTAGGATTCTTACGTAGCTGTTCTTGGTGTCAAGGTGTTCGAGGAAGGAGTGAAGGGCAAGTGATATGACATCTGACGTGGATCTGTTGGTCCGATAGGCAAATTGGAGTGGGTCAAGAGTAGTGAGGAGGCTGGACTTGATTAATACCATGACCAGTCTTTCAAAGAACTTCATGACCACCGAAGTTAGGGCCACTGGGCGGTAGTCATTGAGACATGCTGCATGAGCCTTCTTAGGCACAGGGATGATGTTGGCCCTCTTGAAACAGGCAGGGACAGTAGTCTGCTGCAGGGAGATGTTGAAGATGTCCAAGAAGACCTCTGCCAGTTGATCTGAGCATGCTCTGAGTGCACGGCCTGGTACTCTGTCTGGTCCCATCGCTTTCCTTGAATTCATATGAAGGAAAACTGATCTGACCTCTGATGCAATGACTGTTAGGATAGATTTGTCAGGACTTGTCGGAATAGGCGTTACCACTCCGCTGAAATTCTACTCAAAGCGAGCATAGAAGACGTTGAGACGATCTGGGAGGGATGTGTCATCGTCTGCTATCTTGCACTGTCTCTTTTTAGAACCTGTGATGTCATTCAGTCCTTTTCATAGTCGCCGTGTGTCTTTCTGGGTCTCGAGTTTGGATCGGTATTGGTCCTTGGCTTTCTTAATAGCTCTGCGAAGGTCACACTTGGATTTCTTTTAATTGAGTGGGTCTCCTTTTCTGAAGAGAAAGTGAGGACTGCAGATGTTGGAGATCAGAGCTGAAAATGTGTTGCTGGAAAAGCGCAACAGGTCAGGCAGCATCCAAGGAGCAGGAGAATCGACGTTTTGGGCATGAACCCTTCTTCAGGAATGAGGAAAGTGTGTCCAGCAGGCTAAGATAAAAGGTAGGGAGGAGGGACTTGGGGGAGGGGGGTTGGAAATGCGATAGGTGGAAGGAGGTCAAGGTGAGGGTGATAGGCCGGAGTGGGGGTGGGGGCGGAAAGGTCAGGAAGAAGATTGCAGGTTAGGAAGGCGGTGCTGAGTTCAAGGGATATGACTGAGACAAGGTGGGGGGAGGGGAAATTAGGAAACTGGAGAAATCTGAGTTCATCCCTTGTGGTTGGAGGGTTCCAAGGCGGAAGATGAGGCGCTCTTCTTCCAACCGTCGTGTTGCTATGGTCTGGCGATGGAGGAGTCCAAGGACCTGCATGTCCTTGGTAGAGTGGGAGGGGGAGTTGAAGTGTTGAGCCATGGGGTGGTTGGGTTGGTTGGTCCGGGTGTCCCAGAGGTGTTCTCTGAAACGTTCCGCAAGTAGGCGGCCTGTCTCTCCAATATAGAGGAAGCCACATCGTGTGCAGCGGATGCAATAAATGATGTGTGTGGAGGTGCAGGTGAGTTTGTGGCGGATATGGAAGGATCCCTTGGGGCCTTGGAGGGAAGTACGGGGAGACGCTTGGGCGCAAGTTTTGCATTTCTTGCGGTTGCAGGGGAAGGTGCCGGGAGTGGAGGTTGGGTTGGTGGGGGGTGTGGACCTGACGAGGGAGTCACGGAGGAAGCGGTCTTTTCGGAACGCTGATAGGGGAGGGGAGGGAAATATATCCCTGGTGGTGGGGTCTGTTTGGAGGTGGTGGAAATGATGACGGATGCGCCCACACCTCCCCCCTTACTTCCCTCCAAGGCCCCAAGGGATCCTTCCATATCCGCCACAAATTCACCTGCACCTCCACACACATCATTTACTGCATCCGCTGCACCCGATGTGGCCTCCTCTATATTGGGGAGACAGGCCGCCTACTTGCGGAACGTTTCAGAGAACACCTCTGGGACACCCGGACCAACCAACCCAACCACCCTGTGGCTCAACACTTCAACTCCCCCTCCCACTCTACCAAGGACATGCAGGTCCTTGGACTCCTCCATCGCCAGACCATAGCAACACGACGGTTGGAGGAAGAGCGCCTCATCTTCCGCCTAGGAACCCTCCAACCACAAGGGATGAACTCAGATTTCTCCAGTTTCCTAATTTCCCCTCCCCCCACCTTGTCTCAGTCATATCCCTCGAACTCAGCACCGCCTTCCTAACCTGCAATCTTCTTCCTGACCTCTCCGCCCCCACCCCCACTCCAGCCTATCTCCCTCACCTTGACCTCCTTCCACCTATCGTATTTGCAATGCCCCTCCCCGAAGTCCCTCCTCCCTACCTTTTATCTTAGCCTGCTGGACACACTTTCCTCATTCCTGAAGAAGGGCTCATGCCCGAAACGTCGATTATCCTGCTCCTTGGATGCTATCTGACCTGCTGCGCTTTTCCAGCAACACATTTTCAGCTCCTTTTCTGAAGGCCTCACACACTGGTTTTTAGTAGGTTCTGTATATCCTGATTCATCCAGGGTTTCCTGTTGGGGAACATCTGGGTTGACTTCCTCGGTATGCAGTCCTCCACATAATTGCTGATAAAGTCCGTGACAGTGGTGGTGTACACGTCCAAGGTACCTGTGGACTTTTTGAACATCGCCCAATCAGCCGATTCCAGAAAGCACTGGAGTTGATCCTCTGCTTCCTCTGACCAGCACTGAACCTGTATCTGTGAGGGGGTCTTTTGCTTGTAGGCCAAGAGAAGAAACACAGCATTGTGGTCAGTGTTCCCAAAATGAGACTGGGGGAATGGAGCGGTAGGCATCTTTCACAGTGGTGTCACAGTGGTCTAAAATGTTCAAGCTGCTGGTGGGGCAGGTAATGTTCTGGTGGTACTTGGGCAACACCTTCCTTAGGTTGTGGCTTGATTGAAGTCACCAGTTACAATAAACAGGGCCTCGGGGTGTTCCATCTCCAGGGTGGTTAGTGGTAGAGTACAGCACATCCAGAGCTTCCTCAACCTTTGCTTGTGGTGGTATGTACACAGCAGTTAGTATGGCAGTGAAAAATTCCCGTGGTAGATAGAAGGGGTGACATTTGATAGTGTGCAATTCAAGATTTGGGGAGCAATGGCTGTCCAGGGTTGCAATGTCCATGTACCACAAGTTGTTGATTAAAAAGCAAATCCTTCTGCCCATTGTCTTACACGAGGACACTACGGTCCATACGATGGATAGAAAAACCATCAGCCTGAAGTGCACAGTCAAAAATGGATGGGTTGAGCCAGGTTTCTGTGAAGCAGAGTGTGCAGCAGTCCATGCTGGAAGCTGAGCAGTGATCTGAGTTTGTCCATCTTGTTCTCCAGAGATTGTACATTTGCTAGGAGTAAGCTCAGAAGGTGGGGGTGGGGTCTTGAAACTGCATAGTCTCAGTCTTATTACTAGCTGGCCGGCACTCTTACCCCGCTTCCTCACAGGTTTCTTACATTTGAGTGGTCCGGTGGTCTGGTGGAGTGGATTGTGACTGCTTCCAGTTAAGTGATCCTTCCTCAGACCCTGTGGAGCAGCTAGGTTGTAGTTTAGTGTATTTTTGCAGAGGGTCTGCTTAGGACCCAGTATAGTAGGCAATTTACTGTGTGTGTTTTTTTTAGCCGGAGGGAGTTTGCTTAGGACCCAGTGGAGAAGTTCTTGGGTTTAGTTGCTGCCGATTTCCTGGTCCAGGTCCAGCCATGTATTTTGCAGAAGTGTTTGAGCTGCTCTCCAGATAAGTTTGATAGATTTTATGTCTTATGGGGCCAGAAGCATTTTGTGTCGGTTCTCCTTCCTGGGGCAGGTCTCTCGGGTCCCTCCATTTTCTGACAGGCCCCAAGCATGGGGCTCGCGTAGGCTGCGTTATGCTGGCCTGGCCTTCTTCTGGGGTGGTCGAATGGATCGGCCAGATTGGCCAGATAGTTAACAGTGAGGAAAAACATCTAAGGTTACACGAGGATATAGATGGATTAGTCGGACGGGCAGATCAGTGGCTGATGGAATTTAACATTGAAAAGTGTGAGGTGATGTACTTTGAAAGAAGTAACAAGGCCAAAGAGTACTCAGTGAATGGCAGGACACCAGGAAACTCAGAAGAACACAAGAAATCTTGGGGTGTTTGCCCATAGATCTCTGAAGGCAGCAGGATAGGTAATAGGGTAGTTAAGAAAGCAAATGGGACACTTGCCTTCATCAGTCGTGGCATAGATTATAAGAGCAGGTCATGTTGGAGCTGTACAAAACTTTGGCTGTGCCACAGCTGGAATACTGTGTACAGTTCCAGTCACTGCACTATAGGATTGATGTGATCACACTGGAGGGATGCAGAGGAGACTCAGCAGGACGTTGCCTGGGATGGGGCATTTCAGCGACGAAGAGAGGCTGGAGAAGGTGGATTTTTTTTGGAGTAGAGAAAGCTGAGAGGTGTATAAGATAATGATGGGCATGGGCAGGGTGGAAAGGAAGCAGTTGGTCCTCTAAGCTGATCAATAACAAGGGGGCATCGTTTTAAAGTGAAGGGGGTTTAGAGGGGATTTCAGATTTTTTCACCCAGAGGGTGGTGGGAGTCTGGAATGTACTGCCTGGGAGGGCAGTTACAGCTGGGAACAGTAATTGAATGAGCACGTGACATGTCATAACATTCAATGCTATGGGCCAAGTTCTGGAAAGACTGACTCATGCAGATTTAGAGTAGATTTTTTGCAAGTGCAGACCTGATGAGGCTTTTCGTGATTCATGTTCTGGATCATTTGTTGTGTCACTGTGGTCTTACTAGACCATAGGGGCTGCTCTTATTAGAGAGGAGGTGATTTAACCAGAGGGCTACCAGACCTCAGGCAAGGGAAGAGGTTGAGAAGGACAGTCCTTCACAGTCACCTCAAACCGGCGATGGGAATTGAACCCATGCTGTTGGCATTACACTGCTCTGTAAACCAACAATCCAGCCAACTGAGCTAAACCGATTCCCTTTGCGTCATTAATGTAGGTTCAAAATCCATTTCAAAGAAGTGCCATTGGACTTGAAACATTAGCTCTGTTTCTCTCTCCACATCTGCCAGATCTGCTAAGTTTTTTCCAGTGTTTTCTGCCTTTATTTCAGATCTCCGGCACTGCAGCATTTTGCTTTTAAATTATAGCAAGTATTGTGGTTGAAAGATCAAATTGCAAAAGTCAACACGTAATTTAGATATGCTAAGTAAACTGTGTAAGCATGAGATTAACTTTCCACATTCACATCATAATTCAAAATATATTGATTTTTTTTGGGAGTTACCCTTTACACCCATTTTACAGAAAAAGATATAAGAAAGTAAAAATAGCAATTGAGCAAGTTCAAACACTCAACAAGTCAGGCAATGCCTGTGCAGAGGGGTTGAGCTTTTGGGTGCAGACTGTGGATATGTTTAACTCCTTTAATAATGAATAGATCGGTGAAATCCTTCTATTATTGTGCCTGCAAGACCAAAGTTCTAAACAATTTTTGATCAAGGCTCCACACCCAAAATTAAAACCCTCCTCTCTCCAAATGTACTGGACTGTAGCCTGCCGCTTGTGCCCAGAGCACGTTGGAAGAAATTCTTCTTCTTCTTCAGGTGGGAATAGTGTTGAGGCTATGACATCTGCCATGTCCATCTCATCCTCAGAGGTTTCTTTGATGCTAGGCGGAGGGGGAGAACCCATGGGTTTTGACACTCCTGCTGGATGTTCTGCTCCTGCCCCATCTATGAGGTTACAACTTTCATGTGGTCAATGTGCTTGTTCAGACCACCTTTCCTACCCAAACTTTGTAGGTCACAGGACCTGACCTCTCTTCAACCATACCTCATACCCATGCAGAGCCATTCTCATGATTTTAACACCAAACCTTATTCCCTGAAGTAAACTGTCGCTCTCATTTAGAGGTGTCTTGTTTCCATTCCCTCCCTCCTTCCTAGGTCTAGGATTTAACCTGGTGTGGAGTCTTACCCCCCATTAGAAGCTCTACTGGAGCTGTCATTTAAGTTGTGTGATGGGTAGTCCTATAATCAAATAGGAACTGAGACAATTCAAGTGAATCTGTAGGCTGTTTCTTTAAGCCTGCCTTCAAAATTTGGATTGCTCTTTCCACTAGACAGTTGGACGATGGATGGTATGGAGCCCACTTGCTGAATTTGACCTGACCAGTGATGCGTGGCACATCCCTGTCCTCCTTAAGTAGCCCTAGCAGCAGGTTGTGTTCTTTTACCGTAAAGGTATTTGTGGAACTTTCTCACAGCAACGCTTGGTATCATAGTGTGCCAATATCTTCAATGGTGATAGCTACTTTTTCACTTCCTTCAAGGCTATGTCTTAGCTACAAGACCAGTTCTAAGGCTGCCCCCTTTTCAATAGCAGATGTAAGGGTTCCAGGATGGAGACCAGGTTGTATATGAACATTCTGTAATAATTCACCAATCTAAAGAAAGACCTAAGCTTTGGAACACACATTTTTCCCTTCTAAGGTATACGGCTGCCTTGGAGAAATATTTAAGGACTATGTGTAAGTTCTCTAAGTACTCCATATTGGTCTTCCTTGTTATTAGCACAACATCCAGATAAATGGTGACCTGGGGTAGACCTTGTAAAATGTTCTCCATCGTCCATTGAAAAATGGCATAGGCTGGCAATACCCCAAATGGCAGTCTCGTGTATTGATACAAACCCTTATCGGTATTCATTGTAGCATACCACTGGAAATCATAATCTATCCACAATTGCAGGTACACATGGCTCATGTCCAGCTTCGTGAAGGATAGCTCCCCAGCCAGCATTGTGTATAAATCCTCTGTGCAAGGCATTGGGTATTTACCCAGTTGTGAGAAGCGGTTTACCAGTTGTTTAAAATCCTCACAAAGGCGAACCGACCATTGGGCTGCGCAATCGGTATGTCTGGTGCTGCCCATTCCACAAACTGGACTGGTTTGATGGTTCCTTTTCTTTACAGCCTCCTGATCTCTGTCTCCACTTTTGCACATAAGGGAAATAGCACTGGACGGCCTTGCAGAATTGTGGAATTGCTTCCTGGTCAGCATGCAAGGTGGCCTGGCTGCTTTGATAGTCTCTAGGCCATGCTGAAAAAACCTCCAGGTATTTAATTAGGACTTCACTCAGGCAGCATTTACTATTTGAAAAATGTTGGGCCAATCAAGCTGAATCTTTCTCAGCCATTTGTGCTCCATCAGGCTTGGGCCTAAGCCTTTTACTACTGTAATGATTGGAAGGAGGGCCAAGTGGATTGCATTGAGTATGAGATCGCTGAGTGGATTGTAAACCTAGTCCAATCAGGGAGCCCTGGCTGACGGATATAAACAGGACTCTCAGGAATTCCCTTCATTCTTGGGACGGGCTCTAAGCTAGCTGGTCAGAGTGCACTTACTGTGCTCATATACATCAAGGGTGACTTGGTGACAGGATACCGACCTCCGTGGAGTTGTTTCAACTACAATCAATGGTAACAGAACCAGCTGCTCCTCATACAAGACCGGAATTGAAGTTATACCTTTAATCTATAAAAGTTCCCCAGTAAAGGTTCTCATTCTAGCTGAGGTCTTATGCAAAGTCCAGAGCGAATTTTGTTAAAGACTTGTTCTGCAATCACTGGTACAGGTGCGCTGGTATCAACGTCCATTAGAACCAGGTGACCATTTAACCAGATGCTGATGTTGATTACTTCGCAATATCCAAATTAGAACCGATTTAAATATTCCAAACCAGATGTAGATGCACTTTCCTGGAAACCGGACTATGAAGTCTCTTACTCAATTCAGTGGGACTCTTTTGCTGTCTCGAGTCCACATACCAGCAGTAACTACAATGGTTTGCTGGTCAGGATGCTGAAGAAAATGTTAACCATTTGGCCAAGGCTTGGCTTTGTTTTGGGGTTTTGCTGTGGGCTGATCTAGAGTCCCTCTGTTCAGGATATGTCCTGAGTGAGGCTATGCATTTGCCTTCACTCAAGTGGTGTTCCCCAAGCTTGGGGGGGCCTTGCAAGGGTGTCCACTTCCATTGGCATCCCTTGTAACTTATATACTCCACTTGCCAATTTTCTAACAACAAAGCCAGTTATACTGCCTGTTTGAAGTGAAAGGATAAGTCTTCGATAAAAGTTAAAATTTTTATTTGGAGTAAGGCAAATTTTAATGATATCAGAGAAGAACTTTCAAAAGTTGTTTGGAGTAGACTTCGCAGGTGAAGGGATGTGTAACAAGTGAGAGGCTTTCAAAAGTGTGACAAAGAGTCTTCAGAGGCATTATGTTCCTGTTCGAGTGAAAGGTTCAGCTGGTAGGATTAGGGGACAATGGTTGAGTAAAGATATTGAAGTTCTAGTCAAGAATAAAAAAAGAATCACATATTAGATGCAGGCAACTGAGTTCAAATGAATTTTTTGAACAGTATAAAGAATGCAGGGGCATTCTTAAGAGTTAAATCAGGAAGGCAAAGCAGGTATGTGAGATCACATTGGCAGATAAGGTTAAGGATAATCCAAAGCAATTCTACATGTACATTAAGAGTAAGAGAGCGACTAGAGAGAGTAGGGCCCCTTAAAGATCAATGAGATCATCTTTGTGTTGAACCTCATGAGAGGGAAGAGATATTAAATAAATATTTTGTGCCAGTTTTTACTGTGGAGAAAGGAATGGAGGCCAGGGAAATAAATATGGATGTTTTAAAAACAGTTCACGTTATAGAAGATGATATGCTGGAGGTCTGAGAAAATATAAAGGCCAATAAATCTCTGGGACCTAATCTAGTATATCCCAGGACGTTATGGGAAGTCAGGGAGGAACTTGCAGGGCCCCTTTCAGAAATATTTGTATCATTTATAACTACGGGTGAGGTGCAGATGACTGGAGGATGGCTGATGTTGTACCTTTGTTTAAAAAGGGATAAGGAGAGATCTGGAAAGTATCGATCTGTGACTCTGGCTTCAGTGGTCGTTAAGTTATTGGAGGTGATTCTAAAAGAGAGGATTTATATGCAATTGGAGAAGCAAAGTATGATTAGGGATAGTCAGCATGGTTTTGTGTGAGGAAAATAATGTTTCACAAAACTTGATTGAATGTTTTGAGGAAATAACCAAAACAACTGATAACGGCAAAGCAGTAGAGATTGTTTACTTGGACGTTAGTACAGCCTTTGATAAGGTTCTGCATGGTAGACTAATTAGCAAAGTTAGATCACATAGGATTCAGGGTGAGTTTGCCAATTGGATACAAAATTGGCTTTATGGCAGGAGACGTGGTGGTGGAGGGTTGTTTTTCAGACTGGAGGCCTGTGATCAGCAATGTTCCACAGGGATCAGTGCTGGGTCCACATTTGTTTGTCATTTATATAAATAATTTAGATAAGAATATAGAAGGCATGGTTAGTAAATTTGCAGATGACACCAAAATTGGTGGGAGAGTGGACAGTGAAGAAGGTTCTGGAAGTAGGTTTGCTCACTGAGCTGGAAGGTTCATTTCCAGACGTTTCTTCACCATACTAGGTAACATGTTCAGTGAGCCTACGAATAAAGCACTGGTGGTATAGCCTGCTTTCTATTTATACTTTTGGGTTTCCTTGGGTTAGTGATATCATTTCCTGTGGTGGCATCATTTCCTATGGTGATGTCATTTCCTGTTATTTTTCTGAGGGGGTGGTAAATGGGATCCAAGTCTATGTGTTTGTTGACAACATTTAAATAGAAAGCAGGCTACACCACCAGTGCTTCATTCGGAGGCGCACTGAAGATATTACCTAGAATGGTGACGAAACGTCTGGAAATGAACCTTCCAGCTCAGCGAGCAAACCTACATCCAGAACCTAAACCTGAGCTACAAATCTTCTCAAAACTTGCTAGTGAGGAAGGTTATCGAAGATCACAAAGAGATCTTGATCGATTCGGTTAATGGACTAAGTGGCAGATGGCATTTAATTTGGATAAATGCAAAATATTGCACTTTGGTAAAATAACAAAGGGCAGGACTTATACAACTACAAGTAGGGCCTCAGGTAGTGTTGTAGGTTCCCCATGGGAGACTGGTTAGCAAGGTTAGATCTCATGGAACACAAGGAGACCTAGTGATTTGGATACAGAACTGGCTCAAAGGTAGAAGACAGAGGGTGGTGGTGGAGGATTGCTTTTCAGACTGAAGGCTTGTGACCAGTGTGAACTACAAGGATTGGTGCTGGGTCCACTACTTTTCGCCATTTATATAAATGATCTGGATGTGAGCATAAGAGGTATTGTTAGTAAATTTGCAGATGACACCAAAATTGGAGGTGTAGTGGACAGCGAAGAAGGTTGCCTCAGAGTACAACAGGATCTTGATCAGATGGGCCAATGGGCTGAGGAGTGGCCGATGGAGTTTAATTTAGATAAATGCGAGGTGCTGCATTTTGGAAAAGCAAATCAGAGCAGGACTTATACACTTAATGGTAAGGTCCTGAACAAAGAGACCTTGGAGTGCAGGTTCATAGCTCCTTGAAAGTGGAGTCGCAGGTAGATAGGATAGTGAAGAAGGCGTTTGGTATGCTTTCCTTTATTGGTCAGAGCATTGAGTATAGGAGTTGGGAGGTCATGTTGCAGCTCCACAGGACATTGGTCAGGCCACTTTTGGAATACTGCATGCAATTCTGGTCTCCTTCCTTTTGGAAGTATGTTGTGAAACTTGAAAGGGTTCAGAAAAGATTTACAAGGATGTTGCCAGGATTGGAAGATTTGAGCTATAAGGAGAGGTTGATCAGGCTGGGACTGTTTTCCCTGGAGCGTCGGAGGCTGAGGGGTGACCTCATAGAGGTTTATAAAATCATGAGGAGCAAGGATAGGATAAATATTTCATGGATAGGGGAATCCAAAACTAGAAGGCATAGGTTTAAGGTGAGAGGAGAAAGATTTATAAGGGGAAATATTTTTATGCTGAGGGTGGTGCACGTATGGAATGAACTGCCAGAGGAAGTGATGGAGGCTGGTGCAATTACAACATTTAAAAGGCATCTGGATGGGTATATGAATAGGAAGGATTTAGAGGGATATGGGCCAAATGCTGGCAAATGGGACTAGATTAATTTAGGATATCCGGTTGGCATGAACATGTTGGACCAACGAGTCTGTTTCCATGCTGTAAAATGGATTCAAGGTTTGCTCATGACTAGGTATTTTTGTTCATTATCCAATGAGATACATTACACAGACTATTCTATAACAGATAAAGTAGCCTAGTAACATTACACTTTATAATGAATATTGGATGCATACTTAACTATTCCTTTGCCAATTAAACTTACAAACCTGAGACAAAGTATCAGAGAAACAAAAATAAAACTGTTTCCACATAATTTGGGTCTCTTTACTTTTATTAAGTGTGATTTAGCTTTCAAATAAAAATGGCTTTTAAAAGTGAAAGACTTGACATTAAGACGATTTAAAGATACCATTCAAACTTGTGCATAGTTCATGTCACCTTGAAGAAGCTTTTCCCCTATGCTGGGCTTCAATATGTTGGAGGTGAGAAACCAGAGTCTTATGAAACCAGGCAGGTATCACTGTGTTTAAGATGTCGCTTGATGCTCTCACTGGCGTTTAAATTTCTCAACTCTACGTCATCACTAGTTGTTGTGTTTTCAGGGTCTTGTTCATTCTTTGTTTTGCTTTCTTGACTGTATGTTTCCATTTTTTGTTCAGATATAGTACTTTCTACTGAATTGTGTATTTCCTCATTGGATAGATCCGTCACAAGTTGTGCAGCTTCATCAATGAGTTCTGTCATTGCCTCCTTTCTTTCAGGGATCAACAGCTCATGTCCACCATTGGCTAGCTCTTTCCGACACAACTCATTAGTTTCCTCCTCAATCTCAACACTTATTGATTCTCTCCCTTTGTTCTCATTCCCCCTGTACTGTGCTTGCTTTGCAAGGACATATTCTTCATCCTGTTCTTTTATTTCATCTCCTCTTTCTCCACTAATTTCATCCTTGGGACTATCAATATAATTCTCCTTGTTCATTTGCCTCTCACTGTCTGACAAACTCTTCTGTCGTATCACTACTTTTTTAAACAGTTGCTCCAACATTTCAAATGCTCCTTTTTCCTTCCCACCAGTGTTTTGTTCAGCACCACCCCCATTCTGTGTTTCTTCCCCATCTCCGTGTACTTGCCCATCAGTTACAGTTTGCTGCTTTCTCATGTCTAAATTTGAATTTGTCTCACTTCTGTCTTTATTGTCCTTTTGTGTTAGACTTTCTCTTGCATTTACTTCTTCTTTAATACCCTGTTCCTCTCTTGTTCTGCTGTCCTCTCTTTCATTTACCTTATTCACAGATAAATGTAGCCCACGGTCAATTTCTTCATTCTTTACAAGATGTTCATTGTCTAGTTCTTTCTCCTCTCTTTGACTCTGAGCTTCATATGCAAATTGCTTTCTTTCACCACCTTCCATCCCATTACTCAAAAACCCTTCATTGGATATTTCCTCTTTTGTTCTATCCTCATTTCCCTCACTTTTCTCTTCATTAATTTTCCCTTTGTGTACCGCTTCCCCTGAAGTAACTTCACTTACTTCCACTATTAACTTGTTCTGTTCTTTCTCCTTGCAGTCGTTGCTGTCCTGATATTCTGGGTCCTTTTCTTTACTCAGCAACTCCAACTGTTCTAAAGTTTCACTTCTATAGCCTTCCAGAGCTTTTTCACTATCCTGAACGAGATCATTAGATTCTTCCACATGGGTATCATCTGCACCCTGTTGTATGAATATGTTCATAATTCCCTCTTGATCATTTCCATTGGAGATGTCTTCAATAATTTTCATACTTTGCTGTTTGTTGGATTTGGTTTCAAAGTCATCATCAACTAAGAGTTTGAACTCTATATCTTGAAGGGTTACTGCTGAGCCCTGAAGTTTCTCCACACAGTGTTTCCTCATTTTGTCTGATTTAAATTCCATTTTCTTTGCATCCTTATGTTGGAGGTTACTCTGAATATTTTTATCTGTATTCTCTATAGCAATAATTTCAGTGCCCTGTTGAAAAATAAAAAATAGTTATAGTACATATTAGGTATATCAGTTGCAGTTATATTATAAAATTAGTTGTAATTAAATTTAAATATGCAATGTTGTTATGGACCAAACCAGACCCCCTCAAAATATATTAAGAAGATTAGCTTAGATTGCCTACAGTGTGGAAACAGGCCCTTTGGCCCAACAAGTCCACACCGACCCTCCGAAGGGTAACCCACCCAGACCCATTTCCCTCTGACTAATGCACCTAACACTATGGGCAATTTAGCATGGCCAATTCACCTGACCGGCACATCTTTGGACTATGGGGGAACACCGGAGCACCGGGAGGAAACCCACGCAGACACGGGGAGAAGGTAGCCTAGACCCTAACTTTTTTCTTATTTTGAAGGTAAGTGTGAGATGTTGTGTTGGAGATGCAATTTGATTGGTCAAACTACTTGAAGTTAAGCAAAACAATTTATTTAAACACTATATTAAAATAGAACAAAAGAAAGGAACTTGGAATAACTTAACTCAATTGGCAAACTTAACAGAATAATAAGATTATTTTATTACTAACAGTAATTGTTCCGATATAGTAACAACCCATAAAGACACCCTTGGCAAATGGCAAATTCAGAAAACAGAATTGTCTCACAAGCAACTAAAACATCCAGAGAAAACTCAGCAAGAGAATGTAACAGCGAAGAGAAATCCGCCTTCCAACCCTCCTGAGATGCAGCAACAACTGCTGCTAAAAGAAAACCTAAAAATTCTGGTTCTGTGAGAGCTCAACCCCACCCATTCAGGCTGGTTCTACTGTTCCAACTTTTAAAAAAAACCAAGGCCTCACAAGCTGTTTACTCTAGTGGTTTTGTTGACTACTATGTACCTCTGCTTTAAAACCTCTCCAAACAAAAAGGACAAAATAACCTGTTAAAGCCACAGCATCATCACAATATTGATGGCCTTAATTGCACATAACTAACATTTGTTTCTGACTGTACAAATGATCACCTACTGTCCAGTTCAGGTACCTGTCTCTATTTGGTAGGAAGTAGGTGGATGATGAGAAGGGTTAAGCCACAGACAGTACTTTCCCTCAGAGCAATACTGAAGAGCACTTTTCTCATAATAAGGACTAGGTTAGTTGGCTAGATTGCAAGCACACAGTTCAGAATAATGGCAACACAGAGGTTCAGTTCCTGTTCTGGCCAAGATAGACTTGGATTCTGCCTCATTGCCTTCAGACTAAAAGGCAATGGAAAACTAACAAGAAGAAAAAAAATCCAAAGGGAACAAGGCAGGATGAGGCATCACAAGACTTTGAATCAAGGACATGTCATTGGACATCTGCCATTTTTCCCCTGCAGTTTAGGTCATTGCAATACAAGAGAACAGCTATGGCGACACAGCCCCCAAACTGGGCATGTGGGAAGTAGTGTGGGAACCAACAAAAAGAAAAACCTATTAGAACTTGTCTCCGCCAATCATGGATTCCTGAAGAAGGGCTTATGCCCGAAACATCGATTCTCCTGCTCCTTGGATGCTGCCTGACCTGCTGCGCTTTTCCAGCAACACATTTTTCACTAATCATGTCATAGATGCATCTTTGCATGACACTACAGGCAGGAGTGACTAACTCATTCTGTATGAAGGTGAAATCCCATCTTCACGCTAAGCATACCTGAATGGTGTTGTGTCCCCAAAGGAAAATTTGGGTGAGTAGTAGGGGAAGAAAAAGTAAAAGACATTTTGGTTACATCCAGAAGTTCCAAGAGTGATGATTCCATTACCAAGTGCAATTTCCCTTAGACTCCGGGCACAGCATAAAGCAAACCTTTGTTTTAATTACTCTTACGTGGCTCTCCTGTCTCTCCTCCAGCTGCTCCTGCATGCAAGTAATCTTTTGCTGCAATAAGTGCTTGGCAACTTTCTCTGTCTCCAGTTCCTGTTGATGCAATTAAGAAAACAACAATTACTCAACAACTTTCATGTCAAACTATTTCCATTTTTATTTACTGCTTTTTTGTCCTCAGAAGTGGAGGGATGACGCTGCTTGGAAAGGAATTGTTTTTGTTCCTTTTTGTATTCAACACTTCCAGGTGACACACAAGTGTAAAGTTAGTTCTATACTGTCCCAACAATGGGCATTAACACCTACTTTCCGCAGTGCACCCTTATTCCTCCAGTGACAGGAGTCACTATTTTAATTTGTCTTATGTGTGATGTCAGTGCTGAACTGGTAAGGCCATTGGAGTGTTAATAAAGAACGTAGGACTATATGATGTAGGAGCAGTAGGCCATTCAGCCCAATGTGTCTGCTCTGCCATTCAATGAGATCATGGCTGATCCGACAATCCTCAACTCCACTTTCCTGTCTTATCCTTGTGACCCTTGATTCCTTTATTGATTAAAAATCTATATTTAATGACCCAGCTTCAACAGTCCTCCTCAGTAAAGAATTCCACAAATTTACTCCCCTCTGAGAGAAAGAAAATCCTCCTCATCTCTGTCTTAAATGCACAATTCTTTATTGTGAGATTATACCATCTGGTCCTAGATTCTCCCACAAGGGGAAACAACCTTTCTGCAAGTTGTCTCTCATTTTTCTAAATTCCAATGAGGACAAGCCCAATCTACTAAACGTCTCCTCATTAGACAGTCCCTCTGTACTTAGTATCTGGTATCAACTGAGTGAACTGCCTCAGGATTGCCTGCAATACCAGTATATCTTTTCTTAGATAAGGGACGCAAAACTGTTCACAGATTCCAGCTGTAGACCAACCAGTGCCTTGCATAGTAATAGCAAAACCTCCCTTTTTTTTCCCATTCATTCCATTTGCCTTCCTTAGTACCCACTGAACTTGGATGCTAGCTTTTTGTGATTCATGGATGAGGTCTTCCAAATCCTTCTGTTCTGTAGCTTTCTGCAGATTTCCTACATTTGAATAATATTCAGCTCCTCTATTATTCCTGTCAAAGTGCATAGCCTCACATTTCCCCATTTTTTTTTCATCTGCTAAGTTTTTGCCCACTCCATTAACCTGTCTATATTCCCTATGCAGAGTCTTTATGTCAGCCTCACCACTTGCCTTCCCATCTATCATCCGCTATCTTGGCTACAGTACAATCACTTTCCTCATCCAAGTCAATAATATATATTGTAAATAATTGTGGCCCCAGCATTGATCTCTGTGGCACACAGTTAGTTACAGTTTGCCAAGCTGAAAATGCATTCCCTCCACACCCTTGTCCAAACTCTGTCATTAATTAGTTAGCTAATCCTTGATCCACGCTAATGTAGCACCTCCACCACCATGGGCTCTTATATTATAAAGTAGCCAGATATGTGGCACTTTATTAAAAGCCTTCTGAGAATCCAAATATATCACATTTACTGTTTCACCTTTATTTATTCTGCTTGTTACCACCTCAAAAGAATTCTAGTAAATTTGTCAGGCATGACTTCCCCTTCATGAAGCTATGCTAACTCTCCTTAATCTCCATGTCTTTGTAAATGCTCTATTATTACATACTTTATCACAGACTCTAACATTTTCCCAATAACAGACATTAAGCTAACTGTCCTATGGTTACCTTTTCTTCATGTCTCCTTCCCTTTTCAAATAAAGGTGTTACATTGGCAGTTTTCTAATCCTCTCGCATTTCTCCAGAATCTAAGGATTGTGACTATCCCAATATAGAAGATGATTAAAATGTCATCCATGATTAACATACATAAGACACAGGAGCAAAAGTAGGCCATTCAAGGCTGCTCTGCCACTCATTGAGATCATGACTAATTTTCTGCTTCAACACCACTTTCCTGGACTTTCCTTGTATCCCTTGATGTTGTTAATATGTAGAAATCTATCAATCTCAGTCTGGAACATAATCAATGACTGAGCCTCTGCAATCCTGTAAGACAGCAAATTCGAAAGATTCACCACAATCTCTCCTTAGTCTGAGAGGCTGAGTCATTTGGATCTAGAACCCTTCCCACCCAACATAGGAACATAGAAAATAGGAGCCAGGCTGTCCTTCAAGCCTGCTCTGCCATTCATTATACCAACAGCCCAGCTTAATAGCCTGTTCTTGCTTTTCCTCCATATCCTTTGATCCCCTTAGCCCCAAGTGCTATATCCAACTCCTTCTTGAAATCACAATGGTTCGGCCTCGACTGCTTACTATGGTAGTGAATTCCACAGGCTTACACTCTCTGGGTGAAGACCTTTCTCATCTCAGTCCTAAATGGTTTATCCTGTATCCTTAGACTGTGATCCTGGTTATGGACTTCCCCTAGATTTGTTCCTAGGGGAAGTATCCTTCTCGCATCTGCTCTGTTGATCCTCGTAAAGAAAGAATGGGACAGGATTCCCAGCTTTCCATAATAAACAGCATTTTAATTATGGTTATTGTCTTGAAGACATATTGACTCTTTGGAGCTCCTTTCAACTGCAAGTAAAATTGAAAATTAAGATACAAATTATATTACCTTGTGCATTTGTGTGTGTTTCCTCTGAAGTTCTGCCAGCTCCTCCTCTGTGCTCTCTAGAATGTCCCTCAGTCGCTCCACCTCATACACAAGTAAAGTCTTCTCAGTTTCCAAAAGATCAATTGATTGAACTGCATCCATGTACTTGTCTTCAAGGTCTCCATGGATGTTCTAAACAAAAATCAATAAAGTAACTGCATTCTTTCATGAGGTTTACATTTTTTTTTATTCATTTGACGGATTTGGCTTTGCTGGCTGGGCCAGCACTTCTTGTCTATTCCTAATTGACCTTGAGAGGGTGTTGGTGAGCAACCTTCTTGAACTGCTGAAGTCCATGTGGTGCAGGTACATCTACAGTGCTATGAGGGAGGCAGTTCTAAGATTTTGATCGAGTGACATTGAAGGAACAACAATATATTTCCAAGTCAGGATAGTTAATATCTGTGTATCTTGTAGATGGTACACACTGCTGTTGCTGAGCATCAGTGGTGTAGGGGGCAAATGTTTGTGGAGATGGTGCCAATCAAAGTGGGCTGCTCTATCCTGGATGCTGCCAAGCTTCTTGAATGCTGTTGGAGCTGCACTCATCCAGCAAGTGGGGAGTACTCCATCACGCATCTGACTTGTGTCTTGTCGATGTTTTTTAATAGAATTCCCACAGTGTGGAAACATATCATTTGGCCCAAGAGGTCCACACCAACCCTCTGAAGAACATTCCCCTACCCTATCTCTATAACCCTGCATTTCCCATGGCTAATGCATCTAACCCACACAGCCCTGAATACTGTGGGCAGTCTAGCATGGCCAATCCACCTAATTTGCATATTTTTGGATGATGAACAGGCACTGAAGACACAAAAGGTGAGTTAGTTGCTGCAGGAGCTCTAGCCTCTGACATGCTCTGGTCAATGGTAACAGTGAGGATGTTGATAGTGGGGGATTTAGTGATAGTATCAAAACTTGAATGTCAAGGGACAGGGATAAATTTTCTCTTATTCGAGATGGTCATTGCTTGGCACTTGTGTGGTGTGAATGTTGCTTGTCATTTATCAGTCCAAGAATGGATATTGGATGTGGACTGCTTCAGTACGTGAGAAGTCACAAATGGTGCCGGACATTGTGCAATCAATCAGCGAATATCCCAACTTCTGACCTTATGATGGAGGGAAGGTCATTGTTGGAGCAGCTGAAGATGTTTGGAGCAAAGACGTACACAGAGGATCATAAAGGCTCTTGTGGTGCAGTGGTAGTGTCCCTACCTCTGAAGCAGGAGGCCCAGGTTGAAATCTCACAGCTCCAGAGGTGTGTAATAACGTTTTTGAACAGGTCAATCAGAAAATATCTTAAAACAGGCCATTGTAGAATTCACGGAATTCTAAGAGTCAAAACTTTTAAGATCTCAAAGGGCTCTTGTGGTGCGCTGGTAGTGGTAACATCTTTGAACAGGTTGATTAGAAATATCTACCCTGAGGAACTCCTGAAGAGATGCCCTGGAGCTGAGATGACTGACTTCCAACAACTGCAATCATCTTCCTTTGTGGCAGGTATTTCTCCAAACAGTGGACATATTACCTCTTCATATCCATTTACTCCACAGTTTTGCTTGGGCTACTGATATCATACTCAGTCAAATGTGGCCTTGATATCAATTGCAGTCCCTCTCACCTTATCCCTGGAATTCAGCTCTTTTGTCCATGTTTGAACCAAGGCTATAATGAAGTCATGAGCTGTGTGGTCCTGGCAGAACTCAAACTGACTATCAGTGAGCAGATTATTGTTAAGCATCCCATTCCCATCCACTTTACTGATGATCAAAAGTATAATGATAGGGTGGTAATTGGCTGGATTGGATTCTTTCCTACTTTTGCGCAATTTTCCATATTGATAAATAGATGCCAATGTTGTAAATGTATTGAAATAGCTAGGGGCCTGGTAAACTTTGTAGCACATGTCTTCAGTGTCGGGGCCCAGAGCCTTATCCAGTGCCATTTACTGCTATCAAGTGGAGTGAATTGAATTGGCTGAAGATTGCCATCTGTGCTGCTGGGAATCTCTGAAGGAAGATGAGATGGATTATCCACTTGGCATTTCTAGCTGAAAAATGCCACAAATGCTTCAGCTTTATATTTTGCACTAAAGTGCTGGGCTCCCTTATCATTTAGGATGGGGAGATTTGTGGAACTACCTCCTTCAGTGAGATATTTAGTTGTCCACCACAATTCACAAATGGACAGGACCGCAGAGTTTAGATCTGAACCATTGGTTGTTGAATCGCTTAGCTTGATCAATTGCAGCTTATACTGTTCGGCACACAAGTAGTTATGTTTAGGTATACTTGGTGCCGTTCTCTTGCTCCCTTGAATCAGGGTTGATCCCTTTGCTTGATGGTCATAGTAGAGTGGGGGAACATGTTGGGTCATGAGGTTGCAGATCAGATTGCAGTCCAATTCTGCTGCTGCCCCACAGTGCCTCATGGATGCTCAGTCTTTAGTTGCTTGATCTATTTGAAATCTACCCCATTTAGCATGGTGGTATTGCCGCACAACATGATGGACGGTATTCTCAATGTGAAGTTGAAACATTTTCTTCATAAGGACCGTCTGGTTGAGCTAAGTGTAAGATGAAAAGCTTTAGGAACCTGTCTCTCTTTTCAGTAAAATCCAAATAACAAGGAAATGGATAACATCGAATTCAGTAAATTTGTTGAAATAAGTTTTAGGAATGTGGGACAAGTGGATACAAATTCAGAATTTTGGAAATGCCTGAAGTGCATCACTGTACCCAAGAACATGCATGGATTTCAACCCTGCACATATTACTCATGTATAAATCAATCTGATGTTTTGCCTAAACACGTGCACGTATGGGCACTTCACTTACTTCAATGAAGTTAAATGTCTCAGTGGACTCTCACAAAGTAACACGTCTGCTAAAGCTTCCGAGAAAATTCAATAGTGCCAGTTAACTGCCCTTTAAAAGAAAGCTAAAGAAATATCTGGCTAAGGACTGAATTAAAACTTGTCTGTCACTATTTAAGTGCCACTGAAGGATATCAGAAATGGATTACCATTGACCAGAAACTTAACAGGACTCATCATATATATAAAACAAAGAACTGAGAATGCTGGAGATCTGAAACAAAAACAGGAATTGCTGGAGATAGTCAGCAGGTCTGGCACTATCTGTGGGAAGAAAGCAGAGTTAACATTTCGAGTTGGGTGGCTGAAAAAGAGTCACTGGACTCAAAACATTAACTCTGCTTTCTTCCCACAGATGCTGCTAGACCTGCTGAGTTTCTCCACAATTTCTGTTTTTGCCATATAAATACTGTGGCTATGAGAGCGGTTCGGAGGCTAGGAATCCTGCAGCAAGTAACTCACCTCCTGACTCCCAAAGCCTGTCCACCAGCAACAACGCACAAGTAAAGAATATGATGGAATACTCTCATTTGCCTGGATGGGTACAGCTCCACCAACACTCAAGAAGCTTGATACCATCCAAGACAAAGCAGCGCATTTGATTGGCACCACATCCACAAACATTTACTCCCCCCCGCTACTGATGCACTGTAGCAGCAGTGTGTACTATCTACAAGATGCACTGCAGAAATTCATCAAGACTTTGCAGACAGCACCTTCCAAACCCACAATCACCACCATCTAGAAGGACAAGAACAGCAGATACATGGGAACACTACCACCGGTAAGTTCCTCTCCAAACCACTCACCATCCTGACATGAAAATATATTACCGTTCCTTCACTGGTGCTGAGTGAAAATCCTGGAATTCCCACTTGAACAGTATTGTGCACGAAATTACACCAAGTGGATTATAGTAGTTCAAGAAGATAGTTCACCATCACCTTCTCAAGAGCAACTAGGACTCAGCCAGCAATGCCCACATCTCATGAGCAAAAAAAAAGTTCTGTGTGGAATAGCAATGGTCATAGATGAAGCATTTAGGCTGCAATAATAAAATTACCAGCTGGAATTTTCACAAAAGTATCTTCAAGGACCAAGGAGAAATTATAGAGAGTGTAATATTTGTGGAAATTATCTAACAGTTGGTGAATTTTCGTAATTAAGTCACAATAGCATAAATGTCCTTGGGAGGAATGGAAAGCTTAATGTCCTTCTCAAATCTAATATTTTCTTCATTCTTTAATAATTTAAGCCATGCATTATACCAATTACAATCAACAGATGTGTTCACTTTTCTTACAGAACTGACAGAACTATAAAACAAGGCATTAAAAATAGATTTGCATAGGACAGACAGCCTATAGTTTGTAATTAAATGGTCACATTAGTGTCCCATGTGATTCTCAAGGACTCCAGTAACTTGTAATAACAGGATAGTTTTTAGGAGAAAGTGAGGACTGCAGATGCTGGAGATCAGAGTTAAAAAGCGTGGCACTGGAAAAGCACAGCAGGTCAGACAACATCTGAAGAGCAGGAGAGTCAACATTTCGGGCATAAGTTTGTTGCCCAAACTCAAACTTTGTGATATCTGAGTTTTTTTTCTGAATGACAGGAACTGAAATTAATCACCTAGTATCTGTTACTGAATCCCAGGATACCCAATACTCTTGAAAGACCTCAAATAGTAATACACCTACCAGATTAGCTGGTTGTTTTTCCAATAACTCGTCAACTTGTGAAATAAATAAAGAAACAAATTACTGTATGCTTATTCAAGAACACATCTTATGTGACCAAGGCATGTTTCAAAGTAAATCCATTCATTCATATTAAGGCTTTCTCCTAGTCATTCACTTCAATTGACACAATAACTCTTCCCCTAAAGTCTCCATTTTGTTCCAATCCACAGAATTTGTGATGAGGAGGACAATGATATCAAAATAAGATTCATCCTTCTTTCATTTATCCAGAGTTTCTATAGAAGTTACAGCTGAAGATCAAGAAAACCTTGCAGAAATGTTATTCTGTTGTGTTTAACTATGTGACAAGTTGTGCTGTATCTTTTACAAAGTTGCTAGGCCACAGCAGTCTAGTGACACAGAGTGCAGAACTATTCCTGCAAATCCAGACAAAGTATGTTTACAATCTGTGTTGGGGCATGAATAGACAGTGAGAAGATGAACCTCTGCCACAGCAGGGGCATCAACCTGAGCTTCTCTCCCAGGGCCCTAAGGCATTGCACAAATTTGTGGGAAGAGAGTTGGTGACTTAAAACATTTTGAGGACATATGAAAGCAAAGGTACATTTGTTCAAGGAGCAATTATATATTCTAGAAGTTGCCGCCTCTTTAAAGTATTTGACTCACGAGCATCTGTCCCTTGCAATATTTACAAGTACACCAGGTAATAAATACTTCAAAGAGATACAAGGCTGTGGGGAAAGAGCAGGGGAGTGCAATTTATCAGAAAGCTCTGCCAAAGAGTTGATATAAGCACAATAATTTCCTTCTGTGCTGTAACATTCTGTGTTCCTGACTTCAACATGTTTGTTCCCCCTCAACCCATTATGGCTTGGCTTTGAGAGGCTTTTAAGCCTCACTGAGTGAGGGAATTGAATTGGCACACAACTGAAATGGCAATTTATTGGAAGACCAGAGTCATTTCTGCAGATTATGCAGCTTCCTCATACTCTCCTTGTTAACTCCAAATGATTGAAATGGACCTACTCTTTGAGCTTGACTTCAACCTAAGTTCAACTCAGAGCAAAGGTCAGTGAATATCCCTCCTTGCTGATAAGGTCTTGATCACATGTTTGGTCAATGTCTGTTATCTGTAGCTTTGAAACTCTTTAAGAGAAAGAGAAGTGGGTGGTTCAACAACATAACTAGATAGCTAGCTAAAAATATTGCAGTTACATTTCTATCCAACCCATGATAATCATCAATTTAATTCACTAAAATAAAACAATAAAATCGTAGAATCTTATTGCACCACAGAGGTCTTATCACAACTATGCCAGCTCTTCGAATGGACCACACACCCTAGCTTTTTTCCTTACCCTACAAAGGAGAAATCTGGCACAAATTATTCAAATTTTGAATTTTACTTTTATTGCAAATTCATTTTCTTTTCAGAGTTGTTTTCTTTATAATAACAAAAACATGCAGTCAACGAAATTCCAATCACAGTCGTCTTTCTGTCATTTAATATCAATCTGTACATAGATTATTGAGCAAGTGGGAGTTATTTAGGTTCACATTAAGGTACACTTTCAGAGCCAATTATTTCAGAGAACTCAATGATCAACAGAAAGATGGCTATCAGAAATGATAACTGGATAGACTGTAATCAAATGATTTTCCCAACTTCTCAGCAGAGACAATGAAGTTAGTTATCTCTTTCAGCTGAATTTTAAATTCAGACCTGACAGACAATAAGGAAGGAGACAATACCAATGCTGTATCTGGTTATCCTTCCCTGGCATTCAACAGTTGTGTCTTGTTGGTAGCATTTTTGCTTCTGCGTCAGATTGGTGGGAACTCAAACCCTGCTCCAGAGACATCAGCGCATAATCCAGGCCAACTGAGGGAGTGCTACACTTTCAACACTGCTGTCTTTTGGATGAGACTCAAAACTGAAGGACTGCCTGCCTTTTCAGTTGAATACAAAAGATCCCTATGTAAAGAAACACAACAGAGTTCACCTTGGCTAATATTTATCCCTCGATCACATAATCACTAGAAAAGAAAACCTAGAAGTAAGAGTCGACTGATAACCATGAAACCATTGTCAATTGTCAGAAAAACCCATCTGGTTCACGAATGTCCTTTAGGGAAGGAAATCTGCCATCCTTACCTGGTCTGGCCTATATCTGACTCCAGAGCCACAGCAATGTGGTTGACTCTCAACTGTCCCCTGAAATGGCCAAGCAGGCCACTCAGTTGTATGAATTGCTAGAAAGTCATAATAAAGAAGTGAAACCTGACAGACCACCTGGCATCGACCTTGGAACAGGAAAAGACAATGGCAAAAACACAAACAGGCCTGTCGAGCGTGCAGAGTCCTCCTTACCAACATCTGGGGGCTAGTGCTGAAATTGGGAGAGCTGTTTCACAGACTAGTCAAGCAACAGTCTGACATAGTCATTCTTACCGAATCATACCTTACAGATAACTCCCCAGACACCACCATTACCATCCCTGTCCCACTGGCAGGACAGACCCAGCTGAGGTGGCAGCACAGCGGTATACAATCAGGAGGAATTGCCCTGGGAGTCTTTGATATGGAGTCCGGACCCCATGAAGTCTCATGGCTTCAGGTTAAACATGGGCAAGGAAACTTCTTACAGGTTACCACATACCATCCTCCTTCGGCTATGAATCAGTACTCCTCCATGTTGAACAACACTCGGAGGAAGCACTGAGGGTGGTAAGGATGCAAGATATACTCTGGGTCTGAGATTTCAACGTCCACAACCAAGAGTGGCTCGGCAGCAGTATTACTGATCGAGCTGGTTGGGTCCTAAAGGATATAACTGCTAGACTGGATCTGTGGCAGGTGGTGAAGGAACCAACAAGAGGGGAAACCATATGTGACCTCATCCTTACTAATCTGCTGGCTGCAGAAGCATCTGTCCATGACAGTATAGGTAAAAGTGGCCACTGTACTGTCCTTGTGGAGACGAAGTCCTGCTTTCACATTGAGAACACCCTCCATTGTGTTGTGTGACACTATCACTGTGCTAAATGGGACAGACTTTGAACCAATCTAGCAACTCAAGACTGAGCATCAACAGCAGCAGAATTGCACTCCAGCACAATCTGCAACCTCATGGCCTCACTCAACTATTACCATCAAGCCAGGGGATCATCAACCCTGGTTCAATGGAGAGTGCAGGAGGGCATACCTAAAAATGAGGTGTCAACCTGGTGAAGCTACCAAACAGGACTACTTGCATGCCAAATGACAAAAACAGCCAGTGATAGACAGAGCTAAGTGATCCCACAACCAACGGATTAGATCTAAGCTCTGCAGTCCTTCCACATCCAGTTGTAAATGGTGGTGAACAGTTAAACAACTCACTGGAGGAGGCAGCTCCACAAATATCCCCATCCTCAATGATGGAAGAGCCCAGCACATCAGCGCAAAAGATAAGGCTAATGCATTCACAACAATCTTCAGTCAGAAGTGCTGAGTGGATGATCCATCTTGGACTCCTCCAGTGGTTCTCAGCATCACGGATAACAGTCTCCAGCCAAATCAATTCACTCCACGTGATATCAAGAAACCGCTGGAGGCACTGGATACTGCAAAGGCAATGGGCCCTGATAACATTCTGGCAATAGTACTGAAGACTTGTGCTCCAGAACTTGCTGCTTCCTTAGCCAAGCTCTTCCAGTACAGTTACAACACTGGCATCTACCTGACAATGTGGAAAATTGCCCAGGTATGTCCTGTAGATAAAAAAACAGGACAAATTCCACCCAGCCAATTATCACCCAATCAGTCTACTCTCCATCATCAGTAAAGTGGTGGAAGGGGTCATCAGCGGCGCTATCAAGCAGCACCTGCTCAGTGATGCCCAGTTTGGGTTTCGCCAGGGTTACTCAGCTCCTGACCTCATTACAGTCTTGGTTCAAACATGCACAAAAGAGCTGAATTCCAGAGGGGAGGCAAGAATGACAGCCCTTGACAGCATTTGACCGAGTATGGTATCAAGGAGCCCTGTCAAAACTGGAATCAATGGGGATCGGGGGTAAACACTCCATTGGTTAGAGTAATACCTGGCACAAAGGAAGATGGTTGTGATTGTGGAGGGTCAGTCATCTCAGGTTTAGGATATCTCTGCAGGAGCCCCTTAGGGTAGTGTCCTAGGCCCAACAATCTTCAGCTGCTTCACCAATGACCTTCCCTCTGTCATAAGATCAGAAGTGGAGATGTTCACCAATAACTGCATAGTATTCAGCACCATTCACGACTCCTCAAATACTGAAGCAGTGCGTGCATAAATACAAGATCTGGACAACATCCAAGCTTGGGCCGAAAAGTGGCAAGTGACATTTTCGCTACACAAATGCCAAGCAATGACCATCACCAATAAGAGACACTCTAACCACCACTCCTTGACATTCAACAGTATTACCATCACTGAATTCCCGACTGTCAACATTCTTGGGGTTACCATTGACCAGAAACTCAAAAGAACTCACCACATAAACACAGTGGCTACAAGGACAGGTCAGAGACTAGGGATAACGCACCTCCTAACACCCCAAAATCTGTCCACTAAATACAAGGCACAAGTCAGGAGTGTGATGGAATACTCCCCACTTGCCTGCATGAGTGCAGCTCTAACAACACTCAAGAAGCTTGACACTGTCCAGGACAAAGCAACTGGCTTGATTGGCACCACATCAACAAACATTCAATCCCTCCACCACCAGCGATCAGCACAGCAGTGTGTACTATCCACAAGATGCACTGCAGAAATTCACCAAAGATCCTTAGACAGTTTCCAAACCCATGACAACTTCCATCTAGAAGAACAAGGACAGCAGGTACTTGGGAACACACCACCAACTGCATGTTCCCCTCCAAGCCACTCATCACCCTGACTTGGAAATATACCGCTGTTCCTTCACAGTCGTTGGGTCAAAATCCTGGAACTCCCTCCCAACTGGTATTGTGGGTCAACCCACAGCAAGTGGACTTGAGCGGTTCAAGAAGGAAGCTCACCACTACCTTCTCAAGGGTGCAAGCGGGCATCAGAGCCGCCCTGCATTTGTCACGGGACTATGCCTACATCGGTAAAACTATAGGAATTCATTTTGTGTTTTAAATGGCAGCCGCAGCTTAAACCCACAGAACTCAGCAGCTGCCGGTCTGCCCACGTGACTGGGAGATGGGAGCCAGAGGACAGATCAAATCCACACTAGGCCAGACACTAACTGTGACTCATAGACCGAAACTCCGGAGCTAATTAATACGGAGACCCATCTCCTAATCAAATCAAGAGACTGACTGAAACACACCCATATTCATCAATACCGAACCATCCTGACACAAAGGACAGGCATCCACCAGACAGGAACGAACAGACTAATACACACCAGCACCCCAAGGGAACAAAGGGGGGTGCTAGCCTCCAGCCCTCACAGAGAGAGACAAGCAGATAGGAACCGTTTACATAATCCAATTAGCACCCTATTGTGTGTACACTGCAACTCTCCTGGGACAGCAGGAAACCCACCATTTGCACCTACACCAGCGATGATGGGGAACTATCATCCCATTCATACTCAAAATCCTCACATCCTGACAAAGAAAGGTATATAATGTGTAGCAGCGCACGGGAACAGCAGAACAGCCGAGATTCGGACCGCGGTTGGTCTCCGCCAGTGTTATTGTATCAATAAACGTTACCGATTGTTGAACTGCACTCTGGGCTCGGACTGATATCATTTCATCCACGCTAACAATTGGGGGCTTGTCCGGGATAACGACGGCTGCTGGATCCCTGCGACAGCACTGGGTGAGTATCTTTACTCTTTTACTTCTCGCATAAAAGTCTCCCAGTGCCCCGCAAGGGACTTCACTGCCGGCCGTTATCTGAACCTGTGAACAGAGTGAGTCCGGCAGCCGTGTAACAGTAGAGTACTCTTTAAAAGTGTGTGTGTGTGTGTGTGTGTGTGTGTGATCCTTCGCGGGCGGGCGATTGGGGTCGCGGAACACTAGTAAATGTGTGCATGATTATTATTATTGTCGTTTATTGTTAATGTGCTACTGTGATTGACAGACTATCCTTGGACCGACGACTTTAGGTACGAGACCCCGACAGATTGACCCCCCCCGTTTAAAAACCGACCAAACAAGCCTTCCTGGTTGACCTCTGCAGTGGGAGATAGGGGACCCCATTGTACGTTGAGCCCGGTTTTTGCGCCTTCCTTGCGTACGCGGTAGAGGCTGGGAGGTCTACGCGCTACAAGAAGGGAAGTCCTCCAAACCAGCCCGAGACGCGGAGCCTCTGGGCCAAGCGACGGTTATGCGCTCTGCCCATTGACTTTGCGGTCCCGAGGTGTTGGCCTCTGCAGGATCAGGCGCGGTTAGGTCTGCGTTCACACCCCCCCCCCTTGCACTCGGGCCCCTGGTTCACGCCCAGTGTTTGCGGGGTACACACGGCCGCTGAACATCAGGCGGTGAGAGAGAGACTCACGGTAACCCGGGGTCACACGCTCAGGAATCGACATGCGCCCCATCTGTAACTATCCCCACCCCTGCCCAGGTTGACCCGCGGGGCTAGGATTCGACTAACAGGGAGTGGGCTCCCCGACTGGGAGATTAATAAGCTTAGTGCCAGCGACATCCCTTAGCACGCCTGCTAGCTTTACTGTAGTTTAACTTCTGTCAAGTTACACCCGCTGCGCCCCTACCATGGGTGGAAGCGCGGCTGAAGACCTAGATTGGGGGCCAGAGAGTTCCCTTACCCGTTTTATAGCCGACGAGAATAAAAATGTTATTAAGGCTATGCTTCGTTCAGGCTGGCAACCCGCTGACCTGCTGGATGTACAGTGCGAGTGGTGGGCCCGCCAGAAGAAAGATAGGTACAAGAAAGCTTGCGTCCTGGTGCTACAGGCACACGTTAGGCTTGCTGGCAAGGTTCAGCTTTATGTCCAAGACAAGAAAAAGCTGGCCACAGAGCACCAAGAAGCCCAGGCATTTGCTGCCCGTACGGTTTTACCAACCTTATCCAATGTGCCCAGCGCCCCGCCGTCCCCCACCTGGGACTGGGAGGGGCTCACAGACAATCCGGACCCCCAGGAATCGCGCACGGGCTATGCCCGTGCAGTCCCGGTGAAAGTTGAATATACCCCCGGGGGAGGGGAGAGGGGACGGGCCACGACCCTTGCCCATAACCCCCACCTTAAGATGACCTACGTCTCCCTGACCCCGGGCAACACCATGAAACTCCTGGACAGGCTCCCCACCCTCAAGCCCCGCCACAATAACGCTGAATTTTGGCAGCGGTTTAGGGAGATGCAGATCTGCCACAACCTTCACAATATGGACGTGGCCGGTCTGGTCCAGACCAAACTCCCAGAGAACCTGTGGTCCAGGCTCCAGCCCACGCACCAGAATGGGTCTTGGTGCACTGACCTCAGCGACAGCCGTCGCGAACAGGAGGGTGCCCCCGCCGACTTCAAGGCTGATGTCAACGAGGCGCTCGGCCATACACCGGTCGACTGGATCTCCATTGTGGGTATCACTCAGAAACCTGGGGAGGGCGCCCAGGAATATGGGGTCCACAAGTTTGAGGCGTTCCGAGCACACAGCGGGGTTCCCGACGCTGATAGGCAGAACCTCGCATTCGTCCAATTATACAAAGACGGCCTGAGCCCCGCACATCAGGCAGTCCTACGGACGGGCCTGGTGCCCTATGTCACCTTTGTGGTGCTTGAGGACTGGGCCATGTCCCTTGACAACCGAGCGGCGCCCGCCGTCGCAGCAGTTTCGACGGACGAACCAGACGTTTGCTTCCGCTGCAACCGGACGGGGCACCGCAAAGCCCAATGCCCGCTCTCTTTCCGACGCCCCTGGGGTCCAGGTCCATAGGGGGACCAGCCACCTTCACAGCCGCACTCCTCGCACCCCCACGACCAGGATCGCCCCAGACAAGGGGTCAACAGCGACCCCAGCCCCCACAAACCCCACAGCCCAAGCCCGAAACCCACCACCCCCGACTGGGATCAATTCAGTCGGGACCAGCTGCTCGAGCTTTTACAGCTGCTCGCCCGACGCAAAGACTGAGTAGCGTCGGCCCCCGTCCCAGGAGCCGACCCCCATATCTGGGTTTCCGCATCGCTAGGGGGCCGCCAATTTTGATTGATACGGGGGCATCGGTCTCCTTCACCGACCTCGACCTTCCCTCAACCCACCACTCCATTTCCATTAAAGGGGTTGGGGGAAGCTCGGTTACTGCACGCCGAAGCGAGGCCGTCCTCCTAGAGGTAGACAACATTTTACTCCCCGTGCATTTCTGGGTTTGCCCAAACTCGGAGGGGACGATTATGGGTATCGACCTTCTGGGCGAACTGGGGGCGATGGTGGACACGTCCCACTGCTGCATCCTGTGGTCATCCCGCAAATTTCACAAGAGTGCCCACAAGGGTAGATGGGTGCCCACTAAATCCGTCACTGCGATTGCCCCCAGTGTGCCCATCGCCCGGGACTGGGCCAAGGACGGTGCCTTCGGGGCCGTCTGCCAACTAGTCCCGGAAGTGTGGGCCACGAGCAAGCAGTACTGCGGCCTCGTCCGCTCCCCTCCTGAGCGGATACCCGGTCCCATACACGCCCCGCACCGACAATACCCGATTAAACCCGAGGTGCTGCGTGCCACTGAGGCAATCGTTGCCGAGCTCACCCGGCACGGCGTCCTGCTCCCCATGGTGTCCACCACCAACTCCCCTATATGGCCAGTCCAGAAGCCGGATGGGAGCTACAGGCTCACCATCGACTACACGACACTCAATAGGGTCACCCCCAAAGAGCACCCTATCTTAGCCAGCCCGACCACCATCTTCAATGGCCTCGAACCCTCACACCGGATCTTTACTGTCCGGTGGCGAATGGCTTTTGGTCCATTCCCCTACACCGTGACTCACAGGACAAGTTTGCCTTCACGCTCTGGGACAGACAGTATACATGGACCCGCCTGCCGCAGGGCTTCCACAACAGCCCTAACATTTTTCATGGGGTCACGAGCCGGATCTTGGAGGGGTGTGACCTCTCCCCCTTCTCGAGCACCCTCCTACAGTATGTAGACTACCTTTTGATCGCGTCCACGGACGCGCGCCACCACCTGGGAGCCCTGGCTTCCGTCCTGCGGACCCTCGGCCGGGCAGGATTCAAAATAAGCCCCACGAAGGCCCAGGTCGGACTGGCTAAAGTCCGGTACCTGGGACACGACATCAGCCAGGGAAGCAAGACCCAACCCCCCGACCGCAAGTCGGCCATCGCTGACATGCCGCGGCTGGACACAGTCAGGGGAATCCGCCGTGTCTTGGGGCTTTTTAACTACTGCCGCTCTTTCATTGCACATTTCGCCACTATTGCCGAACCCATCCAGCGCCTGGTGAAGGGGGGGCAGGCCAGGAGCGGACAGGGTGGTATGGGGACCCGAACAGGATGACGCTTATTCGAAGTTAAAGTCCCATCTCCTCAGCGCCTCGGCCCTGCGGCTCCCCGACCTATCAAAGCCCTTCCACATCTTTTACGACCTCGAAGGGGGGTTTTACAGCGCTGTTGTCACCCAAACCTCAGGCGACCACATGAGACCAGTGGGTTACTACTCCACAAAGGAGTCTCTGGTCGTGAAGGGCATGCACCGCTGCGTGGCGGCGCTGGATTGCGCTGCATGGGCGGACCGGGTGTGTGAGCCAGTCACCATGTCTGGCCAGATAATGTTACACACTAGACACACGATAGTCAAACTCCTGAATACGGGCCGCCTCCGGACGGTCTCAGATGCCCGCAGGGCAACTAGGGAGGCCGTTCTCCTCCCTTGGGACCAGTCCATTCAGATCGTTAGGGACACAGGGCCAAACCCCGCCGACGGGATTATCGCGGTAGGGGAGCCCCACCATTGCCAGGCCACCAGCGACTTGGCAGAGGGGAACTGTGTGGCCGACAGCCTGGTCCCTGATCCCGACCTGACCTTGTATGTGGACGGCTCACATAGGCTTGTCGAGGGGTCCTACCAAATGGGATGGGCAGTGGTTGACCATACCGGGGCCACCCGAGCACAGGGAACGATGGGGGGGGGGGGTGGGGGGGGGCGACACTTCCGCCCAGGTCGCAGAGCTGGTCGCTCTCACCACCGCACTCTGCCTGGGAACAGACAAGCGGGTAAACATCTTTACCGACAGCCGGTACTCTTTCGGGGTGGTCCATGATTACATGGCAGCGTGGAGCCGCCGGGTCTTTATTACGGCCGGGGGTGGCCAGATTAAACATGAAAATACGGTCCGCGACCTGGTGGCGGCCGCACGCCTCCCCCTGCTCGCCGCGGTGGTGAAAATCAAAGCACATCAGCGGGCCACCACAGCTGAACAGTTAGGGAATCATTGGGCCGATCTGGCCGCCAAGGCCGCCGCGGGCGCGGTGCAACCACCTGCACATGCAGCACCGGCTACTGAGGTCCGGGACGTGAACATTCTGGATGTCCAGAATTGCGCACAGCCCGGAGAGGTAGAGGATTGGCTGGCAAAGGGCGCAGCCCGCGACCCCGATGGAGTGTGGCGGCACAGCGGCAGGGTGGTGGCCCCCGCGACCATCAGAACGACCTTGATGCAACTACACCACGAGCCAGACCACGCGGGCCGCGACGGAATGCTTGCTAGGCTCCAGACCGACTGGTGGTGGCCTGGCCTCGGCCGCGACGTGGCCAAACACTGCCGCCGATGCGTTGTCTACGCCCAGCACAACCCGGGGCAGCCCCTACGCATTCCCCTGGCGCACCAGCCACGGCCCAAGGGGCCCTGGGAGTATTGCCTGGTGGTCATTGACCATTTCACGCGCTGGGTAGAAGCCTTCCCTACACTGGACTGTACATCCGCCACCGTGACCAGGGTGCTGGCCTTCGACATCTTCCCGCGCTGGGGGGTCCCCCTCCAGATTGACTCAGGCCAGGGCATGCACTTCACCGGGCGCGCAATGAAACTGGCCTGCCGCCTCCTAGGCGTCAGACAGCGCTTCCACGTCCCGTTCAATCCCCAGAGCTCCGGGATGGTCGAGCGCATGAACCAGACCCTCAAAGCGGTGATCGCGAAGGCGATCATCGAAACAGGGCAGGGCTGGGTGGACGTTCTGCCCTGCATACTGATGCGCTTAAGGGCCACCCCAGGCCGCTCCACTGGCCTCACCCCCTTCGAGCTCATGACGGGGAGGGCCATGCGACTACCAGAGAATGTCATGGTCGGGGGGGAAGACATGGCCCCCCCTGAGGGACAGGATGACGCGCTATATCAGGCAGCTGGACGCTCAGCTGCGGGCCCTTAGACAAACTGCGTGCGACCAGTAGGACATTAGGGACCAGACAAAACTGCAACCGCATCTGCCCGCCCAACCCCTCCCGGCATTGGGGACAAAGTCCTGGTCAGGGCTGTCCCCGACCGGCCCGGCTTCACCCCCCGGTGGCTGGGACCGCACGAAATCATCCTCACCAGTGACACTTGTGCCTGTGTCGACATGAAAGGAAAGGGCAGATGGAAACACTGGTCCTAGCTTAAACCCTTCCCTTAAGCCCCGACTGGACAGACATTTCCCCCCCCCCCCACCCCCCTCCCCCTTTGACTTGACTCTAACCGCCTCCTTTCTCTCCTTACAGCGCGACGGGCGGACTGGTCCGGGGAGGCCTGCTCCTACACACACTAACCCTACACCCTTGGTAAGGATGCCTCTCTCTCTCTCTCTCTTCCCACAGATCATGCTTCACTGGTGCACCGCTCTCCTCCCTGCTCTCCTCTTCGCCCTACAACTGAGGCCTTCTTTCCCAGAGATATATGACAACTTCTACCGCCACAGTGTTGCCTTCAACGCGTCCGACGCCATCTGTATTTCCTGCAAGGGACAAGCCCGACGAGATTGACGCGTTCTATGACGCCAGGCTGGAGTCCTCCCGGGCGTACAGACACTCTGTTTATTCTGCACGTCGGAGCGCGACCCGCGGCCGACCTGTCTCCGGCGTGCTGAGGCGATGGACTTGGGGGGGGTTGCATGTTCAGGACAATGTGTGCCATGCTGGAGGACCTCGCCTCTGCCCCAGCCTTTGATGCTTTTACTTTACAGTATCTGTATGTTTCCAGGTATTATGAGCCCACCAATGCCGTGGTAATCTCCTTGTATTTGTGCTTTCCACCCACCCCAACCACACCACCCCCGACCACGACTCCCGAGATATTACCATGCCCCTCTCTGAGGCCGGGGTCCACGGGGGGACTGGTATTGTGGGATGAGGGAGAGGCCCTTTATGACAACGTCCGACATGAGGTCGTGCCCGTGCTGGTCAATATATCGGGCATCCGGGTACCGGACTATTGCACAGCACAGGTACGCAACCTATACGCCATGATGGGGAAGGAGGTAATAGAGAGGGCCATAGACGCCATGGGGGCAACCCACTACCGGACCGACATACACAACACACACACACAATGACACAGTGGGACATAGTCAACGATGCTCTCACAGGACTCAACACGGGGATATCCGTAGTAAACTCCCTAGACATCCAGGGCCTTAACGAAAAGATCGAGCAACTAAAAGGGGTAATGAGGGACCTGCTACAAAGGTCTCTCACAAATCAGGCAGACCAGGCACTCCTGGGGTAAGAGGGAGCATACATCCAGCTCGATGGCATTGCAGTCCTGGAAACACACGCCCACACCATTAACCGCCTTATAGACCGGGAAAGAGAAAACACGGCCCATATCCACGAGGGGCAGCTGTGCCATGCGTATGGCCTGTGGATGGTAGCCCAGATCCGGCATAATCTTGACCAGGTCCAAAGGGGGGAGGTGCCCGACTGGATCGACAGCGCCAAACTGGCCTCACTCGCGGGGCGCTCCGGGCCGCTCAACAGCCGGACTCTGAAGGGTATGACCAGAGTATACCCAGTGATTCCCGACTGTGAGGTCAGTGAGGCGATAGGAGTCGGGATTGTCCTCCTGATTCCCGTGGTCACCCCAGGGTCGGGGCCATTTGCCCTGTTTCACATTGAGAACATCGGAGTCATACGGGAAAACGCTTCCCTCAAATATCGTTTAGCTCACCACACAGCCATATCTCGAAACGGCGCTGTGTACAGGGTGCTGCTTACAGGCTGCAAGCGGCGGGGGGCAATTACCATCTGCCCTCACCCCTTGCGAAGGAGTGAAACAGCGGAATGTGGGTTCAACCGGACACAGGGCTGCACCCAGGAGATCGAACCCACGGGCCCCCACAGAACTCAGCAGCTGCCGATCCGCCCACGTGACCAGGAGATGGGAGCCAGAGGACAGATCAAATCCACACTAGGCCAGACACTAACCGTGACTCATAGACCGAAACTCCGGAGCTAATTAATACGGAGACCCATCTCCTAATCAAATCAAGAGACTGACTGAAACACACCCATATTCATCAATACAGAACCATCCTGACACAAAGGACAGGCATCCACCAGACAGGAACGAACAGACTAATACACACCAGCACCCCAAGGGAACAAAGGGGGGTGCTAGGCTCCAGCCCTCACAGAGAGAGACAAGCAGATAGTACCCGGACCCGTTTACATAATCCAATTAGCACCCTATTGTGTGTACACTGCAACTCTCCTGGGACAGCAGGAAACCCACCATTTGCACCTACTCCAGCGATGATGAGGAACGATCATCCCATTCATACTCAAAATCCTCACACCCTGACAAAGAAAGGTATATAAAGTGTAGCAGCGCACGGGAACAGCAGAACAGCAGAGATTCGGACCTCGGTTGGTCTCCGCCGGTGTTACTGTATCAATAAACGTTACCGATTGTTGAACCACACTCTGGGCTCGGACTGATATCATTTCATCCGTGCTAACAAGGGTAAATAGGGATGGGCTATCAATGCTGGCCAGCCAACGACACTCAATTCCCACAAATGAATTTTTTTAAAAAACTAGATCACTGAATTTCCATGCTTCCTTAAATTATAACAGTGGATTACAACATTATAATACTTCAAAAAGATACTTCATTAACTGCAAAGCACTTTGATGTCCTGAAGTTATGAGTGAGACTGGAAACATGTATGGCTGTTTTCAACATAATAGTAAGTTAGTACACTCAAAGTTTGTTTAAACTCGAATCTAACTGTTGAAACTGTGACACTTTATATACATTCTTGCCTTCTTGTACAAATTGCAATTTAAAAAGTGCAAACTTTCTGTCAATTGCATGAGTTCACTGGGTGACCACTTATTCAAGAAAGGAATAGCCATTTAATTAGTAGCAGTTTAATTATCCAGTCACGTTTCCCAGAATTCTGAGCTTGTGCCCACTTGTCCTACATTCCTGGAACTTACTTCAACAAATAGAGTCATAGAGATGTACAGCATGGAAACAGACCCTTCGGTCCAACCTGTCCATGCCAACCAGATATCCCAACCCAATCTAGTCCCACCTGCCAGCACCCGGCCCATATGCCTCCAAACTGTTCCTATTCATATACCCATCCAAAAGCCTCTTAAAGGTTGCAATTGTACTAGCCTCCACCACTTCCTCTGGCAGTTCATTCCATACACATACCACCCTCTGTGTGAAAAAGTTGCCCCTTAGGTCTCTTTTATATCTTTCCCCTCTAACCCTAAACCTATACCCTCTAGTTCTAGACTCCCTGACCCCAGGGAAAAGACTTTGCCTATTTATCCTATCCATGCCCCTCATAATTTTGTAAACGTCTATGAGGTCACCCCTTAGCCTGTATTGAATTCTACTTTATCCATTTTCTTATTAATTGAATTTTACTGAAAAGAGAGGCAGGTTGCTGAAACTTTTCATCTTGCACTCACCAGGACAAACACAAGAGTGACAAATTTTAACTCTGGTGCTGAATGGATTACAAGATAATTTTGATTGGTTGAGGCCTGGCCATGGAGGAAGAATTGGAGAAATAAAAGTTCCACAAGTTTCTTGGTAATTCAAAAAAGGCACAAGGCTTGAACATGTTCCTTTTTTTGGCAGGGAATGGGTCCCTATGTATGAATACATGCCGCTTAAAGCAAGCATAAGTGATCCATGTTAAAACCATGACTGATTATCCTAAACCAGACATGTAGTTATTAGTGCACTCAGGGTTGTTCAGCAACAGTGGATGTTTTTGTCTTGGGTTTTGCAAGCGAGTGTGGTTGAGTCCAGTCTGTACTCCATTTATTGCAAACAACATAAAGAAAATGCTGTTTGATTCAATCAGCTAACTGCTGAGATGTACAGGCCAAATCCCTGGCATCTCAGCGACACTGAAATTCATACACATTCATATTGCTCAATCATGTGCTATTATTTGGACACTGAGTTATATCTCTTCTCAATTTTGCTTTTGAATATCAATCTATCTTCATATCACAACAAAGTTCTTCAGCATGATATGGGATTTATTTTGGAATAAATGAATATCAGATCACAATTTAACACATTTCATATTTTAGTTACTGTGCTGTTTTGTTCAGGGAGATTAACACTGGGCAGTGGAACACTCTTGTGCCCAATGGGAGCATCATGCTTGGAGGTAAAAGTCGAGATCTAGTCTAGACTCTGATTTCCAGCATCTGCAGTCCTCACTTTTGCTGAGTTGAAGGTAAAACTGTCTATCCTATTAAAAGAAGTGCTAGCAAGGGATTCTTTCAATGTCCTGTGACTCAATCCAAAGACTTATTTTTAACTATGTGCTTTTATATCATTATTGTCCAAGCATTTGTCTCAACAGAAATTAACAACAACTGCCATTTATTTTGACAGAAACATCCTTTTGTTGATGAAGACAAAGATTTAACTGTGTGCCTTGATCTTATGTATTACCTCTTGCTGCTGTTGCACCAGTTTCTTTGTACAGGCCTCTTTGGCTTCAGCAAATGAAACCCTCCTGGCATTGAATTTTGCATCTGCCTAAGGAGAAACAGGAGAGGAGTGAACCAGATCATCTACATCGGTCAACAAAAAATCAATAGCAGAAAGATTGAAGCGATTGGTCAATCTTGGTATCAGCACTAGCAGCAACAAACCACCAGCTTATTAACAAGTCTTTTTGGGCTACCCAAAATTGAAATTCTACCAGCAGCAATGCTATCTTGTATGCATCTTCCTTCAGCATAGTTATTATAATGATCAACAGGCTGCATTCCCTTTTGCCAACAGGAGGCAGTGGCATAGTGGCGATATCATCAAAGACACCTCCCACCCCAGTAATGTTCTCCGACAACCTCTTCTGTCATGTTGAAGATGCAGAAGCTTGAACACACGCTCCAACAGGTTCAAGAATAGCTTCTTCCCTAACATTACTAGACTGTTGAATGGAATCACTAACTTCAAAAAGTGTTGATCTTGCTAATATTGATCTGTTAATCTTGCTTCACGCACCTCCTGTGCAGTGTAACCCTGTACGCCTCGATCGATGTAAGCACCCTTTTATATGTATGTCCTTGTTTGCTATGATCTGCCTTTTTCGCAAAACAAAGCTTTTCACTGTACCTAGGTATCTGTGACTACAATAAATCAAATCAAGTCAAATGTCACTGGACTTGTAAACCAGAACCCCAGGTTAACATTCTGGGGATAAGGGTTTGAATCATACCATGGATGATGGTGAAATCTGAACTCAACAGAAAACTCTGGAATAAAAAGCGTGCATCGTGATAACCAGATAACTGATGTCGATTGTTGTGAAAACCCATCTTGTTCAATAATGTCCTTTCAGGAAGGAAATCTACCATCCTGATCTGATCTGGCCTACATGTGACTCTAGACTCAAGCAATGTAGTTGACTCTGAACTGCCCTCTGGTAATTAGGAATGGGCAATAAATGCAAGCCTAGCCAGTGATGACTGCACTCCATGAATGAACAATTTTTTAAAAATCCATTCTCAGACGAATTTGCTGTTGGGTTACACTAAAAGCTGGATTTCTTTTAGACAATAGACAATAGACAATAGACAATAGACAATAGATGCAGGAGTAGGCCATTCTGCCCTTCGAGCCTGCACCGCCATTCAATATGATCATGGCTGATCATTCCTAATTAGTATCCTGTTCCAGCCTTATCTCCATACCCCTTGACTCCACTATCTTTAAGAGCTCTATCCAATTCTTTCTTAAAAGAATCCAGAGACTGGGCCTCCACTGCCCTCTGGGGCAGAGCATTCCACACAGCCACCACTCTCTGTGTGAAGTAGTTTCTCCTCATCTCTGTCCTAAATGGTCTACCCCGTATTTTTAAGTTGTGTCCTCTGGTTCGGCACTCCCCCATCAACGGAAATATGTTCCCTCCTGCCAGAGTGTCCAATCCTTTCATAAGCCTATACGTTTCAATCAGATCCCCTCTCAGTCTTCTAAACTCAAGGGTATACAAGCCCAGTCGCTTCAGTCTTTCCGTGTAAGGCAATCCTGCCATTCCAGGAATTGACCTCGTGAACCTACGCTGCACTCCCTCAATAGCCAGAATGTCTTTCCTCAAATTTGGAGACCAGAACTGTACACAGTACTCCAGGTGTGGTCTCACCAGGGCCCTGTACAGCTGCAGAAGCACCTCTTTGCTTCTATACTCAATCCCTCTTGTTACGAAGGCCAGCATGCTATTAGCCTTCTTCACGACCTGCTGTACCTGCATGCTTGCCTTCATTGACTGGTGTACAAGAACACCCAGATCTCTCTGAACAGCCCCTTTACCTAATTTGATACCATTGAGGTAGTAATCTGCCTTCCTGTTCTTGCCACCAAAGTGGATAACCAGACATTTATCCACATTAAACTGCATCTGCCATGCATCTGCCCACTCACCTAACTTGTCCAGGTCACCCTGTAATCCCCTAACATCCTCATCACATTTCACCCTACCACCTAGCTTTGTGTCATCAGCAAATTTGCTAATGTTATTGCTGATACCATCTTCTATATCATTTACATATATTGTAAAAAGCTGCGGTCCCAGCACGGATCCCTGTGGTACCCCACTGGTCACTGCCTGCCATTTCGAAATGGAGCCGTTAATCACTACCCTTTGTTTCCTATTAGCCAACCAATTCTCTATCCAATCTAGTACTTTGCCCCCAATCCCGTGCGCCCTAATTTTACTCACTAACCTCTTGTGTGGGACTTTATCAAAAGCTTTCTGAAAGTCCAGGTACAGTACATCCACTGGATCTCCCTCATCCATCTTCCGAGTTACATCCTCAAAAAATTCAAGAAGATTAGTCAAGCATGATTTCCCCTTCATAAATCCATGCTGACTCTGTCCTATCCTGTTACTATTATCCAGATGTGCCGTAATTTCATCCTTTATAATAGACTCCAGCATCTTTCCCACCACTGAGGTCAGACTAACTGGTCTATAATTTCCTGCTTTCTCCCGCCCACCCTTCTTAAAAAGTGGCACAACATTAGCCGCCCTCCAATCCTCAGGAACCAACCCCGATTCTATTGAACTCTGGAAAATAATCACCAGCGCATCCACGATTTCCCGAGCCACCTCCTTCAGTACCCTGGGATGCAGGCCATCAGGTCCCGGAGACTTATCAACCTTCAGACCTAACAGTCTCTCCAACACCAAATCCTGGCAAATAGAAATTCCCTTAAGTTCAGGTCCTTCAGCCACTGTTACCTCAGGGAGATTGCTTGTGTCTTCCCCAGTGAACACAGATCTGAAGTACCCATTTAATTCCTCTGCCATTTCTTCGTTCCCAGTAATATATTCCCCTGCTTCTGTCTTCAAGGGCCCAATTTTTGTCCTAACCATTTTTTTGCCTTGGACATACCTAAAAAAGCTTTTACTATCCTCCTTTATATTCTTGGCCAGTTTACCTTCGTACCTCATTTTTTCTCTGCGTATTTCCTTCTTACTAATCCTCTGTTGTTCTTTAAAAGCTTCCCAGTCCTCCGTTTTCCCGCTTATCTTCGCTAAGTTATACTTTTTCTCTTTTAACCTTATATGTTTCTTTACTTCCCTTGTCAGCCACGGCCGCCCATGTCTCCTCCTGGGATCTTTCTTCCTTTTAGGAATGAACTGATCCTGCATCTTCTGCATTATACACAGACCAGACCAGTGGTGCTTTTTTTCAGCTGACTGATGTTTTACCTTAAGGAGGTGTGTTAGCAGCTCTGCTGAGAACAAATGAAATTGATCTTTCTTTCTGTAGGCCCCTTGTTAATCATTCAACCAAAATGCTACATGATATGATTGCACAGCTGGCATCAAGCTGTACTCAAACTAGCCAGCAAGGTGACTATTGAAATGCGACAGTGATCCAGACACATTTTTAGTGGTGCATATAGTCAAACTGAGATTTGTGTAAAATTTCCAATAAAGAGAAAAGCAAGCACATAGTTTTTTAAAATTTTCACAACAGTTCTTGAAATCTGGTTGGGCTAAGTTTCTGATGTTAAATATTCACTATGCAAAGTGCTTATGGGGAACATTCATTATGCAATATGAAATGGCTCTTAGCCAATTAAATGCTGTCCCCCTTGGAAAAAATGAAACGATGTAGCTACTTCACAGTTTTGATATCCCTACAATACAAACATCTACCTATATTCTTCAATTCTTCACACTCTATTCTCTCGCTCACTTTACTAGACAAATCCCCTTCTCCATCGTGTATAACCTCTGAGTCCAAAGTGGCTAACTTTTAAAGTTGCTGTTTATTTGCCTTGAAGCACACGCAGATTGTTTCATGTAGTTAAGTAATCTTTTCGTGCCACATTTTCATGGTGCAACCAAGCTTATCTTCCAAAATTATCAATGTTCATTTTAACAAGGGTCAGGGAAAGGTCTTTGAAACCATTTTTGCTTTTTGCAAATCTCTTATTTTAAATGTGGGTCCATTCATTTGCCCATTTCTTTACCCATTTATCTTTTGAATTTGTCTGCACACAACAATAAACTATTTTGGAATTTATCTTGAAGTAAGTCAAAGCCAACATAGTATTGGATGACTACATACTTTAATTAGCTATTGTGCTAATTTAGATTTGTGAAGTTACTGCTGTGCAGTGGGACACCTCCACATTTTGCATCCAGTGTCATTCTCACATCAAACTGAAACTGTTAATGCTAATATGAAAGATCCAGCAAGGGTTGTTTCAAATCACTGCCTCAACCTTATTTGTTCTCAAGGTGAGAACAGGCTCTCTTATAAAATCAGGGGGGCCAGAAACTGCACTCCCAAAGTAACTCTATCAAAAGCAAGCAATATTAGTCATAATGAGCCTCTCATTCCATTGATGCTATCGCACAGTAACATGGTGTACTGTCAAAGTTTTTAATACTACTTCTCGACTACAATTTCCCTTTATGAAGACATTTTATGCAAGCTTGGTTCATTTGTAGAATAGAAAGAATCAACAATTCCCGAACAATGCTTATGCCCGAAACGTTGATTCTCCTGCTCCTCGGATGCTGCCTGGCCTGCTGCGCTTTTCCAGCACCACTGGTCTGGTCTCCTGCACCTGCAGTCCTCACTTTCTCCTCATTTGTAGAATACTCTTGCCTCAAGGCAGAAGGTAATGGTTTGAAAACTCATTCCAAAGATCGTACAAAGGGAATTCTGCACTGCTGGTGGTGCCATCTTTCACAAAAGACCTTAAATGAATGCCATGTGAAGATTAAGTTTGGTTTCTGCAGTTTCTCTTGCTTATTTATTGCAATATTGATGGAAAACCAATAGAAACCCTGGACAAAATGACACACAAAAATATAATCTCCATACTGCTTCACAATGGTCCCTGTGGCTCTGTTTTTACTCACTCATGGAACATTGCTGGCTGGCCAGCATTTTTGTTGCCCATTCCTAGCTGCCTTCGAGAAGGTGATGGTGAGCTGTCTTGAACCGTTGCAGTGCACAAACTGTAGGTAGAACCACAATGCCCTTAGGGAGGGAATTTCAGGGTTTTCAGGACCCAGTGACAGTGAAGGAACGGCAATACATTTCCAAGTCAGGATGGTGAATGACTTTGAGGGGAACTTGCAGAAGTGATGTTGTCTGCTGCCCCTGTTCTTCTTGATGGGAGGGTTTGTGGGTTTTGAAGGTGCTGTCTAAGTATCTTTGGTGAATTTCTGTAATGCATCTTGTAGATAGTACATGCTGCTGCTACGGAGAGTCAGTGGTGGAGGGAATGGATGTTTGTAGATGCAATGCCAATTAAGTGGGTTGCTTTATCTGAAATGGCGTCCAGCTTCTTGAGTGTGTTGCCTCTGCACTCATTCAGGCAAGTGGGGAGTACTCCATCACACTACTGACTTGTGCCTTGTAGATGGTGGACAGGCTTTGGAGAGTTACTCACTGCAGTATTCCTAGCCTCTGTTCTTGTAGCCACTGTGTTTATGTGGTGACTCCAGTTGAGTTTCTGGTCAATGGTAACCCCCAGAATGCTGATAGTGGGGGATTCACAGATGCTAACACTGTCAAAGGATGGTGATTAGACTGCCTCTTATTGGTGATGGTCAATGCCTGGCACTTATGTGGTGCGAATGTTACTTGCCACTTGTCAGCCCAAGCCTGGATATTGTCCAAATCTTGTTGCATTTGAAGATGGGCTGCTTCAGTATCTGAGTCACAAATGGTGCCGAACATTGTGCCATCATTGGTAAACATCCTCACCTCTGACCTTATAGTCAAGTGAAGGTCATTGTTGAAGCAGCTGAAGATGGTTAGGCCTTGGACAGGACTCCTCCAGACTCCTGGAGCGGAGATGACTGACCTCCAACAACTATCTTGTGTTATGGACCAGACCAAACGCCCTCAAAACATATTAAGGAGGTAGTCTAGACCCTAACTTTTATCTTATTCAAAGGCACTATGCTCCAGATATAATTCGATTGGTCAAATGATTCAGCTTTAAGTAAAACAGATTTTATTCTGACAATGAATCTAGCAGCAGAGAGCGAGGTCAAGCTTTTAGCAGCAGCAGATAGAGAGCTGTATCTAGCAGCTTCAATTCCAAACACCCCAACTTCAACAACTGAAAGCAAAACTAAAGCCCTGGATCTGTGTGAGCCTGACTCCACCCATTCATGCTTCTTTTGTCTAATTTTTTAAAACCCCAAAGCTAATTACTCTGCTTTCCATGGAGCAGACACCTCGTTACCAGGTTTACAACACCTCTCTTCAAAAGAGACAGAACAAACCCCTCTTAAAGGCATGTATCATCACATTTCTTATGTGCCAGGTATGACTCCATCAGGTGGAGAATTTGCCCCCTAGTACCCATTGATTCCAGTTTTGCCAAGGCTCCTTCATGTCACACTCGATAAAATGCATCATTGATGTCAAGGACTGTCACTCTCACCTCACCTGTCTATGTTTGAACTAAGGCTGTACTGAGGTCAGGAGGTAAGTGGCCCTGGCAGAACCCAAACTGGGTGTCATTGAGCAGGTTATTGCTGAGCAGGTGTTGCCTGATAGCACTGTTGATGACACTTGCCCTCACTTTATTGATGATCGAGAATAGACTGATGGGGTGGTAATTGGTCTGCTTTTTGTGTACAGGACATATTTGGGCAATTCTTCAAAGTCAGGTAGACGCCAGTGTTGTAACTATACAGGAAGAGCTTGGAAACAATAAATCCCTACAGTTTGGATGCAGGCCATTCAGCCCATCAAGTCCACATGGATCCTCTGAAGAGCATCCCACCCAGACCCAATCTTCTACCATATCCTTGTAACCCTGCATTTTCCATGGCTAATCAACCTAGCCTGCACATCTTTGGACTGTGGGAAGAAACTGGAGCACACAGACACAGGGAGAATGTGTAAACTTCAAAAGATGGACACCCAAAGGTGGAACTGAACCCAGGTCCCTGGTACTATAAGGCAGCAGTACTAACCACTGAGCCACCGTGCCACCCTAAAGACATTGTATTTTTCTATATATCCTCTTGCAATAATGCAGTTGGTAGACATTACAGTTTCTTCTGGATTTAGAAACATAGAAAATAGGAGCAAGAATAGGTCATTTGGCCCTTTAAGCCAACTCTACCATTCAGTATGATCATGGCTGATCATCTATCTCAGTACCTTGTTGCCACTTTCTAACCATATCCTATGATTCTTTTATCCTCAAGAACTATATCTAACTCCTTCCCAAAAACATTTAATGTTTTGGCTTCAATTGCTTTCTGTGGCAAAGAATTCCACAGGCTCACCAATCTCTGGGTGAAGACATTTCTCCCCATCACAGTCCTGAACGACCTACCCCAATTCCTTAGATTGCAACCCCTGGCTCTGGTTTGTCTTAGAATCATAAATTAAGCCAGAACAGAAGACCATTCAGCCCATCATGCTTGTAGTTCTGCTGCCTCTTTAAATATTATCTAATTTTGTGCCACTCTGCTATCCTTTTCCTGTAGTTCCATAAATATTTCCCATTAATATACTCAACTAAATGGAAGCATTTGCACTTACATTGTATTTTAACAAAGCAGAGAATTCCAAGCTGCTTCACAGAGAAGCCATCTGTTAATTAACTTTAGCAAGGCCTTCGACAAAGTTCTGCAATGGTAGTCTGGTTAGTAAGGTTCGGTCACATGGGATCCAGGGAGAGCTGGCCAACTGGATACAAAATTGGCTTGAACGTAGGGGACAGAGGGTGGTGGAAGAGGATTGTTTTCAGACTGGAGGCCTGTGACCAGAGGTGTGCCACATGGATCATTACTGGAACCAATGTTGTCCATCATTTATGGAAATGATTTGGATGTGAACATAGGAGGCATGATTAGTAAGTTTGAGGATGACACCAAAATTGGTGGAATAGTGGACTATGAAGAAGGTTATCTAAGTGTGCAATGGGACCTTGATCAGATAGGCCAGTAGGTGGAGGAATGGCAGATGGAGTTTATTTTAGATAAATGTGAGGTGTTGCATTTTGGGAAGACAAACCAGGATGGGACTTCCACAGTTCATGGCAGGGCCCTGGGGAATCTCGTCAAACAGAGACACCTTAGGGGTGCAGGTGCATAGTTCCATGAAAGTGGCATCATGGGTAGACAGGGTGGTGAAGGCAGTGTTTGGCACTTTTGCCTTCATTGGTCAGAGTGATAAGTACAGGAGTTTGGATGTCATGTTAAGGCTGTATAAGACATTGGTAAGGCCACAATTGGAGTACTGTGTACAATTCTGTTTGTCCTGCTATAGCAAGTTATTATACTGGAAGGGTGTAAAAAAGATTTACAAGGATGTTACCGAGATTAGAAGATTTGAGTTATGAGAAGAGGCTGAACAGGCTGGGACTTTTTTCCCTGGATCATAGGAGGCTGAGGGGTGACCTTATAGAGGTTTATAAAATCATGAGGGGCATAGATAAGGTGAATAGCAAAGGTCTTTGCCCCAAAACTAGAAGCATAGGTTTAAGGTGAGAGGGGAAAGATTTAGAAGGGACCTGATGGGCAATATTTTCATGCAGAGGGCGGAGCGTATACAGAACAAACTGCGAGAGAAAGTGGTAGAGATGGGTACAATTACAACATTTAAAAGACATTTGGACAGGTACATGGATAGTAAAGGTTTAGAAGGATAGGGGCCAAATACAGGCAAATAAGACCAGTTCAGTTTAGGAAATTAATTGGCACAGACAAGTTGGGCCGAAGGGTCTTTTTCCGTGTTGTATGACTATAACTCTCTGAAACATTCTGGTCTGAAATCAAATGCACCATTTAAATATTAACTATTGTATCAGAGAATCCAGACTTGATGACAATAGCTGAGAAAGAGCAAATAGCCTGTTACAAGACCCAAGGTCAGCTACAGTTCTGCTCAAAGCTCCAACATGACAGTCCACCTCCCAGTTGGTGACTTACTCGTTTAAAAATTAAACCAAGATGAGGCAATACATTTTGCATAATTATATTCTAGCTCATATAGTTTAAAACAGGGATGGCAACCTGTCTGGCTGACTGTAAAACTTGAAGAACTGGATTGTTGAGCTACATTTATAAACATCTGAAGGTGGTTGGGACAAATGAACAAACTGGGTATATGATTTAAAGGTGTAATCACATTGAGGGTTTTCCAAGTAGGTTTATTTTACATAAGGATCATATTCTGCCTGGGTGACTCATTTCAGAGTAACTTGTTTTCTGTTTCTTCTATTCATCTCCTTTTAATTCTTTTCACAAGTGCTGACATCTGCTGGCTATACTTCCAGATATCTCAGCCATCTTCTAGTATTGCACCCAAGTTACTATTCTTTATGTTTGAGTCTAGACTGTTAATAGGCATGATGTAATTTTAATAAACTTCAGGGCCAAGCTCAATCCTGTTTATAGTCAACATCAACAAGCAAACACTTCCAACACTAGTTGCTGAACTTTGTCTGAATTTAAAGTACTTTACTTCCATCATCCCCAAACATTCGCTCCCTCTGCTACCAACACTCAATAGCAGCAGTGTGTGCTATCTACAAGGTTCACTGCAGAAATTCACCAAGGCTCCTCAGAGAGCATCTTCCCGTGACCATTACCACCTAGAAGGACAAGGGCAGCAGATACACGGGAACACTACCCTCTAAAAATTCCCATTCAAGCCACTCACCATCCTGACTTGAAAATATATTGCTGTTTATTCAGTGTTGCTGGGTCTAAACCCTGGAATTCACTCTCTAAGGGCATTGTGGATGTCCTGATACCAAATGAACTGCAGCGGTTCAAGATGGCAGTTCACTTCCACTTTCTCAAGGGCAACTAGGGAGGAGCAATAAATGCTGGCCATTCAGCAATGCCCACATCCTAAGAATGAATACAAAAAAACCTAACTGATATAATGACTTCTGGGCTCCCTACCCCGAAAGATACACATCAGTTTTTGGACTGCATAGGAATTCAACAGCCAGTGTTTGGGAGGAACACCAACTGGAAATCCCACACATTGGTGCTTCAGCAAACTTAAGCAATGGGCTATTACAATATCCAGCAGTCTGATACTTGTGACAATACTACAGCTTGCAGAGGTGTATTTTGTACTTTTTTTTACGAAGAAAGGTTGAAACAGAGGCGCCGAGCAGTTTGTTCAAAGCCAATAGAATAAATAGCTTGTGAGGCCTTTTGCTTTTTTTAAAGTTGGAACAATGGAAGCAGCCTGAATGGGCAGGGTCAAGCTCCCACAGAACCAGAATTTTTAGTTTTAGCTTTCTGCAGTTTGTTGGCCAGAGGCTGCTCATACATAACGACAGTAGTTATGAACTGACGTTACCCAAGAGAAAGTGAGGACTGCAGATGCTGGAGATCAGAGTTGAAAAGTGTGGCACCGGAAAGGCACAGCAGGTCAGGCAGCACCCGAGGTGCAGGAGAGTGGACGTTTCGGGCAGAAGCCCTTCATCAGGAATGTGGGGTAGGGAGGGGGAAGGGAGGTTGGGAGATAAATAGGAGGGAGGAGGGGGGGGTGGTGGAAGGTAGCTGTGAAGGCGATAAGTAGATGCACCACCAGAGATATATTTCCCTCCCCACCCCTTTCAGCATTCCGCAGAAATCATTTCCTCCACGACCCCCCTCGTTTGGTCCATGCCGCCCAATAACCCACTCTTGGTATCTTCCCTTGCCACTGCAAGAGGTGTAAAACATGCGCCCACACCTCCCCCCTCATCTGTATCCAAGGCTCCAAAGGATCCTTCCACATCCGGCAGAGATTTTCCTGCATACTCAAACACCTCACCTACTGTGTCTTTTGCTCTTGATGTGTCCTCCTACATTGGGGAGCCAGGATGCCAACTCGCAGAAGGTTTCAGGGAACATCTTTGGGACGCACACACCAAACAACCCCACACGCTTCAACTCCCCCTCCCACTCTGCCAAGGACATGCAAGTCTTGGGTCTCCTCCACCACCAAATCCAAGCCACCCGACGCCTGGAGGAAGAGCCTCATCTTCCGCCTTGGGACCTTTCAACCGCACGGCATCAATATCAACTTCACCAGTTTCCTCATCTCCCCTCCCCCCACCTCATCCCAGATCCAACCATCCAACTCAACACCGCCCTCTTGAACTGTCCCACCTGTCCATCTTCCTTCCTACCTATCCACTCCACTTTCCCCTCTGACCTATCACCGATAACCCCCACCTGTATCTACCTATCGCCTTCCCAGCTACCTAGCCCCACCCCCACCCTCCTATTTATCCCTCAGCCCCATTCCCCGCCCCACATTCCTGATAGTTGCTGGCTCGAGCCAGTTTGAGCCAAATCCGCTCTGAGGGATGACATAAGGTGGAAATTGCTAGTTGATGGAAGAATGAGGTAATCCAAAAGGGGTCCTTGGAGTGAGCCTATAGTGGAAAGACACCGGCTCTCAGATGAGCTGTGAACCAACAAGAATAAGACATCACAGTTCAGGAAATTAAGGAAAAAGGATAAAAATGAAGAATTTTTGCAATTAGCAAAAATTCCAGACAGCAACATTCACAAAGTTGTGGACCCCACACTTGGAAGTATGGAGAGGACCCAAGACCTGGGAGAAATTGCCTAGCCAGTGTGAGCTTCTATTCTTGGGTATCGGTCTTTATTTTGGTGACTGTTCAGGGAACGTCAAACTTACTGGCCGTGTGCTTGGATTGTAGCCTTGTACGAATTGCATGCCTGCTGTTAACCTTTCTCAAACCAAATGGTGTGAATTGTATGTCTGTTTTAAGTAAAGGTACTGGTTAGTTGTTACAGACTTGACTCTTGTCCACTTTGTGCCGAGCCAAAAAATGTTGTCAAAGGCAGTAACCAGGCAACATTAATTGGCAACCCTGTGGGGGCCTTCGACAAGAGGCAGCTTCACTGCTCCAACAGACCCAGACTGACTCCTTAAAGAAAACATCCAGCCTGGGCTGGAGAAGTAAGGAGAAGCAGTTAAAATAAACAGGGGAAATTCCACTGAGGCTAACAGCTGTCTCAGGAAGAGACAGTGAACTTGAGGACCGTTGAGTCAGTGGGAACTCAACTCAAGCCTGATCGGTAGAACATGGAGAGAACAAGAGTCTGAGATAAAGTTGGACTTAACCCAGGATGACGAACAAAGGGAACATTCGAGTCCTTGGGACATGGGTGCTAAATGTATGCAATGGGGAAGTAGCTGCAATATGGGGAGTATACTGATTTGATTTATTGTCATGTGCACCTAAATACAGTGAAAAGCTTTGTTTGTGAGTAGTCCAGGCAGATCATAAGCAAGGATATACATATTATGGTACTTGGACAGACTGCTACACTGCACAGGAGGTGTGCAAAGCAAGATCATTAACAAGATCAACATTATTTGAAGTTATAGAGTCCATTCATGAGTCTAATAACGGCAGGATAGAAGCTGTTCTTGAACATGTTGCTGTATGTGTTCAAGCTTCTGTATCTTCTGCCTAACAGAAGAGGTTGGAAGAGAGTACTACCAGGGTGGGAGGGTCTTTGATGATGTTGGCAGCCTTTATGCGGCAACGACCAGTGTAAATGTCCATGAATGCAAGGTTGGTTTTCATGGTGGTCTGGCTTCTGTAGTTTTTTATGGTCCTAGACAGAGCAGTTGCCGTACCAGGCTGTTATGCCACTGGGGACAATTAAATAATGCAAAAGGCTAGATCAGACAGCCTGTTGAAGGACTTTGCAGAAAGCCAGCAGAAGAAACTGCAGCTTTGAGCCGAGATAGATGACTTTCAAAAGGAGATAAACAGGCTTACGGAGAAAAATAAGTATGGGGAGGCATTTAAACACAATCATGTGGAGAAAGGGGCATTGAAAAAAATGTATAGTGATTTTAAAATCTGCTATGAACATGTTGTAGAGAGCAGCACAGGAAAAGAAAAGCAACACTGGAAACCATATGAAGTGTCCAAAGCAGATAGAAAAAGCTACAAAGCCAGCTCACCACTCAGAGAGTAATAGAGTGTGCTTTTGGACCTGAAAAGGGAGAGAAGCTAGTGGCAGAGATGTGGACTGGGGAGGTTTGGCATGTGGATTTGCTAGGTACAGCCAGGAAGATAAACAGGAATGGGACTCCTTGTTTCCTTTTGAGAGAAAAGGGAAGGACCCAGCCCCATCTACTCCGAAGACACCTGTAGAACATAGAACATAGAACATAGAACAATACAGCACAGAACAGGCCCTTCGGCCCACGATGTTGTGCCGAACTTCTATCCTAGATTAAGCACCCATCCATGTACCTATCCAAATGCCGCTTAAAGGTCGCCAATGAATCTGACTCTACCACTCCCTCGGGCAGCGCATTCCATGCCCCCACCACTCTCTGGGTAAAGAACCCACCCCTGACATCTCCCCTATACCTTCCACCCTTCACCTTAAATTTATGTCCCCTTGTAACACTCTGTTGTACCCGGGGAAAAAGTTTCTGACTGTCTACTCTATCTATTCTTCTGATCATCTTATAAACCTCGATCAAGTCACCCCTCATCCTTCGCCATTCCAACGAGAAAAGGCCGAGAACTCTCAACCTATCCTCGTACGACCTACTCTCCATTCCAGGCAACATCCTGGTAAATCTTCTCTGCACCCTCTCTAAAGCTTCCACATCTTTCCTAAAGTGAGGCGACCAGAACTGCACACAGTACTCCAAATGTGGCCTAACCAAAGTCCTGTACAGCTGCAACATCACCTCACGACTCTTGAATTCAATCCCTCTGCTAATGAACGATAATACTCCATAGGCCTTCTTACAAACTCTATCCACCTGAGTGGCAACCTTCAAAGATCTATGTACATAGACCCCAAGATCCCTCTGTTCCTCCACCTGACCAAGAACCCTACCATTAACCCTGTATTCCGCATTCTTATTTGTTCTTCCAAAATGGACAACCTCACACTTGGCAGGGTTGAACTCCATCTGCCACTCCTCAGCCCAGCTCTGCATCCTATCTAAGTCCCTCTGCAGCCGACAACAGCCCTCCTCACTGTCCACAACTCCACCTATCTTTGTATCATCTGCAAATTTACTGACCCACCCTTCGACTCCCTCCTCTAAGTCATTAATAAAAATTACAAACAGCAGAGGACCCAGAACTGATCCCTGCGGAACTCCACTTGTAACTGGACTCCATGCTGAATATTTACCATCTACCACCACTCTCTGACTTCTACCGGTTAGCCAGTTTTCTATCCAATTGGCCAAATTTCCCTCTATCCCATGCCTCCTGACTTTCCGCATAACCCTACCATGGGGAACCTTATCAAATGCCTTACTAAAATCCATGTACACTACATCCACTGCTCTACCCTCATCCACATGCTTGGTCACCTCCTCGAAGAATTCAATAAGACTTGTAAGGCAAGACCTACCCTTCACAAATCCGTGCTGGCTGTCCCTAATCAAGCAGTGTCTTTCCAGATACTCGTAAATCCTATCCCTCAGTACCCTTTCCATTACTTTGCCTGCCACAGAAGTAAGACTAACTGGCCTGTAATTCCCGGGGTTATCCCTATTCCCTTTTTTGAACAGGGGCACAACATTCGCTACTCTCCAGTCCCCTGGTACCACCCCAGTTGCCAGTGAAGACGAGAAGATCATTGCCAACGGTACTGCAATTTCCTCTCTTGCTTCCCACATAATCCTAGGATATATCCCGTCAGGCCCGGGGGACTTGTCTATCCTCAAGTTGTTCAAAATGTCCAACACATCTTCCTTCCTAACAGGTATCTCTTCTAGCTTATCAGTCCGTTTCACACTCTCCTCTTCAACAATACGGTCCCTCTCGTTCGTAAATACTGAAGAGAAGTAATTGTTCAAGACCTCTCCTATCTCCTGTAGTGACAAGCTGTACAAGTGGGGGAATACTTAAGCAAATACTGCCATGTTAGTAGATAATTTAATTTACGGGGACAGCCCATGAATGTCATGTGATGATAGCAAATTATCCCAAAGGACCATTTGTATCAAAACAAAAAGGAGGGAGTATTGATAAAAGAACATAGAAAATGAAAAATTATCCTTAAAATGTTTCTTGGAATGTGAAGCTACTGTGTGCTTCTCTCTCTATTTACAAGTCTTGGGAAGAAGAGAGAGCGAGAGCAAGAGAAAGACTATCTTTTATGTTTGACCAAGGTAATAACTCTTCCCCTTCAGGATGCGAATGTGAGTTCCCGTAGATGTATCTTTGTTTGTTGGTTGTTAAATGTTGTCTTCTGTAATTTGTGTGTTTTGTCTTAAAGCTCGAGATCTGAAAATACTTTGAATTTAATTTGTAGTTTGAGAATGTATGGTGATTTGAAATTGTGACATGTGCCTGTGTCAGTGTTAGGCCCTTTGAAGGAACTTTTAAGTGGTTGTGTATAGTAAACATCTGCGACAAAATGTTGACTTCAGATTTTGTTCTTCAAGCTTGATACAAATTTACCTCTTGGAATCGGCTACAATTGATTAAATTTAATTGAAGAAGTAAAATTAAGTCAAAAGATATAACTTATTTTCTCTTTCTCAAATTAATGTACTGTCTGTGTTGTGTTTGGATTGATGAAAGAGACCTGGGAAAATTTTAATTTTAAAAAAATTATGTTTAAATTATCATGTTTGGAATTTTATTTTCTGGCCTGAGCGAACTTGCAAATACTGTTTTAACACAAGTGGACCATTCATTCTGGATAAGATATGCTCGTTATAAATGTACTTTGGTGTGAAAGTGTCCAAGAAATAGAGAAATTGGGATTTTGGAAATGCAATTCTCTTTGAAACAAAATGATCTGATGATATATTCTAAAAATGGGAAAAAAAACTATTAGATTCTCCTTTTCTTAAAACTCCTCTAACAAAGAAGGACAGCTTTTCCTTTGGTAATTATAACACACTTATTTCTGTACAGGAGGAAGAAAGGCTGTTGATGTAATTGCATCCAGAGGTTTTCATCCTGCCCCCTTCAATCACTTTTGCACACTTACATCAGTATCCCAAGAATATGCCACCACTGCTAATTAACCCATTCCACATGAAGTGGAATAGATAGATACTGCTTGTTTTCTAGATAACTGAAGTCATTGGAGGCTTTTGCCAACAGCTTTGAATTTCTGAACCTGTCTGCAGACTTTCAACATCGCAACATAGTGATGGATGAGGGACCCTCAACCTATCAAGCCATTTGCTGATAATACATCTTAGCATTGGAGAACTACTGTGAAAACGTTAAATGTATGGAGTATCAGGAATTTCAAAACCACTACGGCTGGGGTATACTTAATATAATTTTTCTATCACAATATGCTTAAGACTCACTGGCCTGGCATTCGAAAACATTTAATGGGAATAGTTATCTGAAAATTTTAAATGATTCTGTAAAATGATAAAACAGATGCACACAGTCTCAGTGGTTTCAATGCATAAAAATTGCTAGTACCTTTGAAGGACACTTTCAATTTGGACAAATTCACATATCAAATATCTAGAATTACATGATAACTCACTTCAAAAAAAGGGAGTGGTCTCAGAGTAGAAACGAACAAAGTATGTTGTTGTCTAAATCAGACATAAATGTTTGACTTCTATTTTAAAAGGTTATAAGAATACATTCCATGGACTACAAATCTCCCTAGGTTTCTAGAATTAGATAGGATTGTAAATCGCAAAATTAGATGACAGGAAGAGATTAAAGGTGGAGAGTAGTGGCAGAAGACAAAAAAAAAGGGCTGAAACGGCAATTGAAGTTAAATGCATTTTAGTGAAAGGTTATGTTTAGATGAGAGCACTAATGTGATAGCTTTCTTTTGATGCTGTTTGTGTCCTTGTCTTTCCTTTTAAGTGAAATGAATTTGATAATTGAGCTACTACCTGAAGCATCTGGACCATATGTGGAGAAATAAGTAAAACCTCATAGATCTTTGATAAGACCATGAGAGTCAAGAATGTGTGACCATATCCCATGGTGTTGGGATACTAACGTAAGTGTGCAAAAGTGATTGTTACCTAGGATGTAATGAACATGAGGGAATGCGTGACAAAAAATGCACTGAAGAATGGGTGTCAGACATGTACACCTACTTGACAAAAAGATTACAGTGGCCTTGAAGAACACAAAACAAAAATGACGAGACACTGACACATAATCCATAGAGAAACTGACTTAAAAACAAATAAATTATATTAGTGGAGGTGAAAAAAACAAACAAAATAAAAGATGTGATTGGCTATTCTGTTAAAATGTTACAGAAATGAAAGAATGTGGACTCTGGGAGGCGCGATAGTGAGCTGGAGTGAAAGGGCCCATCAGATGACATAAATACCCTGGATAGAAAAGGAAAGCAGAAGCAAAAGAATAAAGCCTGATGAATGAGTTATAATTTCTCAGAGTTGTATTGTTTCCCACCATATATACATTGTAGCTCACTGGGGTATTTGTACATGGAGGCAGTTAACACTCAATGATACAATCATTCACAGAATTGGCAAGGAAGGAAACATATTGAATAAGTATCCTCAAGCCAGATACAGATGAAGAGAGCTGGAGAAATTTTTGAGTTCATGTATGATGTTAGTTTACTGTTATTGAGTGAGGTGATCTGCGGACAGAGAACTGTAAGATTTTTTTTTAAATTAAGGAACATGAATCTGAATTTATAACATTCATAAATTACAGAATTTGAATATAGTGAATTTTAGAACAAGATATGCAAATAGATTAACTGAAAAAAAAAACATGTAGACAATTTGAGTAGATCAGTCCATTCACAGACCTCAGACCTGGTTACTGGGAGACAAACTTTGCCTTGGCCAATAGTACGAGCAATAATGAAGGAAACACAAATTGTGAGAGAGGCAAAGAAGATAATCCATTAATGGACTAAACAAAGTAGAGCAATTAGAACTCATACCAATAAGGCAAATGAGGTATTGCATGACCCTGTTTTTGGAGTAAATTTTGAACTTGGGGATCTAATATTCAAATACATCCATGGGTGAGAATATTTTTGCACGCGACTGTAATATTGATCTTGTGTACACTGGTAATTGAAATACTCAAGGTGTATCAGCACAGAAGGTGGAAAAATGAAATTATGCAAAACTTATAAGTTGAAGTTCTAATGAAACAGAAAGGCCGATTGTAATTATAAAAGGGACGGTGAGAATTAAGTAGTTACTTTATTTTATTATTAAGTAGGCAGATGTAACACACCCACTGTCGGTAGATGGCAATCCCATGAGCAGTTAGCAGAGTGAAGGGAAAATTATGATCCGAAGAAAGGTATCTTTTGATCAAAAGAGAGAGGAGATGTTGATTAGAGGCTGCTCACACATAAGACAGTAGCTATGAACTGAAGTTACCCAGGCCTTAGCTGCTGGTTCATGCCAGATCAGCTCTGAGGTGATATAAGGTGGAAATTGTTATTTGGTGGAAGAATAATGAGGTAATCTGAAAGGGTCCTTGGAGTGGGCTTATAGTGGAAAGACACTGGCTCTCAGATGAGCTGACAGTTAACAAGAATAAGACATCACAGTTCGGGATGATAAGGAAAAAGGATAAAAATGAAGGATTTCATCGTGCCATCAGCGAAAACTCCAGACTGCAACCTTCGCAAAATCATGGACCCCACACTTGGAAACCATAATTTTATTAGTTTTAAAATAATGATGGAAAAGGATAGACCAGATCTAAAAGCTAAAGTTCTAAATTGGAAGAAGGTTAATTTTGACAGTATTAGGCAAGAACTTTCAAAAGCTGATTAGGGGCAGATGTTCACAGGTAAAGGAACGGCTGGAAAATGGGAAGCCTTCAGAAATGAGATAACAAGAGTCGAGAGACAGTATAGTCCTTATAGGGTGAAAGGAAAGGCTGGTATGACAAAAGAGATTGAGGTAAAAACATTGACTGCAGATGCTGAAAACCAAATACTGGATTAGTGGTGCTGGAAGAGCACAGCAGTTCAGGCAGCATCCAACGAGCAGCGAAATCAACGTTTCGGGCAAAAGCCCTTCATCACGAATAAAGGCAGTTAGCCTGAACGCTTCAGGCTCACTGCCTTTATTCCTGATGAAGGGCTTTTGCCCGAAACGTTGATTTCGCTGCTCGTTGGATGCTGCCTGAACTGCTGTGCTCTTCCAGCACCACTAATCCAGTAAAAGAGATTGAGGGTTTGGTTAAGAAAAAGAAGGAAGCATATGTCACATATAGACAACATAGATCGAATGAATCCATAGAAGAGTTTAAAGGCAGTAGGAGTATACTTAAGAGGGAAACCAGGAGGATAAAAAGGGGACATGAGATAGCTTTGGCAAATAGGGTTAAGGAAAATCCAAAGGGTTTTTACAAATACGTTAGGGATGAAAGGGTAACGAGGGAGAGAATGGGGGCCCCTCAAAGATCAGCAAGGCGGCCTTTGTGTGTGTGGAGCCGCAGGAGATAGGGGAGATACTAAACACGTAGTTTGCATCAGTGTTTACTGTGGAAAAGGACATGGAAGATATGGAATGTAGGGAAATAGATGGTGACATCTTGAAAAATGCCCATATTACAGAGGCAGAAGTGCTGGATATCTTGAAACACCAAAAGTGGATAAATCCCCAGGACCTGATCAGGTGTACCCTCAAACTCTGTGGGAAGCTAAGGAAATGATGGCTGGGCCCCTTGCTGAGATATTTGTATCATTGATAGTCACAGGTGAGGTGCCAGAAGACGAGAGGTTGGCTAATGTGGTGCCACTGTTTAAGAAGGGTGGTAAGGACACGCCAGGGAACTACAGACCAGTGAGCCTGACGTCAGTGGTGGGCAAGTGGCTGGAGGGAATCCTGAGGGACAGGATGCACATGTATTTGGAAAGGCAAGGAATTATTAGGGATAGTCAACATGGCTTTGTGCATGGGAAGTGATGTCTCACAAACTTGATTGAGCTTTCTGAAAAGGTAATGGTGGACGTGATCTATATGGACTTCAGTAAAGTTCGACAAGGTTCCCCATGGGAGACCGATTAGCAAGGGTAGATCTCGTGGAGAGGATAAACAGACAAAGTCTCTTCCCTTGGGTGGGGGTGGAGGGTGGGGGGGGGAGGGTCCAGAACTAGACGGCATAGTGTTTAGGGTGAGAGGGGAGAGATATAAAAGAGACCTAAGGGGTAACATTTTCATGCAGAGGGTGGTACATGTATGGAATGAGCTGCCAGAGGAAGTGGGGGAGGCTGGTACAATTGCAACATTTACAAGGCATCTGGATGGGTATATGAATAGGAAGGGTTTGGAGGGATATGGGCCAGGTGCTGGCAGGTGGGACTAGATTGGTTGGGTTATCTGGGTCGGCATGGGCGAGTTGGACCGAAGGGTCTGTCTCCATGCTGTACATCTCTATGACTCTAAGTTTGGAGAGGACCAGAGACTGGGAGAAATCACCCGGCCAGTGTGAGCTTCTATTCTAGTCAGGGAACGTCAAACTTAGAGGATGTGCGCTTGGATTTTAGCTTTGTATGGATTGCATGCCTGCTGTTAACCTTTTCCTAAACAAATGGTGTGAATTGTATGTCTGTTTCAACTGAACTAATAAAGATAGTGGTTAGTTGGTACAGACTTGACTCTTGTCCTTTTTGTGCCAAGCTAATAACTGTTGCTGAGGGCAGTAATCAGGCAACAAGTTACTAGGGTCTTGAAGCTGGACGTAGAAACTGTTATTCTCCTCTCTGTTACAGTTTAAAGCTGGGATTTTCTTCCTGCTATTGGAATTGAATGTGAGTCAATCTATGTTACTGAATTTGCCTTTGCCAACGGTGTGTTTATGGGATGTTACAATATTGGAACAGTTAATTAGTAGTTAATACATCTATGATTTACATCTATTATAATATATCTATTAGCGAGCAAACCTCCATCCAGAACCTCAACCTGAGCCACAAATCTTCTCAAACCTCGCTAACAAAATGTTTTATTTTGTTAAGCATTTTGATAGAATTTTCTTTTTATTCTGTCTGTATTTGAACTATAGTGTATAATAAAATGTGTTTTGCTTAAAGTTGAACAGTTTGACTAATTGAATTGCATCTGGAACAGAGCACCTTACACTTACTTTTAAAATAAGAAAATGTTAGCGTCTAGGCGACCTTCTTAATCCATTTTGAGATGGTTTGGTCTGGTCCATAGCATACTTCTCTTGTAGAAATACAAAAAGGGATGGAAGGAAATAATGATGCTTACAAGTTTGTCCTATGCTTATCAGATCAGAAGAAGGATGTAAGCCTAAAATTACAGCTATCTATTCTCTCCACGGATGCTATCTGATTTGCTGGGTTTTCTGTCTTTTCTAGTTTTGTTTATGTGAAAGAGTAGGGAAGAGATTAACAAGTGCAATTCCAGAAACTACAAGGTTACAATCTCACCATCAGGAATTAACCCCAAATGGAAGTTAATAAGTCCTGCAGTTGCAGTTAAGGAGAAGTAATAAAGTACATTTGTCTTTAAGAGTGTACAAGATAACCACTTGTAGAGGCTATTACCAGTACGTGCTGCAAATATTCAACAGAATAGTATTTATGCAACCTGCACAAGCAATGAATCATGAAATGTTGCTCTTTTATAGTCAGTAGCAAGAGGAACTTTAGTGATGGAGGTTTGCACACCCTCTCACCTGGTCCTCACTATGCTCTCCTAGATCCCAATGCTCCATGATATTGACTTGGAAATCCTTAACATAGCTTTCAAATTCCTCCACTTTATCATGCAGTTGCTTATTTGCTTGCTTTGGAGACAGCTGGATTAAAGTGTGGGGCTCTTAGATTGCAGAGACAAACATCACAGGTCTATCAAATGATTGCTCCAAATTTAAACGCAGTGTTGTGGGGTGTATGCACACAAGTCTTATCCTGTATCATTTCTGGAGAGATCAAATTCCACGAATAACGTTATTAACCTTTTCCATTTTCTCTAAAAGAAACTCCCCAAATCAATAACAATGACACTGGAACAGTTGAGAAAAAAATTGCTAACCTAAAGAACAGCAATTTCTTTAATAAAATTCAACACGCACAGTGCCAATGTTCTGGCACTTGGAAGATGTAATTAGTCATATATGGGATAGAGACCGTGCAGCAAAAAGAAAACATGATACAGCCATGATTGAGTTTGCACCTCCCCTTCAAAACAGTTTTGAAATCACACACACTGCTTATGTGTATGTTAAAGTTATGATGATGCTGCTCCTTCAACAAGGTTATGGTGTCCTTGGCTTTTTTTTCAGGGGACTGTAAAAGACACAGACTCCGAAAGGTCTGAGCTGAAGGGTTTTTAGGGCCAGTTTGATTATAGCTAATAGATACTGCCTCAAGAAACAGACTTTCAAGTTTTTGAAAAAACAACACTTGTGCAATGAAAGGAGAGTGGCCAGTTCTCCCAGCTTTTCTCTCATTTGGTTTGGTTTGATTTGAGCACAGTAGAGTGGAAAAGACTGCTGGACCCAAAGAGGCAGGTCCAGGCTGATTCTCCCCCTCTCTGACCTTTCTCCTGTAAGACCCTGGGTTTGATGTTACCTTTTGTGCCAAGGGGTATTTATGGGGACTGTTGCAAGTTTTGGGAACAGCATCATTAAGTTGGTATAGTCTGTTGGATTTTTGGATAGGTTAAGTTATTCGGTATTCTATTCTCTTCTGTTTGTGTTTCATTCGGTAATCTCATGAATAAATTCTGGTTTGTTTAAAACTAAGTGGTTTGACCAGCTGCATCCCTCCTGGAACATCCACATTTTCACCTGCTTAAAACAACGAGCAATGTTAGGGTCTGGGCTACTTCCTTGAAATGTTTTGAGGGGGTCCAGCCTGGTCCATGACAAAGTATGGAGTGTTTTCAGTGCAGCATATTGTCCTGTTTATTCCATGGTCATGATAATATTGCTCCATGACAACTCTACTACCTTTGAGCAGTTTTCAATAAAAATCTAAATCCATCCTTGATCTTAAGTTGCAGCTGAGGCTCAGCTAGAAGTAATTTTGCCTTAGGTCAGAGGTTGTTGGTTCAGCAACCAAAGCCTTAAACTCAAACTTCTTTGCTGACAACCCAAATGAGATGTTAAAGTGGAGTCCCATTTGCCCTCTAAGGCGGATCCCATAGCACTCACTCAAAAAGGAGCAGCACACTAAAGTACCTGTTCAAGACGGCTCAGGGAATCCCTGATGGACTTGACCTATGGCCTCTCTTGGTTCATCCCGGAGATCATACTCTGTGATAGTTTGGAATACGTCTTACAGACGTTTAGTTTAAATTATTACCTTTATTTACCAACGGTATCTATGTTATTACACAATAACATATACCTACAAGCCAGGCTTGAGCTAAGGTTCTAAAACAATGAGCAGAGTAGTGGCGTGAGCTCTTACCCCTAAGAGCTCGCTCAGGCTACTCCCCTTATTGCTGCAAACAAACTGGCTTTATACAGAAATTGGTATTAAAATTACAAAAACACCACATGTCCTTCATCAGATAAGCAGCAATAAAACTGCAAAAGTTTGCAGAGGAAGAGAAACGCATTGACAGGTGTGTGTACACTTGACTATTTCAGCTACATGCACATCAAAGTGGGAAACCTTGATCTAGCCAGGTCCAAATGGCTGATTGCTTTGGTTAGATAACCTTCCCTTTTAACAGTACATCATAACGAGGGATTAGTCTGAACACTATGTGGAAAGGTCATGGGGTCACCTCGCTCAGCTAACATGTCCAGTATCATTGTCCTACAAAATGGCTGTTTCTTGTAAAATCATCTTAGATTCCCAGAATGCAACTTAAATTCATAACATTCCCAGATCTCAAACTCAGGAAACAATACACACCTTCAATCCATAACAAACCAGTGTTCACTCAAATCGGACCATAAAGGGTTAATCCTTCCACCAGCTTCCATCCTGTCTGTCTGTCTCTCGGTGTATCTTGAACCCTTCAGTGCGTGAACATAATTTACAGAAGAATGTTTTTCTCCCTCTCACTCACACATGAACATCGTCCAACTTTCAGCCTTTGTGTTTTCCTAGCCTGTAAGGGTAGTGAGACATTCACTTCCCAGCACAGTCAAGATGAGGGAGCTGAGCTTCATAAATGCAAATCTGCTCAGTGTGGTATACATGAAAATGTATCAGTAGTGTTCCATTAAGTGCATATTCCACTCAGCTTATTAAATTACAAGTTATTTTCCTATTCAGTATGAGTTTTGTTAAGAGTCTTCGATACAAACCAGCAATTTAATCCGACATCCCACTGTGAAATATGCAGGCCTCCAGTGTTAGAAGGAAGTAGTGCCACACATTCCACAAATGAACAAATATTATCACCCTATTTACACCAATCCAGTGACACTAAGAACATATGTCCCTAATTCTTCTGCACAATAGAGTGGGCACCCCACCCTGTGGCCGAGCGCTTTCCTGCATCTCCTTAGCGGATGTAAGGCTACCAACTTTCTCAAGTGGGGTAATCTCCTAAATCAACATCGCAAAACAGTTTATTTTGTCATGTTAACTTGCCATTTGTAGAACCTTGTTGTGCCCCAAATGGCTGCTGTGTTTTTGACATTATAATAGTGACTACATTTCAAAATCATTGTTGAGGTGCTTTGACACATCCTGTGGTCATGAAAGATGCAGCATTTGTGCATGCAGGCCATTACTTCTTAATTTTCCCCACCCTCATGTAAACAATACAGACTGCCCGCATGTCTCTCAGAGGGGAAGGGGAGCATGAAATCCTTTCATCCACGAGACTGATGACAGCCCTGGGGATGCTCAGACAGTTTATGCATCAAGTGCTGCCAGCTGAGGCATAGCTGGGGTAAAGCTGAAGCGTTCAAGCAATCTGAAGGAGAAATTATGTTCCAGCTCAGTGGAGGAAATAAGGCAGCTCCATGTAACATCTGTGTTTACAATTTAGTCAGTCAACCTTCATGATTTATTTCTCAGCACTCCCAATATACCTGGGTCTCCACAGCCTGCTACAATTCTTTCCTAACCCATTGGTGACTTCTCATCTGTAACATTTTGTTCCTTTCTGAAACGAATTATCCAGGTTGTATTCTTTTCCCTTAGAACTGTTCTATGGCTACAACATACAGATACACATTCATAGCTTTCAGTGTACTTAGTAGAATCTAAACAGTATGTTGTGGAGGTGAGTAAAATTTACAGGGTAGATTGGATTATGGATGAACATTCAAATCAATTCCAGCAAACAGTGTTTTGTGTGTACTTGGTTTAAAAATTAACTAGCAATTCTGGATGAGTAACAAATTAGCACAAAGGGTTTTGTTAAATGAAAAGTCAAGCACTTAACAGTCAGGGAACAACAGGGAATTCAATAATTAGGAAGGCCAATTCTTCCCACGTTAGGTTCTCCGGCTAGAAAGACCCTTTAAATCCCCCATTGCAGCCATCAACCTCTTATGCTCCAACCCTACCAGAATAATCGAGTTGAGATATCACAAATCAGCCACCAAAAAGGAATGTGCCGTGTAATTTTAAAACCTAGTAAAATGCTGCTTTTGTGTATACTGTATCATGATTACTTGATATTTGCTTGGCTGGCACTCTATGTTTTGATCACTCCATGTGGAGATGAACTTCTACATCTTGTTTTCTTGGGTTTTTTTTCCCTGAAGGCAAGTCCGACCCACAGTGCCATGACCTCCACCATGGTAGGGCAAGGAGACAAGGTAAATCCACTCCAGTTGGAAAGAGGATAAAAGCCCATTTTGTTGCCACCAATCTCATCCATACTCACTGTCCAGCCAACTGGCTCTTTGCCATGACAATATGACATATATGTAAAATTGCACAATGTATAGTGATGGCAGAAGCTTCAATTTCCTTCAATCACATGATTGATGAGGAATCTCTCTTAGTCTTGTCACCTGTCATTGGCACACAGTCACAGAGGTGTACAGCACAGAAACAGACCCTTCAGTCCAACTCATCCATGTCAACCAGATATCCTAAATTAATCTAGTCCCTTCTTTTTGCAAGGTTTATAGCTCAGGTTGAGGTTTAGGGTGTAGGTTTGTTCGCTGAGCTGTAGGTTTGATATCCAGACGTTTCATTACCTGGCTAGGTAACATCATCAGTGGCGACCTCCAAGTGAAGCGAAGCTGTTGTCTCCTGCTTTCTATTTATATGTTTGTTCTTGATGGGGTTCCTGGGGTTTGTGGTGATGTCATTTCCTGTTCGTTTTCTGAGGGGTTGATAGATGGTATCTAGATCTATGTGTTTGTTTACGGCATTGTGGTTGGAGTGCCAGGCCTCTAGGAATTCTCTGGCATGTCTTTGCTTAGCCTGTCCCAGGATAGATGTGTTGTCCCAGTCGAAATGGTGGTTTTGTTTCATCCGTGTGTAGGGCTATGAGGGAGAGAGGGTCGTGTCTTTTTGTGGCTAGCTGGTGTTCGTGTATCCTGGTGGCTAACTTTCTTCCTGTTTGTCCTACATAGGACAAAACCAACGTCATCTACAAAATTCCATGCAAGGACTGCCAGAAACACTACGTAGGACAAACAGGAAGAAAGTTAGCCACCAGGATACACGAACACCAGCTAGCCACAAAAAGACACGACCCTCTCTCCCTCGTAGCCCTACACACGGATGAAACAAAACCACCAATTCGACTGGGACAACACATCTATCCTGGGACAGGCTAAGCAAAGACATGCCAGAGAATTCCTAGAGGCCTGGCACTCCAACCACAACGCCATAAACAAACACATAGATCTAGATCTAGATACCATTGATCAACCACTCAGAAAACGAACAGGAAATGACATCACCACAAACCCCAAGAACCCCATCCAGAACAAACATATAAATAGAAAGCAGGAGACAACAGCTTCGTTTCACTTGGAGGTCGCCACTGATGATGTCGCCACTCTGGATGTCAAACCTACAGCTCAGCGAGCAAACCTAGACCCTAATCTAGTCCCATTTGCAAGCATTTGGCCCATTTCCCTCTAAACCCTTCCTATTCATATACCCATCCAGGTGCCTTTTAAATATTGCAATTGTACCAGCCTCCACCACTTCCTCTGGCAGCTCATTCCTTAGATATACCAACCTTTGCGTGAAAAAGTTGCCCTCAGGCCCCTTCTAAATCTTTCCCCTCTCATCCTAAAGCTATGCTCTCCATTTCTGGGCTCCCCCACCCCAGGGAAAAGACCTTGTCTATTTATCCTATCCTTGCCCCTCATGATTTTATAAACCTCAACAAGGTCACCTCTCAGTGTCTGATGATCTAGGGAAAACAGCCCCAGCCAATCCTCTCCATAGCTCAAATCCTCCAACCCTGGCAACTTCCTTGTAAATCTTTTCTGAACTCTTTCAAGTTACACAGCAGCCTTCCTGTAGCAGGGAGACCAGAACTGCACACAATATTCCAAAAGTGGCCTAATCAATGTCCGGCACAGATGTAACACGACCTCCTAACTCCTGTAATCAATACTCTGACCGATAAAGGAAAGCATACTAAAAAACTATGCACTTATCTGCTCCTCTGCTGTGAGCTCTCCCACACACGTTCTTCCAAGGTCAGCTGTGAATTTCAGTACATGTGTCAGAAGAATATGAAGGCTGATATTCAACCTGTTTATCTGTAATTTGAATGCATTTGCTTTAGCCATTAAACTCTGGAATGGGACTGGAACCCAGAATTTCTGACTTAAAGTCAGGGATGCTACCCACTGCACCATATGACCTCCCTAACTTCTAGCTATCTGTTCTAAATTTAACTTTTTAACAGACCCATTGTCCAACTATAAAATCAGCCTTTAGATGTTTCTTTCCAGATTGAAATCCAAGCTTTTACAGCCTTCCCTCATAACCCAGACATTCGATGATACAAATGAACATTCTATAACCAGTCACTCCCTTGCTTCTCAGTGAGTAGAATTGAGCACAGTATTCAAGGTGTGGTCTGATCAGATCTCCACACAATTTGCTAATGACTTTTGCTGACTTCTATTCTACAACTTTGGTTTTAGGGCTTGATATTATATTTCCAGTGGAGCACAGCAGGCCAAAATAATTAACAGAAATTTTAAAACGATATGTTGAGCTGTAAGAAAGGTTATTTCTTCTGTTTGTGGAGTCAGTGGCACAGGTTAAACCTGCCAGTGAGGTAAGGGAGCAAAATCATTTGGAAAAATATTTTCACTCAAAAGAATTGTTCCAACAATGAATGTTTTGCGACAGGAAGTGACTGAGACAGAGAGCACAGTATCTTTTAATAGAAAGTCAAATAAACATTTGAAACAGGACAACAGAGACAAAGCAATGCAGTGAGATTAGCTTGGAAATGCTGTAGGAAAGAATCAGCATAAGCACAATGGGCTAAATAGACTGTGTAAACCTTCGTGGATCCTGAGTTAGGGAAACCATAAAATATCATGTCCTAGCTCTACATACAGCTGAATAATTTCTGTCTCCTGGCTAGGGAGGAATAAACCAAGGTTGCTTTGAGTCCTGATATTGTCTTTTTAAAACAGATAAACTGACTTTGCTGACATACTCCTGCAAGATGAAATTTTCCAGACAGTGCCTTCAGGAGACAAGAACTTTTATTTTAAAGAATCAACACGAAGACAAAGTTGAATAACATGACAGCCCATCACCATCTTCTCAAGGGTAACTAGGAAAAGACAATAAATGCTGGCCCAACCAGCAAACCCCAGCATCCCATGAATGAACATGATCAAAAAGTGTTATTTGTATTGCTCTAGAAATTAAGTGAATTCGATTGAATTCAACTCAGACGTTTGGGGAAGAATAAAGGTGTGTCAATGGTTGAAGAATTTTGTTAATAAAACAGTTTCAAATACCAAAGTCATGTTTTAACACCTCACCCATGAAATAAGTTGTACTTGTAGATCTGGAGCCTGATCCCCACTTGGAGCAAGTAACACAGGAGACACAAAACCTTTGTCAATGGCCTGAGGTCACCTCATCTGATGATAGTTCGATCGCAGCACGATCTAATTGAAGTTTTCATTATAAGAACCAATTTTGACATGTTTAGAAAAGTTACTTTTATTCTTTAAAAATGTGTCACTATAACTAGTGGGCGTTGTGGGCAGCACGGTGGCACAGTGGTTAGCACAGTGGTTGCCTCACACCGCCAAGGTCCCAGGTTCAATTCCAGCCTCTGGCGACTGACCGTGTGTAGTTTGCACATTCTCCCCGTGTCTGTGTGGGTTTCCTCCTCCACTCCAAAGATGTGCAGGTTAGGTGAATTGGCCGTTCTAAATTGTCCATAGTGTTAGGTGAAGGGGTAAATGTAGGGGAATGGGTCTGGGTGGGTTACGCTTCAACAGGTCGGTGTGGACTTGTTGAGCCGAAGGGCCTGTTTCCACACTGTAAGTAATCTAATCATAACTATTTAAGTCACTCGAAAATCAAACCGCGCCTTTTACCTCTCTGATGATGATCATCATATTTTCGTCGTCGGACATTTCTCTCGACATGATCCTTCGCCGGGAGTTGCCCGGGGTGCCCATCATTCCGCCTCTATACTAAACCTCCTGTTCCCTTTCGAAGATAAATTAATCAGAGTTCTTCAGGACGCCAGAGCCTTTGGAGAAACTCTCCACTGAGGAGATTTACTTGGCGCGCAGTCCGGTCAGGTCCGTGCCTTCATTCACTACAGCGTACAGTATTTCCCGTCTCTGGCCCGATTAAGCCTATTTAAATAACGAAAACAGTGACTTTAAAAGGCTCCTCGCGCAGCCACTCGAAAGGTATTTCAGGATTGCAACAGTACCAGCAGTCACGCCTGCGACGAGGCAGGCATTTGGGTCCTAGCGCCCGGAGTTTTTAAAGAGAGTTGGCCCCATATAATTTTTGGAAAAATACTTGCAGATTTTTGTCTAGAAATTTGAATGGGAGAGCCAGAAAAAGGTTGCAAAGCTGATTTTGCAACCCCTAGCCATTCACCCCCGCTCCCAAAATAAAACAGTTACAGTTCCTTCTTTCTCCAAAAAGGAAGGATGCGAGTCTTGACATGCCTTTGCAGAGTTCGGCAATAGGCAATCCAATAGATATTATAACGAAAGGTAAAATTACAAGTCAAAACTAAACTTACAAAACTACATTAGTACGCCTGAAAGTATGCAGCTGTCATAAACAAGATATACAATAATTAACGTGGGAACAGGAAAGTCGTCATTTAGCTACTCACACCATGATTCAACTAGAGTCAAAAACTATGACACTGGAAAAGTACAGGTCAGGTAGCACCCGAGGCGCTGGAAAGTTGATGTTTCGGGCATAAGTCCTTCAGCAGGATCTTGGAATGACCTTAACTCCATTTAATTCCGCATTCCTTAATGTCTTTTTAAAAATCTTCTTCGCCTTGTAAACGCTAACCCCAAGTATTTCAGGGGACGACGGTTTAGCTGTTCAGAAGCTCTGATCAGACGCAACTGGAATATTCATTCACATTTGAGATACCAAACTCAAGGAACAAAATGTGACAGGAAACTGGTTCATATCGTCCTGTCTAAAAGAATTATAGGTGACCTGGTTGAAGTGTTCTAAAGGGATTGAATAGTTTAAATATAGATAAACTACTTCCACGAGGAGGATAATTTGAGAATTTTAAAAAGGTAGCTAGGGGAGGGAGGTGGGGTCGGGGAACGGAGGAAGGGAGGAAGGGAAAGAGGCAGGAAGCATATTCAAGTTTGTAGAAATTTGGAAACTGAAATGGTAGGGACTTGTGTTTAACATTAACCATGTACGATTACAATGATTACTCGAGTTGTATCCATAATATTTACAAGAAACCAACTATCTACAAAAATATTTTGGACAACAGGAAGGGGGGGGGGGGGGGGGGGAAGAAGAGAAGAGAGAAGGGGGAACTCTAAAGACATCTTTCAGATTGAAGAATTTTATTTTTTTTTACAAATGCCATGATGTACCCAAAAAAAAAACAAGATACTTAAAAAAAAAAACTTTCCTGCATACCTGGCACATTATGAAGCAACTCTGGCAATCCACTCAGATGTATGAAATCCCATCTATCCAAACTTAATGCAATGTCAACAACACAGGAATGAATCTGGAATGTTATGACTTTAGGAATCTCAAAATCAATCCCAAGCATATTGGATTCACACCCAAAGGAGGAGATAGAAACATGGAAAATAGAAGTAGACCATTTAGTATATCTAACTCTGTAGCCTATTTTGCATTCTAACTACAGCAGAAGAGGAAAACAAATGGACTTTTACATTTATAGCAGAAAGGAAGAGTGTAAAGTTGGGAAGCTTTGCTAAACTATACAAGACCACATCTTGAGTATTGCATATAAAACACTCTACCACTTGGGAGGGGGCAGGTGGCACAGGGGGAAAGAAAGAGGAGAGGAGGAAGAGGGGGGGAAAGGAAAAGAAGAAAGGGGGAAAAGAAGATAAAGAATCACATTGGAGACCATTAAAGATAGATATCTATATCTAAAAACATGCTTAAAAAAAGGGAATTAACAGTAGACTTAAAGGACACATTGAGGCAATCTAGACTGAGAATGGAGATTCAGTATTAGGATCAGGTAACAGATATAAACAGTCAGATGTTTAGCACTGGCCCAACTTGTCTATACCAACTAGATAGACCAACCCAAACTAAATCCCAATTGCCAGCACCCAACCCATATCCCTACAAACCCTTCCTATTCAGGTGCCTTAAGTGTTTCAATTGTCCTCGCCTCCACTTCCTCTAGCAGCCCATTCCATACACGTGCTATCCTCTATGAAGTTACCCCTTTAGGTCCCTTTTATATCTTTCCCCTCACCCTAAACCTGCCCTCTGGACTCCCCCACCCCAGGAAAAAGACTATTTGTCTAAACCTCTAAGGTCACCCCTCAACCTCTGATTCTCCAGGGAAAACTGCCCCAGCCTACATGAAAAAGGAATTACTCCTCAAGGTTTGGAATCTGTAATTCACTGAGTGAGGTGCTAGGATGAACAAATTGGAGATAGAATATAGGTTAATGGTTGAAGGGTTATGGAGAACAGGCAGGAAAGCAAAGTTGATCTGTTTCAACTCTAATCATATTAAAATGACATAAAAGGCTCAAGGGGCTGAATTACCTAACTTGTGTCTAAACAGAAGGAGAAGTATGTTTAGACCTAGCAACCAATTCTCCTTGAAAACATTCAATGTTTTGGCCTCAACCGCAACAGAGAAAAAGAAATATAGGCTCAATTCTGAGTGAAGACATTTCTCATCAGGCCTAAATTGCCCACCCCATACTCAAACTGTGATCCCCTGATCCAGACTGGAGTCATCAGGAAAATCTTTCCACTTAATCTAACCCTGTTTGGGAGTTTATAGGTTTGAGATCACCTCATGCTTTAAACTCAAAATGAATGATTCCTGGGATGGAGGGACTAATCTGGTAAGCCTCCACAAACACTCCCATTGAGGAAGGATGTTCTGACAGAGACCAAAACTGTACAGAACACTAGATGTGGTCTCACCAAGGCCCTGCACAATTTCAGCAAGACATCAGTGCTGTTGTACACCAATCCTCTTGCTATGAAGAGCAAGATACCATATAGTCTGCCTTTTTGCTACTAGAAGCAAAAAATTTATCCAGATTAGACTTGATCGGTCCACTCAAACTGGTCTAATTCACACTGACCCATCTCTGCATTGTCCTACCGGTTCACCATCCCATCTAGCCGTGTCATCTGCAAAAAGATAGAGATATCCTCTTAAAGGAACTAAAGGTAATAAGGTTACATATATAACCCCACACCCAACATAATAGCAGGGGTCCAAGCATCAATCCTATAGTATTCCACTAGTGAGTCACTGCCCACCACTCAAGACTAATTTATGCCTAATGCTTCCTGTCTGCCAACCAGTTATCATTTCAGTAATTTCAATCCTATGCACTTTAATGGGAAGTCCTTGCTAGTCTTTCAAAGCCTCGAAGTCCAAGTAAACCACATCAACTTCTAATTAGACTGGTTGGTCAAATGTTGTTTCATAAAATGTAGACTCTTGACTGGGTTTCCAAGTGCTCCATTAATGTTTTGGATAGACTTAACTAATTAGGCTAAATGGTCTTGAAGCCCCAGCTATTAAATTGCTTTGGATACTTTGAGTTTTTTTACCAAAGTAGTGATTAGTAGCCCAAATCCACTAGAAACTTCTGACCCAGAGGCAAAAAGCATTAAGTCAACTAAGCCAATATGGTGGTTCCATTAGACACTAGAGACAGATCAACATTCTACAGAACTCCAGAAACAACTGGATTAAGCCAGTGCAATCAAAAAAAAAAAGCTAGTTGAGAATCCAAAACAATGTAAAAGATATGCCAAGATAGAGGAATCATGAGATTACTAGTAGAATATAAAACAGCAACTCGAAACTAGATAAGCCAACTGGCCTGTTTCAGTTGCCTTGTCTTTGATTTTACAAAATTCTATTTTTTAGTTAACTAATACCACCAGTTGAGAAAGTCCATATTTTCCTTCAATAAAAAAGTGTTAAAAATTGCAAAAGCCAGTTAGAGCTAGTGCTTCCAAGCAAGCCTTTTAGGACTAAGCTGGTTGCAATTAGCTTTGTCCACAGTCCAACACCAGCATCTCCACATCATGGCTTCCTTTGCAAGTAGAGGCTCACCATGAAAGCTGATGGACTAGTCTAGGTCAAGAATGCATTTTCCTTTTCTCAAACTCAGACTAATTGTATTTTAAACAAACTTAAGATCTAAGCCAGTATTCAAAATGCTCAAAACTGACAAATTAGTACAACTTCTCTGCCCTCATGGTAATTTTCTTCACTGCTTTAATTTTTTGCCTCAAAATTCTCTTCAAGTCAACTAAGGCAGGACAACTACTTCAGTCACTGAAGCTGATAAAAAAAAGGGTTGTTCTTGCAGAAACAGTTTGTCTATCAGCCTCCATTAGGAGTCTGACTGGCAAATTCAGTTTGAATCAGGCAAAGCCATGTATTTGGCCAAGATAGAGACTTCGTTGATCTTACATTTTCAGCACACTGCTCACTTTTACTTCACCTGCTGCAGCATTCTAGTGAAAATGCAACACAAGCTTGAGCAGCAGCACAACTTCCAGCTACCTTGACATTTTCCTAAACTGAAACTGCTGGTTTCTCCATTTCAAATTAAAGTGCCATTTGAACTGGTCACTTGCTTTCAAAACATTTGTTTGGCCATTCTAACCTTTAGCCTACTAGTTACCACTCCTTTACAACATTAGAATGAAAGCACACATTTATTCCTCCAGCCTGGATCTGGAATATTAAACTCCATACCAAGTGGAAAGGGACAAGTTGCTGCTGGCCCTGATTTTTCAGTACTATACACCAAAACAGGTCAGGTACAAAAGTAACAGGAAGTCCTGCTTATAGTAATGCTAGATATGCAGTTGGGTACTATCCAACAGTCCTTATACAGAAGGATCTTCCAAGAAAAAAAGCAGCCCCACACTGCAGCCACTTAGAATTGCTCAAACATGTCACCATTCAAAAACCTCTTGACACAGGACAAGTTAGCACAGCAACCAGTTAAAGAGACATGCAGAAAAAAAGGGCAAGGATAAAATGTTAACAATTTTCCTTGCTAAGTACCAAATTTAAAAATGTAATATTTAACTCCATAGAAGTCAAGATTTTTAGGTCAGTCATCCATTGCTTGCTGTTTGAAGCCATACTGGGAGCATTTTGGCTGTTGCATTTGCTGGAGATACAAGGCTGCATTTGGGATATCCAGATATCAAAATGCAAATTCAAGTGTAAATAAGCTGAAATACAGATTTAAACAGAACCCTAATTCAGGGTTGAAGTAGTTAACCTGAAAGTTTCAGTGTGCATTTTATTCACTAGCATTACAAGAGTGCTATGACTCAGGACCAGAGAATGCAAAAGTTGAACCAGGGAAGTAATCAGTTGGGAGGGGCCATTTTGGTTGGATTAAAAACAAACTGCATGTAGATTGCAAAATTAAGAACATAGGTTCTGGAATTTGAGTGGTTGACACTCAGATGCAAGTTTTTTCCCCTAAAAAAGTTTGGTGTTAGACATATTAAGTGAATGCTTGCAGAATAAAATGGCTTGATTTCTCCCATCCCAAGCTTAGTCATAATAATAAAAAAAGAGTAAATATAGTCGTGCAATAGTTTAGTAAAAAGGAAGACCAATAGCTTTGAGGCAGTGAGACTTTGTTTTTCCCCAGATCAGCCAAAGTTATCACAGACAAATGAAGTCAAACCACTTGGAATAGCTAGGTATATGTACAGGTAAAGCCTCGGTTAAGTTACTCAGTTATTCCAACTACCCAAAACAGTAGTGAGTTGAAATACAGTAGGGCTGGAATCACATGCAGGTCATACAGGGAGGGAGAAGTGGTTTCCTTCCTCTAATACACATTAGATTGACAATAGTCACATTGTTACTGTATTTTTAAAATGTGGGATTAAAGTTTAAATCTGCCATTGTGAGTTTCAAACCCATACTCTCAAGGCATTTGGCTTCTATTCCAGAACCCCAGTGAGCTTACATCAACACCCCACAAAAATTTGATACATTTAAAAAATTAGAAGTGTAGTCCATGTTTCCTCAAATAAATGCAAATTGCTGTTAGTGTATGACAATAATTAGTCATAGCACAAGATCTTTAATATAGAAGTTACATTAAATACATTGGTGAATCAGAATGAATTCCATTACCATGAATTAGTTGCAACATAAGCTTTAATAAAGCCTGGCTTAATTACAAAATATAATGACATTTTAGAAGAGACTGTTGCATCTATTCACAAGCAGTTTCTTGGCACCAAAATTTAACTTTACAGATCCTGCAGAGAACAATTGGAAAAAGGTTGCCCACAATTGCATCTTGTTCACTTCCATTTGAAGACAAAATATTGCATTACATGCATGTGCCAATTCACAACTGTACATACCCAAATATTTCACCAGCTTCAACTCAGACAAGCTTTTCAGCCACAGGAACTAGATCTGTGCTAAAGCAATGTACAGAGGGAAAATTTGGCAATCAGGCATTTCGTTTACAATTTAAAGTTTTGGAAGGAACATCTTGCAATAACTATACACACTGCAGGCTCAAACATGAACTTGATGTCATATTTGCACCTGGAATCAACTGCCATGGGAAGACCCAATTCTGTGTCAAGAGGTCAGATGTGACAAATTCAGTGCATGATTTATACATAATGTGGATGACAAGGCACCAGACTACATGAAATGCAAAAAAAACAGTAACAGTAAAGTGCATTGAAAAGAGAATTCCTATGCAAAGCCTATTCATACTCTACAGTGGCAGATCTAAAAAGTGCACTAAAAATTAAAATGCATTCTATTTGCCAGTAGTCAAAAACACCCAATCTCATGACAAAAACTGAAAAAAAAAATCTATTATGGACCAATCCGACAGGCTGATATGGTATCATAGCTATGAACTGCTCAAAATCAGATTTCAATTGTTTAGAAAAGAGATTTAAGTCCAGAAGACTGAGCACCTTTAAAAGTTGCTCAGTGAATCAGACAATGAAGCAGTATCTTTCAACCTGCCCCTGTCCTAAAAACAGCACTGAGGTCAATGACCTAAGTAGGCAGTCACTTGCAGTACAAGAAATTCTTTGTCATCTAGATTCAGGAGATCATGACTACTGTCATAAGCCTGTTAATTCATTGAGGGGACCTTGCACAAACCAAAAGAAAAATCAATGTCCAAGTCTGAATATCTTCAGGAAACAAGTGTTTAACTGGGGGAGGAAAAAAAAGAGACAAAGTAAACTTAAAGGTTTTCTTTAAAAAAAAACTTCAGAAGCTGGTGTATTCTACTACAGAGAATCAACCTTATGTTCCCAAGTTTTGCAGTCAAAAGCTGAATGCAATATTGGAATAAGGCTCACAGTCATGTCAGTTTAAGTTTTATCCACAAACCCACCCTCTCCAAAAAAGTAACAACCCACTTCCAAATGAAGCTGGACAAAAAAAAAAGTTGAACATCTAACTCATGTTAGAAGCTGGCAATACAGATGTCAACTTGCACCAGAAAAAGTGGAGAAGTTAAAAAGTGCTCAGCAAGTATTATATATATCCTATTGCAGGAACCTGAACAAGTTGGGAGCAAGGAGGTTTGGCCAAGTTATTCAGGATGTGTAGTGGTTAGTTGTTCAAGACCTTGCTCAATCTTACCAATATTCATAGCTAGCTTATTTACTGCACTCAACTTTAGATCACCCAGGAGCAAAAAGTATACTGTCCTACTGTAGCCCAATGTCAACAGGACTATTATGAAACTGCATTCCTCACGAGATTGTTTAACTTTACCATTATCCCCAAGCCTGCATGTGCTATTTGACTCCCAATTTCAAAAAAGGTGGGCATTGCCATGAGATCTACACAATTTATAAAAGTATAAAGTTAAACCCAATAGTTGTACAAACTAAAAAGCCAGCTTGGCTATTTAAAACAGCACCCACTGCTTAAAACATGGTAAATTCCAAAGTGTACTGCCTAGAGTTCAGAGTCCCACCACAGCTATTTACTGGTGTAGTTTTAGTTACTATCTTACCTGTTAGATTGCTTACCCTAGAGTGGGCACAACTGTTTAGTGCAGGATCTTTGATTTGTAGTTTTAATCCTAGAGGCCCAATTCCTACACACTAAGTGACAAAGGCTTCCCTGCCAAGGTTAAACAATGCAAACACTGACATGCAGTTTCAACATAAGGACAAACATTGACAATTAGAGGATACAGTTTGCAAATCAGCACAAGCTGCAAAGTTAGAACAATCTGAATAGAGTTCCAAATTATCTACAAGTCTTGTTTAAAAAAAGCTTTGAATAACTGGTATTCTATGAAACAGAGTGCATTCATATAGCAATAACATTAAAAAAGTGATTAAGTTGATTTTACATCTCTAGTAAAAATAAAGATGGTGTTAAGTCAAATCCCACATCCATTCTGCAGGTACTTTACTGAAACATTGCAAGAGGCATGGATGTAGAGATTTCATTTCAACTGGTTATTGAATGTGCAGTTGTCAACTTGGAGCAAGCTCCCTTCATGGTTTGCTTAGTTGCTACAACACTGGCTCTTGTTCTGCTGAGACTGTTCATGGAGATCCACACCTCTGTTACGGCTGGTGGTTCCACTGGCATTCTGAAGTTCAGTCTTTGGCAGCTTCTTGGCTGGAAGATAAAGATATGTGTAATGGTGCTCCTTGTGACACAGGCTGATAAACCACCTTTGAAAAAAGCAGCTTAAAAATCATTTTGAAACATTTCCAAGCTCCAATTTTAAAAAAGGAATATTCAGCTGGAACTGGAGAATTTAAGTTAGAAAGCCAGACATCTCAGTCCTATGTATCAAGTGACTACCACCTTTCTATAAACTGTTAGATTGAAGAGTTTGCTCGTGGAAACTAGGGTTCAAAATTAGTTGATTTAACTGCAGAACAGTCTAAACCTAGACATTTAAACTTTCCACAAGAGTTAAGCATGCATAAGTGGCAATCACAGGCAAAAGTCTCAAGTGACTCAAACTGGACTGCCAAAACAATCTTTGAAGCCAGCAACTCATTTGCGCAATAGTGATTCTCACCTTGAAGCGGAGACTTGAGGTGTAGAGTTGTAGGATACATTTAGAAATATTTAAAACAACCTCTGTTCTGCCTGAAGAGCCTGCAACTTTAACTGCTAGCAGCCTAGGTGGATTAAAACCCAAAAATGCTTGCATTTATATAGCGCCTCACCACATCTGTAGGGCATTGCCAAGCACTTTGCAACCAAGTAATTTTATAGTGCACTTATGCAGCCAAATGCAACAGCTAATTTGCGCTTGAGGTACCACAAACAGCAAGTAGAAAGACTGACCAGTTGATGTTGGTAGCTTTGGTGGAGGTGTCAATTACACACCAAAGATCCCCATTTTTGAATGCCACAAGATATGTACACTTTGGCTCACAAACCATCTGAAAAGACTGTGTAGCAGTACTTGATACTATATGGATGTAAACAGCATAAGTTGTATTGGAGGTCCAGAAAAAAAAGTAAATGAAACCATTAAAAAAATGCTGCCAACAGATTGTACCAAGCTATTTGTAACTTGAAGGACCATATGAATTAAAGTGATACAACTCATCCTGCCTATTTCAAGTGCTAAGGGATATGGCATTCTACAAGTTCTAACTTTACTAAGTGTTTTTAACACAGTTTTGGATACAAGTTATCCCTCACTTAAAATGGACTTTTTCCACACTAATTGGAACTACAAAATACTAAAGCTACACCAGTTTAAGTCTAGTATTTGGAAAGACAGGGCGTAGGAAAGACAAACCAGAAAGTGTACACCAACTAAAGTCACCATAACTGGAAAAAAGGTAGACATTTCAAGTTGCCAATGAATACAGAAGTTAGTCTACCCAAACACCATATGCTTATTTTAGGCAGCCAAAGTAAATAGGATTGCTCTTTTTAAGATAGTGGGGTTTGTTCTCCCTCAACTACTCAATTCTTTAAAAAAAAAAGAAAGATTATGTATTAAAAAGTTCAGAGAATCAAGTTATCCCTCTAGATCACATTTCCCAATTACCTGGATTATCTGCTTGAGGACTTAGTGTGGAAACAGGTCATTTGGCCCAACAAATCCACTGATCCTCTTGAGTAACCCACCCAGATCCATTTCCCTCTGACTAAATGCACCAACACATTATGGGCAATTTATTCCCAATTCACCTGACCTGCACATCCTTGGACTGTGGGAGGAAAATTAGTACCTGGAAGGAAACCCATGCAGACATGGAGAACATCTGTGGAGTTTGCAGTTGGAGATTAGAATCAAACCCAGGTCTCTGGTGCTGAGGCAACAGTGCTAACCACTGAGCCATGTGCCACCCTACTTCTTCCTACTCTTAAAGTTCACTTCAGCACAATTCAGATGTTACAAGTCTTACCTATTGCCAAAAATAGGTCATTAACATTCATTGCTGTTTTGGCAGATGTCTCCATGAACAACAAACTATTATCATCTGCATATCCTTGTGCTTCCTGTTGAAAAAGCAAAAATGGTGGCAGTGATGTTTGCTGTGACCTTACAGACCTACAAAGAACATTTTCTCACTAATAAAAACCCACCTCATATTCCACCATCCTTTTATTAGCCAGATCAGCTTTGTTTCCCGACAGGGCTATAACTATATTGGGACTGGCTTGTCGCTGCAACTCTTTTACCCATGTCTTTGCTCTTGCAAAGGTCTCCTGAAACAAGATACACATTTGATGCAAACAATTTAAACAGGTTAGATTCTTTTCTGCATTCCAAGTCGTATTCTAAGCAAGTCTAGGAAAGGGTAGGCAAAAGAATAAATTGTTGGTTACTTTTAGTAAAATTCATTATGCTTAAAACATTCAATATTACCATGTGAAAAATTACTCTACAGACTTGCAGAAACAGTAAAATTTGAAGTATGACTAAAGTACTCCACTGCAATTTTTTCATCCAATGAAAGGAAACAAGCCAAAACTGCAGTTGCTGGCTCCCTCCAGAGAGCAGCTTATTCCTCCTTTAAGGAGAGATGTTTGAGCAAAGGTCTGATGCTTTCATTCTTAAAGTACACTATATTAAGGTGTATCTAAAAATCAGACTGGAGGGACATGACAGTTTAAAAGGTAATTGAAAAATTTGTTCTAGTCAAAAGATGAATATACACAAAAGCACCAATTCTGAAATTACACCAGTGTTTGGAAACAGTTAAAAATAGTCAACTGGTGCTTCAGCTCCAGGTAGAGAAACTCTGGATTGGTCATTAGGTCTTGAATGTGAACTTGCAATTAAAAATTAAGTTTATATGGGTTGAAGTATTTAATTGTATGAAAGCTGCTAAGTTTTATGTGTGCTGTTTTACTAGTTATATGCATTGTAAGACAAAAAGCAGAAGCCCCAAGGTATCCTTGGGTCTTCTCCAATGCAAGAGAGCGCTAAAGGAACACTGGCTTGAATTGAAACTCAATTCATTTGTACAACTTAAAATGAAAAGTTGAACTGTGCCAATAATAGCGATTAGAGAATTACTTTGAAACAAATTCCCTAGCTTAGTTTGAGCTCAAGCAGGAGAGCGAAAAAATAGGATTAGCTCCAAAGTGTCAAAAAAAGTCTCGAACAAGGACAATAAGTCACATTATCAGTAGCTCAAACCTGATTGGTGATGTCATAAACCACAATGGCAGCTTGAGCACCTCTGTAGTACATGGGAGCTAAACTGTGATACCGCTCCTGTCCAGCAGTGTCCCAGATCTCAAACTTTACTGTTGTATCATCCAAGCAGACAGATTGTGTCAGAAATGCAGCTAATTAAGGGAAAAAAAAACAGTGTCAGGGCATTGCATTCAAAAATAAAAACTAAGTATTGAGGCTTTCAAGCAAAAGGTTAAGGCAGCAGGCAGGCATAATTGAAATTTAAAAAGGTTACTTTAAAAACAGGTGAGGCAACAAATTTTGGTAAGAAATGTCAGTGTTAAATAGATATTTTGCACCAGTCTTTATGAGGGCAGATTGTGAATGTTGATTACTGAAGAATAAGGGAGTAGGAATGAGGGTGTACTAAAGTAGTGTTAGACAAACGAATGGGACTAAAAAGGCAGACAAGTCACTTTGCCCTGATTGCAGGATCTGCAGATCCTGCAGAGGTAGGACCAAAATAGTGAATGCATTAGTTCTAGTTTTTCAAAAATTAGAATTCAGGGAAATGCCAGATTTTTGGAAAACTGTCAACGTGATACCCCTGTTCAGAGGGGAGGGTGGAAGCAAGAAGAGTGGGTAACTACAAGCTGATTAGCTTTGTTAAGTATAGAAATCAATTAAAAGGAAGCAATAGATTGTTTAGAAGGTCAGTGTAAATCAAGCAGTTAGCATGGCTCCATAAAGAGAAATACAGTGTCTGACTAACTTCTTGGAGTGGAGGAAGACTCACTACATAAAAGGGAACCAGTAGATGTGCTGTATTGGACTTTCATGGGGGGGGGGGGGGGGGGGGGGGGTGTCATATTGACATGGATAGAGAATTGGCTCATAGGCCAAGTGGAGTAAAAAGGGTTCTTTTTCAGGTTGGCAAAGCATGATCATGGGTTTCATAGGGATCAATGCTGGATAAGCAACTGTTTGCAATATTTAAATACTTACAGACCAGTTTAGTGAAAAGGAGGTGGAAATTCAAAAGAGTGGAGGGATATCAATAGGTTAAGTGGGCAAAAAGTTGTCAGGAGTAGGTGGGAAAGTGTGAAGTTCTTCACTTTGAAGAATAGGTTACTGGAAGTTACAAAGGTATTGGAGGATACTGTATGGGGGGGGGGGTGGAGGTGGGAGTTGGAGTGTGCAAGGAAGGAAGTCTTACTGTAACTGCAAGTGCTAGTGAGACCGCATCTGAAGTACTGTCAGCAGTTTTGGTCATTTCATTGGGGGCAGTTCAAAGTTCACTATGATCCCTAGTATGGAGGGATCATCTTAAAGGCTAAAAACAGGCTGGGACTCTATTTATTGGAGCAGAGAAGTGAGTTTCCCATACTGAAACAGGATTCTTAAGAGCCTCGTCAAGGTAAATGCTGAGAGGTTATTCCTCATGGGAAAGTCTAGAGCTGGACAGCAGTCTCAGAACAATGGGGTGTCAATTTAAGACAGGAGGAGGAATTGGAGGGCTGACTATCTTTGGAAGTCCTAGCCAGACAGCTGTGGGGTCAAAAGTCCCTTGTGGCTTGAATGTGTGATTAGGTAGGGATAGGGGAATAAAGAGTTTGGTTACAGGGAAAAAGTGTTAGGAAAGTAGAATGAAGAATGTCACATCAGCCATGATCCTATTGAATGGTAGAGCAGAATCAAGGGGCTGAACAGTCTACTCCTGTTCTCCCTCCCCCAGAAGCAGAGCATAGACTGATTAAGTCACTGAAACCCACTTCCACACAGAAGCATCCCCAACCAAAGCTGGAGATGTAGACTAGTTAAATTTGTCTTGTTGGTATTGGAGAATTGAAAAAAAAAAGTGTTGAATGACTCACACTGCCAATGACTGAAACAGAGGATTATGCCAAGAGGTAGCCAGGATTGAGACAACTCCAGCAGATTGTCAGAACCACAGTTTGGTTTGTTGAGATCAACAAAGGTCAAGAAATTCTGCTACAGCAGGATGCTTCTCAGGGGCATCATCCATTGGTACATTAAAAAGTACTTACCACCAATTGTGCTTTCCTGGTATTCATGGAATTGTCCTTTAACAAAACGTAGCACAAGACTGGATTTGCCCACAGCTGACTCCCCTAGTAATACAAGCTTAAATTGGCAGATTTTGCTGGTTTGGGACTGACCATTTGGCCTGGATACTCCCCTGCTGGCCATGGTCCTCAATAGTTTAATAGAATCCTATTTACGAGACAAGTTCGCCCACCAACTCAAGGGTAGGCACTGCTTTGAATTATGCAACCTAAAAAAGTGAAAAAAGAAATTGCTTTAATAAGTTGCACCTTATTTCTAGCAATTGCTCAAGTAGAAACAATTCAGTAGAAAAAAACTAAACCACATTGAACAATTAAAAGTGAAAAGTTCGTGAGGAGTCACTGGCCAGATCAGCTTTTTTTGCCCATCCTAGAGAGCAGTTAAGAATCAACCACACAGCTATGGTCTGGAATCCTGTATAGGCCAGGCAAAGATGGTAGTTTCTTTCCCTAAAAGGAAAAGAGGGAAAAATCCATCCAGTTCCCTAAATCAACAGTGGACACATGGTCATTATTAAACCATTAATTCCAGTTTTAAATTTAACTCCAGTTCCACCATCTGCCATTGCCTGGGTCCCTGAGCCAATAGTCCAACAATAATATTGCCAGGCCAACACCTCCCCAGCAAAAAGTAGCTGTCGCCAAGATTAACATGACAATTACATTCAGCTATGCTTATATCTTGGAAGTTTTTTTAAAAGTTGTGCTAAACCCTTGTGAAATTAAGGCCCATACCAAATCAGACCAAGTTGGAAAGATTTATTTTCACAAGCAAATGTTAAAATATTCTACTGTCAAAGAAAACTAAAATACAAAAAAATTCGTTAGTTGCTCACACCAAGTCAATGGGGAAAAATGCATGATTGCACAACTCGATTTGAAGTTGAGGTGACATTTTAGGAAGGAATGTTACTATTTGACAAATTAATTTTAGTTTAATATCACAATATCTCCTTGGAAATCACATTTCCCTCCTGATGGCTTTAAATCTTAATTTTTAGTCAGTGTTTATGTCACTGCTCAATATGACTGAAATTTTAAAAAAACTGCAATGGTCTCCAAAGCCACATGATTAACCATAAGTGCAATGTCTATGAAGGAGCATCAATAGACATTTGACCAAAACAAATTAAAAGTAGGTAGAAAAGGTAGGTGACAAAGTATACGGAACAACAATGCAAGGAATTGATTGTGAAAAATGTCAAAGCTTAGTCAGGAGTCATCCTAGAATGCTAGTTTAAAGGTAAACCATTATACAGAATAAGAGGTGGCCAGATTAGTTGGCAAGTTGACTGATGGGTGAAGAGGTTGCAATGAAGAATGTGCTCATAAATGCTCGTTGACAGGTAGAGCAAAGTAAAAACAACTTCGGACATTTTCTACACAGCTTGCTCAAAGATGTCTTACGTGCCTCTGGAGCAGGTGGAACTTGAACCTGGGCCTCCTGACTCAGATAGGGATACTACCCTTGCACCACAAAAGCTTTCATTCTCTGCAATGCATGTTTTATAGTGAATTGAAGACAAGGTTTAGTTAACTGAGCAATAATGTGGAGTTATTTTTGGTGTGGGGGTGGGAAGGAAGGAGAATTTCTTTTAAAAAATTCCTGTCCACTAAGTCTCACCACTTAATTCACCTCTGGTCTTTACAGATTTGCCTCAGATGAGTAGAGGTCATAGATGCAGCACTTGTCTTATCTAGCTTGTACATTAAGCAGTGATTAAAGATCAAATCTGAAAATATGCAAAACACCTCATTGGAAACTGCATAATTATACCTCAATTTCTGGTATTGCAGCAGTTTCTAGAAAAAAAAAGCTACACAATTGAGCATGTAATCTTCCTATTGAGAAGCCAAGCAAACAAAAAAGGTAGCATTACTGAAACTCAACATGCCTGTGCCACCACACTTTGGATGACTTAACAGCTCCTCCCAGCCACTCATACTGCTGCAGCCCTGGTCAAGCAAAAACTGTCTGACACATTAGAGATTAGCTCACCTTTTGTAAATAGACACTTATGAGCAACAGCACCAATTCATACACAATCTGACAAGATTAATAGCTACCTTGGATCAAGTAACAAGGCTGCAAAAACAAAACAGGTGAAGCTAAAAAAGGGGATATTGGAACTGCAAAGAATGACAAGTCACCAATGAAAGGTTTTGCTCTTTAATACATGTCACTTTAAATTTTCAAGGTTCACCATAAGTCACATAGTATTACAAGCAAGTTCAACCACTACTAGATGGAAGCACTGAACCTTGCTGGACTATACAGTTTATCAAACACTTCAATTTTTAGGTCATGTACAACTACTGAGTTTAAAGAATTAATTCACCTCATGAAATTAATCCAAAGACATTACCAGTGAATACTGATCACTTCATTGATAGGCTGAATTAGTCTTATATGACCAAGGAATCACAAGATCTACAGCTGCATTCAAACTTTCAACTGGTCACACATCAGAAGTGGCTAACTGAAGTCCAAGTCAAGTAGACACCTGGCTCGGATAACAGGTGGTTACATGCTGATGGTTAACTGGAGTCTATAGTAATGGGATGAAAGAACCCTTTACAGTCAGAGGATTAGAAATCATGTCCCAATCTTGACCTCAGTAGATTCTGGGCCTAATGTCCACAGACTGCCAATTACCGCTGAGTTAGCAGCGACAATACAGGATGGAAGTGAGCTTTAAAAATGTGCACAGTATGAGAGATCTTTTTCACATGTTAGATATGTACTGTGGAAGCCTAGTCAAATTTGAAGTTCAATTCTGAGCTCTGGCTTAATCCTAAAATCTATTAAGGTGATCTAGATCTATCATTGGGTCAAGTTTAAAAGATAAGACTGCACAAGTTAAGAAGTGCAAGTAAAAACAGAAGTCCTGGACTCGTCTACTAGATTAGTTGGGTTTAGGGACAAGCAGAACAATTTGAGAAACCAGAAGCCTTAAAAATTAGACCTGGAAAACATTGAGTAGACACCAAATTCCAGTCAAAAGCATAGTATTACCATAATTCAAGAATAGTGTTATGAGCCACTAGAGTGGCCAGGCAAGTAAAGTGGTCAAAACTAGCATATCAGAAGGACCTTCTGCTTCGAATCGGACTAAGAAGTCTTTAGTTCAATAAAAGACCTCCCAAACAAAAAACAAACAAACAGTTTGAGCACATTACAAAGTGCCTGTGCAAGCAAGGCAATTATTCAGATAGTCAGATGTACAGCATGGAAACAGACCCTCTGGTCCAACTTGTCCACACTGACCAGATATCTCAACCCAATCTAGTTCCACCTGCCGGCACCCAGCCCATATCCCTCCAAACCCTTCTATTCATATACCCATCCAAATGCCTCTTAAAATGTTGCAACCATACCAGCCTCCACCACTTCCTCTGGCAACTCATTCCATACACATACCACCCTCTGAAAAAGTTGCCCCTTAGGTTTAGGGAGAGGGGGGAAATATAAAGAGACCTATGCCCTCTAGCTCTGGACTCCAACCCCAGGGAAAGACTTGATCCTATCCATGCCCCTCAATTTTGTAAACCTCTACAAGGTCACCCCGCAGCCTCTGATGCTTCAGGGAGGACAGCCCCAGCCTGTTCAGCTTCTCCCTACAGCTCAAATCCTCCAACCCTGACAACATCCTTGTTAAATCTTTTCTGAACCCTTTCAAGGTTCAGAACATTTTTCCAATAGGAAAGAGACCAGAACTGCATACAATATTCCAACAGTGGCCTAATGTCTTGTACTCAATACTGAGTAAGCATACCAAAACACCTTCTTCACTATCCTATCTACCTACGACTCCACTTTCAAGGAGCTATGAACCTGCACGCCAAGGTCTTTGTTCAGTCCTGCTAAGATTTGCTTTCCCAAAATGCAACACCTCGCATTTATCTGAATTAAACTCCATCTGCCACTCAGCCCATCTGGTCCAGATCCTGTTGTAATCAGAGGTAACCCTCTTAGTTCAATGATTGCTTGCTTTGCTACTGCACTAAACAATTAATAGCTGAAGAATGTTTTGTTACTTACCCTAATTTCAGGCATTTGAATGAGTTTTTCCCCCCCCCTTGATAAAGATTTTACTCTCCACTCACCTCAATAGTAGTCTCTTGCATGTCAAGAGCAGTTAAGGTTAACAAAACCCAATTCCCCCCCCCAGGGCTTTGCTTAATTCAGGATTTGATAGATCAGCCCTTTGACTCAGGCTTGTTATTAGTCTCACCTAGACCTGATCAGATTAGAGCAGAGTTTCTACCTTACTGTATAGTCAAACACTCATTGGCAGCTTGCACTTGATCAGCAAGTCACCCTTAGGTGAGTGTGCAGAAAAGTACCTTTGAACTGAAGAAACAGTCTATACATAGAGTGAGACAAAACAGCCAGTCCATGTTGTACTCCTCAAGCAAAGCCACTAAACAATGGGAAACTTAGCCCAAGTGCATTCCACATCCACAATGGAAAGTGGAGCCAAAGGGGAATCATACACTTGAAGTTAAAGCAACTCAAAAAAATGTTGACTGTTAAACAAGTGTGAACTTGTATAGAGATCTAAATAGTACTTTGGAAGGAAAGCAAGCTATTAGCTTAGTTCAAAAGTTAATATTTCCAAAAAACCCTAGAAGTCACAAATAAAACAACAAATACTATTGAAGAATGCAACCCATTTTCTGCAGTTTGATTGTAACTGGTTATCAACTTTGAAATGTAGATCAGTTGACTTTTAAAATGAAAGCAAAGTACTGTTAATGCAGAGAAGGTTGATTATATTTGACAGACACCTGCCGATAGGCCCATAGTCTAAGAATATTGATTCGCTTTCCTCTAACTCCACTTAGAGTGAAAAGACATTTACAAATAAGAGAGTTTGCTCAGAGTACACTTGAAAAATAAAAATTCAGCACATATGGCAATTTATCCTTTTTGTTTTCAACTGAAACAATTAAGGTAGCCCTTGGGCCATCAAATTGATTTATATGCAAGACAAAGATTAGTGGGCTGAGCAACTCAATGACATCACGCCCAAGATATTGTCCCACACAAAAACACTGAAGATGGGTGTTGCGTTCTTTTGAACGTTGTAATTCAATTAAATCTGCGAACTGCACCTTCGTTTCAACAGGGTATTACCAACATGGTCTCCCACCCCCCCCCAAAAAAAAACCGAAAATAAAATCAAAAGCAGAATATTCAAGATTCGCTTCAAAACAGTTCAACCCTACTGTAAAATTACAAGCCATCGACTGACATCATCCACCTCATACTTGAAAATGAGGCTTTTCAAATGGAAAAACATTGAAGTCAGCTTCTGCCCACCCATTTGTCACACTCAGCAAAACATTTTGTTGAAAACAGGCTCTTCAACTAGGAAGAATCTACATTTACTTTTTATTAGGAGTAGGTCATTAGGAAACAACAATGCAAGAAGCAGATTTTTGTTTTACCTTCACGACGCCTTCAACTTCGCAGGCTTTTTTTTCTCCGCCAATAGTGTCGCAAGAACTGGACACCTAGCCAAGTCTGAACCACAGCCGCCTGCATAAGTTGATTGATAGCTCAAGAATTGAATAAAAAGCTGACAAACCTTATTGACGGCTACTTCCACCAATGATGAAATAAGGCGGGTACAGTTGTGCAGATGACCAATAGTGATAGGGGTTCCATATGATTGGTAGGAAATCCTGACCACTAGCCAAATGCTTCTAGGTAGACCTGATTGGTAAGTGAACCAATCAGAAAAGCGATCTATGTGAAGGCGGGACTTCCTGCAGCACGGTTAAATTGGTTGCCTCTTTGACATCAGGTGACAGAAAACAATGAGGTCAGAGTTGATTTCTATAATTGGAAAATATAAGCTTTGCATTTTAGCACAGCGCAATTAATATATCATAACAATGGACATGATATCATTGCATTTTTCAGGAAGGCCCAAAGTGTTCCCAATACCGAATTTGATTTAAATTCTTGTTGTTATTTCTAGCAAGGCAAAGTATCCCTATTTCCCAGTAATAATTTAAATTCGACCAAACTTGCAGCAGTTATATGAATACATTCCTATCTCTTGGGGGACACTTCAGAAAGAACTTGAACTTTTATAATGTTTTTCCACTGCCTCAGGACAACCTAAAATTTTTAGTAGCTAACAAAACATTCTTTAAACATTGCTGCAACATAAGGAAACATGGGATGGTATGGTGGCTCTGCTGCCTCACAGTACCAGGTCCAGGTTGGAATCCACCCTTGGGTGACTTGTCTGTGTGGAGTTTGCACATGGTTTTCCTCCGGGTGCTTCAGTTTCCTCCCACAGTCCAAAGATATTCAGGTTAGAGTGAATTGGCCATGCTAAATTGCCCATAGTTTCCAGGGATGTGTAGGTGTTAGATGGCTTAGCCATGGAAATGGGATGAGTCTGGGTGGGATGACCTTAGGAGGGCTGTTGTGGACTCAATGGATCACACAGTAGGGATTTAATGTGTCTATGACAGTCAATTTGAACATAATATGCAACAATAATTTGTAATTTTGTGTGCAATCTAGTCTTCACTGGCAGTAATAATTGTCTATCTCTAATTTGGTGAGCACCTTCAATTCATGTTCGATAGGTAAACCTACAGTGCTGTTAGGAAGGGAGTTCCTGAATTTTCCTGCATCAGTGAAGGAACTACCCATTTGTTTGCTGCCCTTGTCCTTTTTAGTGATTGTGGTTGCAGATTTGGAAGGTGCTCGAAATGTTGCTGTAATGCATCTTCTAGATAGCACAAACTACTATTAGTGTGGGCTGATGATGGAGGGAGTGTATTTTAAGATGATGGATAGGTGCCAGTCAAATAGGTTGCTTTGTTCAGAATAGTGTTTTCTGCTTTCTGGGGAAGGGAATTCCACAGACAAATGACCCTCTGACAAAAACTGCCTTAAACTAGCCAAGAGAAGAGTGTATGTATGTATGTGATTACACTCCAAGATGGTTTTGAAGAGTCAGGAGGTGAGTTACTCACAGCAGAATTTCCAGTCTTTGATTTAATCTCGTGGCTATAGTATTCATATGGCTGGTCCAGATAAGCTTCTTGGAGAAAGTTGGGACTGCAGATGCTGGAGATCAGAGTTGAGAGTGTGGTGCTGGAAACCACACCCTTCACTTCCTCCAAGACTTTCCTTACCTAGGCCCTCTATGCCTTATCTTCATCATGGACCTCCAGTCCCTGTACACATCTGTCTGCCATGACGAAAGCCTCCAAGCCCTCCGTTTCTTCCTTTCACACCGTCCCAACCAGTACCCTTCCACTGACATCCTCATCCAACTGGTTGAACTGGTCCTCACCCTTAACAACTTCTCCTTCCAATTCTCCCACTTCCTCCAAACCAAAGGGGTAGCCATGAGTACCCACATGGACCCCAGCTATGCCTGCCTGTTTGTTGGGTACGTGGAATAGTCCATGTCCGCATCTACACTGGCACCACCTTTTCCTCCGCGACATTGATGATTGTATCAGCGCTACCTCGTACTCCCAGCAGGAGGTTCTACAGTTCATCAACTTCACTAACACCTTTCATCCTGACCGCAAATTCACCTGGACCATCTCTGATACCTCTCTCCCCTTACTGGACCTCTCTATCTCTGGCAACTGACTAACCATGGACATCTACTACAAACCCACCAACTCTCACCTGGACTACACCTCCTCCCACCCTACCTCCTGTAAAAACGCCATCCCTTATTCCCAATTCCTCCATCTCCACAGCATCTGTTCCCAGGATGACCAATTCCACCTTAGAAAATCATAGATGGCCTCCTTCTTTAACGATTGCAATTTCCCCTCTCATGTGGTTGACAATGCCATCCAATGCATCTCCTCCACTTTCCGCACCTCCTCCACTTTCTGCACCTCCACCCTTGACCTCACTCCTTCCAACGCAACAAGGACAGAACCCCTCTGGTTCTCACCTTCAACCTCACCAACCTCCATATACATTGCATTATCCTCAGCCACTTCCACCACCTACAATCAGACCCCACCATGAGGGACATATTTCCCTCCTCACCCCTTTCAGCATTCCGCAGAGACCATTCCCTCCGCGGCTCCCTTGTAAGATCTACGCCCCTCAACAGCCAACATCCCACTCCCAGCACCTTCCCCTGCCGCCGCAGGAATTGCAAAACCTGCGACCACACCTCCCCCTTCACCTTCGTCCTCGGCCCCAAGGGATCCTTTCACATCCGACAGAAATTTACCTGGACCTCTACCAATGTCACCTACTATATCTGTTGCACCCGATGTAGTCTCCTCTATATTGGAAAGACAGGACGCAGGACGCCAACTTGCGGATTGTTTCAGAGAACATCTCTGGGACACCCACACCAACCAACCCCACTGCCCCGTGGCTGAACTCTTCAACTCCCCCTCCCATTCCGCCAAGGACATGCAGGTCCTGGGTCTCATCCATCGCCAAACCCTTGTCACCCGACGCCTGGAGGAAGAAAGCCTCATCTTCTGCCTTGGGACCCTGAAACCACACAGGATTCATGTGGACTTCACCAGTTTCCTCATTTCTCCATCCCCCACGTTATCCCAGTCCCAAGTTTCCAACTCGGCACTGCCCTCCTGACCTGTCCATCGCCTTTCCCATCTATCTGCTCCACCCTCCTCTCTGACCTATCACCTTCTCCCCCACCTTCATCTACCCTATCGCATTCTCAGCTACCTTCTGCCCAACCCTACTCCCCCCCTTCCCATTTATCTCTCAGCACCCTTGGGCCACAAGCCTCCTTCCTGATGAGGGGCTTATGCCCAAAACGTTGATTCCCCAGCTCCTCGGATGCTGCCTGACCAGATAAGCTTCGAGTCAGTGTCAACCCCCAGGATATTGACAGTAGGAATTCAGTAACGGTAATGATGTTGAAGATAAAGGGGAGATGGTTAGCTTCTCTCTTAGTGGAAATTATCACTTCCTGGCACTTCGGTGGCACAAATTCAACTTGGCACATCAGTGCTTAAGGAGTTGCAGGACAGGAAGCAGTGTTATGGATCAGGCCAGACCCCCTCAAAATATTTCAAGAAAGTACCCAGACCCTAATTTTGCTCGTTGTTTTAAGTAGGTGTAACGTGGATATTCCAGGAGCGATGCAGCTGGCCAAACCACTTAGTTTTAAACAAAACAGGATTTATTTGCAAGATTACTGAATTAAATACAAACAAAAGAGAACAGAATGTAGAATAACAACCGATCTGAAAACCCAACAGATTATCCCAACGTAATGATGTTGCTGTTTCTTGGATCAGCAGCCTCAAAACTGTCAGCCTGCTTTCAGTGAATAGCGAGACTGCCAAAACCACATCAAACCATAGAAAAGCTGAGCTGGGAGAAATGGCCACTACCCTTACATTGTACAAGTGTTTTTTTTATTTGAAAGCCTTTTGTCTGAGGCAGCATCTAGTTGCTATTATCAAACTGGCCCTAAAACCCTTCAAACCTAGACTTTTCAGAATTGCTGCTTTTACGACCTCTCTGAAAAAAAGACAAGGACAGCATAACCTTGTTAAGGGAGCAGCATCTTCACAACAGCATGGGGTTAGATACAGACTAAAGCTCCCTTTACACTGTCCCCCATCAAACACACCCAGGTCAGGTACAGCAAGGGGTTAGATATAGACTAAGGCTTTGGGAATTGGCAGGAAAGTGGAGTTGAGGATTATCAGATCAGCCATGATCTAATTTAATGGCAAAGTAGACTCAATGGGCTGAATGGCCTACTTCTGCTCTGATGTCTTCTGGTTGAAGCTCTTGTTAAAGACTAGCAAATCATCAATGACAGGTGTTTGTGCAGTACGAGACACTAGGGCAGTGTTGCATTGTTAGGTACATCGTTTGACCGTCCTTCCAGACCATATTTTTGGCTTTGAATATTTTCTTCATCCCATTTTTGGGCTTCTTGTATATTTGACAGCTTCCTTTCAATAATTGGTAAGTGGTTAGTTACCTCTAATGTGTAGGCTTCAAGCTCCTCAAAACTAAGGTTTAACCTTTTGTTCTGTTCCATTTGATGGTGTCCTTCAGAGAGTGTCTGCTGTTTGGCACTTTCCTTGAACATACTCAGTAATTGAATCATACCTCACAAATTTTAACCTGGACCACTGACTTCTAGGCAGCATCTTGGTGATTTCTTTTGTGTTCAGAAGAGAGAGTTTATGGTTGGTTTCAATTTTGAAGTGTAATCTTCATCTGCCCATGTTACTGCTCAAGTGTCTTTCTCAATTGTAATGTAATGCTGTTCTGTTTCTGTTAGTGATATAGTGGCATAATAAACTTGTGTATGCTTTCCATCTTTCTGCATTTGAAACAGTGCTGTCCCCAATCCCATAGATTAACCTGGATGATAGTTGCTAGGGTTTCTGATGAGATCAGAAGTTGTTAATTTTTTTGAAAACATTTTCTTGATCGATGTTTCAGCACCATTGACATACCTGTTTTAACAGCTGTTTCAAAGGCTTATTAACCTCTGCCAAGTTGGAAAATGTAGGGGGTGATGGATTCTCAGGGGAACGTAGCACGAACAGCCAAGTTTCTGGTATCGAGACTGGCTCTAATGCAACGAGGGGTACATCGGCTTCCAAGACATCAATTGTGTTAGGGGATTCTATAGTTCAAGGTACAGACAGACGTTTCTGTGGCCAGCAGAGAAAAAGCAGAATGGTGTGTTGTTTCCCTGGTGCCAGGATCAAGGATGTCTCAGAGAGGGTGCAGAATGTTCTCACGGGGGAGAGGGGCCAGCAAGAGGTCATTGTCCACTTTGGAACCAACGACATTGGAAGGGAAATGGTTGAGATTCTGAAGGGAGATTAGAGAGAGTTAGGCAGAAATTTAAAAAGGAGGTCCTCAAGGGTAGTAATATCTGGATTACTCCCAGTGCTACAAGCTAGTGAGGGCAGGAATAGGAGGATAGAGCAGATGAATATATGGCTGAGGAGCTGGTGTATGGGATAAGGATTCACATTTTTGGATCATTGGAGTCTCTTTTGGGGTAGAAGTGACCTGTACAAGAAGGATGGATTGCACCTAAATTGGAAGGGGACTAATATACTAGCAGGGAAATTTACTAGAACTGCTTGGGAGGATTTAAACTAGTAAGGTGGGGGGGAGCCAGGGAGATAATGAGGAAAGAGATCAATCTGAGACTGGTACAGTTGAGAACAGAAGTGAGTCAAACATTCAGGGCAGGCAGGGACAAGGTAGGACTAATAAATTAAACTGCATTTATTTCAATGCAAGGGGCCTAACAGGGAAGGCAGATGAACTCAGGGCATGGTTAGGAACATGGGAATGGGATATCATAGCAATTACGGAAACATGGCTCAGGGATGGGCAGGACTGGCAACTTAATGTTCCAGGATACAAATGCTACAGGAAGGATAGAAAGGGAGGCAAGAGAGGAGGGGGAGTGGTGTTTTTGATAAGGGATAGCATTACAGCTGTGCTGAGGGAGGATATTCCCGCAAATACATCCAGGGAAGTTATTTGGGTGGAACTGAGAAATAAGAAAGGGATGATCACCTTATTGGGATTGTATTATAGAACCCCTAATAGTCAGAGGGAAATTGAGAAACAAACTTGTAAGGAGATCTCAGCTATCTGTAAGAATAATAGGGTAGTTATGGTAGGGGATTTTAACTTTCCAAACATCAACTGGGACTGCCATAGTGTTAAAGGTTTAGATGGAGAGGAATTTCTTAAGTGTGTACAAGACAATTTTCTGATTCAGTATGTGGATGTACCTACTAGATAAGATGCAAAACTTGACCTACTCTTGGGAAATAAGGCAGGGCAGGTGACTGAGGTGTTAGTGGGGGAGCACTTTGTGGCCAGCGATCATAATTCTATTGATGGAAAATGATAGACCAGATCTAAAAGTTGAAGTTCTAAATTGGAGAAAGGCCAACTTTGACTGTATGAGGCAAGAACTTTCGAAAGCAGATTGGAGGCAGATGTTCGCAGGTTAAGGGACGACTGGAAAATGGGAAGCCTTCAGAAATGAGATAACAAGAATCCAGAGAAAGTATATTCCTGTTAGGGTGAAAGGGAAGGCAGGTAGGTATAGGGAATGCTGGATGACTAAAGAAATTGAGGGTTTGGTTAAGAAAAAGAAGGAAGCATATGTCAGGTATAGACAGGATAGATCGAGTGAATCCTTAGAAGAGTATAAAGAAAGTAGGAGTATACTTAAGAGGGAAATCAGGAGGGCAAAACGGGGACATGAGATAGCTTTCGCAAATAGAATTAAGGAGAATCCAAAGGGGTTTTACAAATATGTTAAGGACAAAAGGGTAACTAGGGAGAGAATAGGGCCCCTCAAAGATCAAGGTAAAAACAATGACTGCAGATGCTGAAAACCAAATACTGGATTAGTGGTGCTGGAAGAGCACAGCAGTTCAGGCAGCATCCAACGAGCAGCGAAATCGACATTTCGGGCAAAAGCCCTTCATCAGGAATAAAGGCAGTGAGCCTGAAGCATGGAGAGATCCATACTTCAGGCTCACTGCCTTTATTCCTGATGAAGGGCTTTTGCCCGAAACGTCGATTTCGCTGCTCGTTGGATGCTGCCTGAACTGCTGTGCTCTTCCAACACCACTAATCCAGTACCCCTCAAAGATCAGCAAGGCGGCCTTTGTGTGGAGCCACAGAAAATGGGGGAGATACTAAATTAATATTTTGCATCAGTATTTACTGTGGAAAAGGATATGGAAGATATAGACTGTAGGGAAATAGATGGTGACATCTTGCAAAATGTCCAGATTACAGAGGAGTAAGTGCTGGATGTCTTGAAACGGTTTAAGGTGGATAAATCCCCAGGACCTGATCAGGTGTACCCGAGAACTCTGTGGGAAGCTAGAGAAGTGATTGCTGGGCCTCTTGCTGAAATATTTGTATCATGGATAGTCACAGGTGAGGTGCCGGAAGACTGGAGGTTGGCAAACGTGGTGCCATTGTTTAAGAAGGGCGGTAAAGACAAGCCAGGGAACTATAGACCGGTGAGCCTGACCTCGGTGGTGGGCAAGTTGTTGGAGGGAATCCTGAGGGACAGGATGTACATGTATTTGGAAAGGCAAGGACTGATTAGGGATAGTCAACATGGCTTGTGCGTGGGGAATCATGTCTCACAAACTTGATTGAGTTTTTTGAAGAAGTAACAAAGAAGATTGATGAGGGCAGAGCAGTAGATTGATCTATATGGACTGTTGTTGTGGTTCTGTTCGCCGAGCTGGGAATTTGTCTTGCAAACGTTTCGTCCCCTGTCTAGGTGACATCCTCAGTGCTTGGGAGCCTCCTGTGAAGCGCTTCTGTGCTGTTTCCTCCGGCATTTATAGTGGCCTGTCTCTGCTGCTTCCGGTTGTCAGTTCGAGCTGTCCACTGTAGTGGCCGGTATATTGGGTCCAGGTCGATGTGTTTGTTGATAGAGTCTGTGGATGAGTGCCATGCCTCTCGGAATTCCCTGGCTGTTCTCTGTTTGGCTTGCCCTGTAATGGTAGAGTTGTCCCAGTCGAATTCATGTCGCTTGTCATCTGTGTGTGTGGCTACTAAGGATAGCTGGTCGTGTCTGGTCGTATGGACCTCAGTAAGGCGTTTGACAAGGTTCCCCATGGGAGACTGATTAGCAAGGTTAGATCTCATGGAATAAAGGGAGAGCATTGTCACCATCTATTTCCCTACAGTCTATATCTTCCAGAAGTAATTGTCAAAATCCACTGTTAGCATCCAGTTTGATGAATAGGGTGCTCTTGGCTAATTTTTCTAGACTGAAGCCATGAGATGAATTCATGCTCCACTGCTTTGTTGAATAGAGTTAAATCCACACAGAATCCTGATTGAAACATTTTTTGGAAACCTAACCATACAGTACTGGAATACCATCTTGTTGGCATGGTAACTGATGAAATCATTCCTTGATGTAGTACATTTTATTTGTTATCTTAAACTTTGCCCAGGACTGTCCTCAGCATTTATAAGCAAATTGGTTAGCATCATGTTTTAGGTGATGGGATATTTAGTCTTTAATTTTCTCTGCTCTGAAAACAATTTTGGAAACTCACTGAAATATAGTTGTTTGCTCAGCATCAGTAATTTCATTAACTTCACAGATTAATCTGAGCTTTAGGCAGGTCTTTCTGATGTGTGGAGAACATTCTCCATTCTGAATGACACTTTCTAGGAATATTCTTCCCTTACATCTGAGCTTTGCCATGAGTTGGGCTTTTACCCTCAATGATCTTCTTCCAGGATCTTGCAATTTCATGCATGGTATTTGCAATTCAATTTGTTTGAACTACTTAAGTTGATCTGATCCAAATGGAGTGATTCATGATTGCACATAATGCAGTAATGCCACTGTACATGCTGTGCAGCATGAGTTTTAGTTATTTGGTAGAGGGGTTGGATGGGTGGAAGGCTGGGAGCAGGAACGTCTGCCCCCTCCAGCTTGTGAGAGCGCAGGGGCCTACCTGGAGATATGAGGTCAAACTCAAGAGTAACAAATGCTTCTGCACCCACTTCCTCCATCTCATCTGTCATTTATCCTCAATGCCATTACTCATATTACACACTTCTAAAAGCACCTTTTTCTTCCATGGCATCCAGGTTGTGACAGAGCACATGCATGTTCACATTAAATGCATTCAATAGCAAAACACCATTTTCTGTCTGTTGTTTAAACATATAGGGGAGGGGAATCCATTTACTTTTAGCTCGGCACTCGAATATTTATTCCCAGTATCATTAACTGTTCCGAAACAGGTGTTTTTTTAAAAAAGAATTTCTCCCTTTGTTTGCCAATTGTGTACATTTTCAAACAATACTCTTTTAAAATTAGCTGCTCTTCCACAATAATGGTACCATGCTCCCCCTGCTGGACATTCTTCACATTTTTGTGGCTCATTCCCATCACACCAGACTTTGGAATTGCACTTGGTGTGATTTCTTTCCCCCATTATGATGGGCCAAGATTTTCACATGCTTTCTTCTTTGCTGCCCACTATCTGAATCGACTTGCTCAATTATTTTCCCCATAGTGTATCGGTCTTCCCTCAGATGAATACCCGGGTTCTGTTGCCTTACAATTTGCCTTGCTTTCGCTCAGACTAAATCTTCCCTATCTTATCAAAGGTCTCACAATGTCTCATCTGCCACCTTACTGACGAGCTAGTTGCAAATCAACTCTGCCTTAAAACTTTCATAAGTGCAATTCTCCGCCAGCTTGTGAATGTCCTGAATGAATTTTGCCCATTCAATAATTAGTTTGCCAAAGACTAAAACACGCATCAAATGCCCACAATACAATACTGCATTCTCAAATACACCATTAGCATTCATTCCTACAGCATAGTGTAATGTGCTGACCTGCTCTTTCTTACCTAACCCTGAAGAAGTTCTGTACCTGCCGAACGTTTTCTTTCTGGGCCTGGTACTGCCTCTCGATTGCTTGGCATGTTTCCAGGAGTGGAAGCTTAGTTTCCACGCTTCTCCTGGGCCTTGGAGCTGTTTCTGCATCTTTTAGTTTATCTTGCTGCTCATGGTTTCAGGCTATTGCTTGCTGCTATCCAGTCTCTGGATCTGTTTTCTAACCCTCTGGTGAGTCTTACAAAAATTGTTATCTTGACCATGAGGTTCACTTCAACTGTTGATTTTGTTGCTGTTTGCCTTTCCTACTGCCACTTCATTTTGTTTTGTGTTTTGAGAGTTTGGGACTGTTTAGACACTTAAAGGAATGCTGTTTGAGTCTATGGAACTTTCTGTAAGAACTCTGTATTTATAAATTGATCTATGTGCACGTCATCTTCACACAAGGTTAGCACATCAGCTTTCTTCTATCTCTGTGTATTGCCCCAATGCTCTCGTGTTGTGTAAAACATAAAACTTATTTTATTTTGCTTAATATCATACTTTGTGTTTTAGTATAACTTTTTGTCTAACTATATCCTGTATCTCTACAAATGATCTCAGGATGCTTTTCAATGTTCATGTGCCAGCTGTACATTGAGTGCCATACTGTTAGTGATGCCATCTTTCAGATGGGATATTAAACCACATTCTGTCTTCTCTCTCAGATGGCTTTAAAGAAGAGTGGGGAGATTTTTTTCAAAACATAGTCAGAATATATGAATCACTAACAAGGCCAACATTTATTGCCCAATCATAATTGCTTTGGTGAAGATAATGATACTAGATGCCTTCTTGAATGCAATGGAGTAACTTGCTTGACCATATCCAAGGCCAGTTAGGAGTCAACCTTCAGTAATGTATCTGGAGTCACATGTAGGCCAGATTAGGGAAGGAGCTAGATTTCCTTCTCTAGAGGAACTAGACAGATATCTATCATAATCCAGGAGCTGCACAGTCATCTTTATTCATATTAGTATTTTGTTTCAGATTTGATCATTAGATTAGATTAGCGACAGTGTGGAAACAGGCCCTTCGGCCCCACCAGTCCACACCGCCCCCCCAAAGAGAAACCCACCCAAACCCCTGACTAACACACCCAACACTGTGGGCAATTTTACCATGACCAATTCACCTGACCAGCACATCTTTGGATTGTCGGAGGAAACTCACGCAGACACGGGGAGAAAGTGCAAACTCCACACAGACAGGCGGGAATCGAACCCAGGACTCTGGTGCTGTGAGGCAGCAGTGCGAACCACTGCCACCCGATTCATTTAAAAAAATCAAACATGTCCCCAGACAATGAATTTACCTAGAAACAAAATCAGCATGCTGCATACAGAGTGCTCTACTGTACCCTGGACAACATTTAAACGCAGAAATGATGCTGATCATTTATTTCATTGCTGTTAGTGGGCACTTGCTTTGCTCATGTGGTGTGTATATAGCATTGGCAGTTCAGAAGAACTTCAGTGGTTATAAGGTCCTTTAGGATGTCCTGAGGTTGTGAAAAAAACACTCAAATACAAGAATTTCTCTTCAAAATCAAGTTATAAATGCAAGTTATTTGAACACAGATGAGACTAAATAAAACTGTGGAAACTACAAAAGAATCCTCTGTACAGCCTATATTATTTAACAAAAAGAGAAGGGTACCTGGTTCAGCTTGTCCAGCTCAGCCTCCCAAAACAAAAAAAAATCCCAATAATTGGCTAATTTTCATTTACATGGTTGGATAAATCTCAGAAACACTTCCATTGTTGTGCTGTTCTAAAATACAAAATTATCTTGGAGATAAGCACTGAATCAGTGCCATCAAGTGGCCAGAAATGACAGTGCAAGAAATTAAAAACAAAAAAAAAGCTCAAATAAGTCTACAGATCAGGTGGCACTTGAGGAGAGAAAAACCAAGTTAACTATCTGATGGAAAACATCGACATGAGGCTCCATAATCTTATCATTAGTGTTATGCACAAGTTTCTCCTGCAGGAAGATTAAATTAATGAGATGAAGACTGGCACAGGTCAAATGTCTCCTAGGTAGCATTGAGATCTGGCAGCTTCTGACTAGAGGCTGAGCCATCTGGTGCAGATGTGATGAGCTGAATGACCTCCTGCTATGATGTATTATTTTATAATTTGAGGTTTTCAATAAATAAGCAATCAGGAGCACCTGTAAACAGGGCTTCCCAAAGTGGGGATCAAGACGTCAAATGGGGTCACATTAGAATTTTGGAGTTGCAAGATCCATAAGCAGTAATATCTGCTGTGGAGAGCCAGAAAAAAGTTAGTAACGGGTTCTGTCTCTCTCTCATTCACTGAAGAGTTGTAATAACATTTAAACCTCAAAATGGGGTTACAACAGGAAAACATTTGTGAAACACTGGTCCAAGGACAGTGTTTGCTGTTCTGAAGTAGTAATGTTTAACCAGAACTGTTGATGTCGTTTTTCTTTTCACAGATGTTGCCAAAACTGAGTGTTTCCAGCATGTTGTTTTCATTCCATAAAGGATTACACTGGAGTGTCCCCATGTTGTCAACAGAACCAATTTTACACTTTTATTTTAAATATAAAAGACAACAAATAAAGTAACTTTAAGATAAGCTTTCAACAAAACAAAATGAAACTAAATTATCTTACTTCTGGAGTCTCTAAAACATTTCTGAGACTGGCAGGCACCACAAGAATGGACTCATTAAATCATTCAAACATTTTCAGCTTTAACTACCAAGAGATTAAAAATTAAGTCACAAGGTCTTTATTCTGGTAATTGTGAATTACAAAAAGTATTAAAATGATACTGATTGGCAAGGCCTTACAGTGCTCAAGACATGTCGCCTGATAGTTTAGCTGAAGAAAGTGACATGCTTGAAGACATTTCCAGATCGGAGTATCCAGTTTACAATGGTCACTGAAGCCCAAATTACAAACATGGCAAGAAACATATAGCTTTGAGTACAAGAAAAGGTGACTCAAACCCCCTCCTCTCTTGTTGGCTCTCAGGAAAAAAATGCTCATCCACCGTCTCGGATCCAATTTCCAATCTTTCAACACAGACAATTCAGTCAACAAATTTTTAATTTTCTATACAAGAGTTAAAACAGGGAAAATGCAAATCCCATGAATAGTTAAAAAAGACTAAACATCTTCACACCCAAAATTTTATGACAGTATCAAAGCAGTAACCAAGCCTGTTATTTTGGCAAAGTTGGTCAGATAAAGCCACCAGTGCAACCATAGTTGATCTCCCAAAAGGCAAAAATCACAGAAACATGCAGCAATGAATGCAATATTTGTAATATCCCTACATTAAAAGCAAACAGTTCATAGGCTCATTTTTAATCTGCATGGAATTTTTAAGTTTGCAAATATGAATGTAATTTCAATTATTCATGACTTTTCTGCTTTTTGTAATATCAATCTATAGTCTGAAATTAATTTAGTTACTACAGTGTGAGGTAGGGGAGTGCCTTGAGCAAATGAATAGCTTGGGAAGATTTTATCAATGGAAGAGGAGACAGTTTACTGAAGTAATGCTCTTTTCTAGCCAAGGGATATCTAGGCTCATTGTTGCACCTCCATGTAACTCAGTGCAGGCTAGGGATTGAATCAGGGATTTTTCTGTGTTGCAGTTTTCACATGCACACCATTACTTAGTCACTGAAAGGGTCATAAAGATTTAACCACTTTGCATATTTGGGTCAATTATCTCATTCTATTTTTCTTCATTGGTGCACATGTGGGAAGGATGAAAGTCTGTGATGAACAGTAGTTAGTATTGCTACATCCCAGACTTGCCCAAATGATAGACATTGTAAGATTACATGAACAATCATGTTACTACAATTCCTGCTCATTGGGAGCATTTAGTGCATTCTTAAGGTATCACAAAAAAAGGTGCCTGGTGATTTAGACCAAGTGGCAGCACAATTTCTTCACTGGATTACTCAATTACCTGCTGGATTTGACTTGCTTAGGGAGAACCCGATTCAGTTTTGTTGACCATCAGGCGCAAAGTATGCAGTCCATGAGATAATTGGAAACACCAAAACAAAGCAAAAGCCAGACTTATAATTGCTTGACATGTTTATGTTGCAAGAAATGCTGATCCCGCTGGCCAGGTAATCTCAGAGTACTTAACCTTCTACTAATGCAGAGTAAGTTGGCCACAATACAAGCCCAGAGTATCAGGATGGTTGTATTGCATTCAGATAGGACAAGCATTGGTTAAACTCCAATAAGAGTTCAGATGAGCTTATGTACGTAACAATACTTATATCCACTCTCAAAACATCATAAAAATAATCCCTTCGCAGATTCAAATTTAGAATTATGCATAACAGATTAAAATAAAGAAATTGTTCAAAAATGCACATTGCTATATTGTCTTAAAGTGACAGTATCCACTAATTCTAACCTGCACAGTTCGAACTCAAATTTTGGGGAATTGTGGACTCAACTGAGATGGAGGCAACCTCAATTTAAGAATTACTTGCTCCAAAGATTTCATACAATTTCAGTTTCTAAGCATTAGCTTGTGCATTTTCTTTTGTGCAGCTCAATCTCCTCCTTGTTTTTTGGTGCTTTCCTTCCAGTATTGTTCAATACTAGTAGATCCATATTTATGTCTTAGAATCGTGCCACTATGTCAACTGCAGTTGTGACCAAGAATAACAGGATCAGATGGGTTGGATTGATGTCAAGATCTATAGTACAGCACAGGCTATCTCGTAACCATCAGCATCCAAGTGCATGACTGCTTCTTATGAGAAGAGACAAAAAAATCTCAACATTGAGTTTTTTGGCTGACTTCATTATCATGCATTCACCTGAAGTGACTTTCCAAAAAGCTACTGCAACTAGAAAATAAACCTACTCAGCAAAATGCTCAATTAATCTAATTATACTGTTACAACAAAGTATAATTGACTCTTTATCTAATAATCTTTATTTCCCTTTTGACCAGTTTCTCCCCAACTCTCTTCCAACCCATGCTTCACCCTGTGTTCACCAGAAATCTGCAAAAACACATCTGGAACAGACTGCTGGATACTAACTAAGAACAAAGACTCAATTCGTCTTTCTCCCTTCCTACCAGAGTGTCACTGGCGAGTGGACAGTCCTCACTGGCTGAGATTCACTAAATCAGCACCAGAGTCCTTCATAACTCAACATTAGAATGGACGCAGAGCAATTTATCCCATACTTTTAAAATTTTCTCTTCTGGTCTCCAAAATCAACTCTCACTTTGAACTCAATCAGGGCATTTTTGCTACCTTGCCTAAAAGGCCATTTTTCACATGCCAGACTGGACAATAAGTGCTACCTGACCATCCAACTGCAGGTAGTGTCACATCTACGTCATCACCTATCCATACTGCCAACAAGGTTCACTATACAGGTATTTGGGCGGGGAGGGGGGACTAACCCAGTCACCTCTATCTTAACCTTAGATGAAATCAGTCGGTACTGTGAATCAAAACTAGGACCTCCTGGTTTGTATGGCTCAGAGTTGGAGATTTGCGTCTGAGTCACTGGGACCTTTTAATGCAAATGTAATTTTCATTCACATGAAAGAATCTCACCAGGGCTTCGTTAATGCTGTTCTGGATGAGTGATGACAATCAGAGCTTACTGTAGGAATTAAAAATAAAGCACAAATGTAGTTATTGTGACTCTTTGTGTAGCCAATAATGTTGACATGATAAATTGGAAGGATGGTCTCATGAGAAAAGCCAACTGGAGATCACCCATTTTTCCAAGGATTATGAAAAATACTTTGATAAAAAAGTTAAATTTTAAATGTTTGCAAAAATCATATGGAACTTGTTAAATAAAAAGCTCTGCTGGAGATGTGAATTACCAATACATGGATCTTTGGTACTTCTGGGAATAAAGACTGGATGACAATATGAACAGACACTGCCTCATCAGTTCCTTCCAAATGACATTTCAGGATTTCCAGATCAGCTGGATTTTAAGCTCGAAGTTGAGGGATGGGTGTGGTCACATCTTGGAAGAAAGGGTGAGACAGGGCACTCTTTGCTGAGATCCGCTTGCTTGGATCATACTGAAGCATTTGCTGCAAGAAAGAGGGATCAAATTGGTCAGTTAAAATTCAGCAACAACTTTTAAAAAGCAAGGGAAAGATCAGATAGATTTAAAGAATAGTGAAGCACTGATTTGTAGTAGAATGAACAACCACAACTTTTTATTTACATAGTGGGTTTAAAGTAATAAAAAGCTCCACAATGCTTCATAAAACCATTAGAAAACAAAATTTGCCATCGAGTCATAGAAGAAAAAACAAGATCAAATGGTGAAAAACTTGGTCCAAGAGGTAGATTTTCAAGAGCATCTGAGTGTAAGGCAGCGAGGTTTAGACAAAAACTTCCAGAGTTTGGGGCTGTAGCAGCTGAAGGCATGGCTAACCATGGTGGAGAGGTTAAAATCAGAGATACTCAAGAGGGCACAAGTAGAGTCTTTGTCAGGTTTTTAAAGAAGCTACCAGCTTATATCAATGTTAAACTGTTTTTCTTTCCCTCTCTGCCTGTTATCAAGTCCAGATTTTCACAACTTGTGGACACTGTTATTATATCCATTGGTTCTGAGGTTGCTCTGGTTTCAAAGCCAAAGTTAGAAATGTAAACACAATGAACCTAGGACTCTGACATCTTCATTTCAAATTCCCCTCTCAAATTTTCTCACTTTCCCAGGATCCTGGATGGAATTCCACAGACTGATCATCAGATCAATGTGGGTAAGTGACTACCTGAAATCTTTACATGACATGCTGCTTGTACTCGTATCTCATGACTCACCGCTAACAGGTCTCTGCCAACCTCATCGAGAGGGGGCACCACTTTACCAAGATCCTGCTGAATCCACCTTGGGAATGTAGGCTTGTAATCAGGCATGGAGGTTACTCCTGGCCAGACCGATTCATCTGGTGTTCCAAGTGTTCGGAAAATGCGAAACAGCTGATCAATCTCAGAGTCTCCAGGAAATAGGGCTCTCCTAGTGACCTAAGACAAACAAAACCAAAACCAGAATTGGCAATATTGCATCAGTAAAACACCCTATGCACTCTCAACTAAGAATTATACCTGTGCTCTTTTGAGTTTTCACATGCAAGTATCCAGTCCATATCTGGAGCATCAAATAGTTTGGAACCCAAGATTCCACTGCTGTTCCTCTAGTTCTGAAGTTACAAGACCAGTGACCATATGCACATGCCGAGACAGCAGTGTTAGCAGAGCATTAAAAAACACAGCTTGCCCCTGCCCACACTGTATATGTCCCAGCAGAAGACAGGAGCAGGGAGACAAAGGTTAATCACATTGTCACGTTCCTCCCCCTACCCTGATGTCTAGCAGATATCAATACAATCAAGATAGATTGGAAAATTGTAGGTACAGCCTCAGCGGTTTGTACACCAACAATTTTACCTAATGAATCAACAGAAGCAAACTAACAAAAAGCAGTCAATTAACTTACACAGACTGAAGGTACTATATTTGCTTTGGTAGCATCAGTGGAGACAAAGCAGCATTAATGTTTTGGGTCCAGTGAACAGTTGGGAACAGTTCTGAAGAAATGCCACTGGACCTGAAAAGTTAACTCTGTTTTCTCTCCACAGATGCTGCCTGGTCTGCTGAGTTTTTCCTGAAATTTTGGTTTTTGTTTCTGATTTCCAGCACTGCAGTTCTTTTTTTTTTAAAAACTGTATTTGTTTTCTTGGCTGCGGAACCTGCCATCTACAAACACAGGAATCAATGTCCACCTTCAAAATGAAAGTTTCACTATTAGGGCTCATTTTTTAAAAAAAAGAGTAAAAGCAACGAATAAATATACTTTTACAATTTTTTTGGTTTTATCAATGGGTGATAAAATCCAGATACTGATGTGGAAAGGTTAGCAAGTCTGATATAGCCATGGTCCCAGCAATGTACTTTTGTTCTCCTGGCAAATTAAGGTTTGATCACATGGTCTACATAATACATACAGCTTGCAGATAAAAGAAATATAGAATCACTGCAAATATGCACAGTAATCTGGTTACGCAATGGTTACAGCTTGAGCTCAACTGCTTTGAATATTTAATTAACAATGTCCCCTTTCTTCCCCAGTCCGACCCTCCAAGAACCTCAGTGTGAAACATACAACTACTGCTTCACCAGACTGCTTGTGATTCCACAAAACACAGTGGGCATATTATCCAACAAAAAGGCAAAAGTATGTGTAGAATGGAGGGCAAAAAATTCTATCCTAAGGGGAATGGGTCAGCAAGTTTCATTACATCATTAGCCCAGCACACTGGAATCATACACCACATTTAAACAATGCAGCTATTTGAAAGCAGAATTCAGAGGAGCTCTGTTTAATCTATTCCTTGCACAATGAACACTGTCACAAAGAACAGTCCTCAACCTAAATTTCCCCTTGCTCCCTGAGGGTGCAGAAGTGTCCTCTGTGGTAGTATAGGGTTAGGCATAATTCTTGAGCAAGCATGTGTTTTCTTACTGGGCACACACTCCACAGACACGAGGCATTCTTTACTGCCTCGCTCAAGTGACCATTTTTCATGTGTGAGGCAAGACAGCAAGTTTTGGAAGGCAAAGGCAAAGTGATCTCTTCAATTGCATGAAGCAAGGATTTTTATCGCAAGACTTGAGCCACAGGGTGGGGTCATACTAGTGTGCTCTAGAGTGAACTGTGTGCAGATCTTACTTTGTCCATGAATAGGGCAAAGGAAAAATCTATCCCAATTATTACCTGTCTTCTCATGTGTGTAATATATTGTCTGATTTTTGAATAGATTGGTTCTTTCAGTCGTGCTGTTCCTTTCAGGTAGTTTTATTCATGCATAATTTAAAGGTGGAGATGGTGATCTATAAACATAAACATGAAGGATTTTTGAAGCCATCATTGGCCTGTGTCCCTTGGTTCGGAAAAGTAGAATCAGATTGAAACTTGCTCCTCGTGATTGTCTAGTGACTGGAAGGAGAAAAATGTGAGTGTCAAGGAGGACAAAGTTGCATATGTGCCCTGCAACTAAACAGCCTTCCAATGCTTGCTGTCTTGGTTCACACATGCAGTGTGTCTCCTTAAATGCATCTTTGCTGTTAGCCTCCACTACTCCATAAGACATCAGAGCAAAATTAGGCCATTTAGCCCGAATGCTCCACCATTTGATCATGGCTGATTGGGAGCGAGAAACTTTTCTCCTGCCTTCTCCTCATAAACCAGAAGACTCCATGTGGTAGTCGTGTTCAGCCTAAAACGGAGAGTCATAAATAGATTAGATTAGATTAGATTCCCTACAGTGTGGAAACAGGCCCTTCGGCCCAACAAGTCCACACCGACCCTCTGAAGTAACCCACCCAGACCAATTTCCCTCTGACTAATGTACCTAACACAATGGGCAATTTAGCATGGCCAATTCACCTGACCGGCACATCTTTGGACTGTGGGAGGAAACCGGAGCACCCGGAGGAAACCAACACAGACACGGGAAGAATGTGCAAACTCCACACAGACAGTCACCCAAGGCTGGAATCAAACCCGGGTCCCTAGTGCTGTGAGGTAGTAGTGTTAACCACTGAGCCACAGTGCCGCCCCTAAGAGTCACAAAAGAAATCCAAGGAGAAACTTCTTTACTCAGAGCAGAACTTGCTACCACATGGAGTGGTGGAGACAAACACTATAGATGTATTTAAGGAGAAACTACATGATACAGAAAGGAATAGGAACTCATATTGATCAGGTTAAAATAAACAAGGTGGGAGGCAGCTTATATAGTATGCAAGTACCAGCACAGACATACTGGGCAAAATGATCCATTTCTGTGCTGTAGATGCAATGTAATTTTCTTTAAAGAGAGCTGAAGGGCTTTGAAAAAAAATGCATCAATACAGGTGGCATCAGTTTCTCCTCATCCACTCTATCCAGTCCACTTGTGATTTTGAAAACCTCTTTTAAACCTGCTGTCAGCCTTCTTCTCTCAAAGGAGAACAGTTCCAACTTCTTCAATAGAAGTTGCTGGAAAAGCTCAGCAGGTCTGGCAGCATCTGTGAAGAGAAATCAGAGTTAACGTTTCGGGTCTGGTAACCCTTCCTCAGAGTTGCTGATAGCTGGGAAAATTTAGATTAGATTCCCTACAGTCCAGAAACAGGCCCTTCAGCCCAACAAGTCCATACTGACCCTCCGAAGAGTAACCCACCCAGCTCCATTCCCCCAATCCCTACTAATGCACCTATCACTATGGGACAATTTCCCATGAAAACTCACCTAACCTGCACATCTTTGGACTGTGGGAGGAAACCAGAGCACCTGGAGGAAACCCACGCAGACATGGGAAGAATGTGCAAACTCCATGCAGACAGTAACCAGAGACTGGAATCGAACCCAGGTCCCTGGCGCTGCGAGGCAACAATGTTAACCACTGAGCCGCCATGCTGCCCCAAAAAATAATGACCCATCCAAACACTGCAAGCATCGTTCATTGGCAAACCTCAACACTATGCTTGGACAGTGTGGGGATTGAACCCATGACCTTGGCGTTATTAGCACCACGCTCTAATCATCTGAGCTAACTGACCTACAGTCAGTTTACATGCAAAAGATAGGGTGGGGGAGGGGATAAGGAGTAAACGGAAGGTGGGGCCAGAGCCCAAAGGGAGAGAGAAGAACAATTGGACAGACAAAAAGAGTAGGGAACAATCTGGCTAGGAGAGTGATTAGCTGTTAATGGAGGCTGTTAGTGGCTAACAATAGGTAGTGTGTAATGGCAGTCTATGTGAAAACAAGGCCAAGTGTGTGGGGTAGGGGGCTAGGACACGGGGGAGTTCAGCCCTAAAATTATTGAACCCAATATTGAGTCTAGAGGGCTGCAGAGTCCTCAAGCAGAAAATTGAGGTGTTGTTCTTCCATCTTGTGCTGAGCTTCACCAGAACACTGCAGCAAGCCTGAGACAGAGATAGTGGCCAAAGAACAGGATGGTGTGTTAAGGTGGTAGGCAACTGGAAGCTCAGGGTCTTTTTTGCAGGACAGAACGTAGATGTTCTGTGAAGCAGTCATCCAGTCTATGCTTCGTTTCCCCAATGTAGAGGAGACCACGTTGTAAGCAGCGAATGCAGTAGACTAGATTGTGTGAACTACAGGTAAAGTGCTGCTTCACCTGGAAGGTATCTTTGGGTCCTTGGATACTGAGGAGGGAGGAGGTAAATGGGCAGGTTTACACCTTCAACAGTTGCAGAGGAGGTGTCGTAGGGCTGTGGGGAGGGGATGCTGAGAGTGAAGGAAGAGTGGACCAGGGTGTCCCAGAGGGAACTGTCCTCGCGGGAGGTGGACAAGGGATGGGAGGTAAATGTGTGTGTCTGGTGGTGGCGGAAATGGTGGCTGATGATCCTCTGGATGCGGATGTGGTGGAATGGTAGGTAAGGACATGGGAACCCTATCGCTATTGTGGGAAGGAAGAGAGGGGGTGAGAGCAGAGGCTCCTTCTGAAACATCCATGTCCTTCCTCAACAGAGGATTCCCCAGCACCTTTGTCAACAGGGCCCTCAACCGGGTCCAACCCATTTCCTGCACTTCCGCCCACCAGCTTCTACGTTCTGCCCCTCAAAAAAATGATCCTGAGCTTCCAGTTGCCTGCCACTTTAACACACCTTCCCTGCCCAACATCTCTGTCTCAGGCTTGCTGCAGTGCAACCTGAAAGAAAAACACCTTATTTTCTGCTTGGGGACCCTGCCGCCCTCGGGACTGTACAGAGTTCAATAATTTTAGGGCCTGAACTCTCCCATGTCCCAGCCCCCTACCACACACACACACACACACACACACACACCACGCCTTATCACGCAGTCTGCCCTTACACACAACCTATTGTTAACAACTAACAGTCTCCATTAACAGCTATTCACCCTCCCAGCCAGATTGTTATCCACTCCTTTGTCTGTCCAACTGTCTTCTCTCTCTCTTTGGGCTCTATCCCTACCTATCATTTATTCCTTATTCCCTTTCCTCCCATCTTCTGCATGTAAACCAACATTTTCCTACCTACCATCAGTTCTGAGGAAGGGTCAACAGACCCAAAACGTTAACTTTAATTTCTCTTCACAGATGCTGCCAGACCTGTTGAACTTTTCCAGCAATTTTGTCTTTGTTTCCGATTTACAGCATCTGCAGTTCTTTAGGGTCTTCAATGTACCCTCATAACTAAGTTTCTCATTCCCAGAGCCATCCTTGTAAGTCACTTCTGCACCTTCTTCAATGCAGTCACATCTTTCCTATCATGTGGCGTTCTTAATTGTACACAATACTCCAGCTGAGGTCTAACAAATGTCGAAGTTCAACATCACCTCCATGCCTTCATACTCTTTGCCCCTATTCACAAAAGCTAAGGATATTAAGCTTTATTAATTGCTCTCTCCATCTATCCTGCTACCTTTAATGATCTGTGGACATATGCACCCAGGTCCCTCTGTTCCTTCAGAATTGTATGCTTATTTTATATTGTCTTTCCATTCTCCTCCTACCAAAGTGTATTACCTTATATTTCTGCCTCCTATCAATCCACTCCACCAACTTGTCAATGTCCTTTTGGAATTCCAGTGTCCCCCTCACAGTTTACAATTCTTCCAAGATTAGTGTCATCTGCAAACTTTAAAATTGTCCCCTGCTCACCAAGTTCCAGATCATTAATACAGGTCAGGAAAAGGAAGGGTGCCAATACCAACCCTTGGGGAACTGCACTACAAACCTTCCTCCAGCCCTAACAAGTATCCATTAACCCTTACTCTCTGTTTCCTATCACTCAGCCAATTTTGTATCCAAATTGCTACTGTCCCTTCTATACCATGACACATAACTTTCCTTACAAGTCTGTTGTGCAGCACTCTATCAAACGCCTTCTGGAAATTCATGTAAACCACATCAACAGCATTGCTCAGCAAGTCATTGTTGCTTCTTCAAAAAAAAATCAGCAAGATTTCCCCCTCAGAAATCCATGTCGACTCTTTCTAATCAAACTACCCTTTTTCCAAAGTAACTACTAATTATATGCCAATTAATTATTTCCAGAGGTTCTTCCCCAAAGTTAAACCGAATGGTCTGTCATTACAAATTTCCTTGTATAAAGGTGAAATGTTGCAATTTCCCAGTCTTCTGGCACCTCCTCAGAGTCCGGGGAAGACTGAAACATTATGGTCAGCGTTCCCCAATTTCTACCCTCATTTCATCCAATTCGGGATAAGGCTATTTTGGATCTGATGTGTAATAATGTCAGAGTAAAAGATCAAAGAAACAGTGACCATTACGTGGTACAATTTAGCATTCACTTTGAGAGAGAGGAACTTGGGTCGGAAATAACTTTTTGTCATTTACATAAATTATTTGGATGAGAGTGTAAGAGGCACAGTTAGTAAGTTTGCAAATGACAACAAAATTGGAGTGGACAGTGAAGAGGGTTACCTCAAATTACAACAGGATCTTGACCAGATGGGCCAATGAGCTGAGAAGTGGCAGATTTAGTTTAATTCAGAGGTGCTGCATTTTGGAAAAGCAAATCTTGGCAGGACTTATACACTTAATGGTAAGATCCTAAGGGAATGTTGCTGAACAAAGAGACCTTGGAATGCAGGTTCATAGCTCCTTGAAAGTGGAGTCACAGGTAGATAGGATAGTGAAGAAGGTGTTTGGTATGCTTTCCTTTATTGGTCAGAGTATTGAGTACAGGAGTTGGGAGGTCATGTTGCGGCTGTACAGGACATTGGTTAGGCCACTATTGGAATATTGCATGCAATTCTGGTCTCCTTCCTATCGGAAAGATGTTGTGAAACTTGAAAGGGTTCAGAAAAGATTTACAAGGATGTTGCCAGAGTTGGAGAATTTGAGCTTTAGGGAGAGGCTGAACAGGCTGGGGCTGTTTTCCCTGGAGCGTCGGAGGCTGAGGGGTGACCTTATAGAGGTTTACAAAATTATGAGGGGCATGGATAGGGTAAATAGACAAAGTCTTTTCCCCAGGGTCAGGAGTCCAGAACTAGAGGGCATAGGTTTTGGGTGAGAGGGGAAAGATATAAAAGAGACATACAGGGCAACGTCTTCACACAGAGGGTGGTACGGGTATGGAATGAGCTGCCAGAGGAAGTGGTGGAGGCTGGTACAATTGCAACATTTAAGAGGCATTTGGATGGGTATATGAATAGGAAGGGTTTGGAGGATATGGGCTGGGTGCTGGCTGGTGGGACTAGATTGGGTTGGGATGTCTGGTCGGCATGGACGGGTTGGACCGAAGGCTCTGTTTCCATGCTGTACATCTCTATGATTCCACAACTATACTCAGCTTAAACAAAGGCAATTACAAAGTAATGAAGGCAGAGCTGGCTGAAGTGGACTGGAAAAGGAGTTTTAGCAGCAAAGACAGTTGGGGAACAATGACGGATATATAAGAAAATAGTTCATGCTTCACAGTGAACATACACCCCAGTGAGTGAGAAGGAGTCTCAGAAGAGATAAGCCAATCTTGGTTAACCAAGGAAGTTAAAGGATCGCATCAAATTGAAAGGAAAAAAACTGTACAATTTGGTGAAAATTAGTGGTAAGCCAGAGCACTGTGAGTTTTAAAAACTGACATGACAAAAAAAATGGAGAAGATAAACTTTTATGGTAAACTTGCTGTAACATCAAGAGCTCCTTTAAAGAAGTAAAAGGGAAGAGAGAAGCCAAAGTGAACATAGGCTTCTGAGGAATGAGACTGGGGAAATAATAATGGGGAATGAGGAAATGGCAGAGGAATTGAATAAATCAGTCTTCACAGTAGAGAACAGTAATAGCATTTCCAAAACACGAAAATAATCAAGGAGCAAAAGGAGGAGAGAAAATAAATACAATGACTATCACTGGAGAAAATGTGCTCGGGGCTTAAGACCAAGGCCTGAGCATTCACCAGTCTGTCCTGTCCACTGAAGAATGGGGGTGGAAGAGAATTGTGGCAGGGGAAAAATATTCAATGGCCTTTCAGTTAAATAATTTTAAAAATCAAATGGATAATTGAAGTGATTTATCAGATTAAATAGAGATAAACCTAATATTTATGAGAAATGGTTCTGTAGATTCGCAGCAATGGTTCGAACATGTCTTCTCAATTCTCGCCTTCCCTATCACCCATCCTCCCCAAGTCTATTGCAACAAAGTCATGAACTATGTCATATCCCACTCTCATGGCCTCATGGTGAAACCTGATGAGATTGATCACACAAACGTTAGGGTAGGGAGAGAGGGTGGAGATCATCCAAGTGCAAATGATAGCAATCAAATACTCCTTTGGGAACATGATTCTGAATAGACATGATTGTATCCCATCACACCCCAGGCAATCTTGCATAAATTCCCAGATGAAAAGATGTTTTTCCTCCTCCCATCACCACATAGTTATCTCACTTTCTATATTAAAGTCACACAGTCAGTGTGTGCTCTATTGCTATCCAGTATGATTCTCAATAAGTCCAAGTAAGAATAGTGTTTTATTGGGTTACTCACGAATGAGTCAAAAGGAGACACTACCTAGCAATCAGCCAAAACCAAAGTGTTTTCAGGAGTTATTTACAACTCTCAAACATCTTTCCGCTCCTTCCGTTCTCAGATATTTATCTAGCTTCCTCTTAAACACATTTATACGATTCACCTCAACCAATTCCTATACACGGATTCCTGAAAACAGCTTCCATAAACTGCATACCTTTGCAGCTTTCTGAGACTGTTGAGATCAGAGAGTTGGACTGTTTCACAATATGGGGTACATTGGTAGAGATTCACGTGCCTGAAGTTGCTTCTCAAACCTCTACAAAGACCCCTGGTTCAGAAGATCACTTATTGCATAGATCAAGCCAAAGGCAGCTGTGCAATTTATTCCCTACTCAAATGGTTAAGACATGGGTGTCCAAAATAAGGGGCTTTCACTATCTGTGCACTTCTTGACTTTTGTTCCCTACAACACGTCCAAAGTTTCAGGTCTTGTAAATAAGACATAACCACAGAAAATGTGCATTTCTAAACTGAACAACTGATGAATATGTCAAGAAAAATCCCATGTCCGGATTTATCATCAGGGCTGCGTTAATTAACGATGGGATCAATGTTTTCTTGCTCCTCTTATTTTGGGATCAATGCTCCAATGTCCATTTCAATGAAATTCACCCCAATTCTTCTCCAGATAAAAATTTATTTGAGGCTTTATGACATTTTGGCAAACGGGAGGGAAGAATTAGTGGAGCAGTGGGATGGGTGAGGAGGCAAGAGAAGCAAGAGTCCCACTTCAACACTTCCATGTTATCAAACTATAAAACCAAGCCAATAAATAACCATCTTGCCTAGAATGAACAGCCTGTTGCAGGAACACAGGAAGAAATGTAAAGAGGATTTTTTTTAATAAAAGGAGTGTGTTTTTGATGTATGTCTCAGTTTAATCACCATCTTATCACAGAGCTGCACTAACTTTAGAATCCGTTACCATTTCTGCGAAGATGCAGCCAAGACTCCAGATATCAACTGCAGTGGAGTAATATTTACATCCCAAGAGGATTTCAGGGGCTCGATACCACAATGTGACAACCTGCAAAAAAGAAAAAAAAATTTCAAACTCATACCCACCTTACTTCCTCTAACAGATCTTTGGACGTTTTAGTCCAAACAGTGATATTTATCAATAATAATAGTCCCTGACAATGGAGAAATTGCAGAGAATTCCACATCAAGGCAATCAAGATTCTTTAATAAATATTCACTTTGTTGTATTTAAATTTGACAAAAAATTTTCCCTTGGTCTCTATTTCTCCTACTTACCCGAGCTCTAACCCTCGGAATAAAAGCCATTAATGCTGGAAATACTCAGCAGGTCAGGCAGCACCCATGGAAAGCACAATCCAAAGAACAATGGTCATATCTTCTCAACTCCTGCACCATATTAAAAAAAAGGCCCATTTTATTTTATTTTGGTTGCCACTCAAAATAAACAAAAATAATTTCAGAACGAGTTCAAAGACCATCTCAAAATAAACAAAAATAATTTCAGAACGAGTTCAAAGACCATCAGCAAATGGATCAAGGACAGAAGAATGCAGTTATGAAACTCTATGCCACTGAATGGCAAAATGAGTTTCACTGACAAGCTGCAACCCCAGTCGCAGTTACTATCAAACACAAGAAGCTCCAGCCTCTAGTTGCCCATTAAAACCTGTCACCCATTGCTCTCTCCTCTGCTTCTGGGAATGATTACATTACTTGCAGCTGCTATGAAGGTATAGGTATATGCTGTACCTTTAAGAGAGAGAGAGAGGAAGCTGGTAAGGACTGAAAGCACAGAGAGTGTGCTGAACAATTTAAAAATGTAACATTTGGTTGACACAAATAGCTGGTGCTGTCTTGCCATGGTACAAAAACAGATTCAAATTTGGCCAGTTTAAATTATGTCCCAAATACCAAAATCCAATCGAATTTGAATTTAACGTTTTGATGACATCAAACCAATGAAATGATCCGATGTTTTAGGGTATAAAACTGGACATTTTGAACAGCTGGGCGAGAACTGCCAAGAACACCAACAAGTATAGACTGCTAGCCAGCTAGCTCTCTGAAAGGTACCTGTCCATTAGAAATTTGTGCAGCAGAACCCCAAAGCCGACCTAGAGAAATCTACAGAGAAAGATTGACATCTGATGATGACAACTGGGTTCAAAGTTGATTTGCCGTAACTTTAAGAGGGAATGTATCAGACCAGTATTGTAGAGTGGGATGTAAAAGATAGGTTTAAGAGAAAGGAGTTGTAAGTAGTTGTGGTTTTAATGTTCTCTGTTGGACTTAAAGAATAAAATTGTTCATTTTTACTTTAAATACGGAAATCTGGGATAGTTCTTTGCCTCTTGAGATGAGCTTCTGTTTGTCGGATTTAAATTAGCAGAGAGGTTTACCCAGTGTCGTAACACAGCAAAATGAACAATTCCCATCCCGTGATACCTTGGCACATGTTGCTGTCCATTTGAATCGCTGTATTCAGTTAAGGGGACGACATACCTCATGGGTGTATGTGCGAACAGGCACGCCAAAAGCTCTTGCAAGTCCAAAGTCAGCTAGTTTAATTGCACCCTCTGCATTGATCAGGAGGTTCTGCGGTTTCAGGTCACGATGAAGTACCCGATGAGAATGGCAGAATGCAAGTCCTTGCAGTAGCTGGAATAGATAGCTCTGAACAAGAGAAACACATAATTATTAACCAATACACAATAACCAAATGCACAGATCACAGTAACCACTGGGTCGGAGTCAATGATATATAGAACTGGAATAGCTCAACACCCCGTAGCTAGTATGCAAACTTCATCGGAGACTCCTGGGCTCCCATTCATATAGCTAATTTAGATGATAAGTAAGGTCTTTAGACCAGGGCTTTCCTAAGTGGGGTCACCAGCTCACAGGCTGTGCCAGGAACTCTGACCAAGTGAACAGTTATCAGGCAGCTTTAAATCCTTGCATTTTTTTTCAAACATGGACTAATAACTTAACCTAGAGGGTTGGGTCCTAGCAGTAAAAATGGCAAGTCTCACAAGCTTTTTTAAAAAAAATTCTGCTCACAGCACTCTATTCCACACCCTTTGCTCTTAAAGGTCACCCCACACTCCCAGCTTAGAGTGTATAATGGCTGCAGGGTCTGAGCTCAAAATTAAAAGCAAATTAAGAAAGCCTTGCAGTTCAAAAAAAGATTAAACAATAAGATTCATGGGTGTACATTCACAGCTGTAAAAATAGCAGAATACTGAGATTCCACCTCATTCCCTAGCTGTATATAGGTTTGAATATCATAAAGGACAATAAACAAGAAATCTCTCTCACAAAAGGTTGAAAAGAATCATGTTCACTTGCTTCAAGAGAAGACCTAGTTTTCAAGAACTGATAAAACTCATGTAGAATTGAGGCACATAATGCCAAAGACCAGAGTGCAGAGCTTTGGTGATCCAATGATGTCAACAGTAACAATGGACCAGTAGGTCATCCTTCGCCTGCCCAGCAGCAGATAATTCCTGCAGTTTTAAGCAGGGGCCATCTTAAGAAAGTGTGGGTGACACAGGGCTACATTGAAAACACTGGAAAGCATCAATATAAAAGGATTTAAGGAGACACAATGTGTAAAATGTTCACATAGAATCAGGACAAGGTCTTCAGCTCATCAAGAATGATTCCACCATTCAATTATACCCTCTGGTTCCAGACACCCCGACAAGAGAAAATGACACCCTGGACAAGGGGTCATTTCCAGAGTCACATGGGGATAGAGCAAAATCTCCACACTGAAAATGCACAAGCTGGCATTGTGAAAGTAGGCGGTGACTTCAGGTTACGAAAAATAAAATTGGTTTGAAAACCCCAGTTAAAGAAAGTGAGGGTTATCATTAACTAAGAAATTGACACACATTAAAAGATGAAATCTGTTGCTCTTCTATATGTAACAAATATCGCTTTCCCCACACATGCAAAGGATTTGCCAAGTTAAACATGCCACCATCAAAAGGAGAGGTTAGCATGACATTACAAATTGTGCGCACAAGCTGTCTGGAGGTAGCTTTGGATGGTAAAGGACCACTTCCTGCAGAGGCGCAGCACCATACTCCCCTCCAAAACACCAAAAGGGACATGATGGCTCAGTAGAATGCCCAATGTGTGTTCTGACCCATCTTTCTTTCTCCAATCAAACCTTCTGCCAAGGATAGTTCCTCCCTTTGGTCAATTAAGAATACTAATCCAAGTATACAGAACTCAATAGGATCCTCAATGTACAAATCTGCAAATACCAAGCAATTTGTAATACAGGATGATTGTCCACCACACATGAACTGATAAAAGTACATAAAAATTGTGCTATCCAGATTATTAAATAATTTTGAAAACCAGATCCACTGTTTGTTTTTGCGTCATTTGGATGAGACATTCAGGTGGATGCAAAAGATCCTAGCATACCCGTTGAAATAAACTAGAGCTCTTTTTCCAACATTTCCTGCTCAAATAATACTGTCAAAAACAGATTGAAATGGTCATTTACCTCATTGCCATTTGTGGATCCTTGCACTGTGCAAGTTGTTGCCATGTCTGCCTACACAACAAAGCTTCAAAAACGCAATAAACTGGTTGTGAAGGAACTTTGTAATTCCCCTCGAATAAGAAACGTGCAAGTACAGCTTCCCATCAATTGCAGAATTAATCCAATGAATTTACCAAATATCATTTTGGGAAGTTTTAATAGGGTGGAGAACACATTTATATGAAGTTTTCTAAATGCTATAAAAGTTAAGGAAAGTCTACGCATTTGTGAATTGAACAGGTTTAATCAGCACCACAGATACAGCCACCATGTTGTCTGGAAAACTTATATATTAAGTCACTGCACAGCAAAGCGCATACTAGGGCAGATACCAGCCACCTCAAGAAGATGACCTGCTTTGGATCCGTTCCATTTTTAATTTTGCCCTATGAAACCCACATGATTTTACCTTGACGAGTGGCAATGAGATCCCATTGACTGAGGAGATGTCCATGAATTTCTTCAGATCCTGGTGCAGGAACTCAAAGACCAGATACAGTTTATTCTCCGTGTGAATGACATCAAGTAACCTGAAGGAGTAGGGTGGGAGGGGAAAAGAGGAATACTAGTAATCCAGCCATGGGTTCCAACTTCATTCCCAATTTCTTCTTGAAAGACCTCATTCTCACCAACTGTATGGTGACAAATACTGAAATTTGCAGGACTCACAATAGATTAAATCATTTCAAAAGATTCAATTGGCAAGCAGCAAATGCAAAACTGGTGGGATTTTTTTCCTCTATTTACACTTGAGCACTTTAAACAAGTGCTATATAAATGCAAGCTGTTGTTATAATGATAGTCTATAACTCAGAGGAAGATGATTTACTACATTCTTTGTAGATCAGTTTCTTGTCACACTCTCCATTTTCAACCCAGATTGATGAGATTCAAAAGTTTCTGCATTAGCTACACAGATCCTTTTACAACAGTCTGCACCATTGCAAACTGGTGAGATTAGCAACTCTGTCTGAGTTATGACAGAGCACATGCAGATTTCAATTTGTTTTGCTGAGCATCTCAATTCAGTTCACAAAGCGTGACCCTGAACTTCTGGTTCCTGGTCTTTTTCATTCTTTGCTTCACTCCCACTGTGCTTAACCCCCTATACTACGTGACTGTAGCTCAACAGAAGCTGGAGGAACAATATCTCATTGGGCAGTTTACAACCTTCTGGACTCAACACTGTGTTCAACAATTTCAGATCCTAATTGCCATTCCCATTTTTTTTTAGAAAAAGAGGCAGCAGCAGCTGCCTTTTCAACTCTTCCCTCCTATCCCTCCCTCTGTACTTAAAGTCTGTTACTTCTTGTCCGAAATTTTCCATTGTTTCTCTTTATTCTTCCATGGGATGTTGCCTGTCTTTAAATACCTTTGAATGGAGTGGCTTGTTTGGCTATTTCAGACTTCAGTTAAGTCAACCACATTGTTGACATTGAACGAATGCATAGGTCAGACTGGGTAAGGAGTGCAGATTTCCTTGCCTAAAGGGCATAAGTGAACCAAATTGTTTTCTCATAAAAACCTATCAATTTATGATCATCATCATGGAGCCTAGCATTTAATTCCTGATTAATTAAAAACTTACAGTTCCACCAGTTGTGAGGTGGAATTTAAATCTATATGCTCAAACATTAAACTGGGCCACTGTATTAGTAGCCCAGTGTCATTACTACAGCACCACACCTCCCCAACAAGCACCCCACGTCCATCATTTACCACTTTTGATAGGAGGTCAAAACCTGAAATAATCTGTATTTCTGTCTCTCTCTCTCTCTCACCATCCCTCCTTTCTGTCACTGGATGATAGACAGGCTTTGGGGAAGTCAGGAGGTGAGTTACTTGCCATAGCATTCCTAACCTCTAACCTGTTCTTGTAGCCACTGTGTTTATGTGGCAAGTCCAGTTGAGTTTCTGGCCAATGGTAACCCCAAGGATGTTGATAGTGGGGGGATTCAGTGATGGTAACACCATTGAATGTCATAGGGCAGTGGTTAGATTGTCTTTTGTTGGAGATGGTCATTGCCTGGCATTTCTGTAGTGCGAATATTACTTGCCACTTGTCAGCCCAAACCTGGATAATGTCCAAATCTAGTTGCATTTGGACACGGACTGCTTCAGTATCTGAGTCATGAATGGTGCTGAACATTGCACAATCAGCAAGCACCCCCACTTCTGACCTTATGATGGAGGGAATATTATATAGGAAGCAGCTGAAAATGTTTGGGGCAAGCACTCTATCCTGAGGAATTCCAGCAGAGATGTCCTGGAGCTGAGATGACTGACCTCTAACAAACACAGCCTTCTTCCTTTGTGCCAGGTATGACTCCAGCCAGAGAGTTTGCTCCCTGCTACTCATTGATTTCAAATTTGCGAGGGCTCCTTGATGCCACAGTCAAAAGTGACCTTCATGTCAAGGGCTCTGATCTCACGCATGGAATTCAGCTCTTTTGTCCACGTTTGATCCAAGGCTGTAATGAGGTCAGGAGCTGAGTGGCCCTGGTGGAACCCAAACTGGGCATCACTGAGCAGGTGCTGCTTGATAGCACTGTTGATGACACCTTCCATCACTTTACTGATGACCAATCATACACTGATAGGGCAGTAATTGGCCAGGTTGGATTTATCCTGCCATCTGTGTACAGGACATACCTAGGGAAAGCCCACACAGTCAGTATTGTAACTGCACTGAAAGAGCTTGACAAGGGGAGCAGCATGTTCTGGAGCACAAGTCTTCAGAACTATTGGAATGTTGTCAGGGCTCATAGCCTTTGCACTGTCCAGTGCCTACAACCATTTCTTCATATCACGTGGAGTGAACCGAATTGGCTGAAAACTGGTATCTGTGACGCTGGGGACCACTGGAGGAAGCAGAGATGGATCATCTACTTGCCACTTCTGGCTGAAGATTGTTATGAATGCTTCAGCCTTATCTTTTACACGGATTTGTTGGATCTTGAATCATTGAGGATTGTGATATTTGTGGTTGTTTAATTGTCCACTACCATTCATGACTGGATCTGGCAGAACTTCAGAGCTTAGATTTGATCCATCAGTTGTGGGATTGCTGATTTCTGCATATCATTTGCTGTTTGACATGCAAGTAGTCCTGTTTTGTAGCTTCACCAGGTTGACACCTCATTTTTAGGTATGCCTGTAGCTTCTGCTGCTCCTGCCATGCCCTCCTGCATTCTCCATTGAACCAGCATTGATCCCCGGCTCGATGGTAATGGCTGAGTGTGAGATATAGCAGGCTAGGAGGTTACAGATTGTGCTGGAATACAACTCTGTCGCTGTTGATAGCCCACAGTGCCTCATGGATGCCCAGTCTTGAACTGCTAGATCTGTTTGAAATCCAGCTCATTTAGCACAGTGATAGTGCCACATAGTATGATGGAGAGTATTCTCAACGTGAGTGGGATTCCATTCACACAATGACTGTGTGGTGGTCACTCTGACATGATGCGGTCATAGACAGATGCATCTGGAGCTGAGGGCAGATTGGTAAGGATGAGGTCAGAATTATTTTTCCCTCTTGTTGGTTCCCTCACTACCTGCCACAGACCCAGTCTAGCAGCTATGTCCTTTATGACCTAACTAGCTCAATCAGTAGTATTGCTGCCAAGCCACTCGGTGCTGGATATTGAAATAGTACATTCTGTGCCCTTGCCATCCTCAGTGCTTCCTCCAAGTATTGGTTGGGCATTGATTCATCAGTCAAGGGAGGACAGTACATGGTAAATCAGTCAGAGTTTTTCTTGCCAATGCTTAACCTGAAGCCATGAGACTTCATGGATTGAGGTTGAACATTGTATACAGTTGGAAGAGAGTTGCCCTCTGAGTCAATGTGCCACTACTACTTGGTCTGTCCAGTTGGTGAGAAAATCAGGGATGGTGATGATGGTGTCAAGGATATAGTCATCCTCATAAAATCATACCTTACAGACAATGTCAGGCTGTTGCTTGATTACCCTGGGAGACAGCTCAGCCCCATATCAGTAAGGACGACTTTGCAAGGGCTGTTTGTGCCATTGTCTTTTCTGGTGCCTAGGCCAATGTCAGTTGGTCCATCTGTTTCACTTCTTTGTTGTATCAATCACTATGACGTTTCAACAGAGTCACTTCCTAGGCCATTTCAGAGGACTTTGAGAGTCACACGTAGTCCAGACCAGGTAAGGATGGCAGTTTCCTTCCCTAAAGGACATTAGTGAACCAGATGAGTTTTTCTGACAATCGACAATAGATCCATGGTCATCAGTGGATTTTCAATTCCAGTTTTTAAAATTTAAATACCACCATCTGCCACGGCTGGATTCGAGCCTGGGTCCCAAAGTTTCTGGATTAATAGTCTAGTGATAATACCACTAGGCCATTGCCTCCTTGTTAGAGGATAAAGTTTGATGTTCACCTGAATTTTTCCATTAGGGAAGTGACAGTGTAGGAATTTACTCATTTTAAAACTAGGCTGCAAAATGCTCTGGCAGGCTGCACATGCTCACAATGTGTCCCCAATTAACAGCACAGGTACAGTGTGTCCACCTATTTGGAAGCACATTCCAGTCCTGCTTCAGAACAACTGTACAGGATGCTACCAGACTAAAGTTTGAAGTCACAGGTCTTTTTAGAACAGGTGAGAGATAGATGTATAATGGTTTACTAAAGCTACACTCCATCAATCACAAAAAGCAAAGACATGAACAGGTCCAAAACAAACCAGAATGTACAGACAGCTTTGACCTTATTATTCTGCTTCACTGTTTAAACATGAATTTCACCTCCCTGCTTGACCACTCCTTCATACCACACGTTACCTGGCTGCCTACTGCAGTTCTTCAGATCACCAGTTATTGATGGACTGGTGTAGCACGCAGTGCAGTATGAAAATGGGGGTCTGTTTCCAGGCATGAGGATGGTGTGGTTCAGACCTCCACTATTGCTTCAACTAAAATTGCACAAAACTAGAACCTCCTAATCACCCCAAACTTAATGGCACATATTTAGGAGTGATAATCTTTCTTTTTAAAAGAACTTCTTTGCATCGTCCGTAAGGCGATAAAAGTTTCAAACACCAGTTTGCTTGCTGGTGCATTTGGCCAGTTCCTCCAGATCTTGCTTTTCCATTTTGTTATTGCTCTGTTTCTTCTCTCGTAAATGTGGTGACTTTGTAAGTTTAGGAATTTGCTGCTGTTACATTTTTCTATTGACATAAATATATGTGAACTTCTAGTTAAAATGCCATAGAATCTACATCCTCTCAGAAACCATTAGTGCTGATCATAGAAATGGATCTCAAGGCAGCACAGAATCCCAGACAGCCGACAACAGGACAAGCTTACTTTGCTCAAGTATTTACCTCAATGCAATCTTTGCGCAAATTTCAGTTCACTGCTGCCAGCATGATCTTAATGAGTGCAAATATTCAGCTCATTTAGCGCTAGTGTGATTTTTGCGCAAATATTCAGCTCTTTACTGCTCTTAGTATGATCTTATCGCACACATTTCCCCCACTGCTGTACAATCTTACTTTTGCAAAATGGCTGCCTCATTCCCCCATGTAATGAAGAGCTTACTATGTGTAAAGTGCTTTTAGATGTTTGAGGGAATTCATTACATACTATAAAAATGTAAAGACCCACTTTACAGTCAATGTTTCATTTAACCACACAACACAAAGTCCTTACTCGACAATGTTGGGATGGCTGAGTTCCTTCAGAAGGGAGATTTCTCGTATGGCCGTACTTGGCACCCCCTCAGTTTCCCTGAAAGACAGCATGCAAAAGCAGTTTGTAAGACAATGATTTACTACACAGAATAATCAAAAAGAGAGACAAAAAACTGTAAGCTTATTCATATGCCAAATAAATGGATCCTGTCAGCTATCAACAAGACAATATAGACCTTTCTGTCAAAGTCTCAATATTCTCAGATTACTTTACATGAAAGAAGTGGAATTACAACACCTGCTAACTCTGCACCACCTTTTTAAAGCAGCTTACAATGAAACTATAGCAAAGGCTGGGTGCCCATGCCTGTGTGGGTCTGTGCACGGGACCATGTGTTGGACTCCGTCGTGGCTGTGTCGGACGGTGTGTTGTGCATGTGTTGGACTGTGCATCATATTGAGAGTCACACTGGGACTGTGCAGCACACGTGTTGCTACGCACCCATTTTTTGCGGTGTTAAATGAGGGAGGAATTTTGAGCAAGACACTGAGAGAAATCCTCTCTCTTCTACACACATTGTTATGGGCAAGTACACCACGATACAGTTTCAATTCTCATCTACAAGACAATGTTGTGTCAGGATAAGTGAAATGGACTTCTACATAGAGAGGGTATCTGAAGCAAATAATCCTGAAACCTTTAAGTTAGTTTAATGTTGACCTAAAGGAGGTTTGTCTGAATGGATATTCTGGCTAGTATAATGACATTATTGACAGTACTCAGTGATCCAAGTATTGGCAGCAGTGATCCAATCATTTTACCACCTCCTAGTCCAGGGGACGGTGGGAGCAGTTGTTACAACATGGGGTAATATATGAGAAGTTTGTTTATAAGTCTGATAACTGGGGAAGAAGCTGCTTTTAAAATCTGTTGGTACACGTTTTCAAACTTTTCAGTTGAGTTTCTGGTCAACGTTGACCTCAAGGACATTGATAGTGAAGGACTCACTGATGGTAACACCATTGAATATCAAGATCAACAGTTAGATTGTCTCTTGTTGGAGATGGTCATTACTTGGCATTTGTGTAGCGCAAATGTTACTTGCCACTTGTCAGCCCAGGTCTGGAATATTGTACAGATCTTGTTGCATTTTTGAACATGGACTGCTTCAGTATCTGAGAAGTCATGAATGATACCGAACATTGTGCAATCAATCATCGGTGAACAACCCCACTTTGGACCTTATAATGGAGGGAAGGTCATTGATGAAGCAGCTGGAAATGGTTGGGCCTAGAACACTACCCTGAAGAACTCCCACAGAGATGTCCTGGAGCTGAGATGACTGACCTCCAACATCCACAACCATCTTCCTCGGTGATAGGTATGACTTCAACTTGGGGAGATTTTCATCCCCAACCGAGCAACTGCCACAGACTCTAGTTTTTTTAAAGATATTTTTAATTGAAAAAAATTTTCTTTTACAAAATTATCAAATACAAAAACGTGGAAACAGTGTAACAACAACAACAACAATAAACAACAAACCAACTACTATACTAAAAGAACTCACAACTACACTCATTACACATCAATAAATAAATAAGTAAATAACGCTGCTCAGCGTAACAAGAACATAGCTCTCAACCTTCGAGGGCATCAATTATTACACCCACGTTTGCTCTAAATTCTTCCTTTCAGGACATTAGGCTTACTAAACCAAACCATTGTGGCTAGACAAAAGCACTAATTAAAATGGCAGACAGATTTGCTTCCAAATAATTCAAAAAGAGCTGCCATGTCTTATAAAAATTGTCCATTTTCTGGTGCACCATATTTCTAAGGAAGTCCAAAGGAATGTGTTCCATAATTAACTCATGCCACCCCGACAGACCCAGGGGGTTCTCAGACACCCAGCACATCAGAATGTTCTTCCTCGCACAAAAAGTGAGGATGCTAAAAAGCCTTCTCCCATGTATATGTAAGGGAGATACATTCAGCAAACCCAGGAGAAGAGAGACGGGGTCCACCTTGACTTCGGTCCCCAAGACCCTCTCTATTATTCCTGCTACAGCACTCCAGTATACACAGAGCCTGTGGCAAGATCACAAACGATGGGTGTGAGGGTACCTATATTTATTTTACATTTGGGGCACATTGAAGATGCTCCTTGCTTAAATTTTGCAAGACCATCTGGGGCCAGATGAGCCCAATGAAGAATCTTTAACTGCATAGCAGGGGTCCTGTTACATATCAAACTCTACCTCACATTCTTACAAATGTCCTCCCATGTTTCAGGAGTGATCTCCACCCCTCCCTCTCTCTCCCAGACCTCCCGTAATCACTCAATGTCACCAGAGGAACCTCCCCCCAACAAATGATAGACAGTACTCACTGAAAGAGTGATCCTAGCCTGAAGCACCCTCTTTTCTGTATCAGATCTATAACACTCAGTCAAAAGCATGGTCTCCTTTCGGATAAAATCTCTGATCTGAAAAATACGGAAGAGGCCCTGACTCGATAATCCTTACTTACGAGTTATTTGATCAAATGACATTAATGTTTCATCTTCAAACAGGTCACCCAAACAAGAAACACCCCTATCCGCCCAGGACATAAACCCAGGATCCACTGTTCCTGGCCAGAAATGTGGTACACCAACTATGGGAGTATGGAAAGATGTTTTAGACATATTACCCTCCAACTGTCTCATTGCCCTTCACGCTTTGACAGTGTTAATAACTATTGGATTGCGGCAGTGTTCTGCAACTATCCTCATTTTGTCCAGAAACAACAGGTTAATAAGAGGACACTCTGCCTGGGAGGCCTCAATGTCCAACCACATCGATGCTGAGTCCTCACAGGCCCAATCACTCTCAAAAGATAGAAGGGAGCTCAGCCGATATCTTCTGACATCCGGGAGATCCACTCCTCCCAACCCCTGGAGCATTTGCAATTTTGTAAGTTTAATAAGGGGCCACTTATGATACCAAATAAAAGAACTAAACCAATCATTTAATTTCCGAAACGTTTGTCTCAGAAAAAGCAAGGGAAGCATCCGCAGAGGGTATAATAAGCGAGGAAGAATATGCATTTCAATAAGAGCAATTCGACCTAGCCATGATATTAGAAGGGCCTCCCATCTTTGACGGTCTTGTTTAATCTTGTGAAACAAATAAACAAAATTAGCCTTGAATAACTGATCAAAACTGGGGGTAACAGACAGACCCAAATAAAGAAAGCTTCCTTGTGCTCCCTTAAAGGGAAACCCACCTTCAACGTCCAGTATTCCCCTAAGACCCCTCCATAGACATAGCATCCAACTTTGAAAAATTGATCTTGTAACCTGAGAAAAAGCCAAATGAACTAATACACCGTATCAAACAGGGCACCGAAACTGCCGGGTTCAAAAGAAAAATGAGAAAGTCATCCACATATAATGTGATCTCATGCACCTTCGACCCCACCTTTGGGGCAGCTATATTAGGGTCCCCACGAATGGCTTCTGCCAATGGCTCAATCACCAATGTTAAAAGCAAAGGTGAAAGGAGACTGCCTTGCCGACTGCCCCTACCAGTGTTAAAATTATCAGACCGTATACCATTGGTGAGAACCACTGCCAGAGAATCCTTACCCATCTAGTAAACACTTCATCCAGGCCAAACCACTCCAGAGTATAAAAAAGATGTGGCCATTCCACCCAATCAAATGTTTTCTCCCCATCCAAGGAGACCACCAACCCTTGAACCAATCGCTGCTGGCACAGCAACCTCCTAACACTATTAGAAGATCTTTATAAAGCCCATCTGATCCTTCTTTACAATAGAGGGCAACACCCTTTCCAACCTCAATTCTAGAGTCTTTGATAAAATTTTAAAATCAGAGTTTAAAAGCAAGATGGGTCTGTAAGAACCAGAGTCCTCCCCTTTCTTGAGGATAAGGCAAATATTCGCCTCTCTCAAGGATGGCGGGAGGCAATCCCAACTATATGAATAGTTATAAATGTCGAGCATCGGCCCTGACAGTATGTTTACAAATTCTTTATAAAACTCACTGGGCAAGCCATCAGAGCCGGGTGCCTTTCCACTTTGAAGCTGCCTCACTGCCTCCTGGATCTCTTCAGCTGTTAACTGAGCACTAAGGAGAGACGCCTGCTCAGCAGCCATACCGGGAAGATCCAAATTCCTAAAATAAAGACTCCATCTTATCCCATCTGTCCTCACAGCATTCAGAGTAAAACCTCTGAAATGCCTCATTGATATTTTTACCATCAAAAGAGTCCCATTCCCTTCCCTAATATAAGCAATAGACTGGGAGGTATTCTTCTTCCTAACCAGATATGCCAAATATTTACCCACCCTATCACCATGCTTAAACAGCCTCTGCTTTGTAAAGGAAAGTTCCTTCCTGGCTGTATGCGTAAGCATGAAGTTTAAGGTGAATCAAAGGGCTATGATCCGCTGCAGCTCAGTCAGTGATGATCGACTGTAATATGCCATCTCAACTGCCTTCAATCATGCCTCGAGCAGACGCTGCTGCACTCCCTTCCATCGCTTCTGGCTGGCAGAGTATGAGGTAATTATCCCTCTAACATAGGCCTTAGCAGTCTCCCAAACAACGGACGGATTACCAGCTGTACCTGAGTTGGTGGCTAAAAAAGCTTCACACTCCTAGAGATATTCTTGTCCTTGAGAATGAAGGGATCTAATCATCAGTACCGTGAGCCCATTGCATCACCCTTAAGCTTAACCATTAATTATACCGTTGCATGATCAGAGATGGCAATATTCCCAGCTGAACATCCACTTGCCACTTCTGGCTGAAGATTATTGTGAATGCTTCAGTCTTAACTTTTGCAATGGCATGTTGGGTCTTCCAATGAGGATGGGGATATTTGTGGAGCCTCGTCCTCCATGAGAGTTGGATTTGGTGGGATTGCAGAGCTTAGATCTGATCCGTTGCTTGTGGGATCACTTAGCTCTGTCTATCACTTGCTTATGCTGTTTGGTGGCTTCACCAGGTTGACACCTCATTTTCAGGAATGACTGCTGCTGCTCCTGCCATGCCCTCCTGCACTCTCCATTGAACCAGAGTCGATCCCTGGCTCGATGGTAATGGTTGAGTGGGAGATAAAGCAGGCCACGAGGTTACAGATTGCACTAGAGTACGATTCTACTGCTGTTAATGGCTCACAGCACCTCATGGATGCCCAGTCTTGAGATGCTAGATCTGTTTGAAGTCTGTCCCATTTAGCACAGTGATAGTGCCGCACAACACAACTGAAGTTATTCTCAATGCGGTGAGACTTCACCTCCACAAAGACTGTGTGGTGGTCACTCTTACCAACACTGTCATGGACAGGTGTGTCTGCAGCTAGCAGACTGCCAAGGATGAGGTCAAGTATGTTTTTCATTCTTATTGGTTTGCTCATCACCTTCCATAGACCCAGTCTAGCAGCTATGTCCTTTAGGACCCAACCAGCTTGGTCAGTAGTACTGCTGCTACTGAGCCACTCTTGGTAGAGTTTCCCATCCAGTATTTTGTGCCTTTCCCACCCTCAGTACTTCCTCCGTGTGGACTTCATAGTGTCTGGATTCAATGTTTAGGACTTACAGGGTGGCAACCCCACATCGAACAACGATTGAGACCGAAGACCATTTCCATTTCCGAAAATACTTGCCAAATGTTTGCTTGGAGATGTGGCTCTAGGATTGGGCCCATCAGCCACAAAGGAACTTATTACCAATGACACAGAATTCCTAGGTGAACAATCATACTCATTGCTCATGATGACGTATGGACAAAACATGGGAAACAGGAGCAAGATTGGTCATTTGGCCCATTGAGCTCTGTCCATCATTCAATGTGACCATGACTGATTCTGTATCTCAATGCCATACTCCTGCTCTTGCCCTATGCCCTTGTCACCTTCAGTGCCTAAAAATCTACTTCTTTGTTAAACATATTCAGTGATTCAGCTTCCATCATCAAAACATGGACTGTAGACTGTTAATATTAAAAACTATTATAATTGTATCATGCCAGTGGATTTTTGCCTACTTTGTTGGTGTTGGAATTCGGGCTAACGTCTTCTGTTGCTATCTCAAGACCCCTTCAGGTTAATTATAGTGCCCCTCATTACTACCTTAGCGAAGATTAAGCTCAGTCAGTAGAGAATCTAATCTGAAGATTTTCCTCGTCCATACAATGGCGTGCAGTACACAGCTGTACTACTGTATAAGTCATGATAGGAATCAGTAAAATGAACCAAAAACTTTAGTCAAAATCAGTGTGCAACGGACATTAAGGAGTACCTAAAGTTTTGGCATCATGGGGAAAGCAGATTGGACTACTGCCTCGATCATCAATAACTCTTAATTCTCCACTCCCTCTGTTGTTACAAGATCAGTCGTACACATTACAAGGCCTGTCGCCACCATTAACACAATCTGTATTTCAGGAAGTTACAGAATTCGGGCAGTAAACGCGTGCAGTATCTAATGTTTATTTTTTTTAAAAAAACTATAACTCCTCCCGTGGATAAAAAGTTTACACAAAACTATTGCAGTCTTAACCAGCGCCAACAAAGCATAAAAGTGGTTGCATCCTGCTGGATCTTTTGTGCCTGCGCCAAGACCCGTATATGCCGGTTATAATAATCTCGCTATCGGTCGCTCACAAACTTTCAAAAGAACCCCGCCACTCACGTGTCTAGTCGAATTTTCTTCAGGGCCACCACTTCACCAGTGTCTTTATTTTTGGCTTTATATACCACACCATACGTCCCTTCTCCGATCTTCTCGACTTTCTGGAAACTGTCCATCCTCTCTATCTTCCCCCACCACCACCACCACCTCCTCCTCCTGCCAGCCTTTGCTCTTCAGTTCGTCCCTCGCGAGACGATCAACGGCTCTGGTCTAAAGGGAAACGATGGTGACTTTCCAGCCGAGATTGCGGAACAGACAGAAACCGTAACAAAGTAACATTCAGCACCGCGCCATGACACTGCTTTTCCCGCGCTCCTTCAGTCCCACCCACATCCTATACCATTGGTCCAGGAAGTTCAAGCTGCGAGTATCATCAAACGAGTTGTCCCATGAAAGGAGCTTTCCAAGGATGAGAATATACTGGTGGAGCACATAACTTATTGAAAAGATAAAGTATGGACGTTCACTTTAAAGGCTTATTTTTGATGCCCGCCTTTATTTGTCCTAAAGCCACAAAATGTTGAGAGAGAATAAACTGAAACATTCTCAAATCACACAACACCAAGTTATAGTCCAACAGGTTCATCTAGAAGCACTAGCTTTTGGAGCGTCGTTCCTTCATAAACTAGTGCTTCCAAATAAACCTGTTGAACTATAACCTGGCGTTGTGTGATTTTTAACTTTGACCACCCCAGAACAAAACATGCACCTCCGAGTCATGAAACATTCTCGGTGGCCAAAAATCATTACCAGTGCACACTGGCTGCTATAAATGCTTTTTTTGACCCATTATTAGTATTGATCGTGATTTAGGACTCTTTCAAGAACCACAGTTTTTAAAATGAAAACTGTAAAAAAAATTGTAGTTTTGCACAAAGCCTGGAGAGTGTTTACCATGTGATTTTTTGGAACTTGGAGGTCCAAAGTGGAACTGTTTTATACATCACTTACTGTTTCCAAAAGATCAAGTGATCCTCAGAAAAGCAGAGCTGTTCAAAAAGGTGGATTTGCTAACTTTTGCTAGACAAAGTTAAAAATCACACAACACCAAGTTATAGTCCAACAGGTTTATTTGGAAGCACTAGCTTTCGGAGCGCTGCTCCTTCATCAGGTGGTTGTGGAGGTTAAGATCGTGCTCACAGAACTTCTAGCCAAAGGAGTTCAGTGTCATGGAGATGTGATATAGTAAATAATCTTAGATTAAAACTTTCATCTTTTATAATGGGGATATGCTGGTTTCTGTTCTTTGATATGTAAATTCCAGAATTTCTTTTAAATTACATTCTCAAGATATGATTCGGAGATGCAGGTGTTGGACTGGGGTGTACAAAGTTAAAAATCACACAACACCATGTTATAGTCCAACAGGTTTAATTGGAAGCACACTAGCTTTCGGAGTGACGCTCCTTCATCAGGTAATTGTGTCACCTGATGAAGGAGCGTCGCTCCGAAAGCTAGTGTGCTTCCAATTAAACCTGTTGGACTATAACCTGGTGTTGTGTGATTTTTAACATTCTCAAGATAGCTCAGCTTTTTAAACAATAGGTGTGAAGTCTGTCTGTGGCCCAATGCGATGTCAGACTGACAAACCCTCTGTGTAGTTTTACATGGATTCATGCAGTTTTTGAGCAAAATAAAATGTAATTCTGCAGAAACAGATTCACCCCATAAGCTGATATGTATGTGTATGTAGGAGCGACAGATTGAGTGGGCATGTGTGTGCTTGTGGGTGTGAGTGCACGTGATAGAGTGTGTGCAAGCTTGGTTAAATGTGTGTGAGAGTGTGATGGGATATGTGTGAGAGGGTGTGTGTTATTGTGAGTATGGGGGATGAATGTGTGTGCATGAGAGAGAGCTTGTGTGTGAGGGAGGGTTTGCATAGATGTGTCAGCATGTAGGAGTGTGTGGGTGTGTGTGCACGTGTGTGTATTGTGTAGTGGGGTCACCTGTCGTGCGACATGAACCCAAGGTCCCTGTTGAGGCCATCCCCATGGGTACCGAACTTTGCTATCGGCTTCTGTTCAGCCACTCTGTGTTGTGCTTGTCCCGAACTCCACCTTGGAGGATGGTCACCCGAAGGTCCAAGGCCGAATGTCCCGGACCTCTGAAGTGTTCCCCAAATAGGAAGGAACACTCCTGTCTGGTGATTGTTGTGCGGTATCCATTCATCCGTTGTTATAGTGTCTGCTTGGTCTCACCAATGTACCATGCCTCAGGGCATCCTTGCCTGCAGCATATGATACAGAGCACATTGGCTAAGTTACATGAGTACTCGCCACACCATGTACTCAGTGAGTACTCATGTGAAGTAAAATACAACACTCAAAGGCCCTGAAAACTGAATTACTAACTCAATAGAATAACTGAGCCTAATTGATTGGCTACCCTAACTGAAGATCTTCCATCACCCTGTGGCCAACAGCAGAGTAATCCTGATGAAGGGTCTTGACCCAAAATGACGACTTCTCCACCTCCTGATGCTGCTTAGCTTGCTATGTTCTTCCAACTTCCTGTTTGTCTCCTTTGGATTCCAGTATCTGCAGTGTTTTTCTCCCAAGCAAAGTCATCTCATCAGTAGAATTCAAAAGAGCTGTGAGAAAGTGCCCTCATTCCCCTTAGTGGTTGGACTCTTTCATACCTAAAATGTTCATTTTTGCCTATTTTTCCCACACATAACAAGTTGTTGTTATCCTGTCTGTGTATGAATGTGTGTGTGTGTTGAATTTAAAGGGCATGATTTGGAGGTGCCGGTGTTGGACTGGGGTGGACAAAGTTAAAAATCCCACAACACCAGGTTATAGTCCAACAGGTTGATTTGGAAGCACTAGCTTTCGGAGCAACACTCCTTGATCAGGCGGATGAAGGACCACCTGATGAAGTAGAAGCATTTCAAAAGCTAGTGCTTCCAAATCAACCTGTTGGACTATAACCTGGTGTTGTGGGATTTAAAGGGGATATAGTTTAAGCTTGTATAATTGTTAGTAACCCGTTTTGCCACATTAAAGCCTAAATGTATTCATAATACTTCTTGTGTTTATTGATGAAACTTAGTTGATTTTCTTTTGTCCTTGAGAACTGTAAAGCAAATTAACCACCTTGAACATTCAATGGGATATTTACACTTCTGGGACGTCTCTTGGAGTAGTAGTGGTTGATGACCAGCATGATCCTCCCATCAGAGTTGTAACAACCATAATTCTGTGATGGTGCTGCTCCTTTAACAAGGTCATGTTGTCCTTGGTTTTTTTTTAAAAGGGGTCATAAAGGCAGAGGTTCCGATATGTCTATGTTTATCTTCTTGTAGAAGGTTTCAAGTGCTTTTTTTAAAACACTGAGGACAGTGCAGGAGAGAGAGAGAGAGAGAGAAAACCTGCACAGTTACCGCCTTTGCTGTTTGAATTTGTATATCGCTGGACATCGGAGTGCATCTGGGAAAATTAACAAACAGTGAAATTCACAACTAATCTTGGGGGAACTGTTTGGGCGAAGTTCACAACACAGAATCAGATAAGTTAATTGTTGTTTTAAGTCTGTCCAAGAGAAAGGCTGCAGTAGTGAGTACAGTGGATTCTTTCTTGATTATATGTTTTTGGAGATAAGTCTCTTGATTAAACTTAAAATATAAGCCATAGCTATTAATTTAACCTGGGGCAGTGTTTGTAGAGGAATAAGACAGTGTTATTTTCTGGGTGTGTAGATTGTGAAGGAGCAAAAATGGCCTTTGCAGTGATGTGTACTTCTTGTCAGATGTGGTAGTTTAAAGAGAGTTTAAGTATTACTGTGGATTATATCTGCCATAAATGCTGTTGGACGCGAATCTTATCCGATCGAGTGGATCAGTTGGAGAAACACATAGAAGCAATGAGGAATTTGCAACAGCAACAGTATGTGATAGATGGCAGTTATAGGAAGGGGGGAAGGTCTCAGATACAGTCACATAGATGGGTTAACTCCAGGAAGGGTAAGAGAGGTAGGTAGCTAGTATCTTTTTGTGGATATGCCCATTTCATACAGGTATGCTGTTTTGGAATATGTAGAGGGTGATGGATTCTCAGGGGAACGTAGCACGAACAGCCAAGTTTCTGGTATTGAGACTGGCTCTAATGCAACGAGGGGTATGTCTGGTTCCAAGAGATCAATTGTGTTAGGGGATTCTATAGTTCAAGGTACAGACAGACGTTTCTGTGGCCAGCAGAGAAAAAGCAGAATGGTGTGTTGTTTCCCTGGTGCCAGGATCAAGGATGTCTCAGAGAGGGTGCAGAATGTTCTCACGAGGGAGAGGGTCCAGCAAGAGGTCATTATCCACACTGGAACCAATGACATTGGAAGGGAAAAGGTTGAGATTCTGAAGGGAGATTACAGAGAGTTAGGTAGAAATTTAAAAAGGAGGTCCTCAAGGGTAGTAATATCTGGATTACTCCCGGTGCTACAAGCTAGTGAGGGCAGGAATAGGAGGATAGAGCAGATGAATGCATGGCTGAGGAGCTGGTGTATGGGAGAAGGATTCACATTTTTGGATCATTGAAATCTCTTTTGGGGTAGAAGTGACCTGTACAAGAAGGATGGATTGCACCTAAATTGAAAGGGGACTAATATACTGGCAGGGAAATTTGCTAGAACTGCCGGGAGGATTTAAACGAGTAAGGTGGGGGGGAGCCAGGGAGATAGTGAGGAAAGAGATCAATCTGAGACTGGTACAGTTGAGAACAGAAGTGAGTCAAACATTCAGGGCAGGCAGGGACAAGGTAGGACTAATAAATTAAACTGCATTTATTTCAATGCAAGGGGCCTAACAGGGAAGGCAGATGAACTCAGGGCATGGTTAGGAACATGGGAATGGGATATCATAGCAATTACGGAAACATGGCTCAGGGATGGGCAGGACTGGCAACTTAATGTTCCAGGATACAAATGCTACAGGAAGGATAGAAAGGGAGGCAAGAGAGGAGGGGGAGTGGCATTTTTGATAAGGGATAGCATTACAGCTGTGCTGAGGGAGGATATTCCCGGAAATACATCCAGGGAAGTTATTTGCGTGGAACTGAGAAATAAGAAAGGGATGATCACCTTATTGGGATTGTATTATAGACCCCCTAATAGTCAGAGGGAAATTGAGAAACAAACTTGTAAGGAGATCTCAGCTATCTGTAAGAATAATAGGGTGGTTATGGTCAGGGATTTTAACTTTCCAAACATCAACTGGGACTGCCATAGTGTTAAAGGTTTAGATGGAGAGGAATTTCTTAAGTGTGTACAAGACAATTTTCTGATTCAGTATGTGGATGTACCTACTAGAGAAGGTGCAAACCTTGACCTACTCTTGGAAATAAGGCAGGGCAGGTGACTGAGGTGTCAGTGGGGGAGCGCTTTGGGGTCAGCGACCATAATTCTATTTGTTTTAAAATCGTGATGGAAAAGGATAGACCAGATCTAAAAGTTGAAGTTCTAAATTGGAGAAAGGCCGACTTTGACGGTATTGGGCAAGAACCTTTGAAAGCTGATTGGAGGCAGATGTTCACAGGTAAAGGGACGGCTGGAAAATGGGAAGCCTTCAGAAATGAGATAACAAGAATCCAGAGAAAGTATATTCCTGTCAGGGTGAAAGGGAAGGCTGGTAGGTATAGGGAATGCTGGATGACTAAAGAAATTGAGGGTTTGGTTAAGGAAAAGAAGGAAGCATATGTCAGGTATAGACAGGATAGATCGAGTGAATCCTTAGAAGAGTATAAAGGAAGTAGGAGTATACTTAAGAGGGAAATCAGGAGGGCAAAATGGGGACATGAGATAGCCTTGGCAAATAGAATTAAGGAGAATCCAAAGGGGTTTTATAAATGTATTAAGGACAAAAGGGTAACCAGGGAGAGAATAGGACCCCTCAAAGGTCAGGAAGTTGGCCTTTGTGTGGAGCCACAGAAAATGGGGGAGATACTAAATGAATATTTTGCATTAGTATTTACTGTGGAAAGGATATGGAAGATATAGACTGTAGGGAAATAGATAGTGGCATCTTGCAAAATGTCCAGATTACAGAGGAGGAAGTGCTGAATGTCTTGAAACGGTTAAAGATGGATAAATCCCCAGGACCTGATCAGGTGTACCCGAGAGCTCTGTGGGAAGCTAGAGAAGTGATTGCTGGGCCTCTTGCTGAGATATTTGTATCATCGATAGTCACAGATGAGGTGCCGGAAGACTGGAGGTTGGCAAACGTGGTGCCATTGCTTAAGAAGGGCGGTAAAGACAAGCCAGGGAACTATAGACCGGTGAGCCTGACCTCGGTGGTGGGCAAGTTGTTGGAGGGAATCCTGAGGGACCGGATTTACATGTATTTGGAAAGGCAAGGACTGGTTCGGTAGAGTCAACATGGCTTTGTGCGTGGGAAATCATGTCTCACAAATTTGATTGAGTTTTTTGAGGAAGTAACAAAGAGGACTGATGAGGGCAGAGCAGTAGATGTGATCTATATGGACTTCAGTAAGTTGTTCGACAAGGTTCCCCATGGGAGACTGATTAGCAAGGTTAGATCTCATGGAATACAGAGAGAACTAACCATTTGGATACAGAACTGGCTCAAAGGTAGAAGGCAGAGGGTGGTGGTGGAGGGTTGTTTTTCAGACTGGAGGCCTGTGACCAGTGGAGTGCCACAAGGATCGGTGCTGGGTCCTCTACGTTTTACGTAAATGATTTGGATGCGAGCAGAAGAGGTACAGTTAGTAAGTTTGCAGATGACACCGAAATTGGAGGTGTAGTGGACAGCGAAGAGGGTTACCTCAGATTACAACAGGATCTTGACCAGATGGGCCAATGGGCTGAGAAGTGGCAGATGGAGTTTAATGCAGATAAATGTGAGGTACTGCATTTTCGGAAAGCAAATCTTAGCAGGACTTATACACTTAATGGTAAGGTCCTGAGGAGTGTTGCTGAACAAAGAGACCTTGGAGTGCAGGTTCATAGCTCCTTGAAAGTGGAGTCGCAGGTAGATAGGATAGTAAAGAAGGCGTTTGGTATGCTTTCCTTTATTGGTCAGAGTATTGAGTACAGGAGTTGGGAGGTCATGTTGCGGCTGTACAGGACATTGGTTAGGCCACTATTGGAATATTGCGTGCAATTCTGGTCTCCTTCCTATCGGAAAGATGTTGTGAAACTTGAAAGGGTTCAGAAAACATTTACAAGGATGTTGCCAGGGTTGGAGGATCTAAGCTACAGGGAGAGGCTGAACAGGCTGGGGCTGTTTTCCCTGGAGTGTCGGAGGCTGAAGGGTGACCTTATAGAGGTTTACAAAAGTATGAGGGGCATGGATAGGATAAATAGACAAAGTATTTTCCCTGGGGTTGGGGAGTCCAGAGCTAGAGAGCATAGGTTTAGGGTGAGAGGAGAAAGATATAAAAGAGACCTAAGGGGCAACTTTTTCACGCAGAGGGTGGTACATGTATGGAATGAGCTGCCAAAGGATGTGGTGGAGGATGGTACAATTGCAACATTTAAGAGGCATTTGGATGGGTATATGAATAGGAAGGGTTTGGACGGATATGGGCTGGGTGCTGGCAGGTGGGACTAGATTGGGTTGAGATATCTGGTAAGCATGGACGGGTTGGACCGAAGGGTCTGTTTCTATGCTGTACATCTCTATGACTCTATGACTTGTACAATGAAAGGGGAGTGGCCAGTTCTCCCAGTTCAGGGTTTGGTTTGGTTTCAACAGTCTGGCTGTATTTGTTTTCAGCTGCTGGTCATTCCAGGGTGCTGGACCCAAAGAAACAGCTCCATGTTGATCCTTTCTCTCTCTGCAATCTCTCACCTGTAAGAACCTGTGTTTGATTTTACCTTTTGTTTTGCTAAGGGGGTGTTTATGGGGATGTTGCAAGTATTTGGAACAGCATCATTAAGTTGCATTGGAGTCGATTGGGTTTTCAAATAATTATGTTATTCTAAATTTGGTTTTCTTTTGTTCGTGTGTAAATAAATTCTGTTTTGTTTAAAACTGAGTAGTTGGGCTACCTGCATCACTCCTGGAATGTCCACTCTGAACCTGCTTAAAACAACAAGAAAGGTTAGGGTCTGGGCTACCTTCTTGAAATACTTTGAGGGGCTCTGTCCTGATCCATAACTATTCCCACATACAGAAGAGTTGAATCATGAAGTTGACTGTGTTCCAGGCAATGGTACAAATGGGGTGAGTGTGGAAATGGGTTGGCATGCATATTTTTGGAATTGTTTTATTTTCTGTTGTATTCTGCATTTTGGGACAAAAATCCTCCTTCTGAACAGGATTCTTAAAGACTCTGGATAATTCCAATACAAAAGAAAACAGTGCAAGCTAACATAATGGTATGCTCTACACTCCCAGATCAGGACATGTTGTGAAGAGGTAGAGTATGTGAAGAGGGAATTTATCTTAATGAGTAACTTCAATTGACCAAATATAAATTGAAAAGCCTTGGTGGTCTGAGTCAAAGTGGACCACAAATAGTGGTTGATTATTTTGTGGTTCCATGTTTTGTGGAACCCACAGGCTGTGCCCTGGAATCAATGTTTAACACGTCAAATTAGTGATAAATACAAATTCAGAAGAATGTGAACAATACAGTCAAAGCTCATCAGGGGACATGGTCATGATGTATATTGCTCAGGGGAGGCTACATTTTGAGTGTTATTAGATTAGATTACTTACAGTGTGGAAACAGGCTCTTCGGCCCAACAAGTCCACACCGACCCGCCGAAGCGCAACCCACCCATACCCCTACATTTACCCCTTACCTAACACTACGGGCAATTTAGCATGGCCAATTCACCTGACCTGCACATCTTTGTGACTGTGGGAGGAAACCGGAGCACCCGGAGGAAACCCACGCAGACACGGGGAGAATGTGCAAACTCCACACAGTCAGTCGCCTGAGGCGGGAATTGAACCCGGGTCTCTGGCGCTGTGAGGCAGCAGTGCTAACCACTGTGCCACCGTGCCGCCCACATGCCACCGTGCCGCCCATTTACATTTAGTTCTGGCCTTGAAACATGAGGGAGACATTCAGATCTTGCAGGCAGTGTAGAAAACAAAATCATAAGAAGAATCCCTGATGTTCAAGATTCGAATATTGAGTAAAAGCTGGAGCAAAAGCGATTTTCATTCTTAATAAGAGGCATCTGAAAGATGGTCTTAAAGAAGTATATTCTGATAGTAACGGGCATGGAATTAGTGGATTTGGAAAATCAAATTTTAAGAGTCAGAAAAGGTGTCTCAGAAGTAATAACATGGAAACTTTAGACTGAAATCGATAAGCACTTCTTCACAAAAAGTGTTCAATATGTGGAATGGACTCAGTAATGGAGGCAAAAATCCTGGAATAATTTAAGATTCACTGAGTATTGCAGTTAAGGAACTTGTCTGTCATTCTGGTTGGTTGTCTGGAGGCTCTAAAATTGGCTGAATGGTTTTCTACATCCAAAATTATCCTGTGATCTTGTCAGGGTAAATGTCATAACACTTGAAACATCCTGCAATCCTGATAATCTCACCAGACGTTAGGACTGGGAAAGATTAGCATGAATTGGGATTGTTACGTTGGATCAGATTTTGACATATAATGTCCATGCAGAATCCTAGTGGTCATAGTACTGGACACAGCTAATCGTCCTGTCATGGCAAATTGTGAAATTGAATTTGGTCATTTATGGTCAGGCTTCAGAAAGTCACCAGTCCCACACTATATTCACTTGACTCATCATGCCCTCTGAGGAATAGGGATAGACCATAAATCCCACCTTGCCAGTGCCACCACATTCCAAGTAAAAAAGGAATTTTAATCTAATATTTAGGTAGAGATGAACTTGAATGTTTTATTTCTAAGCTGGAGATAGTTACTGGTAAACATGTCATATTATCTTCCCACCATTTTAGTTATCACTTTATTTCCCTGTTTTTCTATTTGTGTTTTAATTTCCCATTGAAAATTTTGACTCCACATGCACAGTGAAGGTGCACTCAGAAAATTGCTGGGTTTTCCCCATAATTTGTTTCACTTTACTTCTTCCCACTGCTGTTCTCCATTGGAGCATGGAATTAGGCAGTGATTTTTTTGATGTCCTGAAGATTTTTTTTATTTCAAAAATATACTTTATTCATAAAATAATTTGATGGTCTGTACAGTTGGTCATGCCTTCCTGAGGAAGGGCTGATGCCCGAAACGTCGATACTCCTGTTCCTTGGATGCTGCCTGACCTGCTGCGCTTTTCCAGCAACACATTTTCAGCTCATGCCATACATACGTAAACATTTACATATAGGGATCAGAATTTATCATTTTTATATACAGGTCTGTACGTTTGTCAATCATATGTCCATATATTTAGCTGAGGCGTTAGCAGAGCCCAAATGACTGCGTGGGCCCCCTGTTCTTCTTAGGCAGGCAGATGTTACATGGTGGCCTTTCCCCACCATGCCTTGGCGGCAGCTGCCCCAAGCGTTAGCGTGTCCCTCAACACATAGTCCTGGACCTTGGAATGTGCCAGTCTGCAACACTCAGTCGAGGTCAACTCCTTCAGCTGGAAGATCAACAGGTTTCGGACTGCCCAGAGAACGTCCTTCACCGAGTTGATGATCCTCCAGGCACAGTTGGTGTTCATCTCGGTATGCGTCCTGAATGTCCTTTGATGTCCTGAAGATTCAGTTGTGAACATACTGCTGAAGTGCAAGGCCAGGATGGTCTCAGGTATGACACTCATATACTTGATCTCAGTAGTGGTGACAGAGGGACATTTTAGAAGTGGCCTTGCGAGGCTAGAGAGAAGAAATAACAACATACATGCCAAGCATCGGTTTTTCCAGGTCATAGGATTTTTGAACAGGACAGCTTGTCAGATTTTCCCACTAGCATCAGGGATTTTCAACCAGTTAGATCATTTGAACAACAGAACTTGTGGCTGACAAAACCAATCAGATCAGCCAATTATTTTAAACACTGTTCAGATATCGATCAGGTAAATATCCTATGAATATATAAAGCACTCATTATTATCATTAACTGACCTCAAGGTTTATCATTTTCCAAGGTTTTCAAAAGAGAAAATATCTGAAATGAACAGCAGAGTTGTAAAGACTAATGTTTGGGTGTGACCTTTTATTGAACTCTTGAGGAAATTGTGTTTCAATTATCCTCCTGAAGTGTCTTAAACTAAACCTGATCATTAACCAGTGACCTGCTGGAAAGTGCGCATGACAACTGATACGGACAACACTGGTGACCATCATAAAGCAATAAACACTGACAATAGCTAGTGACTCCCACATCCTGTCAATGAAGAAAAAAAAATCAGACTTTGCTAACATTCATGATCCAAACTCATATATGCAGAATGTCCATTTGGCAAAGTACCAATGGGTTACCAGCATCCAAGGAACCAATGCTTTGCATGATGCAAGAAAGATCAGTTTTTATATATTTTTCCTTATATTCCTTATGGAAATTTGGGTGCTATACTTCATACATGTTTGTGTGGGCTTGAAAGCAAAAAGTTAACAATTGGTTTGTGAATAGGTGTTTGCATTAATTAGGTGTAAATAAAGGATGGCACACAATCATTAGGAATATGAAACTAAACATTTAGACAAAGGTTAAGCAGTCAGAACAAAACAGAATGATTACATTGATATTAGAACAGTTTAACATGATTGAGTCTGTCTGTAGGAAAAGGGTAATTCAAAATGACTCAGCTCTTTGCATTGTTATGATTGTATTCCTAAATGTTGAATGTAATTGTGTTACCAAAGGTACCAAGGAACAAGTTAATCTCCAAAATCCTCTTAATCTTTGATGGCAAAACTACCTTTTGTCTTGTCAAAAACCTGATCAAAATATTAAGTAACTTAACAAAACCTTCAAATTAGTTTGTGCATTCAGTAAAAGACAGGGGAATCTTGAATGAAGCCAAACTTCCAAAGGGTTGGAAAACATGTGCTAGTCTTCTGAACAAATCACAACTTCATTAATTAAAAGTGGCTGAACAGTCTTGCATTCTTTTCATGGGCTTTAATCTTCCTGATATGCTGCTCATTTTGTGTCAGCACAGTTAAATGATTAAAGCACAAGTTTGTCCGAGACACAGTCATAAACCTATTTAGCCTTTTGCCTAACAAATTGCATTTACAAGTGGATGGGTTAATTTTACATTGGTAAATGGAGGGGGGAGGGGAGGGGGGAACAGCACTGGCTTAAAAAACAAAACTACCCACATAATTTGGTTGGTACATAGATGACAAGTGAAAACTGAAAATGTTCTCTGGCTTACAATTGGAACACAAGAAAGGGATGGCATGGAGTGGCTCTCAGTGGATTCCCTCTTCTTGATGTTCAGTCCCTCAATAAATGCCTTTGAATGAAGCCTTCCTCCAGAGCCAGCAAACAGACACTCCACTGTTTGCTTATTGTCCTCCCTGCATGGCAAGCCTATGCCCACTGCTCAGGTAATACCAGCTGTGGTGGGACGAGGCCCTTAACTGGGTAATAATTGACCACTTAAGGGTCTCAACTGGAAGGAGAGAAGGAAGGCCACACACAAGCCTTCTGCCCCAAACTTAACCAGGATAGAGGCAGGAAGGTGGTGAGGTGCCCCACCACCACCAAAACCTACCACCAGGGTGGACACAGGATTCCATCTGTAGCTACCATTGTAATGTTAAGAAATGGAGTAACCAGACCGTTATTTTAGTGATGCTGATTGAATGATAAGTGTTAAGTGTTGGCCAAGACATCAGAAGAGTTCTCTCAGTCTTATTCAAATCATAGAGAGTGGTTTGTGTTTGGAATGAACTTCCAGAGAAAGTGGTGGATGCAGATACAGTTACAACATTTTAAACACATTTAGATAAGTATATGAATAAGAAATGTTTGGAGGGATACAGGCCAAATGCAGGCAGGTGGGACTAGTTCAGTTTGGGAACAGGGTCGGCATGGAATGGCTGAGCGAAGGGTCTGTTTCTGTGTTGTATGACTCTATATCACTGGATTCTTTGTTTTCACCTCCTGACTTGGAGGCAGAGTAAGATCCAATGTATATGTTCTTTTAAGTATCTTCAGAGAGCAAGTATTAAGCAACTGCGCTATCCCATCTCTTGATCTTTGAGCAGAATAGATGCATTCACTGAAATCAATGAAAGGAGACTTTTGTTTAATTCCAATGAAATATTTCTTTTTTCTTTATTTCCTCTACCCAATCCAATTCATCCTCTTCTCTCCTGGAGGTCCGATCTCATTTTTGGGTGTGGTTCCATAGACTGCACCCGCTGTTCACTCGCTCCTTCCATCGTCATGCTTAATTTGCAAACTGATATCATAGGTATCAGTCAAGGAGAGGAATTGACAGAGAGATAGATCATCACAGACAAGCCCAGTCAAGACATACCCCATATTCAGAAATAGATACTGTTCAGCAGAGGTCACTGAATAGTGCTTGGGTGCAAGAACTGAATGATTTTCCTTTCTATTGTTCAGGGATGCTGATTCATTTTGCACACTTTTCTCTGTCCAAACAAGGTCAACATGGATGAGAGGTTAACCCTGGAATGTTCCTTGTTTACATTATTTGGCAAAAGCTCTTTTTGGATAGATGTGAAATCCCTTTTCTACTGATATTTTGGGCCAGACACTGAAAGGGTCTACATTCCTAAGCCTCTGTCATTGTCACGTGTTGAGGTGTATACCTCAGGGCCTTTAATGTCTTTCCCTTCAGCTTTTCCTTCACTGGCTATTGGGAAGTGTTTGTATTTCAGTCTATTTTTCCCCAAAGAGAAAACTTAAATTGGGGAATCGGCAACACAAAAGCAGGTGTGAACCTGAGTCTCCGAATTTGCTACTAAGCATCAGTGCCTGTAAAGATGAACAAATCAGCATTTGCACATTGCAAGTACTTGGATCCTGCAAGGACTGAGTGTTCTTTGCAGCTTTCAAAATAAGTACACCTATCACACAGCATCGTGAAACATATTTCTGCCTGTACTTATCCCATGCATATGGTCACCTTGTGTGCGCTACCCTTGAGTGTACTGGCTATGTAGTACTGATTTTGTGCACACTGACCTGTGTATTAATTTGAATAATTACAAAAAAAATCAGCACAGAACCAAATATAGTCTTGCTTTTTACAGGAAGGAATACATCAGCCTATACCATCAGATGTCATGAACAATAGGCAGCACGGTGGCACAGTGGTTAGTACTGCTGCCTCACAGCGTCAGAGACCCAAGTTCAATTCCAGCACAGACACAGACACATTCTCCTTGTGTCTGTGTCGGTTTCCTCTGGGTGCTCTGGTTTCCTCCCATAGTCAAAAGATGTGCAGATTAGGTGAATTGGCCATGCTAAATTGCCCATTGTGTTCAGGGATGTGTAGGTTAGGTGTATTAGTCAGGGGAAATGTAGAGTAATAGGGTAGGGGAATGGGTCTGGGTGGATTTTTCGGAGGGGCAGTGTGGACTTGTTGGGCCAAATGGCCTGTTCCCACACTGTAGGGATTCCGTGATTCTATGAATGAAACTGGGAGGACAAGGCCAAGCCTGCTAAAACTGCAAACTGCTGCTAACCATCGGTCATCCCCCAACCTGACACTGCTCCCTGCCTCCTGATCGCTCCCTCACAATTTCCACCCTCTTATTTGCTACCATCCTGATTATCATCTCTCCCAAATGCCCTTTTTCCTCTGATCTCCGGAAGAGGACAATGGGTTTAGTTTTATATTGGGAGAAAGTGAGGACTGCAGATGCTGGAGATCAGAGTCGAAAATGTGTTGCTGGAAAAGCACAGCAGGTCAGGCAGCATCCAAGGAGCAGGACAATTGATGTTTCGGGCATAAACCCTTCATCAGGAATTAAGGGCTCTTGCCAAAATGTCGATTCTTCTGCTGCTCGGATGCTGCCTGACCTGCTGCGCTTTTCCAGCACCACACTCTTGACTTAGTTTTGTATTGGTCTACCAAACAGCTAGACACAATGGGCCAAATGGCCTCTTTCTGCATTGTCAACATCAATAGTTCTATGAACTAAAGAAAATGAGAGAAGCATGCAGACAGAGAAAGTGAGACAGAATCAAAAAGAAAGAGAAAGAAAAGAAAACATTGACAGGCAAAGAGAATAGAATTCAGACAAAAGAAGACACACAAAGAAAAACCTGCACAAGAACACAAAATTGCTATAACATCATATTATTGAGCACCAGGAATGTTAAAGGATGATTGAAGCTGTGTAGCATGTAAAATGATTGACTGTGTACGATTTGATGAAATCGCATCTCTTAAAGGCAATCTTAAAATGACTGCCTGGAGACAAGTATTCAGTACCAGTACTATTTATCCATCAGCTTTCAAAAGGTTAAATTTGTTATAGTTTGCTTCACTGATGTCACAAGTAGGCTGGCTTTGCATTCATTTGATGGTTTTGCCTTCCTTAAAAGTAGCTTCTATATAAGATTCAATCTCTTCGTCTCTGAAGTTTGTGAAATGAAGAAGGAAGAAAAAATGCGGAACGATTTGCAGTTGCTCTTGATTTTTATCATTTGTGCTGCTCCTATGGTTGCCAGCTGTAAGTTCAATGTGCTTAAATAGAATTAATACTTTTCACATTTAACAGTGTGACTTGTTATAGCTTCTGTGGTAGAGGATATTCCTATCTGCATTGCTAATTGTATGACATTGGGGAATTCTGAAACTCCTGTTTTCCTCCAAGGCAATAGAACACTTCCACATTACTGAATGAAATCTGTTTTCAGGTTTAATAAACAATTACAATGCAAGTTCTTTTTAATACAATGTTTATTCAGGAAAATAAGTATTATATGTATAAAAATTGTATTTTTTCCAAACCAGAATTGGAATATACTCATGTTTTTACATATCTTAGGTAGTTTAAGAATGCTTTTAAGATTTAAATGATTACTGAAATTATTACAACTTTTTTTTCAGCTCAGGATGTTCCTCCCTCCTGTTATATAATTGTCACTAGACTTGCAACATGTTTTGGCAGGTATCAGCATTTTTAACAGCCTGGAGGTGTTGGTACTGTACTTTATTTAAACTGTTAGTTTCACAGCTCGAACTGCTACTGTCAGTTGAATTGTTGCAGTGTAAATTAGCTACAAATCAGATGACACTTAATTTCCAAATATAAGTTTCTGGGATTTTAGACTTGTGGTCCCAAGGTTTAGAATTCATTTGGTAAGTCTTTTCCGCAACCACTAACTAAGGATGACATTCACCCTCTAATTCCCCAGGCTGATACAAAATCCTATTTCTTATGAGCCATCACAATTTAGTAGAAATTTGTTTACCAGTATTTTAAACTCCCAAGAAATAAAGATGGCAGGGCTGAAGAAACTTAATGATGTTCAAACCCAAACTGTCAGTTTGTGACAAAGAAAGATGGATTTATATTTTGCCTTTCATCCCTCCATGGTCTCACCTCCCCCAACACTCTAACGTTCTCCAACCCTCCCATAACTTTGTGTTTCCCCAACTCCAGTCTCTTGTGCTTCCCCCACATCCCTGTGCCAATAATTAACATCTGTACTGTTAACTATCCAGGCCCTCAACTCTGGTAATCCCCCCATATTTAAAACGTTGCCAAATTTGCAGATAACACAAAAATAGGTGGGAAGGCAAGGGTGAGGATGACATAAAGAGTCCACAGTAGGATGTAGATAGGTTAAGTAAGTGGGCAAAATCTTGGCAGATGGAATATAACGTGGGAAAATATGAGGTTATAATGGAGTTGAATAATATTTAAATGGAGAAAGACTGCAGAGAGCTACAGAACAAAGGAATTTATGCGTTCTTGTCCATGAATCACAAACAGCTAGCAGTGGGTACTGGGGAAGGCAAATGGAATGTTCACCTTTATTTCGTTGGGAATGGAGTATCAAAATAGGGAGGTTTTGCTAAAACTAGGCAAGGCACTAGTCAGACCACAGCTGGAATACTGTGAACAGTTTTGGGCACCTTATCTAAGGAAAGATGTATTCACATTGGAGGCAGTCCAGAGAAGGTTCACCAGGCTGATACCAGCTATGGAGGGAACGTCTTACAAGGAAGAATGAGAGGTGACCTTATTGAAACATATAAAATTCTTAGTGGACTTCACAGGATAGATACAGAATATTTCCCCTTGTGGGACAGTCTCGGACCAGAGGGCATTATCTCAGAATAAGGCGTCACACATTTAAGACCAAGATGAGGAGGAATTTCTTCTCTCAGAGGGTTGTGAATGTGTGGAATTCTTGAACAACCAACGGCTGGTAAATATATTTAAAGCTGAAATGGACAGAATTTTAATCAGTAAGGTCATGAAGGGTTATAGGAAAAGGCAGGAAAGTGGAGCTGAGGATTATCAGATCAGGCATGATCTCATTGAATAGTGAAGCAGACTCAATGGGCTGAATGGCCTGCTTCTACTTCTATGTCTTATGCCTCAGGACATCACAAAACACTTCACAGGTGACTAAGTAGTTTTAAAGTCTACTCACTGCTGTATTACAGGAAATATCAAGGGTTCACAGTCAACCTAACATTTTACACATCAGATGTTTGTGCTGCTGTGTCAGTTAAACTAATGAAAGTTCCTGATTTTCCTTTGCTCCAGTACAGTTTGCTTTTCATTTGCAGTAGAAAACATGGTTAAATTCAATTAGATGTAGCAAGCCTATTACTTTGCCAAAAAGGACTAGCTGACTAAGTTAGCCCTTCACATCGGGACCATGGAGGCAACCACCATGATGAAGACTTCTTAGAAAAAAGTCTCAGTCATAAAGCATCCAATGGCTTGATGTGGGGTAAAAAAGAACAAGAAAGTAATTGACACTGAATAAAAAGCTTGATGCTACATACTTGCTTTCTTATGTTTAATCACAAGATTTCTTTGTCTTGTTCTATAGATGAACGCAATCTTGTTATTGTGTCGCCAGTCTTACCAGACCATAGGGGCTGCTCTCATTAGAGAGAAGCAACTGGTGGTGATTTAACCTGAGGGCCACCAGACCTCAGACAAGGGAAGAGGTTGAGAGGGAAAGTCCTTCATGGTAACCTCAAACCAGTGATGGGAATTGAACCCATGCTGTTGGCATCACACTGCTCTGTAAACCAACAATCCAGCCAACTGAGTTAAACCAATTCCCCAATCCCAATACAAAAGAAGAGTAAGGTGCAGGTTTTGTTTCTCCTGGCTTTGGTGTTAACACAATGTTATTTCCTCTATTTACTATTTGTAGTGAAGTCCTAAACACCAATACCAAAAATCTGTTCAGCATTTCACAAAATGTCATCAGAGAATCTTTCTGATGTCAATGACTTGCTGTGCTGTGGTTGGTGTTAAGGTAACTTCTGTATCCACGGGGAGTGTGAAAGTCACTCTTAAGTTTATTTAGTCCAATGTCTAGTTGTTTACACTATGGAATTACTAAAGGTTGTGTGTGTAGTGAGAGAGAGAGCGTGTGAGTCATTTTCTTGTCCTCTCTCTTGTTTCCTTTTTCTCTTTTCCCTCTCCCTCTGTTTTTAGCCTCCTACCATTCTGCTTGGCCCCTATTTTTCCTTGATTTTTCTCTTCTTTTTACACCTTCCTTTCCCTCCCTCCATTCCCCTGACTTCTCTCATCTTTTTATCTCCCTTCTGCCTCTCAGTCTCCCCGTGCTTTTTTCACCATCACCCCCACCCTTTACCCCTTGCTCATCCTTTTGCACTGTTCTTTCCCCTCTCTTCCTCCCTTTATCCTTCCAAAGTCTTTGACGATTAATCTGTTTTCAGATCTTCCTCTTCGTGATTTTCTTCAATCTCCTGAAGGTATAGTGATCTTACTGGCTTTGCTTCAATACCTGTCTGCAATCAACTCAAATGTCAATTGTTAAATGTGAAAGTATTTGGCAGGGATTTTGGGGAAGGAGGGGAGCGGATGGTAAGTGAGTAAAATGGAGTTAACCCCAATCTGCCAATGTGCACAAACATTGCTAGATGAGGGAAGAAGACCTCCAGTAAGTGCAAAATACAGCAGATGCTGGAAATATGAAATACAAAAACAATATGTTGAAGGAACTCAACAGATCTAGCAGCATCTGTGGAGAGAGAAAAACAGAGTTAACATTTCGAGTCTGGTATGGACTCTCTGTAGTGTGGACTTGAGATGTTAACTCTGTTTCTTTCTTCTCAGATACTGCCAGAGAATACCTCCAGGGTCACTGAGGCTTGTAGTGTGCCTATTGCCATCCTGGTTGAAATCAGATTACTCAACAGCGATCTAATCTGAGACCTTGTTTGTATGAATCTCAGTGCCACACTTGGCTGTGAATTTTATGTAATTTGGAAGACCCCACATTCATTCAACTTATTTCCAAAAATACTGACCTTTAAAGAGTTAAAGAATCAAAGAGTTTGGATTTAATTAATTAATCATACGAAATATCCTGCAAGTTTGCAACGCTGTTAATAGTTTAAAAAAAAGGAAACTCATTGCAATGAAGTGAAGTGATAATTGGATACAGTGTCAGAAACTACCATTAGCACATGAGAAATGTGTACAAAGAATTGAGCCAACATCAGCACATATTAGTAAAGTGCAGAAAGTCTTCAGAACTTTCTCGAAAAATATAGTGGGTATGAAAGTCCATATTTAGTCAAGTGCCTCTAATATCCCTTCATTTGGAGGTACGGGGAAAGATATACCATTTTTAAGGGGACAGTAAATGATGTCAAATTCACATTCAGTTGATGCATGACCAGTTAAATCTTTCTCATTCCTTAGTGAAATAGCTCCATTGTCACTTATAAAACATTGAGTTCAAAATAGCTCAGGTGATCAAACTAATTCAGTTTTGTCAACAGGCCAGCTATGTTACCATTGCAGATTTAGAGACTTCCAGCTGAAATGCCTTAAAACTATGTTAAAATGGCTTGGAGATTTAAAGTTATGACTCAGTAATAAACTGAACCGATTGCAAAGCAGCAACATTCCCTAATACAATGTGCTGCCAAAGATTATTCTTCAATCAGCACCTCTAAGAATTAATTATCTGGTATTTTATTTTATTGTTATTTGAAGGAGCTTGCTGTGCACGAACACTCCTAAAGTTACAGTTGTGACTATACTTCAAAACTATCTCCTTTCCTGTGAAGCACTTTGCGGTCACAAACAATGATGTATGTATTCTTTTCCTTCTTCTTTCTTTCTCATCCCAAATGTTGGCTTACTGAGGACACCAATATGCACAATGTATCTATTGTCTGCTGGGATATAGAAGAATGTATAGTGTCATCAGTCAGTCACCTATGTTTCCACGAAGCCAGCTATCCTTCATTCCTCCTCCTTCAGAGTTCAGACACATTGAAATGAAATGATAAAGTGCCCTGGCCCAAAACGTCGATTCTCCTGCTCCTCGGAAGCTGCCTGACCTGCTGTGCTTTTCCAGCAACACACTGTCAACTCTGATCTCCAGCATCTGCAGACCTCACTTTCTCCACATTGAAATGAAAGCATTGGGAACCCTGGCTGGACTGTAGGATTTTGATGTGCATTATTTTCTAACTTTGGTTGCCAGCCGTTTACACTTTGGTGGAATAGTAAAGAGATCATGCATCTTTAAGCACCTTTCACATCCTTAGAATGCCTTGAGCCAATGATTCACTTTTGAAGGGTTGTTACACAGGTAAATGAAGCAAATTATAGTCCACAAAAGGCATGATATGAATGAGTTTTTTTTTTGTCATTAACAAAAACAGAAATAGCTGGAAAAGCTCAGCAGGTCTGGCAGCATCTGGGGACAGAAATCAGAGTTAATGTTTCAGGTCCAGCAACACTTCCTCAGGACTGATGGTAGCGAGGAAAATATTGGTTTTCATAAAAAAGATAGGGTGTAAGGAGTAAATGATAGGTGGAGATAGAGCCCAAAGAGGGAAAAGAACATTTGGACAGATAAATGAATGGATAATAGTCAGCCAAGGAGAATGAATGGTAGACAAGCAGGAGGCTGGAAGAACACAGCAAGCCAGGCAGCATCAGGAGGTGGAGAAGTCAACATTTTGGATGTAACCCTTCTACAAATGGGACTATTAATGGCTAACAATGGGTTGAGTGTAATAGCAGACCTTCTGAATAACAAGATCTGGTGTTGGGTTAAGGACAAGGACATGGGAGAAGGTGCCTTAAGCCCTAAAATTGTTGAACTCAATATTGAGCCCCGAAGGCTGGAGCGTTCCCAAGTGGAAAATGAGGTGCTGTTCTTCCAGGTTGCACTGAGCACCACAGCAAGCCTGAGACAGAGTCAGGGAACAGGGTGGTGTGTTGAAATGGTAGGCAACTGGAAGCTCAGGGTCTTTTTTGCAGGCAGAACATAGATGTTCTGTGAAGCGATCACCCAGTCTATGCTTCATTTCCCCAATGTAGAGGAGGGCATATTGTGAGTAGCGAATGCAGTAGACAAGATTATGAGAAGTGCAGGTAATGCGCTGCTTCACCTGGAAGGTATGTTTTGGCCCTTATATACTGAGAAGGGAGGAGGTAAGTGGGCAGGTGTTACACCTTTGGTGGTTGCAGGGGAAGGTGCTGTGGGGCAGTGGGGGGATTGTTGGGAGTGAAGGAAGAGTGGACCAGGGCGTCCTGGAGGGAATGGTCTCTGTGGAAGGTGGATAAGGGAAGGGAGGGAAAATGTTTTTGGTGGTGGCAGCTCACTGGAGGTGGTGGAAATGGTGGCTGATGATCTGGATGTGGATGTTGTTGGGATGTAGGTAAGGACGAGGGGAACCCTATTGCTGTTGTGGGAGGGAGGAGAGGGGGTGAGGGTGGAAGATGTGCCAGACCTGGTTAAGGGCCCTATCAACATCAGTGCTGGGGAATCCTCGGTTGAAGAAGGCGGTGGACATTTCAGAGGCTCCCTTGTTGAAGCTGGCCTCATTGGAACAGATGCGACAGAAGTGGAGGAACTGGGAGAATGGAATGGAGTCTTTACAGGAAGCAGGGTGTGAGGATGTAGAGTCCAGGTAACTGTGGGAGTCGGCAGGCTTATAGTGGATACTAATGACCAGTCGATCCCCAGAAATGGAAACAGAGATGTTGAGGAAGTGAAGGGAGGAGTCAGAGATAGACCAGGTGAAAGTGAGGGCGGAGTGGAAATTGGAAGCGAAATTGATGAACATTTCGAATTCCAGATGAGAGAGGGAAGCAGCACTGATGATATCATCGATATATTGGAGAAAGAGTTATGGGTAGGACTGGAGTAATGAATGTTCCACATACCCCCACAGAGAGACAGGCATAACTGGGGCCCATGCAAGTACCCATGGCCACCCCTCTGACCTGAAGGAAATGAGAGGAATTAAAAGAGGAGGGTGGTGGTGGGTGGGGACGGTTCAGGCCTTTGTTCCAGGAAGAAGCAGAGAGCCTTGAGACCATCTTGGTGGGGGATGGATGTGTAAAAGACATTGCATGTCCATGGTAAAGAGAAGGCAGCTGGAGCCTGCAAACAGGAAATTCTAAAACTGGCATAAAGTGTCAGAGGAATCACAGATGTACATGGGCAGGGACTGGACCAAGGGAGAAAAGACGGAGTAAAAAGTAGGAAGAGATGAGTTCTGTGTGGCAGGAGCAGGCTGAAACAATGTGGATTTTCAGAAGGAGGTGGAGCAAGCTGTCCTGGGTTGGGGGACTACTGGGTAGGGGGACTATTAGCTTGGAGGCCGTGAGGGGGGAGTGCCAGATGAAATGAGGTCAGTGACTGTAGCTGATACAATGGCCTGATGTGCCATGGTGGGGTCATGGTCCAGGGAAGATAGGAGGTCTCTGAGAGCTGGCATTCAGCCTCTGCAACATAGAGGCTACAACAACACCACCTTTATCAGCAGGCTTAATAACAAAGTTGGGGTTGGATCTAAGCACGTGGAGTGCAGTCAGTTTGGAGGGAGATAGGTTGGATTGGGTGAGGGGGGGGTGGGACAGACAAATTGAGGCGACCAACGTCATGTCAACAGTGGCTGGTCATCTTTTTCAGAACACAGAGAACAAAGAACAAAGAAAGTTTACAGCCCAGGATCAGGCCCTTCGGCCCTCCAAGCCTGAGCCGTTCCAAATGTACTGTCTAAACCTGTCGGTCAATTCCTAAGCATCTGTATCCCTCTGCTCCCCACCTACTCATTCATTTGTCCGGACGCATCTTAAATGAATCTACCGTGCCTGCCTCTACCACCTCTGCTGGCAACGCGTTCCAAACGCCGACCACCCCCTGTGTGAAGTACTGTATGAAGTGTATCCCCTTTAAACTTTCCACCTCTCACCTTGAAAGCGTGACCTCTCGTTATTGAATCCTTCACCCTGGGAAAACGCTTGTCTCTATCCACCCTGTCTATACCCTTCATGATTTTGTAAACCTCAATCAGGTCCCCCCTCAATCTCCTTTTTTCTAATGAAAATAAACCTAACCTACTCAACCTCTCTTCATAGCTAGCACCTTCCAAATCAGGCAACGTCCTTGTAAACCTTCTCTGCACCCTCTCCAAAGTGTCCACATTCTTTTGGTAATGTGGCGACCAGAACTGTGCACAGTATTCTAATTGCAACCGAATCAATGTCCTGTACAATGTTAACATGACTTGCCAGCTCTTATACTCAATACCCTGTCCAATGAAGGCAAGCATACTATATGCCTTATGACCACTGTATCCACCTGTGCAGCAACCTTCAGGGTACAATGGACCAGAACTCCCAGATCTCTCTGCCCATCAACTTCTCCCAAGACTCTTCCATTCATTGTATAATTTGCTCTGGAATTAGACTTGCCTAAATGCATCACCTCACATTTGTCTGGATTGAAAGCCATCTGCCACTTTTCCGCTCAACTCTCCAGTCTATCTATATCCTCCTGTATTCTCTGACAGTCCCTTATGCTTTCTGCTACTCCACCAATCTTCATGTCATCTGCAAACTTGCTGATCATACCAACAGTGCCCTCTTCCAGATCATTTATGTACATTACAAACAACAGTGGCCCCAATACTGACCTTTGTGGAACACCACTGGTCACCTTTCTCCATTTCGAGAAACTCCCTTCAACCACTACTCTCTGTCTCCTGTTGCTCAACCAGTTCTTTATCCACCTAGCTAGAACACCCTGCACACCATGTGACTTCACTTTCTCCATTAGTCTACCTTATCAAACACCTTAGTAAAGTCCACGTGTATGACATCAACAGCCCTTCCCTTCATCTATCAACCTGGTCACTTCCTCGAAGAACTCTATTAAGTTGGTAAGGCACGATCTCCCCTGCACAAAACCATGTTGCCTATCAATGATAAGCCCATTCTTTTCTAATTATAAATAGATCCTATCCCTCAGTACCTTCTCCAGCAACTTTCCTTCCACTGACGTCAGGCTCACTGGTCTGTAGTTACCCAGAATATCCCTACTACCCTTCTTGTACAGGGGGACAACATGAGCAATCTTCCAGTCCTCTGGCACCTCACCTGTATTTAAGGAGGGAAATGAGGGACGTGCTATGTATGCCTAATCAAGCCAGCTTGTCACCATGGTTATGGGCCTTTCACATATGTGTAATGCCTTTAAATGTGTGCAAAATGGGGCAACGTTCACCCCGAAAAGAAACTTTCTGGCACTTCCACCAGCTTCTCCCACTTGTGAAAACGTCAGAAAATTATTTCTGTAATTCTTCTGGGGTTTCTGCAGCTCACAGAAGTTTGCCTCCAGAAGCTGGGTGTGTTTTTATGCCTCTTGACAGTTTCTAATAGTTCCAGTTTACTTACTGAACAGAGGAGTTGGCTCCTTGCTATCACTGGAGTGATCTCAGATTGGAGTGATTTTGATAACATTTGTTTTGTAGTATTAAAAACAAAGTTACAGGAGATCTGGAAAATGATAAGTATCAATGACTTAATTAAATATGTAAGCTGTGTTCTATGTATTCAACCTCAACATGGAAAACAATGATGTAGGTCATGGAACAAGCTGGGAACCAACCAGACCTTGCAGGTTTTGTGGACAATAACAGTTTTTCTTTGAACCTGTGCTCTGGCATGCTTTTAAAAAAAGGCTAAATGTGAAGTACAATTGCATGAATGTTTAAAACAAAAGTTGCAAACCTTACTTAGTATTTGGTTTCAGGTCCTCGCTAACATCCCTTTAACAAGCAGGATTAAGTTCCTCAGCTGACCATCACATGAACGAAGTCAGATGAAGATTTTGGGAGGCATGTGATGTGGATGTTCTCAGCAGGGATCTCGCTATATTACAATGTTTAGAGATGAAATCTATCACATGCCTCAAACAGCCTGATGTTTCTTCAGGCAAAAAAACCTAAACTCATAAACTGTGGGAATTAATGTCCTTAATGTCCTTAATTAATGAAATGAGAAAGAAAGTAGAAAAGATGAAAACAATCAAAAGAAACTAATTTGCTAATTCAGAATAATTTCAAATTAAAATTAACCTTTGGTCAATTCAACAGGATTTTAGGGGTAGATGTATCTTGGAGCTGTTCCTTGTCTCTTGTCCAGGTTTAGTTTAGACTAATTGAGATCAATTTGTATTGTTAATCAACAATTCCATTATTGTTTGATCATATGACTACCAGGAAACGTAGAAGGCAAACAAAATGAACCTCGATAGTTTCCCTCCAAGATAAATTATAAAGTCGAGCAGAATACAATATTGTGCCTTCAATTGCTTTTTGTGGTTTGGTCTTTTGACAGGGTCTCCTAATGACGGACACAGAAGGAACAAAGAGAACTTTTCCCCTCGACAGTCAACGGGCTACAAATCCTGGAATTCTGATCTTTATCCCATTTGGAAGAATGGGGACTCTAGATGGCATGACTGTTGGAAAGGTGAGAGTGTGAGACTGAAGTATATTACACGTTTTGATTGTCAAAATTGGACTGATTTGTGAAAATCAGTAAATACTAGAATACTTAGTAAAGCTGGCCTGAGCACTTCAGAATTTAATGAATTATTCACTCCTTGCAGGACATAGAAGAATTTTGTATTTCTTTGCACAAAAGCCTCAATCCTAAGTCAAGCAAAGGTTTATTAGTATGATAGGAAAGCCATTCTGCAAAACACTGTGTCTCAATTGCACCTCATTTTTCCTTTTATATTCCCCATTTTCCATTCACAGCACCCCATTGACTGACTGTATCTTTCCTGTCCAACTGAACTTTGTTCAATCCTTCATTCTTTCCTTGCTCATGTGCATTCTCTTTCCTTTATGCTCAATCCTTCCTATCTCTGTCAATGTCTCCTGCCCCATAACGCTCCAAGAACTCTGTATACCTACAATTCTGAGCTCTTGTGGATCCCCCTCTTCCTTAATCCCATAATTGATGGCCATGCCATTAGCTCTTCAGGCCTAAACTCTGGAATACCCTATCCAACCATCCCTGCCCCTTCACCTCTCCAATTAAAAGATGCTATTTCTTTGACCACGGTTTTGATCATATCTCCTACTATTTCCTTGTTGGCTTGATGTCTGATAATGTTCCTGTGAAGTGTTTTGGGACATTTCACAATATTATGTACATGCAAGTTGTTGATATCTCAGGTTGTTCACACTAATCAATCTTGATGTTCTAATTTAGAATTCAAATAATGCGGTAACGATATTAAAAATAGTCCTTTCCAAACTTCCTGGTGCACAAATTTCAAAAAAGACAAACCAGAGAATATAAAACACAAAAATAAGGAAGAATTAAGTGCCTGCATTGCCAGAGGTTTAGGAATTTGAACGTGACCACATTCTCTACTTAGCATGTAACATTATATTGATAGTACCACCTATTGGTACAGTAGCTTTGGATTCCTCGCATGACACATTATTTTTAATATGCAGTAGATCCCTGAAAGATTTATATATTTATTTTAATACTACTGCCAAGTTTCTTTGGTGTAGGTATTCAAAAACCTATGTCTCATAGCTGGAGCATCATCCCTTGTCTGAGTTTTTGTGCATCAGCGGAATGGATCTGGGGATCTGTGCAAAATGGAGCAACTATTGTTGCTTTTAATAAATAATTGAGAAAACAAGTTCATTTGTAAGTATGCAAACAATTCCAAGATCAATTTGAAATATTGCAACAACTAGATGTTGAACCTAACCCATGTACAATCTCTCGGTTAGTTCAAAGCAGATGGACACTGCCCTGAAAGTGTGGGTTAGTGGTGCCATGAAGATCAAGATCCTAATGGGATACTATTCATTCTGTTTATAAACACATCTTCCACCAGTTCTTGTTGTTCTAAGGACAAGTAGCCAAGGTTTGTGGACAGCTCATGGGCTTGCCTAAAAGTAATCTACATGTTTAAGTGCTGCACATTCAGATTTTCTCCTTATTCACAGGTGGTCCAATTTCACTTGAAGTTAACAACGATGCCCCCACTTTAACTGGTGCTAAAGCCACATTCTACATTAACTTGAAATTCCCTCAGAATCAGACCATCCAGGCTGATGGTGAGATTGTTTGGACTGAAAACTGTACTTTAAATGGTAAGATCTTTTGCTGAATAAATAGCTGAAAATGACCAGCAGCCATATCAAACGATAACAGGATTTGGAATGGTTTAGCTAATCAGAATAGTATTATGATTTAAATTAGTAGGTCCTTGAGGGTGGTAATATCTGGGCTATTGCCAGTGCCAGATGCTCGTGAGAATAGGAATAGGAGGATGGACCAGATGAATGCATGGATGAGGAGCTGATACAGAGGGCAAAAATTCACATTTTTGGACCATTGGGGTAGAAATGACCCGTATAAGAGAAACGGGTTTTACCTGAATTGGAAGGAGACCAATATTTTTGCAGGGAAATTTGCTGGTGCTACTCAGGAGGCTTTAACCTAGTAAGTGGGGGTGGGGTGGTGGGAGGGAACCAAAGCAATAGTGAGAAAAGAGAAAAGTCTGAGGCTGGTTCTGTAGATAAGGGGGAGCAAGTCTAACAGTCAAGGCAGACAAGAGCTTTACAGAGAATGAGGTAAGACTGATAAATTAAACTGCATTTGCTTCAATACAAGAGGCCTGAAAGGTAAGACAGATGAACTTAGGGCATGGTTGGGAACATGAAACTGGGATATCAGTTATTATAGAAATGCAGCTCAGGGATGGACAGCTTGATGTTCTGGGGTATAGATGTGCCAGGAAGGATGGAAAGGGAGGCAAGACATTAGGAAGATTGGCGTTTTTGGTTAGGGACAACATTATGGATGTAATTAGGCACGATATTCTTGGGAGATTGTCCAGTGAAGTTATATGGGTGGAAATTAAAAATAAGAAAGGGATGATCACCTTGTTGGGATTGTATTATAGGCCCCCAATAATCAGAAGAAAATTGAGAAACAAATGTGCAAGGAGACCCCAGATATGTGAAAGAAAAAAGGTTGTAATACTAAGGGATTTTAACTTTCCAAACATAGACTGGGACTATCATATTATTAAAGGCTTGGATGGGGAGGAATTTGTGCACGAGAAAACTTTCTTATTCAATATATGGATATACCCACTAAAGAAGGAGCAATACTTGACCTTCTGTTGGGAAATAAGGTAGGGCAGTGGGGGAGCACTTTGGGGCCAGTCACCATAATTCTATTAGTTTTAAAATAACGATGGAAAAGGATTGACCGGATCAAAAAGGTAAAGTTCTAAATTGGAGTAGGGCCAATTTTGACAGTATTCAACAGGAACTTTCAAACGTTGATTGGGGGAGGCTATTCGCAGGTAAAGGGATGTTTGGGAAATGGGAGATGCTTAAAAACGAGATAATGAGAGTTCAGAGACAGTATGTTCCTTTTAGGGTGAAGGGGCAAGGCTGGTAGGTGTAGAGAATGCTGAATGACTAGAGAAATTGAGGCTCAAGAATAAGAAGAAAGCATATGAATAGCCGGGATCGAGTAAATCCCTAGAAGAGTATGAAGTTTTGGCAAATAGAGTTAAGGATAATCCAAAGAGATTCTCTAAGTACATTACGGGCAAAAGAATTATTAGGGAGAGAATAGGACCCCTTAAAAATCAATGTGGCCATCTATGCGTGGAACCATGGGTGAGATACTAAACAAACATTTTGCATCAGTATTTATTGTGGAGAAGGACACAGAAGCTAGGGAACTTGGGGAAATAAATAATGATGTCTTGATTTTAGGCCTTATCAATGCAATGGTTCTAGCCCAACCGCAGAAAGAAGGAAACTAAAAGAAGCACTCCCTCTTTACCTCAAGTCGCACACTCTCAGGGACTTTTGTTTCCAGTCAGGATCTGCACGGGAACCTCTGAAGTTTTTTAGGAGCTACACTAGTAGAATTTTTCAGGGAATTTATGACTTTTCAAGGCAAGTAGGAACAAGTTCAGGTGGTTGCCATTGGCTTAATCACTCACTCCTTGAGTAACTTTACCTCCTAGCTGGCTCATTGTTCTCTACCTCTCTCTCTCTACTAGAGGTTGGACTGATGCATGACTTGATCTGAGGACCGGCCATTGGGAGGGGGGGAAACAGAGAGCAGTGACATTTGTGATCTCTGATAGTGTTGTAACAGTAACATAGCTGTAACATATACAATCCAGGTCATGGTGCTGCCTATGATCACAAATCATCCATCCTAGTCATTCCAGGATGGTTGGCAAACCTATATCAAATTGAGGTATTTAAGTTGCTTCAAGTAAGATGGACAGACAGAGAGAATCAGAGCCAGGCTGGTAAGGGTGATGTTCAGAAACACTTTTCCACAGAAAGAGTTGTGAAAATTTGGAAAATCCTCTCCCTGAAAAAGCTGGCTTAGGCTAGGGTCAATTGAAAATGTTAAAACTGAGATTTATAAATCTGTTATTTTAGTGTTACGAAGGGATATGGAATCAAAACGGGTAACAGTCTAGCCATGAACTAGTGGTTCATGGGGCTGAGCGTCTTATTCGTGTTCCTATTTGCTTTAACTGTTATTGCTCCAAATTTAAACACTGCATACTTCACTTTATTCTAAATCTTTTCAGAAATCAGAATAGACATTTACATGCAAGTCTATCTTATAAATTTAAAACTATCTGAAGTTCACTTCAAAGTTCTGATTGCCTTTTCTATGTGGGAATGTTATTTTAAAGATTTTACTCACCAAGTAAATAGAAAGTGAGCTATTGGCAGAAGGGTTACATGGACACATTTTGGGAGCAAAGTGTAATATGTTATTTAGTTGCTGGCCATGAAGGTTGTGTTTCATTTGTATAAACTTGTATTGTATTTGCCAAGAAAGCTATCTGTCAAAAAATATCTCTAAAGACACCAAGGACTGAATTCCAGCTTCAAGGATTTTATGCCTAATATGGTGTGGATTCAATTCTTATCAACTCAGTTCAAGTCGCTAAGATTTTCTACTTCAGTGTTTCTGCACATGAGGAATGCATATGAGGAAATTTTATCCCTTTCCCAGCTTGAGATTTTCTGTCCAACACAAAATGAGTAGTTTGAAAAATCCAGGCTGGATGTATAAAGTTTCCTGCCATGTATTCCTTGTGTTCATCAGGAGTGCTGATTGGAAAATCCCATTAATTGTAAGAATGCATCATATTTAGTGATATTTTATGTGTGAGGCATATGAATTTGCCTGCGTGTATTCTACAGGTACGCAAATAACTGCTGGTGAGTCAGTGTATCCTAATAATACATGGCAGAATGGTGACAAGATGTTTCCAGATGGAAGGCCCTTTCCAAGAATCGCAAAGAGGAAAGGATCCAAATTTATCTTTGTATGGCAAACTCTAGGTAAATGAATCATTTAACTTGGCTTTTTAAGAATGAATTATCCAAGATCTCCATTTCTGTAAAATATGAGTCAGCAAGGAAGGTTGGGCATTTTGAATGAACTCTGCACATATATTGTGCAGTGAAACTGAGGTTAGATGATTTATTGCAGGATTTTTAGTTGCTCACAAGGCTGATCTCCATTTGGCTACATAAGTGTTTTTTGATAATGGCAACATGAAACAATGCATATTACACTAAAAAGACAGATATTTTTCAAGGAATGAGTTGGGAATGATTAACAAGTATTCAAAATCCATAGAAAACAAGGCTGTTGAGGTGATTCAGTCTCCAGATACATACATCCCTCTAAAATAGATATAACTGCATCTAAAGTAATATATGTAATTCTGGCACAATGGTTTCTGAAGATGTTCAGCTGCATCAGACAAAGTCTCATTGACTTTTAATAGACTAAGAAAAAGATACTTAAGCTTATACTTGTTGGAACTTTCTTTGTTAAGATAGAAAGAATGAACAGATCAAGAACTTTGAAATTGATGATTGGGTAAATGATGTCTGGAACTGGCATACTGATCTTTTTTTTTGAATTGTCATCAGGGAGGTACCAGCAGGTTGTGGATGGACCATCATCTCTGGTGGTTGTTGACACAACAGATGTCCCACTAGGTTCCTACACCATGGAGGTGACTGTATATCATTATCGTGGACGCCAGAAATTCATTCCAATCGGAAAAGCTAATTCACAGTTTACAATCATTGGTAAGAGGCTGGATTGGATACTGAAACCATTTAACAAAGTATGTGGTTTGGTTCTGTTTGGAAGTTGGCTTTTGAAAATTCAATCAAAACACATTCACTTTCAGCCACAGTAACCCATGTTTATATAGATATTTGGTCGGCAGTATTTAAAGGAGTATGTTGTACATTACAATACCAGTACAAATCCCTAAAAGGCAAAGGTTCTCTATGTAGTTAACTGACCATGGTTAACAAATTAACTAGGAAGCAAGGGCACTTAGAGTTGAGACTGTGGTGCTGGAAAAACACAGCAGGTCAGGCAGCATCTGAGGATTCCTGATGAAGGGCTTTTGCCCAAAATGTCGATTCTCCAGCCCTCAGATGCTGCCTGACCTGCTGTGCTTTTCCATCACCGCACTCTCGACTCTGATCTCCAGCATCTGCAGTCTCACTTTCTCCAAGGACAATTAGAGATCTCGAAGACCAAACTCCAAATCCATACCTGAAGGCATTCTCCAAATTTTACATTGTCCTGCCTTGGAAATACATTGCCATTTGTTCATTGTCACTGGATTAACATCCTACAACACCCGACCTAATAGCATTTTGGTAATAACTTCATATATAACGAAAGTGTTTAGGAATGCCCATAATCTCCTTCTCAACACCAACAAGGAATAGGCAATAAATTCTGACTTTTCCAATAAAGCCCCCCACCCCCCAACTCCAACATTTAAAGAAGAGGGTAGGAAATCTATAAAAAAACAATGTGGATGCAGGGAACATAATGAGATACAAATATGAGGTCAAAACAACTTACAAGGGACATCAAAGCTAACAGCAAAAGTTATATAAGTATATTTATTTTAAGGTAAAGGGGAATATGGGCCCTTTAAAGATAGCTGCAGGCAGTAAAAATAGGCAATAAAGAAATGGAAAGCACTTTGTATCTGACTGCACAGTAAAGGAAGACAACAAAATACCAGCAGTATAAGGGATCCTAGTCAACAGAATGAGTCTGGTGGATTGAATGTAACTTTTAAAATGGGAATGAAGAAAATAATGGGATAGGTAAATCTCCAATCCCTATTTGTTTTGATCTGATAGATTAAAACAAAGAAAATTGTAATAGTTACTTATAATTTCCTAATGTGCACTTTGTTCAGGAATCGTGCTTTTAGGACTGGAAAATAACGAATGAGGCTGCATCACTTAGAGGGAGCAAGAAACCAAGTAACTTTAGACCTGTCAGTTGTAGGGAACTTACTGGAATCTATGACTAGAGACAGAGTGGTTAAGCATTTGGATGAGTGTGAACTGATCAAAGAGAGTCAGTATGAATTTGTGAAGGAAAAGCAGAATATTGCAGATGGTGGAAATCAGAAATAAAAATAGAAAATGCTGGAAATGACCTATCGTTTAGACAGCACTTGTGTAGACAGAGAAACAAGAGCTAACATTTCAGGTCAGTAACCTTTTAGCAGAAAGAAAATGTAATAGGTTTTGAACAACAGGTGTGTGGGAAAAGCACAAAAGGAAGGTCGGTGATAGGGTGGAAGGCAGGAGAGATTGAATGATAGAACTGTTAGTCCTAATGAAAATGGAGGCGGGACAAAAAAATTCAAAAGAAACAAAATGGGGACAATGAAATTGTCTGAAATTGTTGAGCTCAACTTTGTGTGTAATGTCCTTAGTCGAAAGGTGAAGTGCTGGTGCTGTTCCTTGAGCTCACGTTGATCCTCACTGGAACAGTGCAGCAGGCCAAAGTCAGAGACGTGAGTGTGAGAGCAAGGTGGAAAATTAAACCAACAGGCCACCAGAAACTTGGGAATCATGCTTGTGAACAAATGGAGGTGTTCTGTAAGTCTTTCACCCAATTTTAAATTTGGTCTAGTCTATGTAGAGGAGACCAACTTGGAAGCAGCATCACTCATTTTGATCCCTGGCCAACTGCACTGTTCCAGGGAGGCTCAACATGAGTTTGAGGAACAAGATGAATATATCCCAAATAGGCATTTTACAACCTCCTTGTGGCAACAATTTCAGACTGTAAATACTTGTTCCTACAAAACAGGGATATTTTGTTTCCATTTCTCAGTTAATTTTGTTTCCTTTCAGATAGCCCAGGTAGGGGAATGATATGGATGTTTCTTCTATGAACATATGGAAGTCATTAATAAATGAATCAATAAATGCACACAGAATTGTTCGTAACTTTGTAATATAGCAGCAATTGGCTGCAAGTTAGGAGGAGGCAGAATATGCATTAAAGGGAATTAGTGTGATGTGATGTTTCCGCACTGATCTGTAGTGTCACCTCAGGTTTTTATCATACTTAATGACTTGCAGATTCAACTAAACAAAGCCCTGGGTGAAAGTTTGATTTTGAGGATGGACCTTGAGTACAGAAGATTTTGGGGTGATCTAATTGAGGTCACTGAAACGAAAAAAGGGATCCGACGGGGCAGACACCGAGAAACAGAGGTTGGGGTGGGGGGCTATGTTTATAATGCCAGATCATTTACAAGTTAACTCAGGATGCACTTTTCTTCAAACAAAGGTCAATTGAAACATGACCTTGTATGCAAGGGTTTTGACACTTTGTTCAGAATGGACAAAAGATTTCTTATATTACTGATAAGCTCACTGCAAATAACAATTGTGTATAATGCTGCTTACTCTCCTCTGACTGACAATTAATATTTGAGTTAATCAGTTAATTCAAACTAGGAATTTGATTAGAAAATAAAATTTCAGAAGCAAGAACAGCAGTATTAGAATGTAATTATTTACATAAATTTAAGAATTCAATTTCAGAACAATGAAACATTGCCAGCTAGTTTAAATCCTGTCTATGGCATTACTCTTGTACCAATGTGACATAAGGTAATTTATAAATAAACTTGGCTATTCGTCGAGTATTTTACTCTGCTCCATAATCTAACTCAACCATGTTAAGAGCAGGTAATCATGAAACATACATATGCCCAAGACCCAACTTTAATCTTTACACTGTTTCCTTTAAGAACCATGCAGCAGACAGTTCTGGTAGATTTGTAAATTGAACACACTTGCAAACCAGTCATACAAGATGACTGCCATAACCTATCAGTCTGTAGCATTCTGCCTCCTTTCAATTAATTTATGCCAACCACGTTATCTCTCTCTCCATCATCAATCTTGGACAAGGCTAATCAATGTCTAAAATCACCCTGAAGCTGAAACAAATTTGTCCAGCTAAACAGCTGCTTAGCATTATATGTCCATATCATTATTTATACCAATGGCCAGATTTTCAGTTTATCGAATAATACATGTTCCCTGCACAAGACCTAAGCAACATGGTCCTTTATGAGTAATTCTGCAAACAAAGTGTGGAAAACTGTGGGTAGTCAATTTACCATGCTGCAGGCTAATCTGGCAATGCTGCCAAAAACCTTGACTGCACTGGTAATCGAAAATCAGCTTTTATATTTCCACCAGGAGAGTAGACCAAATCCAGTTTCTAATTATATACTGGAACTCTCAGAATTAAGCCCCTTCTCAATGATAATGAGGATCCTTCATTAAGAATCTCCTTTCTTTAGGGTTCTGAGTATATGGCTTATATTTTACTCAGGGTAGGAGATGATGAAATATATTTGAATAAATAAATGAAATATTCCCTTCCCTTCTTAAGTTATCCAGAGGTGAGAGTGCACAATTATGTTCCTAGCATTATAATTGTTCTTAGCATTCAGTAAAGTTTGAGTCAGTGTGACTTGTTTTAAGTGTGCTTTTCATGTAAAATCTTTTAATGCAGTTCCTAAGATGAATTTGAGATATTATCAATGGAAACTAGACGTTCTTGTGGCTTTTTAAAACTAGTTGTTAGATATTAGTATTTATATTAGTGTTTTTTTTTTAACTTCAGCTTTGAATTCTGTACTAATTTGATTTTCTTTCTCCATGCAGATCAGATTCCATTCTCTGTTGAGATTTCTCAGATTAGTGATCTCAATGATGCTGACAACAGTTTCATACAGAACCGGGCTATTCTGTTTGGAATTAAACTCCATGACCCTAGCCTATATCTAAAAGATGCTGATATCAGCTTCTCTTGGGATTTTGGAGATGGAAGTGGTACCCTAATCTCCCGGGTCCACACAGTGACGCACACGTACCTTTCAACAGGAGCATTCAAACCACAAGTATTCCTACAGGCTGCCATCCCATCAACTGTGTGTAGCACAGCCAACCCGACTATTGGGAATTCAACTCCAATGATCTCAACTATAACCTCTGACCCCTCATCACCTCTGTCTCTCATAGGATCCTCTGTTGTGACCTCTGATCTGATTGTATCCTCAGTAACTAGTGAGCCTACTACACAGGAGGTTGCTACAGGTAGGAGCAATCCAGGGTAATAAACAGTAGGACCAAACTGACATGGTTCATAGTTCACTCTTAGCTGCAAAAAGTAACCATGAAAACTGAGTAAAGGAAACAGTAATCTGGGTTTCTGTTATGTCAGTTCTGAAAGGCCCATATTCAAACTCTTCATGGGAAAAGTATGAATAAAAACTTGCATTTATATAGCACCCTCAATGTCTTAAACCTTCCCAAGGCACTTCATATTAGTGTTATCAAACAAGTTGATGCCAAGCCACTGGGAAAACAACTAAACAGTTGGTCAAAGGTTTCAAAGAGCAGCTTGCAGGAAATAAGGGGGAAAGAGAGGTTGGGGGGAAGAATTTCACTGCTCAGGAGTAAATCATGATCATTAGTGAGGTGAAAATTGGGTATGCATAAGAGCACAGAGATTGTGAAGTCTTATAAGACTGGAAGAAATTACAGAGATAGGAGGGGATAAGACCCTGGATTTGAAAACAAGGATAGGACTTCTAAAATTTTAGGTTTTACCGGACTGGCAGCCAATGTAAATAAACCAGCATGGGGTGATGAGTGAACAAGACTTAGCATGAGTTAGGATAGGGGCAACAGAGGTTTGAATTAACTCAAGTTTATGAAGGATTGCAGGCTTGGCAGGAAAGCATTAGAAATAGTTGATTTTGGAGGTAACCATGATATGGATGAAAATTTCAGCAGCAGATGAGCTAAGGCTGGGGCAGACATGAGTAGTGTTATAGATGTAGAAGTAACAGGTGGTCTTGGTGATGGGTTAGATATAGGGAATTTATCTTCTAGAATGTTGAAGCATTAGCTTTATTTATCTCCAAAACTAGAAATACCACTAAGTGAGAAGGAATTTCTTCTCTCCAAGGGTCACTGGTCTTTGGCATTCTCTTTTCACATCGTGTGCTGGAGGTTGGGTCATTGAATGAGTTAGACAGATTTTTGATCAATGAGGGAGTACAGGGTTATGGAGGACAGGCAGGAAAGCAGAGTTAAGGCTACTATCAGATTATTCATGATCTTTTTGAATGGAGAAGCAACCTCAAGGGGCCAAATGGTCTACTCTTGTTCCGATTTAAATTGTTTGGAGGCACAATCAAAGTCATAAGGTCAAACTATTGTGCAACATGTTTGTGTAAGGGTGCAGTTTATTGTCTCAGCAGCGGTGATCTGTTTCTGGGTTTTAAATATATATAGCTATCTTTTTTACTGGTTAAATATTGTAATGTGATGTAGCCAAACTCAGTCCTGTTTGAATCAAGCTATTTTTGTTGAGGTTCTCCCATTCACTGATACAGTAACCAACCTTTTTGATGGCAAGGAAAGCATTCTAGTAACATTATATCACAATGATTGCAAATAAAGTCTTTCAACCAGTGGAAGCACAATTTGAATGTGATTTGTCAAAATTTGTCTGCCTGTCTTTCTTTTCCTTCTCCTTAAAAGTAAATGGACAGTTTTAGTTCACTGCACACTAGGTAGCTTGGTTAGGGAACTTGCCTGCTTAAATACGTTTAAATAACTAGTAATCTTCTGTTGAATAACCATTTGAGGTAATTTCCAAACAACACATTGACTGAGAACACTAGCACAGCATTAATTTTGCTGGATGAGTAATTGAGAAGGCTGGATTTATGATCCAGAGACAGGAGTTCAGTTACCAAATCAGCAACTGGTGAACTTAACTCCAGTCAATAAATAAACCCAGAATTAGAAAGCTAGTATTCACGATCGTGAAACTACTGGATTGTTGTGAAATCCATGTGGTTCACTGAAGTTCTTTCGGGAAAGAAATTTGCTGACCTCACCTGGCTTGACCAACATGTGACTCAGACCCACAGTAATGTGGTAATGTCCACTGTGATGGCTGAGCAAGCCACTCTGTTTGGAGCAATTATGGATGGATAATGAATGCCAGTCTTGCCAGTGATGCCCACATCCTGTGGATGAATAACAAAAAGCTTGACTACTAAAGAAAGGCATTATTTGATGTGAAAAACTCTATCTATACTAAATATGGATATTAAAAGCTTTATTTCTTCAATAGTTTTCTGTCAATATTCATACAGCCTAGTTTTTTAAAAGGATTGAATATAGAATATTAGCAAGTTAAGGTATGTTTATTGAATACTCAAGTTAAATTGAAATTCAAAATTTGCTTTCTACTACATCTGACAAATAATTTGGACTTTCGAACTATGTTTTAATCTTTTCCATAGGAAATACAGCTCCTCCTCAGCCACCAACAGTTGAACCTGTTGCTGTATCAACTCTACTGCCTGATTCCCCAGTACCGCCTTCTGAGCAGCAGACAATCATAATATTCCCCAGTTCGCCAGGAGACCCTATTCCAGTTACTTCATCTACCATCAGTCCTGTAACCCTTGACTCTGATGATGCAATAAATGCAGCAATCACTGTCTCAGAACAAGCTATAAATGCGGCAACCCCTGTCTCTGATGAAGCTATAAATGCGGCAACCCCTGTCTCTGATGAAGCTATAAATGCGGCAACCCCTGTCTCTGATGATGCAAGCAATGCAGCAACCCCTGTCTCTGGTGACGCAATAAATGCAGCAACCCCTGTCTCTGATGATGCAATTAATGCAGCAATCGCTATCTCAGAACAAGCTATAAATGCGACAACCCCTGTCTCTGATGAAGCTATAAATGCGGCAACCCTTGTCTCCGATGATGCAATAAATGCAGCAACCCCTGTCTCTGATGACGCAATAAATGCAGCAATCGCTGTCTCAGAACAAGCTATAAATGCGGCAACCCCTGTCTCTGATGAAGCTATAAATGCGGCAACCCCTGTCTCTGATGAAGCTATAAACTCAACAACCCCTCCCTCTGATGAAGACATAAATGCAGCAATCAATGTTTCAGACCAATCAACCAGTAAGTCTTACACTATTTTTGGAGATATTTAATTGCTTAGAAAACCTAAAATGCAAATTCTTGAGTAAATCTGAATCTCATGCTCCAATGACCAATAATAACCAACTGATGTAAACCAATATCATAAATTTGTTGAAATGATGTTTTTGTACAGTCCAATCATACTGTGTGGTATAACTGAAAACTGGAAATTTGGAGATCTGAATTTACTGCAACTTAGGGTTTCTTTTTAATCCATATTGAAAATACTTGCAGTATTGTTTTATACTCTTGAAATTCTCTGAAATCTTCAGCAACATAATCACAACATGTAAATGCATGAAGGCAATTGCCATGTCATCAATTTACCAGCTGTGTTTTTTCATAATTGAATCTACAGCTCTATCTGCCACAATGCCGATTCCAGAGAGTGAGACAACTACGATGGACACAAATGAAGGACTGATAGTGGTGAAACGACAGGCTATTGAGGATCCAGCAGATAACTGCCTTATCTACCGCTATGGCACCTTCAGTACCACTGTCAATATTGTCCGTGAGTGAGATCAAGACATTCAAATAGATATCTCCACTAATAAGTAGATATTGCTTCAACCAAAATTAACTCCTAACAGCTTCCAAGACTGTTCAATGTTAAATTCTAAACAATGTGAAGTACCATATTACTTTGAAATGTACACAAAGGGCTCAGAGAGGCATTCTTTTTCATGCTCCTTACGGGACAGCACCTAGACTCTGGTTACCTCCCATCAAACTGGCTACCATTGGGAGGGTGCAGAGCCACATCCATAATCAGTTGAAAGGTCAACTCTTTCTTTTTCCATTGATGTTGCCTGACCTGCTGAGCATTTCCAGCATTTACTGTTTTACTTCAGATTTCCAGTGAATTATATATTTTGCATTTGGCATACCCTTTTGTTGTCATGCTAATAGTTTTTTGGTACATCACAGCACTTCGCCTTCAGACTACCTATGATTATCTGGCTTGTATTTGGAGAATTTCTGGTATAATGGTTAGTAATGACCATTGTTCAAAACAGTCTTCAATGTAAATTCCAAGCAAGCTTTGACAGTTTTTGAAGCAATAAAACTTTGAACTTTGAAAAGAAACAAACAGCAATATCACTTTGCTATTTTGTTTTTAAAACTGGCATTAAGTAACAGCTTTTGCATTAAAATAAACAGTGCAATACATTCAATAAATCAAACTGTGATAAGTCAATTGTGTTTGTGCCGCCTGGATCCCATTTCAATATGCAATTGCATTGAAAGGTCAGATCAGCCGAAATGGTTGCAAAACAATAATAGAGCTAGCTTCAGGATAAGACATTTCAAAACTTTGAGCAATAGGTGGCAGTAGTAACATGAGTAGTGGTCACCACTGATAGGGTGCTGTTGTCAAACCAAGAAGATGTTCGATCTAACACATAAGTGAGTAATGTGGTCGATGTATTTCAGTGTTGGTGTGATACTAGGTATGTAGAGCATATGTCCCAAAAATTGACAGATCATATCAAACAGCATGTCCCTCTCCACAACAGACAAGATACTGACCAGACCCAACCAACCTGCACTTGTTAAACTCACAACATAGTGTTCAACAATAGATATGATTCTGTGATTGGATAACATTTACTAAACAATCCTGAATATTTAATAATTATACTGACAATTAATTTGAGATTGTCAGTCAGCCTGCAGTGTGGTACACTTCTACGTACTGGAAGATATGTCTATTAATATACAAGGTCCTGTACTTTGCAGACAGAAGACAGAAGTAACATGTGCACACATTGTGTTAAAGTACCTATTCAAGATGGCTCAGGGAATCCCTGACGGACTTGACCTATGGCCTCTCTTGGTTCGTCCCGGAGATCATACTCTGTGATAGTTTGGAATATAAACCTCTTAAAAACAGTTTAGTTCAAATTATTGTCTTTATTTACCAACGGTATCTATGTTATTACACAATAACATAGATACCTACAAGCCAGGCTTGAGCTAAGGTTCTAAAACAATGAGCAGAGTAGTGGCGTGAGCTCTTACCCCTAAGAGCTCGCTCAGGCTACTCCCCTTATTGCTGCAAACAAACTGGCTTTATACAGAAATTGGTATTAAAATTACAAAAACACCACATGTCCTTTATCAGATAAGCAGCAATAAAACTGCAAATGTTTGCAGAGGAAGAGAAACGCATTGACAGGTGTGTGTACACTTGACTATTTCAGCTACATGCACATCAAAGTGGGAAACCTTGATCTAGCCAGGTCCAAATGGCTGATTGCTTTGGTTAGATAACTTTCCCTTTTAACAGTACATCATAACGAGGGATTAGTCTAAACACTATGTGGAAAGGTCATGGGGTCACCTCGCTCAGCTAACATGTCCAGTATCATTGTCCTACAAAATGGCTGTTTCTTGTAAAATCATCTTAGATTCCCAGAATGCAACTTAAATTCATAACATTCCCAGATCTCGAGCTCCAGGGGACAACACTCAAACATTTAATCCACCACAAGCCAGTGTTCACTCAAATCAGACAACAAAGAGTTAATCTTTCCACCAGCTTCCGTCCTGGTCTCTTCTCTCTCTCTCTGTGTCCTTTGAACCCTTCAGTCAGTGAATGCAATTTACAGAAGCATTTTTTTCTCTCTCGTTCTCACACATGAACATCTTCCAACTTTCTTACTATGTCAGGTTCAGCCTTTGTGTTTTCCTAGCCTGTAAGGGTAGTGAGACATTCACTTCCCAGCACAGTCAAGATGAGGGAGCTGAGCTTCATAAATTCAAATCTGCTCAGTGTGGTATACATGAAAATGTATCAGTAGTGTTCCATTAAGTGCATATTCCACTCAGCTTATTAAATTACAAGTTATTTTCCTATTCAGTATGAGTTTTGTTAAGAGTCTTTGATATAACCAAATGTTTAGTTATCCAACATCCCACTGTGAAATATGTGCGCTTCCAGTCCCTGGCATGAGAAGGAAGTCCTGCCACACATTCCACAAGTGAACAAATGTTACCACCTTATTAACTGCGATCCATTGACACTAAGAACAGATGTCTCCAATTGTTCTGAACAAATGCCCCCCCCCCCTTCCCTTGTAGTCAAGCACTTTCCCATATTTCCTTAGCAGATGTGTACCATGTAAGGCTACAAGCTTTCTCAATTGCTCCTGTTTTTAAGAAAATAAGTGACAACCATTCTCTGGATCATTGCCTAGGTCAATATTTTGGCCAATGACAGCCTGCATGGTTTAAATTTAAATAAACCTTGGTGGTTAACTGTCAACCATCACCTAACTTGTACATTGTCAATGGAAATACCTCTACCAATCACAATCCACTTGCCAACCAATCATCAAGCTTGTTATACAGCATAATATATCATTCCCCTTTACAATGGCATTCTTGATGAGTACAAATGAGCACAGGGCAAAAATAACTTCAAACAAATGTCTTTTTCATTCTTATTTTTTGTCCTACCAAATGAGTATTAACAGAACTTTCAATGGATTATGTCAATAAAGGCTTTGCATCAATGTTATAATCTCAAACTTATGTTTGTGCCATTTCCCTAGTTCTACTGCTGGTTTTACCAGGTGATCCTTACACTCAAACCTATCAGTATAGCCAAGATTAATTGGATTTTCTACCCCTGTACTGTGAGACAAATCGTATCCCAGGGATCTTATCGGAAAAGATGCTAGGATAGGCTATTGCTGGCTTAATGGTTCGTTTTGTGTTTTCTTTCTTTCAGAGGGCATTGAAAGTGTGGAAATTGTGCAAATATCAAACGTGGTGCCAGGATCAGTGGCAGAGATGCAGCAAAATGCTGTGGATTTCACAGTGACTTGTCAGGGAAGGTATGGTATAGGAGTTTTGATTTTAATTATTATTTAATATGAACTATTCGATCTGAGATGTAGCTTTACGTCAAGAGCAAGAAAGCAATTACAAGAAGGCAACAAATGAAAGATTTAAATGAAACATTTATGGGTGGCACGGCGACTCAGTGGTTAGCACTGCTGCCTTACAGCGCCAGGCACTGGGGTTTGATTCCACCTTCGGGTGACTAAATGTGTGGAGTTTGCACACTCTCCCTGGGTCTGCACTGGTTTTCTCCAGGTGCTCTGGTCTCCTCCCACAGTCCAAAGATGTGCAGGTTAGGTGGATTGGCCATGCCAAATTGCCCATCGTGTGCAGAAATGTGCCCTGGGAAATGCAGGGTTACAGAGATCGGGTAGGAGTTGGGTCTGGGTGGGATGCTCTTTGGAGGGTCAGTGTGGACTTGATGGGCCAAACGGCCTACTCTCACACAGCAGGAATTCTATGATTTTATGATTAAAGCCAGCCTATTAATTGGCTCAGAGAAACAATTAACTTTAAATGTACTTTGCATTTGTCTTACCTTTTCCTTGTCACACTTATGGTGTTACATCAAAGCACATCTTCAGACTACCTATAATTACTTGGCTTTTATGTGGAAAATTTTTTGATGTGATTGTGAGCAATGGCCATTGTCCAAAATACTTCTTCAATGTAGACTCTGAGCAAAATTCGACAGTTTTTGAAGCAATAAAACACTGCTTCTAATTGTAATTCTGTCACTACCTCAACTTGAAAAACCAGTAGTATGATTTTTGATATTTTAGAATTGGAATCTCTACAGTGTGGAAAAAGGCCCTTCTGCTCAACAAGTCCACACCAACCGTCTGAAGATTAACCCACCCAGACCCATTCCCTTATTACTCCACATTTACCCCTGACTAATGCACCTAACCTGCACATCCCTCAACACTATGGACAATTTAGCATGACCAATTCACCTAACCTGCACATCTTTGGACTGTGGGAGGAAACTGCAGCACCCCCACACAGACACGGGGAGAATATGCAAACTCCACACAGACAGTCGCCTCAGGCTGGAATCAAACCCAGGTCCCTGGTGCTGTGAGGCAGCAGTGCTAACCACTGAGCCACCATGCCGCCTGAACAAATGTTAGCAAAATTTCCATTTTTGCATTTGGGCATATTGATGGATCCCAACAGCTTTTCTTCACACCTGCATCCTGACCAAGGATGTGTGTACAAAATTAAAAATCACACAACACCAGGTTATAGTCCAACAGGTTTAATTGGAAGCACACTAGCTTTCGGAGCGTCATTCCTTCATCAGGTGGTCAGCGACGCTCCGAAAGCTAGTGTGCTTCCAATTAAATCTGTTGGATTATAACCTGGTGTTGTGTGATTTTTAACTTTGTACACCCCAGTCCAACACCGGCATCTCCAAAGGATGTGTGTGGTATTGATGGGGAAAACTGATCCTGTCAAACTTTCCCAATCTAACTCTCAGCGGATCACTTGAGGTATTCTTGTGTTTAATGTCTGTTCTTGTGGTGCCATTATATTACAGTGAAGCAACAGGTGCAGGAAAAGAAGATACAATTTTAAATGCTGTCATTTGTTTTCCAGCTTCCCGAGTGAGATTTGCACTGTTGTCTTGGATGCAGACTGCATAAATCCTCAGCAAACTGATTGTAGTGAAGTGCTGCCTGCTGATGAATGTCAGCTTATCCTTCGCCAATTTTTCAACTCCTCTGGAACTTATTGCGTAAATGTCTCGATGACAAATGCAGTCAGCTTGGCTGTTGCTAGTGCCCGTGTTGATGTGAACCCAAGTAAGTCCATCCAAAATGTGTGAATATAATGAAACCCCTGGGGGACATGGGAATAGCTGATGCAGTCTACCTTGAACATGACTATTTAATTTAGGGTGCATCTTTTATCGCTCCAGTGCATGAATATTCAAAATAGCAATATGAGAACTTACTGGGTTTGTACTATTAAAACCATGAAGTGAAGACCAGTTGTAGTTATCAAGTGAAGTGGGATCAGAGGCCAGGGCAATAACTAAACCAGACTGCACAAATGTGAGTTGCACTGTGATTTCATTGCATTTCACACTGTTGAAACTGAGAAATTAGTCACTACAGGTCTACATGCTCCAATCATATGGTTACACATTTTATGTACCTTTCTTTGACTCCGGGAATTTGTGTTGCAAACGTTTCGTCCCCTGTCTAGGTGACATCCTCAGTGCTTGGGAGCCTCCTGTGAAGCGCTTCTGTGATCTTCCCTCCAGCATTTGTAGTGGTTTGAATCTGCCGCTTCCAGTTGTCAGTTCCAGCTGTCTGCTACAGTGGCCGGTATATTGGGTCCAGATCGATGTGTTTATTGATTGAATCTGTGGATAAGTGCCATGCCTCTAGGAATTCCCTGGCTGTTCTCTGTTTGGCTTGTCCTATAATAGTAGTGTTGTCTCAGTCGAATTCATGTTGCTTGTCATCTGCGTGTGTGGCTACTAAGGATAGCTGGTCGTGTCATTTCGTGGCTAGTTGGTGTTCATGGATACGGATCGTTAGCTGTCTTCCTGTTTGTCCTATGTAGTGTTTTGTGCAGTCCTTGCATGGGATTTTGTACACTACATTGGTTTTGCTCATGCTGGGTATCGGGTCCTTCGTTCTGGTGAGTTGTTGTCTGAGAGTGGCTGTTGGTTTGTGTGCTGTTCTGAGTCCTAGTGGTCGCAGTAGTCTGGCTTTCAGTTCAGAAATGCTCTTGATGTATGGTAGTGTGGCTAGTCCTTTGGGTTGCGGCATGTCCTCGTTCTGTTGTCTCTCCCTTAGGCATCTGTTGATGAAATTGCAAGGGTATCTGTTTCTGGAGAATACATTGTATAGGTGTTCCTCTTCCTCTTTTTGCAGTTCTGGTGTGCTGCAGTGTGTTGTGGCCCTTTTGAACAGTGTGTTGATGCAACTTCTTCTGTGTGTGTTGGAGTGGTTGCTTTTGTAGTTTAGGACTTGGTCTGTGTGTGTGGCTTTCCTGTAAACCTTTGTGGTGAATTCTCCGTTCGGTGTTCTCTGTACCATCACGTCTAGGAATGGGAGTTGGTTATCCTTTTCTTCCTCTCTGGTGAATCGGATTCCTGCGAGTGTGGCGTTGATGATCCGGTGTGTGTTCTCTATTTCTGTTTTTTTAATGATTACAAAGGTGTCATCCACATATCTGACCCAGAGTTTGGGTTGAATTTGCGGTAAGACTGGTTGTTCTAACCTTTGCATTACTGCTTCTGCTATGAGTCTAGAGATGGGTGAGCCCATGGGTGTGCCGTTGATGTGTTCATATATTTGGTTGTTGAATGTGAAGTGTGTTGTGAGGCACAGGTCCAGTAGTTTGAGTATGCTGTCTTTGTTGATAGGTTCAACATCCTGTTGTCTGTTCTGTATGTCCAGCAGGTTGGCTATTGTTTCTCTGGCTAGGGTTTTGTCGATAGAGGTGAACAGTGCCGTTACATCGAATGAGACCATAGTTTCTTCCTTGTCTATGTGTATATTTCTGATGATGTCCAAGAATTCCTGTGTTGATTGTATAGAGTGACTGGATCCGCTGATCAGGTGTTTCAGTTTCTGCTGTAGGTCTGAGTGGGATGTCTGGTTTGTGCACTTTAAGTAGTCCATAGAAAGGTGTTGTTGCTTTCAGGTTTCATTCTTTGTAGGTCAAACCTGGCTATCTGTCCGTTTTTTTGTAGGTTCCTCAGTGTGTTGTTTATCCTATTGGTGAGCTGTGGGGTGGGGTCAAACCCCCTCTTTTGGTAGGTGTTGGTATCTGCAAGTAGTTGTTGCACTTTTTGGATGTAGTCTGCTTTGTCTAGGATGACCATCATTCTGCCTTTGTCTGCTGGTAGTATGATTATGTTCTTATCGTTTCTTAGTGATTTTAGTGCTTCCCTCTCCTTGGTGTTGAGGTTATGTGTTTGTCTTTTCCTTGTTATCAGCGGTACGATACTTTGTCTCACTGTTTGTTGTGTCTCTTCTGTCAGTCCATTGTTTCTGAGTGTGCATTCTAGTGCTGCTAGGAAGTCTGCTGTCTTGGCGTCCCTGTGGTTGTAGTTGAGTCCCTTGGCCAGTATTGTTCTTTCCGTGTCTGTGAGCTGTCTGTGGGAGAGGTTTCTAACCCAGGTGTGTGTTGTGGTGTCCTCTCTGTTGTGTGTTAGTTTGCCCATTTTTTCTTTGAGTGCCGTTTTTTTGCGGTGTGTGGTCCTGTTCTGTCCTATGGTGACGGCCTGTTCTATGGTTCGGGTCCATTCCTGATTGGTGGTTTTTGAAATTAGTGATTTTTGGTGCACAATTTCTTGTCTGTATTTGTGAAGTCTGTTGTGAGCGTCTGTAATCATTACCTGGATCATCCTGAATCCATTCTGTCTGGCTGTGTCCCTGGCCTGTGGGTTGTTGACTGGTGGTCTGTATCTGACACATGGTGGAAGGATTCGATTCTTTCAGCATTCGTGCAGGAACTGGAATTGTTCGTATGTGGTGCTTAGGCGGTTGGCACAGGATTCCCATTTCCTGGCTTGTCTTAGCGTCTCTCGCCCGTAGGTGTTCAAAGTTTGTGAGAAGATTTGTAGCTCGGATGCTCGTTGTTGTGGTTCTGTTCGCCGAGCTGGGAATTTGTGTTGCAGACGTTTCGTCCCCTGTCTAGGTGACATCCTCAGTGCTTGGGAGCCTCCTGTGAAGTGCTTCTGTGATCTTTCCTCTGGCATTTGTAGTGGTTTGAATCTGCCGCTTCCGGTTGTCAGTTCCAGCTGTCCGTTGCAAACTACGAAAGCAACCACCCCAACACACACAAAAGAAAGTTCATCAAGACACTATTCAAAAGAGCCACAACACACTGCAGCACACCAGAACTGCAAAAAGAGGAAGAAGAACACCTATACAAGGTATTCGCCAAAAATGGATACCCCCGCAATTTCATCAACAGATGCCTAAGGGAAAGACAACAGGACGAGGACATGCCGCAACCCAAAGGACTAGCCACACTACCATAAATCAAGAGCATTTCTGAACTGAAAGCCAGACTACTGCGACCACTAGGACTCAGAACAGCACACAAACCAACAGCTACTCTCAGACAACAACTCACCAGGACGAAGGACCCGATACCCAGCATGAGAAAAACCAATGTAGTGTACAAAATCCCATGCAAGGACTGCACAAAACACTACATAGGACAAACAGGAAGACAGCTAACGATCCGTATCCATGAACACCAACTAGCCACGAAACGACATGACCAGCTATCCTTAGTAGCCACACAAGCAGATGACAAGCAACATGAATTCGACTGGGACAACACTACTATTATAGGACAAGCCAAACAGAGAACAGCCAGGGAATTCCTACAGGCATGGCACTCATCCACAGATTCAATCAATAAGCACATCGATCTGGACCAAATATACCGAACACTGCAACGGACAGCTGGAACTGACAACCGGAAACGGCAGAGACAAACCACTACAAATGCTGGAGGAAAGATCACAGAAGCGCTTCACAGGAGGCTCCCAAGCACTGAGGATGTCACCTAGACAGGGGACGAAACGTCTGCAACACAAATTCCCAGCTCAGCGAACAGAACCACAACAACGAGCACCCGAGCTACAAATCTTCTCACAAACTTTCTTTGACTCCGTACGTAACGTTCAACATTTTGTTTTCACTGAGGCTTAAAATTTATGCAGCCAAATAATTTGAAGTTCTACTACCTATTCACTAATCTAAACCATTTCAAAAACATAAAAATCAAATTTCAGTCTGAGTTGAAAGAGTATCAACCGTATTGAATTGAATTTGAATTGAATTTATTGTCACACATACCAAGGCACAGTGAAAAGTTTTGTCTTGCGAGTAATACTGGCAGTTCAGAGTTAAGTAGCATAGATAAGTAAATAATAGGTAAACAGCGGGAAAAGCAAAAACACGGGTGCAGGTGAATGTTAAGAGTTTGTGAGTCCATTCAGTATTCTAACAACAGTAGGGTAGAAACTGTTTTGAAACTGGCTGGTGTGTGTGTCCAGGCCTCTGTACCTTCTCCCCGATGGTAGAGGTTGTAGAAAAACATTACCAGGGTGGGATGGATCTTTAGGAATGCTGGTGGCCTTTCTTTGACAGTGGGCCTGGTAGATGGATTCTATGGATGGGAGGTTGGCCTTTGTGATTGTCCGGGCCGAGTTCACCACTCTCTGTAACCGTCTCCGATCTTGAATGGTACAGTTGCCATACCAGATAGTGATACATCCAGACAGAATGCTCTCGATGGCGCACCTATAAAAGTTGGCAAGGGTATTTGCTGTCATGCCAAATTTCCTCAGCTGCCTGAGGAAGAAGAGACGTTGTTGGGCCTTTGTAACCAGTGTGTCCACATGAAGAGTCCAATAAAGCTTGCTGTGATGACCACTCCCAGGAGCTTGACACTCTCCACTCGTTCCACCTCTGTGCTGTTAATGAATAGGGGGGCATGAGTAAAATCCCACCGAAAGTCAATAGTGAGTTCCTTGGTTTTGCTGGCATTGAAGACTAGGTTGTTCTCAGTGTACCTTTTTTCCAGGTCTTTCACCTCCTGTCTGTAGTCTGTTTCATCACCATCTGAGATTCGACTGACTATGGTGGTGTCATCAGCGAATTTGTAAATGGCATTAGTCTGGTATTTGGCGACACAGTCATGGGTTGACAGTGAGTACAGTAGGGGACTGAGTACGGACCCCTGGGGGGCTCCAGTGTTGAGTGTTAATGAGGATGAAATATTGTGCCTATTCTTCACTGATTGTGGCCTGTGGGTCAGGAAACTGAGGATCCAGTTACAGAGAGTGGAGCTTAGTCCAAGATCACTAAGTTTAGTAATCAGTCTCGAGGGGATAATAGTGTTGAAGGCTGAACTGCAGTCAATGAGTAGGATTCTTACGTAGCTGTTCTTGGTGTCAAGATGTTCTAGAGAGGAGTGAAGTGCAAGTGATATGGCATCGGATGTGGATCTGTTGGTCCAATAGGCAAATTGGGGGTGGGTCAAGAGTAGTGAGGAGGCTGGAGTTGATTAATACCATGACCAGCCTTTCAAAGCACTTCATAACCACCGAAGTTAGGGCCACTGGGTGGTTGTCATTGAGACAAGCTGCATGAACCTTCTTATGTACAGGGATAATGTTGACCCTCTTGGAACAGGCAGGGACAGTGGCCTGCTGCAGGGAGAGGTTGAAGATGTCCAAGAAGACCTCTGCCAGTTGATCTACACATGCTCTGAGTGCACGGCCTGGTACTCCGTCTGGTCCCATCGCTTTCCTTGGATTTACACGAAGGAAAACTGATCTGATCTCTGATGCAGTGACTGTTGAGATAGGTTCATCAGGACTTGTCGGAATAGGTGTTACCTCTCTACTGAAATTCTGCTCAAAGTGAGCATAGAAGACGTTGAGACAATCTGGGAGGGATGAGTCATCATCTGCTATCTTGCACTGTCTCTTTTTAGAACCTGTGATGTCATTCAGTCCTTGCCATGGTTGCCGGGTGTCTATCTGAGTCTCTAGTTTGGATTGGTCCTTGGCTGTCTTAATGGCTCTGCGAAGGTCATACTTGGATTCCTTATATTTGAGTGGGTCTCCTGACCTGAAGGCCTCACTCCTGGTTTTTCGCAGGTTCTGTATGTCCTGATTCATCCAGGGTTTCCTGTTGGGGAACACCCGGATTGACTTCCTTGGTATACAGTCCTCCCCACACTTGCTGATGAAGTCTGTGACAGTGGTGGTGTACACGTCCAAGGTACCTGCGGACTGTTTGAACATGGCCCAATCAGCCGATTCTAGACAGCACCGGAGCTGACCCTCTGCCTCCTCTGACCAGCACTGGACCTGTATCCATATTGAATTGCAGATTTCCATGTTTATGATGGAAAACCAAATTACACTACTGCCAGTGGTGGTGCTGCAACACTTCCAGTGCAAGTGAGGTGCAATTAATTACAAGATGACTATTTTACTTGGGTAGTTTCCATCAGAAATATGCAAATTAAAGTTCATAAATGAAACAATTGGCAGTAAGTGCAGGCAGAGATAAGATTTTTGAAAATACTTTACAGATATTTGCTTATCCACCTTCCAAATCCACAGCCACTTCCATCAAGAAGGACAAAGATAGCAGATAAATGGGAACAACACCCTCTGTAAGTTCTCCTCCAGGCCCCTCGCCATCCTGACTTAGAAACATATCACTGTTCCTTCAACATCACTAGGCCAATATCCTGGAACTCCCTCCCTAACAGCATTGTGGGTCAGCCTACACCATAGGTACTGTAGGAGTCCATGAAGACTGCTCATCACCACTTACTTAAAGGCAATAGAGTCAATGAACACTAAATTCTGGCCAAGCCCAGCAGCACCCATATCCCAAGAAGAAACATTATCAAAACAATTGTTTCATTTTTGCCTTTTTATTCCATCAAAATTCATGGCAAAGAATGTTCAGGTTTGATTTCTATGTGGCTTTTCATTTGTACTGAATATGTAATTTCATCTGATTTGAACAGATAAGCAGGATAGCTTGGAAAAGCATAGCAAGTAGTTTTAACTTCATTTGGAATGCATCAAAACTTTATCAAATTAAGCTTTTGTGTGGAACATGCTTAAACTGACTGTAGCCAAATTGTTGGTCTATTTCACCTCACTGGTCACATTTTCAACCTTCCATTTTTGTTTGAAGACTGTCATCAATGTTCTGTGCATTGATTAACTAAATTGCTGTAATTTTGAATGACTTAAAGAGACTTTTCTCTCAGTTGCAGGTGGGACACCTAATACAACTGAAGCCTTGGTAATTGTTGGGATGTTGCTCATTGCAAGTACCATTGGAGTTGTAGCCATGACCTACAGGTTAGTGTATGTAATTATCACATTAAAAGAGAGGATCCAGTTCAGGGATGACTTGCTGTTTGGGAGGTATTTAGCTTTTGATATGGATTTCTGAACACAGAAACGCAGAGAGAGATCAGAGTCAATGTTTTGGGTCCAATGAGTTCTGAAGAAGGGTCAAAACATTGACTCGGCTTTCTCTGCACAGATGCTGCCAGACCTGCTGTGTTTCTCCAGCAATTTCTGTTTTTATTTCTAACCTCTCCTCATAATTTAACCTCTGAGGTCCAGTTCTTGTAAGCCTACATTGTACTCTCCCCAAGGCCAATCTATTCTTCCAATGGTGTGGCGCCCAGATCCGCTCACCGTACTCCAAGTGGGGTCTAACTAGGGTTTTGTATAACTGCAGCATAATTTCTGCATTCTTATACTCCAGTCCTCTAGATATAAGGATTGCTGATATGAAACAGGTTGACATTCAAAATCTGGTATATTTTAATTTTCCTTGCGGGAGTGGTGATTATGCTAATCAAAATTCGGGGGCTTATTTTATGACCATTTCTAGGGACACGCTTCATCTAGAGAGGAAAATGAACAAATTAATTTGAATATCAACTTGAGTGCTGAATAGTCAGTATTTCACACTAAACCATTTTTTTCTAGTTTTGAACTAAATTGTGTACAAATGTGTTAAGAGTTCTTAATCTAACTCAATTTTCTGTTACTTTGGGGACGAGGTAGGATTTACACCCAGGTGATGTTCAAGTTGTAGATTAGAGGAGGGAGATGCTTTCTCTTTAAAAAACACTCTATTGATTTTCTTTTACTCAACAGGAAGTATAAGGAATATGCTCCCTTGCAGCAAAACCCTTCGAGGATTCACTCTGAGTGGATCCCGGACAGGGCTGCTGTGAACATTTTCCTAAGAAATATGTTCGGTCGTCAACGGAGTAAAGTCAGCGAGAACAGCCCTTTGCTACATGGGTGTGTTGTCTGAGACACTGAACATGGATTATGAAAGTGGATTCATGTTACTAATAAAATATAACCAACCCAAGTTGCAAGTGTGAACATTTTTTAAACGGGGGAAGGGAGATGATGTGAATTGATTCCTAACACAGTTTGAACTATCAAGTAAATAAGATTTTAAGCTGCAAGGCTGCCTGACACAGCAACGGGATGCAACATTGCATCCCGTTGCTTGAATCTTGCTAGTGGCTTAATTGGAAACACTGCAGGTTCAAGAACTGTCTTAGAAAGTTGAGCACAGAAATCTGGCTGTCACTCAATATTTCCTCAAGCAATTGGGAATGTGTCATACAGGGACAAACTGGTCACAGACTAGTGAACCTTAATCTAAGATGCACAAATCTGTTGGCTATGCATCAATCATAAGGGACTGTGCAGAACAAGTTAATTAAGCAAAGTGAGCAGATGTTCGATGGAAGGTTGCTGACACTCCGGTGCAGTGTTGAAGAAGTGCTCCACTATTAGAGGTGCTGCCTTTCAGATGAGACCCTTTCTGCTCTCTCTGTTGGCCTAAAAAAATCCCATGATACCATTTGAAGAGCAAGGAAGTTATCCTCTCTGTCTTGGGCCTTGATTTATCCCTTAATCAACATCACACAAACAGATTAGCTAGTCAATTACACAATGCTGTTTGTGGGAGTTTGCTGTGTGTAAATTAGCTACTCTGTTTCCTTTATTAACAGAGGGATTTCTCTTGAAAAATATTTAATTAGTGTTAAGTTTTCCAAGATATCTTGAGGTTGTGAATGGCACAATATAAATGCAAGTGTTCTTTGAATATAGTCTTCCTGTCCAAATGAGATCGGGACAGAGAAAGAAACTAGAAGGATAACAGGCAAGCTGACTGCATTAAGAACTTCATGGAGAGAAGCGCAAAATCTAGGCTGTCATTTCAGTGCACTATTCTCGGAGGTGCTGTCTTTCAGATGAGATGTCAACCTGAGTATCTATTTACCCATTCGGGTTAACGTAAAAGATTCCATGGCGGTATTTGAACAGTGACCAATATTTATCCCTGAACGAATAGAACAAACAGATTAACTGATCTCATCTCATGCTATTGTGGAGCTTGCTGTGCGCAAAATTGGTTGCTCTGTTTACCTATGAAACTGAGACTGCTTCAAAAGTAACTGACTGATTGTGAATTAAGTACCTTGAGACATCCTAAGCACATGAAAGGCACTATATAAATGCTATTCTTTCTTTCTTATGATAGTGCAAGGAAATTATGACATCCTTGCTGTATATCTGTATGCATTGGAAAGCTATAAAAGATCTTTTGCATTTGAAGGATCAAAAGTAAATAGTTGCCAATCACAATATTGCCTGCAAATAATAAACCAATTAGCATATATCAAGGAAGGCATTAGACACTGAAGTCATTGATTATTAATTAACAAACCAATGTGTTATGCAAAAACATTGATTCACCTGTGTGATTCTTAACAGAGTGTCTCAATTTGCTTATCTGAGAAGGTGCAAAATGGTCTCCCTACAATGTAAGAGTGACCCTTTTTCAAAATACTTCATTGGCTACAAACCTCTTCGGGATTTCCAAATGTCATGCATAATACTTGGCTTAGGATCCCTTTTTCCTGCCTCTTCAATCGCAAAATGTGACATAGGAGCAAATGCATAACTTTTAGAAGAGAGAGATTTTAGCAATGACTGCAATTTAGATTTGGCAACTATACCAAATGAAGATTCAGAGCAGATGGAAGTTACAGGAAAAGACCAGTCAATTTTGGGAAAATTCTGCCTCCTCCCAACCCAATTCTATGGATGTGATTATGAAATGAAGATCAGCTGATGTATGGACAATTGGTCACTAAAGATATATGTGTTCTAATCATATGTTTTCACATATGTCACACTTCTTCTGTACTTTTCTTCTATATCATTTAATGCAAATTTAAACTTCAGAAAGGGGATTGAGATTTGTACAACTAAATGCCAAAAGGCAGTAATGTTTTTTTACCTCCTCGTTGAGCTTCAATCTGAATGAGCTCATTTCCATAAATATCAAACACAGCATTACACAGAGATGATCAGTTTGAGACTCTTCTCTAATGTAGTCAAAGATTCCTTAAGTTGAGAACTGTGATTCAAACCTTGTCTCCCTAAATGGTAAGCAAATGTAATTGTCACTTTAGTACTGAGATCATGGCTATTCATTAGCCCAGAAATGGGCTTGCCTTTAATTATTCTTTCTGAATCAAAAGCTTGTCAGTCAAGAATGGATTTTCTGAATTATGTTAAAGTAATGGCAACCTAGGCTTCCTTGCCAGCCCCAGAGATTAATATTGTTTAATCAGGATGTGGGCATTGCTGACAAATCCAGTATTTATTGCCCACTGATAAATACCATTGAGATTGTGCTGGTGAGCTAACTTCACTGTAAATCACTGCAAACATAGCAGTTTGATACATCTTTTAGGCTAAGAATCAACCACATTTCTGAGGGTCTGGAATCACATATTGGCTTGGGCAAGTAAAGACAGCAGGTTTCCTTCCTTAAAGGACATTGATAAAGCAGATGGGTTTTTACAACAAACTGGTTGTGACTTGATTTTAAATTCTAGGTTTATTTAATTAATTGAATTCTAATTCCCCAGCCTGCCTTGTTGAAATTTGAATTCACATCACTGCTTCAATAGTCCATCCTTCTGGATTCCTAGTTCCATTAACATAGCAAGGATACTACCAAACCTTGTAGACTCATACATTGTACAAGCAGGCCATTCATCCCACTGAGACTGCACCAACCCTCCAAAGAGCATCACACCAATGCAATATTAAAAGATTAAATTGTACTATCTCTCTGGACAATAATGTAATGTTAAAGGGTTAAACTGTGCTGTCTCTGTTTGGGGGTGACATTCATGAAGAAATACGCATAACTCCAATTTCATTTCGACAGTCATTTGCCACTACTCTCCTGCTATTATCAAATTAAACTTTCATTCAGTCCCTTCCATTCAGAAATGCTTTTATAGCCATCTCCCAAAGCTAGGACATATGACACCTACATTGTCTTGGGGAAATCATTGAATCGGGAAATCATTTGCATAACAATTCCCCAGGATAAGGGCATTAATATTTACATTATCTCTGAGGATGACCTCATCCTACCATTGTACCTGGGTAATATGTGATTATGGGGGAGGGTTGGTGAGCATTACCAACTGACCTGTATAAAGGGAATGTATTTCCTTTGTTCAGGGCCTCACTTTGACCCGACTTTGCATGCCTGTGAAGAGTCTCAAAGGGGGTCACCTAGCTTGTACAGGCTTTAATAAACTTTAACTGTTTGCAGAAGTTGGTGTGTGCGAATTGCATCTTGTGTGTGAAACCTCGAGAAAAGAACCTAATACCAAGACCCAGCCCCCTGCATTTTCCATGGCTAATCAACCTAGTCCACACATCCCTGGACACTATAGGCAACTTAGCATGGCCAATCCACCTAACCTGCACATCTTTGTGGGAGGAAACCAGAGCACCCGAAGGAAACCCACGCAGACACAGACAATGTGCAAACTTCACACAGACAGTCGCCTGAGGGTGGAATTGAACCTGGGTTCCTGGAGCTATGAGGCTGCAGTCTTAACCACTGAGCCACCCCTGGTGTGGTCAGTTTGATGATGAAATGCAGTGCTGGGGAACCTGTGAACCCAGAAAGTCTTCCCTTCCTAATAGGATGAGGGTAGAACATTTTTAGAAGAATACTTTCACTCCACATAGCTGCAAACGCACCCTGCGCTGTGCTACATAGTTGAGCCTTTTATGAGTTATATCAGCTCTATATGCTAATGAGCTTTTCAAAGAAATGACAAATTCTAGTCATCCATTAAATAACATATTGCTCAGGAATCCCTCTCCTTTATAACAGGATGCAAACACCAGAATTATATCAATCAAAAAGCACAAATTATTGTGTTTTATGAAGTATAACTCTCGGTTTTCATTTCATTGACTTTTAGACATATTTTCAAGTTTGACACACACCTTCCTTCATTATTCTTTAGTGGACCAACTCTTTCTCTGGTTACCCTCTTGCTTTTTATATATGAATAAAAGGCCTTGGGAATTCTCCTTAATTCTGCTCACTAAAGTTATTTCATGATCCCTTTTAGCCCGCTTGATTCTTCATTTAAGATTGGTCCTACTCCCGTGATATTTCTCCAAGGCCCGTTCTGTTTTTAGCTGCCTGGACCTTTATGTATGCTTCCATTTCCTCTTGGCTAGTCGCACGATTTCTCCTGTCATTCACGGTTCATGAATCTTGCCTTACCTATCCCTTATTTTCAAAGGGACATGCCTACCCTGCACTATCTTCAACCTATCTATGAAAGCCTCCCACATATCAAATGTGGACTTCCTTTCAAATAGTTGCCCCAAATCCACATTTCCCAGCTACTGCCGAATTTTGATATAATTGATCTTGGCCCAGTTTAGTACTCTTCCCTTAGGACCATTCTCACCTTTGTCTACAAGTATTTTAAAACTTACAGAATTGTGGTCACTATTCCCAAAGAAATCCCCCAGTGCAACTTTTACCACTTGTCCTGGCTCATTCACCAACACCAGGTCCAATATGGCCCCTTCCCTAGTTGGACGATTGACATACTGCTCTAGAAACCTTTCCTAGATGCTCCTTACAAATTCTGCCCCATCCAGACCTCTGACACTAAGTGTATTCCAGTCAATGTTGGGAAAATTAAAACCTCCCATCACTACTGCCCTGTTGCCTCTACATCGTTCCATAATCTGTTTACCTTTTTGTTCTTCTACCTCACACTCACTGTTGGGAGGCTTGTAGTACAGCCCCAACAATGTAACTGAACCCTTCTTATTTCTCAGCTCTATCCATAATGCCTCACTGCTCAAGCCCTTCAGAGTATCCTCCTTTAGCACAGCTGTGATATCATCCCTGACCAGCAATGCAACTCCTCCCCACCTTTTACTTCCCTCCTTGTCCTGTCTGAGGCATCCATATCCTGGAACATTTAGTTGCCAATCATGCCCTTCCTTCAACCAAGTCTCTGTGATCGCAATAATGTCATTCTCCCAGGCACCAATCCAAGCCCTAAGTTCATTTGCCTTACTCACTATACTCCTTGCATTAAAATATATGCACTTCAGACCACCAGTTCCTTTGCATTCATCTGCTCTCTGCCTACTCTTCCCCTTGGTAATGCTAACTTCATGAGCCTTACAGTCTTTAGTTTCCACCTCACTGTCTACTAGTCTTCTCTTCTGGTTCCCAGCCCCTTACTACATTAGTTTAAACTCTCCCCAACAGCAGTAGCAAAAACTCCTCCAAGGACATTAGTTCCAGTCTAGTTCAGGTGTAGACCATCCAATTTGTAATAGCCCCACCTTCCCCAGAACCGGTCCCAATGTCCCACAAATCTGAACCCCTCCCACCTACACCATCCCTCAAGCCACGTGTTCATCCTGCCTAATCTTTCATTTCTACCCTGGCTAACACGTGGCACTGGTAGTAATCCTGAGATCACTATCTTTGAGGTCCTCCTCTTTAAATTCTCTCTTAGCTCCCTGAATTCTGCTTTCAGAACCTCATCTCATTTTCTACTTATATCATTGGTGCCTATATGCACCACAACAACTGGCTGTTCACCACCACCGCCCCTCCAAAACGGTATACCTGTTTTGGAGGGAGATGACCGCAGGGGACACCTGCACTGCCTTCCTACTCTTTCTCTGCCTTTTGGTCACCCCTTCACTGTCCCCCTCAGCAATTCTAATCTGTGGTGTAACCAGTTCACTAAACATGCTATCTACGAGCTCCTCAGCATCACGGATGCTCCATAGTGAGTCCATCCGCAGCTCCACATCCGTCATGCGGTCAAACAAGAGCTTCAGCTGGACACATTTCTTGCAAGTGTAAGAGCCAGGGACGTCAGCCACGTCCCTGAGCTCCCACATCAGGCAAGAGGCACATGCCACAGGTCTGAGGTCCCCTGCCATTGTAAGCCTTAGCTTTAACTCAACTAACTAAAACCAAACAATGCACTTAAATATATGAGAAAAGAAAAAAAACCTTACCATACAGAGTCCTTTTCTTCTGGTTAGGTTGGGGGGAAGGGAGATACTACATGTGTAGTATCTCGGGTTTAGCCGCTGCCCAAGTACATACTAAGTCCTTAGCTTCCCGGCAACCTCCTGGTCTCCAGCGTCACCTCAGCTCTGTCTCCCGCTGCTCCCGGATGATAATCATGCTTGATTATTTCCAAATGACCTCCAGGTTCACGTACAATGAAAAGGCAAGCAGAACAGTTAGATCAGGCTATGAATTCATTGACACAGAAATGGCTCAAATATAGACTGATGCTCACTGAGCTATTTCAATACTAAATAGTCAAGTTAAGTAACAAATGTAATTATTGAGTTGGGTCACAGATTAGATAAGTAAAATTATAGGTAGTGGAATGTCCCTTTCAAGTTAAATAACAGCTCTTTTGGACACTGAAAGCAACACTGGTCAACTGAACAGCATGCTGGGAATTGGATCAGGCCAGACAGACAGATATGCAAACTGTTCAGCAGGCCTGGCAGCAATATGGAAAGAAATCAGAGCTGCATCAAGCTGTGCGATGACCCTCAGTACACAAACACCAACTGTCACTAGGTACAGAGGTTCCACCTTTTTCCAGAGTTATGGAGGATGGGTCTGGCCTCAGCACCGTGGAACATTCCAAGTAGTTGGACTGTCTCATATCACCAGTCTTTTGTGGAGAAATTTGTAAAGGAAAACACCTTTGACCACAAGCCCACCAGAAAGTGGTCAGGACGTACTATCCTCGAGACCCTGTGGGAAAAGGAAGCAGTTGAGTTTGTCGGGTGGTTCGCTGAGTAAAACTGTCAAAGTCATTTGGCAGAGTGCCTCATCACCAGAACTTTCTAACAAGCACTAAGATGTAGCTTGGCTGGTGGTGAGAAGGGCACTAACTGTGAGATCCTTAGCTTTAACTCAACTAACTTATTTGGTTGGTTGGTCTCCCAACGGTGCCTGTGTAGTCACCTTTGCAATCGTTTCTATGTATTTTATTGGTTGCAAAGTTGGTCGAACTTCCACGTGGTTCCCCCTGGAAACGACCTGTGAGAGGAAGCTCAATAACAGAGGAGTGGTTTTAACTTGTTTAAGAGGTTATATTGCTGTGGATTTATCATTAGTTTTACCTTTGGTTTTATCCAGTGCTGTGTAGCCACTGACAGTTTTAACGTTCTCTTTCTGTTGCATGAGCATTCCTCTATTCAAGTCGGCTAATACGACCAGAGAAAAGATACAAGATGGCTAGTGACCTATTGGTCAATGTTAGAAACCTATTTTTGGCACTGGCGATTATGTCGAATTCCAAAATTTCCGGTTGGGTGGGAGACTGGGAAAATAACTGCCCCTCAAGGTTGTTATTGGCGACACCGTGTGCTAAATGTGTTAGCCAAAAAAGGACTAGACTATCCATTTCTATGCAAACGGAAGAGACCATAATAGTCACACCGGCACGGCTGCCCTCTGGCAGGCACGAGGAAGCTGGTAATAAAGTCCAGAGGACTCAGGATCAAGTTCGAATTGAAGGATTCATAGAGAAGGCCCCTCTAGAATAATCTTGTTCTTTTAATAGCCGGACTATTTTTAATTCGAATTTTAAAGGGACCTTTGATTTTAGTCAAATTGGAGAACCAGAGAGAAATAAAGAGAAAAGTGAGAGTAGGATTATTCATCCAGTTGTTAATGAGAAAGATAAAATAGAAAAAATAATAGAATATCCGTTTGATAATTTTATATGTAAATTTTGTAATAACATTTATAATACGAAGGGAATGTTTAGAAAACATTTAAAATTGTGTAAAGGGATTAAAGCTGTGAGAGTTAAATGTAGTAAATGCGGCTGGGAGGGTAGTTACCGCTCAGTCATGTGTCACTACCCTAAATGTAATAGTAATATAAAAGAGAGGGAAGAAGGTAAATCATTCCAATGTGAAATTTGCCCACTTAGATTTACAACAGCTATAGGTTTAGGACAGCACGAGAGGCACGTGCACTCTAATTTGAGAAATGCTAAAAGAAATAAAGAAAAGAAAGGTAATTTGGAAAAAGTAGAGAAAGGTAAAAGAGGAGTGTGGTCCAACTCCGAAATAAAAATGTTACAACAATTAGAACAGGAATTTATAGGTTGTAAAAATATTAATAAACTTATCGCTGAAAAATGGGAAACTAAGACATCAAAACATATTTCTGATAAAAGAAGATTGTTAGTTAAACATAATAAGATTAACGATAAAGTTGAGGGCACAAGTCAGGAAGTAGTCCCCATTAATGATAATAGAAGTGAAGAGAATAGTGATCTAGATTTAGATACTCCAATAGAGGAGATAGTAATAGATGAGTATAACCATCAAGGAAATAATAATATTAATGGGAATGTAGAAACTAAAGATGGATCATTAATAGAATTAGTAGACATGATGGAGGACAAAATAAGTAAAAGCAAATGTATAATAAATGACTATGACAGCATTATGGATATGATAATTGGTAAATTAGGGACCAAGGATAAGAGCAATAGGTCAAAGAAATTGAAATATAAAAAGGGATTAATTACTAAGCAGAAGGATAGTAGACAAGAAGGTAAGACGAGGGTAAATAATGTTAAAAGAAGATATAGTAGGAAAAAAGGAAAGTTTAAAGAAACACAGGTTTTATGTAAGAATAAAAGACAATATTTAGCTCGAACTATGATGGGAGCTCCAGCTAAATGCAAATGTCTGCTTAGCAAGGAGGAATTGGAGGATTATTTTAAAAATAGATTATATAATCCTAATGATAAAAGTAATTTGAGAGGTTTTGTCAAACATAAAGGTCAAATTGAGGGATCAATGTGTGACATGCTGACCGACCCTATAACGGTAGAGGACATCAATCAGGCCGTTAAGGCGATGGACGTTAAAACCGTGGCGGGGCCGGATCAGATGACGCTTAAAGAAGTGATTAGAATACTTAATAAAGATAATACGATAATCCGCAGAATTTATACCATTTGGTTGAAAACAAGCAGTATCCCTGATATAGTAAAAATAAGTAGAGCAGTATTAATCCCCAAAGTTAGTGATAAGTTTGGGTTAAAGGATTGGAGACCCATCACAATAGGTCCAATTTTGCTTAGGCTTTTTACAAAAATTATAGCTAATAGGTTAATTAAAGCTATAAATTTAAATAAACGGCAAAAAGGTTTTATGGCAGGAGTAGCAGGTTGTGAAGAGAACATTAACATTTTGGAGAATATCATTAATGGAGCTAAGAAAAAGAAAATCGACACAAATTGATAATAAATGTCCTTAAGAGAACTCAACTCCCTCCAGTTTTTATTAAATTAATTATGAGCTTATACAATAATAATTTTACTAGAATCGAAGGTTTTAATTGTAAAGCGAATAAGATCAAAATTTTAAGAGGGGTTAAACAAGTACTATTGAATAAACGAAAAAAGGAATATTTTTGGGTCAAGATAAAGAGAGTTATCATTGTGCAACCTTAGCGTTTGCCGATGATATAGCTTTGATCAGCCAATCCTATGAAGGAATGGCATACAATTTAAAACTGATAGAAAAACTTTGTAATAATACTGGGATGGAGGTTGAGGTAAGAAAAACAAAAGGATTCTACTTTGCTTATAAAAATAAAACCTTTATTTATAATGATAGGGCGAATTGGAAATTTAATGAGGGAAATATACAGTTTATAGATCCAGGAAGCACCGATAAATACCTAGGTGCAAAAATTGATCCATGGATTGGGGTAAGCCAATTGAACTAGGAAGACCAATTAGGTATTTGGATAGATAATCTTAAAAGATCTCTTTTAAAACCTGTACAGAAATTGGAACGCTTAAAAGTGTGTTTTATCCCTAGACTTTATTACTATTTAATCTTATCGGAGGTATCATTAAGCTATCTTAATAAACTAGATAATATAATTAAAAGTGCCGTAAAAGAAATATTACATCTCCCACAATCCATCACAGATGGGGTTTTATATACTAAGACCCGTGATGGTGGCCTTGCGTTGAATAAACTGTCTACATTTATTCCAATTGCTATTTTAAGGAAATATGAAATGCTATACAAATCCGAGGATGAAATTTTACATGCCTCATTTTCATTCGAGGGTGTTAGTATAGCTACAAAAATGCAATAACTTAATAAATTGAAAGTTTTAGAGAAGATTTGGAATCCAAATATAAATCGACAATAGGAAGAAATGGATATCACTGATGAGGAGAATTATGGTATCGAGGAATTTAGTCATAAGAACTATACCAACTGGAGGTCTATAGAACTTCAGAAATGGATGGCCTTGCCCTGTCAAGGGGCGGGCATCCATTACTTCAAGAACGATAATTCCTCCAATAATTGGTTGACAAAAATTCAATATATGAAGATGTCCAAAGTAATAAATTCAATTTTATTATGAATGAACTTATATCCGACAAGGGCGTCTCTAGCTTATGGAAGGCCATTTAACGTTAAGAATTGTCGGCAATGCAATGATAACTCAGAAACGATTGCGTATATTTCAGGATGGTGTCCCTACGCAAAAAATATGAGGATTAAGAGACACAATAGAATAATGGAAGAACTAATCAAGTTTATCAAGATAAAAGGATGGATAACATACGTGGAGCCACGCATAAAAGATAACACTGGGAAATTATGGATACCAGATTTAATTTTTAAGAAGGAAAATCATGTTATCGTGGTAGACGTAACGATTAGAATGGACATGCAAATTAACTCACTGGAACAGGCTTGGGAAGAAAAGAAAGAAAAATATAAACATCTAGAAAAGGAAATAATGGTCCTTACAAAAGGAACAAGAATATCCTTTTATGGATTTGTGATGGGATCCCGAGGAAAATGGTTTGAAAAGAGCAATGAACTAATGAAAGACCTCGGGATCGAGAAATTAAAAACCTTTGTTCAAAACATCACAAATCTTGTGCTATCTTTGACTCTCGAGCTTTTAAGGATTTTTATGGACTCATAGGATTCTCCATTTGACAGAATTTAATAATTTTTAATTTTAGATTGTTTTAAATAAGGTTTTAGGTTAATTTTAAACTAGTATTAATTTTAAGTTAGTATTTTATGATTTTAATATTTTATTAATAAAAGTAAATTATTTTAAGTCATTGATTATGGGTGGTGGGTAATATTGGTGTAATATAATTAAACACAACACATAACAAATGATGAGCGGTAATATAATCGAACGGTTGAAAAACCCAGCTCATTCCTCGCTTTATTGATGATTCTGGTTTACAACATTTTATCCCGTTCCTTTTAAGATCATCTGGCTGGTGGTGAGCTAGATAGGGGTATACTTTCGTTGATGAGCGACGACAAAACTCGAAAAGGACACGATCCATTCATATGGTGAGTGCATGAAATATGCCCAGCATATGCTGCCCTCAAACCAGTTGTGGGGGATGGGTGGGGGGGGAAGAGAGACTGTCACACATCTCCTGTTAGAAGGTGCCTTTGCAAAGGAAGTCTAGAGAAAAATGCAGTGGTTTTTGTCAAGGTTCATCTGGAGCATGATGGAGTCCTGCATCACGGACTCCATGCTCTGCAGTTTGTTCTCCAGGATGCACCCCGAGACAAACATCAATTGCACCTGGAAGACCATCAAATCAGTGAAAGACACTCTTTGGTCTGCCCAAAGCTTGTCTTCCAGTGCAAAGAGCTGACGTCAACTGAGTGTTACAGACTAGCACATTCCAAGATCCAGGACTACGTGCTGAGGGATGTACAAAAGCTTGGGGAAGCTGCTGCTGACGCGCAGTAGAGAAAGACCATCACCTAAGGTCTTTCTGCCAAAGTTAAATGGGGTCCGTTCAACTGTCAAGTGCTCGTGTTGTCTCAAATGTAACTGTAAATAGTGTCCTACATAGGTAAGAAATGTCTTTGACCGTTGCAACCGTCAGGTCCAATGTATGTTTTTCTTGACGTGCAAAGACTGTATGGAATTGCTGTAGTAGCTGTGTATGTACAAAAATTTTTTTATTAATAAAGTCTATTTTTTCAATTAAAAGTTACAGAGATGAGCAGATTGGCAAATAAACTAGGAGCAATGTTATGAAATATTTGAATACACTGTGCCTGAAAGGGCAACTGAAGTAAAATATTGAATAACTTTGAAAAGCAAACTGGATAGAAACTTAAAGGGACAAAACTTCGCAGACTATAGTAAACAAGATTTGGAGGTGCCGGTGTTGGACCGAGGTGTACAAAGTTAAAAATCACACAATACCAGGTTATAGTCCAACAGGTTTATTTGGAAGCACTAGATTCTATCAATCCATTTTTAGATGAGAATCAGTCTGACCACTGTGGCACTGACAGTCTCACACAGGGCAGCTCACACCTTCAATGCATTATCTGGGTCGACATGGCACCAATTGTTAAAGTTCACTTGAGAATGTAACTTTGAAATGTTCTGGAATTTACATATGAAAGAACTGAAACCAACATGTTCATTCTAAAAGATTAAAAATCACACAACACCAGGTTATAGCCCAACAGGTTTAATTGGAAGCACACAAGCTTTCAGAGCGTCGCTCCTTCATCAGGTGATAGTGGAGGGCTCAATCCTAACACACAGAATTTATAGCAACAATTTACAGTGTGATGTAACTGAAATTATACATCGAAAAATTGATAGTCTGTTAAGTCTTTCATCTGGTTGAATGCCACGATTAAAAATCAGACAATGCCACTTCTTTCATGTGTAAATCACAAAACCTTTTTTAAAAAGTTGCATTCTCAGGTTAGCTGTTAACAATGGTGATAGCTAGACAATATGTTGAAGGTGTTAGCTCCCTGTGTTCTCTGTCTATGCCATGATGTTTAGATTGATTCTAACCTAAAAAGTGAGATAACGGAGTTTTACATTAATTCATGCAGTTTTTGAGCTCAAAGTTCTACATGAATGCATGCAGTTTTTGAGCAAAGTACAATGTAACCCTGCAAGTACAAATTCACCCCACAAAATATATGTGTGCATGTGGGTCTTTGTCTGTGTGGGTTGGGGGGGGGGGTCATGAGTGTGAGAAAATGTATGTGTGTGTGTGTATATAGTGAGTGTAGAGTGTCTTAAGTCTATGACGGGGTGCATGTGTGAGTGTGGGAGTGTGTGTGTCGGTAAGGGTGTGTGTGGGTGTCTGTGTGCGCCTGTGTGCGCATCTGTGTATATGTGTGTCCGTGTGTGTGTGTATAGGAGTGCCTGTGTGTATGTGAGAGTGTGTGGATGTATAGTGCAATGGTGGTCACATCAGTTCAGTTACATCACACTGTAAATTTTTGCTATAAATTCTGTGTTAGGATTGAGCCCTCCACTATCACCTGATGAAGGAGCAACGCTCCAAAAGCTACTGTGCTTCCAATTAAACCTGTTGGACTATAACTTGGTGCTGTGTGATTTTTAACTTTGTACACCCCAGTCCAATACCGGCATCTCCAAATCATTCTAAAAGATGAGAGATTTAACAAATAATCCAAGTCTTTTTCAATATATCATTTCAGTTGCATCACACAGTAAACTTTCACTATAAATTCTGTGTCTTATGATATTATACTCCACAACCACGTGAAGAAGTAGCGCTCCGAAAGCTAATGCTTCCAAATAAACCTGTTGGACTGTAACCTGGCGTTGTGTGATTTTTAACTTTGTAGTAAACAAGGGAATGAGATTAATTGGATATCGTTTTCAGAGACCTAGGACAGAGAGGATGGCCAAAATGCTTTCCTATATCTGAATCCTTCTATCAACTGATTACATATTTCGTACCTCTGAATAACAGCAGCAGATACTGCACATAGCAACATGTTTACAATTTAAAGATACTCCGGGACCCGCCTAAACGGACAAATTCGGCTGACCCGGAAATGGCGTATTTAATAATTTTGGATACACTTTTAATCTATTTGAAAATTATTATAAATGTATAAATTGTCTGGCCCTTCTGTAATATATTTAGATGGAAATAAATTGTCAAAAGAAAAGAATGCTGCAAAACTAATTGCTGTAACCCGGAAGTCTTTGTGTATCGCCTCGGTTAAGTTTGGGGCCTGGATGAAACGATAAGAAGCGGGAGCTTAGTGTAAATGAATAAAGGTATGAGGTTCTCGGGAAAATAGATATATGTGTGTTTTTAAAAAGGGGCTAATGTCTAGTGTTCATTTTTTTCTATGCTAAAGTGAGTGGTTATGATGGAAATAAATAACACGCTTCGGGCTGCGGATCTGCTTGGACCTCTAGTTGTCTTTGAGCAACTTTCAGGGTCAGTGTCTGTATTAAACAAGACAACGATGAACGTTGTGTGTTTTACTTTCCAATTTCAGCTCTTCTTTTTCCACTCCGCAAAATTGCTGCACCATACTCAAATTTTAAGGCTTAGCCATTACTGATTTTAGATGTGGGAATCAAATATAATATTACTAAATTTGCAAATGACTAAACTGGGTGCACGTACGACTTGTGAATGCAAAGATATTTCAAGGGGATCAAGAGAGGTAGAGCGGCAGGATTTGGGGATTGCAATGTAGAGTAATGAGGTTACCCACTTTGGTAGGAGCAATAGAAACACCGATCCTTTCTCAAATGTTGAACTTCAAAAGGACTTGGGTGCTTTCTTTCATGTGTCACTGAAAGATACTATAAAAGTACAGCAAGTGATTTAAGAAGGTGGATGGTATATATTTTTAAGCAACTCTTTCAGATATATTATGATGCAACTCTGGAGCAGGTGGCATTTGAACCCAGGTCTTTTGGCCCAGAGGTGGGGGATACTACACCTATATCACATGAGCACCCTAGAAGGCAAATGGTATATTGGCTTTTATTGCAAGAGGGTTTAGTATAGAAATAAAATGTCTTACAGTAATTATATAGAGTCTTTATGAAATCACACATGAAGTTTTGTGTGCAGTTTTAATCTTGACTCAGGAAAGATATACTTGCCATGGAGGGAGTACAGTGAAGTATTGCCATACTAATTCTTGAGATGTAGGAGTTGTCCTGTTATGATGAATTAAATGGGCTGGGCCTATCTTCTCTGGTCTTCAGAAGAGTGGGAGGTGATCACATTGAAATGTCAATATTTTTTCAGGGTTTGACACCATCGATACAAGAAAGAAAATTTTCTCTGAATGAGGAACTGAGATGAAGAGGAATTTCTTCACTCAGAATTGTGAATTCTCAAACCCAGAGAGCTGTGGGGACTCAGTTATTGAGTATGCTAAAGACTTGGATTGATAGATTTCGACATATTTACAAACATCAAGGGATGTTGAAGTAGGAGATCAGTTGTCATCTCATTGAAGAGCTGAATAACCTATTCTACTTCCTATGTTCTCTGCTCTTTGTTCTTGAACTGTGGTCCTTTTTTTATGTAATTATGTTTCATCAATTATGTTGCCTAATATTTTACCTTTAGCCAGATTCTTAAATTAACAGATCAGAGTCTTCCCACACTTTCTGTACACCGCAATCCAGCCCTTATAAAAGTCACAAATCTGTCATGATAACTGTCATGGAGCAATTATCTTTTGTTGTTTTTCTCCAAATCTTTGGTTATTGAAACAGTTGACTAAACCATCTTCCTCCAACATCTTTTTGTTGTCCAGTTTGGTGGTCTGTCAGGTTTTGTCCATAACCATCTGATTGAAGCCAAAGCATCTGACATTCCCTTCTAGTCTTGATGCTGTTCCCTCCCAGTTCCAGAAAGGATTTATCTTTGGTCTTTATCTTAGTGGGGTCCATATGGAGACTACATGCTTCCAGGTGTACCTCTTCTTTACCCCTTTTGACCCCTTCGTGTTGTCAAGTTGCTTGTATGAATTGGGTGAGCTGCAGTTTTCTTCAGCTAAACATCAAAACTGAATGATAATCTTAAACCCAGGTACTAAAGTCTTATTGTGAACCCTGAGCCTCCTTAGAGGCAAGTCAGAGAGTACTTCTGGTGCTAGGGGAGCCAAGGCCAGCTATGGCACCTTTGTTTTTTTTTGATGGGGGGGGCGGTGGTGGTGAGGGGAGAGATATAAAGAACTGAGTAATTTCTTGCTGTTAATGAGCAGAATAAACAGCAATAGAATGAAAGGTTTGTTATGTTTTAAAGTTGCTTTTATTCACAGTTTAGTTACCCATACCATTGTGTGTGAAATTTGCAAATGAATGTCTCATTCTTGCAAGATAACATTTTCACATGACCCAGCAGCACTAATTGAAGCAATACATAATCCAAGCAAAAGGGGGATCAAATCTGATAAAACCCCTCTGAAGAACTGCTGTAAATTTGTGTTGGTAACTTAGTGCTACTAAAATCAACCTTTTCACATAGAATTGAAAACATTTATAAATAGACAATTTGACCCAACAGCGTTTATGTTTTATACAATGCATCGTTCTTGTTAGTTTTCAACAAATTTAGCCTTAGCCATAGCCATTTGCATTGACTCAGTGGCAGATTTAAATAAAAATGGGTAACCCTGTCAACCAAACTTGTGTGAGCAAAATAAATTTCCTCTGGATTTTATTTTCTTGGGAATTTTGAGCCTTTCCCATTTGTGAAAGAACGATTGCGCTCAGCTACCTCGAGCAAATTGCTCCTTCTGTGAGAAAAGGCGAAGGGCTAGTGATTCCATGTCTGATTGAGGGGGGAGGAAAAAGGTTACTGTTGCAGAACTGACCCAGTGAAGCTGGAGGAAGCATACTTGTGTGACAGTGAACAGGTCAAGGTTAAGACTTCAAAAGTTAACTATTTTCACTTAGATTAGAAAGGTGCAGTACAGTTCTGGAGTCAAAGGTCAGAGTCTTGTGCACATAGGTCTTGAGTGCGAGACTTCAAAAAAGAGCTGCACGTTGTTTATAGTTTATACTGCAATATAATTTTGCTCCCTTGCAAAACCTAAACAATTCTGGAGAATTGTGCCTTTTAACGAACCAGTGTAATTAACACCATCAATAAAATCTCTTCCTGTTAACTTCTGTGATCTGCAACTTTATAACTTGAATGACCTAATCTGTTCCTGGCCAGTTCTAAATTATTTTTAATAAATTTGTTTAGAGGGTGGTATGTGTATGGAATGAGCTGCCAGAGGAAGTGGTGGAGGCTGCTACAATTACAACATTTAAGAGGCATTTGGATGGGTATATGAATAGGAAGGGTTTGGAGGGATATGGGCCGGGTGCTGGCAGGTGGGACTAGATTTGGTTGGGATATCAGGTCGGCATGGACGGGTTGGACCGAAGGGTCTGTTTCCATTTTGTACATCTCTATGACTCTATATATATTTTTTCAGTATTGTTGAAAATAGGGCCTTTGGCCTTGCTGTCCCATTTAAAAGTGCTCTGTAGGATGGTCAAAATACATGTACTCAGCTCCTCCTCACTAAATTTTGCACAGGGCAGAACAACAGTTAACGATATATCTTCAGCTGTTTGTGACTGGTACCTCTAGTAAACGTAAAATCACCACAGTCTCGGAAGATCATAGAGCTGTTCTCTTCTTAGAGAAAGACAACTAGTGACGGTTTAACCTGAGGGTCACCATGCCTTATGTGAGGGGAGAGGTTGAGAAGGAGAGTCCTTCGTGGTGACATTAGCTGGTGTGAGACTTGAATCCATATTATTGGCATCACTCTGCATTGCCAATCAGCTGCCCAACCACCTGTAGTATAGCTGAAACATAAAATACAAGCCAGAAGTATAAATTATTGTGTAAAATTGAGGTTATTTTAGTCAGGTATTTGTAGAGCTCAGAAGTTGAGCCTGACTGAACTCAAAATCGAAGGGAAGCAAGCTTAACTGCTGGAGAATTGATACCAGTTTTAAATTTGTTTTCCAGATCTACAAACTTTTGATCAATGAGATACCTTTGCATGGAAAGCCTCGTACAGTGAATTTGCTAGTATCACGTTGCCACGGATAATGAGCAATTCTGCCTTGCTTGGTCAGAATAGCTCTCTGGAAGGAAGAAATTTAGATAAAGGTATTGTATTCTCTGGAGCTTGGTGCTTATTTTAAATAAAGTTTGCGCACGTTGCTTCTGGTTCTTTTGTCAATCATCTTATATTTATGTCCTCTGGTTACCAATGCTTTTATTACGTATTTATTCAAACAAAGTTTGTTTTGAACACCTTGATCAAGTCTGCTGTAAGGAGAGCGACCCCACCTTTTGCAGTCTTTCCAAACAGTTAAGGTCCCTCTGTTCTGTTATAATTTCAGTAAATCTCTTCTGTGCCCTTTCTAAAGCTTAGAGATGTGCATCTTCAGAACCGCAGTGTTTGCATGTGTAGGTGTAATAATAGTGGATTCGTGAAAGAGGAATTTAACAAATGAGGTAATCAAGTGACAATCTGAACTGTGAGTTTTCACAGTTGTGTGCTGTTGAAGAATAACAAATAAGTTTCTGTGTGCATTGTGGAAGATTGTGATTTCTCCCCCTCTCCTGTATTTTAGTTGCATGAATCTCAAAAGCTTTTTTATTCATTAATGGGATGTGGGCATCAAAGGCTAGGCTTGCATTTATTGCCCATCTCGAATTGCCCTGGATAAGGCACTTGGGCTGCCTCCTTGAACCGCTGCAGTCTCACAGTGCTATTAGGAAGGAAGTTCGGGACAGTGACAGTGAAGAAATGACATTATAGTTCCAAGGCAGGATGGTGAGCGGCTTGGAAGGGAACTTGCAGGTGGTGGTGTTTTCATGTATCTGCTACCCTTCTCCTTTTTAGATGGTAGAGGTCGTGGGTTTGGAAGGTGCTGTCAAAGGAGGCTTGCTGAGCTGTTGCAGTGCATCTTGTAGACAGCACACATTTTAGACTAAGCCTGAATTTTATCTGGGTCTTGTGACATTTGGACACGAACCGCTTTGATATCTGAAGAGTTACAAATTCCCTCCATTATAAGGTCAGAAACAGGGATGTTTGCAAAATGTTCAGCACCATTTGCAGAATACCTGATACTGAAGCAGCTTGTGTCCATGCACAGCCAGACCTGGAACAGATCCAGGCTTAGCTTATAAGTGGCAAGTAATATTTGCACCATGGAAGTGCTGGGCAATGACCATATCCAATAAGAAAATATCTAACCAGTGCCATTCCTGGATCTTCCACTTTAACATCCTGGGAATTACCATCGTTCAGAAACTGAACTGGCCCAAGCATATCAATACTATGGGTGCAAATGCAGGTTGGAGGCTCGGAATTGAGAGAGGAATAACTGATCTTCTGACTCCCCAAGGTCTGTTGATCATCTACACTCTCTAGAATTTAGAAGGTTAAGGGGTGATCTGATTGAAGTCTTCAAGATATTAACAGGAAAAGACAGGGTAGATTAAGATAAACTATTTCCTCTGGTTGGGGATTCTAGAACTAAGGGACATAGTCTGAGAATTAGGGCCAGACCATTCAGGAGAGATGTTAGCAAGCACTTCTACACACAGAGGGTGGTAGAGGTTTGGAACTCTCTTCCACCAACAGCAGTTGATGCTAGATTAGTTGTTAATTTTAAATCTTGAGATTTGTTTTGTTAAACAAAGGTATTAAGGGATATGAGCTAAAGGCAGGTATGGAGTTCAGCCACAGATCAACCATAATCTCATTGAATGACAACAGGCTCGAACAGTTGAATAGCCCACTCCTACTTCACAATGTTCCTAAGGCACAAGTCAGGAGTATGATGAGATACTTCCAGTTTGTCTGGATAAGTGCAGCTCCAACAGCACTCAAGAGTATGATGCCATTCAGTTCACAACATGATTTGGAAATGCCGGTGTTGGACTGGGGTGTACAAAGTTAAAAATCACGCAACACCAGGTTATAGTCCAACAGGTTTAATTGGAAGCACACTAGCTTTCGGAGCGACGCTCCTTCATCAGGTGATTGTGGAGGGCTTGATCGTAACACAGAATTTATAGCAAAAATTTGCAGTGTGATGTAACTGAAATTATACATTGAAAAATTGATTGTCTGTTAAGCCTTTCATCTGTTAGAATACAGTGATAGTTTCACTTCTTTCATGTGTAAATCACAAAACCCTTTTTTTAAAGTTGCATTCTCGGGTTAGCTGTTAACAATGGTGATAGCTAGACATATGTTGAAGGTGTTAGCCCCCTGTGTTCTGTCTATGACCTGATGTTTAGATTGATTCTAATCTAAAAAGTGAGATAAGAGTTTTACATAAATTCATGCAGTTTTTGAGCAAAGTGCAATGTAACTCTGCAAGTACAAATTCACCCCACAAAATATGTGTGTGCATGTGGGTCTTTGTCTGTCTGCGTGTGTCTGTCTAGGGTGGGGGTTGTGAGTGTGAGAGTGTGGGTGTGTGTGTAGTGAGTGCAGAGTGTCTTAAGTCTGTGAGGGGTGCATGTGTGGGAGTGTGTGTGTCTATAAGGGTGTGTGTGGGTGTCTGTGTGCGCGTCTGTGTGTATCTGAGAGTGTGTGTGTGTGTGTAGTGCAATGGTGATCACCTGTAATGTGACATGAACCCATGTGACAGAGAACACAGGGGGCTAACACCTTCAACATATTGTCTAGCTATCACCATTGTTAACAGCTAACCCGAGAATGCAACTTTTAAAAAAAGGGTTTTGTGATTTACACATGAAAGAAGTGAAACTATCACTGTATTCTAACAGATGAAAGGCTTAACAGACAATCAATTTTTCAATGTATAATTTCAGTTATATCACACTGCAAATTTTTGCTATAAATACGATCGAGCCCTCCGCAATCACCTGATGAAGGACTATAACCTGGTGTTGTATGATTGTTAACTTAGTTCACAGCAGCCTGCTTGTTTCACATAATCATCCACCAAAATCCACGTTCACTCCCTCCACTAAATGCACCGAGGCAGCCATTTTTATCATCTACAAGGTGCACTGTGGCAACTTATAAGGCTCTTTCAAAAGTATCTTCCAAACCATCATCTCTACTTCCTAGAAGGACAAAGCAGATATATCAAAACACCACCGAGTTCCCTTCTAAGCCATGTATCTGACTTCGGACTGTATTGCCTTTCCCTCACCGTTATTGGGTAAAATTCTGGAACTCTATAACAGCACTGTAGGTGTTCCTATGCCTCCTAGACTGCAGCATTTCAAGAAGGTGGCTCACCATTATTCTTCTTGAAGGTAATTGGAAATGGACGCTTAAATACCCCATGTCCCGTGAATAAAGTTTTTAAAAAATCCATTCTGACCTCCTTTCTCAAAAAATGTAACCAATCAGTCACTCCCAGATTCAGTCTGTGCTGTGTGCTGCAGTAGCTTTTTGGCTTGGGTCTCAGTAGAGGTGCTGGAAGAGGTACTTCTTGGCTAGCGAAAGGAAATACTGTCAGGATTTGTGTTTGTGATCCCTGCTGCTGGAAGATGGTAAAAATGTAATTGAGGTTGATTGTAATTTTTTGGGTCCCATGCATCCCGTCATCAAGTTGTATGTCGCCCCCTTGCTGTCCCAAATAAAGGCCACTTGGGGGCGAATCGACAGTGGGTATGTAATATCTATTGATTTATACCTGAGCACTCAGGAGATAATGCAAGAAAGATGTGAGAAAATGCATTTCTTGTGAAGGAAAGGCTAAAATTACTTCAGTTAATAGGCTTGCTAGTTATCAATCAGTGTAGACAGTGTGTACTTTAGGGTGATATTACAAGTCAGGTAGAGTCACAGCATTAAAGTGAGTAATTCAATCTTGCTGCTTATATGTTAGATCACATGGATGGTAAAACTCATCTGTTTTTACATGAAATAATAAGCAATGCTCTTTTTCTTTATGAAGCTGATCAGCAGTGTACATTGGGTACTATTGGGACAAGGCTTATGTCGACAGGGTCTGTGGGGAGATCTGATGGGGCCCAGTCCCCCTCGGCACAGAAACGCACCGCAACTCAAGCTTTCAGCCTACTTCCCAAACGCAGAAGCTCATCCAGGTAATGCAGGGGTGGAAATGCTGTCTCTTCAGCTCGCCTACAGCCTTTTATTTACATGTCATTTATATGACAGTGCCACTTCTTGAAATGGTTCTCTGCAATATTCATCACCTGTCCCACTCGGTATTCTGATTTTATTTATGGTGTGGGGTGGAGCTCTGAGTGCTGGCACTGGCAAAAACAAAGCAAGATTGTAAATGCTCATTCGTTTCCAAATGGCAGTCAGATGTTTGACAGTGGCTCATGGTGGTAGTGGTGGCCATTTATCTTTATTGGTTCCACCTTACCTCCCAAAGACAGGGAATTGAAGACAGCTTGGAAGAAGATGTTCTGCATCTAGAGAGGTGTATAGGTGAGCTAGTATACACCACAGTATTGCTGACAAAAACAGAGCATTTGTTATTTAAGACCTTTTTCACAGTATAACTGGACTATCAAATAAGGATCTGTGATATTCAAGTGATTCTGCATGGATAGACCCCTTTGATACAGGGCTGGCTACATTGAGCTGAACAGAGCCTGCATGCTGTAACCAGTAACTACACTGGGTGATTTAACTTGAGAATTTGTCAAGTGTTTCAAACTCTCAGAAGCTCTGACCACCCCTCCATTTTGAAATCATGTTGCTTTTGGTGTTCCTTCTTTCCATCACCTGTATTTTCATACACATTTGGCTGAGTAAACTGAGTTGATGAAATGATTTCAGAATTACTTTTTGACTGATTTTCTACTGTTTGGATCTCCCCTTGTTGAGTGACGTCCTTCCATGTTCCTCTGATTGTTGTCCACAAGCTTTCCAAAACTGCTTGTTAGGTGGGAAAGGAAGGAGTCCTCTCTCTTTCTCTCCAGTTGTTTCTTTCGCTGGTGCTAGTCGATTCTCTGACAGTGGCAACTGCCAACACACAGTTCAAGCCTTCTGGTGGACTGTGCCACACTACTTTATTTAACTCCAATTTAAATGATGCTTTCATAAAGTTCGTGATTCTTTAAAGTTCATCTTAAGTAAACAGATAAATTGTAATGGTGATCGTATTAATGGGCCATGTGCAAATTGTTGAGGGAATACAGTTGTCATGCATTTAAGACCTGGATTTTAGGATTCATATTGTTTAACAGGATGAGGAGTGCCACTGATGAGTAGCCATATTAGATGCTTTGTGGCTAGTTTTTGTACTAGAACATGTGTGTGTGTGTTTTCAAATTACTCCTAATTTATTTTGCTAATCTCCTGTCTGCTGAACATGGTGTTAGCACCCCTTTGGTACTTTGCTTAAGCAAATGTTCTTTGTGGATGTGACTGTTGGATTCCTTGACCCATAAAGGGCATCACAGCAAAGCCTGATCCTGTTTGAACTTGCTGTCCATGTATCCAGCAAAAGTCAAATGACAGAAATGTGAAGTGAATGCGTTTCTCAAGTGCTAATTAGTGCCTTGGGTCTAAAGCTGTGTGGGTTAGTGGCTATTTGTGTGTAGTGGAGGTTTATCTTTAGAGGCCCAAGAGGCAATGGTGGTGGTGTAGCACGGTAAAGTTTCAACATTGTGAGGAGTTTATTTGACGAAAAGTCATCTTCCCTGCCAAGACAGAGATGTCTGTGCCACGCATTGAAGCACATTATTGTTTTGGCATTCCTGTGTTTGGACATAGAATGGTGAGGAAGGCTGGTGAATGAACAACGTGAATGTTCCGTTCCCAGTTCCACTGTTCTTGACAGTTTGTTTAGTACAGTTTGTAATGACTGCAGTGTGAGCAGTTTTGTGCTGTAGATTCACCCTCTTGGGGTTGGGATGAGACGACCTCAAACACAAACATGTTGCACTCCAGCATTGGCACCATGTGCTTTGTCATCCTCCTTCCCCTCAAATATTTTGATGTTTCCATCTTAACAAAGAGAACCTTCACTCCATCAATTTGGACTGGATTTAAACTCAAATCTGAGTTCAAGTGATTGGTCAAGATCACAATGTGTTATTGAGATCTCCAGGCCTAAAGTTTAAGTTGGGAGCAATTTCTTTCTTTAGCAATAGTTCAGATTTTAATCTCTGCATCTGGAAGAGACAGGGTGCGCTTCCTATTCTTACTTAGCCATGTTGTTCTGTCATTTTCTTTTGCACCACTGACTGACCATTCTTACATTGTTCCGTTTTCCAGATCCATAAAACGCAAGAAGTTTGATGATGAGCTAGTTGAGAGCAGCCTCGCTAAATCTTCCACTCGGGCAAAGGGTCCAACAGGGATGGAACCTGGGCGATACTCTGGCAGTGAACCATCATCCAATGAGAAGAGAAAAGTATATAACTATACAAGAAAACAAAACTCAACAAAATGCTGGAAATACACAGTAGATCCATCAGCATTTGAGAAAACAAAGGGTAGATTAATGGTTGGCCAGATCCTTTTTATTGACCTGTCCCTTTTCTTTGTCAGAAGCTGATGAACTGCTATGTGCTTCCATTTCCAGCTTAATTGGTTCTTAGTTGGGTTTCCACCATCAGCAGTGTTTTCCTTTTTTCTGTCTGTGCTCTTTAGGCAGTTAGTTAATGGGTTCATGTTTTCTAAATTTACTGAGTGGTTCATTTCCCACATACACCTCACTGTTTGGTTAAGCAGAGTCCCTATGACATCAGAGGAGGCTGTTCAGCCCGGGACCTCTTGTTCAAGCAACCTGGTCAGTCCCAATTCCACACCTCTGCAACGTTGGAAACTTTGCTTACCGAGAGTTATTTTCATTGAGACCTGTTCAGCTCCAAATAGTGTGATGCATTGAGTAAATGCTGAATAGTGCACTGCTGCATGTGCTGTCTAGCAGTGGAATTGGGGTGTGATGCAAGGCAAAGATGCAATTGGACTGGGAACAGTCATAAGCTGCCTGACCTTATTCCCAAAGTTTGGCATTGTCTTGAATCCTTCAGTGGTGATACTGCCTTGTGTCATTTTCCAATCTATTTTTTGAAGCCTCTGATTTGTAGCTCCATGCTGCAATTCCCGGTACTTGCTGATTGTATCAAGGATCACGCTCTAACTGATGAATCAAAGGAGGCTGGCACTGAAAATTTGTTCCTTGTAGATGGTGGACAGGCATTGGCGAGTCGGGAGGTGAGTTACATGCCTCATTTCCCAGCCTCTGATCTGCCAGTTTGAATTGTGATTTATTTTCACTCTTTTGGATGTTGGCTGACCTGCTCAATATTTCCAGCATTTTTCTATGTTTTATTGCAACTTGTATTGATTTGAGTTTCGTTTTTAACTTCTTGTGTATCTTTTCCTTATTCACTGAAATATGATGTATTCTCTGAATTTTATCACAAAATCCATGTGTAGAAGAAAACTTTAAGCTGGTAACTAAATTGTTTGTTCCCCAATGGGTTGGTAAAGCACTGGTTGTAGAAATATCCTATCCAGGCCATTTGGTTAATGTTTTAATATTGCTCTATGATTCTTCTAGCAGATATCAAAATCTACTACAGTGCCATCAGCTCCCAGTAGCATTGCCAAGAGGTTGAAGAAAAGCAAGCAGCCACTTCAAGTCACAAAAGATCTTGGACGATGGAAACCAACAGATGACTTGCTGTTAATAAATGCAGTCTTGCAGGTAAAGTAGAGGTAGTGAGGACACATTTCACAAATATGGGATTGAAATAGCTTTTATCCTTGTATCCTACATAATGGATGTCTGTATTCTCAGAAATTTGGAACCTTGTATCAGCTTATTTACTTGTCTCGTCCCATGCTTCATCTTCTGAATGTAATCAGGACCTAATTAATCTCAAAACACAAGCAAAATGCTGTGGATCTTGAGAATGGAAAGGAAAAATACAATATCCTGGAAATACTCCAGTAGTACTGGCAGCATCTGAAGGGGAAAAGAAAGTTAATGACCTTTTGTCAAAAACCTTCCCTCATGGGAAGCGTATACTGTCTCCGATCTACTTAAGTTCTATCATTTAAGTCATTTGAAACCTGGAAATAAACTTTTAATTTTATCTCATCTTTACTTTATCCCATGTTTCATTTTTTTCTACACTGTCTCCCCTTTCTGCTCATGCTACTTGAGCTGGTTTCTGAGATGATGGCTTCCAATTTAAGTGCATTTGCGTGTATTTTTTTCCAAACCCTTTTCGGCTTCAGGCCTGTTGCTAAGTTGCCTTCTAATCTGCAAAAGTGATTTGCTGGGCCGACATACTAGTCTAAAAAGTAATTTGCTTTTAAGATCTTGTGATAATGTGATTGTGATGTACCGTGTATGATTTATACATATGGCAAACTTTTTATTAACCGGCACCTATGGGACTAGGAGTATGCCGTTTGGTGAAATATTCTGGTTGATCAAGGAGTCCACATGAACAATGTAAAAACATAATAATAGAAATGTAATGCAGGGCGTATATAGATCACTTTATTTACAGCATTAATCACTTAAAATAGTAATGCAAATTTTGAATAAAACTTATCAGAAGAGAGCCTTCTCACTTGTCACCCTCAGCTGACTACTTGGACATTGCGGGGATTGCAATAACAAAGCAAACATCTGGTATTTGAGGTATATATTACGTGTGCTGGTTTATTGAGAGTGCTTGTTCATAAGGTGCAGGTTAAAACAAAGTTTGCTGCATTTTAATATCATTTATTTGGAGGTTTTGGATTTTTGAATTTTGAGTTCATGGCATATGGGTTTTCTGTGTCTGAAGGGGTTTAATGATTAACTTGTCAGTATTCTTGCAGCCATAGTGATGTCTTTTAAAAGTCAATCTGAGAATGTGCTTTTTGGAGGCTTATTGGGATTTGATTATGTTGAGAGAGTTTACAATGTAGTGCATTAAGCTTTCAGAAGCAGAATTCTGTTTTGGGCATAGGGGAAACACCTAATACTTGGAAAGCAGCTTTATGTTTCAGTTTGGAACAGTTCTGCAGGGCTCTGAGCGGAAACTGAATGTGTAAAGCAGTTGCTCCTGAGAAAGAGTGAAGATAGTTTAGAATTGTTAAAAGTAGGTTATCTCAGTGGAAGGAGTTTAGTCTGGAACTTTTAAACTTGAAGTGTTTGGTTAAAGCCTTGGAGGGGTTATGTGAAACTGAAAACGTCTAGCTCAGTTCACAGCTGAATCAAACCCTGTGTGGAATAGAGGAGGCCATTCTGTCTGGTTTTTGCATACAATAGTGGGATGCTGTTGGGATTAATAAGATTATTTTTATTGTGATTCAAAATCTTAAAATGTATGTTTATAAGTAAGTAGTTTAGTTTATTCTATTTTATCTTCACTTATTGTACATAATAAACTTCTTAATAAACCACAATTTTATTGCTACATCTTTGTGTATATATGGAGGTAAACTGGATCCAGAAAAGCAGAAAATATTCTTTGGTATTTCAGCCCATGGCTTTCAACCATTCAACTCAATTGTAGTACCTGATTCTTGTCACTAGGAAGCGCTACAGTGCGATAACAAAGTGATGAGAGACAGAGAGTCAAACAGGGAATGTGCATTAGTTTTAAAAAAAAGTAGTGAATTAAGAGGAAAACTCAACCTTTGTACCAAAAATGATCTTTTACAAAATTTCAAATGGATCAGAACACAGGAATGAACATGAGCCACTTTGCACGTGACCTAAAGTGTGTAATAATTTGTAGTGTTGTGAAGATGTGACTGATATTCCTAATCTGTGCCTAATCTCTGGGCCTGATTCAGTTGTGCACTGTATGCTTTCTGTTTAGTTCAAGATTTTCTGCAGTGAGTGGATTGAAATGTGTTTAAACAGAAAGTATATTTTGTTATGTCCCTATATTAAAGTGTGGTAATTTAATGGAAATTGTAGATTGTGGGTAATGCATGTGATATAAATTGGAATTAAACCTTCTTTCTACTTCTTACAACTTACTGACTCAGTCTTGAATCAATTCATCACTTTTCCCTTTATTTAAAAAAAAACATTAATTTATTGCTCGAGATAAGGAGAAGATCCAGTTGCCTATTTTTGCTCAGTGATGCCTGATCTCTGCTGGAAGATGTGCGTGTGAGATGGTTGAGGAGAGAATCTGTCTCTGCTGGGATACATTTGAATAGTGCTAACATGACTTGGGCTGTACACAGTGAGCAACTATTTGGGGTGAGGTTCTGGACTGTTCCCCTCTTTTGCTGTGTCCCAGCACAGTTTTGGAAAGAAGGGATAAAGATTGTCGGAGGGGTGGGGAGGTTGGTGAGAGTGAAAGAGTGTGGAGAAGAACCTGAGTGATGGTAACTGCCTTGTGCAGCTGGAATGGTCATGTTCTGCAGCTGCTGGCTCATTCTATGCTGCTGTTTAGAGCATGTTTTATTTAATAACCACTAATATTAGCATCTTGCCCACCAGTGGGCATCTGTATATTAAAATTTACAGTGAATGTTTCCATTCTTTCTATGGGCTGATGTTGTATTTTTGAACTACAGACAAATGACTTGACTGCAGTGCACCTTGGAGTGAAGTTCAGTTGTCGTTTCACATTACGGGAGATCCGGGAGCGGTGGTATGCACTGTTGTATGACTCTGTTATATCGAAGTAAGTGAAGTGACTACAAAATGAAAAGCTGCTGAGCTGCATTTAAGACTAACAATAATCCATTACATCTGCTCTGTTTTTCTCTCTAATGAATCTGAATGTTCTACTTATCAATGTGTACATTCGTGCTAAGAAATAGAATGTTTTTCACTTTGTGTATGTAAAACAGTTTGTGAATTTAAAATCATTGCAGCTGTGGAACACAATCTGTTGTCAAGTGAATGGGCCAGTAATTTGAAACATGATTGTACAGTTTAGATGTAAGCAAATTGCTCAAAGTTTTGCTCACTGTCAAGAATCTCCGGATTCACAACTGTTTCATAACTTTTTCCTCCCTGTTTTATATCTTGTGTAAGTCTGAACCTTGAAAGCTCATGTGAACCTGAATCTGTTAATGGCTGTTTGCTCTTTCAGATTGGCTTGTCAGGCGATGAGACAGCTTCACCCTGAAGCAATTGCAGCAATTCAGGCCAAAGCTCTTTATAGCAAGGCAGAGGAGCAACAGTTGGCAAAGATTGGATCGGTAATGAATGCAGTATTTTCCACAGGGTTAAAACACAGTATAAATTATCTTTCCTTTTCGAACCGGACATTGGCATGGTGGCAAGGTGCGGGGAAGAGAGCAGGTTGTTAAAAGCAATTTATTATTTTGAGGATCAAATTGATTGCAGCCAAAGACTTGAAGTGGATTATATTTTATACAGAATAATGCACACAATGAACAGAGTCCCAAATGTCTTGAAGGATCCTGATTAAATTCCAGCTCTTAGTTCAACATGGCAACTGTTAGAACAGTGCCCCATAATAGGGGTAAAGTCTGCCAGGGTGTTTGTTCCTGATTGCTTTTGGAACATTCTTATGGGAAAGTATTGAATGGGGTTAAAGTTATGATGCTCTTAATGTTCAAAGAACCTGGTAGCATTGTCTCTGGTCAGACAGCCATGGAGAATGGCCATCGGAGTGTAGCACTGGAGAGCTGCTCATACTTGGTCGCGGTTTTCTCCAGCAAATCTTAAATGTCTTCAAAAGAGGGAAGAAAATGTATCCATTGATAAAATATTTTAATGTGACCTTCTAATATCAGTAAATGTATAATAAAACATTTTTAACAAAATCATACAAGCGAGGAAATTAAGAGCAAGAGTAGGTCACTCAGTCCTTGAGCCTGCTCCGTCATTCAGTGAAGTCATGGCTGATCTGAGTATTTAGTGTTCCTGAATATCTCTAAAAAGCTTTCACCCCCTTGCTTATCAAGAATCTATCTATCTCTGCCTTAAAAATTCAGTGACTCTGCTAGGGGAGAAGAGTTCCAAAGATTCCAGAGCCTCTGAGAAACAAAATCTCCCTAACTCTGTCTTAAATGGGCCACCCCAAATTTGCAAACAGTGACCCTCAGATCGAGATAATGACATGAGGAAACAATGTTTCCACATACATCCTCAGGATCTTGTACATTTCAATCAAGTCACTTTTTTAAAAAAATCTCCAGAGAATACAAGCCTAGTATCTGGATTAGTGGTGCTGGAAGAGCACAGCAGTTCAGGCAGCATCCAAGTAGCTTCGAAATCGACGTTTCGGGCAAAAGCCCTTCATCAGGAATAAAGGCAGTGAGCCTGCAGCATGGAGAGATAAGCTAGAGGAGGGTGGGGGTGGGGAGAAAGTAGCATAGAGTACAATGGGTGAGTGGGAGAGGGGATGAAGGTGATAGGTCAGGGAGGAGAGGGTGGAGTGGATAGGTGGAAAAGAAGATAGGCAGGTAGGACAAGTCCAGACAAGTCATGGGGACAGTTACTGAGCTGGAAGTTTAAAACTAGGGTGAAGTGGGGGAAGGGGAAATGAGGAAATTGATGCCCTGGGGTTGAAGTGTTCCGAAGCGGAAGATGAGGCGTTCTTCCTCCAGGCGTCTGGTGGTGAGGGAGCGGCGGTGAAGGAGGTCCAGGACCTCCATGTCCTCGGCAGAGTGGGAGGGGGAGTTGAAATGTTGGGCCACGGGGCGGTGTGGTTGATTGGTGCGGGTGTCCCGGAGATGTTCCCTAAAGCACTCTGCTAGGAGGCGCCCAGTCTCCCCAATGTAGAGGAGACCACATCGGGAGCAACGGATACAATAAATGATATTAGTGGATGTGCAGGTAAAACTTTGATGGATGTGAAAGGCTCCTTTAGGGCCTTGGATAGAGGTGAGGGAGGAGGTGTGGGCACAGGTTTTACAGTTCCTGCGGTGGCAGGGGAAAGTGCCAGGATTGGAGGGTGGGTTGTTTGGGGGCATGGACCTGACCAGGTAGTCGCGGAGGGAACGGTCTTTGCGGAAGGTGGAAAGGGGTGGGGAGGGAAATATATCCCTGGTGGTGGGGTCTGTTTGGAGGTGGCGGAAATGACGGCGGATGATTTGGTCTATGCGAAGGTTTGTAGGGTGGAAGGTGAGCACCAGGGGCGTTCTGTCCTTGTTACGGTTGGAGGGGTGGGGTCTGAGGGTGGAGGTGCGGGATGTAGACGAGATGCGTTGGAGAGCATCTTTAACCACGTGGGAAGGGAAATTGCGGTCTCTAAAGAAGGAGGCCATCTGGTGTGTTCTGTGGTGGAACTGGTCCTCCTGGGAGCAGATCCGGCGGAGGCGGAGGAATTGGGAATATGGGATGGCATTTTTGCAAGAGGTAGGGTGGGAAGAGGTGTAATCCAGGTAGCTGTGGGAGTCGGTGGGTTTGTAAAAAATGTCAGTGTCAAGTCAGTCATCATTAATGGAGATGGAGAGGTCCAGGAAGGGGAGGGAGGTGTCAGAGATGGTCCAGGTAAATTTAAGGTCAGGGTGGAATGTGTTGGTGAAGTTGATGAATTGCTCAACCTCCTCGCGGGAGCACGAGGTGGCGCCAATGCAGTCATCAATGTAGCGGAGGAAGAGGTGGGGAGTGGTGCCGGTGTAATTACGGAAGATCAACTGCTCTATGTAGCCAACAAAGAGACAGGCATAGCTGGGGCCCATATGTGTGCCCATAACTACCCCTTTGGTCTGGAGGAAGTGGGAGGATTCAAAGGAGAAATTGTTAAGGGTGAGGACCAGTTCGGCCAAACGAATGAGAGTGTCGGTGGAAGGGTACTGTTGGGGACGTTTGGAGAGGAAAAAAACGGAGGGCTTGGAGGCCCTGGTCATGGCGAATGGAGGTGTGGATGAGGCGTTGGGGGCCAGGGAAACTGAAGTCTTGGAGGAGGTGGAGGGCGTGGGTGGTGTCTCGAACGTATGTGGGGAGTTCCTGGACTAGGGGGGATAGGACAGTGTCGAGGTAGGTAGAGATGAGTTCAGTGGGGCAGGAGCATGCTGAGACAATGGGTCGGCCAGGGTGGTCAGGCTTGTGGATCTTGGGAAGGAGGTAGAACCGGGCAGTGCGGGGTTCCCAGACTATGAGGTTGGAAGCTGTGGGTGAGAGATCTCCTGAGGTGATGAGGTTCTGTATGGTCTGGGAGATGATGGTTTGGTGATGGGGGGTGGGGTCATGGTCGAGGGAGCAGTAGGAAGAGGTGTCCTCGAGTTGGCGTTTGGCTTCAGCGGTGTAGAGGTCAGTGCGCCAGACTACCACTGCGCCCCCTTTATCCGCTGGCTTGATGGTGAGGTTGGGATTGGAGCAGAGGGATTGGAGGGCTGCGCGTTGTGAGGGTGAGAGGTGAGAGGGGAGAGGGGAGGGGGGTCGACAGGTTGAGACTGTTAATGTCCCGGCGGAAGTTGGAAATGAAGAGGTCAAGGGCAGGTAATAGGCCAGCGTGGGGTGTCCAGGTGGATGCAGTGTGTTGGAGGTGGGCGAAGGGGTCCTCGGAAGGTGGGCAGGAGTCCTGATTGTGAAAGTAAGCTCGGAGGCGGAGGTGACGGAAGAATTGTTCGACATCACGGCGTGTATTAAATTCATTGATGCGTGGATGGAGGGGGATGAAGGTGAGTCCTTTGCTGAGGACTGATCGTTCGTCCTCAGTGAGGGGGAGGTCTGGGGGGGGGATGGTGAAAACTCGGCAGGGCTGGGAGCTGGGATCTGGTGTGGGTGTAGAGCTGGGAGTGGGGGCGGAACCTGTAACTGGAGTGGGTGTGACAAAACCCACTTGTTCCAGATATTAGTTTAGTAAACCATTTCTGAACTGTTTCCAGCGCATTTACATCCTTCTTAAATAAGGTGACCAATACTGTGTACATTATTCCAGACCTGGTCTCACCCGTGTCCTGTACAACTGAAGCATGACTTTTGTACTTTCATATACAATAGCCCTTCCAATAAGCGATAATGTCGGCTTTCTTAAACTGACCGATCCAAACCTATCTGACTGTACTCAATTTAAATTCACTTGGATTTGGAATTTCATCGTAGCTGGTCCCTAACTAAATTGAGCACATTCTTTTCAATTTGGGAGAGGGAGGTTTTCCATGTCTTTGCTTGGATATATCAACCTCCTAACAGAGCAGGGCTGACAGAACCACCTGCTATTGTTTACTTTTTTTATCTGTTCTCTCCATAGACTAGTCAACCCACACTGGACACCTTTCAGGAGTTATTGAACAAACATCCAAATGTTTTCTATCAGTCTCGCACTGCTAAATCTCTGCAGGTTCATTGGCAGCTGATGAAACAATACTATCTCTTAGAAGATCAAACAGGTAAAAGCATGCTGGCTTTGTGGCTGATGAGCAGAGAGTAGACATTCATCCGATGCTTTCCCCACACCCTAGGAAGTTTCTTCAACCTCTGAATGTGCTGGTGAGGGCCACGTTCGAGGTTGGGGTGGTACAAGTGGCTGTGGAAGATGCAGGCACCTATCATCATGCAAGGTGGCCATGGCAGTGTCGACTTATTAATTTGACATCTGCTAAATGTTAAAATATTAGGAACTTAGGAGTAGCCTATTAAGTCCCTGAGCCTGTTCCATGTTCAGTGAGGTCATGGCTGATCTATCTGAGATTTAAAAATAACAACTGATCCAGGATCCACTGCCATTTGTGAAAGAGAGTTCTGAACCTTTACCATCCTTTGTGTTTAGCAATGCTTCCTAACATCTCTCCTAAACGGTCTGGCCCTAATTTTTACACTATGCCCCCCCCCCCCCCCCCCCCCCATCGTTCTAGAGTCCCCAATTAGTGGAAATGGTTTATCTTTATTCACCCTGCCATTTCCTGTTAATATCTTGAAGACTTTGATCAGATCACCCCTTAACCTTCTAAACTCTGGTGAAAACAGGCCTTATTTGTATAACCTCTCCTCATAACTCCTGAAGTCCAGGTATCAACTTGTAAACTACATTGTACTGTTTAAAGCCAATATGTTCTTCTGAAGGTGTGAATTTCTGCACCCAGGCTGGACGGCAGTTCACTAACATTTGACTTAAAGCGATGTCCTCCCACTTAGTTTTAAAGAAAAAAAAACTGCTGATGTTTGTTGGCCAAATTCACTTTGGGAAATGTTGGCAGGCATGAGGTACATCTGAATAATACATTGCATAAAGTACCAGTAAGTGTCCAGCATCTGTTGCTGAGTGAGAGTCTGACTCTTTAGGAGAGAGAAAAATTACATTTTATCATTTAGTAATGATACAACAAAGTAGGAAGCCGCATCCTAATTGCAACATGTTCTGGTCTGTTCAGTTAAAGAAGGTTATAGGAATGCTTATCGAAACAATATTCGACCTCTCCCATGCTTCAAATCTCTGTTTCTGAACGTTACTTCAACCACTCACTATACACTTGTATTCTTTAGAATCTGGTTTTGCCTTTATGAAACATTTTTGGATGTTGTTATGCTAAAGGCTTTATATAAGTGAGCTTTTCTGCTGTCGATTTAATGTGCTGTGGTGATTTTACTCCGTTTTCCTTACTGGTTCTTCATTTACTTGCTAGTCCAACCGTTACCGAAGGGAGATCAAGTTCTGAATTTTTCTGATGCGGAAGACATGATTGATGACAGCAAACTCAAGTAAGAGTTAAAAGTTTTGTTTACATTGGGAAATGAATGTAATTCTCTCTCCACCTCTTTATATTCGTGTCAAAGTGATCTTTTATTTCTGAAGTAGTAAAATAACAGAGGTGTGATATTCATCTTGTACTTCTGGAACCTGGGTTTGAATTCAGCATAGACGTCAATTGAACTGTTTTTGTTTATTGGGTGTGAAGCAGCTTGATATGGAGTGATTAGGAACAACCTCACATAAAAAAGCATGTTTAAGCTGGTGAATCTTAGTTACATGAATGCTTTTTTTTCCCCAAGTTTTCCTTTATTTTCCTAGGTTAGAGGGGACATCACTATATGTGACCGTTCTATTCTTCATTAAGATGGTGAATGACTTAGTTGATTCTGAGACTAGGGTCCTGATTATAAATAAAGGAAACTGCAATGGTCTGATAAGTTGGAGAATGTTACTTAAAAGGATGACTATGGTTAGGCAATGGCAAACATTTTAAAGGTGCATCGAGGAACTATAAAAATTAGCTATTCCTGTCTGGCACAAAAATGAAACAGGAAAGATGGCCTGAGCATGGCTAACAAGGGAAATTCGTGATGGTGTTGAATCTAAAGAAGGGACATACAAATTGGAGAAAACCAGCAAACCCGAGAATGGGAAGCAGTTTAGGTTTCAGCAAAGAAGGACAGTGAGATTAACTGCCTCAATGTAAGCTTGCAGGGAGCATACAAACTGATTGCAAAAGCTTCAATTGGTACGTGAAGAGAAAAAACTTAGTGAAGGCAAATGTCAGAAAGGGTAAGTTTTATAATGGGAAACAAAGAGATGGAAGACCAGTTAACTGCAAAGGACGAGACAAGTAACGTCTCAAAAATGTTGGGTAGCACAGGGTCTAGTGAGAGAGAGAAACTGAAGGTAATCAATATTAATAAGGAAATGGTGCTGGGGAAACTGGTGGGATTAGAGACCGATAAATCCCCAGGGCTCCATAGTCTTTGTCCCAGAGTACTTCGGAGGAAGTGGCCCTAGAAATTGTGGATGTATTAGTAGGCAACTTTTAATATTCTAGAGTCTCTGGAAGCTTTCCTATGGATTGGATGGTAACTAATATAAGCTTAGTATTTGAAATAGGAGGAGAGCAAAAACAGGGAATTATAGACTGCTTAACCTGACATCGGGAATAAGGAAAGTGCTAGGATCCATTCCACAAGATTTAGTACAGTGACAGGATCGGACAGAGTCAGCATGGATTTACAAGAGGGAAGTTGTGTATGACAAATCTACTGGAATCTTTTGAGGATGTAAGTGGGGGCGGGGAGCCAGTGGATGTGGTTTACTTGGATTTTCAAAAGGCTCTTGATTAGAAATCAACGTAAAATTAAAGTACATGGGATTGGAGGTAGTGTTACTGACAGAGAATGGTGTGTCAGACAGGAAACAAAGAGTAGGAATAAACGGGCTTTTTCCCAGTGGCAGATAGTGATTGGTGGGGTACCGCAGGGATCCGTGTTTGGAACCCAGCTATTCACAATATATATTAATGATTTAGATGATGGATCTAAATATAATATCTCCAAGTTTGCAGATGACACAAAACTGGATAGGAGGATGAACTGGGAGGAGGATGCAGAGATGCTACAGTGTGATTTGGATAAGTTGAGTGTGTGGGCAAATGCACGGCACATGCAGTATAATGAGGATAAACATAAGGTTATCCACTTCGGTAGCAAAAACAGGGAGGCAGATTATTATCTGAATGGTGATAGATTGGGAAAGGGAGAGGTGCAATGAGACCTTGTACACCACTCACTGAAAGTAATTGTGTAGTACAAGAGATAGTGAAGAAAGCAAATGATATGTTGGCCTGAGATGTTGAGACTGAGACTGGTTTGGTTAGGCCTGGGGTTTAAAAGAATGCGAGGGGATTTCATAGAAACGTATAAAATTCTAACAGGACTGGACATAGTAAATGCAGGGAGGATGTTCCCATTGACCAGGGAGTCCAGAACCAGGGATCACAATCTAAGGATATAGGGTAGGCCATTTAGACTGAGAGGAGGAGAAATATCTTCACCCAGCATTTTCTGCCACAGAAAATGGTTGAGGGCAAAACATTGAATGTTTTCAAGAAGGAATTAGATATATTTAGAGTCATAGAGATGTACAGCACGGAAGCAGACCCTTCGGTCCAACTCGTCCATGCTAACCAGATATTCCAACCTAATCTAGCCTCTTAGGTCTCTTTTATATCTTTTCTCTCTCACCCTAAGCATAAGCCCTCTAGTTCTGGACTCATCCACCCCAGGGCAAAGACTTTGTCTATTTATCCTACCTATGCCCCTCATCATTTTATAAATCTCTATAAGGTCACCCTGTCAGCCTCCAATGCTCCAGAGAAAACAGCCTCAGCCATAGGCCTATGGGTATGGGGGAGAAAGCAGGAACAGGGGACTGAGTTGGATGATCAGCCATGATCATACTGAATGGTGGAGCAGGCTTGAAGGGCCAAATGGCCTACTCCTCCTATTCTCAATGGTTCTTTATTGGCAATGGGGATAGAACCTTCCAAACCTGTGACTTTTACTGTCTCGAAGGACAAGATCAGTAGACACATGGAAACACCATCCTCTGCAAGATTCCCTCTAAGCCGAACACATTCCTGACTTAGAAATATGTCACTGTTCCTTCACTGTCACTGGATCAAAGTTCTGGAACTCTCACCCTGCTGTGGGTCTACCTACCCCTAAGGACTGCAGTGGTTCAAGAATATAGTTCACCACCATCTCTGGGTGAATTAGGTATGGGTAAGAAATACTAGCCCAGCCAGTAATACCCACATCACATAAAGTTCTAATTCTACCAAATTTTTTTAGTGCAAATTCAGCTTTATGTAAGTGATGGCACGATATCCCAGAGTGCGTTTAACCTGAATTTGCTACTGTTTGTCTTTTGAAGTCTAAATTGATCTAAACTAGACAAACTTGGATGAATCTGCTTCTGAATGGGGAGATTTTATCAATTATATCAGATCATTTCTAGATACGCCCACCACCTGTGAAAACAGCCAAATGGGCTCCTCCTCCTTGTTGGGCTACACACAAGTAAAAACAAGTTGAGGGAAGGAACTGGCAGCTCACAAGAGCCCATGGATGTCCATGAGTTGGGACCTTCGGGACATGGACATGGACATGGATATGGATCTGGTTGTGGATTGTTGGTGGGGTTGGGGTGAGTCTTGGCTGCAATTGAACATTGTGTAACACTTTTTTAAAAATAATCTTTTCCAGAGAAACAAGAGATGATGTCCTGGAACACGGTAGGTTGCTAAATTACCGTTAGTGGTGATGAAATGTTTGCTGATAAAATGAATTCAAAGGAGAGCCCACAACAAGATCATGGTTCCTGCTGCGTCAGTGTATGTTGAACCCTGATTTGGGATTGGTGCTTGTCACAGGATTTTCTTGTCAACTCATATCAACCTTGAGTTCAGCTCTGAATGTTCTGAGATATTTAGGTGGCCATGTCCAATTATTCATTTGTCCTGGGGAGATATTCACATCAGAGACTGGGATTGTCATTGTGCTGCTCTTTTTGTTTTAAATGCAGCTCAGAATGATAGGGATGCCATATAATTCACACCGCCTCATTTAAACTTATTAGGTGTCAGTTGAACTTGTATAATTGGTATCTAACAATAAGGATTGGATACTTATGGGAGCTTTAATGTCTTTGTGTTTGTTTATTTGGCTTTCATGGATTTCATTTGTTATTGAAAGTATTAAAGAGGCAATTGTCAAACTGGTCTTGTGGAGTTCTTTAATGCTGATTTTATTGTATGGGATAGGCTTCCAGACAAGGAAGCAAATTCTCTGAAATTGTTAGCTGCAGTGGAGTGTGGATTGGATGGAGGGGCTGAATGACTTGATTTATCTAATAATTTGCTTGTTTGATGATCTTATAGCATAGAATGGGAAGGATTTACTCTATGCTGATGAAAATGCCTATTAATGTTATAGAGTCATAGAGTCATACAGCACGGAAGCAGAGCCTTCGATCCAACATGTCCATTTCGCAGCAAACACATTAAGTTTTAAATTTTGCCAGAAAATCTGTGTTGTGGCATGGTGCTCTGACACCTTTTACATTTTTTTTGTGTTTTTGTTCCAGAGCTCACTCTTGCAGACCGGCGTCAGAAACGAGAGATTCGGCAGTTGGAACAGGAGCTTCCAAAATGGCAGGTTCTTGTGGACAGTGTCACAGGTGAAGGAGCGAACAGTGACTAAGCAGATCCCATTGGCATTGTTGAACCATCTGCTGTCTGGGCATAGCACAGATGGCACTAAATCTTAGTGTGGGGACTGCAGCCTGAACTGAAAACAATCACTCCATCAAAATATCACATTGACAATGTTGGGATCATTTATGATTTTTGGTAATGGAATTGTTATTCTGCAAAAGGAGGCCATTTGGCCCATCATATCTGCATCAGTTCTCAAAATGGGTATTGGGACTTGATGCCAGTCTCCTGTCTTTTCTCCCTAATCTTGCACATGGTTTTGTTTCAAATAGCTGTCCTTTAGGGAAGGAAATCTGCCATCCTTACCTGGACTGGCCTATATCTGCCTTCAGACCCACAGCAATGTGGTTGACTCTTAATTGCTCTCTGACACAGCTTAGCAATTAGGAGGGGCAAAAATGCTGGCCAAGCCAATGATCCTCATATCCCATGAAAGAAACATAATCTAACGCCGCCTTGAATGCCTCGATTGAACCTGTTTCCTCCACACTTGCACATATTTCAGACCTAAACCACTGTCTGTAAAAAATCTTTTGGAAATTATATTTGCTGTTTTTCCAAATCACTTTAAATCCATGCCCCCTGATTCTTGATCCTGCTAAGAGTGGGAATGGCTTCTCACCATTTACTCTGTCCAGATCCATCATGATTTTGTAAACCTCTACCAATTCTTCTCTTGGCCTTCTCCTCTCCAGGGTAAACAGTCCCAAGTTCTCCAGTCTATCCTCATCACTGAAGTTTCTCATCCCTGGAACCATTCTTATAAATATCTTCTGCACTCTCCAATGAGTTCACATCCTTTTGTTTCATACCATCTCTATGTTCTCCCTGCCAAAGTGTTATCACCTCACATATCTCTGCATTGAACTTCATTTGCCACTCTTTACAGTTTACAATGCTTCGAATCATGTTTTGCTTGCAAACTTTGAAATTGTTCTCTGTAGCTCCCAAGACTTGATAATTTATCTGTGTATGTACACATCAGGAAAAGCAAGATGGGAGCTCCGCTCCAAATCTTCCAACTTGAAAACTATCCATTCACCATTTCTGTTTCCCATCACTCCGCCAATATTGTATTTGTACTGCTACTTTCCCTTTTTACTCCATGACCTGTAACTTTTCTCACAAGTCTATTATGTGGCACTGTATTGAAACCCTTTTGGAAGTCCATTTATACGACATCCACAGCATCACCCTCATCAACTCGCTGTTACCTCTTCACTAAACCCACAGGGTAGTTGAACACAACTCTTTTCCTTAAGAAATCCATACTGGCTTTTCCTAATCAACCCTCTTTTTCATTGTGACTATTAATTCAATCCTGAATTATTGTTTCTGGAAGCTTCCCCGTCTCAGAAGTTAACCTGATTGGTCTAGATATTTCACTTGTAGAATTTTTATGAGGTGATCATGCGCTGTGACTTACTAGGTTTTCTGTGGTGGGACTTTGAACTATTTTACAGCATCATGTGTTTGAGAATGCCCCACCAGGATTGGCTGTGTTTAAAATATACTGTATGTGTACAAGGGAAGTAATACTTTTGAAAATTGCTTTGGGGGATGAGTCCAGAAATACGATTTCATTGCTGCCCCAATGTCTATCACAACCCCTCTATATCCTTCACCTCTTTCACATTGGTACATGACAACAGTGTCTTGGTGCTGTGATATTGAATGGCAGAATGCTGGTTGTGTACTCAGGAGTTCCCTTTACTTGCTCTTTTGATTCACTGGTTATTTGTAGAAAGTGGCGGGTACAGCCGTAACATAACTTGGCTATAGTGCAATAAGAAATAGGAGAGGGACTCAAACATGACCACCTTATCCAGAAAGGTGCCCATGAGTCATGGCTGTGTTTAAAATATACTGTATGTGTACAAGGGAAGTAATACTTTTGAAAATTGCTTTGGGGGATGAGTCCAGAAATACGATTTCATTGCTGCCCCAATGTCTATCACAACCCCTCTATATCCTTCACCTCTTTCACATTGGTTTCCAAAATTATCAGGTATTGGCCACTTTTTCTGCAAACATAAATGTTACCTATGGATCAAAAATGAGTGTTTTCATTATGTTTTGTGTGGTAATTATCTTTTTCAAAACAAGCTGTCATATTTTATCAGAGGTTCATTTTGTCTTTGCTACAATATTGTGGGGGTGGGGGGAATTCTATATGTGCAACTGCTAAAACTTTAAAAAGTTGAATTAGCTTTATATATGGTGGACTGGTGGGAAATGTTTATAAGATTTTTAAGTGTAAAGTTGCTGAAAATGTTATCATGTGCCCTCAGATCCAGTTTATAGTTTAAACATATACCAATGTTAGAGGCTGTCTGGTACAGAACAAGCTCAAGCTGACTGTTTGGAAGTCCTCCTTTAATTTGGTTTGTTTGTATGTATGGCCAATCAAGTAGTTGGGAAGAATTGGTTTTGGGTCCCTCTGGCAATTCTTTGATGTTTTTAAAATCACTGATTGAGTCATGGGGAAATTTTGAGTTTTTTGGATGTTTTGAAAGTTGTTTAAAGTAGTATTGGCAACATTTTTGTTCGCAAGCAGGATGATGTAAATGACATCAAAATGCATCACCTTGCTAAAATTCAACTATGATTCTCAACTTCTCAAAGAATCAGTTTTTAAAAAAAAATTAATTTTGAAACTTATTTGAGATCATGTTTTATAAGGAACATTTAACAATTGTTCATTGTCTTTGTAAGGTAATATTCCTACCAGTAAAACCTTATTTATAAAATGATCCAATCTTGTTTCCTTAAGGTATCAGCTCTCCAGACTTCGATAACCAGACCCTTGCTGTTTTACGAGGCAGAATGGTTCGATATTTAATGAGATCTCGTGAGGTAAAGCAATGTTTTCTTTGATATATAAATGGTTTTAGGATATTGGGACTATTTTTGAAAGAGAAATGCAGTTTTCCAGCAGGTAAGTTAGCAACCTAAGGAGTTGAGTTTCAGTTTTGAACAGGAGTATTCAATGGAGGTATCCACTGCATCCACCTATTTGTATTTTAGCTCTATTATAAATTTTCAGAATGGTTACGGCATAGGAGACCATTAGGCCTGTTGTCTGTCAGCTCTTTGCAAGAGCAACTCTACTTTGAGAATCAGCCCAGCTTTTCCGGTCTATCCAACTAACACAAGTTCCTCACTCTGGGTCCATTCTCATGCATCTGTTCTGCACCCTCTCTAATGCCATCTCCTCTTTCCTGAGGTGGGGGGCCTAAAACAGGACACAGCACTCTTGTTCAGCTGAATAATTTATTTTACAAATTTATCATAACTTCCTTCTTCAGTATTCAATGCACCTATTTATACATAGCAGAATCCTAAATGCTTTATTAACCCTTTCTTAACCTCAATGATTCATGAACCTATGCCTCCGGGTCCCTCCGCTCCTGCATCTGCTTGAGAATTATACAGTTTATATTTTCTCTCCAAATTCTTCATACCAAAATAAATGCTATCACACTTCTCTGCATTAAATTTAACATGCCATTTGTCTACCTCTTCTGCCATCTTGTGAAAATTGTGTTGAAGTTTATCATTATTGATCCCAATACTTGGAAGATTTTTGGCAAGTTTTGTCATCTGAAAATTTTGAAATCGTGCCCAATGTATCAAAGTCAAGATACTCCTGTAGGCAACCTGTTAGTAGGTAAGATATAGATGATATTAAAGAGATGTGCAAGAGCAAGCAGTATCTTCTCTTAGTTGATTTTGAAAATTCTTCTGAAAACTTTTCACAAAACACTTTGTCTTCTCTTTACACTATTACTATCTTGTACAAGCCCCCCACAATACACGTGCTCTATATAATTCTTGCACTGTAATGATTTGTTCCCACATGGCTATCTGTGCCTACAGCTCACCAACCTTATTTGCCACACTTTACAGTCAAGCTAATTTGAACCTCATAACACTCTTTTTCCCAACTCCAAATAATGCTGTGCTATTTCATGCATTAGTGCTATCTGTGTCTTCTAATTCTGAGAACACTTTATTTCGCCTTGATAATATTACCCCCTAATTTGCTGCCAAATATTTTTAATTCCTCCTCAATCATTCAAGAAGATGTTGCTCTGAGATCTATTCAGGTGCAGCCTGTCACAGTCCTAGTATCACAGAGGCAGCATACCATGTGGATGCATTTCTGTGGTGACAAAAACACTTGTCTGATCCTCTGTCACCATTGCTTCACCCATAAAACCATAGATTTAGTTCACTTGCATTCCCAGATGAACCATCTCTCTCACTTTGTTTTCAAAAAACAATATTGGTTGGGAGTGCAAATTACGTGGTTCTCCCCACACTGACTACCTGGTGGTTATCCGTTCCCTTTGTGTCTGAACACCCTTTTGAGCCTGGTGGTTATCCAAAAAATGCTCAACTTCACAGACATGCCACAGTGATTCCAGCTGTTGCTCAAGCTCCTGAACCCAGAACTCGAGATGCTGCAACTGCTAGCACTTCCTGAACATATGATTGTCCAGGATTAAAGATCACAAAATGCAGATGGAGGAATCGTGCAGAAATCAATATACAATATTAGAATTACATTTAATTTGCACCTTGTAATAACATAGGCACAAGTGTAGCTTTTATGCTCATTACCCGATCAGTGGAATTCAAGTTCAGGTCAGTGTTATGCTGAAATTTAACAGACAACCTTGTGTTACCAGTTCATTGCCACTCTGCCTCAGGCGACTGACTGTGTGGAGTTTGCATGTTCTCCCCTTGTCTGCGTGGGTTTCCTCCCACAGTCCAAAGATGTGCAGGTCAGGTGAATTGGCCATGCTAAATTGCCCGTAGTGTTAGGTAAGGGGTAAATGTAGGGGTATGGGTGGGTTGCGCTTCGGCGGGTCGGTGTGGACTTGTTGGGCCGAAGGGCCTGTTTCCACACTGTAATGTAATCTAATCTAATCTGCTGGGTTGTGAACACAGTTTTAAAAATTCTGTCGTGAAAGCAAAGTTGCAAATGCTGAAGCTTTAAGGGACTTGAAAAAGTAACTTGATATTTTGATCCCACTCAGTCCAAAATGGTCCCCTGTTTGAATATAATCATCACTCTCCATTTTAACAAATGTATTATTATTTCTTCTTCTCTCCAAAAAAGATAACATTGGGTAGAGCCACAAAAGATAATCAGATTGATGTTGACCTCTCTCTAGAAGGACCAGCATGGAAAATCTCCAGAAGGCAAGGTAGTGATGAGCAAATTTTTTTGGTATTACTAACTCTATTTTTTTGGCTTCAGGTTACAACATGTGGCACTGTTGCTATGCCACTCTGGACAGCACACCAGTGGACCAAAATCAGTTTCAGTACTGCATTGTGACTAAATGTCGTTAAAGTGTAGAAAGTCAGCTCTTGGACATAGTTGCGTATTATGCAACGAATTGAGGGAAAGGCGTTTCAAATAGCAACCTTTTGAGCAGCCTGTTTCTTTTCCTTTTTATTTGAATGCAGTATATATTAAACTTGAAACAAGTATACATTTACAACACAGGAAAAAAATCATGTGCATTTCACTTTGAGAGGAATGGGAGATCATAAATTTTGAACCAATTGCTTGCTGCTTTTACACTGATCAATAGAATACATTTTTCAAAAGTAATGTTTGCTACTCAATATCCAGAAAATATGTCCTCTGGTTCAGGTTACCTATGACACTATGCAATTACTGAGCACACCAGCATGTTTATGCAGTTATAAAATGTTAAAGCACAGAGGGATGCCATTCATAGCATTGTGCCTATGCTAGCATTTTGGCAGAGCAATCTGACTGATTCCTTTCGTGTGTCCCTCCACAAGTGATTCTCTTTTGAAAGAGGCAACCAAATAAGGCTTGCAAAATTTTGAGAAATGCAAATGTACCTACTATTTTTAATTTAAACTTTACTTTTTTTTGCAAGTGGGAAAATACTTTGATTTGTAACCAGATTTTGTTTGATTTTCCCTGTTCTAGTGTGAAGTAGCAGCTAAATAAGAGTCTGTAGCTATTTAAAAAGGCATGGCACCAGACCTGTTGAAATTAATGCTGGATTCATTGCCTTTTGTGTAGTAACGTGGAATCAAACAGCTGGGGATGATTTTTGCTTTTAAAATAAATTAATTTTGTTTGTCTTCAAGGTATAATAAAACTGAAGAACAATGGAGACTTTTTTGTTGCTAATGAAGGCCGACGTCCCATCTACATCGATGGCAGGCCAGTACTTAGCGGAAATAAATGGAAGTTGAACAACAATTCTGTTGTTGAAGTAAGTGTTGCGTGCAAGAGGAGGTGAATTCTCTTGCATTTGTCAGATATTCACTGTATTGTGTAGATCACTGAACATTTTTTTAAAGGGATAAGTATGGGCTGTAATTTCAGTGATTGCAAAATCAGCAAGTGCAATTTGAGTCTCAATGTAAATTCAAGATTTTTCACTTGTATGTGTGGTTCATGTGGTAGATGTCATTCACTTGGATTTTCAGAAAGGTTTCAATTGAGTGAGATAAGTTGCAATATCTCTTCTGTGGCACCCACTTAAAAGTATTTCTGAATGATATGAATTAGGGTGAATCGTAATCATTTTACAGATGCCATAAAGCTCTTGGTAATTGGTTGAAATGCGATTGCTTAGTTTTTGGGGAAGAGTTTAACCAGTTGTAAAGATGGACAAGACTTTGAACCCAGAAGTAACAAATTTCTAGCATGGAAAACTTATGACATTTGAGCTTTTTTATTTTCTTCATTTTTTTTTGTAGATTGCTGGCCTTCGCTTTGTGTTTCTAATTAACCAAGACCTGATTGCCCTGATCAGAGCTGAGGCTGCAAAGATGAACCAGCAGTGAGGGGCAGATTCTAGTTTCTGAAGAAACAGGAAATGGTGTGTGAAAATAATAATCAAGGCATCATTCAATGGCCAGAGATCTGTAAGCATCCTGATCTTTGGACTGTTAGATGTTTTATCTAATTTTAGGAGGATTAACAAACACAGGACCAGAGTCATCTGCTGATACTGATGCATATCTGTCAATAGACATGCTATGGACTGTGTTGCTTTTCCCTCGCATGGGCCAACTAAATAAGCTTGATGGACAGAGGGAAAAGAACACAAACCTGACATTTCCACATTTGTGGATGACCCACCTGGAAAATGACTGCAACTAGAATATTCTTTATCATTTTCACAAATCTATTCATGTGTTGTCACAATTAAGTTTCTAATGACTGTTATTTAATGGAATTAAACCATGGAATATTAACTCTATAATCGGAGATAAAAGTTACACTTTTGTATTCAGTTATTTGTTTATAAAAAAAGGGTTAAACTTTTTCAAAGTTAGAAAAATCATTCTTTTGAATTCTTTTCAAGTACGTAAGAAGAGGACATTTGAGTTTTCAGCTGCATTATGCATTTAAACATATGCACTCTACTGCGTGCTACTCCCAAAGTTAAAAGTACTAATCTGATGAGACTGACTAGATCTTGCAGCAGAATGGTTTCACAGTCCTCCTGAATTTGAGTTTCAGGAACTTTGGGTGGGGTGGATTCATGCAGTAGAGATTTGACCTCTGGGACTATGCTAGGCTTTCCAGAGGTTGCAGGAATCGAGGGGGAAGGATAAAGTGACCTTTAATTGAGGGCAATAGGAAGTAGCTGAAGGTAAGCTAAACTTGACTTTTTTTTGAAAAACACTTCTACTCAGTGATCTCTGTTCTGAATCATAGTTGCACACCTGGTAGGTACTAAACAATTCCTACTACAAGCAGACTTAATTATCTTAACCCACATACCATTACATCTAGTTCAGTTCTCAATCGCTCCCAAGTTAACAACACATTCTTCCTTTGGATCAATGTCCTCTACAAACTGCACCAAGTCAGCAAATACGAAGAGACAGAAGGTTATTTGCATTGTATACATTTATGCTGATGTGCTTCTCCACACATGCTTCATCCCATGAGGTGCCCTTCAAACACTTACTGTAGTCATTAAAGTCATACTTTCCTTCCTCAATCTCGTTTCCCTGGATAAGCACGATATCAAAAACTCCCACAGGGTATAGTTTGCCCCTACGCTAATACAGTTTAATAGATGTATCTTAGTTTATGATCAGTGAGAAACTTCTAAAGAGCAAAGGGACAAGTATATGGTATTAACTTAATACTGCTACAATTTGCCTGAAAATCTTTTAACTGTGCCTTAGTACACTATGATACCTTTATTCCGGGAAAAACTCATTGTACAAGTTCATCTTGCAGACCACTTCTGTTAATTTGTCACCCACAATTATTACAATAGGATTTGTAACAAAAAGCAATAATTTCTGCTTAATGATCTATCTAGTGGTACTTTTAGGAACAAGAGTAGGCCATTCAACCTGTTGTGCCAATGGCTGATTTGAATACTTCAGTGCTCTTTTACCTACCCCATCCTCATAACCTTGTACACCATTACTAATCAGAAATCTATCAATCGCTTCCTTAAACATACTCAAAGACTGTACTTGCAGTCCCCAGAGTGGTGAACCTTTGGCATTCTCTACCCATCAGGTAAATCATCTCAGACTTGAGCAGCATCGTGCTCCCACCCCGCACCTGCCCTCTTTAACCCTTTAAGTATTTTGTAGGTTTCAATAAGATCATCTCTTATTCTTTGGAACTCGATTACACACCCAATTTGCTCAATTTCTCCACCAAGACAACTCACTAAAATAGGTATCACCCAGAGGTTTAACTTTAAATTTTGAATCTGATTTACTGTCTTGCTAATGCAATTAATTATCCTATGAAGTTCATGCACGACGGGAAGTAATATCGAACTGTCATTATACCCAGTGATAACTCTCTCCATTATGATAGCATTTTGTTTTATTGAGAGGGAAAAGTCACAGCTATACAACAAGGATTAGTTTAGAATACTGCTTTATTCATCAACTAAGTTTTAAACACATGACATATGTCAGGAGAAGACTTGCATTAAGAGGGAGCAGCAATTCTCCTGCCTGAGATGTAGCCATAATGTATCACCATACCATAGATCGGAAGATTCAGTCATGTAAATAATAATCAACTATATTGAAAAACAGTCTGCTGTCTGCATGGTAACCTAACTTTCAATAATTAGTTTGGGTATCCAGCATGTCACTGCTGAACTACCAGAATATGCTCAATGAATCTGTGACATGATCCCTTATCTCAACATCAAGTGTGTAGGGGTTAATAACAATAACCATTTACTGTAACTACACAATTTGTGGATTTCAATCTATTGTGCAGACTGTGAACAGTTGAAACTTTAATTTATTTCATTTGATTGTTGATGCAGTAGATCTGAATGCCAGCACAAAACTCGAAGTGGGAGTAAAATAGCCTATGGTACAAATGAATGTTTCAGAATTTACTGTCAGTTCTTAGAAGTCAGTGTTTACCAGCACATGGAAACAAAGTTACACTTGACTCCATTTTGAAAGATAATGTAGTTTAACATAGGTGCTATTTTTGTTTAAAAATACTCTGCTGTTCTGAGTGCCTCACCTCTCACTCAATTAGTGTCATTATAGGCATACAATGGGCATAGTTCTAATCATTCACTGTTAAAATGCAGTCATTAAAGTAATCAAGTCAGGAATTTTGCCTATTTGTTATATTTAGTAATTTTAACAGGACAGAAAATAAAATGTACAGATCAAAACTGACCAGTGCGCCAAAGGGACATTTACAAATTCTCCTATAGATATTTCCCACTTTATGCTTTTATTAGTTTACTAGTAGCAATGCTGGTTGAAACCTGTATGAAGTCATTTGTAGTTTTTTTCGAACCATGGAATGTGAGAGATCAAGGGTGTAATAAGACTTGTAAAATATTTCCTAAAGGGTGCATCATCTATATTTAGTGGCACCTCTCTACATTCCTTCCACCTTGACATCTAAAACCTATTTTAAAAGGGAATCACCTCAGACATGCAGAACTGAAAGTGGATTCACTGTTCAGACTTAGGTGAATTTATATTCAGGGAAAAATATAGAAAGAACTTTTGGTGTAACAGATAGAGCTAGTAGAAGCTAGTTCAGCAAAGGTACCACTAAAACTTTGGATCAATTCTTCTGTATTCACACTATAAATTTTAACATTAGGTCCAAAGTGATTTCAGGTTCCCACTGACACTAAGCTTGCCGGATGACTTCAAAAGGAAGTAGAGACTATTTCCTCCGGCATATGTGTTTCCTATCAGCCAGGCCCGGTCTCTGAATTCAAACTATAACTACTGTATCAGTATAAAAGAAAGCCACTTCATTACTGTACTATAATTCTTTTGTGAATATAGCCTGAATGAATGGGAAACGTTATCTGGCATCCTGTCAGCATATCATCTCCACAAAATGCAGGTTACAGGCAGCTCACTGCTAAAAACAGTTTCATCCAAACACATAACTTTAATTAGAAAGAAAATTAAGGGTCACCATTGTACTCGTTTACAATTAGATGGTGATCTCTAGCACAACGCTAACAGCAAAGTTTGAAGGTCTTTGGTCCTTTTGAGTTTTAAGTGTGTGTGCAATATTTAAGGGTTTGAAATGAACACTATAGATACAAGGCACTTTATTTCCTAACAGTTTGAGATGTATAGTGATTTCTTGAAACTGTTATGTTCAAAGTAAAATTAACTGATTTAATCATGACAAACCAGGCAACAATGCTTAAGTAACATTCTAAAGTATAGCCAAGTGGTGGTCCCTCTTCCAGGACAGAATAACAATTATCGACACTATCGATTCAAGAACTTGTGAAAATATGAAAAAGGTTGATTCGAAAACAAAGAGGAAGAGGAAAAAATTGCAAGGCAAATCACTGGTGGCACAGACAAGGTCAATGTAAACCCATTGTGTTTTATCATATCTAGCCGTGACGCTGGCATGTTGCTGGACGTCAGAATCTTTCAGCAGTTCACAGAGGTTTTGTTTCCACTTGATTTTGGCCTACGTTGAGACAGGGCACTGGCAGGAACAGGAGGTAAAGGTGACTGGCTGGGGTCAGAAGATACAGCTGTATCATTAGAAGCTGTAGAACATATTTGACTCTTATCAGTGGCAGAATCACAGGGTGCAGGTTGTGGCTTGTATCGAGTGTTGGAGGTTTGGCTCTTATCAGTGTTAAAACCACGGGGTGAAGATTGTGGATTGTATCGAATGTCAGAGTAATTTTTTGGTCCATTCCGGTACCGATTCCTATATTCATTTCTTCCAAAGTGGCTTGGGCCATTTATCCTATTCTCTCCAGGACGATAACCTGCTCTTCTATTTCCATGGGGAACCTTTTTAAGGATAGAACAATACAATTAATAGATTCATGTTGCTTTTTGTTTTAAACAAAATGGCATTTTAAATGCAACTTCTTTTTGCATATGATGTAAAAAGCAATGTTAATTTTCCCATGGACATTAATAATACCATTTAGCATGAAGTGAGAGATTGTAGCCTTTCTTGCTTAATGATCTGTACCCAAGAGTATGCCAACAATTTGTCTGTGGTTGAGGAGGGATGGAGAAAAGAGAATGACAAGCATTGATAGACTATTAAAAAACAACTGAGGGAAAGGTTTTAGCTCTGGCTAGTCCTGAAACAACTACTCAAGTAGAAAGAACTGCGTTGCTGGAAATCAGAAACATAAATAGAAGTTGCTGGAAAAGTGCAGGTCTGGCAGCATCTATGTTGAGAAATCAGAGTTAACATATCAGGTCCAGTGACCCTCCTTCACAACTATTCTGAGGAAGGGTCACTGGACCCGAAACATTAATTCTAATTTCTCACCACAGATGCTGCCAGACCTGAGCATTTCCAGCAATTTCTGTTTTTACTGTTCAAGTAACTGCTACTTCATGGATGTGCTTAGAGATAAATAAAAACAAAACGATATAAATTCCAATACAACAATTGCCAATGAGACTAGATGAGACACATTTTTTTTTAAAACCCAGAGCATTAACCTTATTGTATTGTGATCTATATATCTACACTTGTTATTGCTCACTGCAGATAGTTATGTACTTGCCAAAAGCTATTGTAAAAACAAAGGTTGAACAGGTTTCCTGAGCTGATATTTTGTATATCTCAAAAATTTAAACCAAATGCTTTTATTGTTACTACTTTATTGGTCAAAAAGACAGGTTTTAAGAAGCATAGTAAAGACAAGCAGAAAGATATAGGGGAGGGAATTCCTGAATTTGCAGCCCAGACAATTGAAGATGTGTTCTACACAACGGTACCATTCAAGATCAGAGACCGTTACAGAGAGTGATGAACTCAGCCTGGACTATCACTAAGGCCAACCTCCCATCTATAGAATCCATCTACCAGGCCCACTGTCAAGAAAAGGCCGCCAGCATTCCTAAAGATCAATCCCACCCTGGCAATGTTTTCCTACAACCTCTACCATCGGGGAGAAGGTACAGAGGCCTGAACACACGCACCAGCCCGTTTAGAAACAGTTTCTACCCTACTGTTGTTCGAATACTGAATGGACTCTCAAACACACAAAATTTGCCTATACCTGTGTTTTTTTTTTGTTTTTGCTACTGTTTACCTATTATTTACTTATCTATGCTACTTAACCCTGATCTGGCCATATTGCTCGCAAGACAAACCTTTTCACTGTGCCCCGTTACACATGACAATAAATTCAATACACGTGGTGGCCTGAATTAGACAGCAATGGAAGTATTTGAAACCAAGAGTCTGAATTTTAAAATGTGGATGATGCTTGACAGAGTGAAGTGATAGAGGAACAGGACTTAACTTGCACTAAGATGAGCTGGCAGAGTCCAGCGATGTTATGGAGGTAAGAATCGGCTGTATTAAGGTTGGCATGAATAAGATTAGATGGTCATCTTGGTCATCAAATTAATTTCTGATTGTAGCCTGGAGAGGGATAGTGGCAGTAGGGATGGAGTTTGGAGTAGGAATCAAAAACAATAGCTTTAATCTCTGCAATACTGCATTCAGTTGAAGGAAATTTCTGCTCTTCCAGTATTGGATGTTAGATAAACAGTTTGATAATTCAGCAGAAGGAAATAAGTGGTGGGGAGACTAGGAAGATAGAAAAAACATTTACAAAAGGTGACTGGCATCTAGTGTAGGAATGATGTAGCATGGCAAGAAGCTGTTGAAACAGCAAACAGCAGAGGAATGGGTAGGATAGGTGGGATGCATGAAGTTTTACAACATCTTAATTGCAATATTTAAGTCTTTTTTAAAAAGAATGGAGTTCATACTTTAACATTTTTTTGTCAATGTTCTTGGTTTTCTTAAAAAACAGACTCCTCCATAATCACATATCCTGCCAAGACTACTAAGTACCTTCCTCAAACTCTATCACTAAGAAGCCCACAAGCATTATATGATTGATTCCCCTTCTGTTTCTCTCTCATGACAATTCAAAACTGAAATCACCCAATCAAGACCTGATAACTTTACACCAATGCCTAGTAATTTTGACACAACACAATTCTCAGTGAATTTTAATTACAATATAGTCATCAAAACGAATAGAATTACTTGGGTTACAACCTATTTTCTTTGTTGAGGAAAATATCAAGAAAGAGAACATTAGCAGTTCATACCAGTCGATTTGACGAGCAAGTTTGGTTTGCAGAGTTGGCTGAAGCAGTAGCAATGTCTCCAGAACATGGACTATTCTTCAGCGACTTAGTAAGGCTGAGGTCTGAAGTACAGTTGGGAGCTGAAACATCACTCCGACTCGTCACTGATACTGATGAGACAGAACTACACCTTGACCTAGCAGAGTAATTGTTCTTGGGATGAGACACTATATGAAAGAGAGAAAGAAAAAAAAAACTTAAGATAATGCAAATTAAGACAAGATTACTTTGGAATATCCTTTAGTGGGTTGCAATTCACAAACCACAGCCAAATAAAATGGGGCAGAGGTAAAAGGAATTCAAATGTCAGAGAGGCAAGCAATATTGCATGCTGAGGAGGAAAAAAGTTTAGACAAAAAACAACTACATTATTAGGTCAGTAAGTAATACTTAATGTTGATGCTTATGCTGACATCAGCTTTTGGAGAGTTTGTACATATTATCAATTGTTAATGTATATATTAAAGAAAACATGAAATTGATGCTTCTGCCTGACCATCTCTTCCAGTCCCCCAAGAATGCTTTGTAAGTTAGGCAGGTGAACCAGAAAAACTTGCCTTTATATTGCGATCCCAGGATGTTCCAAAGCACATACCATCCAATTGATTGCTGTGCGTTGCAGTTGTGTAGGCGACTGTTTAATGCGCAGCATGAGACTTAATGACAGCCTAATTGTTTTTCTTCGTATCTGAGGTAGGAATGCTTTTCAGCACACCAGAACTTACTACTCTTCTTAAAAAAGCATCATAGCGCCTTTTATATCTATCTCAAGCAGGCCGGTGGAGTGTCAGTTTACTTTCTGATTGTATTTTTGATGGTGTCCAACAGTCAAACACAATCCTGGTAAGGCATTGATAGAAGCTTACATTATGTACGCAGTCCTAAACTAAGGATGAATTGACAACCTTTTTTTATTTTTACTTTAAAGATAAGAGAGCTACCAGTAAACTGGAATGAAATTTGAACTTAAAGATGCCTACTGAGATAATTTAAGCTTGTCATAAGGAATCAAGAACATTAACAATTTGGAATTCTGTCTGTGTTTGATCTGCTTTCTCAATGTTGCTACAGATTGATTTTTCCTGATGCAAGACGATGGTACTTCAAGGCTTCTACTATATAATAGCGGTTTTGTGTTGCATTTGCAGAGTGGGAATCTCAAAATGTTTAGATACTGGACCAAATCTAATTGAGAACAGAAGTGTATGAAGACTTCATGTGAAAGTACTGACAATGAGATACATTAAAGTGAGATTCATTAAAATTTTCCTTTGCTTTTTATCTTTTTTTTCAACTCACTATAATGTTGAGTTAATTAAGTCAGCTAACAAAGTAGATGGAAGTAATTTATGAAAGTCTTCTTGCAGTGTGGTAAAATGTCCAGGGACCCTTACATTCTAAGTAGAAAACTCATGCTATTGAAGTACCTATGAAATATGCATCAACAATTTGTTGGGTTCTGTTCACTGGCCCACAAAAATCACTATAGGAATTGAGCATCCTGTTCTTCTCATTTGCTCCAGGATGTTGCGCAAGTCTTTTCTGCGCACCCGCGGAATTTCTGCGCAGCTATGCGATCGAATGCCTTACTCTGCTGGCTCGCAATGAGATTACACCCAGCGACATGTAATTACTTTAAACCTTTAGAAGGAGATATGTTGCAAATTTCTGTATTTGACGGAGTATATGATGTGTCGAATGAATGTAGAATTAGGGGTCAAAAGAGGAAAATGGTTTTTGGTCCTGGACAGTAATACCAGGAACCACATTCGGTATTAGCATCGAAGCTGAATTGCTCCAGGAAATAATCATATCTTCAGTGCTCATGTTCTCCTTCAGAAACAAACATCCAAATCTTCCATTCCAATCAATGCACTTCTGTCTCCCTCAGATTTTCCTTGCAATATAACTACTGTATCCAATTGCTGGTTATGTCAAACTCATATCCTACTGCATTCCCTGTGTGATGACTTACCAGATTTTGTAAGTCATAGGTTGCTGTATATATTAAAGTATCACAGACATAATTAAATTGCTACCTTGGAAGTATACTGCAGCATTACCAATTAAGACTGAACTTGGCAGGTGGCAATCTATGCAGATAGTTAATCGGCAACAGGCCACAAGCAAGTTGAAGCTGAAGGATGAAGGCTGACAGTTGCCAAAAGAATCTGGCTACAAAATTATCTTCAGCACATACAAGTTTAGCTGAAACATTAGGTTACTGTATGCTGACTTGTCACAAAATTCAACAACAGGCACTTCACACTGACTAAATGCAGTCTCCTTTAGATTTAAGGATTACAAATAACTTAGCATTTTATACTGAAAACATGAGCTTAACTACACATTCAATGCCCCTTAATCAAAACAGCTGGCCTATACTCTCATTCTGAAGCTACATAAATCAATGCATACGATTCAAGTAACAGAGTCCAGTTTGTGCTGCAGCCTCTATTTTAGAAATGCTCAGTGCCCCACCTCCAAGGATGACTTACAGGTCACTTTTCTATTAAATGGTAGATGACCAAGCCTCAGCTTACCTTGTCCAAAGGCTTGGATACTCGCTTTAAGTTCTTCCACATCACAGGTGAACTGTGCACATCGCCCCAGGTCTTCATCATATTTTCGTTCACTAACAAAGTGCTAAAATACATTTAAAAAAATAACTAGCAGATGAAGTCCAGGTATGGTAGTTTAGCTTTTTAAATTATACAATAATCATGATTCCTAGTTATGCAACTGGCAGTTGGGATTCAGACTGCTGTACGATTTGTGACAATTATTAAAACAGTCACTATTGTGCATTGTGTATCTATCAATCAAATATAATTGGGACTGCTCTGATTAAGTCAACAGAACATGTAAATCTAAAAACAATTATTATCCAACATTAATTCTCAGTGACTGTTTAAATCAAGTGAACTCAAGTTTATATTGTGTACATAACAGTCACTTTCTGTATGACATACCTGAAATATTACTATAGGATAAACAGTTCTCAAATTCTGATCACATTCACCCAGAATTCCACTTTTTGCCATTTTAGTGGCACAGATTTGTTCTCAAACAGGTTAATGTTGGGCATCCCAAAGCAGAACTTCAAGGCAAAGTATTAAGAATAAAAGGTTATTACAGGCTGTTCTGCTATAACACACATTTCGTCAGCACAAATTGGCTATAACACAATTGATGAATTGTGGACATTGTTTGAATAACGCAAATTTTCTGCTGAATGGGTATAGCAATCTTCTACAGCGTGATTTTCTATAGTGCAAGGTCACAGAGGACCATAACTGTTGCGTTATAGCAGAACGACCTGTATTATGGTATTAAAATGAAATTTAACAAAAATTTTACATTGCATCCTTGAACTCCTCTAATCAAATGGTTCAGTGTTTAAGTGAAGATACCATCCATAGTCTTGAACCTTACTCCCCAAAATATACAATACTCTCTTCCAAGCATAAAAACAAACAACACTACAATGTTATTAGCAGAAAATATCCTGGCTAATGAGCCCAAAATAGAAGCTCAATCTTTTGTAACCAGATGATTGGAAGTATAAGGAATTAAAGAAAAGAACACACATCTCTTCAGGAGCTGTTTTTCTCCTGCAAGAATTCTATGTGGAATTAATTTGGGTTGTCTTGGCTTTGTTCCTCGATGGGAAACAGCTCACACTCCATCAGAGTAGAAATAGTCACCTAACATTGGAACTGAGGGAAAATCATTAAAACAGAGGGAAATGTTTTTCAGACAAGATCATACTTGAATTCCACTTTAAATGGAGTTCCTGATTCAGAAAAAAAAGTGGAAAGATATTCAGTTCCACCACACTAATATTGTGCACATTACTGGCCTAGCAATCCAGAAGCAGAGTTTAATGATCCAGAGATAACAACAAAGTGCAGGAAATACTGAGACCAAGCACCATTTGTGGACAGAAAAACAGTCAACATTTCATGTCAATGGCCTTTAATCAGAAGTGATGATTGAAGGGTTAAGGTTAGGGTTAGCTGAACCTGAAATATTGACTCTGTTTCTCTCCACAGATGCTGCTTTTCTTTTAAAAAAAATCTCACATTTGAAGTATCTGCAATATTTTGCTTTTATAATAACCCAGTGATAGGACTTCAAATCCCACCATTGCAAATAGGAAATTTAAACTCACTGAATCAAATAAATGTAGAATAAGAAAACTTATCTAAGTAAATGATAATCACAAAACTACTATATTGTCATGAAAAAAATTAATCATGAATGTCCTTTAGGGAAGGAAATCTGCCTTCCTTGTCTGGCCTCACAGGATGTTTAAAAAGTGTGCGAACTAGTTTAAAATTAATATACATGATATAAACAAACTGTAAACGACATGAAAGCATAATTCAAAGTTCTTTTTAATAATTTTTCTAAAATGTTTCATCTTCAATGCTGAAACTGACTGTTCATTTTTAATACTATCACTATTTTCAGTGTGTTAAGACTAGCAGAACTGAAGTTTATAACATGGTATGGGAGCCGCCTCATATGCAGGAGCCCACATCCTGTGCACAAGATGAAGCTGAAACATTTGGGGCCATCTTCAGCCAGAAGTGCTGAGTGCACGATCCATCTTGGTCCCACCTGAGGACCCCAGCACCACAGATGCCACTTTTCTGTCATTCGATTCACTCCATGTGATACCAAGAAACAGATTAAAGCACTGTATAAAGCAAAGGCCATGGGTCCCAGCAACATACCAGCAGTAGAACTGAAGACCTGTGCTCTTGAGCTAGCTCTGCCTCTGTAAGGCCCCATCCGAACTGTTCCAGTGCAGCTACAACACTGGTATCTACATGACAATGTGGAAAATTGGCCATGAATTTAATCCAGACAGCTGACACCACATCAGATGAATTTTAATCATCAGCAAAGTTATGGACAATGCTGTGAAATGACACACACGCTCAGGGTTTTTGTGGTGCAGTGGTAGTGTCTCCATCTCCAGACCAGATTGGCTAGATTCAAGTCCCACCTGCTCCAGAGGGGTGTAATAATATCTCTGAACAGGGTGATTAGAAAATATCAACAAATGCTCAGTTTGAATTCCAATAGGACTACTAAGTGCCAGACATCAGGTGAAAGTGATTGCCCTCGACAGCATTTGACTGATAGTGGTGTCAAGGAGCCCCAACAAAACTAAGTCAATGGGAGCCAAGGAGAAAACTTGCCAATGATTGAATCCATACTTCGTATTGTGCAAAGAACGATCATAGAATGGTTACAACATAGAAGAAAGCCATTCAGCCCATTAAGTCTGTGCTAGCCTTTGTGGGAACAACTCAGCTTCAACACTCTTCCATTTCTCTACAATCAGAGATCATAGCGCAAAAAAAAAGGCCCTTGAGCCTATTGCAACCGGATGGGTCAAAATCAACCTAACTATTCAAATCCCATTTTCCCAGCACTTGGCCTATAGCCTTATCTGCTTTGGTATCACAAGTGCACATCTAAACATTTCTTACATATTGAGGGCTTCTGCCACAACCACCCTTATGGGCAGTGAGTTCCAGATTCCCACCAGCTTCTGGGTGAAAAAGAAATCCTCACATCCCCTCAACGTCTTGCCTTCATAAATTTTATCCATCTCAACCAAGCCCCCACTCAACCTCCTCTGCTCTAAGGAAAACAAACCCAGTCTGTCCAATCTCTCTTCATAACTGAAACTCTCCAGCCCATGCAACATCCTGGTAAATCTACCCTGCCCCTCTCCGGTACTATTACATCCCTCCTATCATTGGGTTCCAGAACTGCACATACTCTAGCTGTGGCCTAAACAACATTTGTATATCGTTCTGGCATAACCTCCCCCTGCTTAAACTCTATTCCTTGACTGATAAAAGCAAGATTATCATTTGCCTTCTTCATCACTTTATCTACCTGTCCCACTACCTCAAGGGACTGGTGGACACAAGTACCAAGATCCCTCTGATCTTTGGTACTTCCTAGGGTCCAAATGTTCATTGTGTACTCCCTTGCTTTGTTAGTTCTGCCCAAATGCATCACCTCACACTTATCTGGATTGAATTCCATTTGCCACTGATCAGTCCATCTGACCAGTCCTTCTATATCCTCCTGTAATCTAAGGTTATCCTCCTCAATTATTACCACCCCATCAATATTTGTGTCATTTGCAAACTCACTGATCAAACCCCCTGCACTCAAGTCCTAATCGTTGACGTTTACCACAAACATCAAGGGTCCCAGCACCTGTTATGCCCATCTAAACACAGGCTTCCAGTCACAAAAACACTCAACCATTACCCTCTGCTTCCTGCTGCTCAGCCAATCATGGATCCAATTTGCCAAATTTCTCTAGAACTCACTGGCTCTTACTTTTGCTTTCAGTCTCCAATGTGGAACATTTCCAAAAATCTTGCTGAAGCCCTGCAAATCTTCTCTCTTCAGGTAAGAATCCAATTCTCATTCAAAAGCAATAAATGAATCTGTCTCCATCACGCCTTCAGGCAGATCCTGTTATTAGGAAGATTTTCAAGTTATTGTTGGTTTTGTCCACCACCTTAAATTGGTGTCCTCTGGTTCTGACTGCTGTGCAGACCGCTCAGGAGTTTAAACACCTTGATCAAATTTCTTCAATTTTCTCAGCTTCAGCTTCTCTAATCTATTCATGTAACTGAAGTCTATCATCCCTATAATTACAACCAGAATGGTTCTAAAGTCAGAGTCTTGGAGGCCAATCATTTTAGCTCTAGATCATTGCGACAGGAGGTCCTCAGAGGAATGTCTTAGACCAGTGTCAACTTAACTCAATAATGACTTCTCTTTCATTTGAAGTTTGGAAGCGGGGTAAGTTCATTGATGATTGCAGTGTTCTATTCAATGCACAATTCTTTGGATAATGAAGTAATTGATGTCAGTATGCAGTAAGTCCTGGGTAACAAGCATTAAATGACATTTACAGTACACGGATGGCAGGCTATAATCACCTCTAATGAGCAAGTCTAACCATCTCTCTTTGACATTACTCACATCAAATCCCCACCATCAAAATCAGGGGGCTCAGTTGGCCATAAACTTAACTGGATCAGCTACATAAAGTGCTATGGTTACAAGAGCAAGTCTGAAACTAAGAATTCTGCAGTGAACAACTCAGCTCCTGACACCCTAAAAACTGCCTGCCATCTTCTCCACTGGCGTATATGAATAAAGCTCCAACAACACTCAAAAAACTTGATCCAGGACAAAGCAGTTTACCTGATTAGCATCACTTTAAAACATTCATTCCCTGTCCACTGGTGCATCATGTTTGCAATATGTATCATAAGATACAGTGCAGCAACTGGCTATGCCCCCTTTGACAGCATTTTTCAAACCTGCAACCTCTACCACCTAGAAAGAGGAACAAGGGCAGCAGGCAAATGGGAAGAACACCACTCGCACGTCACACATCTGACTTGGAAATGTATTGCTATTTCTCTATCTGTACTAGTACACAATTCTAGAACTCTCCATCAGCACTGAGAGCACCTCCACTGCAGACTACAGCAGCTTAACAGGGCTGCTCATCATCTTTTCATGGGTAATGAGGGATGGGCAGTAAAAATTGGCCATGCCAACAATGCCCAAGCCCCACAAATGAATAAACACAATTCAGTGTCAAAACTTTTAAGCAATTCAGTTGTGTATTGATATAAAATTCATTTAAAGAACTTGCATTTATACAGAGCCTGACCAGATCTTTCAGACACTTTGCAGAAAAATAATTATTTTGAAGAAGTCATTGTTGCTTTGTAGACAAATGCAGCAGCCAGTTTGCGCACAGCATAGTCCTGCAAATAGCGATGTAAAAGGGCGCAGTTAAATTGTTCTTGATGGTCCTGGTTGTTGACAAAGCATTTGCTACTCTTCAAAAAGGGTCATAAGATCTCTTATCATTCACATGAACGGACAAGATAGGTCATCCTCTGAAGGACAGCACCTTAGATAGTATAGCATTCTCGTACTGGATTTAAACACCCTCTAGATTAGACGCTCAAATGTAAGAATATAGAAAGGACACTTTAAAAGTTCAGATCAATTTTGAAATGCTAAGAAAATGTAATTTTGGACAAAAAATTGCATGCTCTCTAAAACCCTATTGCATGAACATGGGTATGTAGTTGTCCCCATTTGACCGAAGAGGTCTCATTATCCAGAAAGTACCATAGAGCCTGAACCAAAAATAAAGCAATCAAACTAACATCAAGTGATCACGTGTGGGTCATCTACACTTTGAATCAAACTTCAACTACTGAATGCTGAGAGGCCTTGAGTGTGGACATGGAGATGTTTCCACTGGGAGGATAAACTAGGACCCAAGGGAACAGCCTCAGGGTGAAGGGACAACCCTTTAGGTGAGATGAGGAGAAAATTCTTCAGCCAGAGGGTGATGAATCTGTGGAACTCATTGCCACAGAAGGCTGTGGAGGTCAAGTTATTGTATTCATTCAGAGATACATAGGTTCTTGATTAGTAAGGGGATCAAAGATTATGGGGAGAGGGCAGGAGAATGGCACTGAAAAACAGATCAGCCACGATTGAGTGGTAAGACAGACTTGATGGGCCGAAAGGCCCAATTCTGCTCCTATATCTTCTGGTCTAACTTTCTAGTTCATTAAAAACAAGCCACTATCAGCTGATTGATACAATATTAAATAAAGATGGTTTCAGAAAAATATGAAGTATTTTAAATATGAAGAATATTTGCAATTCCTCATGTGGGGAACTATTCATCAGAAAGGTGTTAATGTTTTAGTTTCAGAGAACAGTTGTCTCAGGAACTCATGTTTTCCATTGGCTGACATAAACTAAACAATATTTGACAATGCCTGTTCAACGAAAGAACGCTGCATGAGGATCCAACACTGGCAAGGAAAAACGTAGGAAGACCACAAGGATGGAATGAAAATACAGGAAATGATTAACAATACAAAACCAAAAGTGCAAGCTCATTTGTCTATTAAGATGGAACTGGGTGAGATTACCTTTTATTTATATGGATTAGAGATGAATGAGACAGCAAAATTAAATTGACCTCTGTCTCCTAATCAAAGCCAACAAGTTGTATTTTAGTCGTTGTGAGGGACGTTGTTCAGAAAGTAAATTGCATAAATAGCACTGTTTTGTCAGTTTTGTTTAGTTCAAATATTCAATATTCTTCAACAGACTGCTATAGAATAAAAAGTATTGAAGATGGTATTCAGCAAGTTACTGATATTAGTGGAGCTTAAACCAAAGTAAAACACGGTTTTCCTTGTTCTAAACAGAAATTGTGTCACTGATGGAGTTTCAGTGTTGAAAAGGTAACAAATTAAGGCAATCCCTCTGTTGTCCCTAGAACAGGTCAACTTTTAGGATTTCAAACCAAGCTGGTCATTTATTAAAGGATCAATTTAAAAGGCTAAATCTGATCAAGGCAAAGAAAAAACAAACTGTGCTTTAAAAAGTGCTTCAGGTTTTCACAATTTTTTAACAGCAACAAACTTACCTTAATATCAGCTCTGAGTTCCATGAGCTGCTCCTCAGACATGCGGACTGCATTGTCCGTCATTTTTTTTAATGCTTCAGCTCTCTTCTGACGACTATCCAAGATATCCACTGAAAAGTATAAGCAATAGAACATCATTCAGTACAGCCTTACAATCATGTAGTCAACCTAAACCTACACACAATGCAGTTTAAATTAGAATTCTAAATTGCCCTACTTGTTCACTCATATTAAATAAAACATTAATTTGAAGAGTTCACAAGTCAATTTTTAAATAAAATAAGTGAGCCCTTTGAGGAGAAGTTTCATAAGCTGATGAAGGTTGTATATCAATTCCAAAAGCCCACGGTCAATCTGTTCAATATGCACTCAACTGAACGCCTCATGTGTATCAGTTAAAATGAGGCTTTATAACAATAGCACCCACTGGAGACATACCCCTGAGGTGGTGGTTCAATGGAGCACTGGTTATGCAAAGACAATTTTATGTTCAAATCAATAAAACACAGATCACAACATTGTGTTCCATTATGCACAAATAAAGCAAGAACCAGCTGTCTGACAGACATGGTATGGTTGCAGTAGACTGAAAAGGTTGTTGAAGGGAGAAATGTATTTATGAATTAGTAAGTTTGAAGGTGGAAGCCTGTTCAACGAAAGGTGGGAGTGAGATCCACCTGAAACAAATAATTGTACTTCAGTTGAAAAGTTTATTTTCCTTTAACACAAATTCTACAGCTAGTATTTCATCTAACAGAACTGTTCATAAAAACAAAATAAATTCATTTCCAGGTGAAGCCAAAGTGTTGGTTTGTTACTTTAGATGAAAACCATTAATAGCAATCCTTTTTCTTGTAACTTTTTGGTGATTGAAAATAAATTGTTCAAAACTGCAATTGCTGAGAATGCTATAGAAACAAAACGTCACAATTCCTTAAGTTCATGGTAACAGCAGCATCAACTGTAGTACTAATAATGAGCACCATATACACCTTTACAATTATTCTTTTTAAAAAAATTGTACAATTTATGATCTTAAAATCCAGAACTGACTGAGGGCAGATGTTTGCAGGTAAAGGGACAGCTGGAAAATGGGAAGCCTTCAGAAATGAGATAACGAGAGTCCAGAGACAGTATATTCCTATTAGGATGAAAGGAAAGGCTGGTAGGGGAAGGGAATGCTGGATGACTAGAGAAATTGAGGTTTTGGTTAAGAAAAAGAAAGCAGCATAAGTCAGGTAGAGACAGCAAAGATCGAGTGAATCCTTAGAAGAGTATAAAGGCAGTATATGTAAGAGGAAAGTCAGGAGGGCAAAAAGGGGACATGAGATAGCTTTGGCAAATAGAATTAAGGAGAACCCAAAGGGATTTTACAAATACATTGAGGATAAAGGGTAACTAGGGAGAGAATAGGACCCCTCAAAGAGCAGCAAGATGACCTTTGTGTGGAGCCACAGGAGATGGGACAGATACTAAATGCGTATTTTGCATTAATGTTTACTGTGGAGAAGCACATGGAAGATATAGAATGTAGGGAAATAGATGGTGACATCTTGAAAAATGTCCATATTACAGAGGAGGAAGTGCTGGATATCTTGAAATGCATAAAGGTGGATAAATCCCCAGGACCTGATCAGGTGTACCCTACAATTCTGTGGGAAGCTAGGGAAGTGATTGCTGGGCCCATTGCGGAGATATCTGTATCATCAATATTCACAGGTGAAGTCCCGGAAGACTAGAGGTTGGCTAACGTGGCACCACTATTTAAGAAAGGTGGTAAGGACAAGCCAAGGAACTATAGACTGGTGAGCCTGATATTGATGGTGGACAAGTCGTTGGAGGGAATCCTGTGAGGGGCAACTTTTTCATGCAGAAGGTGATGAGCTGCCAGCGGAAGTGGTGAAGTCTGGTACAATTGCAACATTTAAAAGGCATCTGGATGGATACATGAATAGGAAGGGTTGAGGGGGATATGGGCCAACTGCTGGCAAATGGGACTAAATTAGATTGGGATATCTGGTCGGCATGGATGAGTTGGACCAAAGGGTCTATTTCCTCATCTGAATCCATCATACTGCTATGCCCTTCTCCCTTAAATGCTCGAATAATACAGGTGCATTTCGGGGTAAAGTATTTGCTTCAACCATTCCATGGTAACAAGTTCCATGTTCTCAGCACTTTTTGGGTGGAGAAGTTTTGTCTGAATTCCTGTTGGATTTCTTGGGGACTATCTTATATTGATGGCTTTGCGTTACGGTCTTCCCCACAGAGTAAATATCCTCTCTGTATCCACTCTGTCAAAACCTTTCAAAATTTTAAAACTTCCGTAAATTCACCCCATAGCTTTCTCCTCTCTCTTCCCCCCCACCTCCAACCATGAATAAAGAGATCCAGCCTATTAATCCTTTGTCAGTATCTCATTAAACTTCAAGACAGCAAACATGCATTTAGCTTTGAAGGTCTAAATTGATGAGGATCTACAACCAATTGAAAACAATGTTCAGTTATTAAAAATAGGTAAATCTATAAATACTGGAATAAGCAATTATACTTAGATCCAGGCATAATGAGAGATCAAACTGGAATGGGGCTGTTTTTAGCACGCTTCAGCATGCAACATCCAGACTCATCCAGCATTTTCCTTTCAGAAACCAGTTCAGATCCACTTGAAAACGTCCGCATCTTATTTAGGAGTCTCAGAGGAACAACAGTAAATTGTTTAGTTTCTTGACTGTTCTGTCAGTCAATAAAATAGTGACTGATTGTGGTCTAACGCCATAAACATATCTTTGCTCTAAATCCCTTAAAAACTCTGATTAACAGAAATCTATCACGCTCAGATTTAAATCCAAGTATCAATCATTGTTTGTGGAAGAGTTTCAAACTTCTACCATTTTCTGTGTGTGGAACTGTTTACTAATTCCACTCCTGAAACGTGTGGCTCTAATATTTAGAGTACATTCCATACTCTAACGCTTCCCAATCAGCAGAAATAGTTTCTATTTACTCTATCTGTTTCCCCTTAATGCCTGAAAACGTTTTATATATATATATATATATATATATATATATATTTTTATAGATATTTTTATTGGAAATTTAACATTTTTACAAGTTTACAAAAATAAAAAAAACTCTCAAGTACAAACACTGATATACAATTAAATCTTAAATAAATAATAACCAAAATTTAACAAAAGAAAAATAGAGGAAAAAAACAAAACTCAACTAACTACTAATCTAACCAGAGTGTATAATTAAGTCTCTTACATTATTCAAATAAAAGAAAGAAAAAAAAACAGCGGATAACATAGAAATTGGGTAGTGAGATACATGTTCAGAATGTGTTAACATCAAATGTAACAAAACCCGTATTCGTGCGGGATTCCTCTCCCAAGGGGCCCCGGACCAGCCAGGTTCGTAACTCAATTAAATAAAAGCCCTTGTTAGGATAGCCGAAATAATTGTATTTATATAATTCAAGAAGGGCTGCCATATTTTATGAAATAATTCGGTCTTTCAGTGCACCATATTTGTAAGGAAGTCAAGGGGAATACATTCCATAATTAATCTGTGCCAATTTGAAAGTCCAGGGGGGCCCTCAGCCACCCAGTTTACCAAAATATTTTTCCTTGCACAGAAAGAGAGAATAGAAAATAATCTCTTCCCGTGCATATCCAGGGAGGGTAAGTTCGAAAGGCCCAAAAGGAGAGATACAGGGTCCATTTTAATTTCCGTTCCTAAAATTTCTGTCAGGGTACTTGCTACTTTAGTCCAGTATCTACGGATCTTATGACAGGCTCATAAGCAATGTACGAGAGTGCCCACCTCTATTTTGCATTTGGGACACATTGGAGATGCTCCTGCCTTAAATTTTACCAATTGATCCGGTACTATATGGGCCCTATGAAGTATCTTCAGCTGGATAGCCGGAGTTCTGTGATTCTTTGCAGATGGTGATTCTTCTGGCATTTTCCCAAATGTCATTCCACGTTTCTACAGAGATTTCTGGTCCCAAATCCTGATCCCATGTCTTAAGCAGATTGTCCATATCTCTCGATACTTCATCATGTAGTAAATGATAAATAGTACTGACGGAAGCTACCCCCATTAACCGTAGCACTCTACATTCTCTATCTAATAACGTAGTCTTCTTCTGTATATAATCTCGAATTTGGAAATATTGAAAGAGGTCTCCATTAGGTAATCCAAATTTCTGACGCAGCTGTTCAAAAGACATCAGGACCCCCTCTTTAAATAGGTCCCCTAAACATGAGATCCCCCTGGATCTCCAGAGTTTAAAAGTGGCATCCATAACCCCCGGTTGAAATCCCCATGCTCCCACTATCGGAGCATAGGGGGATGTTTTATGTGAGTTGCCCTCATTTTGCCGCATTATATTCCAAGCTTTAATTGTGTTTAGTATTATAGGGTTTTTAGATTGATCCGTGATGATTTTCCTCTTGTCTGAAAATAAAAGGTTAATAAGTGGGCATTTTACTTGAGAAGCCTCGATATCCAGCCAGATTGATTGTGGGTCAGACAAGACCCAATCAGCTATGTAACTTAATAGGGAACTTAACTGATATTTCCTAAAATCTTGGAAGTCCAATCCTCCCCTTGCCTGTGGAAGCTGTAGCTTCTTCAGCTTAATGAGGGGCCGTCTATGATTCCAGATAAAGGAACCCAGCCAGCCATATAATTTACGTAGTGCCAGCCTCGGCAGCATCACCGGAAGCATTCTCATAGGGTATAGGAGACGGGGCAGAAAATTCATTTTAATTAGTGCTATTCTACCCAGCCAGGAAATTGGAAAGTCTCCCCATCGCTGGAGGTCCTGCCTTATCCTCTCCAGTAAATGCACAAAGTTAGCCTTGTATAACTGACCAAATACTGGGGTAATAAAAATGCCTAAATATAAGAAGCCCTCCAGGGACCAACGAAAGGGAAAATGGGATCCGTCCACTAAGTGGAGTATCATAGCAAGGCCACCCATTGGCATAGCCTCCGATTTTGAGAAATTAATTTTATAGCCTGAGAATGCACTAAATGTATTAATAACTTGGATTAAGCGAGGTACGGACATCAGAGGATTACTGAGGAAGAGAAGAACATCATCTGCATAAAGGGTAATTTTATGTTTACCTGTACCAATCCTTGGGGCTGTTATATTAGGATCAGTCCGTACAGCTTCTGCTAGTGGTTCAATTATTAGCGTAAATAACAATGGCGAGAGAAGACATCCCTGACGGCAGCCCCTATCCACACTGAAGCTATCTGAACCTAATCCATTGGTAACCACAACTGCTTTGGGATCACTATACAATGTTGAGACCCATTTGGTAAACACCTTTCCAACGCCAAACCTTTCCAATGTGTAAAACAAATATGACCATTCAACCCTATCAAATGCCTTTTCCGCATCTAATGAGACTACTACTCCTGGTATCTTTCCCTGATGGCAGGCTTGAATCATATTCAAAACCCTTCTAATATTATTGGATGATCTACAGCCCTTAATAAACACCGTCTGATCCTCCTTTATGATATGTGGCAATACCCTTTCTAGTCTCAATGCTAACGTTTTAGAAAGGATTTTAAAATCTTCCTGTAGCAAGGATATTGGTCTGTATGACGTACAATCTTCTGGGTCCTTTCCTTTTTTAAGGATAAGAGAGATATTTGCCTCTTTCAACAAAGGCGGGAGACAGCCTTGACTATATGCATTGTTATACATGTCCATAAGTGGACCAGCCAATATTCCTGTAAATTCTTTATAGAATTCAGCTTGAAAGCCATCTGGGCCAGGTGCCTTACCGCTCTGAAGTTGCCTGATTGCGTCAAGTATTTCTTGGACTGTTAGGGGAGCATTTAAGACCGATACCTATTCCGGAGTTAGGCCCGGAAAGGTCAAATCTTTAAAAAATGATTGCATCCTCCTAGTCCTGTCTTCACAATCCTGCGATTTATATAAATCAGAATAAAATTTTCTAAAGATTGCGTTAATCCTTTTACGATCATGAGTCAAAATACCCGTACTTTCCTTGATAGACTTGATAGTTTGAGGGGCCTTTTTTCTCTTTGCAAGAAATGCTAAGTATCTACCCGGTTTGTCGCAAAATTCATATAATCTTTGTTTTGCAAATATTATTTCCCTCTTAGCCGTTTGGGTAAGCGTGGTCTTTAGAGCTGTCCTAAGGGCCGTAATCCTTTGCAACTTGATAATAGAAGGTCTATCAGCGTATGCTGTTTCAGCTGCTTTTAAGTCAGCTTCAAGCAGACGCTGTTGTTCTCCCTTGAATTTTTTCTGGGTCGCTGAGTATGAGATGATCAAACCTCGCGTGTAAGCTTTGATGGTCTCCCACATCATTGATGGGTTGCTAGCCGTACCTAAGTTAATTTCTAAAAAAGTTTTAAATTCTTGAGAGAAGCACTTTACAAATTTACTATCTTTCATCAGGAAGGGGTCCATACGCCAATGCCGAGGGGATGTCCCATTGTTCCTCGCCTTGATTTCCATATATATAGCAGCATGATAGGAAATTGCTATACTACTTATTTTACAGAATGATATGGAATTTAAAAAAGAATCGAGGGGGCAAAAAACATATCAATTCTGGTATGACATTTATGTGGATTGGAGTAAAAAGAAAAATCTCTGCCCTGTGGATGAAGACATCCTACTAATCCTAATTCTTTGTTCAAATCCATCAATTGTCTAGATCTGGGAGATTCTCCTACAGTACTGGATCCGTAATACAATTAAAGTCTCCCCCTATAATTGTATGACGGGCACAGAGAGCCATCAATTTTGAGAAGGCTTCCGTTATAAATTTAAAAGGATGTGCCGGGGACAATACAAATTCAAAATCCCATATTCCTCTCCATTTATAAGGGCTTTATTCAGAATATATTGTCCAGATTCGTCTTTTATCTGATTTAGGATTTTGAAAGGGAAATTCTTCCGAATAAGAATAACAACTCCCCTGCTTTTTGAGCTAAAAGAAGAAAAGGCCTGATCAAATCCACCCTGTCGTAATTTCAAGTGTTCTTTATCCAACAAGTGTGTCTCCTGTAGGAGAGCTATATCAACTCTTTCTTTCTTGAGATTTGATAATATTTTCTTCCTTTTGACTGGCGAATTACTCCCCTTGACATTCCAGGTGCACCACTTAACCGACTGATCAACCATGATCGTCCGGGCAGATCCGAAACGCCTCGGGAGGGGAAACCCTATCCAGAACATCCCGAGCATAGAGCATATAAAATTCACAAAAATAAAGGCTCTCTAATACACTCACAACAGTGTAATAAAAAACTATTTCTAAATAAAAAAAAATATAAAACTTATTTAAATGGAGATTTTCCCCCTTGTTCCCTTATCACTTCCTTTCCAAAGGTGCATCGTACCCTCTCCCAACTAGTGCCCCACCCTTGACCCAGGTGCTCCTCAATAGGATGAGGAAAATTCAAATATACTACAGAGCTAGAGTTAACAGTGAGCACCCTACCCCCCCTCCCACACCAACACCTGGATATATTTGGAAATGTTAATACCATGTATTAACATATATAACTATAAAATTACAACCTCAACAAGTAATAATTAAATATAATAACACAAGATAACAAGGGAAAACAACCCCGCTCCTAGAGACAGAGTTAAAATTGGTTACTTCCCCCCACCAACATTAAATAGACCCCCCGGCCTACATCAATTATCTTACAATTTATCTAAGGGAGTCCAAAAATTCCTTAGCCTTTTCCGGCGATCCGAAGTTATACACGGATCCTTCATGGTTAAAGCTTAGCGTTGCTGGGTAGCGTAAGGAGTACTGAATATTTAAGTCCCTTAAACACTTCTTCGCCTCATTGAATGCCTTCCTCTTTCGGACCAGAGCTGGGGGAAAGTCCTGGAATAACATGATCGTGGGTCCTTTATAGATCATGGCTTGGGGATCTTTTCCAAGATTTCTAGAGGCTTCTAGGAGTATCTGCCTCTCCTTATCGCTCTGCAGCCGGAAGAGGACCGGGCGGGGGCGCTGGTTCGAGCCGGGCCAGTGTATTGCAACCCGGTAGGCCCATTCCACCCTTACCTGGCCTGATCCAGCCTCCAAGATTTAACAGCTGTGGAAGCCACTGTTCAAGGAACCTTGTAAGCTGGCCTTCCTCTTCCCGTTCGGGAAGGCCCAGCAAATGAATATTTTTTCGATGACCTCGATGCGATCCACGGCCGATTGCGATGTAGTTTCGCAGGTCTCGGCCTTTAGCTCCGCCCCGCCGACTCGGCGCTCAATTTCCTTAATGTCTCGGACGTGCTTTTGCAGCGTGGCCAAGAATGAGTCCCATCGACTTCGGGATTCTTTGATAAAAGCGTCGATCTTCGCATCGCGTTTTAGAGATTATTTCCGCGAGGCTCGCCACCGTAGGTAAGTCCCCCGGGGCGGCTGCGGACGCCTCTGCTGCAGCTGGGGAGGGTGGGGGAGGGGTTCCTGCTTGCTGAGAGCTGCGGGCTCCCTTCCCCCTAGTCATTTTTAAGGAAGATTAAATTGTTTAAATTCAATACTAAACAACTAATTAAAGTAAACAGCTCTTTTAAATGATTTGGTGAGTGTGATGGGGGTGGGTGGCCCACTTTGCCCAAGTCTTGGGAGGAGCACTATAGACTCAGATTTGCTGGGTCGCCGCCATCTTGGATCCCCTGCCTTGAAAACTTTAATCCAATCACTTCTTAACCTTCAAAATTTCAACGAATAACACCCTGGTTTGTGTAGTTTTTGCTTGCAATTTAATTCTTGAGAATCCAGATTCTGATAAATCTCGTGTAGCTCCTTCTAAGGTACAGTATCTACAACTACTCACAGTACACTAATGTGAAGTCTAATGAGAGCTTTGTACAGCTGAGGCATTCTTTGTAATTCATTATATTCTAGTCAGCTGGATGCAGAGGTAGTGAGGACTGTAGATGCTGGAGACCAGAGTTGAAAAATGTGGTGCTGGAAAAACACAGCAGGCCAGGCAGTATCCGAGGAGCAGGAGAATTGACATTTCGGGCATAAGCCCTTCTTCAGGAATGAGGCTGGTGTGCCATGTGGGCTGAAATAAAGGGTAGGGGGGAGGGAATTTGGGGGAGGGGCATGGGAATACGATGGTTGGAAGGAGGTGAGGGTAAGGGTGAGGGTGATAGGCCGGAGAGGGGGTGGGGAAGAGGTCAGGAAGAAGATTACAGGACAAGAGAGCAGTGCTAAAGCTGGGGGTTGGGACGAAGATAAGGTGGGGGGGGGGAAGGGAAATGAGGAAGCTGGAGAAATCTACATTCATCCTGTGTGGTAGGAGGGTTCCTAGGTGGAAGATGAGGTGCTCTTCCTCCAAGCATCGTGTGATCAGGGTCTGGCGATGGAGGAGGCCAAGGACCTGCATGTCCTTGGCGGAGTGGGAGAGGGAGTTAAAGTGTTCAGCACGGGGCGGTTGGGTTGGTTGGTGCAGGTGTCCCAGAGGTGTTCCCTGAAACGTTCTGCAAGTAGGCGGCCTGTCTCCCCAACATAGAGGGGACCACATTGGGTGCAACTGATATCGTAAATGATGTATGTGGAGGTGCAGGTGAATTTGTAACGGATATGGAAGGATCCACTGGGACCTTGGAGGGAGGTGGGGGGGTGTGGGGGAAGGGAGGTGTGGGTGCTAGTTCTGCACTTCTTGCAGTTGCAGGGAAAGGTGCCGGGAGTGGAGGATGGGTCGGTGGGGGGGGTGTGGACATGACGAGGGAGTGGTCTCTCCGGAACGCTGATAGGGGTGGGGAGGGAAATATATCCCTGGTGGTGGGGTCTGTTGGGAGGTGGTGGAATTGACGGAGGATGATACGATGTATCCGGAGTATGATGGGGTGGAAGGTGAGGACCAGTGGGGTTCTGTCCTGGTGGCGATTGGAGGGGCGGGGTTCAAGGGCAGAGGTGCAGGAAGTGGAGGAAATGCGGTGAGAGCATTGTCGACCATGTCGGAGGGGAAATTGCGGTCTTTGAAGGAGGAGGCCATTTGGGCTGTTCGGTATTGGAATTGGTCCTCATGGGAGCAGATGCGGCGGAGGCGAAGGAATATGGCGTGGCGTTTTTACAGGGGGCAGGGTGGGAGGTGGTGTAATCTAGGTAGCTGTGGGAGTCGGTCGGTTTATAGTAAATGTCTGTGTTGAGTCGGTCACCAGAGATAGAAATGGAGGTGTCTAGGAAGGGGATGGAGGAGTCTGAGACGGTCCAGGTAAATTTGAGGTCGGGGTGGAAGGTGTTAGTAAAGTGGATGAACTGTTCAACCTTCTTGTGGGAGCACGAAGTAGCGCCAATACAATCATCGATGTAGCGGAGGAAAAGGTGGGGGGTGCCAGTGTAGCTGCGGAAGATGGACTGTTCCACATATCCGATGAAGAGGCAGGCATAGCTGGGGCTCATGGGGGTGCCCATGGCTACTCCTTTGGTTTGGAGGAAGTGGGAGGATTGGAAGGAGAAGTTGCTAAGAGTGAGGACCAGTTCAGTCAGTCGGAAGGGTACTGGTTGGGTTGGCGGGAGAAGAAGAAGTGGAGGCCTTCGTGATGGGGGATGGAAGTGTATAGGGACTGAATATCCATCGTGAAGGCAAGGCTTTGGGGGCCGGGGAAGTGAAAATCATGGAGGAGGTGGAGGGCGTGGGTGGTGCCTCGAATGTAGGTGGGGAGTTCTTGGACTAAGGGCGACAGGACAGTGTCGAGGTATGCAGGGATGAGTTCGGTGGGGCAGGAGCAGGCTGAGACAATGGGTTGGACGGGGCAGTCGGGTTTGTGGATTTTGGGTAGGAGGTAGAAATGAGCAGTGCGGGGTTGTGGGACTATGAGGTTGGAGGTGGTGTATGGGAGATCTCCTGATGTGATGAGGTTATGGATGGTCTGGGAGATGATGGTTTGGTGGTGGGAGGTGGGGTCATGGTTAAGGGGGCAGTAGGAGGTGGTGTCCGCGAGTTGGCGTCTAGCTTCAGCGGTGTAAAGATCGGTGTGCCAAACTACTACCGCACCTCCCTTGTCTGCCGGTTTGATGGTGAGGTTGGGGTAGGAGCGGAGGGAGTGGAGGGCTGCACGTTGCGAGGGTGAGAGGTTGGAGTGGGTAAGGGGGTGGACAGATTGAGGTGGTCAATGTTGCGGCGGCAGTTGGATATGAAGAGATCGAGGGTGGGTAAGAGCCCACCACGGGGTGACCAGGTGGATGGGGTGCGTTGGAGGCGGGAGAAGGGGTTGTCAGAGGGTGGGCGAGAGTCCTGGTTGAAGAAGTATGCGCGGAGGCGAAGGCGGTGGAAGAAATGCTTGATGTATCGGCGCGTGTCGAACTCATTGATCCGGGAGCGTAGGGGGATGAAGGTGAGGCCTCTGCTGAGGACTGATTGTTCATCCTCAGAGAGGGGGAGGTCTGGAGGGATAGTGAAAATACGGCAGGGCTGGGAGCTAGGACCTGGTGTGGGGCTGAAGCTGGGAGTGGGGGCAAAGTTAGTCGTGGGGGCGGAGATCGACGTGGGGGTGGTGTAGCGTGCGGTGTGGTCCTTGAGCAGGTGAGTGACGTCACTAGGGGCGGAAGTGGCTGCGGCAGCGGCGCGCTGGACAGAAACGGCGCTGGTCCCGGTATCCGTGGATCCTGCAGCGGCCGTGTATCTGTCAGCGATGGTCTTCCTGGCGATTGTGGAGGCAGTTGTCTGGGTGGCAATCACGGAGGCTGCATGGTTGGTGGTGGCTGTTGTCCGTGTGCTGGTGGGGGCAGAGGTGACGTCACCGTTTGCTGCGGCAGTGGTGACTGCAGCAGTTGCGTGGGCAATGGCACCTGAGCGGTTCCTGAGGTCACGAGAAGGTTCAGGAACGGTTGAGGAATCCGGAGTGTGAGGGCGAGTACATGAAAGTTTTTTGTACTTACTTTCTTTGATGTTTGATATGGCTAGGAAAAAGTGTTTGTTCAGTATATGAATTCTTCTGAGGATGAAGAACAGCAAAGGTCCTTTGCAGGTCTGGGAGAGTGTTGTCCTGAGCTGGGGCAGGGCTGACTGCAGGGAATGTAGGTAGCGGCGCATGGCTGCAAGCGTGGAGCGGAGGGAGGTCTGTCGCTGGAGGCTTCGGATCTGTTGCAGGTACTGGTTGTCCTGGTTGGGTCCAAAGTGTGTTGGTCTGAATGTAGCCCTGAGTCCGTGTGGGATCAGTCGGGGTCAGTGGATGCAGAGGTAGGTAATCTACTAGTTTTTCTGATTATTTTTGGATACTGTCCTTGATATAATGATAAACCCATCTCAAACCTTAAAGTCTCTTATGACCTTGACTGTTTCTAGTTTATCATCATTTATAAAGTACCCTGTTTTTGGACCCTTTTGCCTTTCATTTGCCTACCTTGAAACCCATTTTTCACAGCTCTTCCCGTTCACTTAATCTGTCGATATCTTTTTGTAACTTTACAATTCCATCTACGCTGCTTGCAATACTGTCTCAGCAGTACATCAGCAGCAAATTTGGTGAAGCAGATTTCTATCCCATCATTTGTCACCACATTAAAGGCCTTCAAGTTTAACAGACCATAAGCATAACTGATTGTTCTGTAATCTATCACAACAATAATTCTTAGAACAAGATTTTATTATAAATTGTAAAATAATTGAACACTTACATGCTGCTGCTTTGACTTTATCCATTTCTCCCAAGAGTGCCACCTCTCTGTCCATAAAACTGCAATGAAAACAAGAGAGGTTTATTTGTGGATTTTCACTCTAATAAGAGGGGTGCCCTATTAGGATGTAATGCTGAACCATAACTGATTTAAATCAGTTTCTAAAAATTAGGAAAGGGCTGAGATCAGATTTTTAAAGTATAACTTTTTAGGAATGCTATAGGATTTGTGATACCAATCAAGTTATTAAATAACTTTTTTTCTTTTGCTGCAAGTAACTCAATATTACATTTTTCATCATGTTTAAAGTAGTTGCGCAGATAATTAGTTATGAAAAAGTTGCTTTTTAAAAAAAGTTCTAACCTTGTTGTCTGAAGCAAAACTAAATTTTCATCCATGTAGCTTTTGACATCGAAATTAATGATTTTTGACAGGCAAAGTCTTAAATGATGACATGCAATACTAGGTGTATAATATAGATAATTTGGATTTTGGTCAATTTTGTAAAGGTGCTTCTTTTTTAAAAAAGGTCAGAAAGTCATTTGGAACAGTGACCCACATACATGATTTCCAAAAGGCATGTGACTTCAGTCAAGTACCTGGCAAGACACCCATGGTTATCAATAGATGGAATAATTTAAACCTGAGTTTACAATTTAGAATTAGACCATCAGAATTGCGAAAGATTCGTTCCAGCAAACTTGGAAGGGAATCATAAAATTGTCTCAACAGTCCAATGAAAAGAAACTGAGGATAATTAGTTAAGTAAAACTTTAAAGAGTTAGGATAGGAGTGATATATCTGTAAAAAGGATAGCATTGGGTTTAAACTTTCATAGTATTTGTTTTGCTGTTTGTGTTATGATTTAACTGTCTATATATATGTGTGGCTTTGTTTGTTTCTTCTGTGCAATAAATTTGTTTGCTACAGTACTTTTTTTAAAAAAAAGAATCTCCACAGTGTGGAAAGAGGCCATTCGGCCCAGCAAGTCCACACCAACCCTCCAAACAGCATCTCACCCAGATCCAACCTCCTCCTCTATCCCTGTAGTCCTGCATTGCCCATGGCCAATGGACCTAACATACACATCCCTGAACAGTAAAGGCAATTTGGCATGGCCAAGCCACCTAAACTGCACATCTTTGGACTGTGGGAGGAAACTGGAGCACCCAGAGGAAGCCCATGCAGACATGGAGAGAATGTGCAAACTCCACACAGTCACTCGAGGCCAGCCTCAAATCTGGGTGTCTGGTGCTGTGAGGCAGCAGTGCTAACCACTGATGTACTGTGCCACCTCTGTACATCGATAGCCCTGTGTGAATATGTTTCAGTGACTAATTGCTATATCAACCAACCACAAACATTAAACATTTGATTTATCAAGCAAGATTTCCTTCCAGGATCTGATTCATTCAGTATTACCATCAGCTGGAATAATCACATGCACACAACTAACAATGGGTTTTGGAAGTCTATAAGACTTGGATGATGTATAGTGACACCACTTTGCAAAAGCATTAAGTTATTTCATTAGATTTTCTATTTGTATCAATATGACTCATAATAAAGTAGCTGGTACTGGCCTGACATTTAGTCAAGAAAATGCAAAATTTTTAAAACACTCTGAATATAGTTTTAGCAATAGTTAAAGCCCTTAAATGCTATAAGTCTCGTATGCAATTATAAAGGGCTTAATAAAAACAGAATGTTGCATGTTCGTAGATTTCAGGGGCAGGAGCTTCCTCCGTACTCCTGGAGGTTTAGCGGTGATCATGGAGAGGGCAGACACCAGCCTGTTGAATACTTGATCACTAAGTGATTTCCCAATGCTATTTTGCCAGATGCAGTTAGGTAAATATTGGTGACTGTATTCTAGTAAGTCAAATTTTATTTATATTGTATTTTGGAATAAAATTATGGCAATGTAAATTGATTAAGTACTAGCATTTGTGTTCCCAGAGCAGGGAAACATTACTAGAACTTAAAACAAGCAATTGATAATACCTTTACTGTAATTATGCCAATAACCAATTCCCTTTATTTTACTTCAAACATTACAATATTTCAAGGGAAGCAGCAGTATTCCTATTCAGAATATGGATGAACGGGCTAGGACTTTTTAATTTTCACTTGCATGCAGCCTCATCCCACTCCTCAGGCAACTAAAGCAAAGTGTAGTGATAAATATTTTATATCCAACATTGTGATCATCACAGCTAAGTGGAGGGGGAAACCTGCAGGATAAAGAAATGAATTCTTCGTTTCAAATAAAATAACTGAATACTGATTCAATCTTAAAAAGCAGAATAACTGTTTAAAATTTTCTCCTGTGGTTTGTGTTATCCACTCTCCAAGTATACATTTTAATTCACTTAGCACTGTCAATTATTCTCCATATGATATAACTGGGTCATTAACTTTTGCTTGCTCAGCTGACAAAACGTTGTTATCATAGCACCTTCAACACCGTTCCTGGGAGAAAGAACCCAATAGCTGAACATGGTGGGAAATACTTTTAAAGCCAGAGACCAACACGATTGCATTGGTGGAATAAAATGCAGTATGCACCATTATGGAATCCGAATAATGAACTTCATTATATCAATTATTTGGTGAATTACAATACAACTATCAGAGTGAGATTTCAAGGCTTTAACAAAGTCCTTCTATTTCCAAAGGATATCTAAATATCATTGCATGAATTTAGTACTCTTTAGCAAAGATAGTTGAGTAGCCTGGTAGCTTAGAGTCATAGAGATGTACAGTACAGAAACAGACCCTTCAATCCAACTCGTCCAAGCCGACCAGATATTCCAAACTAATCTAGTCCCATTTGCCAGCACTTGGCCCATATCCCTCCAAACCCTTCCTATTCATATACCCATCCAGATGCCTCTTTATCAGGACGGCTCAGTGGTTAGCACTGCTGCCTCAGCTCCAGGGTTACCAGCTTCGATTCCAGCCTCAGGCGACTGTCTGTGTGGAGTTTGCACATTCTCCCAGTGTCTGCGTGGGTTTCCCCCAGGTGCTCCCATTTCCTCCCACAGTCCAAAGATGTGCAGGTCAGGTGAATTTGCCATGCTAAATTGCCCCATAGCGTTCGGCCAATTAGTCAGAGGAAATGGGTCTGGGAATGTTAGTCTTCAGAGGGTCAGTGTTGACTGGTTGGGCCGAAGGGCGTGTTTCCACACTGTAGGGAATCTAATCTAAAAAAAAAAGTTGCAATTGTACCAACCTCCATCACTTCCTTTGGCAGCTCATTCCGTACATACCACCTCTGCATGCAAATGTTGCACCGTAGGTCTCTTTTATATCTTTCCCCTCTCACCCTGAACCTATGATCTCTTGTTCTGGACTCCACCACCCCAGGGAAATGACTTTGTCTATCTATCCTGTCCATGCCCATCATGATTTTATAAACCTCTATAAGGTCACCCCTCAGCCTCCAACTTTCCAGGGAAAAACACCTCCAGCCTGTTCAACCTCTCCCTGTAGCTCAAATCCTCCAACCTTGGCAACATCCCTGCAAATCTTTTCTGAACCCTTGCAAGTTTCACAACATCCTTCTGATAGGAAGGAGACCATAACTGCATGCTATATTCCAAAAGTGGCCAAACTAACGTCCTATACAGCCACAACATGACCTCCCAACTTCTGTACTCAATAAACTCACCAATAAAGGAAAGCATACCAAACACCTCCTTCACTATCCTATCTACCTGTGACTCCACTTTCAAGGAGCTATGAACCTGCACTCCAAGGTCTCTTTGTTCAGCAACACTCGCAAGGGCCTTACCATTAAATGTCAAAGTCCTGCTAAGATTAGCTAGAAAATTTGACAATTGCATGACTTATCTCGGGCCATAGTCTGGGAATTGGATTACCAGGTGCTGGGGATTTGTAAACTCTTAATTCCATCAATTTCCCCAACACCATTTCCCCGCAACTATTCATTACCTTCAGTTCTGTTCCCATGGACCAAGTGTTGCGCAACATTTTGGGGATGTTACTTGTGCCCACCTTTGTGATGATAGAAGCAACATACGTGGTTAATTGGTCTGCCATCTCTTTGTCCCGCACGAGAACTTTTCCTGTTTCTAATTGTAATTGTTCTCACTAATCCTTTTTTTCCTCTTCACATACCCCATTTTCCCTTTTTAATCAATCCTTTTGTTGAAACCTGAACTACTCCTAGTCTTTAGACCTGCTGCTTTTTTTAAAGCCAATTTGTACACCACTTCTTTGGATCCAGTCCTATCTATAATATGCCTTGTTAGCCATTGCTGGGCCACCTTTTGTGTTTTATTTTGTCAGACAGGATAAACAACTATTGTAGCTCCTTCAGGTGCTATTTAAATGTTTGTCATTTCTTTCAATAACTCAGCTACTGTTCCTTCAAATCCTATGAACAACCCATGTTCTACTATTTAACATTCTGACAGCTACATAATAATTTTCTGTACAAAGACAGTGCTTTTGCAAGGATAGAGTGCACTCACATGAAAAGAGAGTGTGTCCAAATATATTTACTTTTTAACTGATCCAATGACTATAAAGTGTAATGGAATCATTCCCAAAGACTTTTCATGTCTGGTATTTTTTCCAGAACAAACTGCCATCAGACCCAACTGACATCTTTCAGATTCTTATTGGACTGCTTCATTTCAATAGTGACAAAATCTACCAAATGTGGTGAAACACATTGCTGACATCCATTGCAGAACCAACTGTTGTAAAAGTTTTTCTCAGTTTGATACTTAATGAGAGAACAACGCACTGCCACAATGTTCTTTTCACTTACTAGTGCAATCTCAATTTGATAGCGATCCACTATCAGATTAGTAATCATGTGTTTCCACCACATTCAGCAGATTTTGTTTAATCGTTATAATAGTTATGTCATTCACACGGGAAAATAAAATCTAGTATAATGCTAATATTATCACATTGTGGTCTGGATATTCAAATGACAGCAATGCTCAAAAGACTACAAAGTATCAGCTCATGTTCAGTTAGTGGAGAAGGAAAAAAATGTGGCTACACAAAGATGAGAATTTTTAGATGGTATAAAAACATAAGAACAGGAGCAGACTATTCAGCCCCTCGAGTCTGTCCCATCATTTAACAAAATAATGTCTGATCTATGGCCGAACTCCATTTAGCTGGTTTTGGCCCATATCCCTTAATACCTTGGCTTAATAAAATTTTACATCAAGTTTAAAATTAACAACTAATCTCACTTCAATTATCACTGGTGAGAGGTCCAAACCTCTACCACCCTTTGTGTGTAGAAGTGCTTCCTAACATTTCTCCTGAATGGTCTGGCCCTAATTCTCAGACTCTGTCCTTTAGTTCTAGAATCCCAACTAGTGGCAATAGTTTATCTTTATCTACCCTGTCTTTTTCTATTAAATATACTGAAGACACAATTACATCATCCTATAACCTTCTAAACTCTAGAGAAAACAGGTCTAATTTGTATCATCTCTCCTGATGACTTCACCCCTGAAGTCCAGGTGCCATTCCTGTAAACCTACGTTGTACTGCCTCCAAGATCAATACATCCATCCTTGCTAAGGTGTGGTGCCGACATCTGCTCACAAGTCAGGTGTAACCAGGATTTTGTACAACTGCACCCTTGTACTTCAGTCCTCTAGATGGACAGACCAGCCTTCTTTATTATTTTCTGCACCTGTTTAGGCTTAGTAAGCCATCGCAATCAGTGCTTTTTAAGAGATTCTTTCTTGCTCTAAAAACACAAAGCATCAGATTAAAATTTCTGGCATGCGAGAGGATAGGTATTCTCAATGAGGAATCAGGAAACTGTATTCGAGATGCCATGGAAATAGAATGCAGCTTGGTTAACAGAACATAATCTAGATAGCTGATCTTCTCCAAAGTCAGGTTAATGAACCGTTTAAAACAAAAATTCTGGTAATGAAATGCGGTATATTTAAACCTTGACAACTAACAATGAGGGAATAGGGAGAGATCTTGCAATTCATCATCCTATAATTGGTCAATTGTTTCCTTTGTTTGTTTACTTGGTTGACCCTTTTTTGGCTGTGTTTTACTCCCACTCATTAATCATCCATCTAGTGACTCTATAGGCTCAAGGTGGTTTAAGTACAAACATTCCAAATGCTTTATGGAGGGCATGGCAATCTAGTACCTGATTCAGGTACATCTGCAGTATTTGGCAGTATTGTTACTAATCGACAAGCCAGAGGGACAGATGCCACTGGGAGTTTCCACTCAACTCGATAAAATCTTGAAAGCAAGTTCCCATTGTAGTAGGTGGCTCAGGCTAGACAAGCAGAAAGTGGTTTACCAGAGCAGAACTTGACATTCACAAGCCTCAGCTTTGTCAAATATGCCTAAGCTTCCTGTATTTGGGTAACTGGTATGTAAATTGCCCACTAATTTGAAAACTTGAACGTGGTGATTGATTTCCCCAAGGGTCAGATAGCTGGATGACCAAAACCACGACTCTGGTAAACGTTCTTTCATTGACATTAATGTCTCCATTAATTCAATACTTACTTTTTCTAGAATTTGCTCTTTTCTCATCTATCTTGTCTGTCTGCACACTTTTAGCAGATGTTACTTCACTGACTTACTCAATTTGTATCTTTCATCTATTTTTTAAAATTTCAAGCAATATATAATGGGTTACAGATGGCAATTGCAGAAGACATACAGCAGCTAACATAATATGCAATATTGCTCAAAAGACTTAAGAATTAGTGGGAGAGAATAAGAAAATAATGGGCTGACAACTAAGGAGGATGTAAATGGGATTAAACACGTTTATATCTGCTATAAAAATTCTTCAAAATGGCTAAATAGAATACATGATACATGTTTCCTAGTTTTGTTATGACGTGTATTTTAGTTACAGTATTTATTTAATTCTATTGCAAAGTGTCACAGTTCACAGAAGAACCAAATTTAAGTTGTCTACTGGAGATCTGTGGAGCCATTTAGTTTAAGGACCTTCCTATTTTGTACACTTCCAATAATTCGCTGCTCCACGTCAATAATAAGTGTGTTGGAGAACAAAATAATACTCTAATCAAAGGCAATATTCTTTTCTTCAATTTTCTTTTTCCTTTGGGATGTGCATAGGTTTGTTAGGATCACACATGCAAAGCAGTTTTCAATTATGTTTTAATGCTAAAAGTTCCTTACGTTTTATTCTGTGAATGCAATATATCAGTACACTGGATAAAGGCAGAGTGTGCAATACCTAAATAGTTCCATGCACATTCAGTTCGTGTGAATGAGGGAATTGACAACAATTGACAAACCCTCACACAAATCATGCTAGTACTTTAGTTGACAAGTTGTCAAAAATGCAGTGCCTGATCTAGCAGTTAAAAAGCATAAAATGCTCCCAGACAGCAGACGTACAACTGGTTCAAATCAACAGAAATTAGAACATGGTCAAATTAGAAATCATATCACCAGTGTTAGTGTATAAACGTGTATCAAAATAATACAATTACCCATAAAACTAATGCTAGAGTTTGAGTGACCAAGTTACAGCTGTATCCAAATTTCAACCCTTCTGGTATTAAAAAGTAAACTGCTGGAAATCTGAAATGAAGACAACATATGCTGGAAATACTCAGGAGGTCTTGCAGTGAGAAACAAAATTAATGTTTCAGGTTAAGGGCCTTTCTTCAGCTTCTGAAGCAGAAGGTCCATTACCTAAAATGTTAATTTGACTTTCCCCTCCATCGGTCCACCCTTTTGGTATTGTCTTAACCCTCAATCCATCTTTCAAAAGGCAACTGCTTAAAAATTTAAATAATTAAATGTGATAGACACCAACATATTTTTTATGTTCACCCTTGTTCTCGAGTTAGCACACTACTTCTGATGGCTATCCAGGTGCAAGTCAATTGGGTGAAGGGCAGGTTCTGGCTCTGCTATAGTGTAATATAAATTAAGGATGGAGATCAAACCATTTTAAATTATTTGCAACTAAAACCACTTTCTCCTTGACCTTTCAACTTTCTATTTTGAAATTTCCTTTGAAAAAGAGTACTATCCACCGATAATTGACAAATAAAACCAGATGCAGGAGGTCTGGCAGCATCTGTGGAGAGACACTGACTTCGGAACTGACAATTTCACACACCAGTATCTCTTGTGGATCACAGAGCTATTACAAAGGCTACAATCCAATTAAAGAGGAAAGGTGACAAAAGGTGAAACAAAAAAGGCATCCATTGGTATGTTAGTATTAAGCGATTAAAAATCACACTCTTGGCAAATTGGCAGCTTTATTCATTTTCAATACTGTTTGTTATGTGACCAAATTTTCTTTATGTGTTAAACATCAAAGAAACAGTTTTTGTCTTGAATGTGACAGTTCTTCAGCTGGCTGGGTCAGGTGGTTTCTCATCAGTAATATTAATTCAAGGGTTGACAGAAGTCCAGCAATGTTCTAGATTTTGACATATAATTTTAACACATTGCCTTATGATGTCTGTGACTTTGAACAGAGTACTGGGAGTTCTGGCAAAGAAGTGCTCCTTTGCTTTTCATTCCCCTACGCTCTCAGATTAACGAGTTCAACACGCGGCGAGACAGCGAACAATTCTTCCACCGCCTTCGCCTCCGCGCCTACTTCTTCAACCAGGATTCTCACCCACCCTCTGACGACCCCTTCTCCTGCCTCCAACACACCCCATCCACCTGGACACCTCGTGCTGGCCTCTTACCCATGCTCGATCTCTTCATAGCCAACTGCCGCCGTGACATGAACTGCCTCAACCTCTCCACCCCTCTCACCCACTCCAACCTCTCACCCTCGGAACGTGCAGCCCTCCACTCCCTCCGTTCCAACTCCAACCTCACCACCAAACCGGCAGACAAGGGAGGCGTGGTGGTAGTTTGGCGCACCGATCTTTACACCGCTGAGACTAAACGCCAGCTCGTGGACACCTCCTCCTACTGCCCCCTTAACTATGACCCCACCTCCCATCATCTCCCAGACCATCTATAACCTCATCTCCTCAGGGGATCTCCCAGCAACCGCCTCCAACCTTATTGTCCCATAACCCCGCACCGCCCGTTTCTACCTCCTGCGCAAAATCCACAAACCTGACTGCCCCGGCCAACCCATTGTCTCAGCCTGCTCCTGCCCCACCGAATTCCTCTTTGCATACCTCGACACGGTCCTGTCCCCCTTAGTCCAAGAACTGCCCACCTACGTTCGGGACACCACCCACTCCCTCCACCTCCTCCATGATTTGCGCTTCCCCGGTCCCCAACGCCTTATCTTCACCATAGACATCCAGTCCCTGTACACCTCCATCCTCCATCACGAAGGACTCAAAGCCCTCCGCTTCTTCCTTTCCCGCCGACCCAACCAGTACCCTTCCACTGACACCCTCCTTCGACTGACTGAACTGGTCCTCACCCTGAACAACTTCTCTTTCCAATCCTCCCACTTCCTCCAAACCAAAGGAGTAGCCATGGGCACCCCCATGAGCCCCAGCTATGCCTGCCTCTTCGTAGGATATGTGGAACAGTCCATCTTCCGCAGCTACACTGGCACCACCCTCCACCCCGCACCTTTTCCTCCGCTACATCGATGACTGTATCAGCGCTGCCTCGTGCTCTCATGAGGAGGTTGAACAGTTCATCCACTTTACTAACACCTTCCACCCCGACCTCAAATTTACCTGGACCGTCTCAGACTCCTCCCTCTCTTTCCTAGACCTCTCCATTTCTATCTCGGGCGACCGACTCAACACAGACATTTACTATAAACCGACAGACTCCCACAGCTACCTAGATTACACCTCCTCCCACCCTGCCCCCTGTAAAAACGCCATCCCATATTCCCAATTCCTTCGTCTCCGCCGTATCTGCTCCCAGGAGGACCAGTTCAAATACCGAACAACCCAGATGGCCTCCTTCTTCAAAGACCGCAATTTCCCCCCCAGATGTGATCGACGATGCCCTCCACCGCATCTCCTCCCCTTCCCGCTCCTCTGCCCTTGAGCCCCGCCCCTCCAATCGCCACCAGGACAGAACCCCACTGGTCCTCGCCTACCACCCCACCAACCTTCATATACATCGTATCATCCGTCGTCATTTCCGCCACCTCCAAACAGACTCCACCACCAGGGATATATTTCCCTCCCCTCCCCTATCAGCGTTCCGAAAAGACCGCTTCCTCCGTGACTCCCTCGTCAGGTCCACACCTCCCACCAACCCAACCTCCACTCCCGGCACCTTCCCCTGCAACTGCAAGAAATGCAAAACTTGCACCCACACCTTCCCCCCTTACTTCCCTCCAAGGCCCCAAAGGATCCTTCCATATCCGCCACAAATTCACCTGCACCTCCACACACATCGTTTATTGCCTCCGCTGCACCTGATGCGTCCTCCTCTATATTGGGGAGACAGGCCACCTTCTTGCGGAACATTTCAGAGAACACCTCTGGGACACCCGGACCAACCAACCCAACCATCCCGTGGCTCAACACTTCAACTCCCCCTCCCACTCCACCAAGGACATGCAGGTCCTTGGCCTCCTCCATTGCCAGACCATAGCAACACAACGGCTGGAGGAACAGCGCCTCATCTTCCGCCTAGGAACCCTCCAACCACAAAGAATGAACTCAGATTTCTCCAGTTTCCTCATTTCCCCTCACCCCACCTTGTCTCAGTCATATCCCTCGAACTCAGCACCACCTTCCTAACCTGCAATCTTCTTCCTGACCTCTCCGCCCCCACCCCCACTCCGGCCAATCACCCTCACCTTAACCTCCTTCCACCTATCGCATTTCCAACGCCCCTCCAAGTCCCATCTCCCTACCTTTTATCTTAGCCTGCTTGGCACACTTTCCTCATTCCTGAAGAAGGGCTCATGCCCAAAATGTCGATTCTCCTGCTCCTTGGATGCTGCCTGACCTGTGGCGCTTTTCCAGCAACACATTTTCAGCTCTGATTCTTACTCTACTACAGGGAAAAAAATTAGCTGTTTGGTGAGAATCTGGTAAGTGGCCAAGGTTAATTTTATTCTTAAGATTCAAAATATTATATAGGAGCTTGTGGAAAGGTTAATAAAACATATAAAAAAGAAAATAAATATTTTTATTGAATAATTAAGTAATTAATTTCAATACATTAAGGATGGCAGGGCAAGTGATCCATTATGGTTGCAACATGTGGGTGCGCCTGGATGCCAGTGTAGCTGAAAATGAACAGATAAGGGGATCCAGAGGGCAGCAACCGGTCTTAGTAATTGTCTAACAGGTGTGAGGCTATTTCTGCTTGTTTGGATGAGAGCAAGGGGTGCAGCATGGATGAACTAACTGACCAGGCATCGTGATACAGGAAGCCATTCCTTTTTGTACCCCGACTTGAATGTATTAGCAGTAGTCTATTATAGTGAGGGGAATTAACACTACCCTCTGAAGCAGAGAGAGAGTGCGAACATAAGAGAGAGAGAAAGGTATTTACATAGGAAATGATAAAACAGCGTGACAGGAAAAGATAGAGAATACAAATCTAAGATTAAACCAGCAGGTAAAACTAGAAAGTACAAAACTAAAAAAAAAGGCCATCTGAACACATGTAGCAAGTAAAATAAAACAATGAACTAACAGCACAACCAGAAATGGATACGTACAATCAGATAGCCATTACAGAGACGTGTTTGCTGGATGACATAGATCAGGATCTGAATACTGAAAGGTAAATGACATTTAGGAAGGAGAGGAAGCTAAGAAAGGTGGAGGGATGGTTCTGTTAATTAATGATGATATTATCGCAAAGAGAAGGATGACCTAAGTTCAGGAAAGCAGGATGCAGAAATAGTTTGGGTAGAGATGAAAGGCAAGATGTTACATGTGGGAGTGGTGTAAAAGCCTCCTAACAATAACCACCTGGTAAGGTGGTCCATGGAAAAAGAAGTGATTGGAGCCTGTCAGAAGGGGCAGCAAAAATCATGGGGTTTTTAAACTCCAGACTGGAAAAATTAGACAGGCAAAGGTAGCCCGGATGAGAAGTTCATAAAAGGTTTTCTCAATAGTTTCACAGCACAGCATATTCTGGAGCCAACCTGATGGCAGGCGATACAAACCTGGTATTACGCAATGAGATAAAATTAGTTAATGATTCCATACTGAAGGCAACCCTAGACAGCAGCAATCATAATATGATTGAATGTTACATTTAGTTTAAGGGAGAGGAGTGGATCAAAGACAGGCCATTAGGAGGGCATGCAAGCAGAGCTGGCTAAAGTTAACTGGCAAAGTTGGTTAAGGGATAGGTCAATACAGGTGCAATGGCAGATACTGAAGGAGATATTTCAGAATGCGCAGAATAGATACATTCAAAGGAGAAAGAAAAAATCCTAAGGGGTAAATTCACCATCCATGGTTAATTAAAAAGTTAGAGATAGTATTGACAATACATATTTGTGGATTAGAGAATTGGGGGAAAAAAATGAAAGGTCTGCTATTGATAAAAGCTCAGAAAATTTGGGAGAAAAGTTTCTGAAAAGAGACATAAAAGATTGTTTTAGGACCTATATTGCTAGATCAACAGAAAGCTTTGGAAGGGGCCTCTAATGTTCAAGTGGAAAAAAAACAAGTTTGTAAAATCTCTCCTCATAGCTAATACCCTCCAAACCAGAAAACATCCTGGTAAACATTTTTCTGTACCCTTTCTAAAGCCTCAATATCCTTCTGGTAGTGTGATAACCAGAACTGTATGTAACATTCCAAAGGTGGCCTAACTAAAGTTCTATACAGCTGCATCATGACTTGCCAAAGGGTTCAGAAGGGAAACGTAGGCTTGCAAATCAAAAGGACATGGTGGCATTGCAGGACAATGTTAGACAAATATATCCAGAGTGGGACAGAACATACAAGCATAAACAAAAAAGCAGCAAACAGGGACAAAGTGTGAATAAAAAGGTATTAAAGTAAGATCAGTGCCTCTTTATTTGAAATAATGTAATATTTGGAACAAAACAAATGAATTAACCACACAAATAGAGCTTAATGGCTATGATATTATTGCTATTGCAGAAGGATCAGTGCTGGGTCCACTGCTTTTCGTCATTTATATAAATGATTTGGATGTGAACATAGGAGGTATGGTTAATAAGTTTGCAGATGACACGTTGTGAAACCTGAAAGGGTGCAGAAAAGATTTATAAGGATGTTGCTAAGGTTGGAGGGTTTGAGCTATGGGGAGAGGTTGAGGAATAACCTTATAGAGGTTTATAAAGGATAGGGTAAATAGACAAGGTCTTTTCCCCAGGGTGGGGGAGTCCAAAATAGAGGGCAGAGGTTAAAGGTAAGAGGGGAAAAGGGAGTAAAGGGGCAACGTTTTCACACAGAGGGTGGTGTGTATATGGAATGAGCTGCCAGAGGAAGTGATGGAGGCTGATACAGTTACAACATTTAAAAGGCATCTGGATCAGTATATGAATAGGAAGAGTTTAGAGGGATATGGGCGAACAGCTGGCAAATGGGACTAGATTAGGTTGGGATATCTAGTTGGCATGGACAAGTTGGACCAAAGGGTCTGTTTCCATGCTGTATATCTCTGACTATTAAGTGGTTACAAGGAGATAAAAGCTGGGGATTAAACATTCAGAGATAATGTGACCCTTCAAAAGGATGGGCAGACAGCAAGGATGATGATATGGCTTTGTTAGTACAAGATGGAATCAGTACAGTAGCCAGAAATGATCTTTGATCGAATGATGTAGAATCCACATGGATGGAGGCAAGAACTAACAAGGAGAAGGCAACACTGGCGGAAGTAGTCTATAGGTCCCCCAACAGCGGCTTTCTATAGGACAGAGAATACATCAGGAGACAAATGAAGGCAGATAATACAAAAGGCAGTACATTAATCATAGATGACTTTAATCGTCATAGATTTGGAAAGTCAATTTGGCAGAGGTAGCCACAAGGAAGAAGTCAGAGAGCATGTGACGTAGCTTCCTAGAATGATACGCTGTGAATCCAACCAGTGGTCAGCCTATTTTGGATCTGCTAACGTATAGTGAGACAAGTTTAATAAATGATCTCAGAATAAGAGACCCCTGAAGGAACAGGTGACCATAACACTGTAGAATGTAGCAGTTTGAGAGGGAGAAACAACTGTGCTAAACTTGAATAAGGGTAATTACAAAGCAGTGAGAGGAGAACTGTCTGGAGTAGATGGAAAATCAGTATAGTCGAGAAGATGGTCAATGAACAATGGCAAACATTGAAAATAAATCATTTACGACTCACAACAAATATATCACAGTGAGCAAAAAGGATTCTAGGAAGGGAGTAAATAGACCATGGTTAATCTTTTTATATTTAGAGGGAGAGAGAGAGAGACAATAATGAACAAATATGTATTCATGACTTGGATGAGGGAAGTGCTTGTGCTATTGCAAAGTTTGCAGATAGCACAAAAATGGAAGGCAAGTGAATAGACTATCCTTTTACTGTCATGTGTTCTCAAGTACAGATGTACAGGAGTATAATGAAAAGTTTAGAGTATTGCCTCATATGGTGCCATCTTAAGTACCTAGGTACAAATCTTAGATACAAAAAGAGGAATAAAAAGAAAAGTAGTTGCATTACTTGACAGAAATAAGACATAGTTACAGTCATATAAACAAATTAGAACTCAACATTACATTGCAGTAGCCGAGCACAGGGGCTTCTACACATGGTCTGACCATCTACATCAGGCCCCAGTACAACAACCACCCCCACTCCGCTCCAAGCCTCCAGTCCACTCCACACCAGCTCTATGCTGCTCCATGGTATGTTTTCTCAAGGACTCAATGCCCCTTGCTGGCCTCCGCTCTGGGACTGCTTCCTCGCGGTTCCTCCATTCCCCTCCGGGTAAATCGAAGTCATGAGTTGAAACAAAAGCAGGGAGGAAAATAAAGAAACAAACAAAAACGAAAAGAAAAGAATGGGTGGTGAGGACATGGTGAGGATGACACGAGGCTGCAGAGGGATAGAGACAGGTTAAGTGGGTAAAAACTTGGCAATGGAAATATAATGTGGGAAAGCCCGAGGTTATGCACTTTGGGGACTGCAAGAAAAAAGGTATATATTATTTAATTGGGTAAATATTGCAGAAAGCTGCAGCAGAGGGTTTGGGGGAACCCTAGTGCATGTACCACAAAAATCACATCCAAGTTCAGTGGGTTATAGGGAAGGCAAATATAACATTGGGCTTTATTTCAAAAGGAAACTTGTATAAAAATAGAGACTTCTTGCTAAAATTATACAAGGCACTGGTCAGGTCACAACTGGAATGCTGTGATTAGTTCTTGGGCCCCTTATCCAAGAAAAGATATACTGGTACTGGGGAAAGTCCATCGAAGATTCACTAGATTTACACTGGGTATGGAAGGATTTTCTTATGAAGAGATATTGAGTAGGGCTTGTACTCATTGGTGTTTAGAAGAATGAAAAGAGGTCTTCCTGAAATACAAGATTCTTCAGGGGCTTGATAATATACTTGTGGAGAGGTAGTTTCCCTTTGAAAGGGTGTCTAGGATCAGACAGCATAATTTCAGAGTAAAGAGTCACACATTTACGACAGAGACGAGGAGGAATTTCTTCTCTCAGAGGAAGTGAATCTGTGGAATTCTATTCCACAGAGGGCTATTGAGAGTGGGTCACTAAGTATATTCAAATCTGAGATAAACAGATTCCTAATAATTAAGGAAAGCAAAGATTATTGAGATAAGGCAGAAAATTGGGGCCAAGGATTATCAGATTAGCCATGATCTCACTGAATGACAGAGCAGACTCGATGGGCTAAATGGTCTACTACGCTCCTATGTCCAATGGTCTTTACAGCATAGAATGACTAAAGTATTAAAAAAAGGGAAAAATTAAAGTACAAGAGAAAGCTAACTAGAAATGGTATGACTAACATTTCAAACATTGCTGTAAATTCAGGAAAGGGAAAGGAGCAAGAAACCCAGGAAAGTTGCAATCACTAGGGAAGTGGTACTGAACAAACTGTTAGAGCTGCAGGCTGACAAGTCCCTGGGCCCTGATGGACTTCCTCCTAAGGTTTCAAAAGTGGCTAGTTGGATAGTTGAATCAACAGTTTAATTTTCCAAAGTTTCCTGGATTCAGAAGAGGCTTTTTAAGATTGGAAAACCATGAATGTAACTCCTATATTTGAAAAGGAAGGCAGACAGAAAACAATAAACTACAGGTCACTTAGCTTAACATCCACCCTAGGGAAGATGTTAGAAATGGTTTTGTGATGGAAAATCCAATTTACAATCAATTTACTGGATTAAAGTATCAGCTATGATCGAATGGCAGAGCAGACTCAATAGGTTGAATGGTCTAATTCTGCTCCTATATCTTATGGTCTTTTAGTAATGTGCCGTAGAGGGGAGAAAAAAAAAAGAGGAACTGATGGATTTCAAGATGACAATTGACTTGGAGCTACATCAAAGGCAATTGCAAAAAAATAAGTGAACGGTGTAGGGGTGATAATACTGCCGTTGACGGAAGACTGGCGAATTAACAAAACAGAGACTAGCATTTTCTGGTTGGCAAGTGCAACTCTGTAATATGCAACTCTAATACACTGTAAAAATCAGTGCTTAAGCCTCAACTTTTTACAATTGATATACCTGGATGAAGGGACCAAAATCATGGTTGCTAAATTTGCTGATGATGCAAAGATAGGCAAGAAAGCAAGTTGTGAAGACACACAGATGCTTCAAAGGAATATAGAGATTAAGTGAGTGGGCAAGGATCTGACAAATGAGGTTTAATGTGGAAAAATGTGCAAAAATCATTTTTGGCAGAGAGAATAAAAAAAATCTAAATGGTGAGAGATTACAGAGCTCTGAGATGCAGGGGGATGTGGGTGCCCTGGTGTGCAAATCACAAAAGGCTAGAATGCAGGTACAGCAAAGCTAACAGAATGTTGTTTATTGTGAGGGAAATTGAAAGCAATTGTGAAAAAGAAGGCTATGCAAATTAAAAGGGTCTTAAAATAGGAGAGGAAGAGAATTTGTTTCTCTCTCAGACAGCTATTAAGTCTGGTACGCTCTTCCCCACAGAGCAGTGGAGGCAAAGTCATTGCCTATTTTTAAGGCTGAGTTAGCCAGGTTCTTGATTGATAGGAGAATCAAAGGAATAAGGACAGGTAGGAAAGAAGAGTTGAGGTCACAATCCGACATGTTGCAATCTTGTCAAATGGCAGAAGATTTGAGGGGCCAAATGACCAATTCCCAATTCTAATTTGTATGTTGAAACATGAATCACCAAAAACAAATGTACAGGTACAAAAGGTAATCAAAACATTAGCCTGAAATGGTGCTGGAATACAAAGCAGGGAAGTTATAGTTCACCGTACAGAGTCTTGACCAGACCCTACTATGCTACTGTATTTAGTTTTGCGCATTCATGGATATCTAGGCCTTCGAGAGAGAACTGTGCAGATTCATAGAATAATATAGAATGTTAAACAGTTAAATTATAAAGTCAGGTTACATTAATTTGGGAGCCAGGTTTTATAAAACATAACTGGTTCACCAATGCCCTTTCAGAAAGAAATGCTGTCAGTCCTTACCCAGTCTGTCTCAGGTATGACCTCAGTTGCATACCAACATAGTGGACTCTTAGCTACTATTTAAATTTGATGAGCAGCTGTTCAGTTATATCAGTATACTACCCAAAAAGGCCCATCATCTTCCCATGGTAACCAAGATTGGCAATAAACGCTGATCTTACCAGGAATGTTCACATCCAAGAATGAATTATATTTAAAAAGTTATTTAATCCCAATAGTTTTCCTTTCTCTCCTGGATCTAACTATTAAATTTAGTGCAAGAACACAGAACTGCAAATTAATTTTTATCCACATTTGCTCTCCTTGTCTTGATTCTTTATTTATTCTCCTTCTCCTTCAAAAGGAAGTACAAATGAGCTAATTACCTCAGATAGGCACATAACTAATTTAGAGTTAAAGCACTGATTTGATGAAATCAACCATAATGATTCGAAGAGAACAGGGAGTCCAATATCAAAATAAACTGACGTTTTTGAAATTTATTCATTATTTGCCCATACTAAATAAACAAATACTCTATTCAACATCACTGACATTACTCTTACATGTCTGGAAATATGTGCAGGCTTCTATTCATTTCTCTACATCCAACAAAAAAAATATTTTGTGTAATAGAAACTAAATATTTTTTCTAGACCAATGAAACATTTTCTTGATGCATCTTTTCTGTACAGCTGGTTTCTCCAGGCTTGGCACCTTATGCAACAAAAGGTATAGTCAAGGAGACAGAGATGTAAAGCACGGAAACAGACCCTTCAGTCCAACTCGTCCATGCCAACCAGCTATACTATATAAATCAAGTCCCATTTGCCGGTGTTTGGTCCATATCCCTCTAAAACTTTCCTATTCACTTTTCAAATGTTGTAAATGCCTCCACCACCTCCTCTGGCAGTTCATTCCATACACACACCACTCTTTGCATGAAAAGGATGCCCCTTAGGTCCCTTTTAAATTTCTCCTCTCACCTTAAACCTATGCCCTCTAGTTCTGGACTCCCCATGAGTGTGCAGAATTGCTTCCTAACATGGCTCCTGAATGTTTTGGCCCTAATTTTTAAGATGCCCCTCAGTTCCACAATTCCCCAATCAATAGAAATAATTTATCTTTATTTAACCTGTCTCTTCATGCTAATACCTTGAAGACTTTGATCAGATCACCGCATAACCTTCTGAATTCTAGAAAAAAAGCCTCAATTTATATAATCTCTCATAACTTAACCCCTAAATTTCAGGGATCATTCTTGTAAACCTATATCGTACTCGGTTAGCTTTCTTGATTGTGGTCTGCACCTGCTCATGAAATTTTACAGATCTGTACACCTGAAACGCCCAAATCTCTTTGGACATCCACTGTTTTTAACTTCATACAACCTCAGCCTTATCCTGAAGGAAACCAAACTTGAATCCCACCACTGTGCAAAAGTGTATGATGTTGCTCTAATGCAACTTGTAATTTTTCTTTGTTAAAATTCAGTAACAAAATACTAAGTAGTACCTCCAGTATGGCCCTACCCTTCTAATTAGTTTAAAGTTCAGTTTTCATGTAAATCACATGACATTTGAGGAATGGACTTTCTAAATCCTGTTGCTTAGCAATAAACAGGTGCAGATAACCACAAATTACAGGTAGGTTGAAGCGGAGTAAATGAACCCAGGTGGAAGGAGGGGTTACAATAACCTTTAAGTTTGATTAGACTAGATTCCCTACAGTGTGGAAACAGGCCCTTCAGCCCAACAAGTGCACACCGACCCTCTGAAGAGTAACCCACCCCCCTCTAACTAATGCACCTAACACTATGGACAATTTAGAATGGCCAATTCACCTGACCTGCACATTTTTGGACTGTGGGAAGAAACTGGAGCACCCGGAGGAAACCCACGAAGACACAGGGAGAATATGCAAGCTCCACACAGACAGTTGCCCAAGGCCGGAATCGAACCTGGGATTCTGGTGCTGAGAGGCAGCGGTGCTAACCACAGTGCTGCCCGTTGTAGAAGAAGGTTCCACAAAAGACAGATAAATCTGTAGTCCAGCACATTAAGCTTTTAAAAACATATGTAGACTTCAATCTTTGTGGAATTTTAGTGACTGAATTTTAGCAACTGAATTTTAGCTTTTGATTTTATTAATTATAATACTACCGAGTACAATTACTGCTTCTCTTTGTCCTAGAAATATAACCCCAGGCTACTGCTAAAAGTATATAATTTTTGCCGTTGTTCTGTAGATCTACATCATCAAAACTCTCAAAAGGTCCAAAAACTGCGCAGTGACTTGAAATCTGTGAAACACCACATTAGAAAGCCAAGAGATAAGCACTCGTCCAGCAAGTACTGCAATATCTGAGAATAAAATCCATTTTGTAAAAGTGACTCCAAGTGATTCAAATCCCTCATATTCATACTGTAGAATACAATATGATTCACAGCAAATTTTATTCCAAATAATCTGACCACCTTCATTTCTTATACAGTCAGAGTCCTACGGCATGGAACCAGGCCCTTTGGCCCAAATTGATCCATGCCGACCAAAATGTCCATCCACACTAATCCCATTTCCCTGGACTTGGGCCATATCCTTCTAAACCTTTCCTATCCATATACATAGGAACCTTGATTATCCAAAGGATGCGGGTGGGGAGTATTTATTTGGTTAATCGAATTCCGGATAATCGAATGCTGGATAACATAGTTTAGCCAAGCATTGGGACCTTGCGGTCTTGCCAGATAATCTGATATTTGGATAATCGAATGCCAGATAATCGAGGTTCCTCTGTATTTGCCCAAACACGTTTTAAGTGTTGTTAATGTACCTGCTTAACCTACTTCTGCTGGCAGTTCACTCCATATATACGTACCACCCTGCGTAAAAAAAGTTTCCTCTCAGGTTCACTTTGATTCTTTCCTCTAACCTTAAACTGATGCCCTCTAATCCTCAATTCCCCAACCTTGGGAAAAAGACTGAGTGCATTCACCCTATCCGTGCCTCTCATGATCTTATACACCTCGAGAAGGGCCTTCCTCAGTCTTCTACATTCTAAAGAAAAAAGTCCCAGCTTGTCCAATCTCTCCTTATAACTCAGACTGTTGAGTTCTGGCAACATCCTTGTAAATTTCTTCTAAACTCTTTCCAGTTGGTAGGTTAAACTGAAACTTCAAACTCAACCACAACAAATCACCACAAATATGACTTATCCTCATGTTCTCTATGACTACCATGAATTATGTCAAGTATTTTCTTAATGTCCATAAAATGAAGATTTGAGGGTAATAATTCACCTCTAAGTTACAGGGTCCTAAAATTACAAACAAAAATCACCATCTTATTGGTAATAATTTAACTTTTGCTGGTGTAGAAATTTCAATGACTTCAGTTAGGTGAAAAAGAAAATGATTACTTTGACCAATGCACCCTTTAAAATTGCCTCTGCACATAGGCTGTACTAGTTTGTTTTATAAAGTTTGCAAATAGGTACCACATTATAATAAAGTATTCTCTTAGTGCAGATTAACCTTAGTCACAGGATCCCAATGATTTTTGTAAGACTTTCTACCAAGTGTTTTATGGAACTCATGATGCAGGAAGTTCTGGGGTGTAACAGCCAATTCTGGACTGTATTTTTTTATTGTTTCACAGGACGGGACTATTGTTGACTAGGTCAGCATTTATTGATCATTCTTAATTGCCTTAAGAAAGTGGTCAGGCACATTCTAGAACCATTGCAGTCTATGGGGTAAAGGGATACCCAGAATGCTGTTAGAGAGGGAGCTCCAGTATTTTGACCCAGTGACACTGAAGGAACAGGCATGTATTTTTACGTCAATAAGGTGTGCAATTTAGACCAGAACCTGCAGGTGGTGGTGTTCCCACAGTCTGCAGCCCTTGTTCTTCTACATAGTACAGGTTTGGGTTTGAAAGGTGCTGTTGAAGGAGCACTGACGAGTTACTGTAAATGCTTTTTGTAGATGGTAAACACGGCTGCCATTGATGAAGGGAATAAATGCTTATGGTGTTGGATAGGGTGTCAACCAAATGGGCTGCTTTGTCCTAGATGGTCAAGCTTCTTGAGCATTGTTGGAGATGCGCTCATCCAGACAAGTGAGGCTTTTCCATCATACTCTTGTCCTCTATTTACGAGGCACAAGTCAAGTTTTGGGGAGTCAGGAGGGGAGTTAATTGCCATAGATTTCCCAGCCTTCGGACTCGCTCTTGTAACTCCAGTATTTATAGGACCGGTCCAGTTCAGTTTCTGACAACTGACACCCTTCAGCATGTTGATAATAGGAGATTGAGTAACGGTAATACCATTGAATGTCAGGGACAAGGATTGCTTCAGTACCTGAGGAGTTGCAAATGATGAACATATTGTACAATCAGTGAACATTCTGACCTTATGATGGAGCAAAGGTTATTGATAAAGCAGTTGAAGATGGTTGGGCTGAGGAAAGTACCCTGAGGAACTCCTGCAGTGATGTCCTGGAGTTAAAGTGACTGACCTCCAACAACCACAACCATCTTCTTTGTGCCAGGTAGCTATCAAATATATGCACTCTGAGTACAAGATCGGTGTTTGTTTTGATGGGAGATTCACTCAATCTGGCATTCTTAGAAAAAATATGATAAAAGACATTCACTGTGGTTCATCCTATTTTATGTCTTCATGGATTGGAGGATGTTGTGAAGAAATGGGCCAGGAGTGCTTGCTCCAATCACTTGCAGTATTGATGTAGCCATTTTTCCACAGATCATATTGTGTTGCTGGCAGATTTACCAGGAGATTTGCATTTGGGTAGTCACCAGAGTGATTGACTATGCATTAGGATATGGTGATAGACATGATATACAATAGGCTTGAAATGAGTCTCAAAAGGCATTGATTAGAAAAATGCAAGAACTAACAACAGCGATGCTTACGCACACATGTTTGAACAGCCATTATAATTTCAAAATGATAGAAGCACAAACATCACTGGGATAGAGATTTGGGGCATAATCCGTCTGAATACTTCAAATGTGGACTCTCCCAACAACTTTCCATATGATACGATAAGCTGGTGAATTTAAAGTTAGACTTGTAGATTCCTGTGAACAAGTCACCTTCCCTCTTGAAGAGTGCAAAATTAAATGTATGGCATCATAAACAACATTGCGGAAGGGTGGGGTGAGATGATCCGTTTTGCAGGGATAGTAATTTCTCAGTTTGAGGTAAGGAGTAGAATTGGACAACTGTATAGGGTTACAAATATTGAAAGGTTATAGAAGGTAGTTGCTGGAAGTGTTCCACAAGACAATTACACATACAGATTTTGACTTAATTGCACTTGTTGAAATTTGTTTACACTTCTATTAAAGATTATTATTTGTTATGGGTGCGGTCAGGCAACAGGATATGATTAAAGACACACAGTAGGAATGCAAGGGTTTGGTGACAAAATCAAGTTCCGTTTACAGTCATGTTGCCTGAAATATATCAATTGCACAGTGATTACACTTGCCCTAAACGGCTTGATCCTGCTCAGTAGTGACTTATCCTGCCTTGACCACTTCAATCTGCATTTAGGTAATATCTTAGACATATTTTCCAAATGATTCAGTGGAGTCATAAATATACGTAAAACAGACATCAACAAATCTTTGATGCAAAGCAAATCCAAAATGCTGAAACCTCCACCAAGATAATTATTTAAGAACAACATTTGGTATTGCCATCAGCAAGTATAATTGATAGATTAGTCATAATTCAGAAAAGGAACAATTCAGCAATCTCAGCCAAATAACCGTCAGGAACATAGAAGCCCAAATTATGTCCAAACAGAGCAATAAGCCTTACTGAATGCTTGAGACCTGCTCAATCATTTAAACATACTTCCTTGAAGTGTACTCCTCTTCGCCTCCTCAAGCATTCTACAATTATTACAGGAGAGTGCAATGACAATATAGCAATGTGCTCAACATGGAACATGTTTCTGACAGATAAGCCACAAACAAATCCAACTGCTTCCTAATTATGTCAAAAGGAGAATGAAGCATCTTAAAAAGGAGACAATTATTTAAAGGTGGATTATTGTCTACTCATTTAGTTTCATAATACATGTAAATTGTGATATCCTTTTCTTACTTCATCAATTTGCTCATTTGCAGCCTACAATAGATTATGAAGTGATATTTATTTTTGGTGAATGACCTACCAGTTCTGTAGTTCAGCAAATGCCAGCTTCATCTTCCTAATAGAAATGTCCATTTCCTCTTTAATAACTGCCCGGTACCTAGCTAGGGACACAGTACATCGTTGCAAGTCTTTTGCTGACTTCTCTATATTAGTACCTAGAGAAACAAACAAAAAAGGTGAAAGTAAATTGCTCGTCAATATACAGGCATATTGGAGGGAGTTGAACTTTAAACAAAGCAATTCCACCAACACAACTAAATGGGCCTGCAACCCGTTTGCATGAGAATCAGTGTTCTTGCAGCACAATCATATTGTGCTAAGATGAAAAAGAGAAAGCTCCCCAATTCATCAAAAAGATGACTGATACCACCATGAAACGACCTGCCCCACCTATAGATCGGCTTGAGGTTCTCCAATATACCACATTATTAGTTACAACATTTATGTTACAACTAGCCTTTTGCACCATCCCAAAGGTAACAGGACAAAGAGAAAAAAAGGGAAGAGAACAAAAATTTGTATTTATCTAGCACCTTTCAGGATATGGCAAGTGTTTTATAACTGGAAAGTACTTTTGAAGTGTAATCACTATTATAATGAGCGAAACACTGCAGTCAATTAAATCAGTAAACACCCATAAATATGAATGAGACAATGGAGCAGATGTTCTGTTTTAGTGATGTTGGCTGAGGGATAAATGCAGGTCAGAACACAATACCGGTACTGAGAAGTCCTCTGCTGCTCGTCAAATCATGTGTGAGGTTATTTGATGCCCAATTGAGGGCAGGTAGGGATCTTTATTTCACATCTCATCCAAAAGATAACCACCTCCAACAGTGTACCACCCCCTCAATTAAAAGGGATTAACAGTGTTAACATTTATTACTAGTAGAGACACAGGATGCTTTTTCAAGAAAGGAACTGGCCAGATTGCCTGAAGAGTTGTGATACATTTTTGGTGGCTTGTATGAGGTGGGTTCAACAAACATAAATAAAGCCCCAAATGGTGACTGAAAAACAATTGCACATTACAGTTGACTCTATTTTGGTGTTGAGGAACCTAGCCTTCAGGCTGTGCTACAATACTATATAATTGAGCCATTCTACAATTTAAATAGGTCACCGATTCTCAGGGGCCACAGGGCATGATGTTACATTGATCACCAGATGAATGTAATTGTGTATTAGCTGACATAACAGGATATAGATGGAAACAAGGATGTCTAAAGTTTGATCTCAGTGGCTACCGTGATGTACAGTGGGCTGGTTGAGGGAAAATGCCAGCTGGTACAGCTGATGATTGATTCTACAGACTCTCTACAACAAAAGGACATATGAGAGATGATTCTGTTGGTTCTACATACAAGAGCAACAGTACATAAATCTTCACTTTGGACAGTCTTTATGGATGTTTTGTCTTATGCATTCGTGAGGATCAGTAAATGATTGGCCACTTGACCAGCAGTAGTCACATACAGGACCAACTACCTGGCTACATATCTTCAATGCAGTAGGGGTAGTCTCTGCTGTGGAGCAAGCCATCTCCCAGAAAACCCATTGGTCTACGTGAAACTACATTATATTTAATCCGACATCATTAACAGATTAACTCCGTAAGTTTCTACAATACTGAAGATAAATGAAACCATATTGTTTAAACAATGAAGCACAAATATTATTGTTCTTCATTTATTTGCTGAAGAATTAACTATACATTGATTAAACAGGCAGATTTATGCTATTAGAGGCTTGTCAGCAGTTTACTGCACAGGACAGACAGGAAAAGGCATCCACGCTTGCGCTTACACCTACCTATTAGTTTGCAACTGTCTACACAGGAACACCAAGATCTAGACACAAGAACAGGACATGACACACAGATCTTACCACTGTGTTTGCAAAGCATAACTGTGTCACCTAGTTAAGATTTTGTGAAAAAGGTTTCCAAAAGAAAACAAACTTAAAAAGCAAGTGTAATTTTCATTAAAATGTTCCATTACAAAATTTATGTGGGACGTTAGGCCTAATTCCACATTTTAGATTAAACAAATTTGCTACATTTTGTCATGTTGCTCAGTAGATGCACAAAAGCAAAGCTCAAACAATTGTGCAACTGCAGAAGTACAGCATAGGGATTTTGTTACTTTTTTTTTGCTGCTGTAACCCCACAGGAGCTCTAGGACAGACCACCTTCTTCTGAGGCAGTCACCAGGGGCCAAGAGTGTCCTGCGTCCATTCCAATTCAATGTGTTCGGAAATGGCTGACATCTCCAGTACAAAATTGCACATTTAAAAAAAAATTCATTTGTGGGATGTGGGTATTGCTGGCTGGTTAACATTTATTGCCCATCCCTAGTTGCCCTCGAGAAGGTGGTGATGAGCTGCCGCCTTGAACTGCTGCATTCACCTTCTGTGGATTGACTCAGTGCCATTAGGAAGAGAATTCCAGGACTCTGGCCCAATGACAGTGAAGGAACGGCAGACATATTTCCAAGTAAGGATGCAGAGAGGCTTGGAGGGCAACTTACAGGGAGTAGTGCTTCCATGTATCTGCTGCCCTTGTCCTTCTAGATGAAAGTGGCCATGGGATGGAAAGTGCTGTTGAAGGATCTTTGATGAATTTCTGCAGTGCATCTTTAGATGGTACTGAGCGTTGGTGGTGGAGGGAATGGATACTTGTGGATGTGGTGCTTGGATGGTGTCAAGTTTGAGTGTTCAAGACAAGTGGGGAATATTCCGTCACACTCCTGCCTTGTGACTTGTAAATGGGGGACAGGCTTTGGGGAGTCAGGTGGTGAAATATGCGCTGCAATATTCCTAGTCTCTGACCTGCTCTCGTAGCTACTGTGCTTATGTGGAGAGTCCAATTGCATTTCTAGTTAATGGCAAAACCCAGGATATTGATGGGGGGAATTCAGTGATGTTAGCACTATTGAATGTCAAGGGGCGGTAGTTAGATAGTCTCTTACTGGTGATGGTCATTGCCTGGCATTTGTGTGGCGGGCATGTTACTGCCATATAGTTCTTAAAGTTGGGCTGTTTGGATGTTAGTGTGCTCTCTCTGACCTTCAACTCATCTCCAAAATGTTCCCTTGGTGGGCTTTGTGCCTTCGCTATTTTGGTCAGTCACAAGTAGATTCACGCATGAGTTAGCATGGATTTTTGATCTCTTTAGGGATGTATCTGGGAGGAGGAGCACATACTAGAGGACTTCAGGGACACTGTCTCCCTTCTTGAATATGGTATCATGTTGAACTTCAGGTAACTAAAGAGAAGTCTTCCTGGTATCTGCCACAAGAAAAATCATTGCATGGAACCCCCTGTCTCCCAGTGACTGAAGAGCTGCTTTCTGGGTTACAAAACAGTTTTCACCTGTCAAGAAACATCACAGATGTGATCTTCACTGGTGCAACAAATTCAAGTGCAAGGAATAGCATTCTCATGTTGTACATGACTACTTACTGATCCTGTGAAAGTCTTTGAATTGGTCAACACAATAACTTATGGGGTTCACAAATATCCATCATGGTACCTGCCACTAGCACAGCACAATAAAGTTGAAAATGCTTTCAGATGAGAAGCACTTTTGGCACAAATATATGACATCTCAAATCCCCACAGAAATATCACCACAGAAACATCCACAAAATCCTGTAAATCCATTGGCAGGATAGGCACTCAAAAGTGTTCTCTCGCAAACTAACATCAGCTTTGAGATACTGTCAATCAGCTCCAATGAGCAGGCCACAGTATCTGCATGCCTGAGACAAGGTCCTTAAAACAAGTTTCCTCCTCTAAGCCTGGTCACAAGTAAGTGGTTACCAGAAGGGTAGAGAAACAGTTCAAAGGACATCCCAAAAGACTTCCTGAAAAAAAAATGCAACATTCCCACGGATTTGTGGGAATCTCTTGCCCAGATTTCCCAAACTGGAAAAGCATCTGTGAAGGTGACAACCATTTCATGCATCTCCACCAGGTCCAGGTAAAGGCCAAGTGCAAACACACCACCTGTCTCTTCAAACTCCTTCTGCTCCATCTTTGGGAGTGTGTACAGACCCCAAGGTCTAGTCACCTCAGGACACAACTCTGGCGTGGAAGAAAGTCAATTTCATACTCAAGGGACTGCCGCACCCTTGTTATTTCCTGTGCAAAAGACAATGTTGGGTCTTGTCCAGTCTTCAGAACAGTCCAGCTATTCATCGCTGCAACTGAGCTCCTTGTAGCCCAGCCTCTTTTTCCAGGATTGAACTGGAAAGGAGTCTGATCTGGATAAATGCATTTTGGTACAACAAACAAGGGTAGAGGGCTTATACAATTAATGGGAGGGCCTTGGGTAGTGCTGTAGAACAGAGGGACCTTGGGGTGCAGGTACACAATTCTTTGAAGTTTGTGTCACATATAGACAGGATGATTAAAAAAGCATTTGGCACGCTTGCCTTTATTGCGGGGTCCTTTTAGTGTAGGAATTGGGACATTACATTGAGGTTGTACAGGACATCCTTGAAGCCTCTTCTGGAATACTGTGTCCAGTTCTGGTTGCCCAATTATAGGAAGGATATTATTAATCTCGAGAGTATCAGAAGAGATTTACTAGGATGCTGCCAGATATGGAAGGTTTGAAATATAAAGAAAGGCTAGATAGGCCGAGACTTTTTTCATTGGAGCATAGGAGGTTGAGAGGCGACCTGATAGAAGTTTATAAAACAATGACAGGTATAGGCAGAGTTAGTGATAGTTGTCTTTTCCTTAGGATTGGGGATTTCAAGACTGGAGGCACATTTCTAAGGTGAGAGGAGAAAGATTTAAAAAAGAAAAGGGTGGTTAGCCCAGCAGCATCTCTACTTTCTGTGTAGACTGAGGAGAGGAAAGCTCACCTCCCACCCCTCATTCTACAGAGGATTCATTGAGAGTACCCTAAGCTGCTGCACCACCGCTTGGTTTAGGAATTGCACCGTCTCAGACCGTAAAGACTATACAACAGGTAGTGAGGACAGCTGCGAAGATCATTGGGGTCTCTCTTCCCTCCATGACAGACATTTACATCACACTGCAAGCGAAAGGCTAAGAGCATTGTGGAAGACCCCACATACCCTTCACTCAAACTCTTCTCCCTCCTGCCATCTGGCAGAAGATACCGGAGCATTCCATCTCTCATGGCCAGACTGTGCAACAGTTTCTTCCCCCAAGCCATCAGACTCCTTAACACTGTACGATTGGAATCTTTTCCATTAGAAAGCCTTTGCATGACTTTGAATTACTGCTAGAACAATGTCTATTAATTATCATTCTTTTATTACACTGTAATTTGCATGTTTTGCACTTTATATGATCATGTAGCTTGTGCTGTCCATGTGGCACTGTGGTCCTGGAGCAACACTGTCTTGTTTTTAAGTGTATCAGTTGTATATGGTAGAAGTGACAAATAAAAGCTTCTCTCTCTCTGTCTAGTGTGTGGAATGAACTTCCTGGGGAAGTGGTGGATGTGGGTACAACTGCAACGTTTAAAAGGCACTTGGACAAGTACATGAATAGGAAAGGCTTGGAGGATATGGTCCAGGAGCAGGCAGATGGAACTAGTTTAGTTCAGCATGGACTGGTTGGATCAAAGGGTCTGTTTCCATGCTGTATGACTCCGTGAGAATGTTCCCTGCTCAAACTGCCTTGAAGACCATAGCAGAGCTTCTTCAGTGTATGGATAGGTGGCCATTCTTTATCCTCTACCCTGCTGGAGAGGATGTCTGCCTGTCAAGCTGTTCGAAAATTTCCACCTTGTTCTTCAGAGTGGTTGACAAATTCAATGGTGGAACCTCCCATTTCCCAGTGATGCCCACTTTTCGCTTTCCACAATTTCCTAATCATGGTATCGATTTCACATTGTCTTCACCTTTATCATAGTTTCACAGAGAAATCCTGATGTCGACTCATGGCTTGCCCATGATTTAATGCTGCAGTAAGATCTAACTCCACTCCACATGTTTCACAATCACATGACAGGCTTGAGTTACCAATCTAGAACTGCTAATCATCGACATCCTTCTGTTGGATTTCCTATTCTGCCTTTGGGAATGGTTGACAACTTTAAAACAACCAGAGTTTTGGGTTATTGAAATTTGACTCATCACAACTTCACTGTTTTATTTCATATGACACTGGAGGCTTTTTGTGTCTTTTTACAGAACTGTTTAGCTTTCTATGGCAGAAAGACTCTGGAGGTGGCAGTTAGGTTTTGATGGAAATCCTCAGGGCACAAGTAGGGCATATGATAGAAATAGGCATCCATACAGGATTGTTTTGCCAGTACATTACTTAAGCCATGGTCTCATATAACACTGTTGTGATAACAGTAGTTGAATAATTTTACTTGGCAGCTTACTGGTCCAATGATTTTAAATAATTTTAAGTCCGGCAATTTCACACCCTACAAAACCTGTACAGCATGCACAGTTCCTCAGAGTTAGGAACACTACACAATGTCAACCAAGTGCAGGATTCAGATGGGATCTATTTGCCAACATTCAAGGAGACTAACATAAAATAGATTCTGGCTAAGTTAAAGAAAACCAAATATAGATATTTACAGCAAAATCATTTTCTTGGAAGTCGAACAAATAAAATTAAAATTATGCAAACCTTACTGATAGCATTTTCAAAAAATGGTATGTTGTGAGATGACAAATCTTTACAATTACTCAATTTACAAATCAATCATTTTTTTTGAAAATTGAAAAGTGCATAGTATCAAAATGCACCCAGGCACCAATGCGGTTAAGCTAGCTTCCATAGAAGATCTTAGTTACAATTTGTTTTAGGCATTAGAAAGGATATGAAGCTAGAAGGCAGTCTAAATTTCGTGAGCAATTAGTTACACATTTTGACACAATAGGTCATGTGCATGTCAGTAAGACACGATCTTGGCAGACTTTTAGTTCTTTGTTTAACCCACTTCTTGCCCATCATGAATATAACTGTGTACAAATTAGGGGCAGTAGGCCACTTGACCCTTTGAGCGTGCTCTGCCATTTGACAGGATCATAGCTGATCTCCACTTCAACTTTCTGGTGAGTCAGAATCCATCAGGATAAACAGGAGTGTGAAGGCTATCTACCTCAACCTTAAAAATATTCAATGATCCCAGCCCCCACTGCTCTCTGGGGAGGAATTCCACAGACCTCAGAGAAAGAAAATTCTACTCGTCACGACCTAAAAGGCATTACCCTTTATTTTTAAAGCTATGTTCCCTCAGGTCTGGCCCCTCTCAAGGAGAAACATCGGAAACAAAAAAAGAAAATTCTCATCCATCTTAGAAAGGAGACCGCTCATTCTTAAACGAGGTTTGCTAGTTTTAGCCTCCCCTCAAGAAGAAACAGCTCCTCTGCATCCACCTTGTCAAGCCTCTTCAGGATCTTACACGTTTCAATAAAATCAACACTCATTCTTCCAAATTCCAATGGAAACATGTTGAACAATGTCACATGAGGAAATCTCAATCTCAGAAATCAAAGGAGCCTTCTCTGTACTTCTTCCAATGCAATTATATCATTCTTTAAATAATGAGACTAAAATTGTAAACAGTACTCTCGATGTGGCATACGCAACTATATAATTGAGGTAAGATTTTCATAAGATAATGTCACAGTTGAAACAGCCAAGCACATGAAACATTTAACTTCTTTCACGTTGTCTCTGAAAAGCTTTGCATTTAACACATGGCTAGAAAGATAACCACACAGCACAACTTGAACTGGGGCATTGCAACTTGCAGCATGCTAAATTTATGTGAATTTAGATTCTGATTTGTAGATTCCCAATCAGATACTCGAGGTTGTTCTTACTAGGGCAGCCTCTTGATTAAATACAAGCTGCTCTTGGCCATTTTCCACCTATTCATTCCACATGCAGAGGGAAAAAGTGAGGACTGCAGATGCTGGAAAGCAGAGTTGATGAAAATCACAGCAGGTTGGGCAGCATCCAACAAGCAGGAGAATCGATGTTTCGGACATAAGCTCTTCATCATCAGGAATGAGCCTGAAGAATGCTCATTCCTGATGGAGGACTGATGCCTGAAACATCGATTCACCTGCCCCTCAGATGCTGCCTGATCCACATGCAGAGATCTGGAAGTGTAGCTGAAATTCAACGGAAATACAAACTGAACAATACCTGCCTTTAAACTGATATGACTTGTGTGGCTGGTTTTAATGTACACCAATTTAACTGAAGACCGTTAACTCATCAAGTCTCCTCCAATTGTACCTTCCAGCCAGTGATCTATACCACGAAAGACAAGGACAGCAGATACACAGGGCACCACCACCTGCAAGTTTCACTCTGAGCCACACACTATCCTGACTTACAACTATAATACTATTCCTTCACTGTTGCTGGGTCAAAATCCTGGAATTCCCTTCTTGGTAACACTGTGGGATACCTAAATCCTCAAGGATTGCAATAGCTCAAGGTGACAACTCATCACCACCCTCTTTGGGCCAATTACACATGGACAATAAATGCTGGCCTTGAAGAAGTATATAAAACAAACACCCAATTAAGCCATAGACTGGCCACAAAGCATTTCCCAACTGTGCCATTTACAGTACCATCAATAAGAATCTGAAAAAAAGGGGTGTGGACAATCTAAAACCATTGTATTGTGGATCTGGATTCATAGCACAAAATAATTCACCAAGTTAAATTCTCAAAAGCCAGAAGGACAACTGTCAAAGGAAAGTTCACACTGGTGCAAGTATGAATTAATGCACCTTCTTCTATCAGAAAAGGAAAGATTTAATCTCCAGCTGAGCCATGCTCAATCCTACCTGGAAACTCCCATAGCAATAATGTGACAAAACAATAATGTCCCATTATTCAACACTGGCACCCTTCATCATTATGCCAACAAAACAAACCACTAAGGAAAATATGAAAATAAAAAAAAGAGCACAATGTGGCAATGCAATTTTGTGAAATACCATTCTACCTGCACGTGATACGTTCCTATCTGCAGTCACGTTCATTGCAAGGAGTTGCAAATCGTGGTCTAAAACAAAAGCTTAAAAAATTGTTCTTGGTTAAAAAAAAGGATTTTTAAAAAATCAGATGGCACGGCATACTAGGGGTACTCTTGCTTCTTTCATAGTTAAAAGCACATGCTATTGCGACTGTTACAACTTAAAATTTTGCACCAATGTAATACAGAATACCAGATGTGAAGCATCACACACCAACTCAGCATATATGGATAATTCTATCCATGACAGTGTTGTTACTTGGATCACTCACCATTTGCATGCAAATGGTGAAGCAGTTTGCCTTTACTTGGGAAATATGCCTAGCTTGCTGATATCATAGTACAACATCTCCAAGCCTTTGGTGCCCTGCAAAACTAGGCCAATTTCACAAAGCATGATACACAGTTTCCCAGGTAGACAGTTGTACCCCCTACCATATGGAGAAAAATATGGAAGAAGAGTGAGGGATCAGGAAATTATACTTTAAACTGGAGCAGGTGCAGTAAGATTTAGAACGATGATACCACAACTGCGAGGATTTTCCCCTCATGAAAACATGAAGGGAGAATGCTGATGGGTGACCGAAGAAGAGTTTTTTTTTGAGAAAATGAAAAGTTTTGATAAAGTGGATACAGAGTGTGTGTTTCCTTGTGGGGAAGAGGAAGTCTAGGGGCCATCAATATAAATCACCAAGAAATCTAATAGGGAACTCAGAGGAAACCTCTTCACTTGGGAAGTGGGAACGAGGGGAGGCAGTGGCCTAGTGGTATTATCGCTGGACTGTTAATCCAGAGACCCAGGTAATGTTCTGGGGACCTGGGATTCAAATCCTGACCTAGCCAGAGACGCTCACATCCCATGAATTAATTAAAAAAACCTCAATACCACAGGGAGCAGCTGAGGCAAATATTACAGAGAAACTTAAGGGAAGGTTAGTTAAGCACTAAGCAAGAAAGGGAACAGAGGGCTATGATGATTGAACTAAATGAGAAAAGACAGGAGAAAACTCAAATGGAACATAAACATTTGACTGGTTGGGACAAACATACCACATCGCATGCATTTCTAGATAAATGATCTCACTACCCAGTACTGTCGCACAACTTTGCTCAAGCAAGAGTTAATGTAAGTAATATCACACCCAACATCAAACTGGACCATGGACATGGGTAAAATATGTTTTCCTCAAATCAGTCTATATGCTTGAACATGGATAAAATGTATTTTAAAATACAGAAATCATTTTGTAAATACCCCTTACCTATTTTTTTATTCTTAGATGAAATAAATCCACCATCATCTGGCATGACTAGGGAAAGGGAGGTAGAGGTTTGTGATCCTGGAGGAGCTCGTGACCTAGACTTTGCTGTATTCTTTTGTTGATATGTTTTAGTAGAATGAGAGCTATGGAAGTGGCGGGGTTGGAATTTTGATTCTGCTTTACACTTTTCATCTTCTGTTACAGATTCTGAAAAAGTATTGGTTAAGTGTCAGAATGAATATTGTCGGTAAAAGCTCACAACATTTCCCCCATGCCAAACATTTTTAGCTTCAGGATAACATGAGGTGTTCAGATTTCCAATATTGTCTCAGTATTTTATTTGTGTCTAAAGCTCAAAATTCAAGGAGGCAGACTTCATGACTTCAGCTACAGGTTAAGCAAACATCAGGACTTGAAGTAGCCTGTCACAGATTCATAGAACACTTGTTTTAAAATAAGTAGCTAAAATGAATTTCAGCCCCAAAGTAACTCAAATCTGTACAATAGTGGTTCACTAATAAGGATATTTTCTCTATATAAAAAGGAGAAAACTCTGATGTGGCAACAATCTGAATTCCAAGCAGACAACATATTCAGGCATTTTACACTTATATACAGTATTGGCAAAAATATTTAACCAGTAACATGCTATATACTACAACAACTTGGATAATAGATGACTGCAGAGTTTTATGGTGATAATTCATTCAAAGGGCTATGAAAAAACAAGCAAAATTCAGGTAGTTATAAATGCTGGCAAGACCTCAAGATTGAATGAATACTTTAAATTCACTGACAACATCCGTTATTTTTATATTGCATGTGTCTAAACAGTTTAAAAATGTCAATTCCTGATTTATATACTGTTGTCATGATAATATTAAGAACTTTTAGTACAATATTTCAGTAAAATTAATAATAGAGGACTTGAAGATCAATAATAATCACAAAGCTAGTACTAGAATGACAGCAGAACATTTGGAGTTAAACTAGAATGGCATACACTAAACGTAAAGACCAAGATGAAATTCACAAGTTACTTTGAGGTCCTATGAGGCAATGTGTTATTACCCAAGTTTCTCCATTGCATTAACTCTGTGGAAGTCAAACCAACTGTTACTATACATGTCATACACAGAACTAATAAAATTGCTGTTTTCCTATCACTTGTGAGGCTCAGGTGGTTGAAGTACTTGAGACAGTGTCTGTGTTATTATCAAATTTCAGTGTCATATATAGCCAAGTTTACAAAATATGGAACAGATCTTCCCCTTTAGCTTGGATTACAGAACAATTCATCCCATTCTGAAATACAAATCCACATTTTTACAAATATTTGGGAGATTATGTACGTATGATTAAAAACAGAAAATATGAGTATTCAAAGATTTTTAAAATCAAATCAGAACTAAGTTTAGATACACTTACCCATTATACTATCGCTATCAGGAGTCATCAATTCCGAATCTTCCAGCTCTTGGGCATCCACGGAAAGGGCATCTAACTGTTCACTAAGAGAATCTACTGATTCATCATTTACAGATCCGTTGACATGATAACTGTTTACTTCGTCCTTCTCCCAAGAAGTTGTAGACAGTTCACCAGAATTGACAGCACATTTGTTGTCTGCATTTGTAGACTGCAGTTGCTCTGGTTCTGTTTTTACTTCTGCCTTTGGTTTAATCTTCTTCTTTTTGTTCTATGTGTTTTTAAACAAACAGATGCATAAACATTTGCTTTTAATGATTTCAAATTAGGATTTTTATTTTCTTCCAAAGTCATCATGTTTCTCCAGCAATTTCTGCTTTTGTTACTTCAAATGTTTCTTGGTTGTGTAGGGGGCAGATGCAAGACAAGATCTATTTACACAACCTTAACTTACACCCATCTATATATACTAACACACAAATCTCAAAGCAGTCTTGCAAAGGTTCATCTCAATCACAACATTGTGTACGTTACCATTCCACACAGGTGTCAAATGACTATTCAGCTTGGAGGAAGATTGTGCTGTAGAAGTCTGAGAGTTGTGAACAGATCACTTTGCAGAACACATCCCTTTATCAGAGATCTGAACACAAATTAAATTCCTTCAAATGAAGGAAAAACCTTGGTCCTTGCTGGATATGAACCTCAACTTCAAAAAGGTAACAGGTCTTCACTAATTCCATTAGATTTAAATCCTCAAATTCGTGCTGGAATTTAATACTCATTAGAACACTGACATTCACTAAGCAGTTAATGCAGTGCAAGATGTACAATTTAGATTTACAATACCCAGGGGCCAGATTCAACAGAAAACAAATTTCCCTACAATTTGCAAAGCAACTGAAAGCCAGGTGTGTATGAAATTTTCAGCAACTGTCTTCTGATGGAAATTTGAGAGATATAGGTTTCCAGCTACTGCGTCTTAAGGGACCAACATTCAATCCCAAATACGCTATTGTATAAGAGACACTCAGGTCAACACAACCACAGACTGCCACGGAGAAGCTGGCTGGAGAAAGCTTTGGAGCAAGTGGCTTGACTATTCATTAACAATTTACCAGTAGATGAAGCACACCTCAAGATGCCACATACTGTACTTAACAAAATTGACTTATAAGCATTTTATGTCAACTTTATACAGTTATGTACTTTTACAAATTTTATGAATGAAGTACATCTTTAGAAAAAAGGAGAACAAAGAAAAGTCAAGCTTATTTGTGAGTAGTATCAGATGGATGACACGAACAAATGTGAATTTAGTAGTAAAAGATGAAAAGCAAATTCTAGGGTGTCAGGTGAGGGTGATGAAACAAAGTACTATGGTGGATTAGCACTCTACACTTTCATCTTCCAAGGCCTGTGCTCGAATCTAATCCACAAAAATGGAAATAGACTCTTTGCTCTAGCTAACTCGAAGGTCCTATTTAAACAAATGAACCAGGATGGACTCAATCCAGTATCTAGTTTCCCCAAGTCCACAGCATAAAGCCTCCTCCTGAGACAGAGACAGAGAGACAGAGAGACACAGAGAGAGAAAGACAGAGAGACAGAGACAGAGAGAGAGAGAGAGACAGAGAGAGAGAGACAGAGACAGAGACAGAGACAGAGACAGAGACAGAGACAGAGACAGAGACAGAGACAGAGAGAGAGAGACAGAGACAGAGACAGAGAGAGAGACAGAGACAGAGAGAGAGACAGAGAGACAGAGAGACAGAGAGAGAGAGAGACAGAGAGACAGAGAGAGAGAGAGACAGAGAGAGAGAGTGACAGAGAGAGTGACAGAGAGAGTGACAGAGAGAGTGACAGAGAGAGAGAGTGTGTGTGTGTGTGTGTGTGTGTGTGTGTGTGTGTGTGTGCGCGCGCGCGTGTGTGTGCGTGTGCGTGCGCGCATGAGAGTGTGAGAATTAGCATCTGTACAAAAATATACCTGACGCAGGTAAATGAAATTTACATGTATTTTAATTTAAACTTACTGATCAGATTGTTGTAAGCGTGGGTAATATCTGCATCTGTGAAACTAGGTTTGCTTTAGAATCACAAGAATAAATTTCTGGGAAGCTTGGATGTAACACTTTTCACAAACTCTTTCAAGGACAGACTGGTGAACATCAAGCAGGCACAGCTCATTAAGGGAATTGAAATTCCGAGCATTCTCACCTACCCCGATAACCTTTTACCTCCTTGATGAACAAGAATCTATATACCTCTACCTTAAGATGTTTAAGGGGGGATCCAAGATGGCAGCGACTCTGCAAGTCTGAGTCTATAGTGCTCCTCCCAAGACTTGGGCAAAGTGAGCCACCTGCCTCCACCACACTCACCAAATCATTTAAAATAGTTTTTACTCAATTTAATTAGTTGCTCAGTACTAAATTTAAACAGTCTAGTCTCCTGTAAAAATGACTAGGGGGAAGGGAGCCCGCAGTTCTCAGCAAGCAGGAACCCCTCCCCCACCCTCCCCAGCTGCAGCAGAGGCGTCCGCAGCCGCCCCGGAGGACTTACCTACGGTGGCGAGCCTCGTGGAAATAATCTCTAAACTCGATGCGAAGATCGATGCCTTTATTGAAGGGTCCCAAAGCAGATGCAATTCACTCTCGGCCGCGCTACAAAAGCACGGCCGGGACATCGAGGAAATCGAACGCCAAGTCGGAGGGGCAGAGCTAAAGGCCACAACGTCCAAGACCATAGCAGGATCGGCCGTGGATCGGGTCCGGACTCTTGAACAGCAAGTCTGGACCTTAGAATCACATTGATGACCTCGAAAATCGAGGTAGTTGAAAAAACATTTGTTTGCTGGGCCTTCCTGAATGGAAGCTTACAGCGTTTCTCGAACAGTGGCTTCCACAGCTGTTAAATCTGGAGGCTGGATCAGGCCAGGTAAGGGTGGAATGGGCCTACAAGGAGAGGCAGATGCTCTTGGAAGCTTCCAGAAATCTGGGGAAAGATCCCCAAGCCATGATTTATAAAGGATCCAAGATTAGGTTATTTCAGGACTTTTCCCCAGCTTTGGTCCGAAAGAGGAAGGCGTTTGACGAAGGGAGGAAGCGTTTAAGGGATTTAAACATTCAGTACTCCTTGCGCTACCCAGCTACGCTACGCTTCAGCCATGAAGGGTCCGTGTATAACTTCGGATCACCAGAGAACTCTTAAATAACTTGTAAGAGTTAATGGATGTTGTTCTGCCCTCCCCCCACCCCAGTTTACCCCCCTTTTTTTCCTTTCATAACCTTACTGTTTAATATTATCTCCGGGGGGGTGGGAAGGGGGGTTTATTTATTTATTCTTCACTTAGCGATTTTCTTCCCCCATATATTATGCATATATATAGGCCAGGGGGTCTAGTTAATGTAGATGGGGGGGGGGAAGGTGGTTACCTTATCCTATTTTATCTCTGTTTTTAGGAGCGGGGTTGTTTTCCCCTGTTATTTTGTATTACTATATTTAATTATTATTTGCTGAGACTGTAATTTTATAGTCGTATATGTTCATACATGGTATTAACATTACCAAATATATCCAGGTGTTGGTGTGGGTGCTGGTTTGGGGGGGGGGGGGGGGGGAGAAGAGGCAGGTAGGGTACTCATTGTTAATTCTAGCTCGGTTGTATATTTAAATTTTCTTTATCCTATTGTGGGGTGCCTGGGTTAAGGGTAGGGCACTGGTTGGGAGAGGTTATGATGGGTTTTTGGAAAGGAAATGATGCCTCCCGGGAATAAGGGGGAAGATCTCCGTTTAAATAAGTTTTATATTTTTTTATTTAGAAATAGTTTTTTATTATATTGATCGAAGTGTATTTAAGAGCCTTTATTTTTGTAAATTTTATATGGTCTATGCTCGGGATGTTTTGGATTGGGTTTCTTCTGGGGGTCTCGGACTTGCTCGGTGATTATGGGTAATCGGTTGATTAAATGGTGCACCTGGAATGTCACGGGGAGTAATTCACCAATCAAAAGGAAGAAAATATTATCAAACCTCAAGAAAGAAAAGGTTGATATAGCTCTCCTATAGGAGACACATTTATTGGATAAAGAACACCTGAAATTACGACAGGGAAGAGATTATTTTCCATTCTCTCTCTGTGCAAGGAGAAACATTTTGGTAAACTGGGTGGCTCAGGGCCCTCATGGACTTTTGAGTTGGCTCGGAATAATTACGGAATATACTCCCCCTGACTTCCTTACAAATATGGTGCACCAAAAAAAAAGAATTACTCCATAAAATATGGCAGCCCTTCTTGAATTACACAAATACAGATATCTCGGTCATCCGAACAAGGGCCTTTATTTAATTGAGAGGGTGAACCTGGCTGGTGCAGGGCCCCTTAGGAGAGGAATCCCGCATGAATACAGGCTTTGTTATGATCTGATGTTAACACATTCCGAGCATGCATATGACTACTCAATTTCTGTGTTATCAGTTGTTTTTTTTTCCTCTTGAATAATGTAAGAGATTTAATCATACCCTCTGGTTAGTTGTAGGTTAGATGAGTAGTTAGTTGAGTTTTTTTTCATCTCGGTATTTCCTTTTTTTCTGTTTGATAGATTTTGGTTATTATTTATTTAATATTTAATTGTAGATCAATGTTTATACTTGGGGTTTTTTTAAAGCTTTCTTTTGTAAATGTGTAAAAACATATTAAATTTTCAATAAAAATATCTATATAAAAAAAAATCTTTAAGGACTCTGCTTTCACCACTGTAGTGGTTAGAACCAGGGTGACCTTGTTGACTATGAGATTCTTGATTGGCCCAGGTTAACCACCCCATTCAGGAAAGCCCTGGCTGACCAATATAACCAAGAGACTAGAATGTCCTCATTGTAGTGGACTGACTCAGAGCTGGCTGACCATAGCCAGTGTATTGTGCACAAGTAAATAAAAGGTGACTTGGTAATGGGATACTGGACTCTGTGCAATTATGTAAACCACCTTTTCAGGAAGAGAGTTCCAAAGACATTGAACTCTCAAAAGAAGAAAAAGACTCATCTCCAGAATTCTGGCTGAAGATGGCTACAAACGTTTTGTATTTTGCACACGCATTCTGGCCTCCTCCATCAGAGAGATGGAATGGCAGAGGACTGCAGAGCTTTGATCTAATCTGCTGGCTGAGAGACTCATGGATACTCAGTTTGGAGTTGCTAAATTGGTTTTGAATCTACCCATGTAGCAATGTAACAGCAAAATGGAGGAAGTCGTCAGTATGAAGATGGGACTTCACTTCTGCATAGATTTTGCATAAATCACTGGTCACTCTTATCAATACTGTCAGCAATCCTGAAATGTTCATGGCATCACTGGCCCATACAATCCTTTTGTGGGATAACATGACTTTTCTTCCACCAATAGATAAAAGGTCTTTGTCAACATTTTACACAAATGCACCATCTAAAATATTTTAAACACTGCTCACAAATTTCCAAATTAGGAAGCCTAAAGATGATTGGAAATTCATTGGGTGGTGGGTCGAAAACTGAATGTGGCAATAAATGAATGAACTCTGATTCAAGTTTAGCAACAAATGGCTTGAGGTACAGCATTCTCATGATCAAACTGAATGGCAGAGTAAGTTTGGGAGCTGAATGACCCCCTTTGCCCTTAATGTGGCATGACCCTTACCTTTTTCTTTCCTGTTACACTCCATTCCTTGAGAATGTCTGCAGCACAACCTTCATTTAAAAAAAAAAGGTGATGGAGAAAGATTGCAAGGATTATTCAAAACACATACAAATTGTTGTGGAGACTGACACTCAATGCTTGCCAAATGTCAATAAAATCCAAAAAGAATTTTTAAAGTTGAATCAACAATCTACTTGTGACAGATAGCAGCCTTTTGTAACAAACCAGTGTTTACAAGATTGGCAAATGAAAGATATACGAGAAAGATTTACATTCTTCATAAGCAGGCATTTGTAAATTTAGAAGAGTTACACAATACATTTTACCCAAATAAAACAATGCAATACTCACTGAGTATGAGAAAGACAGTGATGTTTCTTTTTTCATCAAAGCTGAAATATTATAGCTATTTCATTAAATAAGCTAAATCTGTAACTAAAACCCCTGAGTTAGCTAGAATAATAACCTTTAGATAAGGTTGGGGAGTGGAGAAAGGACTGTGTGCAGTTTACCTGGATTCAAATCCAGTTTAAAAAAACCCTTCGTTTACATCTCTCTTTGTTCTAATTGACAAGGGGATCAAAGGTTACAGGGAGAAGGTGGAAAATGGGGTCAAGAAACTTATCAGCCATGATCGAATAACAGACTTGATGGACCGAATGGCCTAATTCCTGCTCCTATGTCTTATGGTCTCTTTTAAATAAGGGGACTAATATTGTACAGTTTTCCAGATGTGGTCACATCAATGCCTTGAACAATTGAAACATAACCTCCCTCCTTTTGTATTCAGCTTCCCTTGTAATAAAAAATAAGAAATCTGTTAGCTTTCCTAATTATTTGCTGTACTTGCATACTAAACATTTATGATTCATACACTAGGACATCCAGATCCCAATGGACAATTTCATATTTTCCTGCATTATGCTCCATTTGCCAAATCTTTGCCTACCTCACAACCTATTTATATCCTTGAGTAGCATCTTTATTTCGTTGTCACAACTTACTCTTTGTTCTGATCTCTTATCAGCAAATTTAACAACCATACCTTTGCCCCTTTATCCAAGTCATGTACACACATTATAAAATGTTGAGGCTTCAATGATTCCATTAGCACATCACTCACTACATCTTGCCAATCTGAAAATTACCCATTTATGCCTACTGTTTCCTATTAGCTAGCCAATCATATATTCACATCAAACAATGTCCTACACCATGGTTCCATAAGGGTTTTTTTCCCCCTCCCATAGTAACCTTTGATGTGTCACCTTATCACTTAAGGTTAACAAAAAAAGTTTAAAAGAGGATGGCAACTTGGAATCATGAAGAGTCAGTTCTGGTCTTTATTGTCTTCTTTAGGCCAGAAAGATTAACTTCTAAGAAACGGTGTGAACTTCAGTTAGAAAAATTAAGGTTAAATCTTTTCTTTTGTCTAAGTGAGAGTTGAGTTGAGTTCTTTTATGTGGCTTTTTGCCACAAGGCTCCCAGTAAGGAAACATCACACACAGGCAAGCCATTGGACAATTCCAAAAATGACTTTATTTTATTCACAACAGGAAGTTCTTTCACTCTATCTTACCAAACCCACCTTGTAAACCATCTACACATTTCCAATTCTAGTCCATTTTACCACAGGCTGGTTGCAGAACAACTCACCGTTCACAGAATCCTTACAAGTGCGGAAGCAGGCCATTCAGCCCAGAGTTCACATCAAGTCTCCAAAGAGCATCCCACCTAGACTCACACCACCCCACATGGCTAACCCACCTAACTGGCACATCCATGGACACTATCAGCAATTTAGTGTGGCCGATTCACTAACCTCGAGATCTTTGGACTGTGGGAGGAAACTGGTGCACCCGGAAGAAACATGGGGAGAACATGCAAGCTCTACACAGTCACTCGAAGGTAGAATTGAAGCAGAGTTCCTGGCACTGTGAGGTAGCAGAACCAATCACAGACCCACCATGCCACCACTTGGCAGATATCTGCCAAAAGACTGGCACCCCAGGTGTCTGCACCATCTTTGAAAGGCTACTGAGCACCTGGATAGGTATATGCAATTTAGCATTGCCCCTCACTGGCAATGAGTGGGCACAGCACTCACAAAGCCAAGTTATTTACAATATATAGCCAACAATGCAAAACTGACTCAAAACATCCCATTCTCTCATCCTACTCACATTTTAACCACCATACCACATATTTTACCACTTAAAATGCCATCAAATACCCATTTGAACACCCTCTCAAAGTGACCACTACACTGTCCTCAGATCCCAGTGTAAACCTGCATCTTGTCATTGTCTAGTAAGGGAACATCGCACACAGGCAAGCCATTGGACAATTCCAAACATGACTTTATTTTAGTCACAACAACAGTAGGGAACACAAACAAACCAACAGAGACTGATGTGCATCCCACAATACAAACCAAATGCTGGCATTATAACATATTGACAAGTCTAAGTCCATAATGGTCTGCTCTATCCAGCTCTCATCTTCTGGAATCTGGCTTACAGTGCCTGATGCAGCTGAGCTACGACATGGACAAAGAAAGCTTTCCCTTCTTCAATGGCCTCATCCGCCTCCTTGGAAGAACATACCCATTTCCCCCAATTCCTCAGCATCCAACACATCATCTTGTCACTTGCCCCAGTCATGCAGAGCACAACACACCAGGAAGCGACAGTACATTCTGTCCTGACTATACTCTGATGCCATTGTCATTCCAGACCCACATCCATCATTCAATTTTTCTGTTGAGAACACACCATCATTAAACTTACATGATAGATGAAGCAATGGTGCGCACCTCCTATGGCACCTGGGAATTTGCACAAATAATGGTTTGTCTTTCACCATAATTGCCCTCTTTTAAGTCATTCCTGCTAATTTCACTAATATTAAGATCCCCCTCTCATAGCCTACCATGCCGTGGGTGACTGACCGTCGTCAAGCTCCTGGACTGTGCCGGTCACTGACGGTATCAGGACCCCTGACAAACAAGAGCCCCACTCCCCCTTGGCTGGACTGAGGTCTAGCCCCCGCCAATTTCTAATATGACCATTTGGTTCAATAAATGTGGTGTGAGTGCATAGGCTCTAAGTGTCAGATTGGTCTGCCATTCACCATGGTGTTCTCCTCATCCTGGACAGATCCCCGCTGACAAGTTGGGAGGTCATGTTACGGCTGCACAGGACATCGGTTAGGCCACTTTTGGAATATTGTGTAGAATTGTTGTCTCCTTCCTTTCAGAAAGATGTTGTGAAACTTGAAAAGGGTTCAGAAAAGATTTACAAGGATGTTGCCAGGGTTGGAGGATTTGAGCTACAGGGAGAGGTTGAACAGGCTGGGACTGTTTTCCCTGGAGTGTCGGAGGCTGAGGGGAGACGTTATAGAGGTTTATAAAATCATGAGGGGCATAGATAGGATAAATAGACAAAGTCTTTATGCTGGGGTGGAGGAATCCAGAACTACAGGACATAGGTTTAGAGTGAGATGGGAAGATATAAAAGAGACCTATGGGGCAACCTTTTCACGCAGAGGGTGGTATCCGTACGACATGAGCTGCCAGAGGAAGTGGTGGAGGTTAGTACAATTGCAACATTTAAAAAGCATTTGGATGAGTATACGAATAGGACGGGTTTGGAGGGATATGGGCTGGGTGCCGGCAGGTGGGATCAGATTGGGTTGGGATATCTGGTCAGCATGGGAGAGTTGGACCAAAGGGTCTGTTTCCGTGTTGTACATCTCCATGACTCTGTGACTCTGGCTGCAGCACCAATGTGTTAACAGGTAAGGTACAGATACTGAGAATATACAGGCAGGCACTGAGTGAGTGAGCGCTAAGAGAGCAACTCAGAGAAGCAGCCTGGTCCAATCCTTGTCTGCGCGAGCACTGTGTCCTTGCTGCAGCCTTTCAATGCGAGTTGCTGATGCACCCACAAAGCAAGGCTGCACTTCCTGAGTAGCTTGCAAGTGTGTTGGAGAGATGTGACAATGGTCTTAAAGGGTTGGCAAACGCTGAATGCCAATGCTTGTGGTGCATCTGTCTGGTGCCCATGGAAAGTGTCTCAAGATGCTGCTTGGTTCCATGCAACATTGAGTCCTGTGGAGCAAGCAGTAAGCAGAATTTGCCATGTATCTGCTCTGATTTCCTCATCAAATTTTCTTGACATTTAGCTTGGGTTTGCTGAATTTGGCAAGATAGAAAACTAAATAGTAATGAGGTGAGTTAGGCCATTAACAAGCAATAATCTCTCATAACTTGCCATTGTCTAGTGAGAAACTTGCTCGCTGAGCAAAAGCATACAGAGAGCAAGAGGCTCTTGTGCAGCGGTAGTGCCTCTACCTCTGAGCCAGAAGGTCCAGGTTCAAGAAGGATCCAGAGGTGTACCCGAACATCTGAACAAGTTAAAATGCCTAAAACATGGGGGAAAATGTTCTTGACACTGAGATAGGCCTCAATGGGGTTCGTGCTTGATTCTGCCACAAATCTCGCCATTGCCCACATTGCTGAGATAAAACTTTGTATATTACTATGATCCACATTCAATGTTTTAATTTCTCTTCTTTACTGTTAAGATTTGTGCAGAGAATTGGCTACATTCTTGCAGTAACCGATAACTGTGAAACACTAAACCCAGTGTATACTGAGAAAATCCAATGGGGAACTTAGTTTTTAAAGCAACTGGAATGTGAATGTTGACATTTTTTTGCCAGTTTACATGGAAATGCTGGGACAAATAATTAGCTGAATTCAGCAGAGGCCAGGAATTGTCTGATGGAAAACACACCTATCAAGTACACTTCATTTTAGGTGCAGTTTAAGTTTAAGAACAACATGTTGTGGGACAAAGTCTATTTTAATTTTTATTATGCCCCATCATCAAAAGATTTATATAAAAGAATGACTACTTTTCAAAATGCAACTGGCAATGCCTTGACAAAGTGTGGGTCGTCATTCGTTTGAACCATGGTCTGGCTTGTATTTCAGAATGTTGTTTTCTAGCAGAGGAGAAAACAGGGACAGAATTATAAAACAAAGCACTCTGGCAACTGAAACATCTAATGCAGTCCAAGAAGTTGCTTTATAGGGCACATTTTATACATTCGAACAATGTTAAACCAAGAGCTTAGCTAAGAAATAAAATGCAAACTGTGTAGCTTCATCTATCCAACTTACTGCATCACTGTAAACAGGTTTCTTATAGAAAAGGCTATCCATACTGCTCATCACTTGAATTTGCATTGTTGGTTTTACAGACCATGGGTCTAAAGGCTCCTGATCTCTGTGCCCTTAATTTCAAAGGTCAGTATTTGAAAATTGCTGCTATACGTTTGGAAGTTAGTTGGATTTAGCTGTGACTGAGGGGGATAAAAAGTTAGAAAACAAAGAGAAGTCTTACCTTCCATAAAAGCTTGTACTGTTCTGTCGACACAGTTATCATAATGTTGCAACACTAGAATAATCTCATTATTACTTCTGTTAGGGACTATTGCACGGACAGCACTAATCTGAAAAAACAAAAGTGCAAATATGAAAGGTAACATCAAAAGATGATCTTAAACACAATTATACTTTGCATGGTCCAAATAGAAGAGCTAAACAGGAGAAAAATGCCTAAAAGATGGAGTGAGGGGCTCTTATAGTGGTAATGTCCCCACCTCTGAGCCAGGTGGTCTAGGTTCAGACCCACCTGATTCAGAGGTCTACCTGAACATCTGAACAATTTAAAATGCCTAAAAGACGGAGCAATATGTGCTGCAAATTCTCTTGAATTGCAATGATATCCCTGAACTTGGTAATTGGCAATTTTTAAAAAAAATTATATATTTTTATTAAGAGAAAAATAGATTTTTAAATACTACATCAAATACAAAACAATGCAATTAAAAACAGTACAAAAATAGGACAAAACTAAACCCAAATAATAAAAAATTCCCCAACCCACCCTCCTATACGAATGTATAAACATATATAGAGAAGTATAAAATTAAAACAAAAACCTAAACTAGCTATTTAACTAAATGAATTAATACCTAACAACAAACAAATAAATAGTAATAACTCAGCCCAGCCAAACAGAACACTCATACATTCACAGTTCCTCCTCCCTGGATATTGGACTCATGAAACACAATCGTTAACGGCTCTATAAAAGCCCTTGTTATTGTGGCAGATAAATCTGTGTCAAGGTATTTCAAAAAGGGTTGCCATGTCTTGTAAAAATTCTCAGTTTTGTGGTGTACCATATTTGAGAGAAAATCCAGGGGGATATGCTCCATAACAATCTTCCGCCAACCCGACAGGCCTGGGGGGTTTTCGGATATCCAACCTAGCAAGATATTCTTCCTTGCACAGAACGTAAGAATATTGAAAAGTGTTTTCTTTTGCGCGTCTGCAGGAAATACAATGGGTAGGCCCAAAAGGAGAGAAATAGGGTTCTTCTCCACCCCTACACATAAAATCCTCTCCATTGCACCCACCACAGCGCTCTAATATGTTTGAAGCCTGTCACAAGACCAAAGACAATGGGTAAGAGTACCTGTACAGACCTTGCACTTGGGACATGCTGAAGATACCCCTGATTTAAATTTTGACAAACAGTCTGGGGCTAAGTGGACCCTGTGGAGAATCTTCAGCTGTAAAGCATGGGTCCTATTGCAAATTGATATCTTCCTTGCATTCTCCCAAATATCCTCCCATGCCTCTGAAGAAACTTCAACACCCAGCTCTCCCTCCCACATCCTGCAGAGTCAATCAGACTCATCTGAGGTGGCACCCCCCAATTGGTGATATAGAGTACTGACAGAGAGTGTGCTCTTAGCCCTTAGTACCCCTCTTTCTATGTCAGATTTGTAGGGATCAGTCAAAAGTGTGGTCTTTTTTTGAATAAAATCCCTCACTTGAAAAAAAACGAAAGAGGTCTCTATTAGGTAATGCGTACTTCCGTACTAACTGATTGAAGGACATCATTACATCTCCCTCAAATAAATCACCCAGGCAAGATATACCCCTAGCTGCCCAACGTTTAAATCCTGAATCTATCAGACCCGATTGAAAACCCGGCATACCGACTACAGGTGGAAACAAAGATGTTTTGCCAATATTACCTTCCCTCTGCCGAATTGCCCTCCATGCTTTAACAGTATTGATGACTATTGGGTTATGGCAATATTCCCTAACTGTCCTCACCTTGTCCAAAAACAGCAAACTGGTAAGGGGGCACCTTGCCTGGGAGGCTACGATATCTAGCCATATTGAAAGAGGATCCCCACAAACCCAATCACTCACGTAGGTCAAAAGCGAACTTAATTAGTCATTTTTAAATGTCTGGAAGGTCTACTCCCCCCAATCTGAGAGGCAACTGCAGTTTGGCTCATTTAATGAGGGGCCATTTACGATGCCAACTGTTCAGTCGCCTGAGTGTGTGTTTATTGAAAATAAGGGGGAGCATTCGTATAGGGTATAGCAAATGAGGGAGAATATTAATCTTAAAAGCACTATCCGACCCAACCATGAGACTGGAAGTGCCTCCCATCTTTGGAGATCTTGTTTTTTAATTTTTTCAAACAATTGAGTAAAATTGGCTTTGAACAGCCAATCTCGAACTGGAGTAATGAATATGCCCAAATACACAAAACCCCGCTGTGACCACCTAAATGGGAATCTATAGTCACTCTCAAGAACCAACTCTTTCGTAAGACCACCCATAGGCATAGCCTCTGATTTAGCAAAATTAATCTTATACCCTGAAAAAGCGCCAAACGCGTGAATGCATTGTATCAGGCAAGGCACTGAGACTGCTGGATTTGTCAAGAAAATTAGAACATTGTCTGTATACAGCGAGATCTTATGTAATTTTGACCCCACTTCTGGAGCTGATGTATTGCGATCCCCACTAATGGCCTCTGCCAACGGTTCAATCACCAACGTAAAAAGTAATGGTGAAAGGGGACAGCCCTGCCGGCTGCCCCTAGAAATATTAAAATTGCTTGATCGTACCCAGATGATAATGACCGCCATGAGAGGTACACTGTAGAGAACCGTTACCCATCTTATGAAAACTTTGCCCAGACCAAACCGGTCTAGAATATAGAAAAGGTACGGCCACTCAACTCGGTCAAATGCCTTCTCTGCATCTAAAGAAATCACCAATCCCTGTATTGACTGCTGTTGGCATGCTTGAATTACGTTAAGCAACCTCCTAACGTTATTGGAGGATCTGCGACCCTTTATGAAGCCTGTCTGGTCCTCTTTAATAATAGAGGGTAACACAGTCTCCAACCTTAACGCAAGAGCCTTAGAGAGGATCTTAAAGTCAACATTTAAGAGTGAGATGGGCCTGTATGAAGCACAGTCTTCCTGATCCTTCCCTTTTTTAAGGATAAGTGAAACATTGGCCTCTCTCAGAGATGGTGGGAGACAATCATTAAACATATTCAGCATCGGGCCTGACAGTATACTTACAAATTCCTTATAGAATTCACTGGGAAGTCCATCAGGACCGGGTGCCTTTCCACTCTGAAGCTGCCTCACAGCTTCCTGCACTTCTTGCTCCGATAATGGGACATTGAGAAAGGACTGTTGTTCGAGAGTCACACCTGGGAGCTTCAGATCTCTAAAAAAGATCATTTTGGCCTGCCCCTCCTCACAATTCTCAGACTGATAGAGCTTAGAGTAGAATCTCTGGGACGCCACATTCACCTTTTTAGAATCACAGGTTACGTTCTTAGACCCTTCCCTAATTGCTGTAATGATTTGTGGAGCACTTCTCTTTCTGGCAAGGTATGCTAAGTATTTGCCTGGCTTGTCACCATGCTTGTATAGCCTTTGCTTTGCAAAAGCCAGCTCCTTCTTTGCCGCCTGAGAGCATGGAATTTAGTGCAGACTGCAGTGCCGTAATCCTCTGTAGTTTGACCAACGAGGGTCTGTCAAAATAGGCCTTCTTGGCTGCCTTCAACCGTGCTTCAAGAAGATGTTGCTGCTCACCCTTCTGCTGCTTCCTACTGGTGGAATATGAAATAACTAACCCCCTGACATAAGCTTTGGCAGTTTCCCAGAGAACTGATGAGCTATCAACTGAGCCTATGTTGATGTCTAGGAATGCCCGAAATTCCCTCGAAAAATACTCCACAAACTTACTGTCCATGAGAATAAAGGGGTCCATTTGTCAGTACCCTGAATCCACTGTAACATCCTTAATCTTAACCATCAGGTACACTGGAGCATGATCAGAGATGGCAATATTACCAATCGTACAGGATGCCACCAGATCCAGGGTTACCGCAGGGGTCAGAAAAAAAATCAATTCTCGTGTGACATCTATGCGGATTGGAGGAAAACATGAAATCCCTACCTGTAGGGTGGAGACACCTCCAGATGTCCACCAACCCTAATTCCCCACACAAACCCAATAACTATTCAGTTTGTGCAAAGGGGATATGGAGGGACCTTTAGGCAACCTGTCTACTGTGGGGTCCATGAGGCAGTTAAAATCTCCCCCTATAATGATGTGCTGAGACTTGAGACTTATCAGTTTAGAAAAAGCATCTACCAAGAATTTAAGAGGATGAGCTGGGGGACAATAAACATTTAAAATGCCATACTCTTCCCCATTTATCAAGGCTTTAAGAATTACAAACCTCCCATATGTGTCTTTAACATAGTCCAACAATTTAAATGAGAGATTTTTTCCTAATCAATATAGCCACTCCCCTACTTCTGGTATTAAATGATGAAAAATAAACTTGGTCAAAGCCATTCTGCTGTAATTTCAGATGCTCCTTGTCATCCAAATGTGTCTCCTGTAACAAAGCAATATCCACCCTCTCCTTTCTAAGACTCAAGAGTAGCTTCTTCCTCTTAATTGGTGAGTGACTTCCCTTGATATTCCAGGTACACCATTTAATCAAATCATTAGCCATAATCTTCTGCAATTACATTTAAATTCCAGAGAGGAGGAACCCGAACCACAAATTGCTGAGCCTTAGTGTCACGTGGTCCACCAAATATAAAAACTACATAAACTAAAACCACTACATTTAACAAACATACAAAATTATTAAAAATAAAAAACAACAAAACCAGAAAACAAACCAACATATACAGCGCCAATAGCGCTGAGTAGGGGAACTCACCCCCTGCCTGGAGGGGGCAACTACCTGTCCCTGACTGCCCATAAATAGGCATCTAACCATCTCAACCACCGTCACTTCTCCCAGCTACAGCCACACCGCAAGCACAAGCTAAAAAGAATAAACACCCCATAGAATATCAGTATGAATAAAAAAAAATTCTTTTATATAAAAAAAGGGGGAATAAATACCCCACCCATCCTTTGGTATGTCCTAACTTAGAAATTTAAAATGTACATCTTAACCACCGCCAGACACAGTTTGAACCAAATCATTATCAATAGAGGTAAATAAAGGGGGAAAAACAAAGCTCCAACCGGATTTCCTCCATTTCTTTTACAGAATGATAAACGCATACCCAAGCAACAATATTTATACATACTACAGTTGTTTAAATTAGGTTAGTTTGTCCACAAAGTCTCTTGCCTTCTCCGATGTGTCAAAGAGATGCATGGATCCATCTAAGGTGATCCGAAGCACTGCCAGATATCTAAGGGAGTACTGAATCCCAAGCTCCTTCAATCTTCTCTTGACACCATCATACGATTTTTGTTTCTGGATCACCGCCACTGAAAAGTCCTGAAAAAACATGACCTTAGACCCCTCATAAATTAGGGCCTTTGGATCCTTCCCCTGGAGTCTGGAAGCCTCCATGACTCTCTCCTTATCCTGGTAATGATGGAACCGCACGAGGAAAGGACGAGGGCGTTGACCCAGACCCGACCTCCACGCTGCGACCCGGTGAGCCCTCTCTATCTTCAATCCTCTCATACCAGTCTCCAAGTCAAGGAATTTCGAAAGCCAAATCTTCAACAAATCCCGCAGGCCGCTCACCTTCTTTACCCTCAGACAGACTGATGATCCGAATGTTTTTTCTCCTGCCCCAGTTCTCAAGATCATCCACTTGGTCACGCAAATTATGAACCTGCGTCTTCAGGTCTTGGATCTCATCCTTGAATGAATTGGCATCAGCATCCATCACTGTGACCCGGTGCTCCACCTCATCAGTCCTCTTCTCCAGGTCTCCCAGTTGCTGCTCATGCTTCTGCAGCATGAGAGAGACTGGAGCCAGCTTCTCTTCAATCTGTTTTCCCAGCATCTTGCGAGATTTCGAGAGCTGGTTCACCAGGTCCTGGAGAGTAATCGGCTCGGAGGCTGCTGGAAGCTGAGCTGCAGACCCGGCCTCGGATGCTCCTCCTCCTTTTTTCGGCATTTCGGGACAGCTGAAAATACAGGTAAGTCAATTTTTAAATGTTTCTTGGGGCTCCACAATCTTTCCAACGCCCCAAGAAATCCTGATGACCTGGGTTGGGCAGGTTAAAGGACCATCCTGCTCCTGCTGCGATGCGAAGCTCTGCAGTGTGATCTTCTCAGATCGCCGCCATCTTAGATCCCCCTGCAATTGGCAATTTAAGTGTATAAACTCTTCTTCTAGTATGGATATTGGAAACAAGGGAGGCAATGGTCTAGCGGTATTGTAGCAAGGCAACTAATCCAGAACTTATGTTTTGGGAACCAGGTTTCAAAATCCATCATGGCAAGAGGTGGAATTTGAATTCAATTTAAAAATAAATCTGAACTAAGAGTCTAATGATGGCCATGAAATCATTGTCAAATTGTCAGAAAAGCCAATCTGGTTCACTAATGTCTTTCAGGGAAAGAGATCTGCCATCCTCACCTGGTCTGGCCTGCATGTGACTCCAGACCCATAGTAATATGATTTGACTCTCAACAGTTCCCTGAAATGGCCTAACAGGCCACTCCATTGTAGCAATCGCAACAAAGTCTACACAAAGAAAGGAAACTGGGTGGGCCACTTGGCATCGGCCCAGGCACTGAAAAGACAATGGCAGAAATAGCCCTGTTCATCCTTCAAAATCCTTCTGACTAAAATCTGGGGGCTATTTTCAAAATTGGGAGAGCCGTCTCAGACTAGTCAAGCAACAACCTGACAGTCATACAGAAATGATACTCATCTTACAGGTAATGTCTCAAACACCACAATCACCATCTATGTCCTGATACATCCTGTCCCATTGACAGACCCAGCAGAGGTGGTGGCGCTGGGTATACTGTCGGGAGGGAGTTATCCTGGGAGTCTTTGACATTGACTCTAGATCCCATGAAGTCTCATGGCTTCAGAATAAAACATGGGTAAGGAAACCTCCTGCTGATTTTGATATACCATTCCCCCCTCAGCCAATGAATCAGTACACCACCATAACGAACGAGACTTGGAGGAAGCACTGAAGGTGGACAAGGTACTCTGGGTGGGAGATTTCAATGTCCATCATAAAGAGTGACTCAACAACTGCTGTTCGGGTCCTAAAGGAAACAGCTGCGAGTCCGGGTCTGCATCAGGTGGTGAGGGTAAAACATACTTGACCGCATCCTTACCAATCTGCTGGATGCAGATGCACCCGTCCATGACGTTATCAGTAAGAGTGACCACTGCAGTGTCTTGATGGAGACAAAGTCCTATATTCATGTTGAGAATACCTTCCATCGTGTTGTGTGGCATTATCACCATGTTAAATGGGACAGACTTCAAACAGACCTAGCAACTCTGGGCTGGGCATCCAGGAGATGCTGTGGGCCATCAAGAGCTGCACACTGTACTCCAGCACAATCTGCAATTTCCTGGCCTGGCATATTCCCCACACAACCATTACCATCAAGCCAGGGGATTAATGCTGTTTCAGCAGAGAGTTTAAGAGCGCACACCAGGAGCAGCACCAGACATACCTGAAAATGAGGTGTCAACCTGGTGAAACTACCAAACAGGACTACTTGATGTCACACAGCATAAGCATCATGTGATAGATACAGTTAAGCAATCCGACAGCCAATGGCTCAGATCTAAGCTTTGCAGTCCTGCCACATGCAGTTGTGAATGGTGGAGGGCAATTAAACAACTCACTGGAGGCAGCGACTCCACAAATATCCCTCCCCTCAATGATGGAAGAAACCAACACATTAGTGCAAAAGACAAGACTGAGGCATTCACAACAATCTGCAGCCAGAAGCGCTAAGTGGATGATTCATCTCATCCTCGTCCAGTAGTCCCCAGCATTACAGATACCAGTCTTCAGCCAACTTGATTCACACTATGTGATATATAAAGGCTATGGGGCCTGACAACATTCTGGCAATAATTCTGAAGACTTGTGCTCCAGATTCTGCCATTCCCCCAGCCAAGTTGTTCCAGTACAGATACAACACTGGTATCTACCCAGCAATGTGGAAAATTGCCCAGGTATGTCCTGTAGGTAAAAAGCAGGACAAATCTAACCCAGCCAATTTCCACCCCATCATTCTACACTCCATCATCGGTAAAGTGACGGAAGGTGTTGTCAACAGTGTTAAGAAGCAACACCTGCTCAGCAATAACCTGCTCGGTGACACCCAGTTTGGGTTCTGACAGGGCCACTCAACTCCTGACCTCATTCCAGCCTTGGTTCAAACACGGACAAAAGAACTAAATTCCAGAGGAGAAGTGAGTGACAGCTCTTGACATCAAGGCCACATTCAACTAGCCCACTCATCTCCAGTTGCTTCATCAATGACCTTCCCTCCATCAGAAGGTTAGAAATGGGGATGTTCGATGATTTTGCTTTGGCGCTGAACATTGAGCAAAGAACAGTACAGCACAGGAACAGGTCCTTCAGCCCACCAAGAATGAGCTGACCCCTCAGATACTGAAGCAGTGCATGCTCAAATGCAGCAAGACCTAGACAACATCCAGACTTGGGCTGGCAAGTAACATTCACACCACACAAATGCCAGGCCGTGACCATATGACCATCTCCAATAAGATGGAATTGCACTACTGCCCCATGACATTCAATGGTGTTATCATCACTGAATCCCCACTATCAATATCTTGGGGGTTACCACTGACCAGAAACTCAACTGGACTCACCACACAAACAGCAGTTACAAGAGCAGGTCAGAACTCGGAATACTGTGGAACCCACCTCCTGACTCTCCAATGTCTGTCCACCATCTGCAAGGCATAAATCAGGAGTGTGATGGAATACTTGCCTGGGTGAGTGTACCTCCAACACTCAAGAAGCTTAACACCATCCAGGACAAGGGAGACAGCTGAATTAGCACCATGTCCACAAACATCCACTCCCTCTATCACCAGTGCTCAATTGGAGCAGTAGGCACTGCAGAAATTCACCAAAGCTCCTTAGACAGCACCTTTCAAATCCATGGCCACTTCCATCAAGGAAGGACAAGGTCAGTGACAGCAGATACATGGAAACACCACCACCTGTAAGCACCCTTTGAGCCACTCATTATCCAGACTTGGAAATATATTGCTGTTCCTTCACTGTTGCTGGGCAAAAATTCTGGAATTCCCTCCCTATTGGCATTGAACTGCTGCAATAGGTCGACCAAAAAGGCAGATCACCACCACCACCTTCTCAAGGGCAACTAGGGGCAGACAATAAATGCCCATGTCCCACGAGTGAATAAAAGAAAAAAAATCTGACAGGACATTTGGACAAATTTTGCCTCAGCACTACAGTTTCATAAAACAGCATCGGATTTTCTTTTTCATTCAGTTCTGTGTTGCTGACTAAGGTGAATTTCATCCCCAGTAATTCTGAGCTCCATACTAAAACTGTGGCATCAAAAACAATCTCCTTAGTTCCACTGCTTTCTTAAGATTACCAAGTCAGGTCAATTACAAAGTTTTAATAATCAGTAAAAGGGATCCCCAGTCACATTTTCAAGTAAAAGAAAACAATTAATGAGAAAATTTGCTTCAAAATGATCAATTTAAAATCTAATTGCAGGGTTAATGCAGAGAGTTATAAACTCACTGGGTTGTCTGGAAATCTTTCAATGAAGTCTTTTTTGGGTGTGTGTGGGAGAGGATGTGAAATAATGCAATCACCATTGGAATATAAAGTTAGTTTGCAGCAATATTATGTCTTAATATCGGAAAGCGTATTACACTTCTGGTACAAAAAGTGGTTTTGTTCCATGGGCATGCAGTGAGTGCACAAAGAATTTTTATAACGTGGTATGGTAATCTGCTACAAATTCAGAGTAATGTTGAGAAGCTTGTACTTTGAACAATGAAGGATCTTTGCTGTCATGAGCACAAAAAAAAAGAAAAATACTGATTGGGATTACGTGAGTAGGTGCAAGAATGCAATCAGGCTTTACTGAAATTTATGCCGAAGTTAATTTTGAAATTAATTTCCAACTGAAAAGTAGAAGGAAATCAGCATTCAAAGCTTAAAGGCAGTGATATAAAACAATCCTTTCTGGAGTTGTTAATGACAACTTATCAAAGGAAGTCTGATCTGAACCTGTTTAATTCAAAAGAATAAATTACTGAATTCATCAAGGAACTGAGAAATAAGAAAAGGGATGATCACCTTATTGGGATTGTATTATAGACCCCCAAATAGTCAGAGGGAAATTGAGAAACAAACTTGTAAGGAGATCTCAGCTATCTGTAAGAATAATAGGGTGGTTATGGTAGGGGATTTTAACTTTCCAAACATAGACTGAGACTGCCATAATATTAAGGGTTTAGATGGAGAGGAATTTGTTAAGTGTGTACAAGACAACTTCCTGATTCAGTATGTGGATGTACCTACTAGAGAAGGTGCAAAACTTGACTTACTCTTGGGAAATAAGGCAGGGCAGGTGACTGAGGTGTCAGTGGGGGAGCACTTTGGGGCCAGTGACCATAATTCCAATAGACTTAAAATAGTGATGGAAAAGATAGACCAGATCTAAAAGTTGAAGTTCTAAATTGGAGCAAGGCCAATTTTGACAGTATTAGGCAAGAACTTTCAAAAATTGACTGGGGGCAGATGTTTGCAAGTAAAAGGGACGGCTGGAAAACGGGAAGCCTTCAGGAATGAGATAACGATAATCCAGAGAAAGAATATTCCTGCTCGGGTGAAAGGAAAGGCTGGTAGGTATAGGGAATGCTGGATGACCAAAGAAATTCAGGGTTTGGTTAAGAAAAAGAAATAAGCATATGCAAGTATAGACAGGATAGATCGAATGAATCCTTAGAGTATAAAGGCAGTAGGAGTATACTTAAGAGGGAAATCAGGAGGGCAAAAAAGGGGACACGAGATAACTTTGGCAAATAGAATTAAGGAGAATCCAAAGGGTTTTTATAAATATATTAAGGACAAAAGGGTAACGAGGGAGAGAATAGGGCCCCTCAAAGATCAGCAAGGCGGCAGAAAATGGGGGAGATACTAAACGAGTATTTTGCATCAGTATTTACTGTGGAAAAGGATATGGAAGATATAGACTGTAGGGAAATAGATGGTGACATCTTGCAAAATGTCCAGATTACAGAGGAGGAAGTGCTTCATGTCTTGAAACGCATAAAGGTGGATAAATCCCCAGAATTCTGTGAGAAGCTACAGAAGTGATTGCTGTGCCTCTTGCTGAGATATTTGTATCATCAATACCCACAGGTGAGGTGTTGGAAGACTGGAGGTTGTCTAACGTGGTGCCACTGTTTAAGGGTGGTAAGGACAAGCCAGGGAACTACAGACCAGTGAGGTTGACATCGGTGGTGGGCAAGTTGTTGGAGGAAATCTTGAGGGACAGGAAGTACATGTATTTGGAAAGGCAAGGATTGATTTGTGATAGTCAACATGGTTTTGTGCGTGGGAAGTCATGTCTCACAAACTTGATTGAGTTTTTTGAAGAAGTAACAAAGAAGATGACTGAGGGCAGAACGGTAGAAGTGATCTATATGGACTTCAGTAAGGCGTTCGACAAGGTTCCCCATGGGAGACTGGTTAGCATGGTTAGATATCATGGAATACAGGGAGAACTAGCCATTTGGATACAGAACTGGCTCAAAGGTAGAAGGCAGAGGGTGGTGGTGGAGGGTTATTTTTCAGACTGGAGGCCTGCGACCAGTGGAATGCCACAAGGATCGGTGCTGGGTCCACTACTTTCTGTCATTTATATAAATGATTTGGATGTGAGCACAAGAGATATAGTTAGTAAGTTTGCAGATGACACAAAAATTGGAGGTGTAGTGGACAGTGAAGATTGTCACCTCAGATTACAACAGGATCTTGACGAGATGGGCCAATGGGCTGAGAAGTGGCAGATGGAGTTTAATTCAGATAAATGTGAGGTGCTGCATTTTGGGAAAGCAAATCTTAGCTGGACTTATACACTTAATGGTAAGGCGTTTGGTATGCTTTCTTTTATTGGTCAGAGTGTTGAGTGCAGGATTTGGGAGGCCATGTTGCGGCTGTACAGGACATTGGTTAGGCCACTGTTGGAATATTGCGTGCAATTCTGGTCTCTTTCCTATTGGAAAGATGTTATGAAACATGAAAGGGTTCAGAAAAGATTTACAAGGATGTTGCCAGGGTTGGAGGATTTGAGCTATAGGGAGAGGCTGAACAGGCTGGGGCTGTTTTCCCTGGAGCGGAGGTTGAGGAGTGACATGGATAGGATAAATAGACAAAGTCTTTTCCCTGGGGTCGGGGAGTCCAGAACTAGAGGGCAAGAAAGGTTTAGGGAGAGAGGGGAAAGATTTTTTTTAGGTTATATTCCCTATAGTGTGGAAACAGGGCCTTCGGCCCAACCAGTCCACACCAACCCTGCGAAGAATAACCCACCCAGACCTATTTCCCTCTGAATAATGCACCTAACACGGTGGGCAATTCAGCATGGCCAATTCACCTGACCTGCACATCTTTGGAATGAGGGAAGAAACCGGAGGACCCAGAGGAAACCCACGCAGACATGGGGAGAATGTGCAAACTCCACACAGACAGTCACCCGAGGCTGGGACCCTGGTGCTGTGAGGCAACAGTGCTAACCACTGAGCCAACGTGCTGCCCCATTTTTAAAAGATATAAAAGAGATCTAAGGGGCAACTTTTTCACACAGAGGGTGGTACGTGTATGGAATGAGCTGCCAGAGGAAGTGGTGGATGCTGGTACAATTGCAACATTTAAAAGGATGGGTATGTGAATAGGAAGGATTTGGAGGGATATGGGCCGGGTGCTGGCAGGTGGGACCATATTGTTTTGGGATGTCTGGTCAGCATGGACAGGCTGGACCAAAGGGTCTGCTTCCATGCGGTACACCTCTATGACTCTAATTCAGTTTGATTTATGTACAGACACAGTTCATCATGCCCCTTTATGGAAGATGCCCTACAAGTCTTATGTATATGCAAAATAAAGGATCCCATATGTTGAACAGCATAATCACCTTGTTCTGCCACCTTCAATGAATTACCCAGCTAAAAGGTGGGGGGGGTTGGAAGGAGGTGTCTAGTTTTTCTTGTCTCTCCTCATTCCCTTCTTTCCAATTAATTGTAAGACATGATGAGAAAATAGTTCTAAATCCCTAAGTACTGTTGGATGGACTGTGTGTGTGTGTGTGTGTGTGTGTGTGTGTGTGTGTGTGTGTGTGTGTGTGTGTGTGTGTGTGTGTGTGTGTGTGTGTGTGTGTGTGTGTGTGTGTGTGTGTGTGTGTGATCTTTACACCAACATTAAGAGTTCAACAAAGGGTTTCCAACAAATTTCACAAGCTTATTTCCATACTGAGGAATGCTGATATTGTTGATGAATGGCAAAGGGAGCAGAACCACTGCCACTTGCTATATACAATGTTTAAGTACTCAAGAAAAGACATGGTTGAGAAAAAGTCACTTCTTTAGGAAATCGTTGCTTCAAAACATAAATAACTACCACAATAGGTAACATTTACACTGGCAAGTACTTTTGGATATCTTGAGGATGTGTAGGATACTTCATTTGCAAAAGGTTTTTCCCTTAAACCTTGTAACATTAGTAACTAAAGATAAGAATTCCTACAGTGTGGAAATAGGCCATTTGGCACAAGTCCACATTGACTCTCCAAAGAACATCTCACCCAGACTCACTCCTCCCACCCGCAACCCTGTGCCTCCCATGGCTAATCCACCTCACCTACACATCCCCAAACTATGGGCAATTTAGCACGGCTAATCCAATTTGAACTATTACACTAAAGGAAAAAGTGACAGTGTATTATATAACTCCTACTCAAGTACATAAAGTTAGATAGTTATAGGTTTTCACGTTGTTGCATCAGGATGCATTGCTAGGTTTGCAGACAGCAATGTTCCACAAAACCTATTGCTATTAATTTCTTACTGATGTACAAGTGTGCCCATCTTTGGGAGAAAAAAAATAAGCACTCACCCACATTAGTTTATTTAAGAGAGCCTACTAGATAAACTACTATAGGCCTTTTAAAATGAGCATTGCATTCAATCACCACATAAATGACATTTCTTTCAGTGTAACATTGGCTCAAATAATTGTGATGAGCCAAATTATTAAATGGACTGGATTCAAGTTCATATTATCCAGAGCTGGCAAGTTGAAAGCAACAAATATTCAGTGAAAACTACTGCATATTTTAAAATATTATACAAATTTATAGCCAAAGAAAACCAATATAACATGGTGAAATAATGAATTTGTTTTTAAACCTTAGTAGCTACGAGGGAAAACAACCATCAAATTACTTTCAATAAGATTAGGAAATCTGTTCAAAATGATGGGTAGATTTCTCAATTATAGTCCAAAAACAAATAATCTAATGTCATCAACTACCAGTGTTTGGCAACATAATTGGAAATTCTAAAACTACGGAATCAAAGAGCACAATTCATTGTCATTGACTTGTTCACTAAATACAATAGGATATATGTCGGAAATATTGCTACCTTTTCCTTTATGTTGTCATTAGATCCTCCCTGGGCCATCACTGCTTTGAATCGAGTGTCAAACATGACTCCAGTGGGATCTGTTTTGGAAAATTTACAGAATTAAAAGTTTTATATACACATACACACACACACACACACTCACTGTAATTCTAACATTCCAATAGACACAGTTAAAACAGTGAGAGAAGCTATCACAATCAGTAAACCACACTTATGTGGACTGCTCTGGATTCAATCAAGTTTAAAGATAATTGTTTTCTTTCAAATCTAACAATTATTTCATGCATGCTGTAAAAGAACTTTTACTTTGCTCTAAAAATAATCAAAGTAAGTAAATATAAAGAAGGATATTCTATGAATTAATGAAAGCTTCCAGAGTAAAAGGAATTTTAAGTACGCTTCTCAACTCTACAAATGATTCTAATGCAATGAGAATGCCATTGTCATTCATCTTAAGAGGACTAGAATATAAAAGCAGGGATGTACTTCTGAGGCTTTAAAAGGCTCCGGTAAGACCACGTTTGGAGTTATTTTGGGCCTCATACTTCAGGAAAGATGTACTGGCCCTGGAGTGGGTCCAGAGGAGGTTCACAAGAATGATGGCAGGAGCAAAAGGCTTAACAAATGAGGAACAGTCGAGGACTCTGGGACTATACTCGATGGAATTTAGAAGGGGAGGGGGGGTGGAATCTGATTAAAACTTTCAGAATACTGAATGGTCTGGAGAGAGTGAATGTTGGGAAGCTGTTTCCATTTGCAGGAAAGAATAGTATCTGAGAGCACAGCCTTAGAGTAAAAGGAAGACTTTTTAGAACGGAGATGAGAAGAAACTTCTTTAGCCAGAGAGTGGTGAATCTGTGGAATTTATTGCTACAGAAGGCTTTGGAGGCCAGGTCATTGAGTATATTTAAAACAGAGATAGATAAGCTTTTGATTGCCATGGGGATCAAAGTTTACGTGGAGAAAGCGGGAAAATGGGGTTGAAAAACCTATCAGCCAGGATTGAATGGTGGAACAGACTCGATGGGCCAAATGGCCTAATTTCTGCTACGATATCTTATGGTCTGTGAAATATTGGTGCAGGTTTGCCAGTACTGGAGGAGCACGCATATTAAATGCTGAGCTTGGCAAAAGGCGACAGCTTCTTTTTAAGTTCCTTCTGGTGCATTGTTTGAGCTTCAAACTCTGGTGTGACGGCCTGTCTTAACTGGGCAGATCACTGGTTACTACAGACCACATCAGCAGTCATGCCTGGATAACTTTCAGGTACTGCTGGTACTTCTCAAAATCTTTGAGCATACATTCGCCTCAGTAAACATATTCAACAAATTATTCTGAGTGGTAAGTGAAGCTCCACTGAAGTGGAGAATGCAACTCATCACAGCAAATGCCCAACAACAGCTCCTTTTTGTTTTAAACTACTCAAAGGAAAGCCTCATGTTAAATCTTAAATTAAAATCGGCCACATTTCAGTCAAGAAAAACTGAAAATAAGTGAGCAGTTTTTTTTTGTTTTTACAGCCTCATAACTTCCAAGCATCAAGTTGTCATGGGGAAAATTCTCTACTTCATTGATTAAAAAAAAAGTACTGCTCATGTGACTCAGATTTTTGATGGGTGCTTTTTTTTTCATGTGGCATATGACACACTTTCAGCTTCACAGAAGAACAAAATACAAACACCGTTCTAACAGAACAGAAATTAAATGTGCATATCTTAATGTAAAATCTAAATCGACAGCTTTAAGTTTGAATAGAACACATTGTATAGTCATCCTCAGTATAATGAGGGAACACACTGGCCCTTAAGATGAAGGTCATGATCTTTGAATATAATAATCCTGTAGCCTGCACTAGAAAATGAAGTTTTAGCACAGTCATTGGACAAATACATGGAAAAGGTACTTTACAGTGATGCAAAGTACAGAGCATGCTAGTTAATGTGAACATTTTGCAAAAGAACTTTTTTTGAACATTACTAATCATTACTTAAGATCATGGGTTCATTGGGTGTATAGTTTAGCTTGGAGCTACCGGTTTATTTTTCCTTGTCCAGCTATCTTCCTCTTTAAGCATAGAAATTCCTTACAAGGCTTTGCTGAGAGGACGTAAACTCTAACTAGATAGTACTATACCAAAATCTTGATATGCACTGTAAGCGAGGAGGGTAGGTGCGGAACTAAATAGACAGTGTGCCAAGAACCACAATCTAGCCAGAAGCTACCTTTTCCAAGGCTGAATGGAATGCCATTTGGAGTTACAAATTCTATTCTTCCTCCCTCCCCCCACCCCTTCCACAGATTAAAGTTGGTTATTATCCCAGTTGATGGTAATCCCAGAGTAAAACTGGCTTGATAGACCTTAAGTTTTATGCTTGCAATTTGGTTACCATGGTGGTCAGTCATTGAACAAATTCACAACAGGCTGCCAATATAGTTTTAACAAAATAAAACAAAATATATTACACTGAATATTACACAGAAATAAAAACTCTGACGATTTGAAAAAATCTGGTCATAACATGTCAAAAAGAAAGATCCAATCATTTTTCCGAACAATATCCTTTCCAGACAGATACTCAACCCTGGTGAAGTATCATACCTATCTTCATGCTTTAACTCCTTATTCAACTGACGGGTTTAATGTCATTTACTTTTAGTGAATTTTGGTACATTCACCAGATGCGATTTGCTCTGTTACTGTGTCTGTATGTCTCAGGAGACAAGGAGAAAGTGAGGACTGCAGATGCTGGCGATCTCTCAACTCTTGACAAACAGACACAAGCTAACTCACTGAACTCCAAGAGTAAAAAAAACCCAGGGCTTTTCTCAGTCTTGTTTACTTGGATGAAAACAGCAAAGACTTAGACTCCTTTCCAGTTCTGATGGGTAGATACTGCCCTTCTGCTGGTATAGATTCTTCTCTCTTAACTGGATTTGTTTGTGGTCTCTCTCCATCTGTTATGCTGGGTCATAGATATTAAATCAGAATAAAGCCAGAAAACAGGCTTTTTGTTCCAACTAGTCCACGCCGATCATGTTCCCAAACTATACCACCTGCCTGCATTTGGCCCATCTCCTTCCAAACCTTTCCTATTCATGTACTTACCCAAATGTCTTTTAAATGTTGTTGCAGTACCTGCATCTATCACTTTCTCTGACATTTCATTACACGCACGAACCACTATTAAAAAAAGTTGTCCCTCAAGTCCTTTTTAAATTTTTTCTTCTCATCTTAAAAATGCACCCCCTAGTTTTGAACTCCCCCACTTTAGGGAAAAGACCTTTTTATTCACCTTATCTATGCCCCTCATGATTTTATATACCTCTATAAGGTAACCCCACAACCTCCTATATGCCAGTGGAAAACGTCCCAGCCTATTTTTATAACTCAAAACCTCCATTCTCAGCAACATTCTGGTAAATTTTTTCTGAACCCTCTCCAGGTTAATAATATCCCTCCCATAACAGGGCAACTAGAACTGGACACAGTACTCCAGAAGAAGCTTCATCAATGTCCTGCACACCCTCAACACATGATGTCCCAAATCCTATACTCAAAGGTCTGAGCAATGAAGGCAAGCGTGCTAAACACCTTAACCACCCTGTCCACCGTGTGATGCAAACTTCAAGAATTATGTACCTGAACCCCTAGGTCTCTCTGTTGTACAAAACTACCTAGGGCCCTACCATTAATGGTACAAGTCCTGTCCTTGTGTTTACCAAAATGTAATACCTCACATTTATCCAAATTAAATTCGATCCGCCATTCCTCAGCCCATTAACTCAATTGATCAAGACCTCCTTGCAGTCTTAGATAATCTTTTTCACTTTGGTGTCATCCACAAACTTACTAACCATGCCACCTATATTCTATGCAAATTGTTTATATAAATAACAAACAAAAGTGGACCCAGTACCTATCCATATGGAACACCGCAGGTCACAGGCCTCCAGTCCAAAAAGCAACCCTCTATCACCAACTTCGGTCTCCTACCATAAAGCTAATTTTGTATCCAATCGACAAGCTTACCCCAAAACTCAGGACCCGTCCTGACTGATCAATGCCTCCATCAACTTTAGTAAATACTGCTGGAATCTCACCAGATAGCTTGTCCAATCATTTAAGTCAGACGATTTCTTGGAAAGGCAGTTTTGACCACTGCTACAAAGAGTTGCTGACCTTCATAAAATACAAGTCACATTCACAGAACTAAATACCAAAAAACAATTTACTTCTACACCCAAGTTCCCAAATAGCAAGAATAGATTATAGACCTTCAATCACAAGTTGCTCCCATCGATTACAATAACTGAGCAGTGTGAAAATTGAGGAATTGTAATGGCATTATGCAGTTATCATAGGGTTGAGGAGAAACAGTTCCATTCCATGAACTCAAATGAATACAGACAATGAAATGGTTCACATACTTCTGATTGCGCTTCAATGTCTTCAGACACATGAAGAAAACAGAAAAATTCCAAAGTACAAAATGAATAAGGGCAGGCAATCATTACATTGAAGGTGCAAAGCCTTACTCAAGAAGTGTCAGATAGGTTTCAGGAATGCTGATACATTGGGCTGTTTTGAATTAAAATGCTTTTTTCTTTAAAAACATTCTATGCACAGTCCCTTTAACAACTTCTAAAAACACATTTAACATTCACATTATTTATTATAGAACAGCATTTTTGAAGAGGGGGTGGAGGGCATGGTGAGAGACAATTTAAACAGAGCAGGGCTCCCATTTAGGATTGAAATCAGTAGGAATTTCTCCTGCGGGGGTCATTTAGTGTTTGAAATTCTCTTCCTCAGCAAGCTGGAAAGCTGGGTCATTGCACATATTCAAGGCCTAGTTAGACATATGGCTGGTGACAAAAGAGTTCAGGTATGGAGGCATGGCAGGAAACTGGAGTTGATTCAACAATCAGAGCAGCCATAATCTTATTGAATGACAGAGCATGCTCAAGAGGTTGAACAGCCTACTCCTACTATTTTTTATTTTGCTTGCTTGTGTGCTTCTGGACTGACAGATGGATGAATGGACTGATGTGTACCATTTAAGAATAGTATGCATCAGTGTCATCCAAAAAATACTGAAAATAAAAGGAGGGCAAATTTATTTTTCTCTCATCCGTTGAGCAAAAAAAGAAGAAACAAAAATTGTGCTTAGGACACCAGGTAGACTTACATTTAGCCCCAACGTGAGTAATGAGATTAGCAAGGTAATGCTTGCATTCTATGCTGTACATAAAACCTTTTCAGATAACTGTGCAGAACATCCTCTCAGCTGGAATGTTTTTCATTCATTCACGAAATGAGGGCATCACTGGCTAGGCCAGCATTTATTGCCCAGAGGGCAGTTAAGAATCAACCACATTGTTGGAGGTCTGGAATCACATGCAGGCCAGACCAGAGAAGGGCAGCTGTCTCCTTCCCTAAAGGACATTGAGTCAGAGATGTACAGCATGGAAGTGCACCCTTCAGTTCAATTCATCCATGTCAACCAGATATCCTAAATTAATCTAGTCCCATTTATCAGCATTTGGCCCATATCCCTCTAAATCCTTCCTGTTCACATACACATCCAGATGAGTCTTAAAATCTTGTAATTGTACCAGCCTCCACTTCTACTGGCAGCTTATTCCATACACGCACCACCCTCTGCGTGAAAAGGTTGTCCCTTAAGTCTTTTTTAATATCGTTCCCCTCTCACCCTAAATCTATGCCCTCTAGTTCTGGACTACCCCACCCCAGGGAAATGACCTTGCCTATTTACCCTATCCGTGCCACTCATGATATAAACCTCTAATCACGGATAGGTTTTCCACAACAAAAAGTGGATGCATAGTCAACATTAGACTCTTAATCCCAGATTTTTACTGAATTTTAATTCCACGATCTGCCATGATGGGATTTGAACCCAGGTTCCCAGAACATTACCTGGGTCTCTGGATTAACAGTTCATTGCCTCCCCCAATTATTACCCTTTACATTCAACTTCATCTGGTGATCAATATATTAAGAACAAATTGCAATATTTTCTAATGACTGACTAAGTGTTGAAAATGGACACAATCTAGGAAAGGAAAACAAAGCAAAGAGCAAAACGAGGAGAGTGAAAAGTTGATACAAGTTCCATACTATGTGCATCGTCCTGCATCATGTTTTGGCTCCTGCCTGGGTGGACTTAGACTTTATGCACAATAGTATAAAGTCAGTAACATTTATACACATGAATGCAAATCTGAAGTATTAACTATGAAGCAGCTGAGCTATATGGGACATCTTTCTTTAGAATATGAAAATTATTTTGTGAGGGCATGTTTATGCATTTAGTTACTCCATAAAAACGCACCATGTACCAAAATCCATGACCCATGTAATTCAGACATTCAAAACTAAGAAAATGAAGACATAAAGCAAGGAGTCACAAAAATACAAAAAAAACTCAAAGTTTTCCAAGATTCTATTAATTTTCATTTGACGTGCACTGTAACACAAAGTATGGTTTCAGAAATGGGCCAGATTTGTTGAACTATTGAAAAAATTTGAAAATGCAATTTAAATTAGGAGGCACAGCATCCTCTTTGCAGATGGACATTTGGGTTTTCACAAAATATGTGCATTCATCTTAAATACAAGTCTACATAGAATGAACAACAGAATAGCTGCATTCAAAATTAGCTTTAGCAACAGCAAACAAATGAAGGACAGAAAAACAATTACTCATCTTCAAATATATTGAAAGCAAAAATGTATGAAATATTTTCTAAAAATCTAACTGTTTGTATCTCCAAGGAATAACTCATCTCTTTATTTACTCTTAGCATGTAATGTGGTCAGACAACTATTGAGGGAAGAGCAACATCACTGAAAGTAATCCACAAAAAAAAGTGTATCAAAAAGATTTCAAAACAGAAACAAAAAAACCCATGCCAGTAAATACATATGCTTGAATTAGTAAAAATTTGGGAATTGGGTGAAGCAAGTGTTAAATATGAAAAATCAAAAAGGTTTGGTTCTGATGACCCCCAAAAGTATACAGACACCATTGAAGAGTAAATATCTTCTGGATGCACCTCAAAAGAAATTTCGATTTCAGCATGACAAAAGGTTACTTTAACCTTGCATAACTCAATGATATTAACAACAGTTGGATAATGTGTACAATTTAATTGAATGCATGTCGGCTGCCGAGCGGTTGTTTTGCAGAGACGTGCATTCAGGACTCGGGACTCAAAGTTATGAAGGTTTGTTTTACTTGTCTAGTCTCTGAATAATTTTAAGTATTTCAGTTTAAGAGAGTAATTAATGTGTGCAAAATACTGCCATTCATTCAATGCTACAGTCATTTGTTCCTTTAAAAAGGTGATGGACAAATATTTGATAATATAAGTTTGAAAATTACTGGATTATGTACAAACAGAAACTATGAAACTCTATATGAATCTGATCCTCTGCAGGGTATAAATATGAACGCACATATTCATGGTTACATAACATTGGACCCATATGCAAGTTTTTCCACTCCATTTGTCAAATAGTTGACCCTGAAGGCACATTTCTCTTCTGAAAAACATTATCTGGCTATTTGAAGTCTGCAGGAAATTGCTTAGGAAGAGTTCACTACTGAATGCAATTTTGACATGGTCCAGATAACTTCCTTGAAATAATTTTTAAATTCTATGCTCTGTTGCAAAGTAATGTATTATGTGCTGAAACTTACAGTCCTTACTGTTAGCCAAAATGCGCTAACTTGCTACACAAGAGAGGGAAAACTTTTAACAAGATGAAAAACACTCAGTTGTTCTCTGGATGCCAATCAGAAAGTAAAAGATAGAAATGTAAAAATAACGATTCCTAGTAAAGGTAGGCATTTTAGAAGAGGTGCGTATTATTCATACCCATAATTTACATTTGTAACAACTGTAAAGTGTAACCTTTCTCTAGACTAACTTCACAAAATTCCGAAACCACACGCCGCCACAACTTCTACTGTGTTCGTTGTTATTCTGCGTGGAATAGAAAGATCCCCAAGAACTCAACCAAGACGATTTCACATGCAGAAATTGTAAAAGGGAATAATTAATCAAAACGGCAAAAAGGCGGATAAAACTGCCATTACACACGCACGCAGCGTAGCAAGCTTCAGTATTTATCTACGAAAACACTGAGGTCATCATGCTCTGTGCGCAGTTACGTCAGCGCCAGTGTACGTGCAGACTGTCCCACCTTTATTTCAGAATAAAGTTTTTAAAAGCAATTACCAAAGTTTAGCCAATGATCGGTACAATTTGGTTATTTCAAATTCAATTTATTACTAACAGGATGAGTCCTACCACATTGCCGAAAAGAAAATGCATATAGGTTGCATCACACTCATGCTTGACTAACACAAAACATTCTGGATTAGTGGTGCTGTTCAACCAGCATCCAAGGAGCTTCGAAATCGACGTTTCGGGCAAAAGCCCTTCATCAGGAATAAAGGCAGTGAGCCTGAAGCATGGAGAGATAAGCTACAGGGGGAGGGGGATGGGGATGGGGATGGGGATGGGGGTGGGGGTGGGGGTGGGGAGAGAGTAGCTTAGAGTACAATGGGTGAGTGGGGGAGGGGATGAAGGTGATAGGTCAAGGAGGGGAGGGTGGAGTGGATAGGTGGAAAAGGAGATAAGCAGGTAGGACAAGTCATGGGGACAGTGCTGAGCTGGAACTTTGGAACTAGGGTGGGGGAAGGGGAAATGAGGAAACTGTTGAAGTCCATATTGATGCCCTGGGGTTGAAGTGTTCCGAGGTAGAAGATGAGGCGTTCTTCCTCCAGGCGTCTGGTGGTGAGGGAGCGACGGTGAAGGAGGCCCAGGACCTCCATGTCCTCGGCAGAGTGGGAGGGGGAGTTGAAATTTTGGGCCACGGGGCGGTGTGGTTGATTGGTGCGGGTGTCCCGGAGATGTTCCCTAAAGCGCTCTGCTAGGAGGCGCCTAGTCTCCCCAATGTAGAGGAGACTGCATCGTAGCAAAGGATACAATAAATGATATTAGTGGTTGTGCAAGTAAAAGTTTGATGGATGCAGAAGGCTCCTTTAGGGCCTTGGATAGAGGTGAGGGAGGAGGTGTGGGCGCAGGGTTTACAGTTCCTGTGGTGGTAGGGGAAAGTGCCAGGATGGGTGGTTGTAGGGGGGCGTGGACCTGACCAGGTAGTCACGGAGGGAACGGTCTTTGCAGAAGGCGGAAAGGGCTGGGGAGGGAAATATATTCCTGGTGGTGGGGTCTGTTTGGAGGTGGCAGAAATGTCGGCAGATGATTTGGTTTATGGGAAGGTTGGTCAGGTGGAAGGTGAGCACCAGGGGCGTTCTGTCCTTGTTACGGTTGGAGGGGTGGGGTCTGAGGGCGGAGGTGCGGGATGTGGACGAGATGCGTTGGAGGGCATCTTTAACCAAGTGGGAAGGGAAATTGTGGTCTCTAAAGAAGGAGGCCATCTCGTCTGTTCTGTGGTGGAACTGGTCCTCCTGGGAGCAGATACGGTGGAGGCGGAAGAATTGGGAATACGGGATGGCACTTTTGCAAGAGCTAGGATGGGAAGAGGTGTAATCCAGGTAGCTGTGGGAGTCGGTGGGTTTGTAAAAAATGTCAGTGTCAAGTCGGTCGTCATTAATGGAGATGGAGAGGTCCAGGAAGGGGAGGGAGGTGTCAGAGATGGTCCAGGTAAATTTAAGGTCAGGGTGGAATGTGTTGTGAAGTTGATGAAGGGCTTTTGCCCGAAACGTCGATTTCAAAGCTCCTTGGATGCTGCCTGAACTGCTGTGCTCTTCCAGCACCACTAATCCAGAATCAGGTTTCCAGCATCTGCAGTCATTGTTTTTACCTTTTTAACACAAAACATTAACAGCACGCTGTTCGGTCACTCAGTCGTGACATTGTACAACGCAGCGTTCCTGTGCTTACGCCCTTATTGCTCCACCTTGTGGTGGCAGCCACTTTTCAAATGCACGAATTATTCAAAACATACCTGATAATCAAACAATTCACTGTATGAAATGTTAACCCCTGCACCAGATGGAGACTTATTCAACAAAAGCTGTTTAACCCCCAAGAAAATGTACAAAACAACCACAGTTACAGGTCTCCAGCAACACTGCTTTGAAATAAGACACGTGTAGTGTTGGACTGGGATGGACAAAGTTAAAAATCACAACCAGGTTAAAGTCCAACAAGTTTATTTGGAAGAACAAGCTTTCAGAGCGCTGCTCCTTCATCAGGTAGCTAGTGGAACAGGATCATAGGACACAGAACTTACAGTAAAAGATCAAAATCTCATACAAGTGATGCAATGTATTGAACAAACCTAAATTGCTATTAAGTCTTTAATTACTTAGAATGGCAATGTAGGTTTTGATTGATTAATATGCAAATCCCAGAGCTTCTTTCAAGTCACAATCCAGAGATAACTTAAGGTTTTATAAAAGAAAGGTGACATCTCAGCTAAGAGAATAAATTAAAGATGTGCGGTTAGAGTCCGTCTGAATCAGAGAGAGATCAAGAGTGTGTGTGTGTGTGTGTGTGTGTGTGTGTGTGTGTGTGTGTGTGTGTGTGTGTGTGTGTGTGTGTGTGCGCGCGTTTGGGCGTTCTTGATAAAGTGTGTGCATGAGTGTGACAGAGTGCGAGAGGGCACATGTGTGTGTGCACGTGAGAGCAAGACAGAGCCTGTGTATGAGTGTGTAGTGTAGGGTACACTATACACACACAAGCACACACACATACACACACCCCCATGTGCACACCCTCTCACAGGCATAAGTAAGTCTATGGGGACAATTTACATTTACAGATACATTCTATTTTGTTCAAAAAGCACACAATCTGTAGGCAGTCAGTCCATTGACATTCTATAAATTCCTAGTTTGGAAATAGAACCAGTCTGACTGAAGGTTGATATACAGACAGACTCTCACCGTACACCTTTAATGCATTCTCTGACCTGAGCTGTCAATTCTTTTTGAAAATAAAGCGTTAAGTTATCTCAGGCTTGTGATTTGAAAGAAGCTCTGGGATTTACATATTTATCAATCAAAATCTACATCCCCATTCTAAGAGATTAAAGACTTAACAGCAGTCTAGGTTTGTTTAATATATCGCATCAGTTGTATGATACTTTGATCTTTTACCATAAATTCTGTGCTCTATGATTGTGCTCCACTAGCTACCTGAAGGAGCAGCACTCTGAAAGCTTGTACTTCCAAATAAACCTATTGGACTATAACCTGGTCTTGTGTGATTTTTAACTTTGAAGTAAGACTGCAGAGTCAGGAAACAAAACTTTCTACTGTCACAGCCAACAAGTATGCAGAAAACATGCATGCTGCATCATATATTCAGTAAGTTATAGGAGAAGACTGTGGAAACTTGAGTTTTTGTGTCTGAAAAAAAGGGATCTGATCAGAGTGCTACACACAATAAGAAAATAAATTTCAAATTAAATAGCAAACCAATAGGAAAAAAAACATTTAGAATTGATCCCAAGAAATTAATCTTCATGAAAAGGATAATGGAACAGGCTTCCTGAAAAACTAGCCAAACCAAAGATCTGGAGTCTCTTGTAGGGGGGAGGGAAAAAAAATAGACTTTGAAAGGTGGTGGTTTTGGGAATTTTTTTGTATGAATGACCAAAGATGGTTCAAATAATTTTAGTAACAAAAAAAAAAACAATTTTTGTTCCCTCTCCCCCCCCACCACACTGAATAATATCATGGGGCTGAACTCTCAATTTTCTACACAGGTTTGAACTACTGCATATTTAGAGTTAACAGAAAATAGACAGAAAAAAAAGAGTAGTTCTCATAATTTATACCAAACGTTATCCAATCAAATAACGCAACGAGGATGACAAGTTATTGAACGTACACAGCCTTCCACCAACTTTACAGCAAAACGAAGCCTCTAATGGAAATATCTTGTGGGATGAGCATGGACAAATATCAAGAATTAAAAAAAACACTAAATACAAAAGGATTAAATTCAAAGGGCTTATTTATTGCCAAAATCTGCACAACCAAACTTAGTTTTCTGAAGATGCTGTTGTCTATATTTCTGTTAGCTCCAGAAAAAAAAAGTCATTCTGAGCAGTTCTATGAATGTTCAGTATGGCAACTCTGCATGCTGTAAACACTTCAGAACAGATTCTGGATGTGTTTCAAATTTCATATTATAGCTATGCACTTTAGTTCCTGTTTGGCCTGCCTCAAATACTTGCACTTAAGACTACTGTCACATTGCCAACAAGGATATTGCATCCCTTTGTGCCCAAGGAAAAGCATTGTATGGACTCATCATTCTGGTCATAAATGTTTGATTATTCATTGCTTTGTGCTTTAGAATTTTGATCCTCCCTTTGAACTACAAGCAAAGATACTGGCATTTGTAATACACGGTTATTGCACATTTTCCACAAACTCCAGGGCTTTGACAGCTCTTAAAATAAAGGTTGTGTAGAGACAGACAGACAAATCCAATCTGATCCAAACATGAACATCCAAACGGCCTTTCTAGTCAGTATTACGTAATAAAATCATCTAACAATTGAACATTCCTAATTAGTGTTACCACTAAAAGGTTATGCTTGGATTACAATTTACTAGCGTCATAGGCTTACTCAACCACACTTTCATTCAACTAGTCTTTTCCTAGCATACTCTGGCAACGTCAAGAACAGACAGCCTATTTACTTTCGAAGTAATTTCTGCTGTCCACTACATGGCGGTAGCATAAAGATTAAAATCCATTTCAAATGGAAATTTTATATCTTACGAGGCACTTCCACCTACCATCACGACAAATATTTTCCTAAAAAGAGTTTCCTAGCTTGAAATCCTAATAACACAGAATTCCATAGGGAAGGAAGAGGAGAAGTTCAAGTTGGCTAGAGAAAAGAGAGAATCCATGACCAACCATTTCATTTCAAAATACAATACTATGCTGTGGCGTGGAAACTCAATGATTGCGGTCTCTTTCCCAAAATCAGAGTCTTGTGAAAGAGCTTGGCTTGGCCAATTGACTGATAATCATGATTTCGTGAAATATCAGTACCTCTCAAAACTTGCTCTGTGACGTCTACAAAGAATGCTCTGATGTACATTTTCAACAGTCACCGCCCTTTTCAAATATAGCAAACAGAAATGAACTTTTGTCAGAGACCTTTATCCTGTTATCAAAATTCCCCAGCTGTTTAGAGACAATGCTAAAATAACACACCCATATATTAGAATTAGAAGCATCCACCTAGCAACCAGGGCAAACAACACACTACCTGTTCTGTGGTGTTGCATAAACACTGAAAAAGGAACTGGCCATTTAGCTCAATTAACCTGTTTTGCCATTCAGTTAGGTCATAGTTTATTAGTACCTCAGATTATGAGCAAAAATTGAATATCTCAAATTCCTCAAAATTTCAACTGATCCAGTTCTCAGTCTTTTGGGAGAGTCAGTTCCTGATTTCTGCAACCTTTTGTGAAAGGAGCTTCCTGCTTTCACTCTTAAATAAAGTAGGCCCAATTTCAACAGTGTGCCCCTCTTGTTCTGATTGACACATCAGAGTATATAGTTTCTCTGTATCTCAAGCTATCATTTTCCCATGGAATAAAAGCCAGATTTATGCAACTTACCTTAAGATGCCGAGGTAGACTTTAGCCATTTGGCCCATTGAGTCGGCTCTGCCATTAAATTAGATCATGGTTGATCCGATAATCCTCAACTCCAATTTCCTGCCTTTTCCCTAAAACCCTCGATTCCCTTACTGATTTAAAACTGTTTATCTCAGTCTCAAATAGACTTAACAACCCAGTTGCTACAACCCTCAACAGTAAAGAATTCTACAGATTCACTACCCTCTCAGAATTAAATTCCTTATCTCTGTCCTAACTGAGCGACCCCTCACTCTGAGATTTTGCCTCTGGTCCTGCACTTTCCCACAGGGGGAAGTAACAATTCCTTCTTCACCCTGTCAAGCCCCTTAAGAATTTTATATGCTTCTATCAGGTTGCCTCTCCTTCTTTTAAATCCCCAAGAATAAAAGCCCAACCTACTCAACCTTGCCCTCCACTCTTGGTATCAGCCTAATAAACCTTCTCCGGACTGCATCCGATGTCAGCATTTCTCTCCTTAAATAAGGGGGACCAAAACTATTCACAATATTCCAGATGTGATCTGACTTGTACCTTGCATAGTTTGAGCAAAACCACTCTCCATTTATACTTGGTTCCTTTTCAGAAGAAAAAAAAAAGTGAACATTTCATTTGCCTTCTCGATTACCTGCTGAACTTAAATACTAGCTTTCTGTGATTCATGCATGTGGATCCCAAAATCCCTGAATGCTACAGCTTTCTCTGTTGAAACCAAATTCAAATTTTAGATTCTTTCTGCCAAAGGGTATGACTTAACTGGTCTATATCCCTCTGTAGACTCTTCTTGTGATCCCCTTCACTTGCCTTTCCACTTATTTTTGTGTCATCCAGCAAGTTGCAGTATAGTTTTGGAGAATCTATACTGTATCCTCTCCAAAACCAATATATCCCCCCTGAGATACGCTACCAACACTGAACACAGCACTCCAGATGGGATCTGACCAAAACTGTATAACTGAAGCACAACTCTCACCCTTTTGTATTCCAGCACTGTTGAAATAAAAACTCTGACATTTCATTTAGCTTTTTAATTTCTTTTTGAAGCTGTGCACTAGCTTTTAGTGACCTCATACAATATGAGGGAATATCATTCTTGGAATTGGGGCAAGGATGAGGCATGATCTTAATGAATACGGAACAAGCTCAAGGGCGAATGTCATACCCCTGTTCTTATTTGCAAAACCCTATTAGATGTTGTGATCGTGTATGTATACTTCTTTCCTTTGGTTCTCTCAATTAAAAAACAAATGTTTTTCCATCGCATAAAATAGAAAATGGAACTGGATAAAGCACAGCAGGTCAGGCAGGGTCTGAGCAGCAAGAGAGTCGACGATTCGTGCGTAACCCATCATCAAGTGTTACGCTGAATTGTCGACTCTCTTGCTCCTCAGATCCTGCCTGACCTACTGTGCTTTAACCAGTGCCACACTTTATCGACTCTGACTTCTCTAGCATCTGCAGTCCTCACGATCTCCTACAAATATAAAATGGACACATCAGGGCTAAGTATTCATAAGTCAAACAAAGACAAAGAACTGCAGATGCTGGAGATTTGCAACACACAAAAACAGAAATTGAAGAAACTCAGCAGGTCTGGCAGAATCTGTGGCATGAAAAGAGAGTTAACCTTTCAAGTCCGGTGACCCTTCTTCAGAGCTTTTAAGTTACCAAGTTCTACTGTCTAACCTTCCTTAATTCACCCACAATTCTGTGCAAACTGATTATTGGTAGCAAGGTAAGTCACAACTAGAATTCTTCAACGTGACACGCATAAGTAACAAATAATTTACCAAAGTTTGTAAGCTGTAATCTAGAAAATCAGTTGTTGCTCACATAAATGGGAACCCGCCAAATGTTGAACAAATGCGGACATGGAGTCCTTCTAAAATAAGAATAGAAACATTGAAGATACTAGCAGCAGGTTTGGTAGCATTGGTGGAGAGAGCTTAGATTAGCTATTACTGGTTACAGCTAAGTAGAAACTGTTGTGTACAACAGTGAAGCACTTCCAGGAAAGGGTATTGCAAAGGCTTTTGCATTTTCGCAGAAATTAGGTTCCTTTCAAAAGGCTTTGTGAATTTGCTCACAATCCTATTTCAATGATTTCCACACTTGAGGATCAAAGGTGTGTTCAATGATCTAAACACATTTATAATATTTTTCAAGTTTCCCATATTAACATACATATGTAACGTGCATATGAAAGCTTTCCTCGTGTCACCCAAGTTCAGGAGAGTAAGAAGCAATTATTGTGAAAGGAACTTGCAACATGAATGAATAAAGTACAAACCCCTTCTAAAAAAACTTTTCATTTTGGGTAGGATTTTCCTCAGGGATGCTTGTAGTTGCCACCAAGAAAGGTGCAATCTTGCTGAGGTGTCAATGGCAGCATGGTGGCTCAATGGTTAGCACTGTTGCTGCACAGTACCAGGACTCTGGTTCGATTCCAGCCTCGGGTGACTGCCTGAGTGGAGTTTGCACAGGTTTCCACAGGGTGTTTTGGTTTCCTCCCACAGTCCAAAGATGTGCAGGTTAGATGGATTGGCCATGCTAAATTGCCCTGTTGGGTCTAGGGTTATTCAGGTTAGGTGGGTTAGCTATGGTAAATGCAAGGGTTATGAGGATAGAGTGGATTGCCCTTCTCAGGTTCAGTGCAGACTTGATGGGCCAAGTGTCCTCTAAGTGTGCTGTAGGGATTCTACTCCACGATTCTAAGACAATTCAAGATCACGTTGCTACCTGCAGCCTTTCCATGTGACTTGATAGTTAATGTGGCAGGGGCCTGGCTGTAGATACATATCCATCCTTTCATCTAGCAGATGGCCTGGGGAAGGCAGTGGTCATTTTATAAATGAGTGTGTGTGTCTGGCATTTCAGTTTACTTCAGTGAATTTAATTGGAGCAGATTACTTTGTTGGTAGCTGTACTGCAGGGTTCCTCTTTCACAACAAAGAGACAATATTTTGGGGGGTGTTGGACAGTAGGGTCAGGATGGAAGAAAAATACAAGAAAACAAAATAATTACTGCATGACCCTAATTTTAAAGGGTGAATTTTCAGAGTCATTCTGTTGAATACTGCCTGAAATTTGCCAGTATCTTGGATTTCTTTCCTGTGATCTTTATGACCATTGTCCTCACTTCATTGCTTTCTCACACAATTGATTTCTCTCTAAGTTTTAAGAAACAATCCTTTCGTGTAAAAAAAAAACGTATTTAAGTTTCCTATGTAAAACATACCCACCGTTTCCTGAATAGATATCAAGTGAGTTTATGGCATATTTGGGATTATAGTGGTAATCTCTTTTGGATCAAGGTTCAAATTGTTTTTCCATAGTGGAGAGATCCTGGAATTATACATCCAAGGATGCATGACCAGCACAAGAGAATACCTGATTAGACTTTGGTTTTATTTATTCGTGGGACATGGACATGGACATGCCTGAACTGCTGTGCTCTTCCAGCACCACTAATCAATCACTGGCTGGCCAGTATTTATTGCCCATACCTAGCTGCCCTCGAGAACGTGGTGGTGAGTTGCCTTTTTGAACCACTGCAGTCCATATGCCGTAGATTGACCCAGAAAGCCCTCAGGGAGGGAACTCCAGGATTGTGACTCAGCAATAGTAAAGAAACTGTGATATATTTCCAAGTCAGGATCGTGTGCAACTTGGAGGGGAACTTACAGGGGATCGTGTTCACATCTAACTGCTGCCCTTGTCCTTCCAGATGCAAGTGATCATGGGTTAGGAGGGTGCGCCTAAGGATCTTTGGTGAATTTCTGCAGCACATTTTGTAGATAGTACGCACTGCTTGTGGTGCAAGGAGTGCATGCTTGTGGATATGGTGCCAATCAAGTGGGTTACTTTGTCCTGGATGGTGTGAAGCTTCTTGAGTGCTACTGGGCACCCATCTAGGCAAATGGGGAGTATTCCATGTCACTCCTGACTTGTGCCTTGTAGATGGACAGGTTTTAGGGAGTCAGGAGTGTTACTTGACACAGAATTCCTAGCCTCTGCCCTACTCTTGTAACCACTATGTTTATATGGTGAGTCAAGTTCTGTTTCTGGCCAATGGTAACCCCAAGGGGCAGTGGTCAAATCACCTGACTGGAGATAGTCACTGACAGGCATTTGAACAGTGCAAATGTTATTTGCCACATCTCAGTGCAAAACTTGATATTGTCCAGATCTTGATGTACTTGAACATGGACTGCTTCAGTATCTGAGGAGTTGCGAATAGTGCTTAACCTTTGTGCAATCATTGGCAAAAATCCCTACGTCTGATCTTATGATGGAGGGAAGGTCATTGCAGATGTAGCTGAAGATGGTTGGGCCTAGGACATTAGCCTGAGGAACTCCTGCAGTCATGTTCTGGAGGGGAGATGACTGACCTTCAACAGCCACAACCATCTTATGTGCCAAGTATGACTTCAACCAGAAAAACCTCTGGTTCTTATTCTTGCATGCTCGAGAACAAATCAAAATTCTCCATTTCTTAAAAAACTAATAATATCCTCATAACCTTGAGAGGTTTCAATTTGATTTTATTTGATTCTAGGTACCTTCTGTTTAAGCATAAAAGTGAATAGCTGTGCAGAAGTGTTAACTGCTCACTTTGAGTTGAGGAGAAATTGTTTGAAGTAACACAATACTGGACAAACAGGCAGAAAACTAGCCACCGGGATACATTAACATCAACTAGCCACAAAAAGACATGACCCACTCTCACTAGTATCCTTACATACAGATGAGGAAGGACACCACTTCAACTGGGACAACACATCCATTCTAGGACAAGCCAAACAGACACGCACGAGAATTCCTAGAAGCATGGCATTCCAACCAGAACTTTATCAACAAGCACATCGACTTGGACCCTGTTTACCACTCCCCGTGAAAACGAACAGGAAATGACATCACCACAGGAAATGGCATCACCAACCTAAGGAAACCTAAATACACAAATAGAAAGCAGGCCATACTGCCAGTGCTTCAGTTGGAGGCTCACTACTGATGTTACTTAGTATGGTGATGAAACACCTCGAAACAAACCTTCCAGCTCAGTGAGCAAACCGGCACCCACATATTTGTTGATTGTACAATGTTCAGCAACATTCACAATTCTTCAGATACTGAAGTGGTTTATTTGCAGTGTTAGGACTTTCTGGGGTAGTGCACTAGAAACCAAGTCCTGCTATTCCCAGAAGCATTGCAAAAGTTAAAGATTAAGAAGTATGCAGAATTCACTATTTTTGCCTGACTTTTTCAGATTTAGGTTGACAAGGCACAGACTGGTTTCTGTACAGTACTTAAGAATTGCTACTTAAAGTAGATTGACTCTAGCTGCAGAGAAACAATTATTATGAATACATATAAATCTACCCCTCATGCAAACTTGCTCTCTTCCCCCACCCAAACAGACATTTACGTGAAAACAAACTGTGGTCACTCAAAATGAGCGTTGTGAATAAGATAGTAATTCAGACAATACATACTGGAAGTAATTATGGGTGGAGGGAAAAATTAAAAAAGGCAGTTCAGTGGTCTGTGTTTCCAGGTGGTATGTAGTTGACTTTAAGCGCGTTACACCCAAAACTGCTAATGGTTGTATAGAAAACTTCAGACAGAAAGTTAGATTAGATTAGATTAGATTAGATTACTTACAGTGTGGAAACAGGCTCTTTGGCCCAACAAGACCACACCGACCCTCTTGAAAGATATTTTGTAAATGACTTTATTTTTGCTTGATGTAACTGTAACAAACACTACATTGAACAAACAGGCTAAAAACTAGCCACCAGGATACATGAACATCAACTAGCCACAAAAACCCACTCTCACTGGTATCCTTACATCCAGATGAGGAAGGACACCACTTCGCCTGGGACAACACATCCATCATAGGACAAGCCAAACAGAGACACGCACAAGAATTCCTAGAAGCATGCATTTCAACCAGAACTCTATCAACAAACATATCGACAAATGGGTGATCCCATTTATCACCCCATGAGAAAAGAATAGGAAATGACATCACCACATGAAATGATGTCACCACAGGAAATGACATAACCAACCCAAGGAAACAAACACAAATAGAAAGTGGGCCATACCACCAGTGCTTCATCCGGAGGCTCACTGATGTTACCTAGTATGGTGACGAAACATCTGAAAACGAACATTCCAGCTCAGCGAGCAAACCTACATCAAAGAACCTCAACATGAGCTACAAGTCTTCTCAAATTTCGCTATCAACAATTATCTCCACTTCTGATGTTATGGTGGAGGGAAGGTCATAAGGAGGCAGCTGAAGGAGATTGGGCCTAGGACACCAACCTGAGGAACTCCTGCAGAGATATCTTGGAATGTAGATGACTAACCTCCAACAAACACAACTCATCTTCTCCTTTGTGCGAGGTATGACTCCAACCACTGAGGTTTTCCAACTGGCTCACATTGACTCCAGTTTTGCCAGGGTTCTTTGATACACTTAGTCAAAGGTTGCCAAGCTGTCAAGGACAGTTACTTGCTTTGACTTTTAACCATATTTGAACCAAAGCTGCAATGAGGTTATGAGTTGAGGGGCCCTGGCGTAATCCAAACTGAGGTGCTGGGTTCCCTCATCATGAAGGATGGGGATATTAGTGGAGCATCCTCCTCTAGTGAGTTCTTCAACTGGCCACCATCATTCACAGTTGAATATGGTAGGACTGCAGAGCTTAAATCTGATTGGTTGGTGTGGGATCACTTCGCCCCCATCTTTTGCATGTTGCTTCTGCTATTTGACACAGAAGTTTTGTGGTTTCACTAGGTTGACACCTCATTTTTACATATGCCTGATGCTGCTCTTGGCATGCCCTCTTGCATTCTCTATTGAACCAGAGCTGATCTCCTGGCATAAATGGTAGATATGCCACGTCTTGAAGTTACAGATAGTGGTTGAATACAATTCAGCTGCTGATGGCTGACAGCACCTCATGGATGCCCAATTTTGAGTTGCTAAATCTATTCAAGTCTTTCGCATTTAGCAGAGTGACTGTGCCACACAACAGAGAAGGCATGCACATTACGAAAATGTGAGTTTTTCTCTACAAGGACTGCATTTTTACAGATTCTGTCACAGGTGCTAGTGGGACAGGACACACCTGGAAATGGTGGCATCAGGGACAACTTCCGTAAGGTACAATTCTACAAGTATGACCATCTTTGGTTGTTTCTTGACTTGTCTGGGAAACAGCTCTCTCCATTTTGACACTAATCCCCAGATGTTCGCAAGGAGAACTTTGCTGTCGTCATTTCTGGTGTCTAGGTTTATGCCAATTGGTCCATCTTCTTTCATTGTTTTGTTGACATTTTACAGCAGTTTACTACAACTGAGTGGCTTTCTAGGCCATTTCAGAAGTCAGACAAGAGTCAAATCGCAAGGCTGAGAGTCTAAAATCACGTTTTGGCAGACTTCCTTCCCCAAAAGAAGTTGGTAAACCACAATTGTGTGTAGCTTTTTAAATTCCAGATATCTTTTGATTGAATTCAAATTTCATTATCTGTCATGGTGGGATTTGTACTCATGTCCCCAGAACATTAGTTGGAGATTGTGGATTACATTGTAACGAGGGAGTAGCATTGTGGTAAACTGTTTGCATTTCTAAGTGCCATTTTACAATTCTACATTGTTCTAAGTATTTTCTTTGTAAATATGTATGCTCTATGAAATATCAGAGCATATATACCACCTACAAATGTTAAGCGAATGGTGGTGTAGTGGCAATGATAATGAATTGTGATCTTGAAGTCTTGACTAACAGTCTGTACCATGACACCTGGCAGAATTCAAATTAATTAACAAATCTGGATTTTAAGGTATCCTTAGTAATATTTTCTTCTATAGATGTCTCCTATATAAGGCCTGCTTTTTCAAAACTCTCCTCATGGATAACATTCCAAATTTTAAATGAATGCACAGAATTTCTGAACTAGGATGAAGTCAAAATGCTTAGTGATCACAAATTAGTCGTCTTAGAACAATCCTGTCTCTATTCAAATGTAGACTTATACCAACCAAACTTGAATCAGAGAAGCTTAAAATTAATCGAAGAGTTTGCTCTACATCTTCTGAAAAACTATCAAGTTGTAGAAAACTAAAGCACTTTAAATCATGTGGCTTAAAAACAATTTAATTGCATCACTAAGGCTCAAAAATACTCTGCAACAATTCTCTAATGCCCTCCTATATACGGAGTGAAATATGTCTGCATTTTACTTAGGACTTGCTTCCAATGATATGGTCAGGATCAAAAACTGTATCAGTTAACTTTTTTTTAAAAAAAGTGACTCACTAGACCTACTTGTATAGGATAGCATGCAGGCCAAAATTAAGAAAAAGCTTTTAATGTTGGTGGCAATGAATCCGCTCCTGCATTTAGCCAGAGATCTGATATTTAAGATAAATTTTTCATTGATCATTGTCAGTCACAATGGTCACTCAAAAAGAATATAGATTGGACTGTAATTCCAGATAATTCATAAAAGAAGCAATCTGAACCTTTGAGTTGGTCATTGTATTTCCAAATCATGCCATCTTCAGATTTTATGTAGCCCAGTATTTTACGTGGCCCAGTATTTTACTATATCTGGAGATTATTAAGATTGGCTTCCTCAGTTAAGGATCAAGTGAGAATAATCCTAATCTATAGCATCTTACTTTAGCTTGTCGCATTTGGGCAACAAATTGAGCATCAAATATCTAGAGAATGAAAAGATCAACACACAATTTACACAAGTAGGGATCTCTCCAAAGAATATGTCGAACAATTTTGATAATGTCAGAATTATCCTGAATTATATGAAATACCCGGAATACCATACTGCTAGCTTTATTACCAAATAATGAAATCCACGATAATGAGAACATGGTAAGTATCTGGAACACTGAAGCAAAGCACTGGAAGACAGTGGCACAAAGATCAGTAGATCAAAGATCCAATGTATGGACTGTCAGTTTAAGCATACAGAAGAGGATCAGAGTGACAGTGTAAAGAATATGGGTGAAAACTTGGAAAAAAGGAGAAGTTTCAAGTACCTGGGGTCAGTGGTGGCAGATGATCCAAGTATAGAAATGGAAATTAAACAACTGATTAGGTTTGGGTTTGAGTAATTGGAAGATATGAAGTGGCGTAATGTATGAAAGTTGGTCTTCTTATCATAGACTTCTTCTCTCCTGTACTTGCTGATAGGGAACTCAAGTGAGAATCTCAAAAGAAGCCCTCAAAAAAAAATGCTGTGTGCCTTGTTAATCAACCAGCATTATAATAATCCCCCCAAAAATTAAGGGGAGCAAAAAGTAGTCGTGAAAATTGGGCAGAAGCAGGGTAAAAAGTGACAACTACAGGAGCTTATGCTTTGATTGTTAACATTATGCTTACGGTGTTGAATATAGTGATCATTTGCTTTGAAGAATTTGAATTGTTGTCTAGGGCACTGGGAGAATTGCCCCGCTCTTCAAAACAAAATAGCATCAGGATCTTTTGCATTGATGTGAAAGGAGAAGGGGACTTGATTTAAGATGCCATTTGCACTAACAGTACAGCATGCCCAAAATTGGATGCTCAAGTCTCAAGAAGTAGGGCTTGAACATAATCTGCTGTGTATATCACAAAATATATATATATTATGCAATTACTACAGATGTCTCTAACCATGGTTTCAATTTTGTGTTGCCTATGTACAAGAACACTCTTGACCATCAAGTTTGAAACTCTCTACAGGAAAAGACAAAATTACATAAGCATTAAAAAATTCAGCTCAAGCAATATTAAGAATCTTTAATAGTAAATATATCTAGACAGCAAGGTTTAATCTCATGGTTTTGAAGGAGGTTCACCGGACTGAAAACGTTAACTCTGCTTTCTTTCCATGGATGCTGTCAGACCTGTTGAGTTTCTCTAGCAATTTCTGTTTTTATTTTAATCTCATTCAAATTGTCTTTGCTTTGCAATTAAAACAATTCCCAACTACAGGATCACTGCATTTTATAGAACTATCTATGCGGTTATGTAATGATCCTACTCTTCACTTCATACAATAACATATTCAGAAAAGTTAACTAAGCAGGTTGTTGTAATACAGAATGTCATTAACAATAAACCTTGTCCCTGGTCATGTTCGCATAGGATATCCAAAAAAAGTCAAATCTCTTTCCACTACAATATTTTACCTGTCTCATCAGCAGTTACATTTCTGGAGATTTGTGGTTTAACATGCCTCCTCTTTTCCCACCTCCCAACCCCCACCTACTGTATCCAAAAATAAGAAACCATATTGCACCTGGATTATAACTATGGTCTGTCATTTCTCTCTTTCAGAGCACACAGTGATATTTTTCAGACAACTGCTAATGTACGCTATGTCATACAAGCTGTAACAAGTGTAAAGATTACCCTGCATGGCAAGCTATCATAAGACCAACTATTCCCTACTACTCTGTGGTTTTCCTGCACACCAATCTGTTTAAATGTTAATTTTGCTTCCAAACCAGTATTGATGTCTCAGTCAAATGTACACAGATCAACAATATTTAATCTAAAAAGAAGAGATTGGCTGTGGTTGTGCAACATTTTTTAAATGAAAAAATTTGGCAAAACCATGCGCTGCAGGAACTTTGGAGAGACACACTTACTCAGATAAATTCAGATATCTACATCGAAGCATAAAGTTGCACTGCTTGCATATTTGGGTCACTGCAAAACAACAGAAGACAACAGTCTCCATTTTTAAGGTTTGTTGGTTTAAGCATTGGATATTCTGAATTTGAAACTCCAAAAGCCCCATTCATTTCATTTCTCAATACATGACAATGATTGGAAATTGTATTCATTTGCTGAATGCTGCATATATTTACATATTATTCACTAGTAGCCCCAAAGACAACATTTAGCAATTCCTAAATAACTTGCAATATACTTTCCACAAATGGAGTTTCATATTATTCATCTAAAGGTTAATTTGATATAAACAAATCTTTTTGATAAAAGCTTAATATTCTCTCTAGAGACCATGAAAATCTAAGTTCTCAATGTTTCCCTTCAGCTTTCAATAAAGTGTATCAATGAATGTGTCTGAAGTTGTTTCTATGATTAGGAGAATACTGGACTTAGAGCTCTGTTCAAAGTGTAATGATCGAACTGCTGAAGTACAAATAACCAAAGTCCTTGAGCAGTTTGATGCAGACAACTACGTGAGAATGTTATATGGGAAAACAAAGTGGGTCACAATTTTAAAGTGAGATTTGATGACAATTATTTTTCAAAAAGTCAGTGTTGAACATTCTGCTAGCAAGATAAGCTTGTTTATCCAAAGATATCAAATGCTCGGGAGTATGGAAACTGAAACTAATTAGAGCAGGAGAGATCTCAGATATGATTTATGCGTCAGGGTGATCACAAGACTCAACAGGTTGAGAATGTAAAACCAGTGCATCAAAAACAATACATCATTTAACAAGAATATTGTATATATTGCATGTAAAAATGAGGGGCTTACCACTTTGCACATCATTCTTCTTACCACAGTATTTCTTAAATGGAGGAGGGGAGGGATTGGAAAGTGTAGATGTACAAAGGGACTTGGGTGCCCTCATCAATCAGTCACTGAAGCCTAACATGCAGATGCAGCAAGTTAGCAGAAAAGTTAATAAAATGTTAGCGTTTATTGCAAGAGGATCACAGTACAGGAATATTGAAGCCTTGCTTCGATTACCAAGGAACTTGATTCTATTGCACCTAGAGTACCATGTGCACTTTTCATCTCATCCCAGGAAAGATATTAAAGAGGGAGTGCAATGAAGGTTCATCAAACTTGTTCTGGGGATGGTAGCACAGCTAAAAGGAAATAGATTGGGCAAATGGGCAGCACCGGTGACAGCAGACACCTTCAAGATGCTGGTACCAACAAGGCAACATCTTCAGCCAAAGCAGGACTCGTGGCTCAGCAGTAGCCTACCCTCGCAGCAAAGCCAGGGACTCTTAGTTGCGGGGCAAGTGTGGGTTCAGCGGCATCAGCGAAGTGGGCCCAGTGGCAACGGCTAACTTGTCACTGTACTCATTTGAGTACATGTGAAAATAAATTCAATTCGATGTATTTTCAGGAACTTCAAAGAATGAGGGGTGACCTCACTGAAATCTACAAAATACTTAAAAGGGAATAGACAAGGTAGCTGCCAGGTAATATTTTTCCCTGGTTGGAGAGACTAGAATCAGGAGGCACAATTTAAAAATAAGGGGAATGCCATTTAGGACTGAGATCAGGCAAAATTTAGAGGGTGATAAAATATTGGAATGATCAACCCCACAAGGCTGTGGAAACTCAGTTTATGAGCATGAGCATATTTAAAGTAGAGGTTGATAATTTTTAAATTATCAAAATGATAAAAACGGAGAGAGAGTGGGTAAAAGGCACTGAAATATTCACTCAGCCATGATTGTATTAAACGGTGGAGAAATTTGCATACAAAGGACATAATTTTGAAATCAAGGCAATCGTGAACTGGTAGTTGACATAGGTCAGTGAGTGCAGAAATAATGTACAAACAGGACTTGTTTCATGTCAGGGTTCAGTAGAGTTTTGAATCGGATTCAAGATTACACAGGGTATAAGACAGGAAGCTGAACACAACAGCATTGAAATCATGGAATCTAGAGGCACAAATCATGGATAAGCATCTTGTTCACTGCTGTTCTATTTTAATGCCAAAATACACAAATTCTTATTTTAATGGACTTATAATATAATTACAATGATATTTAATTACACAGCAAAAAGTTTTATTTATGTGTCAAAAATGAGCATGTAGACACATATTTTGATTCAACATTAAAATGGGATATTCACCATTTTTAGTGTAGTGGTACAACTCAAAAAGGAGAATTTTAAAAGGTTTCCCAGCAGAACGACTTTCTTTCTAGAAACTCGCAGCATCAACAGGGGGCATTATTAATATTCTGAAAACACGAGTTATTTTAAGGTACAAATTTAGCTTCAAACTTAGGTAGCTTGAGTTTCAGATGTGATGTGCTGTGATTTTGAGTATAAAATAAAACAGTCTCAATATATTTAGGAGAAATAGAATTTGAGTTAGAATACCATATGGACTTCAGTAAGGTGTTTGACAAGGTTCCCCATGGGAGACTGGTTAGCAAGGTTAGATCTCATGGAATACAGGGAGAACTAGCCATTTGGATACAGAACTGGCTCAAAGGTAGAAGGCACTACTTTTTGTCATTTATATAAATGATTTGGATGTGAGCAGAAGAGGTATAGTTAGTAAGTTTGCAGAGGACACCAAAATTGGAGGTGTAGTGGACAGTGAAGAACGTTACCGCAGATTACAACAGGATATTGTAATCAGATGGGCCAAATGGGCTGATAAGTGGCAGATGGAGTTTAATTCAGATAAATGTGAGGTGCTGCATTTTGGAAAAGTAAATCTTAGCAGGACTTATACACTTAATGGTGAGGTCCTGAGGAGTGTTGCTGAACAAAGATCTTGGAATGCAGGTTCATAGCTCCTTGAAAGTGAAGTCGCAGGTAGAGAGGATAGTGAAGGCAGCGTTTGGTATGCTTTCCTTTATTGGCCAGAGTATTGAGTACAGGAGTTGGGAGGTCATGTTGCGGCTGTACAGAACATTGGTTAGGCCACTGTTAGAATATTGCGTGCAATTCTGGTCTCCTTCATTTGGAAAGATGTTGTGAAATTTGAAAGGGTTCAGAAAAGATTTACAAGGATGTTGCCAGGGTTGGAGGATTTGAGCTATAGGGAGAGGCCGAACAGGCTGGGGCTGTTTTCCCTGGAGCATCAGAGGCTGAGGGGTGACCTTATAGAGGTTTATAAAATCATGAGGGGCATGGATAGGATAAATAGACAAGGTCTTTCCCCTGGGGTGGATGAGTCCAGAGCTAGAGGACATAGGCTTAGGGCGAGAGGGGAAAGATATAAAAGGGACCTAAGGGGCAACTTTTTCAATGCAGAGGGTAGTGTGTGTATGGAATGAGCTGCCAGAGGAAGTGGTGGAGGCTGGTACAATTGCAACATTTAAGAGGCATCTGGATGGGTATATGAATAGGAAGGGTTTGGAGGGATACGGGCTGGGTGCTGGCAGGCAGGACTAGATTGGGTTGGGATGTATGGTTGACATGGACAGGCTGGACCGAATGGTCTGTTTCCGTGCTGTACATCTCTATGACTATATATGACTGAGTTGTATTCAGAATAGGAAGCTTTTACATCTCTCAAAAGCCCAGAATATTTATGGTAATTGCTAGGCATTGGAGCTTTACAAGGTCCGCACATAAAGTCAAAACATATACTGTATAAATGCTTGAAAGCAAGAACAATCAAATAGTCGCCATGGTGTGACAGTGTGTGTAGTTGCAGGAGCAAACTCACTGTCTGCCAATACTGGTGCTCAGTTGGGTTTTGAACTATACGTTCCCATGAAAAGTACTCAAGGAAGGAGAAACAGAAAACTTTCAACCTAAAAAGTGTTTATCTAGAAAAATCAGGAAGAAACGAATTTGCTCAAACACATGTAATACTTTGTTACAGATGATGATTCAGGTCAAGGACTAATCTCAAAAATCCCTCACTGCAAAATTCCTATTTGGATAATTTAGCTTGTGATACCATCTATAGTAGTGATCACCAAATTCCACAAGGAGACCAAGAGGATAGATGCTGATCCTTGAAGGGATCTTGTGGTAATCTCCCATCTCCCCCAGGCAGGTGTCATTGACTAGAATTCAACGATAGCCAGCTGGAGATAAGATTTCCAGATATACAGACCTATTTAATCATTCCCAGCAGAATCCTAACAGCAATATGTTTAGCAACTACTGTGACAATAGTTTTCTCTTTAATTGTCAGGAGCCAAATAAAAGGCTGAGAGATATTTTCAAGATTGAAAGCATCTTCCTCAAATCTCTACAAATGATAAAATGTCCCACTTTATTTGTGACCCTCTTCTTCTTCCAAAGAAGCTGTTTTAAAAAAAAACTGATGACAGACAAGAGATAAATCAGTCACACCAATTTGGTTTTGTTATATAAAAACACATAGCTAGTCATGCTGAAATGATGCAGGTTAATTTGTAGTAACAAGCGACAGGATTACTTGAAGGGAACCACAAGCAGTAACACTCTTCTTCTTATCCTTGAAAACACGTACAACATTTCCCACAAATTCTACAAATGGCTTGTGAAAAAATACAAGGAACACAAAACATATTCACTTAAAATTTACTTCATATAGACAATTTTAATACAATCCTGTTAGCTGTGCTAATTCAATGTTACATCACCTATTATCGCCCATTCTGTGCCATTCCTACCCATCATGCACAAGAAGCTGCCTTTCTGTTTCAGTGCTACATTCACGTGCCACAGTTCTGCCACAAAAACACTTAGGAAAACTTGACGAGTAACGAATAAAGGTCACCCAAATAACTACTTTCCCTGAATTAACTTCAATTTTCTCCTCTGCACATTCAACCAATATTTCCACTTCTATTCCAACTACCCAGAAGCTAGCCAAAACCTCTGTAGCAGCATAATTTGTAATTCCACTTCTACTTCATACATTCTGAAACTGTTGCCAGACATCTACAAATGATAGATTGCAAACCATAAACACGTGGTTGTGAAGAAGTTGCAAAACAAAACTGTTCCACTTACTCCAGTTAATTCTAATTCAATTTGTTGTCACTTCTTCAGCCAGCATTTATCACTCATCTCCAATTGCCCTTGAGAAAGCTGTGCTGAGAGGCCCTCTTGCAGTAGACCTACAGAGTTAGGATGGGAGCTCCAGAGTTTTGACCAAGAAACACTGAAGCAGAACCAATATAAGGTGGAGAGATACTTGGGAGAAATTGCAGATTTGTCTGCTGCTTGTTAGGTCACAGAGGTCAAAAGTTTAGAAAGTATTTTCAAATGAGTTTTGGCAGTAACTACAATAAATCTTGAATATGGTACTCTGTGCTGCTACTATATAGCAGTCATGTAGAGGGCAATGTTTAAAATGGTAGATGAGGTATCAATCCAGAAAACTGTTTTGTCTAGATATATTGCACCTCAAGTGTACTATCCTCCTCCTGGCTTGTGCTTGGGTGGGGCAAAGAAAGAGGTATGCAGAGCCTGTGTATGCACAGAGGTACTTCACTTTAATTAGGAGAAAGTGAGGACTGCAGATGCTGGAGACCAGAGTTCAAAAATGTGGTGCTGGAAAAACACAGCAGGCCAGGCAGCATCCAAGGAGCAGGAGAATCAACGTTTCGGGCATAAGCCCTTCTTCAGGAATAAGGCTGCTGTGCCAAGCGGGCTGAGATAAAGGGGAAGGGGGAGGGAATAAGATAGGTGGAAGGAGGTGAGGGTGAGGGTGATAGGCCAGAGAGGGGGTTGGGGCAGAGAGGCCGGGAAGAAGATTGCAGGTCAAGAGGGCGGTGCTGAATCCGGGGGTTGGGACTGAGATAAGGTGGGGGGAGGGGAAATGAGGAAGCTGGAGAAACCTACATTCATCCTGTGTGGTTGGAGGGTTCCTAGGCGGAAGATGAGGTGCTCTTCCTCTAGGCGTCGTGTAGTCAGGGTCTGGCGATGGAGGAGGCCAAGGATCTGCATGTCCTTGGCAGAGTGGGAGAGGGAGTTAAAGTGTTCAGCCACGGGACGGTTGGGTTGGTTGGTGCGGGTGTCCCAGAGGTGTTCCCTGAAACGTTCCACAAGTAGGCAGCCCCTCTCCCCAATGCAGAGGAGACCACATCAGGGTGCAACGGATACAGTAAATGATGTGTGTGTGGAGGTGCAGGTGAATTTGCGACGGATATGGAAGGATCCACTGGGGCCGAGGGGGGAGGTGTGGGCACAAGTTTGCACTTCTTGCGGTTGCAGGGGAAGATGCCAGGAGTGGAGGTTGGGTTGGTGGGGGGTGTGGACCTGACGAGGGAGTGGTCTCTCCGGAACGCTGACAAGGGTGGGGAGGGAAATATATCCCTGGTGGTGGGGTCTGTTTGGAGGTGGCGGAAATGACAGAGGATAATATGATGTATCCAGAGATTGGTGGGGTGGAAGGTGAGGACCAGTGGGGTTCTGTCCTGGTGGCGTTTGGAGGGGCGGGGTTCAAGGGCGGCAGTGCAGGAAATGGAGGAGATGCGGTGGAGAGCATTGTCGACCACAATGGAGTGGAAATTGCGGTCTACTACAAACCGACCGACTCCCACAGCTACCGAGATTACACCTCCTCCCAACCTGCCCTCCCAACGTCATCCCATATTCCCAAATCCTTCACCTCCGCCGCATCTGCTCCCATGAGGACCAATTCCAATACCGAACAACCCAAATGGCCTCCTTCTTCAAAGACCGCAATTTCCCCTCCAACGTGGTCGATGATGGTCTCCACTGCATCTCCTCCACTTCCCGCACCTCCACCCTTGAACCCCGCCCCTCCAATCACCACCAGGACAGAACCCCACTGGTCCTCACCTTCCACCCCATCATACTCCGGATACATTGTATCACCTCCGTCATTTCCGCCACCTCCAAACAGACCCCACCACCAGGGATATATTTCCCTCCCCACCCCTATCAGCGTTCCAGAGAGACCACTCCCTCCACAACTCCCTTGTCAGGTCCACACTCCCCACCAACCCAACCTCCACTCCTGGCATCTTCCCCTGCAACCGCAAGAAGTGCAAACTTGTGCCCACACCTCCCCCCTCGGCCCCAATGGATCCTTCCATATCCGTCACAAATTCACCTGCACCTCCACACACACATCATTTACTGTATCCGTTGCACCCGATGTGGTCTCCTCTACATTGGGGAGACAGGCCGCCTACTTGCGGAACGTTTCAGGGAACACCTCTGGGACACCCACACCAACCAACCCAACCGCTCCGTGGCTGAACACTTTAACCCCCCCTGCCACTCCACCAAGGACATGCAGGTCCTTGGCCTCCTCTATCGCCAGACCCTGACCACATGACGCCTGGAGGAAGAGCGCCTCTTCTTCTGCCTAGGAACCCTCTTACCACACAGGATGAATGTAGATTTCTCCAGCTTCATTTCCTCTCCCCCCACCTTATCTCAGTCCCAACCCCCAGATTCAGTACCGCCCTCTTGACCTGCAATCTTCTTCCCAACCTCTCCGCCCCCACCCCCTCTCCGGCCTATCACCCTCACCTCCTTCCACCTATCATATTCCCAGCGCCCCTCCCCCAAATTCCCTCCCCCCTATCCTTTATCTCAGCCCGCTTGGCACACCAGCCTCATTCCTGAAGAAGGGCTTATGCCCGAAACGTTGATTTTCCTGCTCCTCGGATGCTGCCTAGCCTGCTGTGTTTTTCCAGCACCACATTTTTCAACTCTACTTCACTTTAATGTCTGGCACAAAATGATTGGATTCTCTCTCTGGTTGTAATGATCATTGCCTGGCTCTTGTGGCATGATTGTTACTTGCCACTAATCGGGCTACTCCTGGATATTGTCCAGATCTTGCTGCATGGATAATCATGGGCAAAATGAATAAATGCAAGTTCTAGCAAAACAATGTTTAAAATAAAATGCCAATATTGAAGGAACTAAACAGGCAATTCCTGAGTTTTGAATTTCACAGTTTTTCAAGGCCCATATCAAAGATCAAATAAAATTGACAAAAATACTGTACAGATCATTCAAAACCTTGAGTTTCATGCATAGCAAAATCTAACTGAAGCAGGCATCTATAATTTATCAAGACCTTAAAACACATTTGGCAAAATGTTGTTTCAGGATATAACACACCAATACATATATGGCAATTCTACTAACATCAAAACCTCCTGGTGTAGGGCTTGTTACAGTTACTGATCCTAGTATCACATACTTCAAATAAACAAATGTTAGTCAGCAACGAGGTAATCTCCCACATTCAGCTCAACGCCAATGAACTGGACTGGAGAGGAAAATTGCTTTCTTTCTTTTATCTTTTTTTAAAAAAAAAGCCATTCTCAATGAAAACAACAATTAGAACAAAGAGAAAAAAAAAGAGAAGTACAGCACAGAAACAGGCTCTTTGGCCCTCCAAGCCTGTGCCGTCCATCATGCCCTAACTAAACTAAATAAACAAACAAACCTTCTGCCCTTCTTTGGTCCATAGACCTCTATTCCCTCCCTATTCATGTAACCATCCAGATGCCTCTTAAATGTCGCTAACGTGCCCGTTTTCACCACCTCTCCTAGCAGTGCGTTCCAGGCTCCTACCACTCTGCGTGAAAAGCTTCCCTCGCACATCTCCCTTAAACTTTCCCTCTCTCACTCTGAACCTGTGCCCTCTTGTATTGAAACATCAACCCTGGGAAAATGCCTCTGACTATCCACCCTACCTATGCCTCTCATCATTTTGTAGATCTCTATCAGGTCTCCTCTCAGCCGCTGTCTTTCCAGTGAAAACAATCCTATCTTTTTAACCTTTCCTCAGAGCCAAAGCCCTAGAGACCAGGCAACATCCTGGTGAACCTCCTCTGCATTGTCTCCAAAGCTTTCATGTCCTTCTGGTAGTGTGGCAACCAAAACCACAGTCCTCCAAATGCGGCCTAACAAAGGTTTTATACAGCTGCAAAATAGTTTGCCAACTCTTGTACTCCATGCCCTGGCTAATGAAAGCAAGCAGGACATATGTCTTCTTAATCACCTTGGCCACTGTGTTGCCACTTTTAAGGAACTGTGGACCTGCCTGCCCAGATCTGTCTGTATATTAATGTTCCTAATTACTAGTGGTAGACTCTATAATAACTGTTGTCAAACTAGTCTAGTCCATATGTGGACTATGTTTTTTGATCCCAACCATTGTCTGCCTCTAAAACAATTTGTATTTATACAGTGCCTTTTACAATCTCAATGTCCCAAATCACTTTACAACCAATGAAATATTATACAAGCTGGCAAGGGAAACGTGGCAACCAAATTGCACAAAGCAAGGTCCATTAAACAGCGGTGAGATAATGACCAAATAATCTGTTTTATGATGCTGATTAAGAGATAAGTAACAGCACTGACACCAGAGTGAACTCACCTTTTCCAAAGGTACCATGAGACCTCATGTCCATTTGGAGGATGGACAAGGCATTGGCTAAATACGTTACCAAGATACGTCATCTCTGATCAGTACAGCACCCCCTGCCCACCTCCAGTACTGCACTTTAATCCACAGAGCCAAGAGAATGCTACCACTATGCTGAGGCTGACAACTGCAAAATTTATTTAGCAACTTTTAATCCTCTGTCAATACTATCCTTGATCTGCCAGCAAATGTAATAGGGTTCATTTGCCTTACATTTGTTTCTCTCTTTCTTCTTATAAGAGGGGATTGCATTCAATGAGGAAGACATAATGATTATTGCAGCTGGAGGGCATTGGGTGGGGTCCTGTTTCAGCAACCTTTAAGATCACAAAGTGTGAAGTGTGGAGCAACTATATGGTCACAAGATGTTACTGCATCTACATTATTTCATACTTAGCAAATTCAAGACTGTCTAATTTCAAAGATTTCACCAAACCAACTAGATAGGAAGGGTAGGCACCGTGCTAAAAATACCTTCTAGGGACTTTGATCACAGCCAGTTTGCATCTCACGCATCGGAAATGATGTAGTGGTTTCGTAAATTTTAATTAGTAAGTAATCTCAGACAGGAAACAACGTGGTGAAGGAAGCTGATATTCAGTCTCATCTTGAAAAATGAAACAGTACTTAGCAAACTTTACAAACTGCAATCACTTTTTTAAAAATTGTTTTTTGAATAGTGCATTATACAAATAAATATTTATTTAGTGCAAATGAGCAACTATAACCAATACCATCCATCACTGAATACTATTCAATAAGATTGTAGTCTCACAGTTTGTTTTAATCATGCTCAGAACACTTATTGTTCAATTTAATTTATTTATATAGTTATATGCATGTTCGATCCAGGAGCATAGTTCTCCTAAAATCATGTGTCAGTTCTAGAGGAATGTCAACAGCAGAACAAGCATGGAAGAAATGTTGTGAACAGCACAGCTGAAATATACTGTGGAACAGCAAGTCTGTAAAGTAATTTAACTATCTTGCAGTGACAGGATTAACTGTGGGATTTCAGTGCAATCAAAGCCTGCAGCACTTGAGCAAGGGAATGGATCAAGGGGCAGTTTTTGTTTGCTGGAAACTAAATAGCGTACCTTCTATATTACGGGTACTACATTGCAGGACCTTCCAGTTGATGTATAACACAACATTAGGCAGGGCAGTAGTGATGAAACACGCAGAGCAGATGTACAGAGCTATCACTGTATGTGCACGGTGACACCACCACCATAATAACTGCTTCCCCCTCCCTCCCCAGAACAACTGCCCTGCCCCAACCCCACCCAAACAAAAAGCAAGATGACTTTGCTGAAAAATACAGGTAGACTTTAGGCTATATTTGCAATAATCAAGGTAAGTAGCAGTTTTCTACTGATGCCTTTCAAGCCATTCAATATATATAAACTACAAAAGTACTGCGAACCCTTAAGAAATTCTCAGCAGATATAATTTAGAAATCACTGTCTTTCCTTTTTAATATAGTCAATAACAAACTACCAAGTTCAAGAGCTTAAAATGAACCTGAGCAAATTAACTATCAGGCAAACTACAAAGCAACTTCAGTTTGAGGGCACAAGGCAACAATTTTATTGGCAGATATACCTAAAAGGTTCCAAGACAAAGTATGAACATGAAAGGCAATGGGTGAAGCAACATTATATTTTAAATCATAATTGCAATGACCTGATGGAATAAATACACTGGATGAAAACATCTCCCAGAACGTTTGTGGGATGCTAGGTACTTGGCCCTGGCTTATAAAAAGGGAGTGAAGTGTAGGTAACTTCAAGAAAGTTATATATAATGCATAACTTTTTCCTAACATTTTGCTCCTTCCCCTCAAAGTGTTAGCTCAGGGAATCCCAAAGTGATAGCTGGAACCCGAAATTAGGTTGTGAACTGAAATTTTGGGAACCTGTGATTTCAGGCAGCAATGGCCACCAAAATAGCTGTGCTCCAACTCTAACAGGCTCCTGCTCTCACAGCACACCCCAACTCATTCATTTCTCACTGAAAGGTCCAAACAATTTTCAAACCTTGAATTGGGGTCACAGTGGGAAAAAGTTTGAAAGTACTTTTTTATCCAGTAAAACTAAATTCTACGTGCCCCACATTCAATATAAATGACACGAGAATCAAAAAGCAATTTGTCTGCTTCAAGTCACAGCTAGAGGAGTTACTCTAATGCACAAGTAGGCTCTTTGTGGTAATTTCTTATATCAGACTGCCAGGTTGGATCAAACCTAAGGCAAGTCACTGGAATTCAGTGTTGTTCACATTTGTTAAAAGCCAAAACTCAGCAAAAACAGTCTCTCAGAAACATTGTACTAGGCAATGACAGGATGTGGGGCTCTGCATCTCTGAACACTTCACACACATTTTAAATACATTACAGTCAGAATTTGTCAAATAAAGTAAAGTCCATTACCCACAGAGACAAGAAAATGCCTCCGATGTTATAATTTAAATGACACTTGTTCCATCGATGCCACATTCAGGCTTCTTAAACAGTATTCCTGTCCTAATGATTGCCCCAGACTGGCCATGAATAAGTCATGTCCATAATCAGGTGGATTAAGTATTCAGTTACTTGCTAGAGGGCAACTATTTCACTTAGCAGTAACACTCGGAACTGAATTTGCATAGCATTCTCACACCTTTTCCAGTCAACGAGGCAGAAAATACCAAAATCTAGGCCATTTTAGTACAAGGTAAAACAACTTAACCCATGTTTAAATTAAAGAACAAAGATATTATAAACGTAGTAGTATGGAAGACAGAAACAAGAAGTTAATTTACTTTCATCAACTTCGATTATTAACTGAAAAAATTTCGAAGTCCCTTCCTTGGATGGTATAGGACATAGTTTTGATACAGTTAGAGAACACTTCCTACCTAGATGGTCAGAATATGATCAACTGAATTGTGAATACAAGTTTCTTTTAATGCTATTTGCTTTGACAGAAAATTGTAACAGAAACTGTAAGATGATACCTTCTTAAAATACTGAAATACAAGTTTATGACCCCAGAGATTTCCTATGGAAAGCAAACCCCATGAGCCCAGAGCCGATCATTTGGTTACTTCCATATGGCCCATTGTTTACATGAAAATAAATTTACATCAGACACATCCCCTCCCCCCACCTTGTCTCAGTCCCAACCCTCGAACTCAGCACCACATTCCTAACCTGCAATCTTCTTCCTGACCTCTCCGTGCCCCACCCCCACTCCGGCCTATCACCCTCACCTTAACCTCCTTCCACCTATCGCATTTCCAACGCCCCTCCCCCAAGTCCCTTCTCCCTACCTTTTATCTTAGCCTGCTTAGCACACTCTCCTCATTTCTGAAGAAGGGCTCATGCCCGAAACGTCGATTCTCCTGCTCCTTGGATGCTGCCTGACCTGCTGCGCTTTTCCAGCAACACATTTTCAGATCAGACACAATCTATCAACATAACTTCTAATTCCTGATTTTATTTTGAAAGCCAGAGATCAAATAAAAAACAGCATATCTTCAAAGTAATCACAAAACTAGTTGTTTAAATTTAGCATATTTTCAAAACCTAATTCGCAAAGAAAAAAGCCAGAATGTATCAGTTAGGTTCAATTAATCTTACTTGAACAAAATTGGTATTCCTTATGATACAAGTGACTATACTTCAAAAGGACTCAATTGGTTGCCAGGTGCCTTGGAACATCAAAATTATGATAGGGTATTATATATTAGTGGGCGGCACGGTGGCACAGTGGTTAGCACTGCTGCCTCACAGCGCCTGAGACCCGGGTTCAATTCCCGCCTCAGGCGACTGACTGTGTGGAGTTTGCACATTCTCCCCGTGTCTGCGTGGGTTTCCTCCGGGTGCTCCGGTTTCCTCCCACAGTCCAAAGATGTGCAGGTCAGGTGAATTGGCCATGCTAAATTGCCTGTAGTGTTAGGTAAGGGGTAAATGTAGATGTAGGGGTATGGGTGGGTTACGCTTCGGCGGGGCGGTGTGGACTTGTTGGGCCGAAGGGCCTGTTTCCACATTGTAAGTAATCTAATCTAATCTAATCTAATCTAATCTAATCTAATAACTGGAAGTACCTTTTCTCTTTACTGGCAAAACAGTACTTATTTGACAGCTTGGGACATATCGCCATCCTTAATTTCTCTGCTGAGAACCAGAAGGTGGACAGCAGTATAAAGCAATCGCGATCAGCAGGTGATTATACATTTATAAATCATGGCAAAACATGTTGCAATAGTTGCAATATCCCAAATATGCCACTGACAAATTCCTCTACATGAACCCAAATAGCTTTAGCTCAATGGCATCACATTTGCCGGTTTGAGAAAATCATAGATAAGGAGCCAAATTCAAAGGCTGGAAAACGTAATCTAAGATGGTACTTCAGTGCAGTACAGAAGGTATTCAACCAATTGCATCTGTACCAAGTCTTTGAATAATCTATTCAATTAGTTGCATTCCCTTATTCTTTCCCCATAGTTCTACAAATTTCTCCAAATATATATATTCACTTCTCTTTTGAAAATTATGATCAAATCGCCTCCTACCAACTTTTCAGGCAGTGCATTCCAAAATCATTTGCTACATTTTTAAAGAAATTACTTTACATTGTAGGAATTGTTCTGGAAGCTCAATGAACGAAGTCAATAGTTTCTTGAATGTCTGGCTCACAATATAAGCAAGTAGCTTTTTCTTTACAGAAATATTCTACTAATAGGCAAGTAAAATTCAATACCTTAAAAATGAAACTGATTAATGATTTACTAAGTCACCAAATGAACTATTGAAAGCCTTCCGAAATCAAACCAGGTAAACAGATTAGCTGATTTTGAATAGACTGTTGGCAATACTTCTAAATTCCAATGGTCCCAGATCTGTTTTGTAACTGTGACCAACAGAATAAACTTAGTAAATCTGTTAAATCAACACTAGTCATTTTCTGCAAAAGATTTACTAAACTTTTCAAAAGATATTACAATGAGAGACTGCACAATACATGAAAACTGATGCTTTCAAAACGCCACAGCAGCTTTTAATATTGTCAGGATCTAGAATATTTAAACTAACTTGCCCCAGCATCATGTTTCTTTTCTTAGAGAGTAGTAAGGACGTGGAACGCACTGTCTGCAACAGTAGTAGACTCACTAACTTTAAAGGGCATTTAAATGGTCATTGGATAAACTTATGGATGATAATGGAATAGTGCAGGTTAAATGGGCTTCAGCTTGGTTTCACAGGTCAATGCAACATCGAGGGCAGAAGGGCCTCTACTGTGCTGTAATGTTCTATGTTGCAACTGTCTTCTTTTTTAAAAGGAGGGCTATTAGCACAGGACAAATTCTGTTTCTCCCTAACTATCAACAACAACTTTAATTTATAAACCACATTAAATACAGAGTAATATAGGATTATTAACCACAATAACTTACCATATGTTTTATAGACTTAAAGATAGATAGAAGGCAGCATTTTTCCATAAATCCCAGAAATTAAAAGATGTTGATCAAGTGTCCAGTTCCAGAAACAAGTGAAATGGGTACAATTTACTCCTTGGAAAATCATCAAGCTGATTTTCTTTTGTTTTATACAATTCATGGGCATTTTAAAAATTGTGATGCAGCCTGTTAGAATAGCAATTTTGCTGCAACCTTTTACAAGTAAAGTTACTGAAATAGTTTTTAAACTTGTTTGTCAGTTGACAATGAACTTCATATAGATTTGCTGTGATATTTAACTGCAAATATCAAAGCAAGTGTAATATAAAAATATACGCACAAAGTGCTGGTTCTGGTTAGACTAAATCTAGAATACTGTGAAGACCTTGGGCTCCCTTATCTAAAGGGGCAATATATTGGCAGTGGTAGGATTCCAGAGAAGATTCACTAGATTGTTGCTGGATATGGAGGGATTTTTTGTTTTAAATGAGGAGAGGAGACCTTATTGAAACAGACAAGATTCTTAGGAGGCTTGCTAGAATAGATGCAAAGGGGTTATTTCCCTTGTGGGAGAGTTTCAGACTAGAGGGCATCATCTTAGAATGAGAAGTCACAGAGTTAGGATAGAAAGTAGCGCATCTGTGGAATTGTTTACTGCAGAGGGCTGTATAAGCAATATCATTAAGAACGTTCAGAACTGAGATGGCCAGATGTTTAATTAGTAAGGGAATCAAGGGTTATAGGGATAAGGCAGGAAAGTTGAGCTGGGGACTATCGGATCAGCCATGAATTGCAGACAGACTTGACAGGCCAAATGGCCTATTTCAGCCCCTACATCTTATGGTCTCATCAAGTTAAAAACCGGGGGTACATGAACTTGAATGAGATAACTCAGTTGGAAAGAAGTCTGCTGTTGATAATTATTCTGCATATTCCTTAAAAACAAAACCCAGCTCAAAATTGAGCAATGCTATAAGAGTATTCAATGACTATGTTATAAAAATTGGAGCATCAGTCACACTTTGAAATGTCAAGTTATTGAGTTCTTGTGTATTAAAACAACTTCAAAAGCCATGGATACAGGAGATAACTGACTGGAAACACAATGCAACCAGAAGCAAGGGCTTATTTCTGTGACTGCCAGTTACATACATAGAACTAACATTATTTAGGGAGGAAAGCAAATATATTTACCTGTAGTAAAATAAGAAAACACGAAACAGTTATTTTTAATCTTAGAAAGGTGCCACAGGACATGATACAAATCTTCTGCTTCAAGAGTATTTGATTACTTTTTGGAAAAAGAAATCAGGATCTGCAACATCTGCAGTTGTTACTTGTGCTTGAATGTCTAACAACAAATGTCCTTCAGCAACACGTCAAGTTAAGAAAGCGGAGGTTTAATTTCATGAGCCTTACTTAGCTACTATTGTTTGATGAATGAAGAAGTTCAACCAGCGAACAAGCTAGAATATTCCAACACTATCTTGTACACGCAACCTGAGCTTTGCAATTCTCAGAAGGCAGTTTAAAGCCATTTACATCAAGTCTAGTGAAAGCCACCTTATTTCAGAGAAAGAGATTTTCTTTTAGAATTGCCAACTGCAGTGGCCATTCAGATAGCACACTAAGACTTGATGTCTGTAAGCCCCATCTCCTGCTCAGCCATGAAAATGTACAACGAGGAACAAAAATGCAAAGCCAAGAAACCATTGTTAGAAATATGAAAATGACTGCACGTTTAAAATCTGAAGTATCAAAAGTAAAATATGTTACCTATAGTAACTTTGAGAAGAACATTATAGTTATATTTAGGAGACTGTTCATATAATAACATCATATTACACAGATTTATCTATTTAACTGACATACTGACATATAGGCCCTTTGCGGTCTGAAAAGGAGGAGTTGATAATGAAGAGTAAGGAAGTGTAGAGCAATTAAACAACTACTTTTTAATTCTGTCTTCACAGAAGATACATATCTTCTCAAAACTGCTAGGGACACAAGGGCCTTTTGTGAAGGAGGAATTGAAGGAAATTTGCAGGAGTTTAAAAAAAAGTGTTGGAAAAACGAATGGGGCTGAAAACTAATGAATCCCCAAGGCCTGATAATGGTACCCAGGGTACTAAAGGTCGTGGATACATTGGTCATCTTCCAAAATTCTGTAGGTTCTGGAACAATCACTACAGATTGGAGGGTGACAAGTGTAATCCCACTAGTAAAGGAGGGAGGAACATTAGTAGTAGGGAAATGCTGGAGTCTGTTATAAAGGTTGCAATAACAGGACACTTAGAAAATACAAATGAATTACAAAGTCAAAATGGATTATGAAAGGAGATCCTGTTTAACAAATCTACTGGTTTTTTGAGAATATAACTAGCAGAATAGATGAGGGAGAACCAGAGGATGAGGTGTATTTGGATTTTCAGAAAGCTTTTGATAAAGTTCATATGAGAGGTTATTGTGCAAAAACATTTTATGGGATTGGTGGCAATATATTGCTGTCCAATTCTCAATTCATGCCAGACAGGAAACTGACCAGAAATAAATGGATAATTTTTGGCATGCAAGGCAGTGGCAATTGGAGTACTGCAAGGATCAGTGTTTGGGCCCCAGCTATTCACAATACAATATCAACAATCTGGATGAGGGAACAGAGGTTAATATTTCCATGTTCGCTGACAACACAAAACTAGGCGGGAGTGAGTTACGAGAAGGGTGTCAAGAGGCTTCAAGGTAATTTAGACAATTTGAGAGAGCGGGTAATACATGGTAGAGGCAACATAATGTGGATAATTTTGAAGTTGTTCACTTCCGTGGGGAAAAGTCCAATGACAAAGTATTATTTAAATGATGATAGATTGGGAAAACAATGTACAAAAGGGAACTGCATGTCCTTGTACAGTCATTGAAAGCAAGCACACGGGTGCAGCAAGAAATTAGGACTGCAAATTATATGTTGGCCTTCATTGCATTTTGAATACAGGAGCAGGGAAGTCTTAGTGCAGCGGTAGAGGGCCTCAGTGAGACCACTCCGGGAGCATTGTGTGCAGTTTGGTTTTCTTATCTGAGAAAATATACACCACCCACAGAGAACAGCAAAGGTTCACCAAGTTAATTTCTCAGATGACAGGTTTGTTGTAGAAGGAGAAATTGGTTCAGTTGGGCAGCTATTTACTGGAGTTTAGGGGGAATTTCACTGAAATGCATAAAATTCTGATAGGACTGGACAGTCTGGATACAGAGATAATGTTACCCCTGGTTTGGGGGTGGGTGGGGATTCAGAACAAGGGGTCACTGTTTCAGGATACTTGACAGGCTAATTTAGACTCTCACCAGGAGAAATTTCTTCACTCAGAGGATGGTGAATCTGTGAAATTTTCTACCACAGAAATTGTTGAGACCAAGTCACTGAATGTATTTAAGAGATAGATTTCTAGAATCTAAACGTCAAGGAGTACAGGGAGAGAGCAGGAATATGATGTTGAGATAGAGGTTCAGCCATGTTGAATGGCAGATGGGACTTGACTGATTGAATGGCCAACTTGTGGTCTTATTTTCTATGTTTCAGAGGTTTTTGCACTAATATTCCAGAGTACCCAATTGGTTAGCTCAGTTGGCTGGATGACTGATTTGCAATACAGATTGATGCCAACGCCAAAGGTTCAATTCCTGTACCTGTCATCTTGAAGGCTCTGCCTTCTCAACTGCACCCCTCACCTGAGGCATGGTAACCCTCAGGTTAAGTTCATCACCAGTCATATCTCTTGAGAGAGCGACCGACAGTCCTTTGGGACTGGGGTGACTTCCACTCGAGTTCAAAATCACCGAACACTGCTGTAAATGAAGAGCATTTCCTTGAGAGTGTACTTTTACTTGTCCAACAACTAGATAAATACCCAGATGTTGAACAGAATGCTTGCCTCAATTGGACCACATCACGTCATAATCAAATAATCTGACTTTGGAAGACCAAATAAGATACAAGGGTGGCCCAGGCTACAAACCAATAGACAGCAGTGAATACTGAACAGGTAACTAAAAATCAGCAGAAATATATTGTAAATACCATCATGATTAAGCCATGTACCTGTTGCATGTTTTTGTCATGTGCGAAATAGCAATTACATAAACAAATTAGAAATCAAAGTTTTCTTTCAATACCTTAAAGTTTTTCTGCATCCTTTCAGTGGCAATGTGGATTATTTTCTGTTCACTGCAACAATATTATCTGATCCTTTGTGAACTTTGCTACGATGGATTCATTCACTTTTAAAATTTTGTAAAGAAAATGAATTAAAAAAGAAACTGGAAGAGGAACAAGTGATGGAACAGTACAATTTCTTCACTCCAAACAGAAATGGAGATGGAGGAGAAAAACTGTAAGAAAGATAGGTTTAAAAAAATTCATAATCTTCTCAGGAACATGCATTTCAGATGAGTGTCACATGCTGCACTGGCACAAACCAGAAGTCATTGAAGTCACCTGCTGACTACAATCAATCACTGTGCTTGTGGCTAACATAGGTTTATATGGCAGTTTCAATTCTTTGGATGCCACTTTTGAAGGCCTAATGAACTAACAAGGTTTTTAACTTCACCTGGACATAGCTCAGAGTATTTATGAAATAATTGGTATGAATGATACAATGAAGCAACACTTCATTTTTGATCTGAGTTTCTCCTTGTTCAGGAACTTATGGGTTTTGCTGCATATACCCAAATTGCCCCTGCCCATCTCCCAGGGATCGGAGGAAGCACTTTTCATCATAGACCCTCATCATAACTATCAACAATCTGTACATATCACACACCCACCAACTTTTTTTTTGCTAAAAGGTAATTCAACAGTTCCCACTGTGCCAAGAAGGAAACCGGTGGCACATACTTACATGGTGAATTAGTGAACTAGGGTTAGCAATTTCTGAGAACTAGAGTTCTAGAAATCTTGGAAGAAAGCACAGCATTTAGTTTAAAAATGTGTTGTGTTACAATAGTTCCTTCAATGGCAACTAGGGTAGCCTCTGGTTTACCAATAATTTAAGTTTAACTGACCTACTATTTTAGATGAGGTAGAAAAATCGTTTGGAATTTAAGTTTCAGACACTGCTTTCATTCCATTTTTTGGCGAATACGAAGTTGACAACCTCTGATTTCAAAAGCTACCTCATGTAAAAAATCTACAGTGTTGGCGGGGGGGGTCTAAAAATGCAGTGGTGGTGTCCCTACCTTTGAGCATGGATGCCTCAGTTCAAATTCTACCTGCTCCAGAGGTGTGTAATAACATCTCTGAACAAACAAATTAGAAAACGTAAAAAGTTGAGAGAGTCTCCGTCATTGCCTCACTTAACTGTTAGTCCGACTAGGCAAAAAAGTGAGGACTGTAGATGCTGGAGATCAGAGTCAAGATTAGAGTGGTGCTGGAAAAGCACAGCAGGTCAGGCAGCATCATTCCTGATGAAGGGCTTTTGCCTGAAATGTCAATTTTCCTGCTCCTCAGATGCTGCCTGACCTGTTGTGCTTTTCCAGCACCACTCTAATTTTGACTCTGTTACTCTGACTGCCTGTATTTGTCCATTGTTTTATGATTATGTCGATAGAAAGCCTTTTTCTTGCTACCTTTCTCCAATTCATTACCTTCTCTAATTTCTGTTTACAGTTTTTCTACATATTCTAATTGTCCTTTCATTTTTATTACCCAGTGAACTCTAAATCCTTCTTTTGAAGCTATAAATCTGGTCTAACAATCCTTCAGGACATGTCCCCCCCCCCCCAAATCCAACTTACCTGATTTGCACATTTTTGATCTCCTAATAAAATATTTTGCTAGTTATTCGCTGTTCGCCATTTTTATCCCCCCTCTAGTCAAAGGTTCCTTTCCAGCTCATTTTGAACTGCCATACATGTTCATTGATCATGTGTCTTGGATCTTAATCTTTCTTTTTCTACTATTTTGACTCTAATCATATTGATTATTCTTTCGCATAAGTTTTCATTTTTGGATGGGCTACTCTTTTATTCAGAATTAGGTAGCGGTAAGGAAAGGCCAGGGAACTATAGACAGATGAGCCAGACATCGGTGGTGGACAAGTTTTGGAGGGAATCCCGAGCGACAGGATTTACATCTATTTGGAAAGGCAAGGATTGATTAGGGATAGTCAATGTGGCTGTGTGTGTGTGGGAAATTGTGTCTCACTAACTTGATCAAAAAACTCGGAGTAACAAAGAGGATTGTTTTGGGCAGAGTGGTGGACATGATCTACACAGACTTGGATGGGATGGACGGAAGGGTCTGTTTCCGTGCTGTACACGTCTATGACTCTAGAATAACTGGTATTTCCTTTGTTTGCACATCAGAAGTGATGCGAAAAACAGAATAAAGACTTGCATTTTATAGCACTATTCATGATCACCAGACATGTCAAAATGATTTACAGACAACAAAATACATAGTCATAAATTGTCACAAAATGGAAAAAGGCCCTTTGGCTCATCATATCAACACCAGTCATCAAGTACTTGTCTACTCTAGTCCCATTTTCCTCACTTGGTCTGTAGCTTTGTACACTATGGTGCTTCAAGTGTTTATCTAAATACTTCTAAAATGCCACGATGGCTCCTGCCTCTGCCACCCATTCAGACAGCTAGTCCCAAATACCTATCACCACAAAATAAAATTCTCAAATCCCGTCTAAATCTTCTGTCCTTTACCTTAAATCTATGCCTCTGGTTTGTGATCTCTCTACAAAATGGGAAATGTTTCACTCTGTCTATCCTATTTATGCCCTTTGTAATTTGAAAGACCTCTAGTCTCTTTTCAGAGTTGAAATGCTCCAGCCCAATCAACATCCCATTGATTATCTTCTGCACCCTCTCTACTGCCATAAATGCTGTGGCCCAACAAAGCTCAATCATAACCTCCCTGCTCTCATATTCAACACTTTGACTTACAAAGGCTGCACAGTGGCTCAGTGATTAGCATTGCTGCCTCGCAGTGCCAGGGATCCGGGTTCAATTCTACCCTCAGGCAACTGTCTGTGTTGAGCTTGCGCATTCTTTCCGTGTCTGCACAGGTTTCCGCCGAGTGCTCCTGTATCCTCCCAGAGGCCAAAGACGTGCAGGCTAGATGGATTCCCCATATGTTCAGGGATGTATAGGTTAGGGGCATTCGCCAATGGAAATGTCGGGTTGCAGGGAGATGGTTCTGGATGGAATGCTCTTCAGCGAGTCAGTGTGGACTTTGAGTCATAGAGATGTACAGCACGGAAGTAGACCCTTCAGTCCAAATTCGTCCATGCTAACCAGACATCCCAACCTAATCTAGTCCCATTTTCCAGCACTTGACCCATATTCCTCTAAACCCTTCCTATTCATACACCCATCCAGATGCCTTTTAAATGCTGTACTTCTGCCTGTTCCCACACAGTAGTGATTCTGTGAAGTATCCTATATGCCTTCAGGATCTGTGGACATGCACAGTTTGGTCTGTCTGCTCCTCTGTACTTCTTAGGATCTTGCCATTTGTATATCCCCTTAGCTCATTAGTCTTGCTAAAATGCATCACCTCACGCTTTACACAATTAAATTCCATTTGTCATTGTTCTACCCATCTATATAAAAAAAAACCAGAAGGAAAAAAAAAGGAGTTGAACCCCTCAAGCCTGCCCCACCATTCAAGGTTATGATTGGTCTGCCTCAGGCCTCAACTTCTGTTTCATGCTAGCTCAGCATCGCTGTCAGCATGATATTTTTTAAAAAACCTACCCTCTTCTTTGAATACTTTCCATGATCTAGCCTCCACAATTCTCTGGGGTAGAGAATTCCAGACATTCACTACCCTTCAGGAGAAGAAATTCCATTGCATCTCAGGTTTAAATGAGTGCTGCCTTATTCTGTAACCATGTTCCCACTTCAAAGATTTTCCCCCATGAGTTGAAACATCTTGTTAACGTGTACACCAAAGTCCCTCAGAAACTTGTAAATTTTTACAAAATCACCCCTCATTCTTCTAAACTCTAAATGAAAAACAAACCTAATCTGTTTAGCTATTAATAAATCATCCTGTTCATCCCAGGAATCAACCTAGTGAATCTCGTTTGAATAATCTCCAATGCCAGTATATCCCTTCTTAAATACAGGGACCAAAACGGCACACAGTACAGGTGCTGCCTCACCAACACCCTGTACAGTGGTAACATGATTTCCCAGATTTTAATCTCTAACCTCCTAGCAATAAAGGCCAAAATTCTAATTACATACTACACCTACATATTACTTTGTGTTTCATGCACAAGAATACCCAGATCGCTCTGCATTGGACATTGTTTGGAGTCTCCTCCCACTTAAACAATAGTTTGGCTTTTGATTCGTTCTATTGAAGTGCATGATCTCTCACTTTCCAACATTAAACTCCACCTGCCAAGTTTTGCCCACTCATCCATAAGCCCTGCAGATTCCTTAAGTTGCCACCATAACATGCCCTCCCACCTATTTTTATATCACCAAATTTGCAAACATTACACTCTGATCTCCTTAATATCATTATAATAGAGGCCCTAAGACTGATCCTTGAAGCACTACACATAATATGCTGTAGTCTAAGGCTTTCCACTTTGCTATTTAACACACCACCAATTTTCACATCTGCAAATTTCCTGAGCAAGCTTCCTACATTCACATCTAGATCACGAACATACAGCAAAAAAGCAAGGGACCCAGCACTGAACCCTGCAGTACACCACTGGACATGTATTCCAGTCATAAAAAACAACCTTCAACTATCAGACAATTTTGCACACAATTTCTTGAGCCCCATGGGCTCTTACTTTCCCGATCAGTCTCCCATGCAAGACCTTGTCAAAAAGCTTCACTGAAGTCCAAATAGACTGCATCCAGTGCGATACCCTCACCCACACATCTGGTCACCCCTTTGAAAACTTATCAGATATGAAACAAATAAACAGAAATTGCTGAAGAAACTGAGCTGGTCTATAGCATCTGTGGAAAGAAAACAGTTGACGAAGGGTCAATGAATGCGAAAAACTTTTTTCTCTACAGTTGCTGCCAGACCTGATGGGTTTTCCCAGCAACCTCTGTTTTTGTTTGTTTCAGATGTCCAGCAACCACAGGTCTTTGTTTTACCAGGAATGAGCTCCCCCCCCGACAAATCCATGCTGACTATCCCGGATTAATGCTTGCCTAAGAGCCCAACATATCAGTGCAAAAGAGAAGGATGAAGCATTTACAGCAATCTGCAGCGAGAAAAGTGGTGCTTGGATGATCCATTGCAGTCTTTTCCAGTGGTCCCAAGCAATACAGATACCAGTCTTCAGTCAATTTGATGCACTCTATGTGATATCAAGAAATGGTTGGAGGCACTGGATACCGCAAAAGTTATGGACCCTGACAACATTCTGGCAATGCTGCTGAAGACTTGTGCTCCAGAACTTGCTGTTCCCCTAGCCATCTATTCTAGTACAGTTACAAGACAGGCATCCACCCAATAATGTGTAAAATTGTCCAGGGCATTGCATGTCAATACCAGATCTCACTTGGGAACATAGTGTGCCAATGTCTTCGAGGATGACAGCTGTTTCTCCACTTCCCTGAAAGCGACGTCTTGGCTATGCAACCATTTCCAAGGCTGACCCTGTTTTATGATTTGGACATGCTGGTGTTGGACTGGGGTGTACAATGTTAAATATCATAACATCAGGTTTTGGTCCAACAGGTTTATTTGGAAGCACTAGCTTTGGGAACGCTGCTCCTTCAGGTGGTTGTGGAGTATAAGATTGTAAGACACAGAATTTACAGCAAAAGTTTACAGTGTGACGTAACTGAAATTATACATTGAACAACACCTAGATTGTTTGTTAAGTCTCTCATCTTTTAGAATGAACATGTTGGTTTCAGTTCTTTCATATGCAAATCGCAGAACTTTTTTAAAGTTACATTCTTCAAGTGAACTTTAACAATTGGTGTCACGTCAGCCCAGATAATGCATTTAAGGTGTGAGGGTCCTATGTGAGACTGTGTGCCACAATGTTCAGACTGATTCTAATCTAAAAAACAGATTTACAGAATCTTACGTGGATTCATGCAGTTTTTGAGCAAAATAAAATGCAATGCTGCAAGTACAAATTCACCCCACAAACTTGTGTGTGTGTGTGTGTGTGCGCGCATGTGTGGTGGAGGTTATGAGTGTCTGTGAGACAGTGTGTGTATGCATGAGTGAGAGTGTAAAGGCTCTAAGTGTGAGAGAGTACGTGTGTCCGTGTATGTGTGAGTATATGAGAGAGCGCTTGTGTATGAGAGAGGGTGCACGTCTGTCAGAGCGTGTGCGTGCGCATCTGTTGGAGTCTGTGCGTAGTGCAGTGGGGTCACCTGTTGTGTGACATGAACCCAAGGTCCCGGTTGAGGCCATCCCCATGGGTACCGAACTTGGCTATCAGCCTCTGCTCGGCCACTTTTTATTGTTGCCTGTCCCAAAGTCCTGTTTGGAGGATGGTCACCCGAAGGTTTGAGGTCGAACATCCCAGATCGCTGAAGCGTTCTTCAACTGGGAGGGAACATTCCTGTCTGTTGATTGTTGTGCAGTGTCAATTCATCCACTTCCGTAGCCTCTGCTTGGTCTCACCAATGTACCATATCTCAAGGCATCCTTGCCTGCAGCATATGAGACAGACAATGTTGGCTGAGTCACAAAAGTACCTGCTACATACATGGTGAGAGGTGTCCCCACGCGCAATGGTGGTATCAGTGTTGACACTCTGACACGTCTTGCAGCGTCTACCACGACACGGTTGCATGATGTTGTCCTGAAAGCCAGGCAGTTTGCTACGAACAATGATCTGTTTGAGGTTTGGCGGTTATTTGTGGCAAGTAGTGGAGGCATGGGGAAGGTCTTGGCGAGGTGCTCATCCGCATTGATAATGTGTTGCAGGCTGCGAAGACCCTGTTTAAAGAGTTGATGCAAAGATGCCAGGATAGAGGCCAGGTTATGTTCAGGTTGTAAGTTTGGGTTTGTTGTTTAGGAATCAGCAGACTGTGTTTATTGTGTACCTGTTCTTCTTGAGTATGCTGTATAGGTATTTTTCTTCTGCTGCTTGTAGTTCCTGGTGCTGCAGTGGCCAATTTAAATAATGTCCAAACAAGCAGACACAAATCACCCAGAAACTCTAGCCACATTACCATCCAAAGACATCTCTGAAATGATTCCCGGACTACTCTGACCCCTTGACATCATGTCAGCCCACAAACCTACAACACACTTAAAACAGTAGCTGATGAACCTAAAAGACCCTATACTGACAACCAGCAAAACGAATGTCACTTACTAAATACCATGCAAGGACTGTAACAAACATTACATCAGACAGACATACAGGCAGAAAACTAGCCACTAGGATACATGAACACCAACTAGTCGCTAAAAGGTATGACCCAGTATCACTAGTATCCTTACATACAGACAAAGGACACCACTTTGACTGGGGCAACAGATCCATTCTTGGACAGGCTAAACACACACAGGAATTCCGAGAGGCCTGGCATTCAAACCAGAACTCTGTTAGTAAACACATTGACTTGGACTCCATTTACCAACCTCAGAAAAAGAACTGGAAATGATATCACCCACCTTAAGAGACTAAGACACAAAAATGGAAAGCGGGACATAACACCAGCGCTTCACCAGAGGGTCACTGATGATTTTATCTAGTATGCTGACGAAAAGTCTGAAAACAAACTAGCCTGCTCTGCAAGTAAACGTACAATCTGTACCTCAACTTGAGTTACAAATCTTCTCAAAAATCACAAAGCCAGGTTACGTATTACCTTTCTGGAATAATTTACCAGCCCAAGGAAGGTCCTAAGCTCTGGTGCAGACATGGGGGCCAGGGCACGTTTGATCGCAAGCAAAGTCATCTCCAACACTGTAGCACTCCCTCGCCCTGCCCTGTAAGCATAGATTTTTTTATGCCACAACCTCCGGAGTGGGAATTGAATCCAGACGGCTGGAGTGCTACACACTGAACAAAAGTTAATATTGTGCTTTGAACACCAGGCAGAAAAAAGTCCTTTTTTCCACTACAAGCATTATTGCAGCCTATTTTTGGGTTATTAGAATTCATTATAATTCTAACATTTTTCACATTCTGGTTGTCACAAATATGGTGGACCAAAGGGCATATTCCTGTGCTGTACTATTCAATGTTCAAACTCCCAACTGATTTCAAATTTCATCCTTACTTGCCACTGTCTGTAATGTATTCCCACTTCCCTTCCAAGCTTATGAAGTTGTAGAATCAGTTTCTAGAATTCACTAATTAATCCTATTACAAAGAAGCCGTTTTTATCGTACTAAAACCCTGTGACATTAAATAGACTGTTTGAAAAAAGTAATTATAAATTAATCTTTAAAATCAAGAGACAAACCTATTGCAAATTGAAGGTGCGTTCAGTTTGGGGCGTTCAGGTCACAGAAAAGCAAACTAATACACAATAAATGCACTGTTATTGATTTTCACTCACCCTTTTGATTTTGCTTTTTAGCCATCTCCGTTTTCTTTTTTTAAAAAAAGTTTGCTACTGAGTTCGACTTGATAAACTGGACCCGGTAATCAACGTCTTCCCTCCTCCAAGCAGATATACTTTGCGTTAAAGATCCTCACCATTCAGCAGTCTCTGGGACTTCTCTTGCAATCACTATAAATCGATAACAATGAATCAGATTAATTTTGTTCAATATAGTGCAGACTGTCAGAAATCTTCAAGAAAAAGTGATCGCTCCCCCGTCTTCCGTTTCCTTGCTAAGACTTCAAAATTTACGAAGTCAGAGACGCAAGTACCTTTCAAAGAAAAATCAGGACTTATGAATGTAATTACGGAAAACGGCGTATTCGTCAGTGGATGGAAGGAGAAGCTGTTTCTCAATCACAAAGCCTTTCTTTGTGGGGACGATTCTGCAGAGGGGCCCAGTGATCAGTCAGCTCTTTGGGTCTTTTTGTCTCAGAATTCCCTCCCAACGCAACAAATAAACCTTGCAGTCAGTGACCAGGTTTCCCTCCTTTGCCTGCAGTTGCTTGTTTTTATTTTTTCAAACTGGAGCGATCCAATAATAAATCCTTTGTCCTCTCTTTCTCTCAATCCCCTCTCTTCATTAAAACAGCCAGGTGGTCAGCCTGATCTCAACAGGACTGGTCTTGCAATCTCAGAGAAGCTGAGCAACCCGAGATTTCCTGTGAAATTCGTCTCGCAATTCTCCCTCCCACATCTTCCCCCACCTGGTGACTTTCCAATATTTTAGACTAAAGAAGCAGTATTAAAGAGTTATTTTAATAAGGACTCTAAAGATAGGTCAGAGGTGAACCTCCTTCAGGAAAAACGACCACAATAGCATTTCTCGAACTGAGACCGCAACAAAACTCTGAACAACTCAGCGCCGCCGCTCACTCCCAACACGTCACTTCCGGCCGGGCAGACGACTCACTGGCGGAAAAACTCGAACAATTCCGAAAGCAACTCGGCAACTGAGAAGACCGAGCCGAATTAAAGGTGCCGAAACAAAAAATAGTGGAGGCGAAATGAATTGAATGTAACTCAATCTTGAATTATTTAATTGACAAGTTACTTTAGCTTGTATTAACGATTGTATTAATGAGTAACATAGACAGTCTTCATTACAGAACAAAGTAACACCACGAATTGCCCAAAGGATCTGGAAAGTTCCAGAATGTTCAGTTGTGCTAATTGTTTCGCAAAAGTCTGTAGTCAAGATCAGATTAACGTTGCAGGTGAAGTTCTTAGACTTTTTAAGGATTTAAAAAAAATAAATGCACTTATTGAAAACGTACTGATTATTAAAGATCGCTATCGTCCTCAAGAGTGGCCAGTCAAAAAGTGTGGTCCTGGTAAAGCACAGCCAGTCGGGCAACATCCGATGAACAGGAGAGTCGACCTTTCAATCACAAGTTCTTCATCGCATTCCTGATCTGCTGTGCTTTTCCAGCACCAATACTTACTTTCTCCTCAGAAGTAGGCAGCTAATTCTGCCGAAGAGCAGCGCCACCTGCTGCGGTTTAGTACAGATTAAGCCACGTTTTCCAAGTTGTCGAGCTCAGTTCAAATCGGCCAAAAGTACTTTTTTTACTCCGTTCATTGCTGAACCGAATTTCCCTTGCACCGAGTATTGGTCAATTTACACCCGCTTTAGAAGGGTCTCTCGTCGGCAGTGTTTGTAAATGATTAGACCCCTTCCGGAATACTGAATCAGTTCTGGGTACTTCATGGAGAATACATTAGCCAGAGTAGGGTTGCAGCACAGATTTACCAGAATGATACCAAGATTTAAATTTGAAGGGAGATCGTTTAATCTTTCTTTGTTTTTTACTTGAGTGTGGAAGACTAAGAATTGATCTAATCGAAGTATTTAAATTGATAAAATAGTTCAGTAGGGTAGATAAAGAAAATATTTCCTTTGGTTGGAAATCCATATCAGGAGGGCATAATCTTAAAATTGGAGCCAGCCCATGCAGGGATGTTATCAGGAAGTATTCTTCACCCAAAAAGAAACCTGGACCTCTCTTCCCTAAAGATTTTGAATGTTAGGTGAATTGATTGTTCAAGACTAAATAAAAACCAAAAGAACTGTAGATGCTGTAAATCGGAAACAAAAACAGAAGTTCTTGGAAAAGCTTAGCAGGTCTCTCAGCATCTGTGAAGAGAAATCAGAATTAATGTGTTAGGTCTGGTGACCCTTCTTCAGTCAGTTCTGAGTAAGGGTCACCAACCTGAAAAGTTAACTGATTTCTCTGCACAGATGCTGCCAGATCTGCTGAGCTTTTCCAGCAACTTCTGTTTTTGTTTTTGACTGTTCAAGACTCCTGTTGGATGTATTCAAATTTTTGTATTATCCCATTCTATCTTTAGATATTAGGGTAATCTGTTATTAACAATCTTATTACTGTAGGTCTCCCTTAAATAACTTGATTTCCGTCTCATTATAATGTTCTTCCAATATGATAATTAGATTCCTTATTATTTCTCAACTGAACACAGGCAGGTTGTCTTTCATCATACAAATTCTTATTAAGAGTTTATTATGTAACTGCAAGTTATTCCTTTCCTTTCTTAATGTCTCCCCTTATGCTGTCAGAGAAATTTCTCCCTTGAGCTTGATAGATTAAATGCACCCGCTCTCTCGCCCCTTCTCTTGCTGCTCTCTCTTGCCACCCCTGTCTCACTCCCCTCTCTTGCCCCCATCTCTCACTACCCTCTCTCGACCTCCTATCTCGACCCCCACTTGCACCCCCTCTCTCTCCCCCTCTCTCGCACGGCTCTATTTCTGGTGCCAAAACTACTGCTTGAGCCTATATTCGTCAGTTGCTTTGATCAACTTTCTTGTTAACTTATTGCACAACTGTATTACATTCTGCATAACAAAGTCCTAACCTTTACCTTGACAATAATCATTTTGCTCAGAGTACACACCTTTAACATTATAAGCATTTTAAAAAACTTCATAAAATACTGACTGACCTTTGCCGTTTGTGACATTTTCCAATTTTATTCCTGTGGAACTGTACCTCGTCCAAGGGCAACATTAGAGAGAATATTGGTGAAGAAAATAAAACTGCAGTTCCTTCTTTGGGAAGTTCTCTGCAACTTATATATGGGACAAGATCCAAATGACTTGAGTCAAGTGTGCATACAACATAGTGTCGTATCCATTTTGACTGACTTGTAAACAATATGATAAACAAGCACCGAAAATAGGGAGCAGGACTGGACCATATGGCCTGTTAAGCCTGCCCTGTCATTCAGTATGTTCATAGCTGGTCTTGGACATCAACTACACTCTGCTGATGTATCCCTTAATCTATCCCAACCTTAAAACAAAAACAGAAGTTGTAGGAAAAGCTTAGCAGGTCTGGCAGCATCTGTAAAGAGAAATCAAAGTTACCGTTTCAAGTCCGGTGACCCTTCCTCAGAACTGATGGTAGTGAGGAAAATGTTGGTTTTTAAGCCTAAAAAACCTAAGCAGTCTTAGTTAATCAACTCTGATTTTTAGAGATGAGGCTCTAGTTATTTGCTTTTCAATTAATTAAAAGTTTTGTAGATTTTCAATGAATAGTGGTACTGCTGTATTATGGTCTCTGTTAATAGTCTCACATAGTGACATTAGACAGTTAAGACTTAATGAGCAAAAATTATAATGGTACATGTATCATATATAACATTTGTTAAGTTGGTTTTTTTATGTGATGTAGTGTTTAGTGAATATGTCAGTATCTGATGTCAATATGAATTTTAATTTACAGTACTACCATTCCAGTACTTCATTCCTGAAGAAGGGCTCATGCCCGAAACGTCGATTCTCCTGCTCCTTGGATGCTGCCTGACCTGCTGCGCTTTTCCAGCAACACATTTTCAGCTACCATTCCAATGTGGTGCTATAGACATTTAGGTCCCATGTTACAGTGCTGTTTATTATCCTCACACCACAGCTATTCTGCCTGTATCTGCACTATTCAGTATTTGGTCACACAAGCACACAAATATATCAACAAAGTCTTCAAGCTATGTAATTTGAAAATTAACAAATTAATCAATATCTGTCTGTGAATTAAGGGCAGTGATTTGGTTTCAATGTTCTGCTGATACTCATGAACCACTCAAGCACTTTTGTCAATTTTTTTCTTTAAATTTTTTTATATCCAGAAGTGCTTTCATACAATACTGAATGGTTTTTTTTCACCACCATCACCTGTGTTACTTTTCAACATGATCCACCACAAATAAATCATGTGTTTCTAATTAATCAGTTTACCTGAAAAGTCCATCAGGGGCAGTTTGTCAAAGTTTATGGCATAACCAAGATCATTTGACTTAATTATTGGAGCTGTGCAGTAGATTTGATAATCCCCTTTCATCTCTGGGACCTTGTTTCAAATCTATTTCAGACCATGGAATTAAAGTCTCCTTATTTATTAGCTATATACATTCAATGGGAAATGTGTCTGTGTGATCTCAACCCAATATATAATTGTTGCATTCACTGAACTAATCACTACTATGATAATCACAACTATTTTTTCCTTTTTTAAGTCATGGTTTAGCCAGGCCAGCATTTATTGCCAATCCCTAATTATCCTCAAGAAGGTGATAAGACTATAAGATATAGGTCCAGAAGTAGGTTATTCAGTCTATCGATTCTACATCATTCAATAAGACTGTGACTGACCTGATAATCTTCAATGCACTTTCCTGCACTCTACTCATAAACCTCAACGCCCTTATTGATTAAAAACCTGTCTATCTCAGCCTTGAGAAATTGTACGACTCGCCAAGTACATAAGGTCTAGGCAGTTAAGAACAGAACGGGCCCTGGGGGAATATCGGAAGAGTAGGACAAGTCTTAAACAAGGAATCAAGGGTCTAAAAGGGGTAATGAAATAACTTTAGCAAGCAGAATTAGAGAAAATCCCAAAGCATTTTATTCTTATATAAGAAGCAAGCGGGTAGCTAGAGAAAGGATTGGTCCACTAAAAGATAATGAAGGAAGTTCGTGTGTGCCGAACCTGAGCGAATGGGTGAGATTCTGAATGATTACTTTGCATCAGTGTTCACTGAGGAGAGGAACATGAGGAATCTTCAGATTAGAGATAGAAATTTGATTAGTCTGGATCACGTTGGCATAAGTAGGGAAGATGTGTTGGGTATGCTAGAGGTTATTAAGGTGGACAAATCCCCAGGACCGGATAGGATCTATCCCAGGTTGCTGAGGGAGGCAAGAGAGGAAATAGCTGGGGCCCCGACAGATATCTTTGTGGCATCCTTAAATACAGGTGAGGTGCCGGAGGACTGGAAGGTTGCTCATGTTGTCCCCCTGTACAAGAAGGGTAGTAGGGATATTCTGGGTAACTACAGACCAATGAGTCTGACATCGGTGGTGGGGAAGTTGCTGGAGAGGGTACTGAGAGATAGGATCTATTTATATTTAGAAAAGAATGAGCTTATCAGTGATAGGCAACATGGTTTTGTGCAGGGGAGATCGTGTCTTCCCAACCTAATAGAGTTCTTTGAGGAAGTGACCAAGTTGTTAGATGAAGGAAGGGCTGTTGATGTCATATACATGGACTTTAATAAAGCGTTTGATAAGGTTCCCCATTGTAGACTAGTGGAGAAATTGAAGTCACATGGTGTGCAGGGTGTTCTAACTAAGTGGATAAAGAACTGGTTGAGCAACAGGAGACAGAGAGTAGTAGTTGAAGGGAGTTTCTCAAAATGGAGAAAGGTGACCTATGGTGTTCCACAGGGGTCAGTATTGGGGCCACTGTTGTTTGTAATATACATAAATGATCTAGAAGAGGGAACTGTTGGTATGATCAGCAAGTTTGCAGATGACACAAAGATTGGTGGAGTAGCAGAAATCATAAGGGACTGTCAGAGAATACAGGAGGATATAGATAGACTGGAGAGTTGAGCGTAAAAGTGGCAGATGGCTTTCAATCCAGACAAATGTGAGGTGATGCATTTAGGCAAGTCTAATTCTAGAGTGATTTATACAATGAATGGAAGAGCCTTGGGAAAAGTTGATGGGCAGAGAGATCTGGGAGTGCAGGTCCATTGTACCCTGAAGGTTGCTGCACAGGTGGATACAGTGGTCATAAGGCATATAGTATGCTTGCCTTCATTGGACAGGGAATGAGTATAACAGCTGGCAAGTCATGTTAACATTGTACAAGACATTGATTCGGCCACATTTAGAATACTGTGTACAGTTCTGGTCGCCACATTACCAAAAGGATGTAGACGCTTTGGAGAGGGTGCAGAGAAGGTTTACGAGGATGTTGCCTGGTATGGAAGGTGCTAGCTATGAAGAGAGGTTGAGTAGGTTAGGTTTATTTTCATTAGAAAAGAGGAGATTGATGGGGGGGACCTGATTGAGGTTTACAAAAGGGTATAGACAGGGTGGATAGAGACAAGCGTTTTCCTAGGGTGAAGGATTCAATAACGAGAGATCATGCTTTCAAAGTGAGAGGTGGAAAGTTTAAAGGGGATACACGTGGCAAGTACTTCACACAGAGGGTGGTGGGTGTTTGGAATGCGTTGCCAGCAGAGGTGGTAGAGGCAGGCACGGTAGATTCATTTAAGATGCATCTGTCCAGACGCATCTTAGGTGGGGAGCAGAGGGATACAAATGCTTAGGAATTGACCGACAGGTTTAGACAGTATATTTGGATTGGCTCAGGCTTGGAGGGCCGAAGGGTCTGTTCCTGGGCTGTAAATTTTCTTTGTTCTTTGTTCTTTGAATAGCCTCAGCAACCCAGCCTTGGCAGCCTTTATGTTGAACAATACTTCGAGGAAGCACTGAGGATAGTAAGAGCTCAAAATGTACTCTGGGTGAGGGATTTCAACGTTCACCACCAAGAGTGGCTCAGCAGCAGTCCTATTGATAGAGCTAGTTGAGTCCTAAAGGACATAGCTGCTAGACTGGGTCTGTGTCAGGTGGTGAGGGAACCAACAAGAGGCAAAAATATACTTGACTTCAACCTTACCAATCTGCCTGTCCATGACAGTATCGGAAGAGCGACAGTCCTTGTGGAGACGAAGTCCCGCCTTCACATTGAGAATAATCTCCATTGTGTTGTGTGGCATTAACACCATGCTAAACGGGACAGATTTTGAACAAATCCAGCAACTCAAGACTGGGCACCCATGAGGTGCTGTGGGCCATCAACAGCAACAGAATTGTACTCCAGCCCAACCTGTAACCTTATGGCCTGGCATATCCCCCACTCAAACATTACCATTAAGCCAAGGGATCAACCCTAGTTCATTGGAGAGTGCAGGAGCAGCACCAGACATACCTGAAAATGAGATGTCAACCTGGTGAAGCCACCAAACAGGACTACTTGCATGCCAAACAGCACAAGCAGCAAATGGTAGACAGAGCTAAGCAATCCCACAACAATGGATCAGATCTAAGCTCCACAGTCCTGCCACATCCAGACAAAACAACTCACTGGAGGAGGAGGCTCCATAAATATCCCATCCTCAATGATGGAAGAGCCCAGCACATCATTGCAAAAGATAAGGCTGAAGCTTTTGCAGAAATCTTCAGCCAGAAGTGCCAAGTGGATGATCCATTTCAGCCTCCACCAGTGGTCCCCAGTATTACAGATAGCAGTCTTCAGCCAATTCGATTCACTCCACATGATACCAATAAACAGTTGGAAACACTGGATACTGTAAAGGCTACAGATCCTGACAACATTCTAGCAATAGTATTGAAGACTTGTGCTCCAGAACTTGCTGTTCCCCTAGTCAAGCTGTTCCAGCAGTTACAACATAGTGCGGAAAATTACCCAAGTATGTCCTGTACATAAAAAGCAGGACAAATCCAGCCCAGCCAGTTACCGCCCCCTAGTCTACTCTCGACATCTCTGCAGAGTTTCTCAGGGTAATGTCCTAGGCCCAACTAATTTCAGCTGCTTCATCAATGACCTTCCCTCCTCAGAAGGTCAGAAGTGGGGATGTTCGCCGAAGATTGCATGATGTTCAGCACCATTCGTGACTCCTCAGATACTGAAGCAGCCCATATTCAAATGCTACAAGATCTGGACAATATCCAGGCTTGGGCTGACAAGTGGCAAGTAACATTCATGCCACACAAATGTCAGGCTATGGCCATCACCAATAAGAGACAATGTAACCATTGCCCCTTGACATTCAATGGTGTTATTGTCACTGAGTCCCCCACTATCAACATCTCGGGAGTTATCGTTGACCAGAAACGCAACTGGACTCACGAAATAAACACAGTGGTGACAAGAAGAGGTCAGATGCCAGGAATACTGCGGCAACCAACGCATCCCCTGATTCCCCAAAGCCTGTCTATCATCTACAAGGCACAAGTCCCTTGGAATACTCCCACTTGCCTGGATGAGTGCAGCACCAACAACACTCAAAAAGCTTGACACCATCCAGGACAAAGCAATCCACTTGATTGGCATTACATTCACAAGCATCCAATCCCTCCACTACCAACATTCAGTAGTAACAGTGTGTACCATGTACAAGGTGCACTACAGAAATTCAACACATATCTTCAGACAGATCTTCCAAACCCACAACTACTTCCATCTCAAAGGACAAGAGCAGCAGATATACGGGAACACCACCAACTTCACGTCCCCGTCCACGCACCATCCTGACTTGGAAATATATAGCTATTCCTTCACTGAAGCTGGGTTGAAATCCTGGAATTCCCTCCCTAATGGTACTGTATGTCAACCCACAGCAGGTGGACTGCAGAGGTTAAAGAAGGCGGCTCACCACCACCTCAAGGGCAACTAGGAATGGGCAATAAATGCTAGCCAGCCAACGATACTCACATCCTATAAATGAATTTTTAAAAATTCCACAAATTCACTACCCCCGAGAGAAAAAATTCCTCTTTCTCTCTCTTACATAAGAGATTCCTTACTCTGAGATTATGCCCTCTGGTTCTAGACTCTCCCACAAAGAGAAGTAAGCTCTATATATCAACCTTGTGAGAGTCTTATATGTCTCAATATAGTCTCATCTCATAGTTTTGGCTTTACTCATTGGAATTCAAAACAATTTAACCATATCAGATAATTCCTCCATGCCTGGGATCAACCTAGTGAGCCTCCTTTGGACTGCCTCCCATGTCTCTCCAATGTCCCTTCTTCAAAGGGTCACTGGACCCAAAAGGTTAACTCTGATATCTCTCTACAGATCCTGTCAGACTTGCTGAGTTTTTTCAGAAATTTCTGATTTTGTTTTTGTTTCTGATTTTCAGCATCCCCAGTTCTTCCAGTTTTTTTTGCTCAGTGTATCTTTCCTTTAATAAGGAGACCAAAATTGTTCATAGTATTCCAGGTGTGGTCTGACTTCAACCTTGTGTAGATTGAGCAAAGCCTCTCTGTTTTATACTCTATTCCCATTGAAATAAAGGCCAACAGCTCTATAACCCACTGAACTTGGATGCTAGCTTTTTAAACTGATGCATAAGGTCCTCCAAACCTTGCTGTGCTACACCTTTCTGCAGTATTTCTTTAAATAACATACAATCCATCTACTCTTCATGCCAAAGTGCATAACCTCATATTTTCCCACATTATATTCCATCTGCCAAGCTTTTGCCCACTCAACCTGTCTCTATCTCTCTGTGGACGCTATGATTCTCACAACTGGCTTCCCCACCTATTTTTGTGTCACCCACAAACTTCGCAATAGTGTAGTTACTTCACCTATTCAAGTCATTAATATATATTGTAAATAATTGTGGCCCCAGCACAGAACATTGGGGCACTTCTTAGTTACAGGTGGCCATCCCAAAAATGCTCCCCTTATTCCACCTTTTATTAGTTAGCCAATCCTGTATAGATGCTAATACATTACCCCCAACATCATGGGCACTTATAAGTTGCCTTATGTGCAGTACCTTATCAAATACCTTTCGATTTTGACATGTATTACATCTACTAGTTTCCCTCTATCTATCCTGCTTGTTATCTTTTTAAAGGGTTCTTATTAATTTGTCAGGCATGATTTTGCTTTCATGAGGTAGATCCCTTCAAAGAAAAGACATGCAATATGCAGAGATATGTGGCAGGTCAGAAGATTAGACAAAATATTTAAAGAAAGCAAAGAATTATTAAAAGATTAATAAGGAGGGAAAAATTTGTGTATGCGAGAATGTTAGCCAAAAGGTTTCTTCAGATATTGAAGAAAAGAGTTAACAAAGTAAGTGTTGGTCATAGAGTCAGGTGGTTGTTCAGCACTGAAACAGACCCTTCAATCTAACTCAACCATGTTGACCAGATATCCTAAATTAATCTAGTCCTATTTGCCAGCATTTGGCCCATAACCTGCTCAACCTTACCTATTCATGTGCTCATTTAGATGCCGTTTAACTGTTGTAATTGTACCAGCCTCCACCACCTCCTCTGGTAGCTCATTCCATACACGCATCGCCCTCTGTGTGAAAAGGTTGCCCTTTATGTCCCTTTTAAATCTTACCCCTCTCACCTTAAATCTATGCCCTCTAGTTTTGGACTTCCGTACCCTGAGAAAAAGACTTTGACAATTCACCCTATCCATGCCCCTCATGATTTTATAAACTTCTAAAAGGTCACCCCTCAACCTCCGATGCCACAGGGAAAACAGCCCCAGCCTATTCAACCTCTCCCTATTGCTCAAACCCTCCTTGTGCCTTGTAAAATGTTTCTGCACCCTTTTATGTTTAAAAACATCTTTCCTATAGCCAATAGACCAGAACTGAACACTGTATTCCAAAGGTGGTCTAACCTATGTCCTGTAAAGCCACAACATGACCTCCCAACTCCTTTACTCTTGCACTGACTAATAAAGGCAAGTGTACCAAACGCCTTCACTCCCCTGTCTACCTGTGACTCCACCTTCAAGGAACTATGAACCTGCATCCCATGGTCTCTTTGTTCAGGAACACTCCCCAGGAACCTACCATTAGTGTATAGGTCCTGCCCTTATTTGCCTTTCAAAATGCAACACCTCACATTTAACTCAATTAAACTCCATCTGCCACTCCTTGGCTCATTGGCCGATCTGATCACGGTCCCATTGTACTCTGAGATAATTTTCTTCATTGTGCACTACACCACCAATTTTGATGTCACCTGCAAACTTACAAACCATATCTCCCATATTCACATCCAAATCTTTTACATAAATGACAAAAAGCAGTGGACCGAGTGCCGATCCTTGCGGCACACCACTGGTCACAGGCCTCCGGTCCTATAGAAAATATATCTGGGGAATTAGTAATGGAGGATAAAGAGATGGCAGATGAACGCAACAGATATTTTGCACCTGTCTTCATTAGAGATAATACAAGTAGCATCCCAGAAATAGCTGTAAACCATGAATTGAAAGGGAGGAAGGAACTCAAGAAAATTAAAATTACCAGGAAAATAGTACTGAGTAAATTGTCAGAACTGCAAGTTGAAAAGTCTCTGGGTCTTGATTGATTTCAACCAAGGGTCTTACAAGAAGTAGCTAATGGAATAGTTGATTTGTCAGTTTTAATTTTCTGAAACTCATTCAAATCTGGGAAGATTCCTTTATATTATTCAAAAAGGGAGGGAAACAGAAAGCAGGAAGGTAAAGGACAGTTAACATCTGTCATGGGGAAAATGTTCAAAGCTATTATTAAAGACATTAAAACAGGGTTCAAGGTAACCGGGCAGAGCTAACATGGTTGTGTCAAAGGAAAATCATGTTTAATTAATTTATTGGTGTTTTTGAAGAAGTAATTTGTTCTGTAGATAAAGGGGAACAAATAGATGTATTTAGATTTCCAGAAGACATTTGATAATGTGCTCCATCAAAGGTTAATGTGGAAAATAAAAGCTTATGGTGTTGGGGTAACATTGGCTTGGGCAGAAGATTGGCTGACCACCAGGAGGCAGAGTATGAATAAATGGGTCTTTTTTAGACTGGCTGGATGTCACATATGGTGTATCACAGGGGGGTGCTGGGGCCTCAACGCTTTATAATTTACCAAATGATTTGGATGAAGGAATTGAAAGTCTGGCAGCTAAATTTGCTGATGACACAAAGATAGGTAGGAAAGTGCGTTGTGAAGAAGACAGAAAGAGCCTTCAAAGGGATATACTGTAGATAGGTTAAGTGTGTGGACAAAGATCTGGCAAATGGAGTACAATGTGGAAAAGTGAAATTGTCAATTTTGGCAAAAAGTATAAAGAAAAAGCATATTATCTAAATGATGAGAGTTTGCAGAGCTCTGAGATGCGGAAAAATCTGGATGTTCTAGTGCTTGGATCATAAAAGATTAGTGTGCAAGTATAACAAGTAATCGGGAAACTAACAATGTTATGGTTTATCATGAGAGGAATTGAGTGCAAGAGTATGGAGGTTATGTTTCAGCTATGCAGTTCATTCGTAGGATCGCATCTGGATTACTGTGTACTGGATTACTGGTCATTGTGCTTACAGAAGGATGTTAATATGTTGGATGCAATTCAAGCAGTATGGCCATAGGTTCTCAAGAACTGACTTGGATGAGAGTATAGGAGGCATGGCTAGTTAGTGTGGTGACACCAAGATTTCTGGTATAGAGGACAGTGAAGAAAGTTATCTAAAATTACAAAAGGGATCTTGGAGGGTTTGAGCTATAGGAAGAGGCTGATTAGGCTGGGGCTATTTTCCCTGGAGTGTTGTAGGCTGAGGGGTGACCTTATAGAAGCTTATAAAATCATGAGGGGCATGGATAGGATAAATAGACTAGGTCTTTTCCCTGGGGTGGGGGAGCCTAAAACTAGAGGGCATAGGTTTAAGGTGAGAGGGGAAAGATTTAAAACAGACCTAAGGGGCAACTTATTTACGCAGAGTGTAGTGCATGTATGGAATGAGCTGCCAGAGCAAGTGGTGGAGGCTGGTGCAATTACAACTTTTAAAAGGCATCTGGTGGGTATATGAACAGGAGGGGTTTCGAGGGATATGGGCCAAATGCTGGCAAATGGGACTAGTTTCATCTAGGATATCCGGTCAGCATGGATGAGTTGGACCAAAACATTTGTTTCCATGCTGTAATCTCTGTGACTCTATGAAGATTGAATTAGGAGCAGGAGTAGGCCTCTTGGTTTTTTGAGCTTGATTTACAATTTGTGAAGTTTCCCTTGGCTACAGGAAGGCAAGCAGCCAGGCCAATGTGATTTGCTGCAATAGCAGGATTCCAGGAGATACAATGTGCTATAAATTGTACATATTACCATTAGAGCACCCTGGTAGCAGCTGTCTTTGTGAGCAGAAAGGTTCCACTGCTTTAATGTCCAGCTAATCTGTGATTACACCAGCTAAATACTCTGGGTTTGCACTCGATATCTAGGGAGCTGTCATGACTACTATATTCTGGAGAGTTCACAGCTAGCTAAAGCTTTTAATGCCCTTTAGTTAAAGGACTGGTTGCTGGGAGACAAAAGTTAATCCCAAAATACCATGCTGATGACACAAGTGAGGAATCTCCAGCCTGATGCCAAGGAAAGTTGCAATGCTGCACAAGCTTCCATGAGATAGAACTGAGCAACAATAGGAATCCTGAAAATAAAATTCTGATGCCTAGATCATTTTTACTTTTGCTATGTTGGCACTGTGATCCCTTAGAGGCATCAAACTGTGTAGACAAACCCAGCCTTTGCACTAATTGTGCAGAACTGTACCTGCACAACACTGCATACTCCTACCTGCAGTGAGGAGGAAGTGCCTCGTCCCCTTTTACCTTGCCACTGATGCTGTGCACCTATAGCTTAGTCGATACTCAGAATCAATTTTGTGTCTATAATTCACATGCGTGGCAGACTTGTGTGTGTGGCAGTTACTGTGGGTTCTGCTGAACCTAGATCCTCAGGATAGCTGCCACCTTTTCCAGAGACAGCCAAGCGCTCACATGGCAGAACTACAACAGTAGACAGAACTTAGTCTGCCTCCTTAATCTTTCGCTCTAGCTTACTGATGGTCTCTGGAATCTTTGTCTGAAGCTCTGCTGCCTGTCTTTGTAGTGCAAAATGTCAGTTATGGCTGTGAACAGAGGCATGTCATCTGCATGGGGACGAGCAGGTGTCTGGTCTCCACCAGTCCTCAGCGTGTCAAAGACCTTGGGCATTGCTACTTCTAATGGCTGTAGATCCATGCCCATGATGTGCTTACTAGATTATGACCCCAAGCCTACTCTAGACAATGAACCCACCAAGGTGAATGTCTCTGCTGATGGAGGTTACTGGTGAATACTGTGCCAGTTCATCCTCTGAGGCTTTTGAAATTTCATCCTCTGAAGTGGTGCTGCTGCTTGGGAAGGGGTGAAAATATTGTGTATTCTTGTGCTTCCTTCTCTTCCTCCTGTTTACTGCTGTGACCTGTTGTGGAGAAGAAAATAAATTAGATGCTGAATATGGATAGTTCCTATTGTAAACAAATGTCTCACATTGCCTGCATACTTGAGAACAGCACATCTTACTGGCTTCCTTACTGGCTTTATGTGACATTCCTATCTCTCCATTTGTGCAAGCACAGATTTTAAACTGGAGTGTTAACGGAAATTTGTTTATCCTATGGGAGTTCACAACTGGAACTCCCATATCTCAGCAGAATCCAAGATGAGCAAGTTTAAAAATTAGTTTAAAAGCTTTTGAACAGATCAAAGGAAACCTGGCTGGAGTCAGGAGTAATTATAGTCTTTCCTTGAAATAAACAGCAGTTAAAGAAATACGTTACGTCAGCGCAAGTTTAAAGTTTGTGAAACTTCCAGAGCAAGAGTGCTTGATTAAAACTCTCCTATTAAAAGAGTGAGAAAGTCTAAGTTGTCAGTAGTATGAGTGGTCAAGGGAAAAGACTTCACAGCTCACAGGACTGGAACTGAAAAGAAGCAGTTAAGTCAAACCTACAGATTTAACAGTGCAAGGAAATTTTACTGGATTTTGGGTAACTGTAAAACAATGGTGTTAGTGAGTATCTGGAATTCTGTTTTGAAATTTTTAAAGTTTTGTTATATGTCGATGGCTTGGTTTGTTTTTTATTATTTGATAAACTTCTGTCTTGTTAAGTATTTGATAAACTTCTGTCTTGTTAAAACCAAATCACTTGTCTGGATGGTTGGTTTGTGATGCAGAGTATCACAAATACCATGGGTTCAATTCCTGCACCAGATGAAGAACTCTTCTTCTCAACCTCCCTTGCCTGAGGCGTGGTGACCCTCAGGTTAAACCGCCACAACTTGTCTCTCTCTAATGAGAGAGCAGCCCTATGGTCTGGTAAGACTATGGTGACTTTGCCTTTAAAACAAAATCTGCAGGGAGGAGAAAGTGAGGACTGCAGATGCTGAAAATCATAGTTGAGAGTGTGGTGCTGGAAAAGTACAGCAGGTCAGGCAGCATCTGAGGAGCAAGAGAATAGATATTTCGGGCATAAGCCCTTCTGCCCGAAATGTCTATTCTCTTGCTCCTCAGATGCTGCCTGACCTGCTGTGCTTTTCCAGCACCACAAATTAAATCTGCAGTTTTGTGTCCTTATGTTTCAGTGAAAGACTGCCACATTAACTTTAAAAAAATTGACCCATCAGGCCAGATTTCATTCTGCAGTCTGACTTGACCAATAGTAACATCAGCTGGGATCATAACAATGGTATGAAGTGTTGCCAAGGATAGATGTACAGAACGAAGAGAAGGTGTTGAGTTCTTAATAAGAAATGTAACAGTAGTTATAAAAACTTTACCTAATCAGCAGAAAAAATGAGATTGAACCAATAATGTTAATTATTTTTCTTTCCCTGGAGGATCATAGATCTGTGGAACAAGTTCATTTTTCATGTATTGAATGCTGATCTGCTTTATACTTCAATCAATACCTGAGGTAGAAATCATATCATACGAGAGGTAGCTATCAAGTAACATAAAGCACAATCCCTGCACTAGTCTGGTTGATTTTGGGATGGGGAGAAGGGTGTTGGAGAGCAATTGTCCTGTTTTTTTTCCCTCTAATTGGCTTTGGGTTTTTTTTATCTGATTCTTTTTGTATCTTTCAGGTAATTACATTGATTTAGTGGGGAGGGAATGTCATACAAAATTTTGATTGTATGGAACATAGTAGCTGGATCCGCTGATCCTTTCTTGAGTGTTATTGTGATACTTTTGTATGTGATATAGATAGAACTGAGCTCTAATAGTAGCTTCAAGTTGTGTGATAACTTCTGTAGACCAGAGTACAAAGTAGGCAGCCTGGGAGCTGTTGGGAAATAAGGAGGTTGTGAAATATCATCATGTACAAATCATGGGGATTTCAGTAAAATAGAGGCTGAATGAGATGGATCAATGACAACAGGGAGAAGAAGGTGAGATATGCAAATAAAATTCGCAGAAGCACTCGGGTAGTTTCCTCAAACAACGTGTGAAGTAGGCTATTAGAAGCTATGTGGAATTTGACATTCAGCAATCAACCAGAGCTCTTTAGTAGCCAGAAAATTACTGTCAAACCTAAAGCCAAAACCAAGCATGATGCAGGACAGGAAAATTCGATTATAACTGAGAGCATAACCACAGCGACCAACCATGAAGAGACTTTTGAAGATGGAGAGAGAGGCAGTGAAGCAGAGGAACTTATGGAGGAAATTCCAAAAGTGGCTGACATATTTAAAGACTCTGCTGACAATGGTATGGTATGCACAGGAGGACAGAGTTGGAAAAGGAAGAATATAGCGTTGAATGTAGGAATGAAGAAGATTGCAGAGGTGTGGTTGGAGGAATGTTGTGGAGTGATTTATAAATAAGCAGAAAGAATTTGAATTCAATCCATTAACAGACAGAATGCGTGAGAAGATTGGTGGTGCACTGGTGATGGCCAACTGGAGCTTTGGGTGCATAAGCAGGTGTAAGCAGAGATTTAGATCAGTTAAGATTTGAGTAGTATGGAGCTGACTTTCATGCTCTGCATTTTCTTATGTTCGTATTTTGAATCGATGGATCAGTCTTAGAGATAACACCTTATTGAAAGACAGTTTCTAAAATAATAGAGCAGAATTGGAGGTGCTGGCTTTGGATGAGACACAAAATTAAAACTTCTGTTCCCTGGGCTAGGTAGGGATGGCCGATTTCCTTCACTAAAGAGAATTAATGAACCAGATAGATTTTTTAATGCCAATCAACAGTGGTTACAGGGTCCCCATCAGGCTAGCTTTTAATCCCAAATTTTATTTAATTCAAATTTTTGATCAAATCCATGCCTCTGGAACATGAGCCGGAGGCGCCAGTGACTTATCCATTGACATTACCAACATGCCACCAGCTCAACCGCATACTTAGGTGCCAGATAAATGCAAGTGATTGCTTTCTTACACAATTTCAATGTCAGTTGTGTGTATCTAACAATACACAATACAGGATAGGACAGAGTCAGCATGGATTTATGAAGGGGAAATCATGCTTGACTAATCTTCTGGAATTTTTTGAGGATGTAACTCTGAAGATGGATGAGGGAGATCCAGTAGATGTAGTGAACCTGGACTTTCAGAAAGCTTTTGATAAAGTCCCACATAGGAGGTTAGTGAGCAAAATTAGGGCGCATGGTATTGGGGGCAAAGTACTAACTTGGATTGAAAGTTGGTTGGCTGACAGGAAACAAAGAGTAGTGATAAACGGCTCCATTTCGGAATGGCAGGCAGTGACCAGTGGGGTACCGCAGGGATCAGTGCTGGGACCGCAGCTTTTTACAATATATGTTAATGTATAGAAGATGGTATTAGTAATAACATTAGCAAATTTGCTGATGATACTAAGCTGGGTGGCAGGGTGAAATGTGAGGAGGATGTCAGGAGATTACAGGGTGACCTGGACAGGTTAGGTGAGTGGTCAGATGCATGGCAGATGCAGTTTAATGTGGATAAATGTATGGTTATCCACTTTGGTGACAAGAACAGGAAGGCAGATTACTACCTAAATGGAATCAATTTAGGTAAAGGGGCAGTACAAAGAGATCTGGGTGTTCTTGTACACCAGTCAATGAAGGTAAGCATGCAGGTACAGCAGGTAGTGAAGAAGGCTAATAGTATGCTGGCCTTCATAACAAGAGGGATTTAATATAGAAGCAAAGAGGTTCTTCTGCAGCTGTACAGGGCCCTGGTGAGACCACACCTTGAGTACTGTGTACAGTTCTGGTCTCCAAATTTGAGGAAAGACGTTCTGGCTATTGAGGGAGTGCAGCGTAGGTTCACGAGGTCAATTCCTGGAATGGCGAGACTACCTTACGCTGAAAGACTGGAGCGACTGGGCTTGTATACCCTTGAGTTTAGAAGACTGAGAGGGGATCTGATTGAGACATATAAGATTATTAAAGGATTGGACACTCTGGAGGCAGGAAACATGTTTCCGCTGATGGGTGAGTGCCGAACCAGAGGACACAGCTTAAAAATACGGGGTAGACCAATTAGGACAGAGATGAGGAGAAACTTCTTCACCCAGAGAGTGGTGGCTGTGTGGAATGCTCTGCCCCAGAGGGCAGTGGGGGCCCAGTCTCTGGATTCATTTAAGAAAAAGTTGGATAGAGCTCTCAAGGATAGTGGAATCAAGGGTTATGGAGATAAGGCAGGAACAGGATACTGATTAAGGATGATCAGCCATGATCATATTGAATGGTGGTGCAGGCTCGAAGCGCAGAATGGCCTACTCCTGAACCTACTGTCTATTGTCTAATTAGATACCATCTGTTCTGTAGCAAGATGCTCCACTCTTTAATAATGTTACATGTTACAGCAGGCAAAGTGTGGATTCTGCACTACCCAAGTTTCAGTAACATGTGATGTTCTGTATTTTGTGGTTGTTTTAAGAATAGTAGTGGAGCTTAAATCAATAGTGCGATTTAGCATTTTCACACACTGTCATCAGATAGAAAATATAACAGTGAAATATTGCACCTAGAGTGTTATCTCACAAATTGAACAATACAGCTGTGGTACAAGTATCAACAGTAGAATAAATATCCTGCAGTGTAACCAGTTACACCAAGCACTGATGGACTATTATCAATTTAAAGCATGGTGAGAATTGTTTTGAGAGTTCTACCAAGTATTGCTTAACAACTGGCTTACAGTAGCATTGGCAAAAAGCTAGAGGACTGAGGTTGGTTACCACCCTTACAAGCATAATGGCAAACCATGGAATACTAATGTCCTCCACTAGATCACACAGTTGAAATGAGCTTCATTTAGTTTAAAAGCAGCTACCAGATGCAGAATGTCAATTTGTTAATTAAGGAAGGACAAGATCAAGAGTAAAATAAAACAAGCATTCCATTGTTCTGAGCGAATTGCTGGAGTGACAGATAGATAAAATTTGGAGTATCTGGAGTCCTGAGGAACTTAAAAGAAGTGGCTCATGAGAAAGTTGATTGGCTTTAATTTTCCAAAATTTCCTAGATTTGAAGACTGTTCCATTAGATTTGAAAATAACAAATACAACTCCTTTATTCAAAAAGGGAAGGTGATGGAAAGCAGGAAACTAGACATCAATTAGCTTAAAATCTGTCATAGGGAAAATGTTAGAAGCTATTATTAAAGATGTTATAGCAGGGCACTTGGAATAGTTCAAGGTAATCAGGTAGGGCCAACATGGATTTATGAAAGGGAAATCATGTTTAAAACATTCTTGCAGTTCTTTGAGAAAGTAACAGATGTTGTGGAAAAAGTGGAATTGGTGGATGTATTACATAGATTTCCAGAAGGCATTTGATAAGGTTCCACACCAAAGGTGATTGCAGAAAATTAAATCTTATGGTTAGAAGGTAACATACTGGCATAGATAGAAGTTGGATAGCAACAGGAAACAGTAGGTATAAATTGATAGTTTTCTACTTAGCAAGATGTAACGAGTGGTGTGCTACTGGGATCAGTGCTGGAGCTTCCACATTTTATACAAATGATTTGGATTAAGGCATCAAAGATATGGTAGCTAAATGTTCTGATGACACAAAGATAAGCAAGAAAGTAAGTTGTCAAGAGGACATAAGGAGACTACAGAGGAATATAGATAGCTTAAGTGAGTAGCAAAGATCTGGAAAATGGAGTATAATGTAGGAAAATATGAAATTATCCATGTTAGCAGGAAGAATAAAAATAAACTTATTATCTAAATAGTGAGGGTTTGCGAAGTTCTGAGATGCAGGAGGATCTGTGTCTCCCAGTGCATGAATCACAAAAGTGTGATATGCAGGTAAAGCATCTAATTAGGAAAGCTAATGGAATGTTATCATGTATTGTGAGGGGATTGAATGTAAAAGTAGGGAGGTATGCTTCAGTTATACAGGGCAATGGTAAGACCACATCTGAAGTGTACAGTATTGGTCACCTTATTTCAGGAAGGATGTAAATGCATTGGAAGCGGTTCAGACAATATTTACTAGACATACATCTAAAGTACATGTGCTGTCTTCTGAGGGAAGGTTGGACTGGTTAGGTTTGTAACTGCTAAAGTTTAGGAAAGAGGCGACTTAGGTGAAACATCTTGACAGAGTACCTATGGAAAAGGTGTTTCCTCTTGGGGGATACTCCAGAACTAGGATTGTGGCTCATTTAAGGCAGAGATTTGGAGAATTTTTTTCTCTCAAGGGTTGTGAGCCTTTATTACTCTTCCTCAAAAGATATTGGAAAGAGAGTCCTTGAATATTTTAAAGCAGAGGTAGATAGGTTCTTAATAAGCAAGAGAGTGACAGGTTATTGGGAGTTGCTGGTGAAATGTTGTTTTCAGATCAGCCATGATCCTGTTGACCTAATGGTCAAGAAGGCACAATAGCACCTCTTCTTCCTTAGTCATAGAGTCATGGAGATGTACAGCATGGAAACAGACTCTTCGGTCCAACCCATCCATGCCGACTAGATATCCCAACTCAATCTAGTCCCACCTGCCAGCACCCGGCCCATATCCCTCCAAACCCTTCCTTTTCATATACCCATCCAATGCCTTTTAAATGTTGCCATTGTACCAGCCTCCACCACTTCCTCTGGCAGCTCATTCCATACACGTACCAACCTCTGCGTGAAAAAGTTGCCTCTTAGGTCTCTTTTATATCTTTCCCCTCTCACCCTAAACCTATGCCCTCTAGTTCTGGACTTTCCCACCCCAGGGAAAAGACTTTGTCTATTTACCCTATCCATGCCCCGCATAATTTTGTAAACCTCTATAAGGTCACCCCTCAGCCTCCAACGCTCCAGGGAAAACAGCCCCGGCCTGTTCAGTCTCTCCCTATAGCTCAAATCCTCCAAGCCTGGCAACATCCTTGGAAATCTTTGCTGAACCCTTTTGAGTTTCACAACATCTTTCCGATAGGAAGGAGACCAGAATTGCACGCAATATTCTAACAGTGGTCTAACCAATGTTCTGTACAGCCACAACATGACCTCCCAACTCCTATACTCAGTACTCTGACCAATAAAGGAAAACATACCAAACACCTTCTTCACTATCCTATCTACTTGCGACTCCACTTTCAAGGAGCTATGAATCTGCACTCCAAGGTCTCTTTGTTCAGCAACACTCCCCATTAAGTGTATAAGTCCTGCTAAGATTTACTTTCCCAAAATGCAGCACCTCACATTTATCTGAATTAAACTCCATCTGCCACTTCTCAGCCTATTGGCTCATCTGATTAAGATCCTGTTGTAATCTGAGGTAACCTTCTTTGCTGTCCACTACATCTCCAATTTTGGTGTCATCTGCAAACTTACTAACTGTACCTCTTATGCTCACATCCAAATCATTTATATAAATGATGAAAAGTAGTGGACCCAGCACTGATCCTTGTGGCACTCCACTGGTCACAGGCCTCTCGTCTGAAAAATAACCCTCCACCACCACCCGCTGTGTTCTACCTTTGAGCCAGTTCTGTATCCAAATGACTAGTTCTCCCTGTATTCCGTGAGATCTAACCTTGCTCACCAGTCTCCCATGGAGTCGGTTTAGGAAATTTGGCATGTCCATAAGGACCCTCACCAACTTTTGCAGATGCACCATAGGAAGCATACTATCCAGGTGCACAACGGCCTGATACGGCAACCATTCTGCCCAGGACCTTAAGAAACTACAGAAAGTTGTGTGCACAGTCCAGACCACCACAGAAGCCAGCCTCACATCCATGGACTCCACCTATGCATCTCGTTGCTGTGGAAAGACTGACAACAACATCATCAAAGACACATCCGACCCGGTAATGCTCTCCTACAAGCTCTTCCATCGGGCAGAAGATACAGAAGCTTGCGCACACCCACCAGGACTCTGTAACTTCAACTAATGCTGTTCTTGTTAATGTTGATCTTGTCCAGTGCATGTCCTGTGCAGTGTAATCTGTGTACCTTACTCTGTCCAAGTTTTTTTTCATCCTATGGTCTGTATTTCTTTGTTTACTATGATCTGCCTCTACTGCTCACAAACAAAGTTTTTCACTGTATTTAGGTGCACATGACAATGAATCAAATCAGCCAATCAATCCATTGAATGGTGGACCAGACTTAAGGGGTTATTCTTGTTCCTAATTCATACGTTTTTAATTACATGTTTTGCATATAAAAAATGTGTAATATCTAAATATATAAGGCACCTTTAAGTTCCTTAAAACTTGTGCTGAAAATGTAAAAGCAATCAATGGCAAATTGACTCAAGAAGGTCATCACGTTCTGAAGTGCAATTAGAGAAGGGTGAAAATGATGCTCACATCCCATTAAAAATAATTTTAAAACATTATTTATTCAAAGGTTTTTTTAAAAATTCCTGTGTAAGTTTTTCCTGATCTCTTTCTATCTTGAAGACATTCCTGTGGTACAGCCCCACAGATGCAGGTCATCATTCTGTACTTCAGCCATGTTATCCATGTGTAAGGTTGAATAGGACTGTATGATTATAGTGTCCTATTTGACCCTGAGGTGAGGTTACATATCAAAGTTAAGACTATTTCCGTCTCTATAAAATCAACTGACTCTGCCCTACCTCAGATTGTCAACTGCTGAAATCCTTAAGCATGCCTTTACTAGTTGACCAGCACAATGCACACCTGGCCAGCCTTCCATCTTGCACCCTCCATAAACTTAAGCTCATTCAAAACTTTGCCAGCCATATCCTAACTCTCGTTGACCTATATCCATACCTGTTTATGTAATGACATGATTTAAAAATTCTCAACCTTGTTTTGGCATTCCTTCATGGCTTTGCCCCTTCATCTCGCTGCATGTTCTTCACAACTCTGAGATCTGAGCTCTTCTTATTGTGACCCTAAGTGTTTCCCTGTTTTAAATCACTTCACCATTGATAGCAGTACATGCAGCTGTAAGTCCCTCAGCCTTGAATTCCCTCCCTAAGCCCATCCACCTCCCTGCTTCTCTTTCCTCCTTTAAGTCACTCCTTAAAGCTTATCTATTTGAACAAATGTTTGATCTACAAGTGTAGACCTGCTATTTCCTGCTGTGACTTTATGTTAAATTTTATTTGACTGTCCTGTAAAGCTCTTTGGGATATTTCACTGCAAATAGGCATTAAATAAATGCAAGTTTGTGGTTGTTTTGTTGAACCTTGATGGTCAGTGACAGCAAAATACTTGATTGCAGAAAGTACCAGCCATGCCTGCGCCTCTTATCAAGCATGGGAAACTCTGGCTGAAATCTTTTCTATCCTACTAAATCAAGGAATGCTGAAGCTCATTGTAGCATCCCTCATGTGGCTGCTTTGGTTGAAATCAACTAACATAGAATTAAGTCTGGGATATTATTGGCGTCACTGTTTAAATTAACCAGTGGACACAATTTGAGAGTGTGGTGCTGAAAAAGCACAGCAGGTCAGCTGCCTTCTCTCGGAGCTTGGAGGCCTTCATCATGGCGGATAGAGGTGTATACAGACTGGATGTCCATGATGAAGATGAGGTGTTGGGGGCCAGGGAAACAAATGTCTTGAAGGAGGTGGAGGGCATGGGTGGGGTCCTGAACGTATCCACTTTCACCCAGTGGATACAATTGTTGAGTTGTCAAATGGATGGGAAAGAGACCTCCTGAAATCTTTAGATATTAGGTATATTGCAAGGGAGTGTGTGTGTAAGCATATGAGGTGTCCACCACTGGAGAACCTTTGCAGATATTTATCTGTTGCTTATCAGTAGATGGCACCCATGCTATGTAAATTATCTCTGGTAGATATTTTTGAAAGTGCAAAAGACATTCCGCAATAAGCAAGTGCTTTCTTTGAAAGTGGATTGCAAATACGGTTGTTCATTTCTAGTATACCCATGTTTAGGGTCTGGAGGACAATGAATAGACACACATTGTGCACTGTAGTTTGTGACATAACCTAACAGAAATGTTATGAAGTTGGAGGTGTATTCTGTACCTTTAAAAGAGAGTGAATGCTGTTTTGCACAGAGAGTTTGCATGCAACTGTCGAGTGACTGACTAGCAGTCCTAGAGTGTACTGCAAAATTGAAAATATGTAACATTTGGCTGTAAACTAGAGTTGTTTTAACCACAATTCAAATTTAACCAATCAGTTTAAATTATGCCCCAAGACACTAAATTTGTTTTTGAATTTTGTTTTTGCCAACCTTGAACCAATGAGACGATCTGATGTTTGGGTATAAAGAAGCAGACATTTTGAAAGTTAGACAGAGAGACCAACTGCCATTGACAGAGTAACTGCCAGCAGAACACTCTCAATCAGAGGTACTTTTTTCATATGAAACATCTTTGCAATATAAGTTAGAAGATGACCCAGGGAGATCTACAGCCAAAAGAAGGAGGACACTGACGATGACAGCAGCTGCGTGGTTTTGAAATTAATTTGATGAAATTTTAATACAAGTTTTTATGGGAACGGTATATTGTTATAGAGTTGGAGGTAGATAGCAAGCATTTAAGAGAAAGGAGGCTTAGAGTTCTAAATAGTAGTTGTTTAATGTTCACTTTTAGAGTTAAAGAATAAATTGATACTTTTTCTTTAAATAGTGGGATTTGGGAGTTCTCTGTTAATCATACTTTAACAGATTATGAGGCGAGGTAAACTTTTCAGGGTGTTTGGTCTAATTAGCAGAAGGGTTCACCGCCGTGTCATAGCAAAAGGTGTTGGTGAATTACACCACCTCGGTATGGTAATTTGCAATGATGTGTCCAGGCAAATATTTTTGAAGAATTATATCGTTAATGTTAAACTGTTCATGTAAAAGCTGGCATGCCTCAGTATGGTGAACCATGTATTACTTGGATGCTTTGGACAATATATTTTATTTACATTAAGTGGATAATTGTAGCTGAGAAAAATGTATGACATTGAGTAGACTTAGTTCTGATGTTAACAGAATAATTTATAAAGATGGAAAGAGCAAATTATCTGATTATTTGGAATTGTACAATAATTAACAAGTTAAACTGTAATTTCTTGGAGGACAAATTTTGCACAACCAAGTAAACTAAGCAAGACGAAAGTTACAAAATGACATAGTCAACTCCAGACTGATGTAAATTGGGAATTGTAAAATATAAAACAATTTTGTGTTTGCCTTATACAAGCATGACACTGAAATATGGAATAAAAACAAAGTGCTGGAGAAACTCAGCAGGTCTGGCAGCATATGTGGAGAGAGAAACAGAGTTAACATTTTGAGTCCAATATGACTCTCCTTCAGAACTGAAATATGGAACCCTGATTGAAATCATATTTCTCAAAGATGTGTTCCAATGTACAGCACAGTAATCCTAGTCAATCCATTACCAAAATTGATCTCAAGGCAGCGTCGCCTTTTAGAATATTAACGTAAGATTTTAAACAGTTCGGTGAAAGGGCCCCAAATCAGTGAGGATATCAGATTTCTAAATATTTTTCTACATATGTGATCTACTTGCATAGTATTCCATTTGCTATATCGTAATGAAAAGCATGAAATGACTGGTTTCCCTTGGGTAGCTGATACTGTCTTTTGAAAGATGGAACAGAGTTTGTGGTAAAAACTGAAAACAATACTCCTGATCTTCCTAATGTTTTATTGAGGCATTTTGTTCTCACTCAGGACTGGATGTTGGACAGGATTCAGTCAGGATAGATGCAGTGAAGGGTTTAAGTAAGCTGGCGGTGAGGTCAAACTGGGTGTCATTAATGTACTTATGGGACTGGCTGTTGCATTTTTCGATGATATCACCGAGGTGCAGTGTGTGTTGATAGGAGGGGACCCAGCATATGTAGCTGGAACACTCCAGAGATATTGGTGCAGGAGTGATGAGAAAACTCCTTTCAGGAAATTCTCTGATTATGACTGGATAGGTAATTATGCAGTGAGGTGAGGGCAGTCCCATTCAGATAACTGGCAGAGAAGAGATATTGGAGGAAAATGGTGTGGCCACCTGTGTCAAAAATTGAAGACAGGCCAAGGAATGTGAAAAGGGAGACAGCCTGATTGGAAATGCTCAAGCATGGAGCTGCAGGAACGATGCAAGGTTGGGAAGGTATTAGTTTAGTTGGAGTTGGTGAATTTGCGAATAATTTGAGAACATTTTAACTTCTAGTACTTTGAATTACCTGAAAGAAAATGTCACAGAGGCTTACTTGATGTCAATTTCTAGACAAGTCTCCTATTTTATTCCATTTGCAGTCTGTTCGCAGAGAAATGCTGTAATATTTGTCATCTATTGTGTGATTGAAATACATGGAAAAGATGGACAACCGTTATGTCACAAGCACTTTGAGACTTTTTTTACATTGACCTTTGTTTACATAGCACCTTTTGCAACCCCAGGAAGTCCCAAAGTACTTCACAGCTAATGAAGTACTTTTTCAAGTGTGTTCAATGTAACCTTAAGAGGTGTATTTTGTCCTGTTTATTTTATGAAGAAAGGTTGAGACAGAGGTTGAGACAAATGATGAGGACAGTGTTGGAGAGCAATCCCATCGTAGCCAAAGGCCAGGTGAGGAACTGTTTATATATGTCTTAATTATTGCTAAAGTTCAATGAGAAGGCTATAGAAACATTTTTCATTTCATTTGAGAAAGTGGCTAAATAAATGAAATGGTCGGTGACCATGTGGTATTGTTGATCCCAATGAAGATGGTAGGTAGAGCTAGTGAGGCATTTGCATTTCTCATAGAGGAGGTATCTGTGTAGTATGATGAGGTGAAAAAAGCCATCTTAAGTGCATATGAGCTTGTGCCGTAAGCCTCCAGACAATGTTTTAGGAATCTAAGGAGGGAACCTGGTCAAATGTACATAGAGTTTGGAAGGATTTTGATACTTTAATAAGGGCATTGAAAACAGACCTAACATATGACACCTTAGAGAGATGATTATTGTGGAGGAGTTCAAAAATTCACTTCCTGAAGTAGTGAGAACTCATGTGGAAGAGATTTAAGACTGCTAGATTAGCAACAGAAATGGCAGATGATTATGAGTTGGTTCATTGAGGAAAAGAGGAATAGTCAGGTGGTAAGGGAAAAAGAGATTTCATTGAAAATAGTAAAGATAATTTACCACAGGGTAAAAAAGAAACCTAAGAGGGGAAGAGAAGTAAAGAAACTCAGGTGTTTTCACTGCAATAAAGTAGACCATATGAAGTTGCAGTGTTGGTGGTTTAGAAAAAACACTGGGAAGACGGATGTGGGAAAACAGTATAAGCAGCGAGTTTTGTTGAAGTAGTAAAGAAAGCACAGATGAAGCTAAAACTGTGAAAAAATATACAATCTATCTTGTCAGGGGTTGGTTGAGAGGTAAGTGCTAGATCACTTTGAAGAATTTGCTTGCGTGGTTAAGGTTTACCCATGTATGCCAGGAAGAGTAGGTAAAGAAATTAAGATTTTAAGAGGTACAGGAGCAAGTCAATCCTTGATGGCAAGAGATGAGGAGATATGTAATTCAGAAGGAGTATTGCCAGGAAAAGTGATAATATGTGGAATTCATGGCGAAAAGCACAGTGTTCCATTAAATAAAATGAGGTTGGAGAGTCCGATGAATAGTGGTGAAATGGTGGTAGGAATAATAGAGAAATTCTCAGTTCCAGAAATACAGTTTATTCTTGGTAATGACATCGCTGCATCACCGATGCCTTCTGTGGTTGATAAGCTAGTGGAAAATCAAGCAACTGAGATGTTACAGGAAGTATATCCTGGGACTCTTCCTGACTGTGTGGTAATACAGTCACAAAGCCACAAGCAGAAACAAGAGGAGAAATCAAAGAATAAAGATAAGGAAGTTGAAGTTCAATTATCAGAGGCTATGTTTGATCAAATGGTTGAGAAAAACACAATAACAGGTGGAGGACAATGTGGATATTTTTAATTCAGAGAAATTAACTGAATTACAACAGGAAGATGAAAAACTAAAGCAGTTGTATCAAAATGTATACACAGAAGAAGAATCTGAGTGTATCCCAGAATGTTACTTAAAAATAATGTCTTTATGAGGAAATAAAGACCATTACATGTTCAGGTGATGAGAAAGGGGCATAAGTTCATTAAGTTGTGTTACAGGTGGGTTATAGAAAGGCGATGTTGCGCGTAGCATATGAGTAACCAGTAGGATTTCATTTGGAAGTAAGGAAAACTCAAACCAAAATGCAAAAACATTTTTATTGGGCTGGACTGCATAAAAATATGGTTGAAATTTTCCAGTCATGTCAGGTAATTGGAAAACCTTAGGCAGTGATAAAACCAGCACACTTAATACCCATTCCCGCATTTGAGGAGCCTTTTACGAGACTAATAATTGTTTGTGTAGGACCCCTACCTAAAACATAAAGTGGGAATCAATATTTGTTAACCATAATGGATGTGTTCACTAGATTTCCAGAAGCTATTCCATTACATAGTATCATGGCGAAAAGGATTGCAGAAGAGTTCCTCATTTCATTATTAGACATGTACTACCCAGAGAAATACAGTCGGATCAAGGGTCAAATTTTACATCAAAGTTATCCACGGAAGTTATGGATAGCTTAGGAATTAAACTATTCAAATCTACTGCGTACATTCTAGAATCGCAGAGAACATTAGAATGGTGGCATCAAACTTTAAAGACCATGGGGTAGGATGGTGGCTCAGTGACCCAGGTTCAATTCTAGCCTCAGGCGACTGTCTGTGTGGAGTTACACATTCTCACTGTGTCTGTGTGGATTAGCCATGGGAAATGTAGGGTTCCAGGGATGGGGTGGATCAGAGTGGGATGCTCTTCAGAGAGGCAGTACGGTCTTGATGGGCCAAATGGCTTGCTTCCACAGTGTATGGATTCTATGTTGAGGGCTTATAGTCAAGACTATCCAGAGGATTGAGATAAAGGAATTCCGTATGCATGTTTTGCAGTGAGGGATGCACCGAGTGAATCAACTAAATTCAGTTCATCTGAATTAGTTTTTGGGATTGATGTGAGAGGACAATTGAAATTAATTAAGGAGAAATTGATAAGTCAGAGTTCAGAGACCATACATTTGGACTATGTGTCAGATTTTAGAGAATGATAGAATAGATCAGGTGAGTTGACTAGACAATATCTGAAAGTTGCACAACATGTGATGAAACAGGAAGCATATAAAAAATCAAATATTTGTAATTTTGCTCGTGGAGATAAAATGTTAGTGTTACTTCCATTGGCAGGTGAACCTTAAAAGGCAAGGGCCTTTAGTGGGCCTTATCAAATCAAAAGGAAATTAAGAGAGGTGAATTATTTTGTAAGAACATCATCTAGAAAGAAATACGAGAGTGTGTCATGTGAATATGCTCAAAAGCTATCTTGATAGGGAAGGAACCCAAAAAGAGAATGTGTTACTAGTTATAACACAGAGTGAAGAACCAAGTTCAGGTGATTCTGAATTAGACATCCCCCTAATTAAATTGGACAATGGGGAAGTGCTCAAAAATTGGAATAAATTACTGAGTTACTTTCCAGAGGAAAGTTGAAATGACCTGAAAGTGTTTTTACATCACATAGGAAGGTAATATACTAGGGAGTACCAATCTGCATGATGTAGATCAAGGAAATGCGGTTCCAAGTAAGCAACATCCTTGTGGACCTAACCCTCTAAAGTTGGCACATGTTCAAAAAGGGATTGAAAGCATGGTCAAAGGCAATATAATCGAAGTGAATTGCAGCGAATGGAGTTCACCCACAGTAATAGTGCCAAAAACCAGAGGGTACCCAACGATTATGTGTGGACTATCATGAAGATCATTGCAGTTGCAAAATCTGAATCATATCCTCTTCCACATTTGGAAGTATTGAGAAGGTGGACAAGCAACTTGTATTTCAAAGTTGAACTTACTCAGTGATGCTGGCAGGTACCTTTCTCCGAAAGAGCGAAGAAAATTTTGGCCTTCATGATGCCGAATGGACCACACCAGTTTAAAGTTATGTAATTTGGTATGAAAACTGCACCAGCTACATTTCAAAGTCTAATCAATAAAGTGATTTAGGGATTACTCAATTGTCCGGTGTACATCGACAATCTGGTGATTTTTAGTCACAAACGGAGGGAACATTTGGAGCATCTATTGGAATTGTTTGATCGACTTTGGGAGGCGGGCTTGGTGATCAACCTGGCTAAGAATGAGTTTGCAGAACTCCAAGTCACGTCCTGGATCATGTCATTGGACATGGACAAATGGCCCCGCAGGATGTGAAAACAAAGGTCATTGGGAAGCTTCCCATACCATCAATGAATTGGGGAGTACTACAATCACTGGGACTGAGTAGTTTTTATTGGAAGTTCATACAGAAATTTGGCAGTGTGTTTGCTCCAGACTGACTTATTGAAGGAGTGCATAAAACTTCAGTGGACAGAGGAATGTCAGAAGGCAGCCTGAAAACTGTGTTAACTACTGCCCCAGTGTTAGCCACACCTAATTATGCAAAGCCATTCAAAGTGGCTATCAATGCGAGTGATGTGGGTGTCGGTGCTGTACTCTTACAAGAAGATGACAGGAAGATAGAAAGACCTATTTAATATTTTTCCAGAAAATGTAATTATCACCAACAGAAATATTCCACAACTGAGATGGAGACCTCGAGTTTAGTGTTGGCGTTGTAAGGTTTGAGCATTCTATTGCCAGTAATGTGTCTGAAACTATTGTATATACTGATCATAACCCCTTAAAGTTTTTGGAAAAAATTGAGGATAAAAATGTTTAGATGGAGCTTATTATTGCAGCCAGTCAATTTGAAAATTCTATACGGGGTAGGACGAATTAACATAATTGCCAATGTATTGTCATGACTTTGATCAAAGAAGACAGAGGTGTTTGGTGGTGGACTGTAGTATTTGTTTGCATGCTTAAAGTCAATATAATGTATTTGTATTTGAGTGTTTTATTACTGTAAGGCTAACGGTTTTTGAAAATGAGGCCATCTTTGTATATTTATTGTTCTTTTTTTAAAGCAGGGAGATGTGATGATACTGTGGCTTTAAGAGTTGTACCTTGTCCTGTTTTTTTCTTATGAAGAAAGGTTGAGGCAGAAGTGTGTTTTGCTAAAAATCAAGTAATTTGACCAATCAAATTACACCTGGAATGCAATGCCTTGCACTTACCTTTAAAATAAAAAAAGTTTAGACTCCAGGCTATTATCTTAATATATCTTTTGAGGGGATTTGGTCTGGTCCACAACATCAATGTTGTCATTTAGGAAATGCAGCAGCTAATTTGCCAACATTAGATTCCTCCAAGCAGCAATGTGTAATGATGGAAACATCTATTTTAATGATGTTGTTTGTGGGACTAATCTTAGTAAGGATACCTAGGTTAGCTCCTCAGCTCTTCTTCAACATAATGCCATAGAATCTTACAACTGCCTGAGAGAGCAGATGGTAAGTTGGTTTACCATCTCATCTGAAAGACAACATCTCCAATAGAGCTACAACTGAGACAGTAAGACAGCATAAATATGTCATTCTTGTATTAATGGGACCCTAAAAAATCACCTCACAATTTAAAATTTCATTGTAGATAAACTATAATAAAAAAGGAAGCTATCTTAAAATGTAAGATTTAAAAATGTTATTAAAATGTATTATTTCCTGTGTTCAGTTCTTCAGTTCAGTCCTGCCTACTGCTTACCTTCAGAATTGGTCCTGGCTTCAAAGCAGACGTTCCTGTCTGGCTGATATTAATTAACAAGGCGAATCTCCTGTTTGGGAGAGGAAATATCTTGGCTTGCCAACCTAATAGTGACTAGTAGGTGAACTAACTCTGGGAACTATAAGAACCTTGCATAATAACATTCATCTAAGTATCTTGATTTAAACTGCATGCAACTTCCAAAGGAACTGTAATATAGATGACATAAAAGCATGACAGGTAACAATAACTAATAAAAAAAATAGAAAATTCAGGGTACACAATTTTAGCAAGCTTATACCACATTGGCAACAATCATAAGTTTTAAAACCAGTTTGCACTGATACTTTGTGAATGTTGGTGCAGCTTTAATATGTCTCTCCTTGCTTGTTTTTTGCAAGTACTTCGTATGCTGCTTGGATCTCAATGAATTGTCGCTCTGCTTCAACTAAATTGTGTCTGTTGTGGTCAGGATGCCAGCGTTTCACCAACTCTCTATAACTTCTGTTGATCTCTTCCAAAGTTGCTTCCTCATGTAATCCCAACACCTGAAATTTTTTAAAAATTACAAATATTAATTTATAAATATGTAGTTCAGCAAGGCATGTATGCAATCTAAGTAATGCAATTGCTTACTTAGAATCATATATAACCAGGGAGGAGCGGATCTATCCAGGATTAGAAAAATGGTACTACATATATTTTGTATGGCCTTTTCTTAACTTCAACAAGAAGATATTAGATTTTTCATCGAGGAACACATTTGGGAAAGGGAAAGGAAAATTCTTTTGAAAAAAAATCAAAAATGGGAGAATCATTATGCTGTGATTGTGTTTTCTGAAAATTCATCTTTTTAAGGTAGTGTTTAAGATAGTGCAGGGGAAAATATACACTTCTACATTCTACAATAAACTAGGATCCCTCCCTTTATTGCAAAGAAGCAAAACGTCTGAACCGAACCATCACAAAGTGTGCTACAGTTGGCAGACACTAAATATCGTAGTCAGAATTTCTTGGACTGAGAATATTTTCAGCTGTCAGGACCCCTTATGAGTTCCAACCCCATTTGAATGAGAAGTGCACCTTCCAGTTCAATCTCCCAGAATGCGGCCAATTAAGAAAACACCTTTAGGATCAACATCCAATTAGGGACAGTAGCTGACCTGAGAAGACAGAAGATCAAAATAGCATTTCCTGTCGTGAGGGTGGCTAGCAATCTTCTGTTCGTGCAGTGAGAATGCTGCTGATGGGAATGCAACAGGAATGAGAGAGTGCAATATAAATGCAATTAGGATGATGGGAGCAATTGCCATTACATCAACGATGAGTCTCTAGGCGCTTCTCACAATGGCAAGCCTCTGCCGGTAGGAAATACCATTCATGTCATTCTTAGACTTGGAAACTTAGAAAATCTTGAATTATCACACCACTCTGACTTCCCACCATGCAATTCAGAGAAAACTTTCTCCCATTTCAAAAAAAAATCAGATGGATTTTTAATTTTGTGAAAAGCCCTCAATGTAAAACAACATTTTAAATAATCTTTAATACAAGTTGTAAAGGGATTGTTAACAATCTGAAAAACGGAATTAAAACTTAATAACTCTCCTTCTATAAGTAATACATTTCCTATTAATACCAGCATTTAGCCCTCACTGTCAGTCGTGAACACTATTAATTAATTCATTGGTCCCATAGACAAAGAAAGATAGATTGTGTAGTGCAGTGGAGCACAATGCATTAAAGTATGAAGGCATATAATTGATTTCCCTTTGTGATGATGCTGCCCCTTTAACAAGGTTATGTTGTCCTTGGGTTTTTTCAAGATGGGGTCGTAACGACAGAGGTTCTGATATTTCTGGAAATGGCTACTTGAAAACAACGGTAGCGGAGTGGCCAGTTCTCCCAGTTTTGGATTTTTTTTCTAGTTTGATTTTGTTTTTGCAGGCAGTCGGAAAACTGCTAGCAGCAGAGAAGCTGCTGCAGTGAAGCAAAGTTCCATGGTTGAACAGATGTTTCTTGTCTGATCCCTCTCTGAAACCTCCCCTGCCTGTAAGAACCTGTGTTTGAATTTACCTTTTGCTAAGGGGTGTGTTTATGTAATGTTACAGGTATTGGAACAACTTTGTTAAGTTTAGATAGAGTCAGTTGCGTTTTCAAATAGTTAAGTTATTCTGAATTCAGTTTTCTTTTGTTTGTGTTTCAACAGTCGTGTTTAAATAAATTCTGTTTTGTTCAAAGCTGAGTGGTTTGACCAGCTGCATCACACATGGAATATTCACTTTCCATCTGCCTTTAAAATAAGAAGTAGTTAGGGTCTGGGCTACCTTCTTAAAACATTTTGAGGGGGTCTGGCCCGGTCCATGACACCTTGAAACAAATGCCTGAAATCTAAAAACAAGCCCTCTGCTAAAACTACTTAAAATGGACACTGTGACAATTAATAACTGCAACCCTATCCTCATAGCACTCACACTCACCTAGCTTTATTGCCAAGAAACTCCATTTGCTTCCTATTGTCATTAAGAAGGATTGAAGACCAATAAAAACATTCCATCATATTTCTTCTTCTTCCCCATATCCCATTCCTGCTACAAGCCTCACTGAAAAGAACATTGACCCTGATATGTTGCATTCTCCTCCCACTAAGAAGAAAAGCATCCCTTACGCATTGCTACTCACCCCTTTGCCATTCCCTCATTTTACTAGATCTCCACCTTTTCATATACCCCTGCACTATCCACTCATTTGCTTTATGCATGCTCCTCTGACTTCTTAAATATTCAATTTATGTATAGTTGTGTGTAATCCCCTCTGCAATAAGGATTTGCAGGACTGACTGCATTCAAGATAACCAGGACTGCATTCAAGATAAATAGGTCTGCCTGTGGCCTAACAGATGGTTTTCAAAAGGACTACTATAAGCCATAACCAACTGAATGAGGAGCAGCGAGCTACTCCTAACTGCCTGTATGAACAAGACTGATGCTGCCACCCACCACTTCCACAGGAACCCCAGATTCTCACTGCTGCTCAGTACCTCCAAAAATGAAGCTGGTTTATGTCCTTCCCAATCCCCACCTCTATTCACTACCATACTATCTAATTATCACTATCCACCTGACTAGATTGCATTTTTTACCCTCCACTCCTTAAGGTCTCCTTAAACTATTTACCTGATGGCTGTTTCTGGCTTTACAGGAACTTAAAACCCATCTCCACAATGATGAAGCTCAAAGCCCTGTATCACATACAGTTCAGACCTATCCATTCAGCTGTGCTGGGATGTCTAGATTGGAAGTGAGAGGGGGAAGAAAGAATAGATAGGAATGTCGAAGTGTATACTGTGATATGGATCAAATAGAATTCTGTGTTCAAAAATTACCTCATATGCCAACCTTTTTCTTTCGGTCTGTATGGCAGAGATGGATGCAAATAGCTTTTCCCACTCCGAATTGTATCCATAACTTAATCCTATTCCACCAGTAAACAGCTTCCACGTATGGTATGGGAGGAGGAATGCAGACTCGAGAAGATCACTAAGCATTGGGAATATTCGGACTGAATCTAGAATAAAGCTGATGGTGTCTGTGATGTATAAAACTGTAACTGTAGTATTGTGCAACACACAGTAAGAAATTGGCATTGTGAATGCCAGCCAAGCTAGACCTAGTCTATAGAGTCGCACGCTCAGGTTGTCTTCTGTGTGACTTGGAGTCTTATAATGACGGTGTTGCATAGAGGTAATACTGGCAACAATACTAATTGGTACTGTTGCAATGGGTCTTCCGTAGAATATAGGAGACGTAACGAATGAAGCTATCATTGTTGTCTTTACATTGGAGGTTTCTTCGCCAACACTGGCTACAAGGTGAACACCCAGTGTTATTGCAAGTGGCAACGCCATGATGTAGAAGCCATTTAATGATGATAGACTTACAAGAGCAATAAAACCAAAATAAACTCCAACTGCAATTTGACCAATGACACGGACAATGCTCATTGGTGGTTGTAGATGTCTTAATTTTTTGATCTTATTGTGGTAAATGTTTGCATTTTGCACATACTTCGGCAGTTGCCAAATTTCCCTAATCCATCCGACTCCAAATCCACCAAATGTCACCATCCATAGTAAGGCATGACTGTCTCTTCCAAGGTAGATGTGATGGAGACCAAAAAGTCCACCGCATGACCAAAGGACGTAAGTGATCAGCAGACTCTTTGCCATTTCCAAGACCAAAATGAGATACCAGCAGTTACTGTTATTGAGACTGACTGATTTCTATGGATTAGGGATTTGCTGTTGCAGTTACTATTTAAGTTAAAAAATCAGATGATTTGAGAGGTCAGCCCAGTCTCATGGTTTGGGTTCATGTTTGGAGCATGTCATTAACCTATATGTTCATTTTATATGATCTGCAGAAAGATAAAATTAGTAAAAATTAGAATTTACCAATCGATTTATGATCAGATCTATGTATAAGCATTACAGATATGAGGAAATTCTTGACCATGCCCAAAAATATATAACTTTGTCACCGAAGATTTTGTTTTGACCAGACACCTGTGGAACGCATCACAATGATTTAGAGTTTTCAGATCAAACTATTGAACAATCCACATAGACTTTTTATGCACTCAGGGTGAAGTATCGTGTATTTCAGCTGGCATAGACACGATGAGCCATCATTTTCTGTGCCATAATTATTCTACATTCTGTATATACTCTAAATATCAGAAAAGGAGGAACATGTATCGAGGTGGGCCGGAATCTTATACAGGCTTGAGCAATGTATGCTATGGTGGGATTTGTGACAGAATTGCACAAGAAGTCTGGTGAAGCCAATCTCAGTGCTGTGACCAACTCACTGCAAGGTAAGTTTTCTGCTAGACGTTGCGAATTAAGGAGATTATAGCCTTTTAAACACCTTATTAATGTGAAACTCACCTAATTAATATTTTGCTTCTTATCTTACCAAATGCACTGAACAAGCTAGACAGCAAGAAATCTTGACATGGAACTCAGGATGTGTACTTGGACATTTCAACTCACTGCTGGCTGTGAGGAGTCTCCATGCTTCTCAGCATTAGAGAGCATCTCAGTGCACAGTCCATGAGCACCAGTAAAACACACCTCACAATCATCAAGGTACATCTCCAATCCATTTCCAGGGCACATTTAGGGGTGCATTGGCAACTAGCATTGAAAGCCTCATGTATTGATATTTTACATGCAGGGACAGGTACCCAGCTCACGCATTGGAACCAGGCTGCATCTCAAGGCTGTTCACTTTGCACTTACCTGCATATTCACAGCTTCCTTATCTTGTCTCGCCTTCCATGCCATGCAGCATCATGTTTGCTTGTGCATTGGAGGTTGCCTCAGCCAGAATGAAAGGCTATCAGCACTGCTGTATTAACATGCTCTTCTACACAGGTGGACAGACAGGTTTGTTTGTCATTACGGGTCTGTTCAGGGTTGAGGGGGGGTATCATCTTTATGAATGGCAGGCGTTAATCTAACACTGACAGCAAGCGCCAGCTGCCTGCATTTAAGCACTGTACGTTTACTCACCCAAATGGCTATTTTGGACAGTAGGTGGGGGCTAGTCCTCAGTTCAGTGAGTGAGGGGCTGCTGTCTATCAGAGCATTCCCAGAACCATCAGTCACGGACACAGTCTGCACATGAGTCTGGTGATTTGGCCACAGCCAGTTGTCTGCTTGGGCCTTTCAAGAGCCAGGGATCTGTGTATCTACAGTGTGGAGAATAAGCAACGATCAGTCCTGTGGGGCCAGCACGAGCAGTCAGAGGAATCCAGTATCGTCAGTCAGAGTGCTGTGAAGTCAGATCTGATCAGTCATGCCTAAGGGCTGTTCATTGAAGTTCCTTAGAGGTTTTGGATGAACACGGGCCTCAGGGTCTGTCCCTTGATCTTTTAGGAAGTTATAAGGAGAGCCTCTAGGGGCAGCAGAGGGATGACTGCCAAAAGTGGAGGGGGTAAAAGCAGAGGATTTTGTAGAGGTAGAGTAATGATGGTGACAGGAGAAAACATAACGTTTATGTGGATGGTAGGCAGAACTGGGGATTGGAGAACATGATAGGCAACAGGAGGAGGGATTATTGGCAAGGACCACCATATTGGCCTCCACAGGTGGAGCAGGGTGGCATCATTAAACTGAAATGTCAGGCTCAGTGGGGTAGGGAGGATAGTTGGAGGTGAAGTTCAATGAGTTGGGTTTCCACATTGGGGAGGAGAGGTGGGGAGGAAATGGGTGGAATTGGGCCGTCAGGGTAGTGTGAGGTAAAAGGAGACATGGGTGTCCTCAGCGAGGTGATATGGTGGGAGATATCTGGCAACTGGGTGAAATCTGGTGCTCATGGTGGGCACTGCAAGCTATTTTCCCTGCCATCATTTACCATTCTCTAGTTGTGAAATGCAACTGCAAACTGGCTGGGACAATGCCCACGGTATGGAATCAGTGTTATTTTGATGGGGAAAGAGCAGGATTCCTGTTTGCTAGATGCTAGGACACTGAAGGACAAAGACGGAGAGCAAATGGCATACGTTTAGGGTGAGAGGGGAAAGATATAAAAGAGACCTGAGAGGCAACTTTTTCACTCAGAGGGTGATACGTGTATGGAATGAGCTGCCAGAAGAAGTGGTGGAGGCTGGTACAATTGCAGCATTTAAAAGGCATTTGGATGGGTGTATGAATAGGAATGGTTTGGAGGGATATGGGCCGGGTGCTGGTAGGTGGGGCTAGATTGGGTGGAGATATCTGGTCGGCATGGACAAGTTGGACCGAAGGGTCTGTTTCCGTGCTGTCCATCTCTATGACTCTATGACTCTAAGTGTTTGGATACTACAGCTAACTTTTATTTGCAATCATTTCATCATCTATTTGCAATGCGTATGGAGTGAATGTGCTTAGGGTTCAAATGTTAGTCAATGGGGATTTACGCTGTTCCATTGCTCATGGCAAATCCAACATCGACATCTCATTAATGCTGAAGTTAGCCGTAAACACTTAAAAAAAAGAGGAAAATGCTGGTCAAAGATGGCCCATTAATTGTGCAACTTCGGAGGTGGAAACCATCATCTGCCATGTAAGTTTAACAATGGTCTGGACTGAATGCAATGAGAAATGAATGATTAATGTCGGTTTGGGATAACAAGAGGTCTGAGTGCAACAGGCACTCCCTTTTTGATTTAATGCGTTGGTCACTTAGCCAAGGCAGCACCTTCACCATGTTGTTGCTGATGCTGAGGCTAAACTGAATGAACAATGGAGACATGACTCTTGTTACTGGGGTGCTGCACAACTCACTGTATGAATGACAGGGTGCAGCCCTCATTTGCAGGGTATACCACCACTTACTCTTCTGAGACCTAAGACTTTGCCTTATGTTCCCACTGTCAGTCATTTCCAACAGGAGTCTTGTCTTCATCCATTGGTGGGATGTTGGTTGCTGTGGCTGCCTTCCTAAGATGGTGAAGGCAATGCGGAAGGGTGAGGGCTTCAAGGTCAGGAACAGGAGTAGCGTAGCAGGTCAGGCAGCATCCAAGGAGCAGGAGGATCAATGTTTCAGGCATGAGTGAAATGTCGATTCTCCTGCTCCTTGGATGCTGCCTGACCTGCTGCGCTTTTCCAGCAACATATTTTCAGCTCTGATCTCCAGCATCTGCAGTCCTCACTTTCTCCAGAAACAGGAGTAGGCCACCACAAAGGAAGAGGAGTCCCCTGCCCAGGGAGAGGTCACAGTCAGAAGGCCCCTTGGGACTCATGGGTCTGCAGGAAGATCAGGGTTTTTTCAGCTCCGACTCCATTTCCAGGGCATGACCAAGGTATAGTGTCTTGGGACATTATGATGGAATTATGCTCGATGCACGAGTGGGAGGCCATCTTTTCTCAGTAGCTGCAAAGGCAACAGCCACTTTGAACTGCTGTGCAACTGGCACCTTCCAGGGAGTGATGAATACCCTGAGTGTGATCTCTCACATCTGAACAAGATCACACTATTCATTTCATTTCCTGACGACAAGGTCAGTGCTACAGCCTGGACAGTAGGATTCAGGGACAATGTAGTAGATACTGATGAACTGAGAGGATGAGAGCAGTCTTCCAAGGATGAGGACATTTGGAGAAAAGGAAACTGAATTTGTGCATGACAGACCTCAGCTGCACTGTGTGCTACAGTCCAGACAGGACCTGATCAATGACTGCTTCCAGTCAATGAGAGCTGGGTGCAGTAGACCATCATGGAATGTAAAGGTAATGTTGGTCAAGATGCCAGCATTTGGTTTGCATCATTTTATTTGTGTTCTGTTATGGTGGCTGCAAATTAAAGCTCGTGTTTGAAATTCCCCTATTGCTTATGATGTCTGTGTACTGAACAATGAGAATGCATGGATCTACAGCTGGTATTGGGGACAGAGTAGTGATGTCCTAGAGACGATGTTTAGATAAGATATCATGAAGGACAGGCAAACCTTATGCCTTGGTGGTTAAACAGTGACTAGAGTGAGAGAATGGGGTTGTACATGTGAGGGAGTGTTATTCATGCCAGTTATATACCCGAAGTATTGTGGCTTTGTAGGTGCCATTACATTGCTGGCAAGGGGTAACACCAGATTGCCAACAGTTGTGTGGATGCACAGCAGCCTCTCAAATATAGCACAGGGGCACAAGAGATGCTGGTCTCTACTAATGACCTTACAATGACCTTCGGTAGCAGTGATCATAATGTTTGAATTTCTCATTCACTTTATGGGAGAGAAGAGTGGATTGGACACCAGTGTTTTCAATTTAACTAACAATTATGAGCATACGAAGATGGAACTGGCTAAAGTAAATTTGGAAACTTGATTAAGGGATAGGTCAGTAGGAATACAGTGGCAGACATTTAAGGGGATATTTCAGAATACTCAGTGAAAAAGAAAGATCATAAGAGAAGGACACGTCATACATGGTTAAGTGAAGAAGTTAAAGGCTGTATTAAACCGAAAGGAAAACATATAACTCTGCAAAGGCAAGTGGCAAGTCTGAAGCAAAAACAGAAATTGCTGGAGTAGGTCTGGTAGCAGATGCGGAGTGAAAGCAGAGTCAAAGCTTCAGGTCCATTGATCCTTCTTTAGTTCTGCTGATGTTCAGATTTCTCGCATCCACAGTTCTTTTTGTTTGGCAAGTCAGAAGATTGGACATAATATAAGGAACAGCAAATGATGACCGAAAGATTAATAAGGAAGAGGAAATTGGAGTATGCAAGAAAGCTAGCTAGAAATATAAAAAAAAGTCAAGAGTTTATACAGGTATTTAAGTAGTAAGTAAATTGAGTTTTTGGCCCATGAGAGAGAGTGGGTCTGGGGAATTACTCATGAAAAATAGGGAAATGGAAGGTGAATTAAACAAATTTTCTATTTGTCTTCACAGTAGAGGATACAAATAAAATCCCAGAAACAATTGTGAATCAGAATAGGAAAAGGAATGAGGAACTGAAAAACAGTTCTCATCACTAAGAGGGCACTGAAAAAACTTGGAATAAAATATGACAAGTCCCTACATCCTAATTGACTGCATCTTAAAAAGTGTTAAAAGAAGTGACTGCTTCAAGTTGCCAACTTGAAAAGGAATCCTTATCCCTTTTCTCTGTTTCCTGCACATTAGCTAATTCTCTATCCATGCCAATACACTACCTCCAACACATGGTTTGTTATCTTATGACTTAACTTTTTGTGACACACCTTGTTGAGCGCCTTCTGGAAATCCAAATACAACACATTTACTGGCTCCATTCTATCCACTCTGGATAAGACTTCCTTGTAAATCTCTAATAAGTCAGACATGATTTCCCTTACATGAAGGCATGCTGACTCTGCTTGAAGATTGCTAATCCCCTGATATTTCTGTAGAATCCAAGGACTTTTGGAAAATTACAACCAATGTATCACTATCTCTGTAGTTACTTATTTTAGGAACCGTGGATGCAAGCCATCAAGATCAAGTGACTTCTGCTTTTAGCCCCATCAGTTTGTCCAATACTACTTCTTTAGTGATGGTGGTGGCACTTAGTTCCTCTCATGCATTCTGTAGTATTAATGGGCTGATTGAAATATATTCCATCATCAAGACTGATGCAAAATATCTATATAACTCAACAGACATTGCCTTGTTACGCGTAACTATCTCCCCAGATTCAATTTTCTAAGGAGCCTATGTTTACTTAGATCTCTCTCTTTTTATATATTTAAATAGCTCTTATTGTCAGTTTTTATATTCCTTGCCAGTTTGCCCTTGCAGTTTATTTTCTCTCCCATCTTTTTTGTCCTTCTTTGCTGAATTCTGAATTTATCCCAGTCTTCAGGGCCATCACTGACTTTGTTCCTCCTTATATGTTTTTTCTTTCATCTTTATACTCTCCTTTACCTCCTTGGTTAGCCATGATTGGTTTCTCTTTAGAAATCTGCTCCTTACTGGGATGTAATTTTGCTGAGAGTCATGAATTACTTTCTCAAATATCTGTCACTGTTTACTTACTGTCATTCCTGCTAATCTGTCTGCCCAGTCCACTTTAGCTAACTCTCTCCTCATTTCATTGTAATTCCCTTTACGTTAAACACAGTTGTTTCCAACCCAATTTTCTCAAAACTGAATATTCAATTTTATCATATTATGATCACTACTTTCTAGGGAATCTTTTATTTGGCGGTCATTTATTAAACTTGCTTCATTACGCACTACCAGATGCACCATAGCCTGATCTCTGGTTAGTTCCCTGAGGAGACTGCTGCCTCACGCGCCAGGAACCCAGGGGTCGATTCCAGCCTTGAATGACTGTGTGTGGAGTTTGCACATTCTCCCAGTATCTGTGTGGGTTTCTGTCAGATGCACCAGTTTCCTCCCACAGTCTAAAGCTGAGAAGAGTGTTGGATTGGCAATGCTAAATTGCCCCATATTATCCAGGGATGTGCAGGTTAGGTGAATTAGCCATGGTAAATATGGGATTATGAGGGTAGGGTGGGGGGCTGGGTCTGGGTGGGATGGTCTTTGGATGGTTGGTACAAACTTAATGGGCTAAATGGTCTCTTTCTGCACTGAAGGGATTCTATGATTCTGTGACATGTTGCTATACGAAATTATCCCTAATAGTCTATGAATGTGTTGTCGTAACTGCCTTTTCCAGTATTCAGAAAAGAGGATTGGTTGGCTAATAGGAAGCAGATTGTGGGTTCAAACAGATCATTTTCAGTTTGGCAGGATGTTGAGTAAAGTTCCACAAGGATCAGTTTTGGAGTCTCAGTTATTTGCAAGTTATATCAGTGGCAAGTGGTGAGAATGGAAGTATAGTTGATAAATTTGTTGACAATACAAAAGACAGGTAGGAAAGTAAGTTTGAAGATGACAGAGTCTGCAAATGTTACATATAGATGAAGCGAGTGAGAAGATTTTGGCAGATGGATTATGATGTGGAAAAATGAACTTGTCCATTAGCAGGAAGAATAGAAAAGAGCATATTATTTAAAATGAAGAAAGATTGCTTAACTAGAAACCTAATTACACGACTCAGAAGAGGTTAGCATGCAAGTATAGCAAGTGATTAGGAATGCAAATGGAATGCAGTTATTTATTACAAGGGGAATTGAATATAAAATTGGGGACGTTTTGCTACAGTTGTATACAGCATTGAAGAGGTCAATTCTGGAATACTGTGTACAGTTGTGACTTCTTATTTAAGAATAGACATAAAATGCCTTAGAAGCCATTTAGAGAAGATTCACTTGACTGTTGGCTGAATGGGTGGTTATCTTATGAGGAAAGGTGTGTTCATTGAAGTTTGGAAGAATCTGCGGTGATCTTACTGAAGCACAAAAGACCCTGAGGAGACCTGACAGGTGGATACCGAAACAATGTTTCCATTTTTGGGAGGGACGAGAACTAGGGGACACAGTGGAAAGAAAATTCCTTATTTTTGAAAAGATAAAGGTGAGGAAGGTTTGTTTTTTAAGTCTCAGAAGATCATACATCTTTCCTAGAGGACAGTGGAGGCAGGTTCATTGAATATATTCAAGGCAGAGGTAGATAAATTCTTGATTAACATGTGATCATCAATGTCAGTGAGAATGTGGAGTTGAGGCCACAATTCAATTAGCCATTATATTATTGAAGAATGGAAAAGGCTGGAGGTGCTGAATGGGCTATTCCTGCTCCTAATTAGAAACCCTACAGTGTGGAAACAGACCCTTCGGCCCAACAAGTCCACACCGACCCTCTGAAAAGTATCCCACCCAAACCTATTCCTCTACCCTATTACTCTACATTTACCCTTGACTAATGCAAATAACCTACACATCCCTGAACACTATGGGCAATTTAGCATGGCCAATTCACCTAACTTGCACATGCACATGTTCTGTGTCCAGGGGTATTGCTGAAATTCAACTGGCTAAAATCATCAGGTTGCCAGCACAAACCATTGGTTAGATCCCTGCTACTTTTCCAGATAAGCCTGATTATCTCAGGGTCGTTGCTTGCATAGTTATCTGAAACTTAAAGGATCTGCCCCCATAGTGATGAGTAAACACCTCCATTTTTCATTATTGAGCCAGGCTGACTTGTTAATCATCAACCATTCTCCAGAGTACTATGGACCCACTTGGCTAGGTGTCAAGTTACTGATTTTGCCATAAGACTTTTGGCTTGGTTTTGATCTTTGACTCTGAAGATATCTTGCTTATATAATCCATTTGAAGAAAATTAGTATTCTCTACTGCCAACTATGAGTTTGATCCTTCATTAGACGGTTGGCAGGTTCACAAAGCACCTCATAAGCAATAGTGAGCATATAGCAACCATAAAATGTGAGTACGTTGCCACTATCCTGATCAGTGTGCACTCACACCATACTCCTACCAGTTAAAGTGATAATGGAACTGGCCCCTCAGAATGTCAATTAAAATTAAGTTTTCTTATTGCTGCAACACATTACACAGCGGAACAAGATTCTCTTGCATTCATGCTGCTGCTTACGGATTTCTCTGGTTTGCAGTTTCCAATAGCAGTGCTTATCTGAAACTGGAACTTACCTCTACAGTAACAATGCTGTGCTAGCTGAATATTATCTGGATTCCTATTTAGCAGCATACTGGCTTTGAACAGTAGATTCCTGTCTGATTTGCCTCAGGAGCTTATGAAAAGTTGGGTCAAAATTTAAAAGGGATAAATTTACCTTTTTCAAGCATGTCGTGTTTCATTGACATGAAGGTGAAAAATTTAAGAACTTACTTGATAGGAAGTCTCAAGATACCAAAAGTAGGAAAGTGGAGAAACAGAAATCTTTGAACTAAAAAGAAGTATATGAGCAAATGCTTACCAGTCAAAGAAGCGTAGTTTCTGGTTAGGTTCAGAGGACTTTTGACCACTGAAGACTAACCCTGTGTTGACTCAGCAGTTCATTATTGCGCAAAAATCGTAATACATTCCAAAGTAGCTTTTTACAACAGCTGACTTATGTTCACTAACTGTGTTGAATATTAACTCCAGAAGGTGAATGAAAATAACAAATCTTAAATGACAATACAAATCAATGTGAGCGTTAAACCCAATTAGAGGGTATTATGTTACAGTGGTAGTATCCCTATCACTGGGCTAGATGGTCCAGGTCCAAAGTCCCACATGCCCCAGTGTTGTGTCGTAACATGTCTGAACATATTGATTGAAAATAATTTAAAACAAATTGGAAAAGTAAGTCAGTCCAGAAATAATCTTTGAAGTGATTTCCCAGAGGAAAACAGTTTAAAAAAACAACAGTAATACTTGTAAATGTACTGGTCATGCTGGTCTTCCACTTTGAAGTATACAAGATGGGCCAGACCACTTTGCGTTATTCAGAAGTTTACTGGTATTTTTCTGGAATCAGTTTTAAAGAAATAGCATTTTGAGTACAAATTGTTAGTACAGGATCAAAACTACTCTATTCAAATATTAAATTTGGCACGTTTATTCAATGTTAGAAGATGAGCAGTAAATCAGTCTTCCTGAATGGCAAATTTCTGAAGTTTGGCCTAATGCACTTTAGAATGCATATGCAGATTTCAGCTCTGGGTGGGTTGTTACACATGTAAAATTTAAGATAATCTTCATTTGGATAAATGCTATTATACATAGGATATGTGTTGGCTTGCAGTAGTTACATGACCCCACCTCTGTTGTATGGGCATTTGTGTATAGTCACTGGTAGCCTTTACATGGACAGCACTTGACATATGTCAGAGAGTAACGCAGCTAAAATTTATTGATGTTCAGCATGGTAAGTGAGCCAGCTACTGTGTAAAAGATAGAAAGGAATGTCCAGTCAAAAATGTGTGGACTTTCAGAACTTTAAGAATGTGCACCACTGGAAGAAAAAAAAAGGATTGTAGGTTTGAATTATTGGGTGAGTCAAATGGCTATGAATTTCCCACAGAAAAGAGCTAAACTCCAGAAAAGAGGCAAGGGTAATTGTCATAAAATCATACAGTACGGAAACAGACCCTTCGGTCCAACCAGTCCATACCGAACATAATCCCAAATTAAACTAGTCCCACCTGCCTGCTCCTGGCCCATATCCCTCCAAATCTTTCCTACTCATGTACTTGTTCAAGTGTCTTTTAAACGCAGTTGTGCCAGCATCCACCGCTTCCTCGGGAAATTCATTCCACACGTGTACCATCCTCTGTGTAGAAGATTTGCACATGTCTTTTTAAAATCTCTCTCCTATCATCTTAAAAGTATGTCCCTTAGTCTTGAACGCTCCCATCCTAGGAAAAAGACACCATTAACCCTTTCAATACTCCTCATGATTTTGCAAATCTCTATAATAATATCATCTCTCAACCTCCTACAGTCCAGTGAAAAACATCCCAAAAGGCCACATTTTACTGAATGTGGCATCAAGGATCACCAGCAAAACTGGAAGCAATAGTGTTGTGTATTTGTGCAAGTATAGTGGACTGTTACTTTAAGAGTCCAATCATGTGATAGAATGGCATTATTGGTTGTTTTGAGTGGATAAACAGCTCTCTCTAACCTTGCTATCTGTAGTGAGCATCTTCATAATAAAATAGGAACATATGAGCAGGAATAGGCCATTCAACCACTTGAACCTGTTCTGCCATTCATTATGATCATGGCTGATCATAGAATTCAATGCCTCAAATTTTATCCTGCCCCCTTTAGCCACAAGAGCTATAGTCTACCTCCTTGAAAATGAATAATATTTTGGCCTCAACCACTTTCTATCGTAGTGAATTTGTTTGGGCTCACCACTCTAGGTGAAGAAATGTCTCCTCATCTCATAAAAACTTTGCCCCCTTTTGTTTAAACTATGACCCTTGTTCTGGACTCCCATATGAGCAGGAACATCCTTCCTACAGCCAACTTGTCTCGTCTTGTTAGAATTCTTTTGAACTCCAGCGAATTGAATCCTGACCAACTCAATTTCTCATATGTCAGTTCTGACATCCCAGGTTCATCAAATTGATTCCTGTCCTGCTGTTGAAAACCGCAGTCACCTGGTCCTGCTTGGAATTTAAGAAAACTAGCAAAGGATGAAAATTGCTTGAAAGCAAATAAAATTCACCCCAGGTGAATAGCGCAGAAGCAGTTTGCCATGTGCTGCCCCTGAAGGATCACTGAGTACCAAGTACCCTACACACAGAGGGAAATATCTGAGCTAGGGCTAGGGGTATAGACTCAAAAAAACAGACAGAGCCTTAGGAAAACCTTGTTTTATATAGTTAAAAATCACAACAACAGGTTATAGTCCAAGAGATTTATTTGGAAGTACAAGCTTTTGAACGCTGCTTCTTTGTCAGGTAGCGAGTGGGGCAGGATCGTCGGACACAGAATTTATAGAAAACGATCATAGTGTCATACACTGATGCAATATATTGAACAAACCTAGATTGCTGTTAAGTCTTTCACCTTTTAGAATGGGCTGCAGGTTTCGACTTATTAATATGTAAATCCCAGAACTTCTTTCAAGTCATATTCCTGAGATAACTTCAACTTTTATTAAAAAAGGTGACATCTCAGCTCAGACAATGCATTAAAGGTGTGAGGTTAGAGTCTGTCTGTATTCCATACTTGAGTCAGACTGGTTCATTTTTCAAAGTAGGAATTTATAAAATGTCACATGGATTATAAAAAGTATTTACTGCCTGCAGATTGTATGCCTTTTGAACAAAATAGAATGGATCTGCAAATACAATTCTGCAAATGCAAATTCACGCAATAGACTGTGTGTGTTGGGGTGGGGAGGTTGAGGGCAGTGAGGGAAGGGAGTGTGTGTGTGTGTGTTTATGTGAGAGTGTGTGTGTGTATATGTGCTTGATAGAGTGTGTGCATGAGTGTGATGTATATGCCTGTGAGAGGGTGTGCACATGAGTGTGACTGTGGGGAGTTTGTGTGTGTGCCTGAGAGAGAACGTGTGTATGAGAGAAGGTCTGTGTGAGTGTGTGTGTGTGAGAGAGAGAGAATTTACTCAGATGAGAGATCTGCCATTTTGTGAACTCTCATGCTCGAGATTAGTTGTTCAGCTTTCATGGCTGCTAGCTCCATCGAGACAAACACGAATGTCAACTCAAAACTGGCATCAGTGAGGATGAACAGGTCATGTAGCAGCAAAATGCTGGTATAAAGAAGCTTTATATAGAAACTATGGCAAAAGAGGACACATTGTTTGAGGAAGAAACATGAACAACATGTGGCAAAAATACAAAAGCTGAAGAATAGAAAGAAAAATCTACATGGTAGAGAAAAAACGAGGACATGAGAAAAGCCAAGACACAGTCTGAAGAGGAGCTGTTATTAAACATACTGGCCATTGCTGGTGACATAACCAATACTGGATCATCCCATACTGAATGGTAAACCAGTAAGGATGGAAGTGAACACCAGAGCAGTAGTTTCAGTGATACCTGAAAAAGTGTGTATCAGAAGCAGCTGAGTCACATGATGTTGCAACCCTCAATAATTGTACTAAGACCATTCATATGTGAAGTGATGCCTTTAAAGGGTTCATCAATATTCAATTATATACATAGTCTGAAGATTTGTCCTTACATATTGTCAAAAGAAAATTCCCACTTTTATTGGGAAGAATGTGGTGAAAATCAAACTGTTGAACTGACGTAAATTGCTTGTCAAATTCTGAGACTGATCTATCACATATTCTAAAGAAACATGCCATTATTTTTCGTTGGAACTCTGGGAAGCATGGAATAAGATCTGTCAAATTGAAAATTAAGGAAGAGAATCAAGCAAAATGTTGCAAGGCTAGATCAGTGCCTTATACAAATCAGGCCAAAGGTCAAGGCAGAATTAGAGAGGCTGGTCAAGATGGGAGTCCTTGAACCTGTGATTCGGCCATGCTTATCATACCAATGAAAAGTAAAGATAGATCAGATGTATCTATGATGATTTCAGGGTCACTATTAATCTGGTACTATGTGCTGAGCAGTGTCCTTTGCATTTAAATTGTTGGACTTATTTGTTAGATTAGCTGCAGATTGGCTTTTCAGTAAAGTCGATAACTGTAGACCCTGAGTCACAGAAATACTTGACAATTTTAACACATTAAAAAAAAAGAACTATTCAAATACAAGAGACACCCTTTTGGAATCACATTTGCATCTGTGTTATTCCAACATGACATGAATTAGATTTGTAGTGGATTGGAAGGAGTCTAATATTACCTTGACAAAGTGTTAGTCACGGGGAGAAACAAAAACAAAAAAAGAGCATCTCCACAATTTTGGTGCTACTCTAGAGACTTGAAGATTATGGCCTAACAGTAAAGAAAGAAATGTGAATTTTTAAAAAATCTTCCATTGAATATTGAGGCCATCTTCAAAAGTAGGCCATAACCGAGATACCAGCACCTGAAAATAAAACCAACTATGATAATTTTTGGGCTTGCTAAATTACTATGGCGGGTTGGTCCCAAATCTTGCAAACATTCAAGCTGTCACTCAATTTATGCCAAAACGAGAAATAGAAATGATAAGATTAATGTGAAACAGCCTTTACACAAGCTAAAGAGGCTTATTTATGTCAGAAGTTCTGACTCATTTTGACTAGCATGTGATACATCACCATATGGAGTAGGAGCAGTCGTTTCTCACATATTACCCAATGGGGAAGAGAAGTCAATAGCTTTTGCTGCAAAAATCATTAAACAAAACAGAAATGGACTATACACAGATAGAGAAAGAAGCTCTCGGAGTCATTTTTGGCATTAGACCGTTCCACCAATGGCCAGGACCATTGGTCAATTCCTGACCAATATGGCCAGGAATTTACCCTATTAACAGACCACAGACCATTGACCACAACACTTAGGCCTCATTACAGGGATACCTTCTCTAGCATCAAGCCAAATGCAGAGGTGGGCATTGTTGCTATTAACCAATACATACAATTAAATATTTGCAATCAGACTTACTTGGCAATGCTGATGGGTAATCTAGATTACCTTTGCTAAATGAATCGACTACAAACAGTCCTTATATACACATTTTCTACTTCAAACAAGTAGAGAATACTCCAGTAATGACAGGACAAGTTGAGAAGTATACTGGAAATGATTAATTACTGTCAAAAGTGATAGACATGGCACTTTGTGGCAAGATCATAGGAATAACTCATATGGTCACATGGAAGCTTGAACTGTCCTTACCAGTGGGATGTCTCCTATTGAGTGTCATCATTCCCCCACAGCTAATGAAGTGTGTGTTAAATCAGCTCCACAATAGGTCAGTGTGGCATTGTGAGAATGAAGGAGATAACTAGGCTATTTTTGGTGGCCAGGACTCAATACTGAAATTGAGAAGGCAGGAACGCGTGTAGCATGGGCAAGAGCTTACAACCTACTTCCATTAGCACCATTATGCCCATGGGAATGGTCAGAAAGGTCACAGCAAAATAATTTGTATTAACTACACTGTACCTTTTGAAGGGTGAATGTTTCTCATAGTGGTTGATGCACATACGAAATGGTCCAAAGTTGCCATTAAGACGACATCATCTTCAGAGAAAACCATTGAAAGACAAGGGGAAATTTTTAAGAGGTTTGGTTATCCAGAATTGCTTGTTAGTATGACGATGCTGCTCGTTTAACAAGGTTATGCTGTCCTTGGTTTTTGTTTTCAGAGATGTCGTAAAAGCAGCAATTCCAAAAAGTCTGGCTTGGAGGGGTTTTAGGGCCAGTTTGACAGTAGCTACCAGATACTGCTTCAGGCAAAAGGCTTTCAAGTTTTTTCAAAAAACACTTGTACAATGTAAGGGTAGTGGCCATTTCTCCCAGCTCAGCTTTTCTATGGTTTGATGTGGTTTTGGCAGTCTCGCTATTCACTGAAAGCAGGCTGACAGTTTTGAGGCTACTGATCCAAGAAGCAGCAACATGGAAGAAGGTGTTCCATGCTGCCATCGCTCTCTCTCTCGTAAGATCCTGTACTTGATTATACCTTTTGTGCCAAAGGGTGTTCATGTGGATTGTTGCAGGTATTGGGAACAGCATCATTAAATTGGTATAATCTGTTGGATTTTCGAATAAGTTAAATTATTCAGTGTTTTTATTTTGTGTTTCATTCAGTAATCTTGTAAACAAATTCTGTTTTGTTTAAAACTAAGTGGTTTGACCAGCTGCATCATTCCTGGAATATCTGTGTTACACCTACTTAAAACAACTAGCAAAGTTGGGGTCCAGAGTACTTGACATATTTTGAGGGGGTCTGGCCTGGTCCATAACAGATTGGGGAATCTTTGTGGGATTTGTTCTGTAGTTCCAATTGGGATTAGGATTTTTGGACTTGAAGGCAGCAAGTGATAGGTGTTAGTGTCTTTTGTTCTGGGTGTTGAATTCAGTTGGTTTAAACAGTGCTTGGGATAACAGTGGCTCTTTCAGTCACCAAGAGTTTTCTGGGGTGGAAGAAGTGACTTTGGGGGTTTTACAAAAGGTGATTAAGGCTGGAATTAGCAGACAAGCTGGAGCTGCCTCCTTCCATGAGGAAAGGAGAGATCATTACCACAATAGCTCAGCATTTAAATTTGCTGGAAACAGCATTAGAGATGGCTAAAATTCAATTGAAAATGAAGCAGCTTGGGTAACAGGCAAAAGAGAAGGACAGGGCAACACAAGTGAAACAGTTTGAATTACGATTAAAAGCAGAGGACGGAGAAAAAGAACGAATTGCTTTAGCAGAACAAAAAGAAGAAGAGAAAGAGAGAGAAGAGATAGAAAAGGAGAGAGGGGAAAGGAAGAAAGAGAGGGAGTTTGAACTTCAGAAGTTGGAACTTCGATTGGAGTTCAAAAATTCACTTCCTGAAGTAGTGAGAACTCATGTTGAGATCAGAGTTAAAACGTCAAGATTAGCAGCTGAAATGGCTGTCAATTATGAGTTAGTCCATAAATCAAAGTTTGGCTTCCAACATCTATTTCAATTGTGAGGGATAGAAATTGGGGAAAAGAGAAATCCTCAGATGGAAAGAGAAAGGTAGATCTCGGTGAAGATCATAAGGATAATTTACCACAGGGTAAAAAGGAAACCCTTGAAGGGGACAGTGTTTTCACTGCAATGAAGTCGGCCACATGAAATCACAGTGTTGGTGGGTTAGGAAAAACATTGGGAATCCAGATGTAGGACAACAGGACAAGCCAGTGAATTTTGTTGGAGTGGCAATGGAAAACACAGTGTAGGCTAGAAAGCTGCACTAGAATGTATAACCTGGACGGGGGTTGGTTAAGGAGGAAGTGCCAGATCTTCTTAAACCATATACCTGCGAAGGTAAAGTTTACTCGCGTATGCCAGGAGCAGCAGGTAAAGAGATTACAATATTAAGAAATACAGGATCCTCTCAATCTGTGATGCTGGAGATGAGGAGATATGTACTTCTGAAGGACTATTGCTAGAAAAGGTACTAGTAATGGGAATTCATGGTGAGACAAGAAGCACTCACTTCTATAAAGTGAGGTTAGAGTGTCCAGGGAAGAGTGGAGAAGTTGTGTTCGGAGTACTGGACAAATTCTCAGCTTCAGGAATACAATTTGTCCTTGTTAATGATATAGCTGGTTCATAGGTAGGAGTGATGCCTACTGTAGTTGAAAAACTATTGCAGGACACATATTCTGTGATTTGTCCTGACTGTGTGGTAATGAGGTCACAAAGTCACCAGTTGAAACAGGAGGAATCAAAGAGTACAGATAAGAAAGTTAAAGTGGAATTAGCAGAGACCCTGTCTGATCAGGTGGTTGACACAAACCAGGGGCAGAGAGATGACAAAGCAAATATCTTTAGCTCAGAAAAATTAACTGAGTTACAGCAGAAAGATGAGAATTTAAAGCATTGTATCAAAAGGCAAACACAGAAAAATAATCCAAATGTATCCCTGAATGTTACTATCTTAAAAATGATGTCTTAATGAGAAAATGGAGATTATCACATATTCAGGCAGATGAGAAATGGGCAGAAGTTCATAAAGTTGTATAGAAAGGAGGTGTTAGGAGTGGCACATGAGCTACCACTAGAGGGTCATTTATGTGTGAGAAAAACTCAAGCTCAAATACAAAAACGTTTTTGTTGGCCTGGACTGTACAAGGATGTAGTTGAATTTTGCCAGCCATGTCAAGTAATTGGAAAACTATAGGCAGTATAAAATCTGCACCTTTAATAACTATTCTTGCATTTGAGGAACATTTTACAAGAGTCTTAATTAGGACCCCGACCTAAGACAAAAAAATCGGAATCAGTATTTGTTAACAATAATGGATGTGTCCACTATATTTCCAGAGGCTGTTCCATTATGCAGTATCACAGCTAAAAGGATTGTAGAGAAATTACTCAAGTTTTTCTCTAGATACAGACTACCCACAGAGATATAATCAGACCAAGGGTCAAACTTTACGTCAAAATAATTGAAGGAAGTTACGGACAGCTTCGGAATAAAACAATTCAAATCTACTGCGTAGCATCCAGAATTGTAGGGACTGCTAGAAAGGTGGCATTAGATATTAAAGACCATGTTGAGACATATAGTCAAGACTATCCAGATGATTGGGATAAGGGAATTCTGTTAGTGCATTTTGCAATCAGAGATGCACCAAATGAATTGACCAAATTTAGCCCATTTGAATTAGTTTTTGGGTATGAAGTGACAGGACTGCTAAACTTGATTAAGGAGAAATTGGTAGGTCAGGAATCAGAGACCACATATTAGGGAATGATTAAATAGAGCGGGGGATTTGGTTCGACAGCGTTTAAAAGTATCACAGCATACAATGTAACAGGAAGCAGACGAGGAATAAAAAACTCACAATTTTGCTATCAGAGATAAGGTGTTCGTGTTACTTCCAGTGATAAGCAAACCTTTAAAAGCAAGGTTTAGTGGACCTTATCAAGTTGAAAGGAAATTGAATGTGGTGAACTATTTGATAAGGACTCTTAGACAGAAAGAAGTCTCACAGAGTGTGTCATGTGAATATGCTCAAAAGGTATTTTGACAGGGAAGGAAAGCCAAAGGAGATTGTGTTATTGGTTATAACACAAAGGGAAGTTGGAACATTGGACGAGAAATGGCAGATGGAATTTATTCCGGATAAATGTGAGATAATACATTCTGGGTGGTCAAATGCAAGCAGGAAGTATGCAGTAAATGGTAGGATCCATTAGAGCACTGATATGCAAAGGCATCTTGGGGTGCAAGTCCACAGCCCCCTGAACCTGGCAACACAAGTGGATAGAGTAGTAAAGAAGGAATATTGCCTGCATTCCATCAGTTGGTACATTGAGTATAAAAGTTGGCAATTCATGTTACAGCCGTATAAAAGTTTAGATAGGCTTTATTTAGAGTATTGTGTGCAGTTCTGTTGCCACACTACAGGAAGGTTGTGGAGGCTTTGCAGGGGGTGCAAAAGAAGTTTACCAGGATGTTGCTTAGATTGGAGTGCATTAGCTACAAGGAGAGCTTAGACAAGTTTGTTTTCAATAGAGCGTCAGAGGCTGAGGTGTGACCTGATTAGAAGTATATAAAATAATGAGAGGCATGCATAGGGTGGGTAATCGGGATTCATTTTCCCAAGTTGGAAGTATCAAATACTAGGGGATATAGGCTTAAGGTGAGAGGGTAAAGTTTAAAGGAGTTGGGCAAGATATATTTTTTACACAGAGGGCAGTAGGTGCCTGAAATGTGCTGCCAGGGGAGGTGGTTGAAGCAAGTATGACAGACACATGAACACGCAGGGATATGAGCCATGTGCAGTCAGATGGGATTAGTTTAGAATGACATGATGGTTTGCACAGACATGGTAGGCCAAAGGGCATAATATATTGTTACTGTTTGAGAGCTTGGGTTCTAAAGTGGAGGAAAAATGGTTTTTAGTTTTCAGTTCTGTAAAAATCTGACCACTTTTGAGAGGTCAGATTGTAATTGTTTTGAACAGTGAGCTAAAGACAACATTTGCAAGCAATCATGTGATTTTAGCTGTACTAGACCAGACCAGACCCCCTCAAAATATATCAAGGAGATAGCCTACACCTTAACTTATATCTTATTAAAAGGCAAGTATAAGAGCCTGTGTTCCAGATGTCATTCAATTGGTCAGACTACTAGGTGCTAAGCAAACACACTTTATTCTTACACCAGAGTTAAAATACAAAAACAAATTGCCATAACTTTAACTTGATTAAAATCCTTAACAAAAGAAAATATTATTTAACTATTAATCATCAATGGTTCCTACATAGTAGCATCCCATAAATACACCCTTGGCAAAGGCAAATTCAGCCTCACATGCTATCTCCAGTCCAAGAGAAAATGTAGTGATTGTAACAAGGTCAGCCAGGTGGATCTCATAAAATACGAGTTCCCTGATTGGGCCCTGGCGACAGATAAGAGGAGGACATTCTGACAGTCTGAGAGCTGACTCTGAGGGTGCTGGACCAGTGTCAAGGGCTTTCCATGTGTAAATAAAGGATGACTTGGTGACGGGATACTGCCTCTCTGGAGTTATTTCAGTGGCGTCGGGAGTAAAGCACATTCCTGAAGAAACCCTCTTGCAACAGTCGTCTTTGAGTTAGGATAAACATTTCTGGCATCATGCCATTGTTTGGTAGGCTTGACTGGTTCAACCCGACCGTTGAAGACTGGGCCTACTACATGGAAAGAATGCGCTATTTTTTCTGGGCAAATGATATTGGGGCAGATGAAAAGCACCAAATAATTCTCCTGACAGCTTGTGGACCTGCAGCAATTTTGGTCAACCCGACCCTAAGTTTCCCTGAGGCACCAGATACTAAAACCTTTCAATAATGGGCCACAAGCCGCTACTAGATTTACTGAAAGAGGACAAGGCAGTGTCATGAATAGCTTCAGGTTGATTTCAGCAGTCGACACTAATACTAAGTGTGCATAATTACAACTTGGAACACCAACTGGGAGGCCAAGTAGTGAATGTGGATGCATTGAGCTGCCTCCCATTGGTGGTACTGTCACTGGAATTCTCCGTAATGGTTTTACATTTTCTGGACTCACTTCCAGGCACAGCTGATACGATCAGATTTCAGACGCAGAATGATCTGGGCCTGGCAAACTGAAACAACTGGTGATAACTGAAGAAAGCAAAGGGCCGTCTCAACCACAATCGAAACCTTTTTGGACCCAGAGAGACCAAATCACCATAGAGGATGTCATATTATTATGGGGAGCAAGAGTGATTGTACTGAGCAAAGGTGACTGCTAGATACTGACTGAACTCCACCAGGGTCACCCAGGGGTATGCCAGCTCAGTGAGTAAACTTACGACCTGAGGAGTGTCCAAAGTGAAGGTATTGGTAAAAGGTTATGTCTGGTGGCCAGGATTAGATGCAGACATAGACACATTGGTGGAGCAGTGCACAGAGAGCCAAAAAGGACAAGAATTGCAGCCAGCAGCTCCCCCACATTCATGGGAATGGCTGGATAAACCCTGCACTCACTTACATGTCAAATATGCAGGACCTTTAATCGGCTCTATGTTCTTAGTCATTGTAGATGCCCACTCGAAGTAATTGGACGTGCAGAGTTAATTTGTCAAACATGGGGATGACAGTGGAAAAATTGCACGCATCTTTGGAATACACGGACACCCGGAAGTGTTGGTCAACGGTAGTGGGCCATCCTTTGCCAGCAGGGAATTTGAGTTTTTCCAAAAGTCGAATGGGATTTGACATATAAGAACAGCTCCAAACCATTCATCACCCAATAGTGTAGCGGAAAGAGCAGTCCAAACTTTGAAGGCAGGTTTGAAGAGACAGCCTACGCCTTTGCTAGATACCAAACTGTCCGAGTTCCAATTTGATTATAGGACCACCCCTCGTATAACTACAGGGATAGCTCTAGCAGAGTTGCTAACGGGGAGAAGATTCTGCATCAGGTTAAATCTGGTCTTCCCAGACCTCAGGGTGGGGAGAGCGGGAAAATGGCATCAGGAATGCCAGTGCTGGATGCCAGACTCCACTAAGCGGGAGAGACAGTTTACAGGTTGCAAAGTTTGGTGTAGGAACCAAAGAAATGGCCATGTATGGGTAAGAGTCTTGGTCAACACAAGGTCAGGACCAGTGACGTATAAAGTTCGGGTATGAATGACAGTCCTGAACAAGCATGTGGACTATATGAAAGCCATGAACTCACAAACGGAGAAGGAGCAAAATGTGCCCTGCCACCCCAGAGTGTTTGGTAAGACTGTCGGAACCAATGGGTTCTCCCTCTCTGTCGAGTGTTGAAGAGATCTCTGAATCAGTGGAGCTCGCTGCATCAACACCTTTGCTGCTGGAAGAAGAGAGTGAATTTCTCTCGAGATGCTCCGAGTGCAAGAGCCGAGCTCCTGTGGGTTACATGTCACCCGTATCTGATGCAGATTTGGAGGAACGTGATGCCGTGCTAAAACGCCCCAGGAGGTGTTACAAGCAAAAGGACTGCACTATATCCCTCAGAGGGGGAGGGATGTAGTGATTATCATGAGGTCAGCCAGGTGGATCTCATAGAATATGAGTTCCCTGATTGGGGCTGTCAATCTGGTCCAATCAGTGAGATAAAAAGTGTTTCAGACATTCTGAAAGCTTGCACTGAGGGAGCTGGATCAGTGTCAAGGACTTTCCACGTGTGAATAAAGGGTGGCTTGGTGGTAGGGTACTGGCCTCTGTGGAGTGATTTTGAAAGAAACATCAAAATAAACACTCCAACAGCAGAGAGAAAACTTAAGCCTTTGCTGCAGTAGAGACAGCTGTATCAAATGCTTCAAACCCCAATTTCAACTGAAAGCAAAACTAAAGCCCTGGGTTTGTGTGAACCTGACTCCACCCACTCATGCTTATTTTGTCTAATTTTTTAAAAAATTCAGAGAGCTCAAAGCTGTTTACCCACTGCTTCTCAAGCAGGCATTTCAGTTCCAGTGTGATGATCCCACTCTGCAAAAGAAACACCACAGAACAAATCCCTTAAAGGCATATATCATCACATGGCTAAGTGATTTGCAACCCCGACCTGGAGGAGTTAATTGCTGATGTGTTTGCTGATTTTAGATTTATAACCCAGAGTGGGTGAGACACAGTCCCAGAAGCAGGTTCATTCAAACAGAAACCTGCTCAGTTAAAAAGAAAAGGTCCTTAACAGCAAAGTTGCCATTATTAACATTCCCTGCAGTCAGGGCTAGGACAAAAGTCCTGAGTTGCTTCGAGGAAAACTCCAGAAGCAGAAAGTTGTGGAGGTGTCAGAGAAAATAAAATCTACACAATTGTTGAAGACATGAGATTAAGGAGTCTGGTTGTAAGTGAGCTGAATTAGCAGCTTGTTTAAAAGTCTTAGGCAGAGACGTTAGCCAAGGAAAATAGCACCAATGCAGAAGTTTGCCGATTACCTTTGTGCCAAATAAACAAGCTTTTGGATGGAGACATAGGTGATCCTTCATCGAAGTTTGTGTGTCTGTCGGTTATTGTGGGGTTAAAAGTTCTGAATCTTCCTTTCTGATACTTGTAGTCAGACTGTATCAAATTGTTCTTCTGTAGTGTAACTTACTTTGTGGTTTTTTTATGTGTAATAAATTTTCATGTTCATTTTGTTAAACATACTTTGGCAACCTCTTGTAAATATGTTCAGTAACTGACCTCCACAGTAAACAAAAAAAAAAATGAAATTTAACGTCTATCAAGCCAGGTTTCAGTCTGGTATCAGACTTGTTCAGTATTACCATCAGCGGGGATCATGACAGTGTCTAATGAAAATAAATAGTACTATGAAACCATTTTCATGGGGAGGAGAAGTATATTTCATAGTCTTTTAGAATTATTTTAATTAGTGCTGCTGATGAGGAGATGGGGGAATAAATATTCATCAGTCATTGTATTATTTTGTTTTATCTGTATGACAGGAAAATAAATAATAGTAAATGGAAGCATTTTCTGCAAAACTTGCAATTTTTCCATCATACTAAATAGAGGTGAATTTATTAGGCAAATACTAATGCTCACAAAAATGTAGTAACTGAAAACCAAAAGAACTGCAGATGCTGTAAATCAGAAACAAAAGCAGAAATGGCTGGAAAAGCTCAGCAGGTCTGGCAGCATCAGTGAAAAGAAATCAGAGTTAACGTTTCGGGTCCGATGACCTTTTCTCAGAACTGAGGAATTTCCATTTTTGTAGTGTTTGAGAACTTTGATGCATAGAAGAAGAAAAATAATTGTGTTAAATCTTGCTGCATTCTGTACCAATGACATGCAGAACAACAGTTCTTCTTGTTCTCTGCAGGTCCCATCTACTCTCATCTCATATGACTGATTTAGCAAAGGGAACTGTTATGGTGGGACAGGTTTCTCTTAAGCCATGCTGGGACCAGTGTCCTAGCAAATTGAATAACTAGGGCTTAGAGAAGGCTTTAAACAAAACAGCCAGAGGGTTCTGGACAGAGGACACGTAGGCTTACAAAGCAAAAGGATGTGGCAGTATCGCAGGACAGCTATTTTGGTTAACGATACCCAGAGAGGGGCAGATAGGGATAAAGTGGGCAAAAATAGCCAAACAGCAGTAGAGTCAAAGGGAGAAAGATGGTTTAAGGCAAAATTAATGGTTCTTAAACCAGCACACAGTATTCACACCAAAATAAATTTACAGCACAAATTGAGGTTAATGGGCAGAGAGTTATAGAATCTTACATGGAAACAGACCCTTCAGTTCAACTCATCCGTGCCATCGAGACATCTCAATGTGACCTAATCCCATTTGCCAGCACTTGGCCCATATTCCTTTAAACCCTTCCTATTCAAATACTGATCAAGATGCCTTTTAAATATTGTAATTGTACCAGCCTTCACCACTTCCTCTGGCAGCTTGCTTCATATACACCTCACCCTCTGTATGAAAAGTTACTCCTCAGGTCATTTTAAAATCTTTCCCCTCTCACCTTAAACTTATGCCTTCTAGTTTTGTACTCATTCACCCTTGGAAAAAAAAATGGCAATTTACCCTATCCATGCCCCTCATGATTTTATAAACCTCCATAAGATCACCCCTCAGCCTCCAACATTCCAGGGAAAAAAATGCCCTAGCCTATTCAGCATCTCCCTTTAACTCAAGCTGTCCAGTCCTGGCAACATCCCTGTAAATCTTTTCTGCACCCTCCCAAATTTTAACAACATCTTTCCTATAGCAGGGAGACCAGAACTGAATGTAGTATTCTAAATATGGCCTCACCAATGTCCTGTACAGCTGCAAAATAAAATCCCAATTTATATACTCAGTGTTATGACCAATGAAGGCAAGTGTGCCAAATGCCTTCTTCACTACCCTGTCTACCTGTGACTCCACTTTCAAGGAACTAGGCAGCTGTACCCCTAGGTTTCTTTGTTTGGCAACAATCCCCAGGGCACTACCATTAACTGTATAAGTCCTGCCCTGATTTGCATTACCAAAATGCAAAACCTCACATTTTTCTAAACTAAACTCCATCTGCCACACCTTGGCCCATCTGATCAAGGTCCCATTGCATACTGAGAGGAAAAGCAACTGTTGTAACTCAAAGACGACTGTTGCAAGCCAATTTCTTCAGTGGCATACATTTTCTTTCACTCGTCACCACTGAAGTAACTCCACAGAGGCCAGCATCCGGTCACCAAGTCACCCTTTATTTATATGTGCATAGTGCTTGACACTGATCCGGCATCCTCAGAGCCAACTCTCAGAGTGAACAGAACCTCTGACACTGTTTGTATCTGTCAGCCAGGACTACTTGATTCACCAGGTTAACAGCCCCAAGTAGGGAACTTGTATTCTATGATGTCAAAAAGTATGGCGCTGGAAAAGCACAGCCGGTAAGGCAGCAGCCGATGGAGCAGGACAGTCGACGTTTCAAGCATAAGGTCTTCATCACATTCCTGATGAAGAGCTTATGCTCGACACATCAACTCTCCTGCTTTTCCAGCACCACACTATTTGACTCTGATCTCCAGCATCTGCAGACCTCACTTTCTCCTCATATTCTATGATGTCCAACTGGCTGGCCTTATTACAATGACTACACTCAGCTCCAATAATTTACTCAGTGTCACTTCCCTAGTGAATGTAATTTTTTTCGAGTTCCTCCTTCCCTCCCATTTCCTGATTAACAGCAATTTCTGCAAAGTTACTTGCAGCCTCTACAGTGAAGAGTGATGCAAAAACCTGTTCAATTCATCTGCCATTACCTTATTTTCCATTATTAAGTCCCAGATTCACTTTTTAGAATTAGATTTTATTGTCATGCATATTCAAGTGTAGGAATACACGAGTGCAGTGAAAAGTGTACAAAGTCACCATTCTCCACAGCTATCTTGGTCACAAAACTAGAATGAAAATAAAATAGAAAAAATAAAGAAAAACAGCCAAAGGTAAGAAAATGTCCATATCTTAAAGACTAAAATCTTATCTCCATAAAGGTGTTTGGAATGCTCAGCTCAGATGCAGGCATCTGAGCCTAGCCATGACCTGGAGTCGAGGCCAGTGTGTAAGTCTCGCTTTGATTGCTGGAAGGAGCCATGTCATTGCTGCTGCTGACGCCACTGCATCCAATTGCAGGGACCACTGAGAGGCTGCTGCCATTACATGAAATGCCCATTCTCACTGCCAATGTTGTGCTGCACTGCCTTCGATTGCTGGTAGAAGCCTGGGAGGAATTGCGACCGCTGACTCTGCAATGGTCGGCTCCTGCTGCCGATGCTATGCCGCCACCTCCTGCAATCGCCAAGAGGAGGCTGGGAGGTCTCTGCCTCCAATTCCCCTGCCACCTCCGACTGCCAGGAGGCTGCTGCTATTCCACGAACAGCCCACTCTTGCTGCTGTTCCAATGCTGCCGAATCACCGCAAAAGGCTTAAAGAAAAAACAAAGAAAAAGAATCAAAAAGAAAAACAGCAAACATGAAAAGAAGAAAAAAGAAAGCACATGGGAGTGGTTGAGCCCCGTGCTTAGTCCTGCTACTCCACCGCCAACTTGAAGATGATAATCACTTTCTGAAGGTCCAATGCTTACTAACTCTTTGCTAACTCTCCTTTTATTTAAAAAGTCTATGGAAACTCTTACTATCTGCTTTTTTTTAGCTAGCTTTCTCAGCTAGCTTATCCCTTCTGAATAATATTTTAGTCTTTATGCTTGTTCTAGCTGCTTGTCTGTTTAGTAAGACAGAAGTGTTGATTAAGGGAGCTTGATAGTGAAGCCTAGAACATGAACATGACCGCGCAGGAATAGGCCCTTTGGCCCTCCATGCCTGCACCAATTCATATCCTTTATCTAGATCTGCTGTCTATTTTCTAAGGATCTGTATCCCTTTGCTCCCTGCCCATTCATGTATTTATTGAGATACATCTTAAATGACGCTATCGTTACCGCCTCTACTACCTCCACTGGCAACGCATTCCAGGCACCCAACACCCTCTGCATAAAGAACTTTCCACATATATCTCCCCTAAAATTTTCCCCACTTACTTTGAACTCCTGACCCCTAGTAATTGAGTCCTCCACTCTGGCTACACCTCTCATGATTTTGTAAGGCTCAATCAGGTCCCCCCTCAACCACCTTCTTTACAATGAAAATAATCCTAACTTACTCAACCTCTCCTCATAGCTAGCACCTTCCATACCAGGCAATATCCTGGTGAACCTCCTCTGCACCCTCTCCAAAGCATCCACATCCTTTCGGTAATGTGGCGACCAGAACTATATGCAGTACTCCAAATGTGGCCGAACCAAAGTCTTATACACTTGTAACATGACCTGTCAACTCTTGTACTCAATACCCCGTACGATGAAGGAAAGCATGCCATATGCCTTCTTGACCACTCTACTGACCTGTGTTGCCACCTTCAGGGAACAATGGACCTGAACACCCAGATCTCTCTGTACATCAATCTTCCCCAGGACATTTCCATTTACCATATAGTTCACTCTGGAATTGCATCTTCCAAAATGCATCACCTTGCATTTGTCTGGATTGAACTTCATCTGCCATTTCTCTGCCCAGCTCTCCAATCTGTCTATATTCTGCTGTATTCTCTGACAGTACCCTTCACTATCTGCTACTCAACCAATCTTAGTGTCATCTGCAAACTTGCTAATGAGGCAACCTACACCTTCCTCCAAATCATTTATGTATATCACAAACAACAGTGGTCCCAGTGCGGATTCCTGTGGGAGACCACTGATCACTGGTCTCCATTTTGAGAAGCTCCCTTCCACTACTACTTTCTGTCTCCCGGTGCCCAACCAGTTCTCTCTCAATCCAGCTAGAACACCCTGGACCCCATGCGACTTGACCTTCTTCATCAGCCTACCATGGGAACCTCATCAAATGTTTACAAAAGTCCATTTATATGACATCTTTGTCCCTTCCCTCATCAAGCAATTTTGTCACCTCTTCAAAGAATTCTATTAGTTTCGTAAGACATGACCTTCCCTGCACAAAACCATGCTGCCTATCACTGATAAGCCCATTTTCTTCTTCTCCAGTAGCTTCCCTATCACTGACGTCAGCTCACAGGGCTGCAATTACCTGGATTATTCCTGCTCCCCTTCTTAAACGAGGGGGCAACATTAACAATTCTCCAGTTCTCTGGGACCTCCCCCGTTTTCAAGGATGCTGCAAAGATATCTGTTAAAGCTCCAGCTATTTCCTCTCTTGCTTCCCTCAATAACCTGGGCTAGATCCTATCTGGTCATGGGGACTTGTCCACCTTAATGCCTTTAAGAATACACAATACTTCCTCCCTCCTTATGCCAACTTGACCTAGAGTAATCAAAGATCCATCCCTAACCTCAACATCCGCCATTTTCGTCTCCTCGGTGAATACCGATACAAAGTACCCATTAATAATCTCACTCATTTTCTTTGACTCCGTGCATATCTTTCCTCCTTTATCCTTGATTGGGCCAACTCTTTCCCTCATTACCCTCTTGCTCCTTATATAAGAATAAAAAGCTTTGGGGTTTTCCTTAATCTTGCTTGCTAAGGATATCTCATGACCTCTTTTAGCCTCTTAATTCCTCGTTTCAGATTAGTCCTACATCCCCGATATTCTTCCAAAGCTTTGTCTGACTTCAGTTGCTTAGAGCTTTTCCTCTTAGCTAGACTCACAATTTCACTGGTCATTCATGGTTCCCTGATCTTACCATTTCTATCCCTCATTTTCACAGGAACATATTTCTTCTGAACTCTACTCAACCTCTCTTTAAAAGCCTCCCACATATCGAATGTGGATTTCCCTTCAAACAGCTGCTCCCAATTTACATTCCCCAGCTCCTGCTGAATTTTGGTCTCGTTAGCCTTCCCCCACTTTAGCACTCTTCCTCTAGGACCACTCTTGTCTTTGTCCATGAGTATCCTAAAACCTATGGAATTGTGATCACTATTCCCAAAGTAATCCCCCACTGAAACTTCAACCACCTGACCGAGCTCATTTCTTAACACCAGGTCTAGTATGGCCCCTTCACGAGTTGGACTGCATACATATTGGTCTAGAAAACCCTCCTGGAAGCTCCATACAAATTCTGCTCCACCCAGACCTCTAACACTAAGTGAATCCCAGTCAATGCTGGGAAAATTAAAATCTCCTATTACCACCACCCTGTTGCTCTTACGTCTTTTTATGATCTCTTTACATATTTGTACCTCTATCTCACGTTCACTGTTGGGAGGCCTATAGTACAGCCCCAACATTGTTACCGCACCCTTCCTATTTCTGCGCTCTGTCCATATTGCCTCACTGCTCGAGTCCTCCATAGTCCCCTCCTTCAGCACAGCTGTGATATTTTCTTTGACCAGTAATGCAATTCCTCCACCCCTTTTACCTCCCTTTCTATCCCATTTGAAGCATCGATATCCTGGGACATTTAGTTGCCAATCATGCCCTTCCCTCAACCAAGTCTCAGTAATAGCAACAACATCATATTCCCAGGTACTAATCCAAGCCCTAAGTTCATCTGCCTTACCTACTATACTTCTTGCATTAAAACAAATACACCTCAGACCACCAGTCCCTTTGCATTCATCCGCCACTCCCAGCCTACTCTTCCCCTTAGTCATGCTGACTTCATTATCTAGTTCCTTATAGGCTTTAATTGCTACTTCCTTCCTGTGCACTAACCTCCTCAGTTGGTTCCCACCCCCCTGCCACATTAGTTTAAACCCGCCCCAACAGCATTAGCAAAAGCACCCCTGAGGACATTGGTTCCAGTCTGGCCCAGGTGTAGACCATCCAATTTGTAACAGTCCCACCTCCCCCAGGTCCGGTCCCAATGTTCCAAAAATCTGAACCCCTCCCTTTTGCACTATCTCTCAAGCCATGCATTCATCCTGAATACTCTATCATTCCTATTCTGACTCACACATGGCATTGGTAACAATTTTAAGATTACTACCTCTGAGGTCCTACTTTTTAACTTGGTTCCTAGCTCCCTGAATTCTTCTTGTAAGACCTCATCCTGTTTTTTGCCTACATCATTGGTGCCTACATGCACCATGACAACTGGCTGTTTACCCTCCGCGTTGAGAATTTTCTGCAGTCGATCTGAGACATCCCTGACCCGTGCACTTGGGAGGCAACATACCATTTGGGAGTCTCGTTTTCGACCACTTACAATTGAATCCTCTATGACTATAGCCCTTCCACTCTTTTTCCCATCCTTCTGTACAGCAGAGCCAGCCATGGTGACATAAATTTGGCCACTGCTGCCCTCCCCTGGTGAGCCATCTCCCCCAACAGTATCCAAAACGGTATACCTGTTTTGGAGGGAGATGACCACAGGGGACACCTGCATTGCCTTCCTGCTCTTTCTCTGCCTTTTGGTCACCCATTCCCTTTCCCCCTCAGCAATCCTAATCTGCAGTGTGACCAATTCACTAAATGTGCTATCCACCCTCAGCATTGCATATGCTCCAAAATGAGTCCACCCGCAGCTCCAGAGCCGTCATGTGGTCTAACAAAAGCTGCAACTGGACACACTTCTTGTGCGTGAAGGAGCTAGGGACACCAGCTGTGTCCCTGAGCTCCCACATTGAGCAAGAGGAGCACAACATGGCTCTGAGATCTCCTGCCATTTTTAATCTTAAGTTTTACCTAAGTTGAGACTAAAGTTCCAAAAAAGGAAAGAGAAGTTTCTTTTACTAACTTAACTTACCAAACTCCTTACCTTATCAACACATCACAGAGCCCTTTTTTTTGGTTAGAGGAGGAGGAGGGTGTGGGAGACACTACACAGGTAGTGTCTCGGGTTCAGCCATTGCCCGAATATAGCAGCTTTTTAAATAGTTTGTGTACCTTACCAGCAGCTCCCTGGTCCTCATTCTCCCGCCCTCGCTGCAATTAAAATGGAGGCTGCAGATGTCCGAGGGACGTTTTTTAAACGGTTTGCTTACCTTCCCAGCAGCCCCTGGTCCTTGTTCTCTCCACCCTCACTGCAATTAAAATGGAGGTCATTGACTCCCGAGGGAAGCTTTTTAAACGTTTTGCTTTCAATCCCGGCAGCCCCCTGGTCCTTGTTCTCTCTGCCCTCGTCACAATTAAAAAAAATTAAAACGTACAAAATTAATTGAATTCCAGCATAAAAATAAATGATTTATATTATGACAGCAGCCAGCATTTTTAAGATCAAAGCATTGACTTCTGTCTTGATCATATTTGAAGATATAACACTCCAGTTTAAAGTGGACTTGAGATTAAGTCACACATCTCTGAAGCTATTTTTCTAATCAACCTGTTTAGCGATGTCATTACACCTTTGGAGCAGGTGGCACTTAAACCCTGGCCTCTCAGTCCAGGGATAGGGATACTACCGCTGCACCATAAAAGGGCCCCCAACACACATCCCTGAAAGGAGCAGGAGCCTGATTCAAATCAGTACAGATATATAAATTGGTTTGTATACACAGTAACTAAAGTTGCAACATTTAAGTGAATGCTAACAAAATTCTGCAGTTGATTATCACGGATAATATTGCTGTTTTAATGGCATACTTTAGCAATGCATTCTCATAAGTTTACAAATTCAAATGAAAATTTCTTGCAGTATTCCTCACTAGGTGGCTCCATAAAACCAGAGAACTGAAACAGTTTCAATTAAATTTATCCCAACTACTCATGGATGCCCTTTGCAGCTTTTTTCAAGTTCCACAGATTTTTGCAAACTCGCTGACATCTATTCACTTAAAAGTCTTTGCTAGGGAAGAGCTAGTTTACCACTAAACCAAACAGAATAACACAACAGGATCGATACTAACCTCCTCCTCTGTTAAAATGATAAAGAACTTCCAATGTCTTTCAGTTCTGAAGAGGTCATACCAGACTCAAAATCTTAATTGTTTCTCTCTCCACAGATGCTGCTAGACCTGCTGAGTTTCTCCAGCATTCTCTATATTTGTTTCAATATTAACCTGACTGGACAATATGGGATCAGGTGCAAAAATGGTACAGCATTCTGACCCATGTAAGTCTCCATTGAAATCAGTGGTGACTAATAAATCCATTATTGCATCCAATCCTGTTAATTTCCTGATGGCAGTTTAGGTTAATTTGCAACATTTCTATAGGTGAAAATTTGAAGCCTTCAAATGCATATTTTACACTAGTTCAGTTCAGACTACATGTTGCGTCCATGGCTTATTCAAGGGGACAGTTCTCTTCAATTATTTTAAAGTGACAATTTATCATGCTATCTGGGCAAGTTAGCCCAGTATAGTACTGTTCAATATACTACAATATTTAGGAGTAAACCGACATTGTCTTAAAGTGGTTTTATTTGTCTATATTAGCTTTATGAGCAATTGTTTTCTCTAAAAATAAAACTGATGGGCAGATAGGACAGGTCCATTTGACATCCCCAGAATAGACATACCCCACAAACATAATGTGCTACTGATAGGCTAAGTAAGTGCAGTGTGGGACTTTGCCACTCCATGTAAGGTAGTTCCACTCTCTGGAGCTGTGACCAAACAGATTAGCCAGTAGTCCCAGTAGTACCAAACTTAGACAGTGAACACTGCTGTGACTGCAGGAAATGCCAAGAAGAAGGCACAATAAAATCCTGGATCTAGTTAAGTGAGGGGTTTTGGGTGGGGAGTGTTTTGCCACCTAAGGGAGAGGGTTGGTGGGATAGATTTTAAGGTCTATGTGTGAAGGAAAGGGGGTACTATCTTTGGGATGATGCCACTGTGACAATACTATGGCTTTCAGAGGTATATTTTGTCCTTTTTTTATGAAGAAAGGTTGAGACAGAGATATTGAGCAGTCTGCTCCAAAGCCAATGAAGTAAATAGATTGTGAAGCTTTGTGTTTTTTTTAAGTTGGAACAATAGAGGCAGTCTGATGGATGGGGTGAAGCTCCCACAGAACCAGGATTGTTTTTAAGTTTCAGTTTTTCAGTAGCAGTTGCTACTAGGATCTTGCAGCTGGATGTGGAAGCTGGTTTCCTCTCTCTGTTACAACTAAAAGGTGGGGTTCTCCTCCTGCTGCCAGAATTGCATGTGAGACATTCTGTTTTGCCAAGTGTGTGTTTATGGGATATTACTATACTGGAACAGTTACTGTTTAGTAGTTAAATAATCTATTATTCTGTTAAGTTTTCCAATTTCTTCTTTCTTTAGAATCATAGAATCCCTACAGTGGGGAAGCAGGCCATTTGGCCCATTAGGGTCACACCGACCCTCTAAAGAGAGTCCCACCCAGACCCATCCCCCACCCCATCCCTGTAATCCTGCATTTCCCATAGCTAATCCACCCAGCTTGCACAACCCCAGACACTATGGGCAATTTAGCATGGCCAATTCACCGAACATGCACATCTTTGCATTGTGGGAGGAAATCAGACTGCCTGGATCAAACCCACACAGACATGGGGAGAATGTGCAAACTCCACGCAGACAGTCGCCCAAAGGTGGGATTGAACCGAAATCCCTGGCATGTGAGTCACCTTGTTGTCTTTTAACTGTAGTGTATGAATAAAGTGTGTTCTGCTTCAAGATTAATAGTTTGACAAATTGTATTGCTTGTCGAATGTAATGCCTGGCACTTAGCTTGAAAATAAGAAAAAGTTAGGGTCTAGACTATTTTCTAAATATTTTGAGGGATTTGGTCTGGTCCATATCACCACCGATGTACAAAACACACTCCTGAAGATAGTGTTCCTCTTCTGCCATTTGAAAATTGTTTTTAAACAAAATTTGCCCATTTATGCCCTCCTCAACACGTTATAGCGTGGGCAGTGTCAGCTTTTAACAAATTCAGTTGAGCTTTAATGATTTATTTCTATATAGTGACTGGGCTGCCAATTTCAGTACCCATGCAGCTGACTCAGGGGTCAGTGGGAAGGCAGTCGGCTGGCATCTGCCCTCTTTTGTATCCAACCCCCGACCCCCATCAAAAACATATACAGTATATGTAATATCCAGTCTGATGGATCTGAACAGTTCTGGTTTCTAAGTCCCATCAATCTGCTAGAAATGGGAAGCAATATATTTCCTTGTACATACATAGCACTGTTTTCCAATTGTTGCCATAAGTCTTCAGTTATTCTTTTGGTGGACAACTGTGGGTCTCCTTTTCTTGGTTTGAAATGTATCTGACGCACTGGGGTTGACTTTAACCCACAGCAGGTTCCAAATGGGCATGAGTGATAATGAACACAAAATATATTGGGAGTATTTTAACTCCTGGCCCTCATTTGTATACCATCAGTTTGCAGTCAGCTTAAAGTGGATAGAAAGTGACACTGAGTGAGGGAGTGAGGGAGAAGAAGTTCAAGCAACCTAAAGCTGTCAGTCTGTACCAATGGAAGGCTAACTGACAAGTGGTTAAATGTAAGAAGTTTCAGATGCAGCTTGTCAGAGGGTAATAAGAGTTTGTCTAAGGCAGAGAAAGCCACAACTTTCACCATAGAGCTGGAAGAGCACTGTTGCCTTTCCTGAATTCATAAAAAAAAACTTACTTTCTTTGTGGAGGCTTTTTTTCCCCCATCCCTACAACTGCTGACCTGTTTTCACCATATGCAAAAATTGCACCTACTTCTCTATTTTGATTCAAATTTAAAATCAGTTAGGCTTCCGTTCCATTGATTCCATTTCCTCGTATGGAAATATCTCGCTGCTCAATACTTGCAGATTAATGGGACTTAGAAACCAGAACTGTACAGAGCCATCAGATTGGTTTTACTGGATATGTTTTTGGTGGTGGTGGGGATGGGTTTGGATGTAAGAGAGGACAGATGCCCAGCTCACCACCTTCCCACGGACCCCTGAGAGAGCTTCATAATAGGAAGGATATATGGGTGCTGAAATTGGCAACCCAGCCACAATATACAAATGATGTGGAGATGCTGGTGTTGGACTGGGGTGGGCAAAGTTAAAGATCACACAACACCAGGTTATTGTCCAACAGATTTATTTGGAAGTACTCGCTTTCGGAGCACTGCTCCTTCATCAGGTACCTAGTGGGGCAGGATCATAGGACACAGAACTTATAGAAAAAGATCAGTGCCGTACAACTGATGCAATGTATTGAAAAAACCTAGATTGCTGTAAAGTCTTTAATCACTTAGAATGGGGTTGCAGGTTTCAATTCATTAATATGTAAATCGCAAAACTTCTTTCAAGTCACATTCCCAAGATAACTTAAGGTTTTATAAAAAAAAATGACATCTCAGCTCAGACAATGCTTTAAAGGTGTGAGGTTAGAGTCTATCTGGATCCCAACCTTGAGTCAGACTGAGATATGAGTTAACAGCAATCTAGATTTGTTCCTTACATCGCATCAGTTGTATGACACTTTGATCTTTTTCTATAAATTCTGTGTCCTATGATTCGGCCCCACTAGCTACCTGATGAAGGCACAGCGCTTCGAAAGCTTGCCCTTCAAATAAACCTGTTGGATTATGACCTGGCGTCGTGTGATTTTTAACAAAATAGAGAAAAAAAAATTTGTCTCAACTGAGCTTGTTAAAAGCCCACACTGCCCACACCATAACATGGCTCGCATGGGTTGGGGAGAGTATGAATGGGCAGCATGTATTTTTAAAAGAGATTTTCAAATGGCAGAAGGAAAGAGAAGTCCTATCTTCAGGGATGCCTTTTGTGCATCGGTGGTACCACCCCAGAGATGTTGCTTTCTTTCCTACATGCATGGATCTTAAAATCTGTCCCTCCAAACATAGGCCTTTGGTGGCAAAACCCTTCCTGCCCAAAACGAGGATTCTGATTTGCATTCATTCTCAGGACTATCTAGTTTGGTTAGGTGTCCCAGCTACCTAGAGTGAGCAGTACAAATGTTGAGCTGAATAATTCCAGCAGATGGGGATAAGTATGGCAGAGTGCTCAATTTTAGAACCCTTGCTTGTTAATTTATGCAGACAAGTTTGAATCTTCAAGGATTATTAGGATGTAGTCAATAATTTCCCCTATTCCACCAGTGAAAGATTTGTCTGCCTGTAGTGGTGTACTCTCTGCAGGATGCAATGCATCAACTTGCCAAAGTTTCTCCAACAGAACCACACAAGCACACATTTTCCACCACCCAGAACGAAAATAGTAGCAAGTGAATAGGAATATCACCAACTCCGAAGTCCCTTTCAAGTCACACATTACCGAGACTTGGAAGTATGTTGCTTTTCTTACATTGTTGCTTAGCCAAAATGTTGAAAATCCCTCCATATCAGCATTGTGGGGGCATCATCATGATGCAGATTGCAGAGGTTCAAGAAGACCCACCACCACGTCCTCAGGGCAACTGGGGATCAGCACTAATGCTGTTCTTCCAGCATTACTCATATTCCAATAATTAATTCTAAAACATCCCAGCAACCTTTAACAAAGTTTAAAATTTCCTCATTAATTGAAATACTGTAATATTCCTGATAGTTGAGGGAAATACGTCAAGGGGAATGAATCAAACCAATTCAGTTCAATTTGAATCAACTCAAATCTAATGTAATCCTCTTCCCTGCAGCTCACAGACTTTGACAGCTCTTATAAAATGTAGATTGAATGCTGCTGCTGTCTCTGTATAAAAAATTAATAGCACTGAAAATGCCAGCAATTGGAATATTTCAAAATTATACAGTCATGAAGATATGTTAGTTTATACTGTGTTTACACAGGGCTTTGCTGTGTTATTTCAATAATTTACATAGATTACTGAAGGTCAGACAGTGAAATGCAATCCAATTTGTATTAATTCATTATTAAACAAAGCAATGTACCAACATTGAAAGCAATTGGCAGAGATTTATCCTTCCAATTGCTTATTATACAAACGATGTATATTTAGATATTTTGGGTACGTAGCATCTGATATTTATAAGGTTATGATAATTTTTAAAAATTCTGTTACAAGTTCAAGAAATCTTTTTGGGAATTATCATGATGAACTTTATGGGGAGTTAGAAACTAGCACCAAAGACCTTGCAGTCCCTTTTGCCCTGCTTTCTACTTTGGATCTAAAGCATATTGTCTTTGTATTACACAGCAGTTGTCCTATAGCAACAATTTTAAAAAGTGATGTATTGGAATGTGTTTGTATGATACTTTTCACTCCAGGATGTATTATGTGTAAGAACTCTCAACATTGGGAGGTATTAAGAGTGATGGTTAAGATCTGTAAAAACTTCCAAATATAAGTACAGGGCTAGAAATGACCATGAACATATGAACATCTAACATGCTCTTATCAAATTCCTCTTTCTGCTAATTTAGCAGACACTCTAACCCATTTTATTATTTTGTAACTTAGGAAAACAAGACTATTTTCTTTTTCCTAGTGGGGTAGGTTGGGGTCATAGATAGAAGTCAGAAGATTAAGCTCAAATTTAAACATGAAATTGTTCCCATGATAGGCAAAAAACTCTGTCTCCATCAAATCCCTTTGAGGCTCCCAGCTCCTGTTCCACTTCTGTCATGACCCTGTATCTTCAGCATGTGTAATGAGACTATAAAGTTCAGCAAGGTAGCAGCAAATTTAATTGCACTCTTTGCCAAACTCCACCCCAGTGGCTGGGAACTTCTTTAAAATTAATTATGATATGTCAAAAACCACTAATGAAATTCCTCCTCCCATATCTTCTACCACAACATAACCATCATTCAGTTGTCACAAGATAAGGGTGTTTGGATTAGATCAGTTAAATTATTTGTCCTTCAAGTTGTACTGGTTAAGCACCATATATAAAAGTGTAAGAAATCTTTTCTCCATGTGCCAAAATCTCCTAATGTTATGAAGGCAGATTCCTATACACCTACTGGTGTCTCTGTGTTATCCTTAATATCATGTTGAACTGCTGATTAGAAAAAGTTAGATCTGGCATAAAATGCACATTTTCATCCAAATCCTTCAAAACTATGTCTGCAAATCAATGTTAATTCATTTTACTTTTTAAAAATATTAAATGTCTTAGGATATTGGTATGTTGCAGGTGCTACATAAATTGAAGTGATTGTTTTAAATTTACAATGTTCCCAAAAATTTCCAATTTATGCAGATACACAGCAGGTTTTTTTTTGTGCACATTGTTGATGTTAGAGTTAGTGCAAATGCAGACTTGGATGTTAGGTACAAGGTAAATGGAGAAACCAAAATCTACCAGCAGTACTTTCACTGTGCTGGAAATAAGAGTCAAGGAATAAGAATTCTGCTTGCTTTGAGCAAGCACTGGTGAAAATAAATTCACACTCCTATACTCTAGCCTGCAAGTTCCTACTTCACAATCAAGAAACAGGAAATCATTCCTCTCCCCTATTTCAATCTCCCTATTTAGTTAGGGAAATTTAATATATATTCACTTGATAGGTACAGCTACCAGCCTATTAGTCAAACCGAATAGCATCAACTCAGGATGGTCATTTGGCCTTAGAGTGAGGCGTATTTGCATTAACTGGAAACTACAAATATTAATACACAGAACCCTATTCTTTATGTCAGAAACAGCATGCCCATGCATTGCCTCAATTTCTACACAACAAAATAAGTGACAGCTATTCGCTGGTTTATTTCTCAGGTTAGTTCCTTGACCAATCAGAATCAACCTGGTTTAAAATGTAAACAAAGCCTGACAGTTGACAGTCAATTAGCATTAATGGATGTACTAAGGCAATGACTCTACCAATCAGAGTTCACTTGCCAACCAATCAGTATTCTTCTTCCATGCAGTATAACTGTTGATTTTCCCCTTGAATTTATATTCTTGTGAATTGTCCTGATGAGTGCAGAACAAACGGATTGAACAAAAATGTATCTTTCTCAGTAATACTCAGGTTCTGTACTGCCAAATGAATTCAGCCATGACCTTACTGAATGACATAACAGACTTATGGGACTGAACATCTATTCCTGTTTCTGTTTTGTGCATTCTTATGACCAACCGCATTACAGTAGTAAAGAGAAAAAAACATGATGCATTTATGTATCCTCCATAAATCATTTGGTTCTTCATGGCAAATGATGAGCATTTCGTCAGAGAATGATTCATAGATTTACATTTTGACTCAGGAACCTTTGGAATTGACTTGATAATCTGGAGAAAAGGCAAAAGAAATCAAATCTGTTTGAGTAAGAAGTATGGCATTTTCTTACATTTTTGTATAGAAGTATCAGATTTAGACCAATAACCAAACAACACATTGCACTAACAGCACTGAGTTGACATTCATTCCATTTGGATATGTTTTTCGGTAGTCCATGACACGGTGCTGTTGATGTGAAGAGAACATTATCAGATTCAGTTGACACTTGAATAGATTCTACAACAAAGGCATAATATAACCTGTTCAATTCCAGATGGTATAATTTAGTAACCATCATCAGATTTACTGTAAATGAGAAACAGGAATCAAAAATACAGAGTAAAACAGCTGAAATTTGTTATTTATTCAATTTGTAAACACATTGTCTGTTACCTTTCTTCTCAAATAATTGATTCTGCTTTGTTTGCCATGAGCCTTAAGAAATGTGCTATTTTTCATGAAGGCTGATGCCTCAAGCATTCGCTCTGTGCTCAGCTAGAATGAAAATGTCAGTATGTTCGCACGGGTGACACATTTTACTTTCACACGTTGATCAATAGCATCCCAATTGGTAACAGATGAGTAAGGATGATGAATATTAAATTTTACTGATTTCGACTGATAAGTTCTAGACCTTTCTTTCAGGTGGTGAATCAGTTTAAAAAATCTTTCTGAATTAGAAAGAAAAATATTGTTTCCATATTAAAAAAAATAGCCTAACAGTGCAGACACATCATGTATGAAGTAATTGTATGCACCTTGTATATGCTGTGCTGAAATCACAGGTATGATGTATATGCATCTCTGCCCAGTTTTCAGCAGAAGAGGGAAATAAAGGCAATATTTGTTTTCAGAGGAGACATTGATCATCTTTACCAGGTACTGCTTTGAGGACAGCAGCCTTTTATGCTACAATGAAGTCCAGTGGCCATTCCTTGTTACATTATTGCGAGGTGACCTTACAGAGGTTTATAAAATCATGAGGGCATGGATAGGATGAATAGCCATGGTCTTTTCCTCAGGGTAGGGGGAGTCCAAAACTAGATGGCAGAGGTTTAAGATGAGAGGGGAACGATTTAAAAGGGACCTAAGGGGGAGCTTTTTCACACAGAGCGTGGTGCGTGTATGGAATGAGCTGCCAGAGGAAGTGGTGGAGGCTGGTACAATTGCAACATTTAAAACACATCTGGTTGGGTATATATGTTAGGAAGGGTTTAGAGGGATATGGGCCAAGTGCTGGAAAATGGGACAAGGTTTATTTAAGATATCTGGCCAGCATGGACATGTTGGACTGAAGGGTCTGTTTCTGTACTGTATATCTCTATGACTCTATCATATTGATACTCTCCTGAAAATAAAAGGCAACAATCAAAGGATAACTTGGTCATACACCGAGGCATTGCTTGCTATAAGCAAGATCAGAACTGTTCCTTCACCTCCTTTACCTCTGCATAATCTCCAACAAGTTTAATATGAGTTGCCAATGAACTTAGCTGCATATTTTTTAAGCTGCTTACTCAGCTTGTTTTCTTGTTTTTTTTTAGGATGTGCAAAATAAAAACTTTCACACTCATTTGCTCCCAATTTGCCCACATTTTCCCATTTTTCCTTATGCCTTTTTAACAGTAAATCAGAACTCTTTTTTAAAATTGGCAATAATCTTTAATGGTCCTTGTGGATGGGACTTACCTGTTCTGGATCTAAAAATGCGCCTCTATTGAGATTGGGGCCCCAAAATTAGTCCCCATAGTGCCTGTAGTTTCAGTGCTCCAAGCTTTGTTCAGGTACCAAAGTGTCCTCTGAACTGTACTCACATATTTTACGCATCATAAGCGCCTTGGTAAGCATCTTGGTAAAGACATTTGAAAACAATATGGACCCACACCAGAGATATAAAATATATGCAGGTCTCAATGTCAGTCTGCCATTTTCGACATCGCCAATCTAGCTAACATCCATTCTTAATTTTGAACAGCTGAACATATGCATCAGCAGTGAGGGTGACTAGGTTTTCTAAGGTCAGGACACAATCAAAAACCATGGGTGGATAGAACTCTGATGATTGACACTTTGGGCAACCAATGGGAGAACGGTGGTTGAAGACAGGTCATGTGATAGCATCTTCTGGAATATGTCCATCCATTGGTGGCAACCCGATTCCATCGCTCATTTAAAGGCATCATCGCGATGCATCAGATGGTTGCAAAATGATTATGACAACTCTCTAAGAGATGTCTGTTACATGTGATGTGGTGGGTGTTCACAAGAAGAAGGATGAAATTTCACATGGATTTTTTGCTCCCAAGGCCCAGTTTATATTTGAAAGAAAGAAAAAAAAGGAAAAACTGGGATATTTGAACTAATTTGGGAATTTGTTGAGAAACGTGGACAGTTATTGAAAAACTAGAACTGTCTCAGAAACACGGGCTGTCTGGCCACTATCAACAGCTGGAAGTTATTGCTGATTAAAGGTGAAGTCACCATTGTCCTGGAGGACCATCAGACTACTATCTCAAAAGAGAGAGACATTGGTGGTGATTTAACCAGGGTCAGCATGCCTCAGGAGAGGGAAGACATTGAGAAGGCAGGACCTTCATGGTAACCTCAGCTGGTACGGGAATTGAGCCCATTCTTTTGGCGTTACTCTGCATTGCAAACCAGCTGTCCAACCAACTGAGTTAACTAACCCCCTCATTGACTAGTTTTGTTTGAGTTTTGGAAGTACTTCTCCTTTTGAGGGTTTAACATTGCTAAAGTCTGCAGGGTGTCATGTTCCGCACGAAGAAAGACTGCAAAGGTTATGCATACACCATTTGCTGTTAGTCACAAGTATTACAGTTAAATTTCTTGCAGCCAGTTTTTATTTTGAATGTAACTCAAGAACATAGATAAAGAACTTTAAAAAAAGTACAGTTAATCTAAATGGCAACCCCAAATTGTTTATAATGCACTTTGATAGGGTTCATCATACAATTCTCACTCAACTTTATCTAGAGTCACAGAGTCATAGAGATGTACAGCATGGAAACAGACCCTTCGGTCCAACTCGTCCATGCTGACCAGATATTCTAACCCGATCTAGTCCCATTTGCCAGCACCTGGCCCATAATCCTCCAAACCCTTCCTATTCACATACCCATCCAAATGCCTTTTAAATGTTGTAATTGTACCAGCCTCCACCACTTCCTCTGGCAGCTCAATCCATACATGTACCACCCTCTGCATGAAAAAGTTGTCCCATAGGTCCCTTTTAAATATCTCCCCTCTCACCCTAAAGCTATGCCCTCTAGTTCTGGACTCCCCTACCCCAGAGAAAAGACCTTGTTTATTTACCCTCTCCATGCCCTTCATGATTAGATTAGATTAGATTACTTTTAGATTAGATTAGATTAGATTACTTACAGTGTGGAAACAGGCCCTTCGGCCCAACAAGTCCACACCGCCCCGCCGAAGCGTAACCCACCCATACCCCTACATCTACATTTACCCCTTACCTAACACTATGGGCAATTTAGCATGGCCAATTCACCTGGCCTGCACATCTTTGGAGTGTGGGAGGAAACCGGAGCACCCGGAGGAAACCCACGCAGACACGGGGAGAACGTGCAAACTCCACACAGTCAGTCGCCTGAGGCGGGAATTGAACCCGGGTCTCAGGCGCTGTGAGGCAGCAGTGCTAACCACTGGCACAGTGGTTAGCACTGAGGTCATCCCTCAGCCTCCGATGCGCCAGGAAAACAGCCCCAGCCTGTTCAGCCTCTCCATTTATCTCAAATCCTCCAATCCTGGCAACACCCTTGTAAATCTTTTCTGAACCCTTTCAAGTTTCACAACATCCTTCTGATAGGAAGGAGACCAGAATTGCATGCAATATTCCAAAAGTGGCCTAACCAATGTCCTGTACAGCTACAACATGACCTTCCGCTCCTCTCTTCAATGCTCTGACCAATAAAGGAAAGCATACCAAATGCCCTCTTCACTATCCTAACTACCTGCGACTATTTTCAAGAAACAATGAACCTGCACTCCAAGGTCTCTTTGTTCAGCAACATTCCCCAGAACCTTACCATTAAGTGTATAAGTCCTGCTCTGATTTGCTTTTCCAAAATGCAGCACCTCGCATTTATCTGAATTAAACTCCATCTGCCACTCCTCGGCCCATTGGCCCATCTGATCAAGATCCCGTTGTACACTGAGGTAACCTTTTTTGCTGTCCACTACACCTCCAATTTTGCTGTCATCTGCAAACTACTAACTATACCTCCTATGTTCATTTCAAATTTACTTGAAATTCTGAAAAAAAAGGTGTTTATTGTTATACTTCCAGCCACTATGATGAGGGGAATATCAACATTTTTGGAGTTGAGCTGTAATATAACAGGGAAGTGGAGCAGAGGCAGCAAAGAAGTGAATAAGCTGCTTGCAGAGTGAGAAGGCGGTGAAGAGCACTCAGCAGGTGACCTTATCCACCTTCTGTTTTCTGGGATTACATTTCTTTTCCCACCGAAGCTGGGAGCGGTTTGTTTTATCTCTGCTATTTCCATATGCGATGCTCACAGTACTCTGCCACCTTTTGCAATCAGAACTGCAGCCTCAAAACAGGACAAGGATGGTGCTGCCAGTGGCATGGCCATGGCCCTGAATCTTCTTGTGTCCAAATCCTTCCAAGCTGGGTTAGATGACTAACAAGCTGTTAGCCTGGGAACGTGACGGCCTAGTGGTATTATTGCTCGGCTATTAATCCAGGAAACTCAGCAAATGTTCTGGGGGCCTGGGTTCGAATCCTGCCATGGTGGATCTGGAACTCAATTTTAAAAAAGTCTGGAATTCAGAATCTACTGATGACATGAAACCATTGTCGATAGTTTGCAAAACCTACTTGTTCACTAATGTGCTTTAGGGAAGGAAATCTGCCATCCTCACCTGGTCTGGCCTACATGTGAATCCAGCCACAGCAATGTGGTTGACTCTCAGTTGCCCTCTGATATGGCCTAGCAAGCCATTTAGTTGTATCAATTGCTACAAAGCCTTAAAGAAATGAAACTGGATGGATCAGTGTTTACTGTGGAAAAGGATATGGAAGATATAGAATGTAAGGAAATAGATGGTGACACCTTGCAAAATGTCCATATTACAGAGGAGGAAGTGCTGGATGTCTTGAAATGCATAAAGGTGGATAAATCCCTAGGACCTGATCAGGTGTACCCTAGAACTCTGTGGGAAGCTAGAGAAGGGATTGCTGGGCCTCTTGCTGAGATATTTGTATCATTGGTAGTCACAGGTGAGGTGCCAAGAAAGGTGGCAAGGACAAGCCAGGGAACTACAGACCGGTGAGCCTGACCTCAGTGGTGGGCAAGTTGTTGGAGGGAATCCTGAGGGACAGGATGTACATGTATTTGGAAAGGCAAGGACTGATTAGGGATAATCAACATGGCTTTGTGCGTGGGAAATCATGTCTCACAAACTTGATTGAGTTTTTTGAAGAAGTAACAAAGAGGATTGATGAGGGCAGAGCGGTAGATGTGATCTATATGGACTTCAGTAAGGCGTTCAACAAGGTTCCCCATGGGAGACTGATTATCAAGGTTAGATCTCACGGAATACAGGGAGAACTAGCCATTTGGATACAGAACTGGCTCAAAGGTAGAAGACAGAGGGTGGTGGTGGAGGGTTGTTTTTCAGACTGGAGGCTTGTGACCAGTGGAGTGCCACAAGGATCGGTGCTGGGACCTCTACTTTCTGTCATTTACATAAATTATTTGGATGTGAGCAGAAGAGGTACAGTTAGTAAGTTTGCAGATGACACCAAAATTGGAGGTGTAGTGGGCAGCGAAGAGGGTTACCTCAGATTACAGCAGGATCTGGACCAGATGGGCCAATGGGCTGAGAAGTGGCAGATGGAGTTTAATTCAGATAAATGTGAGGTGCTGCATTTTGGGAAAGCAAATCTTAGCAGGACTTATACACTTAATGGTAAGGTCCGAGGGAGTGTTGCAGAACAAAGAGACCTTGGAGTGCAGGTTCATAACTCCTTGCAAGTGGAGTCGCAGGTAGTTAGGATAGTGAAGAAGGTGTTTGGTATGCTTTCCTTTATTGGTCAGAGTATTAAGTACAGGAATTGGGAGGTCATGTTGCGGTTGTACAGGACATTGGTTAGGCCACTGTTGGAATATTGTGTACAATTCTGGTCTCCTTCCTATCGGAAAGATGTTGTGAAACTTGAAAGGGTTCAGAAAAGATTTACAAGGATGTTGCCAGGGTTGGAGGATTTGAGCTACAGGGAGAGGCTGAACAGGCTGGGGCTGTTTTCCCTGGAGCGTCAGAGGCTGAGGGGTGATGTAATGGAGGTTTACAAAATCATGAGGGGCATGGATAGGATAAATAGACAAAGTCTTTTCCCTGGGGTGGGGAAGTTCAGAACTAGAGGGCATAGGTTTAGGGTAAGAGGGGAAATATTTAAAAGGACCTAAGGGATAACTTTTTCACGCAGAGGGTGGTGTGCGTATGGATTGAGCTGCCAGTGGATGTGGTAGAGGCTAGTATAATTGCAATACTTAAAAGGCATTTGGATGGGTAGGAAGGGTTTGGAGGGATATGGGCCAGGTGCTGGCAGGTGGGACTAGATTGGGTTGGGATGTCTGGTCGGCATGGACGGGTTGGACCAAAGGGTCTGTTTCTGTGCTGTTCATCTCCATGACTCTATGACTTGGCATCGACCTCGGCACTGGAAAAGACAATGGCAGGAACAGCCCTGTTGACCCTGCAAAGTCCTCCTTCCTAACATCTGGGGGATAGTGCTAAAATTAGGAAAGCTGTCTCATAGACGAGTCAAGCAACAGCCTAATATACTCATACCTTACAGACAAAAAGTGTGGTGATGGAAAAGCACAGCAGGTCAAGCAGCTTCCGAGGAGCAGAAGAGTCGATGTTTCAGGCATAAGCCCTTCATCAGGATGAAGGAGTCCTTTTGTCATCACCAAAGGCTGGGTCCTGACTTGTAGTGGTTGGCACTGTCCTGCAGGACCTAGCTATTATGATGGCACAGTACTTACCACCAGGGATATGGTTAGTAGCTCAAGAGCAGGAAAAGGAAGAGGTACAAGGGGAGAAGGAGAAACTAGTGGAACAGAAAAAAGGGAAGAGGAGTTCAGCACACCCTAGTTCCAGATGTTCTATCTGGGATTATCTCACTGAACACAGGCCCACCTTTCAATCCATCTGTCACAACTATCACACTGTCACTCTTTGCCATCGTGGTAATGGGGAGGCATTGGCACAGTGGCAACATCATGGACAAGTAATCCCAGAACCCAGGCTAATGTTTTGGGGACATGGATTTGAAATCCACCATGGTGAAATTTGAATTCAATAAAACATGGAATAAAAAACAAGTCTGTCACTTGTCGTAAAAATCCAAGTGTTTCACTAATACCCTTTCGGAAAGGAAATTTGCTGTCCTTACCTGGTCTGATCTATAGACCCATGACTATTTTGACTCTTAACTGCACTCTGGACAAGTAGAGATGGATGATAAATGTCAGCCTTGCCAGCAATGCCGACATCCTGTAAATTATTTTTTAAAAATGAAAGCTACCACAAAATGACCATTCCATATCAATTTTACACAACAAACATTGCAAAATTCCATACAAAGTGAAATCATCACCTTTACGCTGGTTTAAACTGGCCTAAAGGTAGGACAAGAGAGTTGCAGTGGCAGATGTTGAAGGAGATATTTAATAGCTCTCAACAACGATTAATCCCAGTGAGAAAGAAGAGCTGTTTGAAGATGATGCATCATCCATGGCTCAATAAGGAAGTTAAGGATACTATTAAATTGAAAGAAGCACTCTACAAACCTGCAAAGCTTAGTGGTAGGTCAGCGGATTAAAATATGCAAGGAATGACCAAAACAAAAGAGGCAGAAGGCAGGTTATCAGAGAAAGCCAGCTAATATGATAAAATCAAATACTAAGGGCTCCTCCAATTATCTGAATAGAAAGAGTAACTAAAATTGGTATTGTTCATCTAGAGAGTGAGTTTGGGAATGGGACAGTATTTTGTACTTATCTTCAGAAGATCTTAAGAAGACTTAAAAAACGTCATCAAAGCTCAGTGAAAATCAAGAGATAATGGAGAAGGATGAAGTTAAAACAGGGAAATGGTGCTAGGCAAACAATTGGACCTAAAGGCTGATAAGGATGGCTGGCATTCTAGGGGCTTAAAAGAAGTGACAACACAAGTCATAGATGTATTGTTATAATCTTCCAAGCTTCCTCAGATTCTGGAAGGATCCTGGTGGTTTGGAAAATACCAAATATAAACCATTATTCAAGGAAGAAGGGTTACAGAAAGCAGGATTCACTTTAACATGTCACGGGGTGGTGCTCGAATCCATTATTAAGGAGACTACTTAGAAAAGGATCAAATGGAGTCAGCGTGACTTTATGAAAGGGAAATAGTCTGTTAGAGTTTGTTGAGAAACTAATGTTCATGGTGGACAGAGGGGACTGGTTGGTGTGGTGTGTTCTTTCAGTACAATGTGGTATTTCATTTGGAGCTGGATTTGGACACTGCCTTTGTCCCCTCTGATATGACATGCTTGGCCAGTTCCCCAGGCAACAACATGCTCACAGTGGTCTGAATCTCTTGGAAGCTGAAGGTGCTGCACTTGTTGTGATAGGGTAGATGGGAAGCCTCCTCTGCAATGTGCTTGAAAATATCATTGAAGAATGAGTTCATAATGCCTATGGCTTTGGATTTCCAGAAGGCACTTGATAAGGTGCCACATTAAGCTTGCCACACAAGAGTAAAGCATGAGGTGTAAGGGATTACAAATTAGCATGAGTAATAGATTGAATAGGGTAATTTTCAGGTTGGCAAACTGTAGCTCCCATTCCTGATGAAGAGCATACACTTGAAATGTCAACTGCCCTGCTCCTTGGATGCTGCCTGACTGACTTTGCTTTTCCAGCACTATAATTTTTGACTGATCTCTAGCATCTGCAGTCCTCACTTTCTCCAAGCTGTCGCTGACAGAGTGCCACCAGGGTCAGTGCTAGGGCCTCAGTTATTTATAAGCTATGTCAGGGATTTGGACCAGGAGACTAAATGTACGTGAACGAAATTTGCTGATGACATCAAGAAATGGGAATAGAGGAAAGTAAGTTGTCAAAAAAAGGTAGAGGGTCTGCAAAGGGTTAAATGAGTAGGCAAAAATATTGGCAGGTGGAGTATAATGTGGATAAACATTATCCAATTAGGCAGGAAGAATAGAAGAACAGTATACTATTTAAGTGGAGAGAGACTCAAGGACTCAGTAGAACAAAGAGATCTGGGTGTCTTTTTTTTTTAATTCACTCATGGGATGTGGGTGTTACTGGCTAGCCAGAATTTATTACCTATCCCTAATGGCCTTTGAACTGAGTAGCTTGCTAGGCCATTTCAGAGGGCAGTTGAGAGTCAACCACGTTGCTGTGGATCTGGAGTCACATGTAGGGCAGACCAGGTGAGGATGGCAGATTTCCTTCCCTAAAGGATATTAGTGAGCCAGATAGTTATTTTTCCTGACAATTTGCAATGGTTTTATGGTCATCAGTAGATTCTCAATTCCAGGTTCTTTTTATTGAATTCAAATTCTACCATCTGGTGTGGTGGGATTCAAACTCAGGTCTGTAGAACATTAGCTGAGTTTCTGGATTAATAATCTTGTGATAACACCACTAGGCCATCACCTTCCCCCGGCATTAGCTCTCAGATGCTGCTGAGAATTAGTCACTCAGCAATGAGCTGCTGCATTATCATTTAAATTAACAGGAAGCACAAAGTTTGCCTGTTGCCTGCAATGCTCTGAGCTGAGGTAGGATAATTGTGCCTCATGATCCCCACAGGTGATGGTCTTTTCCACTGCAAAATATTAGGAAATCCAAAAGTGTGCAGTTTGCTCAATGGATAGACAATATTTAAACAATTTCTCTTCAAGATTATTTTTGAAAAACATTTCTCTTCAAAAAAAAAGCTTCTTCACTAAAATTATGAAAGAAAATATTTTGGGACCTGTCAGTCGTACAGTGGGGTCTGGGAGTCAATCAAATGTGACACCACATGAAATTGACATTCCCAGATGACACTTAAACCAAATGAATCACTTCACCCTCAGTCAGTTTGTCACAATTATTCAGCCGTCACAGCAGCAAATTGTTTTCTGAAAATATTCTTTCATAGACTCAGACTGGAAAGGCTTTTAGTTTTTGACCTTGGGGTCCATTCAAGGGCAAATGATGACAGAACATTGTAAACTAGTAGGATTGAAAGTAAGTACAGTAGAGATATAGAATCATATAGCTTGGAAACAGACCCTTCAGTCTGCTTTGTCAACACTGATCAGGTATTCTAAACTGAACTAATCCCTCTAAACCTTTCCTATCTGTGTACCTGTACAAATTGAAATGTTGTAATTGTACCCACCTCTACCATTTCCTATGGCAGCTCATTCCAAACACGCACCACCTTCTGTGTGAAAAAGCTGCTCCTCCACAGAAAATAGCCCCAGCCTATTCAGCCTCTCCCTATAACTCAAACCCTAGGTCGCCCTGCTCTAGGAAGGATGTTGTTAAACTAGAAAGGTATAGAAAAAGTTTACCAGAATGTTGTTGGGACTGGAGAGTTATAATGAGAGGCTGGGTAGGCTGGGACTTTTTTCCTCGGAGCATCAGAGGCTGAGGGGTGACCTTGTAGAGATTTATCAGATCATGAGGGGCATGGATAAGGAGAATAGCCAAAGTATTTTTCCAAAGTAGGTGAGTCCAAAACTAAGGTGAGAGGGGAAAGATTTAAAAGGGTCCTGAGGAGTAACTTTTTTAGGTAGCAGTTAATATGTGTCTGGAATGAGCTGCCAGAGGAAATGGTGGAGGCTGGTACAATCACAACATTTAAACGGCATCTGGATGGGTACATGAACAGGAAGGGTTTAGAGGAAAATGGGCCAAATGCTGGCAAATGGGACTTGATTAATTTAGGATATTTGGTCGGCATGGAAGAGTTCGACTGAAGGGTCTATTTTTGTGCTGTACAACTCTATGACTCTGACCAGAATTGTATGCAGTATTCTCAAAGTGACCTCACCAATGTCTTGTACAGGCACAACGTGATAGCCCAACTCCTAGACCCAATGCTCTGACTAATAAAGGTAAACGTTCCAAATGCCTTTTTCAAGTAAAAGCCTAATAATGACTTACTTAGAGAATCATACAGAATCTTGCAGACAATATCGCAGACATCACCATCACCAACCTTAGTTATGTCCTGTACCACTGACAGGACAGACCCACCAGAGGTGGTGGAACAGTGGTACATATTCTGGAGGGATTTTCCCTGAGAGACCTGAATGTTGACTCTAAATCTTATGAAGTCTCATGGCATCAGGTCAAACAGTGAGAAGAAAATCTGCTACTGATTACCAACTATCACCACCAAACTCTCAGCTGATGGTCCTAGTTTCTTCTGAATTGAAAACATGTTTACCTGTCATAAACACCACATTATAAACATCTTTCTATTAACACCACAAAGATTTGCAGTCACCAGCTCTCTGACACATACTGGAATACATCACTGTTCTAGAACAATTCTTTGTCTCCCTTTTTTTAAAAGAAAACCTTTCACAAAAGGAACCAACATCCGTATTCCACTGTTTTGAAATTCAAACTAAATATGTTACTTATATATAAATTGTACACCTTTCATCACAAACCTGACATATCTCCTGCTCTCCAACTACCATCAAACCAGGAGACCAAATCTGGTTCAATGAAGAGTTGGGGGGTGGGGAGGTTTGCCAGGAGCAGCACCAGGCATACCTAAAAATAAAACACCAGGTGAATTGGCCATGCTAAATTGCCCATAGTGGTAGGTGCATTAGTTAGAGGGAAATGGGTCTGGGTGGGTTACTCTTCGGAGGGTCGGTGTGGACTTGTTGGGCCAAAGGGCCTGTTTTCACACTGTAGGGGAATCTAATCTAATATGCTGAAGCTACAACACGTGACTAATTGCACATCAAATAACAGAAGCAGTATGCAACATACAAGGTTAAAGCGACCTCACAACCAGTGGATCAGATCTCAGCTCTGCAGTCCTGCCACATCCAGTCATGAATGGTAGTGGACAATTAGACAACTCACTGCAGGAGGAGATCCCACAAATATCCCCTTCTCAATGATGAGTGGAGGAGGATTGGGAGGGTGGTTTGCGGTGCAGCACACCAGTGTAAAAGATAAGACTGAAGCATTCACACCCATCTTCAGCCCAAAATGCTGAGTGGATGATCCATTTTGGCCTCCTTCAGAAGTCTGCAGTATCACAAATGCCAGTATTCAACCAATTTGGTCCACCGTACGCGAGGTCAAGAAATGACTGAACGCACTGGATACTGCAAAAGTTATGGTCCCTGACAATGCTTTGGCATTAGTAGTGAAGACTCATGCTTCAAAAATAGCCCTGCCCCTAACCAAGCTGTTCTAGTACAGTTACAACCATGGCATCTGCCTGACAAAGTGGAAAGTTGCCCAGATATGTCCTGTCCACAGAAGGCAGGACAACCTGCCAAGGTCGTTCACACCCTATCAGTTTATTCTCAATCATTGGCCAAGTGATGGAGGTGGCTGTCTACAGTGCTATTAAGTTGCACTTGCAGAGGAAATAACCTACTCACTGACACTCAGTTTGGGCTCCTCCAGGGCCACTTGGTTCTTGATCTCATTACATCCTTTGTCAAAATATAGAAAAAATGAGCTGAACTCTAGAGGTAAGATGAGAGTGACTACCCTTCAAAAGAAGGCAGAATTTGATTGAGTACGGCATTAAGAAGCCCTAGAAAACCTGGCATTATTAGAAATCAGGGGGAAATGTTCCACTGTTTGAAGTCATACATAGAGGAAGATGGTTGTGGTTGTTGGACCTCAGTCCTTCAGCTCCAGGCTATACGACCTTTAATTTATTTTTCACTGTGCAGACCTCCAAACCCAGAAGTCAATGTGTTGATATGCCATTGACACGTGTGGAACCTTGGAACATTTACACAGCTTAGAGGAATCATGGGTCCAAGACATTTGTGGGCGGCACGGCGGCACAGTGGTTAGCACTGCTGCCTCACAGCGCCAGAGACCCGGGTTTAATTCCCGCCTCAGGCGACTGACTGTGTGGAGTTTGCACGTTCTCCCCGTGTCTGCGTGGGTTTCCTCCGGGTGCTCCGGTTTCCTCCCACAGTCCAAAGATGTGCAGGTAAGGTGAATTGGCCATGCCAAATTGCCCGTAGTGTTAGGTAAGGGGTAAATGTAGGGGTATGGGTGGGTTGTGGGTCGGTGTGGACTTGTTGGGCTGAAGGGCCTGTTTCCACACTGTAATCCAATCTCTGCAGGAGTTCCTCAGAGTAGTGTCCTAGGCACAACCATCTTCAGCTGTTTCTCAATGATCTTCCCTCCATTATAAGGTCAGAAATGGAGATGTTCGCTGATGATTTGACAATGTGGAGTACCATTTGTGACTCCTCGGATACTGAAGCAATCCGTGTCCACCTATGCAGTAAACTCTGGAGAACATCCAGGCTTGGGATTATAAGTAGCAAGTAATATTCACACTGCACAAATGGCAGGCAATGAACATTTTCAAAAGAGAGAATCTTTTGCATTATCTCATTATCAACATCCTGTGTGTTGCCATTGACCTGAAACTGAACTGGACCCAGTCATATAATTACTGAGGCTATAAAAGCAAGTCAGAGGCTAGGAATTCTACACTGAATAACTTACCACCTGTCTCACCAAAGCCTGCCCAGCACCTACAACCACAAATCAGGAGTGTGATTGAATACTTCCCACCTGTCCGGATGTGTTCAACTCTAACATGAGTCAAAAGGCTCAACACCATCCCAGAACAAAGCACCCCATTTGTTTGGCACCCATCCACTGTTCAATATTCACTCCCTTCACCACCAGTATACAGTGGCAGCGGTGTGTGCCTCTACAAGATTCACTGTAGTAACTGATCAATGGTCCTTTGACAGTACCTTCCAAACCTGCAATCTCTACCGCCTAGAAAGTGTGGGAACACCACCATGTTCCTGAACATTCCCTCCAATTTACAGAACACCCTGACTTGGAACTAAATTGTCCTTCCTTCATTATCACTGGGTCAGAATCTTGGAACTCCCTTCCCAACAGCATCCCCACCCCAAGGAATGCAGCAGTTCAAGAAGGTAACTTTGTACTTTTGGCAGGGCAATTGGGGATAGGCAATAAATGCTGGCATAATCATAGATGCCCACATCCCATGAACAAATAAAAAGAAAATTATCTGATCCAGAAAGAAAGTTAAAGGAGAGTTAGTGCAGATCAATGGGTGACCTGGTAGACATTCAGCAGCAATTCCAATGTGGAGGAAATTCAAATTGTTGTATGACTTTAGCATTTGATCCTGAAAATATTCAGACATTGGAAAAATGGTTCATCCAGTGCACTGACATTGATCACCTTGATAAATAGGTACAACCCAATTTTATAAGTGAGCTGTCGAAAGGATCAACTTCTTCAATTTCAAAATGAGTTTGGACTGTTCAGATCTAATATGACACATTCCAATATTTCTCCCTCTGCATCAATTTTGATTGTAAAAAGTCACACTGTATAAGTTTCATATTTCATATGCCAATATGGATTTGTAAGTCAGAATTAACTGAAGAAATCAAATGGTTAGAGACATTTATTTAGCCATAAGGCTCTTTCTGGTTGGCACCTTTGGAAAATGGATTGGATTGAAAGTTTGGTGTTCTGTCTGTCAAACTCTGGACAGGCAGAAAGGCTTATTCCAAGTGCTGGATTTGGGGGCAAAAAAATCATTAAAATTACACTCATGACTTACAGTTTTTCACATCACTGAGGACGTTCAGATACTTCACTTGTTAAAGATAAGCACTACATTGGCAACACGTGGCATTCATTTTCTGCTAATCATCTATGATGTGAGAATGCAATAATTCAATAAAATGCATTGTAAAATAATGACCATAAATGGTTTTAATACAAGTGTTTATAACTTTATTTTCCACACATGAAACTGCCTATGGCTAGAAACTGAGGCAGAGAAATTCAGTGATTTCGTTTTTCTTTTCAGTGTTAAGAGTTTAGGTTTTGTTCTCTAGAATGTACAGTGCGTTTACAGACTGCATTCATTTTTTTCTGCAGTTGCGAGTGTCAATGACATTCTAGTCCAATGTTATATAGTTATTTAATTCATTTACAGGATGAAGGAGTCACTGGCTAAGCCAACATTTATTGCCCATCCCTACTTACCCAGAGGGCAGTTAATAGTCAGCCACATTGCTGTGGGTGTGGAGTCACATATAGGCCAGACCAGATAAGGATGGTAGTTTCCTTCCCTAAAGTACATTAGTGAACCAGATGGCTTTTCCTGACAATGGATTCATGGTTATCATTAGACTCTTAATTCCAAATTTCTTTTTGTATTGAATTCAAATTCCCTCATCTGCCCTGGCAGGATTTGAACCCAGATCCCCAGAACAGAATGTGGGACTCTAGATGAACAGTCCAGCAATAATGCCACTAAGCCATAATCTCCCCTTTGGTCTGATGATGGTGAACTAGGAATTTCACAAAAAAGTTCAGCTCCCTTTCTGGAATCAGTACTGGCTAAGCTTGGTGCCATTGGTTTTCCAAAGTTGCAACATGACCAGGATATTAGTAGTTCAATACAGGAAAGAACAAGGATAGAGTACATGGAAGTGGAAAATCACAATCCAGTGAAGTAAAGCGTCATCATTCTGAGATTGGAGTGGAGACACATTGTTAGAGCATTCATTACATACTTTATGGTGATAAGCCGATTGTGAATTATTGATGATTGTCCTTGAAACCTTCTTGAATTTCAAAAGGTGATTGTACATGAACATTTTAAAAAAAAATATTTATATTGAAAAAATAGATTTTCTAATATTGCAACAAGTACAAAACAATACAATTCAAAACATTACAAAAAAACCCAAGTTAAAAAACACCAACCCATCCTCATGTACAAATGTATAAACACATATAGAAAAATACAGAATAAAAAAAAACCAAACTGGCTATTTAACTAAATAAATAAATAACCAACAACAAACTAATAAATAGTAATAACTCAGCCCAGCCAAACAAAATGCTCATACGTTCACAGTTCCTCCTCCCTGGATATCGGAATCGTAAAACACAGTCGTTAGTCGTTAGTCGTTAGTCGTTAGGGCTATATAAAAGCCCTTGTTAGTGTGGCAGATAAATCTGTGTCAAGGTATTCCAAAAAGGGCTGCCATGTCTTATAAAAATTCTCAGCTTTGTAGTGTACTATATTTGTGAGAAAATCCAAGGGAATGTACTTCATAACAATCTTCCGCCAACCCTATAGGCCTGGAGGTTTTCGGATATCCAACCTAGCAAGATATTCTTTCTTGCACAAAACGTGAGAATATTGAAAAGTTTTTTTTATTATACGCGTCTGCAGGAAATACAGTGGGCAGGCCCAAAAGGAGAGAGATAGGGTCCTTCTCCACGCTTTCACTCAAAATCCTCTTCCGCCACAGCACTCCAATATGTCTGAAGCCTGTCACAAGACCAAAGACAATGGGTAAGAGTGCCCGTGCAGACCTTGCACTTGCGACATGCTGAAGATACCCCTGGTTTAAATTTTGACAAACGGTCCAGAGCCAAGTGGACTCTATGGAGACTCTTCAACTGTAAAGCATGGGTCCTATTGCAAATTGATATCTTCCTTGCACTCTCCCAAATATCCTCCCATTCCTCTGAAGAAACTTCAACACCCAGCTCTCTCTCCCACATCCTGCAGAGTCAATCAGACTCATCTGAGGTGGCACCCCCCAACTGATGATATAAAGTACTGACAGAGAGTGTACTTTTAGCACTTAGCACCCCCTCTCTATGTTGGATTTGTAGGGATCAATCAAAAGTGTGGTCTTTTTTTTAATAAAATCCCTAACTTGAAAAAAATGGAAGAGGTCTCTAGTAGATAACTCGTACTTCCGTACTAACTGATCGAAGGACATCATTACATCTCCCTCAAATAAATCACCCATGCAAGATATACCCCTAGCTGCCCAAAGTTTAAATCCTGAATCTATCAGACCCGATTGAAAACCCGGCATACCGACTACAGGTGGAAACAAAGATGTTTGCCAATATTACCTTCCCTCTGCCGAATTGCCCTCCATGCTTTAACAGTATTGATGACTATTGGGTTATGGCAATATTCCCTAACTGTCCTCACCTTGTCCAAAAACAGCAAACTGGTAAGGGGGCACCTTGCCTGGGAGACCTCGATATCTAGCCATATTGAAAGAGGGTCCCCACAAACCCAATCACTCACATTGGACAAAAGCGAGCTTAGTTTGTAATTTTTAATGTCCAGAAGGTCCACGCCCCCCAATCTGTGAAACAGTTGCAGTTTAGCTAATTTAATGAGGGACAGTTTACGACGCCAAATAAAGGAGCTGAACCAGCCGTTCAGCTTCCTAAGTGTTTGCTTATTGAAAATCGGGGGAGCATCCATATAGGGTATAGCAAACGAGGGAGAATATTCATCTTAATAAACGCTATCCAACCCAACCATGAGAATGGAAGTGCCTCCCATCTTTGAAGATCTTGTTTAATTTGATCAAATAATTGGATAAAATTGCCTTTTAACAGCCGATCCAGGACTGGAGTAAAGAATATGCCCAAGTACACAAAACCCCCCTGTGACCACCTAAATGGGAACCTATAGTCACCCCAAGACCTAGCTCCTTCGTAAGACCACCCATAGGCATAGCCTCTGATTTTGCAAAATTAATCTTGTACCCCGACAAAGCGCCAAACGCGTGAATGCATTGTATCAGGCAAGGCACTGAAACTGCTGGATTTGTCAAAAACTTTAGGACATCGTCTGCATACAACGAGATCTTATGTAATTTTGACTCCATTTCAATCACCAACGTAAAAAGCAATGGTAAAAAGAGATAACCCTGCCATCTGCCCCTAAAAAGATTAAAATTGTTTGATCCTATCCCATTGGTGATGACCGCTGCAAGAGGGCCACCGTAGAGAACCTTTACCCATCTTATAAAGACTTCGCCCAAACCAAACCGCTCCAGAATATAGAAAAGATACGGCCACTCAACTCGGTCAAATGCCTTCTCTGCTTCTAGAGAAATCACCAGTCCCTGTACTGACTGCTGTTGGCATGCTTGAATTATATTAAGCAGCCTCCTAACGTTATTGGGGGATCTGCGGCCCTTTATGAAGCCCTTCTGATCCTCTTTAACACAGTCTCCAGCCTTAACATGAGAGTCTTAGAGAGGATTTTAAACTCCACATTTAAGAGTGAAATGGGCCTGTACAAAGAACAGTCTTCCAGGTCCTTCCCTTTTTTTATGGATAAGTGAAATATTGGCCTCTCTCAGAGATGGTGGGAGACCATCATGACTGTATGAATCATTAAACATATTCAGCATCGGGCCTGACAGTATACTTATAAATTCCTTATAGAATTCACTGGGAAGTCCATCAGGACCGGGCGCCTTTTCACTCTGAAGCTGCCTCACAGCTTCCTGCACTTCTTGCTCTGATAATGGGGCATTGAGAAAGGACTGTTGTTTGGGAGTCACACCTGGGAGCTTCAGATCTCTAAAAAAGATTCTCTTTTGGCCTGCCCCTCTTCACAGTCCTCGGATTGGTATAACCTAGAGTAAAGTCTCTGAAACGCCACATTAATCTTTTTAGAATCATGTGTTAAGTTCCCAGACCCTTCCCTAATCGCTGTAATGGCTTGTGGGGCACTCCTTTTCCTGACAAGATATACTAAGTATTTGCCTGGCTTGTCACCATGTTCATATAACCTTTGCTTTGCAAAAGCCAGCTCCTTCTTTGCTGTCTGCATGAGCATGGAATTTAGTGCAGACCGCAGTGCTGTAATCCTCTGTAGTTTGACCAATGAGGGTCTGCCAAAATAGGCCTTCTCGGCTGCCTTCAACTGTGCTTCAAGGAGACGTTGCTGCTCACCCTTCTGCCGCTTCCTACTGGCGGAATATGAAATGACTAACCCCCAGCATAGGCTTTGGCAGTTTCCCAGAGGACGGATGAACTACCAACCAAGCAAAGTTGATGTCTTGGAATGTCTGAAATTCCACAAATTTATTATCCTTGAGGATAAAGGGATCCATTTGCCAGTACCTCGAACCCACTGTAACGTCCTTAATCTTACCTATATGGTACACTGGAGCATGATCAGAGATGGTAATATTACCAATTGTACAAAATGCCACCAAATCCAGGGTTACTGCAGGGGTCAGAAAAAAAAAATCAATCCTAGTGTGACGTCTGTGCAGATTGGAGAAAAATGTAAAATCCCTACCTGTAGGGTGGAGACACCTCTAGACGTCCACCAACCCTAACTCCCCACACAGAACCACTAACTGTTTAGTTTGTACAGAGGGTATCGAGGGACCTTTAGGCAACCTGTCTACTGTGGGATCCATGAGACAGTTAAAATCTCCCCCTATAATGATATGCTGGGACTCAAGACTTATCAGTTTAGAAAAAGCTTCTACCAAAAATTTAAAGGGATAAGCTGGAGGGCAATAAACATTTAATACACCATATTCTTCCCCATTTATCAAGGCTTTAAGAATTACAAATCTCCCGTGTGTGTCTTTAACACATTCTAGTAACTTAAATGGGAGATTCTTCCTAACCAATCCTAGCCACTCCCCTATTTCTGGTATTAAATGATGAAAAGTAAACTCAGTCAAAGCCATTGTGCTGTAATTTCAGATGCTCCTTGTCATCCAAGTGTGTCTCCTGTAACAAAGCAATATCCACGTTCTACTTTCTAAGACTCAGAAGTACTTTTTTCCTCTTAATTGGTGAGTGACTTCCCTTGATATTCCAGGTACATTATTTAATCAAGTCATTAGACATAACTTTCTGCAATAATATTTAAATTCCAGAGAGGAGGAATCCGAACACAAATCATTGAGCCTTAGTGTCACATGATCCACCAAATATAAAAACCACATAAACTAAAGCCACCACATTTAACAAACCTACAAAACTATTAACAGTTAAAAACAACAAAAACCAAAAAACAAACCAACATATAAAGTGCAAACATATAAAGTGAGTAGGAGAACTCACCCCCTGCCCAGAGGGGGCAACTACCCATCCCAAATTGCCCATAAGTAGGCATCTAACCATCCCAACCACCTTCACTTCTCCCAGCTAGAGCTGCACCACAAACACAAGCAGAAAAAAGGAAACACTCCATAGAATACCAATCTAAATAAAAAAAATCCCACCCATCCTTTGGTATGTTCTAACTTAAATTGAAAACGTACATTTCAACCACTGCCAAACATAGTTTAAACCAAATTATTATCAATAGAGGAAAAAAACTAAAAATAAAGCTCCAACCGGACTTCCTCTGTTTCTTTTACAAAACGATAAAGACATACCGAAACAACACTACTATTTATACGTACTAAATTGTTCAGATTATGTTAATTTGTCCACAAAGTCTCTTGCCTTCTCTGACTTGTCAAAGAGATGTATGGATCCATCTAAGGTGATCTGAAGCACCGCTGGATACCTCAGAGAATACTGAATTCCAAGCTCCCTCAGTTTTCTCTTGACACCGTCATAAGATTTTCTTTTCTGGATCACCGCCGCTGAGAAGTCCTGGAAGAACATGATCTTAGAGCCCTCGTAAATTAGGGCCTTTGGATCCTTCCCCTGGATTCTGGAAACTTTCATGATTCTCTCCTTACTGCTATAGTGATGGAACCACTCGAGGAGAAGATGAGGATGTTGACCCAAGCCTGATCTCCGCGCCATGACCCGGTGAGCCCTCTCACTCTTCAAGCCTATTATGCCCAGCCTCCCAAGTTAATGAATTGCAGCAGCCAGTCCTCAACAAATTCCGCAGGCCACTCACCTTCCTTAACCTCAGACAGACCGATGATCTAAATATTTTTTCTCCTGCCCCAAATTCTCAAGATCATCTGCTTGGTCATGCAAATTACGGACCTGCGTCTCCAGGGCTTGGATCCTATCCTTGGATGAACTGGCATCAGCTTCCACCACTGTGACTCTGTGCTCAACCTCATCCGTCCTCTTTTCCAGGTGTCCCAGCTGCTGCTCATGCTTCTGCAGCATGATAGAGATTGGAGCCAGCTTCTCTTCTATTTGTTTCCCCAACATCTCGTGAGATTTCGCGAGCTCGTTCACCAGGGCCTGGAAGGTAATCGAGTTCAAGGATTCTGCAGGCTGGATTTGTTGGTTTGTTTTTTGGTTTTTGTTGTTTTTAACTGTTAATAGATTTGTAGGTTTGTTAAAGGATTCTGCAGGCAAGTAAGTTAACTTCTCAAAGTTTCTTGGGACTCCATGATCTTTCTGGAGTCCCAGGATATTGCGATGGTCTGGGTTGGGTGGGTTGAAGGTTCATTCTGCTTGTGATGTGGTGCGGAGCTCTGCAATGCGATCCTCCTAGATCGCCGCCATCTTGGATCCCCCCAAACTATTTTCTTAAATGTCTGCCATTGTTCCTCAAATGTCTGCTGCTAGACTCTTTTTCTAATCCACTTCAACCAGCTCTGCCCTCATTCCTTTATAATCACTCTTATTTAAGCTGAGCACACTTGTTTCTGATCCAGATTTCCCCCCTCTCAAACTGAATGCTAAATTCCACCATGTTATGGTCACTATTTCAGAGGAGATATTTTACTCTGACATAGTTTATTAAAGCTGTCTCATTATACACCACCACATACCTGAGTTGCTCTAGTATTTTCTCAGAACCTAAACCATTTGTCATTTGGAATCAGCCTTGTGACTGAGGAATTATGAACTCTACTATGCTATCGCGAGATATGCAAATGAGACACAGTGTTCATTATCACATGAACTTTTGCAGTGTCATATGATATGATCATGAGCTTGCCCTCTTACTGCATCTTGACAAGATGAAGTCCCAATTACATGTTGATGCTGTTAGTTATCAATAATGCAATAGCAGAGCATTTAAAAATACAAAATATGATTAAGTAGAATCAACATGACTTCATGGAGGGGAAATCATGCCAGACAAATTTCCTAGAATTCTTTGAGGAGGTAACAAACAGAATAGATAAAGTGGATGTATTTGGATTTTCAGAAGATATTTGACACATTAGGCTACTTAATGTGATAAGTGCCAATGGTTTTAGAGGTGGTATATTAGCATGGATAGAGGATTTGCTAACTAATAGAAGATAGAGAATTGGGATAAGACGGACATTTTTAGGATGGCAACCTATAACTCATATCGTGCCACAGGGATCATTGTTGAGGTCACAGTTATTTTCAATGTACATTAATGACTTAGATGAGGGGAGTGAAAGTATTATCACAAAGCTTGTGGATGGCACAAAATTGATAGGAAGGCAAGTCATGAAGATGATACAAAGAGTCTACAGAAGGGTACAGACAGGTTAATTGGTTGGGAAAAAATTTGACATGGAATATAATGTGGGTAAATGTGATGTTATGCACTTTGGCAGGAAAATATAGGAGCTGAATATTTTTTAAATGCAAAAAGACTTGTGGTGGGCAAGTTGTTGGAGGGAATCCTGAGGGATAAGATTTACATGTATTTGGAAAGGCAAGCACTAATTAGGGATAGTGAACATGGCTTTGTGCATGGGAAATCATATCTCACTAACTTGATTGGGTTTTTTGAAGAAGTAACAAAGAGGATTGATGAGGGCAGAGCTATTTGACTTCAGTAAGGCGTTCAACAAGGTTCCTCTTGGTAGACTGGTTAGCAAGGTTAGATCACATGGAATACAGGGAGAACTAGCCATTTGGATACAGAACTGGCTCAAAGGTAGAAGACAGTGTGGAGGGTTGCCTTTCAGACTGGAGGCCTGTGACCAATGGTGTGCCACAAGGATCGGTGTTGGGTCCATTGCTTTTCATGATTTATATAAATGATTGTAAACATAGGAGGTATAGTTAGTAAGCTTGCAGATGATGAGGATCTAAAATCTGGATTTTGGCTGTTGTCAGGAGCAACCATTTTTATGCATGCTTTTATTAACAACAAAATGGCTTCTCGATGCAAAGTAACATAACAAAATGGCTTCAGCCTACAAATTAATACTGAGTTTAAAGTGGCTTCTCACCCTGCTAAAGGCTGCATTCCTGCCTTGCTGAGCTAACTGAATTAAAGATAAAGCAGAATAATGGACCCTTCACAGTATGGAATTAACTAAGCTAGATCGGACATTACGAACTATTTTAGTTAACCTTGAAATGCAGGTGGGAAGAGAGAAATGTGTTGTAAACAACTTTGTTTTCCAGAAAATATCATTGGCTTAACCTGATGTCCATTAGGTCATTTCTTACATTTTATTGGATTTATTCTGTAATTAAGGCTGTACTATTTCTTATGAAACATATTAAAAATTGCCTTTGTTCTCAGTGAAATTGCGCAGTTTCTCCAAGGAACACAGAAACTGTCAACCTCTGTGTTGCTGGACAAACCTGTGCCTGGCGGCAAAATAAACTGTGAAGTCTTGCTGCGGCATACCACGTTCCTGTTGATTATTTGACCAATCGCGGAACTGAGAGATACCTCATGGGGGTCGAGATCTTCAATGACACCAAAATTAGAGGTGTTGTGGACAGTGAAGAAGGTTACCTCAGAGTACAACGGGATCTTGATCAGATGGGCCAATGGGCTGAGGAGTAGCAGATGGAGTTTAATTTAGATAAATATGAGGTGCTGCATTTTGGAAATGCAAATCAGGGCAGGACTTATACACTTAATGGTAATGTCCTGGGGAGAGTGGCTGAACAAAGAGACCTTCGGGTACATGTTCATAGCTCATTGAAAGTGGGGTCACAGGTAGATAGGATAGTGAAGAAAGCATTTGGTATGCTTTCCTTTATTGGTCAGAGCCAAGATTAGAGTGGTGCTGGAAAAGCACAGCAAGTCAGACAGCATCTGAGGAGCAGGAAAATAAATGTTTCGGGCAAAAGTCCTTCATCAGGATGAGGCTGGAAGCCTCAGGGGTGGAGAGATAAATGGGAGAGGGTGGGGCTAGGAAGAAGGTAGCTGGGAGTGCAATAGGTGGATGGAGGAAGGGGTGAAGGTGATAAGTCGGAGAGGAGGGTGGAGCGGATAGGTGGGAAGGAAGATTGACAGGTGGGACAGGTCATGAGTATGGTGCTGAGCTGGAAGGTTGGAACTGGGGTAAGGTGGGGGGAGGGGAAATGAGGAAACTGGTGAAGTCCACATTAATGCCATAGGGTTGAAGGGTTTCGAGGCAGAAGATGAGGCGTTCTTCCTCTTTGTCCTTGTGGTTGGAGGAGTGGGGTTTGAGGGCAGAGGTGCAGGACATGGATGAGATGCGTTGGAGGGCATCTTCAACCACATGGGAAGGTAATTTACAGTCTTTAAAGGTATCATCGTTGATGGTGATGGAGAGGTCCAGGAAGGGGAGGGAGGTGTCTGAGATGGTCCAGGTGAATTTAAGGTCAGGGTGGAATGTGTTGGTGAAGTTGATGAACTGCTCAACCTCCTCCTGGGAGCACAAGATGGCGCCTATGCAGTCATCAATGTAGCAGAGGAAAAGGTGGAGAATTGTACCGGTGTAACTATGGAAGACAGACAATTGCACATAGCCGACAAAGAGACAGACATAGCTGGGGCCCATGTGGGTGCCCATGGCTACCCCTTTTGTCTGGAGGAAGTAGGAGGATTTGAAAGTGAAATTGTTGAGGGTGAGGACCAGTTCAGCCAAACAAATGAGTGTGTCAGTGGAAGGGTGCTTGTGGGGACGTCAGGAGAGGAAGAAACAAATTCAATATGTGTCGTATTGCCGAACACTTCTTCCGCTTCCTCCGCCTCCGAGCTTACTTTTTCAATCAAGACTCCCGCCCACCCTCTGTGGACCCCTTCACCCACCTCCACCACACTCCATCCACCTGGACACCCCATGCCAGTCTATTACCCACCCTCGATCTCTTCATTTCCAACTGTTTCCTGGACATTAACCTCTCGACCTGTCTACCCCCCTCCCCCACTCTAAACTCTCACTCTGGCAACATGGAGCTCTCCAATCCCTCTGCTCCAATCCTAATCTCACCATCAAACCAGCAGACAAAAGGGGTCCAGTGATAGTTTGGCGCACCGACCTCTACACTGCTGAAGCCAGGCGCCAACTCGAAGACACCTCCTCCTACTGCCCCCTCAGCCATGACCTCACCCCCCTATCACCAAACCATCATCTCCCAGACCATACACAACTTCATCACATCAGGGGATCTCCCATCACAGCTTCCGACCTCATAGTTTGGGAACCCCGCATGGCCCGATTCTACCTCCTTCCCAAGATCCACAAGCCTGACTACCCCAGCTGACCTATCATCTCAGCCTGCTCCTGCCTCCCCGAACTCATCTCCACCTACCTCGATACTGTCTTATCCCCCCAGTCCAGGAACTCCCCACATACGTTGAGGACATCACCCCACGCCCTCCACATCCTCCAAGACTTCTGTTTCCTCGAACCCTAACGCCTCATCTTCATCATGGACATCCAGTCCCTCTATGCCTCCATCAACCATGACCAGGGCCTCCAAGCCCTCAGTTTCTTCCTCTCCAGACGTCCCCAACAGTACCCTTCCACTGACACTCTCATTTGTTTGGCTGAACTGGTCCTCACCCTTAACAATTTCTCTTTCAAATCCTTCCATTTCCTCCAGGCGAAAGGGATAGTCGTGGGCACCCAAATGGTCCCCCGCTATGCCTGTCTCTTTGTCGGCTACGTAGAACAATCCATCTTCCATAGTTACACCGGCACCACTCCCCACCTTTTCCTCCGCTACATTGATGACTGCATCGGCACCACCTCATGCTCCCACGAGGAGGTTGAGCAGTTCATCAATTTCACCACTACATTCCACCCCGATCTTAAATTCACCTGGACCATCTCTGACACCTCACCTCCCCTTCCAAGACCTCTCCATCTCCATCAATGATGACTCCTTCTTTAAAGACAGTAATTTCCCCACCCAAAGCATCTCGTCCACGTCCCGCACCTCCGCCCTCAAACCCCACTCCTCCAACCGCAACAAGGACAGAACCCCCCTGGTCCTCACCTTCCACCCCATTAACTTCTGCATAAACTGCATCATCTGCTGACATGTCCGCCACCTACAAACGGACTTCACCACCAGGGGTATATTTCCCTCCTCACCATTATCTGCTTTCTGCAAAGACCATTCCTTCCGTGACTACCTGGTCAGGTTCACGCCCCCCCCAACATTCCACCCTCCCCTCCTGACACCTTCCCCTGCCACCGCAGGAATCCCCCTCACCCCCATCCAAGGCCCCAAAGGAGTCTTCAAAGTTTCACATGCACTTCCACAAATGTCATTCATTGCATCCGTTGCTCCCGATGTGATCTCCTTTACATTAGGGAGACTGGACGCCTTCTTGCAGAGCACTTCAGGGAACATCTCCGTGACACCTGCACCAATCAACCCCACTGCCCTGTGGCTGAATATTTCAACTCCCCCTCCCACTCTGCCAAGGACATGGAGGTCCTGGGCCTCCTCCACCGCCACTCCCTCACCACCCAACGCCTGGAGGAAGAACGCCTCATCTTCCGCCTCGCAACCTTTCGACCCCAGGGCACCAATGTGAACTTCACCAGTTTCCTCATTTCCACACCCCCAACCTTACCCCATTTCCAAACTTCCAGATCAGCACCATCCTCATGACCTGTCCCACCTGTCAATCTTCCTTCCCACCTATCCACTCCACCCTCCCATCTGACCTATCACCTTCACCCCTTCCTCTATCCACCTATTGCACTCCCAGCTACCTTTTTCCCAGCCTCACCTCCTCCCATTTATCTCTCCACCCCCGAGGCTTCCAGCCTCATCCTGATGAAGGACTTTTGCCCGAAACATTTATTTTCCTGCTCCTCGGATGCTGCCTGACCTGCTGTGCTTTTCCAGCACCACTCTAATCTTGACTCTAATGTCCAGCATCTACAGTCCTCACTTTCGCCTTTATTGGTCAGAGCATTGAGTGTAGGAGTTGGGAGGTCATGTTGTGGCTGTATCTGACACTGCTTAGGCCACTTTTAGAATATTGTGTGCAATTCTGATCTCCCTCCTGTAGGGAGGATGTTGTGAAACTTGAAAGGGTTCAGAAAAGATTGACAAGGATGTTGCCAGGGTTGGAGGATTTGAACTAGAGGGAGGGGCTGAATAGGCTCGGGCTGTTTTCCCTGGAACGTCAGAGGCTGGGGGGGTGACCTTATAGAGGTTTATAAAATCATGAGGGGCACAAATAGAGTAATAAGACAAGGTCTTTTCCCTGGGGCGGGGAAGTCCAGAACTAGAGGGCATAGGTTTAGGGTGAGAGGGAAAAGATTTAAAATGGACCTAAAGGGCAACTTTTTCACACAGAGGGTGGTACGTGTATGGAATGAGCTGCCAGAGGAAGTGGTGATGGCTGGTACAATTACAACATTTAAAAGGCATCTGGATGGGTATATGAATAGGAAGGGTTTAGAGGGATATGGGTCAAGTGCTGTCAAATGGGACTAGATTAGTTTAGGATATCTGGTCGGCATGGACGAGTTGGACTGAAGGGTCTGTTTCCATGCTGTATATCTCTATGACTCTCAATAAGCTACAGAACAGTCGGATTTGGGAGTCCTTGCCCATGAATCATAAAAAGCTAACACCCACTTCCAGTGGGTAATAGGGAGGGTAAATGGAATGTTGGCCTTTATTTCAAAGGGAATGGAGTGTAAAAGTAGGGAGGTTTTGTTAAAACTATGCAAGGCACTAATCAGACCACAGATGGAATACTGTGAACAGTTTTGGGCCTCTTGTCTAATGAAAAACATATTGGCATTGGAGGCAGTCCAGAGAAAGTTCACTCGGCTGATACCTGGTATGGAAGGACTGTCTGTTGAACAGACTGGGCCTATACTCAATGAAATTCAGAAGAATGAGAGGCGATCTTCTTGAAATGACAGGGTCTATGCCCAAAGGAATAGACTCAGAATAAGGGGCTACACATCTAAGACACAGATGAGGAGGTATTTCTTCTCTCAGAGGGTGGGGAATCTGTGGAATTCTTTACCACAGACAGCTGTTGAGACTGGTCTGGGTCTCTCTCAATATAATCAAGGATGAGATAGACAGATTTTTAATTAGGGAGGGAATCAAGAGTTACAGGGAAAAGGGGGAAAGTGGAGTTGAGGATTATCAAATCTGCCATGACCTCATTGAATGGTGGAACAGACTCACTATGCTGACAGGCCGACTTCTGTTCCAACATCTTATGGTGTTATGGTGAGTGCAGCCTCTTATGACTTAAGTCCTAGGTGATGTTACCTTTATGGGTCTCACTGAAATAATACTGGTAAGCTGTTCACCCAAATGCATTGGAATACAGTCTCTCTGTATATTTCCTTGACACAACTCCCAGTGGCCTCCCATTCAAAGTGTGAATCCATCCATTTAAAGCAAGGTTACATTCTTTGCCTTCACATTTCACTGTTATATTGCGACAAGGAAGGGAATGTTTGAAATGAGTGGCAGGGTTGCAGTCAGGATTTCAGATTCTTAGAGTCCTGTGAAGATTGAGGCAAGAAGGAAGTTATCCCAGTACCTACAGGAGCTGAAGGCAGCATTAGGGCCATACAGCTAATTAAATGGGGCTCCAAACTGGTCACTGATTCCGAGTGGATCGAGTGACCGTCTCAACTATATTGCTAATGAACTGTCAGACCAAATGTTTGCATGAGCCTCAGCCTGTTGAGTTGATTAGGAAATGTGTATAACTGGTTAGCCCCACCAAACTGGCAATCCCGATAGTAGAACGGTACAGAAAGTGAGGACCGTAACAACGTTGAGAGCAGTTGGCATAGCTTGGCCCTGTTATCCAGCAGGCAGCAGGTTCAGTTGCAGGAGGTTAAAGTGATCTGCAAAAGTCTGTCTTGATGCCTGAAATGCATTACTGTTTGGTTGGATCCAGGATCTTGGCTTGTAAACCTTGTATGGCTACCCATAAGCAACCATCTCTCAACTTCTGTCTTTCAGTAGGCCCACCTGCCAATTCAGCAGGTTGTTGACACTAACGTTTACCATTTTGCATCACCTGTTCCACCATCCAAGTGAAGCATGCAGTAATAGAATCCATGGTCTGTAGATAGTGTTTACTGAGATTAAGGTGAAAAGTCTTAGAAAGAATCAAGCTAGAAATTCTCTTGGCATTTCACACAGATCCTGTGATTCGTTTGCCTACATTTGAGTGCCCTTTTAAGTACTGCTTTAGGGTCTCGGAGACCAACTGTTGGGCTTCACTGGCAAATTAGGTACAGGGTGTAACTTCTGAGATTTGGCATATTTGGGTGAAGAGGGTAAGCTTGCCCTTCAAACAATAAGCCCTGTGGAGAAAGCAAAAACTTTGCTGCAGCATTTAAAGCATTATGCTTAATGTTATAGTACTAATTTGCACCTGTTTTTAAAAACGAATTTGTATTCTGCACAGTTACACAAGATAGAGCTTTAGTTATGCATGCTGGAATCAGGTAGACTGGGAAACAGTCAATTAATTCTGAGCTTGTTTTCACTGGCTAACCCTTTCATTAGGGCTAAACGTCTGACGAGGCAGAGTGATTGCTCTGTACTCACTTCTCGCACGCTTGGCTGCTGCCGGGCTTTAGGATTGGCCCACAGGAGAGTAACAAGCACCTCCATGATTGATCACCAAAGATGCTGCCAGACAGCAAAAGGGACCCACTAAGGTTTTTAAAAATGACAGACTGACCTCAGGGGTCATAGGTCAATGATTATGTGAAAAGATGACACAGACGATAAGTCTTCAGGGTTGATTCTCACTCTTTAAATCGGGATCGGATTAAATAGATTACCCCAAGGAAGTTGCCAGAAAAAATTAAACATTTTTGTACTTTCAGAACATTTCAATTTCAATAAAGGGAATTTAATATTAAATAGGTATTTACAATTCTCTTCAACATTTCAATAAATAATTTATAAACCTGTGATTGAAGCTGTTCATTTTAAGACAAAAATCATTGAACAGGAGGTAACGTTGACATGGTTCTATTTACCCACATACACATATGTGCACAAATACAGACATACAAACTTTGCCTTTATTAATCCTCCTTTCTTCTCCCATGTCACTATTCCTTTCCACACACATACATCCTTCTAGTGAGCTCTGAAGGGGTCAGGCAAACAGACAGTATGCATTTTTGGTTCAACAAACCCCCTGTTTTTCCATGGCTTCTCAGATAATAAAAATGGGTGGTGGTGGTAAGTTACAGATCACTTAGGTTGTCCAAGATTTTGTGGCAACGTGCACTTTTGCAACTGTGTTGGAATAATGGTGCAATGTGTGTGCACCTTGTATTGCCTGATCTGATAACATTGCTGGTGGGTGAACAGAAAATGTGAATGTCAGTGTGTTTAAATTGTAAGGGCAACTAAATGTGGTTCTAAATGAAGCATTTGAAGAGGTCTTGCCTCATATTGCTGTAGGAATGCATTGCCACCTTTGGTGAATGTAGAAGAAACTGTAGGGGAAAGCTGGAGTTTTAATTTTGCGACAAGCAGATTGCCATTTTCTATGGTGGGGTTTTGTGGAATCTAGGATGGAAAAAAATGGCCTGCAGGTGACTTAACTAGGTGGGATATCAACTTTCAACTTCCAAACAGTGAGTAGAGATGAAGAGATAAAGCCAGCAGCATGTTGAGCATTACACTGGCCTGTGGTGGATTCATACTTGTAATACATTTGCATCCATCAATATTCATCAATATGAAACAGTTTTCCATAAAGTCCTACCCTCAAGATAAAGTCAATGGCACATGAGAATCTTGAGGCACCTCATTCACAATTGGTTAAAGGTGATATGCACTCTCTGGCTTTGTGCAGTTGTGTGTAACATCTTCGGATTTCCTTGTTAAACTCGATGACATAAGGGAGGGGAGCAGAGAATGGAGGCTCAGGACTGGTAAAGGTGAGTTTAGTGGTGAGGTTTGAGGATCAAGTTCAAGCAGAGGACAGGAAGCGAGGTCAGGGACATAGAGGGTTGTAATTAGAGGAGGCTGGTGTCCTGGATGTGATGGGTGTGGTGGTGACATTCATGATAATAAAATGAGGGGCCTAAAAGGCTGTCCAATCCAATATCCGTTTCAGGATTTTGGTTGACAAGTTGTTACAAGGGTTTGAGTTCACATATAACAGTTCAATTATCCCCTCTGAGATTGCTTTCAGACAATGCCCTTCACAAGTTTGAATGGAAGGCCGAACTTAGCCTGTAAGTTCAGCCATTTACCACAGAGTGGCAAGTACAAAACTGGACACTAATATGAAGCTTCAGTAAAGAGTTAAACCAAAACAAAATATTGTTTCTTCCATTATAAAAGAAACGTCCCTAACGCCCCTGTAACCAGGGAGATTACTAATCCATTATTCATTAGAAACAACCACTTCATCCCTTTTTCCGCTGAAGACAGCATAAGTCAGCTTGCAAAGGAAATACATTGTACAGAACTGGTGGCTTTTCCAAAGTCCAGAGATTTATCTTGCAATTGCAATGTTGCCATTCAAGCGCATGGACATGTTGCTGTGTTTTAATCTGAATGAAAGATTTTAATCTCCTGTTGGACATACTTCGCAATCACCAACATAGAAGTAGCAAGTAATCACTTAATATATTTGTATGACATTTTCCCGTATGTTAAATAGTTTTTTTCATCAAACATGAAGAATATCATACAAATGTGCTCGGCATTTTTCAGTATTTTTCATGGGGGACGTGAGTATTGCTGGAAGGGCCTTACATTTGTTGCTCAATCCCTAATTGCCCTTGAGAAGCTATACTACTACTAGTACAAGCATTCATTTCATGCTTTTGAGTTCCCTGTCCAAAGGCAGGTCTGACCCATTGTGCCACAACATCTGCCACAGGTTCTGAATCTACCCCAGTCAGAATGGGAGTCGAACCCCAAGCTATTAGTGCTAATCTGATCTACACCAGCCCTCTAACCAGTTAGGCTAGCCAACCCCTAAGGAGTCTGATTTCTTGTGATAACATACATTTACATGGATTTTGTGGCCCGGAGATGGTAGAGGCCCCAATTTCCTTCCATTACTTTGCTGACCAGAAATCTCTCCCTGCTGTTACCACCTGTTGAAAGGATTTATAAGTTGATTCTTAAGCTGTTTGACCACATTATGAACACACTTTCCTGGATCATCAAGTCCTGGAGTGGGACCTCTGGTTCAGAGGCCCTACAAATCACTTCAAATCTGGCCTACATCCCTCTAAACCCTTCCTATTCATATACCTATCCAGATGCCTTTTAAATGTTGTAATTGTACCAGCCTCCATCCCCTCCGCTGGCAGTTCATTCCATACATGCACCACTTTCTACGTGAAAACATTGCCCCTTCGGTCCCTTTTAAATCTTTCCCCTCTCTCCCTAAATCCATGCCCTCCAGTTCTGGACTGCCTCACCCTAGGAAAAAGATCTTGTCTATTTACCCTATCCATGCCCCTCATGATTTTATTAACCTCTATAAGGTCACCCCTCAGCCTCTGACACTCCAGGGAAAACAACCCCAGCCTGTTCAGCCTCTTCCTATAGCTCAAACCCTCCAACCCTGGTAACATCCATGTAAATTTTTTTTGAACCCTTTCAAGTTTCACAACATCTTTTTTCTTAATCCTAATATTTATGTCCCTTGACATCTAGTATTCTACAGTCTTGGACCCATCCTTTGACTTTACAGGAACATATTTGACCTGTACTCTTGCCTTTTCCTCCTTGAATGCTTCCCATTGCTCTGACACAATTTTATTTGCAAGAATCTGCTCTCAGGCCACTGAGGCCAAATTATCTTAGCAAAATTAGCCTTTTCCCAATTTAAGACCATAAGACGTAGGAGCAGAAATTGGGCCATTCAGCCCATTGAGTCTGCTCTGCCATTCAATCATGGCTGATAAGTTTCCCAACCCCATTCTCCCATGTTCTCCCCTTAACCCTTGATCCCCTTGATACTCAAGAACCTATCTTTCTCAGTCTTCAATATACGTAATGAGCTGGTCTCCACAGCCTTCTGTGGTAATGATTTCCATAGATTCACCACTCTCTGGCTGAAGAAGTTTCTCCTTGTCTCCATTCTAAAAGGTCTTCCCTTTACTCTGAGGCTTTGCCCTTGGGTTCTAGTCTCTCCCACCAATGGAAACATCTTTCCAACAATTACTTTGTCCAGGCCATTCACTGTTCTGTATGTTTCAATTAGATCCCCCTCAACCTTCTAAACTCTATTGATTAAATACTTTTATTCCTGGTGCATCGTTATTCTTTTCCATAATTATCTTAAATCTATCTGAGTTATGATCACTATCTCCCAAAATGGCCCTGTTCTGATATGCCTTCCACCTGCCTGGGCTCATTTCCAAATATTAGGTCCAGGACTGACCCCTTCCTTGTTGGGCTTTTTATGTACTGCCCAAAATAAAATTCCTGGATGCAATTTAAGAACTTTGCTCCCTGCCTACCTCGCACACTGGAACTATTTTCGTTAATATTTGGGTATTTAAATTTCCCTCCTGTTCCTGTCTTATTATTCTTGCATGTCTCTTAAATTTGATCCTCCATCTCTCCCTGACTGTTTGGAGGCCTATCGTACCCACCCAACAGTGTGTTTACCCCTTTTGTGTTTTTTACTTCTACCCATTTAATGATCCTTCCAAGATTTTAACCTTCCTCACTGTTATAATTGATTCCTTAATGAATATTGTGAGCCTCCCCTCCTCTTCTAACTCTTTCTATCTCATCTGAATGCCCTATAGCCAATCCTGCTCGTCTTTCAGCTAGTTTTCAGTCTTAGCTATAATATCATACTCCCAGGTGCCTGTCTGTGTCCACAGCTCATCTGTCTTATTCCTCAGACCCTTTACATTTATATATATTGCATTTAACCTTGCTAACCTCACTCACTAGTGTTTTAACCCCTAATTCTGTCTCAGCTTCTCTCCACTCTGAATGTTTTTGCAGGATATTACCCCCCTGCCAATCCAGTCTAAATGCACCCAATAGGATTAGCCAAACCTTCCCGCAAGAAGATGCAACTCATCCAATGTATACAGATGTCGCCTCCCCCACAAACTGTCCGAATGCCTCAGGAATTGAAAACCTTCCCTACTGCACCATCTTTCCAGTCACATGTCCATTTGCTCTATCCTTATATTCCTATACCGGTGTATGTTACTAGAAGAAAGTTGGAGATTACTACCTTTGAAGTCCAGCTTTTCAGCTTGCTATCAAACTTCTGAAAGTCTACTTGCAGGAATTAATTTCTGCGTCTTTCTGTGTCATTGGTCCCAACGTGGATCATGATCTCTGGCTGTTTACTCTCTCCCTTCAGAATGCGCAAAGGAGATTCCCTCACTACCTGCCTGGTCCCCTTCTTGCTACCCAGATGATAATGTCATTGGACTAGTAATCCAGAATGCCAGGCTAATGTTCTGGGGACATGGAGTCAAATCCCACCACGACCTGGTCCTCAGATCAGCTGAATAAATGGTTAAAAAATGTTATTCGAGTACTAAAGAAAGGAAAATTAATTATGTGCTTTTTTAATATTTATTATTCTTAAGTTCATTTGACTAACAGAAGGAATCTTTCAAATGTAATCTTTTGCTGCAAAAGTGCTTCTTGATATTCACCCCATTCTTGTATCTGATCTGCGTTCAGGTCACTTTTCTGAATTCTCTCCTGGCACAAGTCTTTCCCTGTAGGATCTAGCCCTTTGGAGTAGAGGGATAAATCAGGCATTGCTGCAGGGCTTCAGTACAAAAGAGCAGCTGAAGGCTGTTAGCCTCAAAGTTGATACATGTTACTGAAAAGAAAAATATATTTCTTCCTGGCTTACCTTGCAGCTTGTTTCTTTGCACATCTTCCAATGTGAGCAGCCACTGGATGCTTGGCCTAATGTCCAGCTGTCCTCATTGGACTTTTTAACACTTGGGATACAGACATAATTGAACAGCCATTAGAACATCAAACATAGAACAGTGCAGCACTGAAACAGACACTTCAGCAACCCCGCCCCCCCTCCATGTCTACACCCCATGATGCCATTCGAAACTAATCCCATTTGTCTGTACATGGTCCATATCCCTCTCTACCCTGCGTGTTCATGTTTCTGTCTAAATGCTATCATAGCTGCTTCTTCCAGGCACCTACCACCCTCTGTGTAAAAAAACTTGCCTCTCGCATCTCCTTTAAACTTTGCTCCTCTCACCTTAAACTTATGCCCCCTAATATTTGACATTTCCACCCTGGGAAAAAGACTCCAACTATCCATGCTATCCATGCCTCTCATAAGTTTACATACTTCTATCAGCTCACCCCCTCAGCCTCTAAAGCCCTAGCCAAGAACAATCCAAGTTTTTCTATCCTCTCTTTATAGCTAATGCACTCCAATCCAGGAAGCATCCTATCCAAAGCCTCTACATCCTTCCTATAGTGTGGCAACAGAATTGCACACAATACTCCAAATATAGTTTAACAAAACTTTTATACAGCTGCAGCATAACTTGCCAACTTTTATACTCAATGCCCTGACTGATGAAGGCAAGCATATACCTTATCCAACATGTTTCCATTTTCAGGGAGCTATGGACTTGCATCCCAAGATCTCTCTGTATATCAGTGCTCCTTAGGGTCCTGCCATTTACTGTATATTGTCCATGCCTAATTTCCTTTGATAGTGTGGTATCATCTGTCTTCTTGGAACACTATAATCTTTGTAATGAAGGTGCTTCCACAATATTGTTAAGTTGGTAGTTCCAAAATAGTCCCAACTCATGCTTGATACCTTAGATTAGATTCCCTACAGTATGGAAACAGGCCCTTTGGCCCAACTAGTCCACACCGACCCTCCAAACAGTAACCCACCCAGACCCATTCCCCTAGCCTATATTTACCCCAACTGACACACCTATCACTATGGGTAATTTAGCATGGCCAATTCACCTGACCTGCACATCTTTGGATTGTGAGAGGAAGCTAGAGCACCCAGAGGAAACCCCCACAAACATGAGAAAACTGTGCAAACTCCACACAGATAGTCACCCAAGGCGGGAATCGAACCCAGCTCCCTGGCACTGTGAGACAGCAGTGCTAATCACTGAGCTACCATGCTGCCTTGCTACTTTACATCTCATTGTTGTTTTGTTAAAAGTCACACAACTTCAGTGTTGACAGTTACACATGATTGTCATCTTATATCAATATTTTCATCCAGATATACAATGCAGCATAGCTTTGACATTTTAACTTCAGGTCAGGCACTCATCTAGCTGCACTACAGGTTAGTGATAATATTTCCAGTTATCTTTATTCCCATCTTCCATTATCCTTATTTTTATACAATTGTCCAATTAATGAATAAGAGCTTATTTCTTTCTTGTAAATGAATGAACGTTGATGATTGCCATTCTGTAAATGACATATGAATGAAACTGGCGGTGCTAACTCTCTTTGTCTTTCATTCAAAAAGCATAAAATACTCCAGTAATATGTTTTGTTTTGTCAATTGATTAGCAAATTTTTTTTGACTAAAGTCAAATGTATTCAGCTTTGAGCCTGTGTACCTTTTACTGTTCAGCTTAAGTGAGTCAGAAGCAGAGAAGTGCTCACAGCTTCCTTTGAAGGATTACTGCTCTGTTTAAATGGCCAATTTAATCAAAATCTCTGCAAAATCAGAGGAACAGTCACTGCACAAAAGTGAATTAATCATTTTTAAATAATTTTACTGCAGTGCGTTGACTTTTAAATTTGTCCCTGAGGAAAACTGTATCCCTAAGAGGAGGGAAGGACAGTTGTATTGAAGTCCTTTTATTATCACTTCCCACATATTATCATTTTTTGACCAAAAATGGCAGTAAAACAACTCCATTGTGCTACAGTATCTGAGTTCTGTAATATCTCTGGAGAATATTGGCAGTTTCAAAAGATTAAAGAAAAGTTTGCTGTATTCAAATTAAACTCAATTGAATCCTGATTAGCACAAAAGCAATTTATCTATTAATTTTATGCCTGGCTCAGGATGATGTTTTGATCAGGGATTTCTGATGCTTGCATGTCAAATCAGCCAGCTTGCAATATCTTTTGCTTTGTATTTAGCTAGTAATTTTATAACTGAAAATTTAAATCAAAGAATATAAGATATTTCAATATAACAGAGAGATTGCATTATAGGATCACAAGATTGATCAAGAAAGGTCTTTAACTGATTTGGGGTCATCCATCCAGAGGATGTAAAATTTCCTATGAAAACATCCAATTGTTTCTTCAATTATTCCAGGGTATTTCCTCCACCCTACCATAAAATCCATTCCATGTGTTGACCACACTTTTAAGTGGAGAAGAGCAACCTTGTGAAGCTGGTTCTGACTATGGGGCAGCATGGTGGCTCAGTGGTTAGCGCTGCTGTCTCACAGTGCCAGGGATCCAGGTTTGATTCCAACCTTGGGTGACTGTCCAAGTGGAGTTTGCATGTTCTCCCTGTGTCTGGGTGGGTTTCCTCCCACAATCCAAAGATGTGCAGGTCAGGTGAATTGGCAAAGCTAAATTGCTCATAGTGTTCAGGGATGTGTAGGTTAGGAGCATCATTTGGGGTAAATGTAGAGGAATGGAGCTGGGTGGGTTACTCTTTGGAGGGTCAGTGTGGACTTGTTGGGCCAAAGGGCCTGTTCCCACAGTGTAGGGAATCTAATCATGTCTTTTAATAATTTGAATCAAACTTCTTATCTTTCTGTCTTGGTTTATTTTGAATACTCATTCAATACCATTTTCTAACTTTTAAAAGACTGACCATACTGTCCTTCTTCTGTCTCAACAAAGACACTAGAAATATGAATTTCTCACAGTCGTTATGGGCGGAGTCTTCCCAGGCACTGAACGCCGTTGCCGTTGGCAAGAAAGTTGGAAAAACTGTGTGCGATCAGCAGTGAGGGGCTTCTTCAATCCAGGAATGAAAGTTCCATTTTCCAACCAAGTGTTGAGTGCCAAGGAGCTTAGTTGCATATATTTGCTTGCGTTAACATCTCATTATTGATTAATCTCACCTCATTTATATGCAGTTTCCCATTCTCCCATCTACTGGATAAGAACAAGATGGTGACAGTTCTCAACATGAAAGAGCAGGAACTTGGTTCACCACTTGCTGCTCTGGCTCTCTATCATGGACAGCAGTCACCGGTACCTCAGAGCATGCTCCATGTGGCAGCGTCTGCATGCATCCCCTGTCTACAGACATTGGAAGTTGACATGTACCAGCTTCACTGTACTGTCATAGTACAGAGACAGGTACCCGTCTCATGGGTTGCAGTGTGCATCTCAGGCCTCCTAACTTGCTTTCTTGGTATTCACTCACTTTCTACTTTCTTTGATGTTCACAATGTTTGTGCCTTTCCCTGTCTTTTTGCATTGTGCCTCCAGGTTCGCAGTACTTCAGCCTTGACTTGTCATAGAGTCATAGAGTTGTACAGCATGGGAACAGACCCTTCGTCCAACTCATCTGCAAACCTGATAGACTAAACTAATCTAGTCCCATTTGCCAGCATTTAGCCATATCCTTCTAAACTCTTCCTATTCATGTACCCATCCAGATGCCTTTCAAGTGCTGTAATTGTACAAGCCTCCACCACTTCCTTTGCAGATGATTTTGTACAAGCACCCTCTGTATGAAAAAGTTGCCCCTTTAAATCTTTCCCCTCTCACCTTAAACATATGCCCTCTAATTTTGGACTCCCCTACCCTGGGAAAAAAGCTTTGACAATTCACCCTATCTATGCCCCTCATGATGTTATAAACCTCAATAAGGTCTTCCTGTCAGTTTCTGACGCTGTAGGAAAAATAGCCCCAATCAATATAGCCTCTCCCTATAGCTCAAACCCTCCAATCCCAGCAACATCTTTGGAAGTTTTTTCTGAACCCTTTCAAGTTTAACAATTTCTTTCCGAGAGTAGGGAGTCCAGACTTGTACACAGTATTCCAAAAGTGGCCTAATCAATGTCTTGTACAGCTGCAACTTGACGTTCCAATTCCTATACTCAATGCACTGATCACTGTCTTTTAGTGAAGACACAAAACCAGTTGCTTGTCATGATTGTCAGCAGTAATCACTGAAAGGCGGTGGACATGTTCCTGTAAATCACTGTGCAACATCAATCTCACACTTGCATCATGTGTCAGCAGGGAATGCAGCAAGCATTAGCCAAATAGCCATGTCTCAAAGTCTACAGGGAGTCATCCTTAGTCAAAGGAGTCTTCAGTCATGGGGTCCCAACTCAGTATGTCAGTACAGCCTGTGGTATCAGTCTAAAGGCTTGGGAACAGTCAGTTCGCCAACTGGGCAGTCAGAGTCAGGATCCTCTCCTTTGTAGAGGGTGAACAGCTGAATTTCCCACCATCTGACTTGGCTCTTTATGCCCTTATTCTCCTGGGATGAGACAAAGGGAAGGTTTGAATAAGATGAAAGTGGCTAGCACAGCTGTTACTACTGGTGCAGGTAGGGAAAGGGAGTGAGATGTCCCGAGTGAATGAGTAAGCAGCACAGAGCCCATGTGGGATTAGTGGTTTGGGGGATAAGGTGGCTGAGAGTGAATGAGCAAAGATTTTGCATGAGGTAGTGAAAGAGATTGGGCCATGAGCCTTGGTGGGAGGTGTGTGCAGTAGCAACGTTAAAGTGAGTGTAAGCTAGTAGAGAGCAGATGGTGACACTTAGCCTTCTGTAATTGAATTGGTCATTAAATTTCTTGCAGCATTGCTGGGCATTTCTCTGGAATGTGGATACCATGTTGATCGGACTGGCAGCATAGTCTCCTCTGCTATCCTGAGTAAAGATGACAAACCTCCTCTTTACCACCCTGTCCACCAGGACCTTCAGATCCTTGTCAACAAAATAGGGTGTCAGTTTCCCTCTGCCCGACATGTCTGTGACAGTTCACATGTACAGTGCAGTTCTGGACTGACAGCCCTTGACTGGGTCCACAGCTGGGCATTAAAAATGACATTGGCATGAGTGATCCTGGGATATTCCAGTAGATCCACTCAAGTAGTTGCACCTGCAGTTTATAGAAGAATACAACATGTGGGGTGCCATAGGGGTAGGGTGCATAGGTAATGAGGTGAGTCTGGAAAGATAGCATGAGAAATCTTACCAGGCCTCACATAGAGAAACCCTCCAAATAACCTGCCAAAATTGACACAGACAATTTCCAGTAAAATCCAGCCCTATGTATCTGAATTTCCATGATCTGATTGCGGATCTTAGCACCTGAAATTAGGACAGCAAAGAATTAATTGTTGATATCAGGGCCTCGTGGCTTGTACAAAGCCAATAACCAGTGGGTGTCCAACTGATTCTTGAATGGATATCCCGAAAAATAAGAGGGAATATATGCAGGCCTGATGCCTGACCTTCTTCAGTTTTCCAATTGGAGAAGAATTGAGGGGGAGGGATAAAGGTTTAATGCTTGATTCTTTTGGTCCTCACTTCAAAGGGACACCATGCTTGCACAGTGAGACAGAAGTGGGACCACATCCCAATGGCTCAGCTGCAACACTTTGCCTTCACATATTTTAAGCACAGGCTCTACTCCAGTCTTTATGTAAATGTCTAGTGTTGACATACAAGGGCTAGAAAATGCGCATGGTAGGTTTCTACCCCCTGTTATGATGGACTTGGGAAAGTGCGCTGTTTCTCTTGGGGTCTCTTTGGGTGCGCTGTTTCTCTTCCGCTACTCTTGGGGTCACCAGAAAAGTTACTGATCTAATCAAAGCACACAAATCCCCAATTTACCTATTGGTTGGAATCAGGTTTACGGAAAACACTGACCAAGTTCTTGTATTTAACAAGAACTATCGCACATTACTAATTAAGTAAATTCTAATGACAGCTAAACAGCTATGAACTGTCAATATATGGCTCTACTAGTTAAAGCTCTAACCTTCTCTGAGAACCCCTACACACACATACAGACAAACTTAAAATGCTGATTTTATGGGTGGAGGGAAGAAAGAAATGGGAACCAGCCATCAATAGCAATAATTCACTGATATGAACATTTTGGCTCACCATGACTTTTGGTTCTTTCATGAGGAATTGATGGCCTAGTGGTATTATTGTTACACTATTCGTCCAGAAACTCAGCTAATGTTCGGGGAACCTGGTTTTGAATCCCACCACAGCAGATGGTGGAATTTGAATTCAATAATAGTCTGAAATTAAGAACCTACTGATTGTCAATTGTTGGGAAAAACCTATCCAGTTCATTAATGTCCTTCAGGGAGGAAAATCTGCCATCCTCACCTGCTCTGGCCTACATGTGACTCTAGACCCACAGCAATATGGTTGACTCTTAACTGCCCTTTGAAATCATAGAATCCCTACAGCATGGAAACCGGCCCTTCGGCCCAACAAGGCCACACCGACCCTCCAAAGAATAACACACCCAGATGCATTCCTCTACCTATTATCCTATATTTACCCCTGACTAATGCACCTAACCCACACATCCCTGAACACTATGGACAATTTAGCATGTCCAGTTCACCTAAGTTGCACATCATTGGATTGTGGGAGGAAACCAGAGCACCCAGAGGAAACCCATGCAGACATGGGGAGAATATGCAAACACCACATAGACAGTCACCCGAGGCTGGAATCAAACCCGTCCCTGGTACTGTGAGGCAGCAGTGCTAACCACTGAGCTACCATGCCGCCCCAAATGGTCTTGTAAGCCACTCAATTCAAAGGCAACCCAGGATGGACAATTGAATTCCATTATATTCAATTACCCAGGGCCTAATCAGAGAGTTGTCATCAGGCTGATGACGTTTGGATCTATGATTAGTCACAATTGCACAAACCAATCAACAACCTGTTTCCAGCCAAACTAACTCTGCATACACCCCCTGGTGCCAGGCCATATACAAACAGTTCCCTCCAGTGCTTGAACAAAGCAACAGCATAAACACTGCACTCAAAGAGTTTAATTTTGTTTTTAACTTGTTTTTAAAAGAGCAACAATCCCTTCCACAATTCCTGATTTTAAAATTGTCTTTTTTCCATTTTAGTCCACAGTTAAAAGTACCGAAAATAAAATGAAATGGTCATTATAGCCTTTTATTCCTGATTTTTGTGGTGGAAAATAGCTGATGCCCAGTTCCCAACCCCCAAAATTGTTGGCCCTTCAATCTCTGTGACAGAATTTTGCCTTTTAAATCATATTTTTCATAGTGATTACACATTCACTTACAGGATGAGGTTAATACACAAAATTAGTCCAGTAGCTAGGGTAGCTGGTTACCTGGAAACGACAAAACAGATTCAAATTAGGCCAATCAGTTTAATTTATGCCCCGAAAAATACCAAACTCCAATCAAGTTTGAATTTAGTATATTGACAATCTTAAAAGCCAATGACACAATCTGATGCTTTGGGGTATAAGACCGGGGAAAATTGAACAGTTGAGAGGAGAACTGCCAAGTCACCAGCATGTACAGACTGCCTGAAAAATAGCTCTCTTGAAGGTACATTTATTGATCAGTAACCTGTGAAACAGAAATTCCTAAGAAGAAGAAAAGAAAAAGAGGGAGATATAAGAGAAGATTCATCATCTGGCTGATTGTGAAAATTTGAATTTTGGTAAATCTTAATCGGCGGTTTTATCAGACTAGTATTACAGAAGGGAAAGTAAAGGCTAGTTTAAAGGAACAAGTTGTAAATAGTTGTTAGTTAATTATTCTCTGTTATACTTTAGGAAATAAAGTTATTAATTTTACTTTAAGTAGTTCCTAGCCTCTCGAATTTTCACAGATTACTGCATGGGATAAATCTTTTCTATGTTGCTAGTTTAAATTAAGCAGGAAGGTTTAACCCATCTCGTAAAACTTACCAAGAATGCCTCCTATATTCTCATCCAAATCATTTATATAAATGACAAACAGAAGTGGACCCAGTACTGATCCCTGTGGAACACCACTGGTCACAGGTATCCAGTCAGAAAAACAGCGCTCCATCACCATTCTCTGTTTCCTATACAAAAGCCAATCTTGTATCCAATTGACCATTACATACCAGTTGTACAGTAGAAAAGTGGTAGCTCTTGTGATTAATTAAAACAGTCATATTTTCTAAAGTAACTCTCAAAGTAATGTGGGCATAGACAATGATGCCCTGGAATTGGAAGGTTCCTACAATCTGTGCTCAACCCAGAGCCCTACCTACTGCTCCTAGATGTCCAGGAGGAAAGTAATGAGTACGTTTGTTCTAGCAAACAAGGCATCAGTCATCTGCTGAATACAAGCAATAAATTGCAGACTGAAGTTCCTGATGCTTTGAATTCTATTGACATTAGGAAGTTTCATGAATATGAATTTTGGTTAACTTTTTGTTTCTAAATTATTAATGGAAAAAGTGAAAATTGTCATGCTATTTTGATTGAACTGTTTAGGATTTATTAATTATTGATAGGATAATGTTTCATTTCATTAGTGAAATTACTTGAAATGTAGCTCAGCTCTGGAAGTGCCAACTTTGTGTGGTTCATATTAATGAAGCAAAATTTTTTATTTAAAACTGCTGGCAAGACAAACCAGTTGCAGAATTTGATTAACAGAGCTATCTGATTATGTGACACGCCAGCCTGTGAAGTAGGCTGTGTGCTTATTCCACAGGTTGCTAAAGGTGAAAAAAATATCATGAAGCAAAACTCTTTTAGTTTTCATGTAACTCTGAACTGGAAAGTAAAGCATCGTATCAACTGCCTTGAAGTTGGGATACAGATCTACAGGTTCTAGAAGTCGTTCTTTTTCTTTCCAAATGGGTTTTGTAATGTGTGGATTGGGGGTGGAAATTGAATGTCGCCCCATTCCCCATGCCCAGCGGAAACTGAATGGGGAGTAGTTTTGTCCACATAAAGTTAACCAACAGTTGCTGGCTCTTCTGCCTATTTCACATAGGGACTGACCAAGGGAATATAAATGAGACATGGGAGTTTAAGTAGTCCAGGGCTCAAATTAATGACATCAAGCAGGTTTGCAGGCATTTCCAACCATCTTCAGTCAGAAATGACAAGTAGATAATCCATCTCAGACTCTTGAGGTCTCCAGCATCACTGTTCAGCCAATTTAGTTGAACTCCACATATCAAGAAATGGTTGAAAGCACTGGATAAAGCAGAGGCCATGGACCCTGACAGCATTCTGACTATAGTACTATAGACTTATGCTCCAGCACAAGTCATACCCATAGCCAAGTTGTTCCAGTACTGCTGCAACACAGGTATATGACCAGTAGTGTGGAAAATTGCCTAGGTATGTCTCCTCCAGGTCAAGCAGGATGAGCCCAATCCCATTTGTCTACCCTCAATCATCATCAAAGTGTTGGAAGGTATCATTTACAGTGCAGTCAGACTGTACTTGTGCAGCAATAATCTGCTCACTGATATGCAGTTGGATTCTGCCAGGTTACTTAGTTCCACAAATCAGTATAAAGTTGATCCAAACATAGATAAAGAGCTGAATACGACATGTGAGGTGAGAGCTCCTGTCTGTAACATCAAGGCAGCCTTTAAGTGATTGTGGCATCGAGGAACTCTCGCAAAACTGGAGTCAATGAGAATCGGGCGGTGGGGGGGGGGGATATCTCTCCAATACTTGGAGTCATGCACAGAAGAACGTGGCTGTGGTTGTAGGAGGTCAATCTTCTCAGTTGTGGAACATTACATCAGGCATTGCTCAGGGTAATGTCATGGACCCAACCAGATTCAGTCTTTCATCAATGACTTTCCATCCATCATAATGTCAGAAATAGGCACGTTCTCTGCTGATTGCACAATGTTCAGCATCATTCGCGAGCCTCAGATACTGAAGCAGTCCTTGCCCATATGCAGAAAAACCTGGTCAATATTCAATTTTCCAATTTCAAATAACCTCCTTCCCCCTCCCCTCCACTGCTCCCTGCCACCAACTGGATTCATTCCTCCCATTGACCAACCAGGTCATACCCTCTACCTGTCTTCACCTATCCCCAGTTCACCACCCTGCCCCTGCCTCCCCCTTTATCTGCAACTCCCCCCCACACCCATCCCCAATCCTGAAGAAGGGTTACACCTGAAACATTGACTTCTTCACCTCCTGATTCTGCCTGGCCTGCTGTGTTCTTCCAGCCTCCTATCTGTCTACAATATTCAGGTTTTGGCTGATAAGTGGCAAGTAACATCTGCACCGCACAATTGCCAGGCAATGACTATCTCCAACAAGAGAGTTTAGCCACCACCCTTTGAGATTCAATGGCATTACCAATACTGAATCCCCCACTATCAACATTCTGGGAGTTACCATTGACCAGAAACTGAACTGGACCATGCTTGTAAACACTGTGGCTATAAGACAAAGTAAGAGGCTAGAAATTTTTCTGTGAATAACACACCTCCCAACTACCCAAAGCCTGTCCACTGTATGCAAAGCACAAGTCAGGGGTGTGATGAAATATTCTCCACTTGCATAGATGCATGCAGCTCCAACAACACTCAAAAAGCTTATGTAATTCAGGACAAAGCAGCCCCTTTGATTGGCATCCGATTCTTCGGCTTAAACATTCACTTCCTCCCTGACTGATGGGCAATGACAGCAATGGATACCATTTACAAGCTGCACTGTAGCAATTCACCAAATTGGAGCACATTCCAAACTCGCAACCTTGACCAGCAAGAAAGAAAAGGGCAGCAAATCTGCAGGAATGCCATGTTAATTCCCCTCCAAACCACACGTCCTTAATTGTCATCAGGTCAAAATCCTGGAATTCGTTCCCTACCAACACTGTGGGTATACCTGCAACAGCTCACAGGCTAGCCGGCAGCTCCCAAGGCCCAATAAAAAAAACTGGAGATGAAGAAGGACTGTGAAGACCTTAATCACCACTTTTGATGCATATCTACCCAGTCCAGTTGAAAGGATGTCTTCTCCAAGAAAACTGCAAATGTCACTGACTACCTGACTGCCACGATGATGCATCAAAACCCTGAAGTATTCATGGATATTTTTCTTTTAATTCAAGAATGTGTTGTTTTTAAAAGAGGCTTGTTACATAGACAGTAACAGCAGGTGTTTTTCTGCACAGGACCATTGGGATGGAACACTCAAAGGTGCCAAAGAAGCTTCAACAGACTGAAGTGTGATCTCTTACAACTGCAAAGTTAACAAGGGGCTTATGACACCTTGATTAACAGCAAACCATACCCCTCATCCTAGATTGCAGATCCTGTTTGTGTTTTTTTACTTGGAAGTATACAAAGGGACAAAGGTTAAAAGGCCAGTTTCATCTGTGCTGAAGGAGACTAGTGGAACTGAATTCTCAGGTGTACTAGCCTGAGTTTGAATATCAGTATGTGTGAGAGTTACAGTTGAAGAATTATCCTCTAGTTACCCCTGTATTGCAGATTAAGACTGTGCCTCCAATTCCGAGTGCTGCAAACCAGTGACAAAGGAAACAGGAGAACAAACAACTTTTTCTCACCTTGAATTCTGGTATTCAATCATGGTCAAAAGGTATCAGAACTGTAAATTTCAACGAATCTGCAAAATTATTGTATGTGAAGCTGACTATTCGTCTATCAATATCAACGCTACTATTAACTTCCACTGTAACTGCTGCAATATTCAACTATCCACTGTTAATGAATATTTCAGAGACTGATCTGTATATCTGCTTTATTTTTATCTTTACCTTTTTGGAATCTTTGAGGAAGAAGTGTAATCAATAGATGTTTCTATGGCCTCAAACAAGATTCCAGGGTGGTACATTGCCTCCTGCATGCTAGGGTCGAGGATGTCTTGGAGTAGCCACGGACATTCTGGAGTGGGAGGGTGAACAGCCCATGGTCATGGTTACACACTGGTACTGATGACAGAGGTGAAAATAGAGATGAGGTCCTAAAAGCAGAATATAGGGAGTTAGGAAATAACTTCAAACGTAGAAACACAAAAATAAAGTACTGGGGAAACTCAGCAGGATGAGTGACTATAGAGAGAGAAGTAGAGTTAATGTTTCGAGTCCAGTGACCTTTCATCCGAACACTGAACAGCACTTTCTGTTTGTATTTCAGATTTCCAGCATCCGGAGTTCTTTGTTTTTATTTAAGATTAGATTAGATTAGATTACTTACAGTGTGGAAACAGGCCCTTCGGCCCAACAAGTCCACACCACCCCGCCGAAGCGCAACCCACCCATACCCTTACATCTACCCCTTACCGAACACTACGGGCAATTTAGCATGGCCAATTCACCTGACCTGCACATCTTTGGACTGTGGGAGGAAACCGGAGCACCCGGAGGAAACCCACGCAGACACGGGGAGAATGTGCAAACTCCACACAGTCAGTCGCCTAAGGCGGGAATTGAATCCAGGTCTCTGGCGCTGTGAGGCAGCAGTGCTAACCACTGTGCCACCATGCCACCCTTTAAGTTAAAAGGTAAGACCTCAAAGACAGTAATCTCAGGACTGTTACCAGTACCACATGCTAGTCAGAGTAGAAATAGCAGGATATATCAGTTCAACACAGGACAGGAGAGTTAGTGCAAGGCTTGGTGGGGGGGGGGGAGGTGAAGGGGGTGGGGGGGGGAAGGTGTGGGTGGGTGATTTCAGATTCCTGGGATACTTGGGGAGGTGAGGCCATACCACTCCCCACCTCCCCCCAACAGGGAGACAGAAGGGAGGGAAACAGCAGAAGAACCAAACCAGATATGAAACGTCACAGATAGAGGATTCAATAGCAACAATCAATAAGGGCCACAGTGCAAAATAATATGAATTGAACTAAGAATGTTAAAAAGACAAGCCTTAAGGCCTTGTAACCTAATGTGCACCGCATTCACAGTAACTGGATGAATTAGTCATGTAAATAGATATAAGCAGGTTTGATGTAATTGGGATTATGGAGGTGTGACCATTGATAGGAACTGAATATCTAAGGTTATTCAATTTTTCGGCAGGACAGACAAGGAGGAAAAGGAGGTGGGGTAGCATTCCTGGTTAAAGGGTACATTAACACAATTGTGAGGAAGGATATTAGCTCCAGTGGCATGTAATCTGTATGGGTAGAGTTTAGGTAGAAACACCAAGGAGCAGAAAATAATAATGGGGGTTGTATATAGACTCCAAAACTATATAATGGTAAAGTTAGGGAAGGCATTAAATGGGAAATCGGAGATGCAAGCAATAAAGGTACAGCTGTAATTATGGGCAACTTTAATCTGCATATAGATTGGTTTGGAGATGCTGGTGTTGGACTGGGGTGAACAAAGTCAGAAGTCACACGACACAAAGTTATAGTCCAACAGGTTTATTTGAAATCACAAGCTTTCGGAGCACTGCTCCTTCATCAGGTGGAGTCACTTCATCCGACGAAGGGGCAGTGCTCCTAAAGCTTGTGATTTCAAATAAACCTGTTGGACTATATCCTCATGTCATATAGATTGGGCAAAACAAGTCAGTAACAATGCCACAGAGGAAGAATTCCTGGAGCACATGTGAGATGGTTTTCTGTATCAATACACTGAGGAACCAACTAGAGAACAAGCTATCCTAGACTGGGTATTGTGTAATGAGAAAGGAATAATTAGCAATCCAGCCTTGTGTGGCCCCTTGGGGAAGAGTGACCACAATATGATAGGATTCTTCATTAAGATGGGAAGTGATTTAGTTGATTCTGAAACTACAGTCTTGAATGTAAATAAAGCAAGCTACAATGGTAAGAGGCGCAAGCTGGGTATGATAAATTGGGCAATGTTGCTTAAAGGGATGATGTCTGATAGGCAATGGCAAACATTTAAAGATCACATGGAGGAACTACAACAATTGTTCATTCTTGTCTGGCTCAAAAATAAAGTGGGAAAGGTGGTCCGACCATATCTAACAAGGGAAATTAGAGACAGCATTAGATCTGGGAAAGGAGCACACAAATTGGCCAAAACAGTAGCAGACCTGAGGATTGAGAGCAGTTTAGTTTTAAAAGAACAAAAGGAGACCAATTAAGAGGGGAAAATAGAGTATAAAGCTTGTGGAGAGCATATAAATTGATGATTAAAGCTTCTATAGGTATGTGATGAGAAAAAGCTTAGTGAAGTCAAATGTAAGTCCCTTACAGTCAGAAACAGGGGAAGTTATAATGGGGAACAAAGAGATGGCAGACCAATTGGATGCATATTTTGTTTCTGTCTTCACAGTAACAATCCAAAAATGTTTGGGAACACAGGGTTTAGTGTGAGAGAGAAACTGAAGGAATAAGTATTAGTAGGGAAATGGTGTTGGGAAAACTGATGGGATTAACGATTGATGAATCTCCAAGGCCCCATAATCCACATCCCAGAGTACTTAAGGAAGTGGCCCTAGAAATAATGGATGCATTGCTGGTCATCTTTCAAGACTCTGGAACAATTCTTATGGATTGGAGGGTAGTTCATGTCACCCAACGATTTAAAAAAAAGGACATAGAGAGAAAACAGAGAATTATAGTCTGCTTAGCCTAACATCAATAGTAGGGAATCTACTGGGCCCCATTACAAAGAATTAGTAGCAGAGCACTTGGAAAACAGTGACAGAATTGGACAGAGTCAGCATAGATTTACAAAAGGGAAATCATGTTTCACAAGTCGACTGGAATGTTTCCAGGATATAACTTGTAGAGTTGATAAGGGGCAACCAGTGGATGTGGTTTACTTGGATTTTCAGGAAGTGTTTGTTGAGATTCCACATAAGAGATTAGCATGTAAAATTAAATAGCATGTGGTGGGAGAGCATGTGCAGAAATAGAAAGAGAACTGATTGGCAAACAGGAAACAAAGAGTAGGAATAAATAGGTCTTTTTTCAAGCAGCAGCCAATGACTAGTAGTGTACGCAGGAATCATGGCCAGGATCACAGGCCAGTGAACCTGACACCAGTGATGGGGAAACTGTCGGAGAAGATATCGAGAGACAGGATTTATTCACATTTGGAAGTAATGGACTTGTTGTGATAGGCCACATGGGTTTGTGCAGGGTAGGTCATATTTCACCAACTTGATTGAGTTTTTTGAGGAGGTGGCAAGAATGATTGATGAGGGAAGGACAATGGATGTTGTCTACATGGACTTTAGTAAGGCATTTGATAAGGTACCTCATGGTAGACTGGTACAGAAGATAGATACTCGTGGGATCTGTGGTGAGCTGGCTAGATGGATACAAAACTGGTTTGGTCATAGATGACAGAGAGTAGCAATGGAAGGATGCTTTTTGGTATGCAGATCAGTAACTAGTGTGTCTTAGTGGTGGTGTTCAGCTGGGACCTTTGTTGTTTGTAATGATCTGGAGAACAATATGGGTGGTCTGAATAGTAAGCTTGTGAATGGCACCAAATTGGCGAAGTTGCACTTTGCAAGGAGGATTGTCAAAACATACAGCAGGATATAGACAGATTGCAGAATTGGATAGAGAAATGGCAGATGGAGTTTAATTCAGATAAATGTGAGGTGGTGCATTTTGGAAGATCAAATTCAGGTGTGAATTATACAATAAATGGCAAAACCCTTGGGAGCATTGGCATACACAGGGATCTGGGTGTACAGGCCCACAGATCCCTGAAAGTGGCAACACATGTGGATACAGTGGTCAAGAAGGCATCCAGTATGCTTGCTGTCATTTGCCAGGCATCAACTATAAAAATTGGCAAATCATCTTTCAGGAGAAAGTGAGGACTGTAGATGCTGGAGATCAGCGTCAAAAAGTGTGGTGCTGGAAAAGCACAGCCGGTCAGGCAGCATTTAAGGAGCAGAAGAGTTGATGTTTCGGGCATAAGACCTTCATCAGGAATGTTGGGGGGTGGGAAAAGGGGGCTGAGAGATAAATGGGAGGGGGGGGGTGAGGTTGGGGGGAAGGTAGCTTGGAAGGCGATAGGTAGATGAAGACTTTAGTTAGGCCACATTTGGAATATTGTGTGCAGTTCTGGTTGTCACACTACCAGAAGGATATGGATGCTTTGGAGAGGGTGCAGAGAAGGTTTACCAGGATGTTGCCTGGTCTGGAGGGTTTTAGTTATGTGGAGAAGTTGGATAAACCCAGATTGTTTTCACTGGAAAGACGGGGGCTGAGGGGCAACCTAATAAAGGTCTACAAAATTATGAGAGATATAGGGTAGATAGTCAGAGGCCTTTTCCATTGATGGAAATGTCAACTAAATGAGGACATAGGCTCAAGGTGAGAGGGGAAGGTTTAGGGGAGAAGTGTGGGGAAAAGTTTTCACACAGAACATGGTGGGTGCCCAGAATGCACTGCCAGTAGAGGTGATGAAAGCAGGCATGTTAGCAATGTTTGAGGTATATCTTGATAGACATGTGAATGGGAGCCCAACAGATGGATAGACGTATGGGCAATAAATAGTGGGTCTAAATAAGGATTAGGAATTGGCACAGGCTTGGTGGGACAAAGGGCCTGTAACTGTGCTATATTGTATTGTATACAGTGTCACAAACCAGGACAGACAAGCATCAAACTTAACAACAAAATGATGTAAGCAAGTGCAATGCAGTTTAATAAAAGTAATGAAAGATTATATAATTATATTTAATTCTTTCATTGCATAGGAAAGAGGATCAGTTGCCTAATGATCGATATTGTGATCTTTGATGCTTGTGGTGCTAATCCTTTTGGGTATCAGTGACCCACCATATTGAAACACTGTAGCCTGTACCACTTTAATACCAAATGTGCAGTGTTCATCCCAGAAGTATTCATGTCACTGATAACTTGTGTACTTACTGACTGTGGCGTCAACTTTTCTTTCCCATCTTTTCCCAACACCCTTTGATTTTCCTGTTAGTTAAAACTCTATCAACCTCTGCCTTAAAAATATTTAATGACCGTGCCTCTACCCTCTCTAGGGTGATCTGAAGACTCCTGATCCTCTGATGGAAAAAATCAATTATTCTCATCTTCATTTTAAATGGGCAGTGGGCAACCTTATTCTTAAACAGTGACCCTGAGTTCTATTCTCTCCTAAAAGGTGAAATAATTTGTAGCATCTACTGTGTTAAGATCCCTTAGGACCCTTATATGTTTCAATAAGATCACCTGTCATTCTTCTAAACTCCAATGGATACAGGACCTAATCTATCTGACTCTTGCTCCTAAGAAAACATCCCCCTCTACACATCTCAAAACCCAAATATCGTGAAGGGAACCGTCACTAAATTGTTTTTGATAATTTATTCCTTTCTTAAATAAGGACCATAACTGCACACGATACTCCAGATGTGGCCTCACCAACCTGGAGTTATAAGAGTCAAACAGCACGGAAACAGACCCTTCAGCCCAACTCGTACATGCCGACCAGATATCCTAAACTAATCTAGTCCCATTTGCCAGCATTTGGCCCAAATCCCTCTAAACCCTTCCTATTCATATAACCATCCAGATGCCTTTTAAATGTTGTAATTGTACCAGCCTCTACCATTTCCTCTGATAGCTTGTTCTATATACACACTACCCTCTGTATGAAAAAGTTGCCCCTCAGGTGCCTTTTAAATCTTTCCCCTCTCACCTTAAACCTATGCCCTCTACCCTGAGGAAAAGACCTTGGCTATTCACCTTATCTATGATTTTATAAACTTCTATAAAGTCACCCCTTAACCTCCTATGCTTTGGGGAAAACAGTCCCAGACTATTCAGCCTTTCCTTATAACTCAATCCTTCCAGTCTTGGTAATATAATTGTAAATCTTTTTAGCATCCTTTCCAGTTTAATAACATCCATCCCATGGCAGGGTGACCAGGATTGTACACAGTACTCCAAAAGTGGATTCCATGTGATGTAACTTTACTAACCAATGTCTTGTACAGCTGTAACATGATGTCCCAATTTCTGTACTCAATGCTCTGACTGATGAAGGCAAACGTGCCAAATGCCTTCTTCACCACCTTGCCTACCTAGTTTCAAGGAACTATATACCTGCATCCCTAGGTCTCTCTGTTAGACAGCACTTCCCAGGGGCCTACCATTAACTGTGTAAGTTCTGCCCTTGTTTGTCTCACCAAAATGCAACACCTTACGTTTTAAACTTAATCTGCCATTCCTCAGCCCACTGGCCCAGTTGATCAAGATAACCTTTTTCACTGTCCACCATGCCACAAATCTTGGTGTAATGTGCAAACTTACGACCCATATATCCTATATTCTCATCCAAATCATTTATATAAATGACAAACAACATTGACCCAACAATGATCCTTGCAGCACGCTGCTGGTCACAGGCCTCCAGTCTGAACAACAACCCTCTACCACCAGCCTCTGTCTTCTACTGTCAAGCCAATTTTGTATCCAATTAGCTAGGTCTCCCTGGATTCCACGTGATGTAACTTTACTAACCAGTCTACCATGTTGAAGGACTTGCTAAAGTCCATGTAGACAACATCTTCAAGTTTGTGAGGCATGATTTTGCACGCACAAATCCATGCTGACTATCCCTTACCAGTCCTTGACTTTCCAAATGCATGTAGATCCTGTCTCTCAGAATCCCTTCCAAAAACCGACCCACCACTGACATTAGATTCACTGATCTAATGTTCCTTAACTTTTCCTTGCAGCCTTTCTTAAGTAATGGCACAACATTAGCCACTCTTCATTTTTCCAGCACCTTACCCCTGGCTGTCGATGATACAAATATCTCTGCTAGGGGGCCCTGCAATTTCTTCCTCAGCTTCCAACAATATCCTGAGATACACCTGTCCAGATCCTAGGGATTTACTTACCTTCATGCATTTTAAGACCTCCAGCAACCCCCACTTCTGTAATGTTGACTCTTTTCAAGACATTACTATTTATTTGCCTGAGTTCCCTAGCTTCTCTGTCTTTCTCCCTGGTAAATACTGACAAGAAATATTCATTTAGAATCTCAAACATCTGCTGTGGTTCCACACATAGATGGTTTAAGGGGCCCTATTCTCTCTCTAGTTACTCTTTTGGCCCTAATGTACCTGTAGAATTTCTTTGGATTCTCCTTTACCCTATCTGCAAAAGGTATCTCATGTCCACTTTTTGCCCTCCTGATTTATCCCTCTTCAGTGTACTCCTACACTCACTTTTCTCCTCAAGGGATTCAATTGATTCCAGCTGTCTATCCCTGATAGATGCCTCCTTTTTCTTGATCAGAACCTCAATATCTCTATACAACAGTAACATGGTGGGTGGCACGGTGGCTCAGTGGTTAGCATTGCTGCCTCACAGCACCAGGGGCCTGAGTTCGATTCCATCCTCAGGTGACTGTCTGTGTGGCGTTTGCATACTCTCCCTGTTTCTGTGTGAGTTTCCTCTCGCAATCCAAAGGTACACAGGTTAGGTGAATTGGTCATGCTAAATTGCCTTTGGTGTTCAGGGATGTGTAGGTTAGGTGCATTAGTTAGGGGTAAATATAGAGTAATAGGGTAGGGGAATGGGTCTGGGTGAGTTACTCTTTGGAGGGTCGGTGTGGACTTGTTGGGCCGAAGGGCCTGTTTCCACACTGTAGGGATTCTATGAAAACTTGTGTATTCTATTCACCGTGCATTAAGTAACAACATTCCATTTGCCTTCCTAATCACTTGCTGTACATGTTTATCAACCTTTTGTGATTCACGTACCAAGACACTCAGATCCGTCTGTACCTAAGGATTCTGCAATTTCTCTCCATTTAAATAGTATGCTGGTTTTTGAAAAAAAGACCACTTAAAATTGGAAAAGGTACTGCTATATCGTCCATATTATTACAGTCGAGGGAGAGAGAGCCATAGTCATTCCTGCAGGTGCAATGCAACTATTCAGGGGTAAGTCAGTCATGGAACTGCATAAAGATCAGTCTGTGGTTTGGTCGCTCATCAATCGGAACCGTCTTTTGAAGTCTGTCAGAGGGATGGGCCACAGTCAGCCCTGAACAATGACAAGATGTTATAGTATATAGGCATTAAGGAAAGAGTCGCACTCCCTTGGACAGGGTTTTCATATAGTAGAGCACTAATGACAGTGTGGCTTCATTCTTGTAACTGCATTTACAATGATAATTGATCAGACAAGTGATATAAAGTAACAACTCATTTGCAAATGTGAGATTCTATTACAATGAAACGTTACCCATGTCACCTATGTGCGTCAGGAGCTTTTCTTATTGTTTCTCTCCCACTACTTGCACTGTGAAGGGCTCTTTGTAGCTGGCAGAAATTAACCTGGAGTACTGCCAGTTTCTAAATGTGATGCGATGGATATTCTGAAAGGTTCTAACAGTGATGAGCACTTAGGTTACACTCAGTGAGTGCAAGATAGCATAAGAGTGGTACCATAGAGGTATGGTGCATGCGTAATGAGCTGAGCAGAGAATTGTGTGAGATAACTCTCTGGAGCTCATGGAGACAAACCCCCATGCAAATCCCTGAATTTGACACAGCTAATTTTTGGTAAAATTCAGCTCCAATTGACTGGTAAAGGAATGTGTACTCTGGCTGATGGAAATGTAATGCTCAAACTAGTTAGACAATAAGTACTTATCTCAATGGCATAAAGATATTCAGAAATCATAAAATGTTTGATTAAAAGTTTCTATTATAAGCATTACACTAATATGAGGATTAATCATGTTTACATCTTCATTGGACTTTAAGTGAGCATATAAAAGCTTGATTTATAAGCTCATAGTGCAACCTTGTTGATTTTGCAACTGATTGTACCATTCATCACCCCAGTATTTCACTCATAATTCTGATCTGCTTCTCTGTTGCTATACCGTTTCCCACACATGCCCTTAATCATTTGATTATTTTTATTTAAGGCCAATATTTGTTGTGAACTTGCAATTTACAATTTTAATTTAAATGTTGTGAATGCTGATAAGCACAAAGCAGCCAAGCATCAATCTATGATTTTTAAACACTCACCAGGTATATATTCTTCTAGCTGTTAATTTGGAAAAAATGTACAATTGATGAGCCAGGTCGTTAGAAAGCAGTCATGGACGTTTATTAGGTCAACTGTGTGTTTCGTCCCAGATGTTTCAAATGGATATAAAATAACATCAAAAATGTTTATTCAGGAATGCAAAGACATTGTTCATCCCCAAATACTGACACAGTATCACAGAAGGTGTAAAAGTAAATCCTGAACTCCCACTCAGAAGGAGAGTTAGTTAGACATATGAACATGACAGGGAGAAAAAAGTAAACTGATCCATCAAGGCTGATCCACACGACAATGGCCGAACCATTATGGCTAATTAATGCTTCTATTCTCTGGATTCCAATCACCTCGTTAGTGATAAAATAGGTAAGATTTGGCTATATTGTCAAATATGTGCAGAAGATTTTGTTTTTGTGGTGAGTTATGGATTCAAGTGTTCAAAAGGGCGCTAAATGAACTCCTATAACTAGAAGACATCAGAAATTGTAGAGTGTGTGGTTTTGTGCCAAGTGATATTGGTCACCATGGCTTCCTGGGGCTTCCTTGATTGACCTGGGGGGTTGCAGAGGAAGTTGTTTGAGCTATCTACTAAATTGACGTAAAGAGTTTTCTCTATAATTTTGTGGAACTGAGCAGAGGTAAATTAATTGCACCACATCTGGATGCATTGGGCTGAATCAACCATTTGATCTTTTCCTATGCATTTGTAGAATACCTCTGAAAATACAGCCAATTGCTCTGCATGGAACTTGAGAGCAATGCATGGTCGCATGGTTCAGAGAGAATATTACACCTGACTATACAATTGCAAGCTCTATGTGAAATACAGAGACATGTAAAAATGGGTGAAATACCAGGAATTTGCAAACAGACAACAGAAATGTGAGAATTCAAGCTTCAGTATGAACAGCAGATGGGAGAAAGAATTTCAGAGGGACTTAACATAATTAACACAACTACATTTTAAGCTTTGAACTGTCTAAAAACCTGGATTAGTGGTGCTGGAAGAGCACAGCAGTTCAGGCAGCATCCAACGAGCAGCGAAATCGACGTTTCGGGCAAAAGCCCTTCATCAGGAATAAAGGCAGTGAGCCTGAAGCATGGAGAGATAAGATAGAGGAGGGTGGGGGTGGGGAGAGAGTAGCACAGAGTACAATGGGTGAGTGGGGGAGGAGATGAAGGTGATAGGTCAAGGAGGAGAGGGTGGAGTGGATAGGTGGAAAAGAAGATAGGCAGGTCAGACAAGTCAAGGAGACAGTAACTGAGCTGGAAGTTTGAAACTAGGATGAGGTGGGGGAAGGGGAAATGAGGAAGCTGTTGAAGTCCACATTGATGCCCTGGGGTTGAAGTGTTCCGAGGCGGAAGATGAGGCGTTCTTCCTCCAGGCGTCTGGTGGTGAGAGAACGGCGGTGAAGGAGGCCCAGGACCTCCATGTCCTCGGCAGAGTGGGAGGGGGAGTTGAAATGTTGGGCCACGGGGCGGTTTGGTTGATTGGTGCGGGTGTCTCGGAGATGTTCCCTAAAGCGCTCTGCTAGGAGGCGCCCAGTCTCCCCAATGTAGAGGAGACCACATCGGGAGCAACGGATACAATAAATGATATTGGTGGATGTGCAGGTGAAACTTTGATGGATGTGGAAGGCTCCTTTAGGGCCTTGGATAGAGGTGAGGGAGGAGGTGTGGGCGCAGGTTTTACAGTTCCTGCGTTGGCAGGGGAAAGTGCTGCTCGTTGGATGCTGCCTGAACTGCTGTGCTCTTCCAGCACCACTAATCCAGACTCTGGTTTCCAGCATCTGCAGTCATTGTTTTTACCTTGTCTAAAAACCTGGCTGAGGGGAAAGAGCTTGCACAAGTCCAAGAAGAAGGCTCTGAGAAAGTACCCTCAGAAAGTGTTTTTGACTGAGGAAGGACAAAGAGAAAATGTTACAGAAGCGAAATACTGTTCTGTTGACAGAAAGCCAATGTGAAAGTGCTGAAGCCAGGGAACTAGTGATGAACAAGGGATCTTCTCCCCAAAATCTGCTATCCTGGAGCCCACCTGTACAAGAAACCCCATCTATTCAACTCCAGATGCTATTGCAGCTGCTGAATCTGACTTCTTGTTTAAGCAGCAAAGACATTAAGCAATGGGTCCTGGTGATACACCACAGAGACTCACTGGGACTTTTTTCAGAGTAGTATTCTTTTGTTTTATTCTTGGTATGTGTTTCTTTAGTTAATAACTTTATTTCTTCATTCTTAAGGAATCTTCAGTCAGAGCCTGTAATAAATTAATCTCCAACATGTTTAAACCAAAAGTTTGAGTACTTTAGTAGCTTTTTAAAAACTCACTCATGGTACATGGGCACCGCTGGCTGGCCAGCATTTATTGCATGTCCCTTGTTGCCATCAGAAGGTGGTGGTTTGATCCAGCAACAGTCAAGGAATGGCAATATATATTCCAAGTCAGGATGGTGAGTGGCTTGGAGGGGAGCGTGCAGATAGTGATGTTCCCATGTATCTGCTGCCCATGTCTTTCTACATGGATGTAGTCTTAGGTTTGGAAGGAGCTCTCTAAAGATCTTTGGTGAATTTCTGCAGTGCATCTTGTAGTTTGTACATACTGCAGCTAGTGAGCATCAATAGTGGAGGGAGTGGATGCTTGTTGATGTGGTGCCAATCAAGCTGGCTGCTTTATCCTGGGTAGTGTCAAGCTTATTGAGTGTTGTTGGAGCTGTACCCGTCCAGGCAAGAGGGGAGTATTCCATCACACTTCTGACAGGCTTTAGGGAGTCAGGAGGTGAGTTATTCGCTGTCGTACTTTAACTTGAATGCCCATAAATTTTGAAGGAAAGGGGCTTTATTATTTCAGATCATTGACCAGGTTGTGGACACACTTGGTGGTAGTAATAGTTGATTTCAGTTTGAAACTGCAATTCTGGAATGTAAGCAGAAATGTTTTGCATGGCCAAGTAGCTGTTTGCAGTACTTGTTTTTAAAATCATGTTTCTTTTCCTTTTCTGTTGGAACTTTCTAGAGTTGTAGTAAACCATTCTTCTTTTACTATTTTTTTTAATCTAGAGCAAGACTGCTTTCAGTCTAGTTGGTGAAGCATCAGCTGCCCCAATTGTTGGTAGTTCAAATCATAATGAACTGGGATTTCTGAGGGTATCAGCATCTTTTTTTTTAAACTTTTTCAAAGGATCATTCATTTCAGCATTATGCCTGGTTTGTCAGAGGAGTTGTTGCAAAGGTTCAATGATTTATGCTCAAAGTGATAGAAATTTGCTAACTTAGTTGACCATTTGCATGAACCTCTGCAGTTCGTGAATGTTTCTGTGTGATGGACACTCCTTTATAACCTTTGTCTTCTGTAGGTCTACTGTTACGCCCATTGCATGGACAGTATGCCCTAAGAACTTAATTATAGGCTTTGAGAACTCATGGCTAATGTTCAATGTTAATTCAGTTTCCTATTGAGTTTGTAGGATATCTCTTACTCCCTGGTCATGCTCTATTTTTAATGAACCATGGATTAAACTAACATCCATATGATGTAATGTCTTCCATTCCCTCGATGATACTTGTTATTGTCCCCGAGAATATGTCAGGTACAGAGGTACAGGTACAAGGATAGACAGTTAAAATAACAGTGGTCAACTTGTGTAATTACCATGAATGAAACTGCAGCAGAGTAAGATGAAGGCCGAGTGAGTTAGTGACTACTGCTGGAAATTTGGTTCAAAGTAGAAATTTGGTGCAAAGGGGTCAGAGTTGCTTTAGCTTAGATTTATTGCAAGATGTAAACTTTACAGAATGAGAGATAATTGGGAGAGGGTAAAATGTGTGAATCAAGAGACCAATCTGCAATGAAGCTAGTGGCACAGAGACGTCATGAAGTACAACATGACACAAGTGCAGGGAAAGAAGCTGATTGGTGAGTAGGATGGTGAGTCTTTCTAGTCTTTCAAGTGAAAGTGAGCTCTTCAGGTTGAATTGAGAGCTCTTCAGGTTGTGTTGAGTTCTCCAATGTTTTGCTTCTCTCTTTTTAAAATAATAACAGTCTGGGGGCTGATCAGTGGGAAATGGAATTCAATGGAAGAATAAGGTGAAGCATTTGAGCAGGACAAACAAGGCAGCACTGAAAATCGGAGAGACCTTGGTGTGTATATTCACTGGTCCCTTAAGGTAATGGGACAAGTAGATAATGTGGTTAAGAAGGCACTTGGGATACTTGCCTTTATTAGCTGGGCCATAGAGTTTAAAAACAGGAATGTCATGTTGGAACTGTATAAAACATTGGTCAGACCACACACCTAGAGTATTGTGTGCAGTTAGAAACCACAGAAACCATAGAAATGATACAGCACAGAGGGGAGCCGATCAGCTCAACTTATCCATGCTGACCCAAAGACAACCAGATGCCCTCTGTAATTCTGCACACAGCTCATAGCCCTGCACCTTACAGCACTTTAGATGAAGATCCAGGTATTTCTTGAAAGAGTTTAGAGCCTCTTCACCACCTACTCATGCAGTACAAATTTCAGGCACCCACCACTCTCTGTGTAAAAATATTATTCCTCACATCCCCTCTAATCCTTCTGCTGCACAGCTTGAATCTATGACTCCTGGTTTTTGAACTCTCTGCTAAGGGGAATAGATTCCTCCTGTCTCGCCTATCTCTAGTCCTCACAATTTCGTAAACCTGAATCATGTCATCCCTCAACTTTCTCTGTTTCAAAAAAAAACAATTATAAATCTCCTTGTAGCTACAATTCCCTATTCCTGGCAATATTCCAGTAAATTTTCTTTGCGCATTCTCCACAGCAATTACGTCCTTCTTGTAACGTGATGATCAAAACTGCAGACCATACTGCAGTTGTGGCCTCTCACAAGCTAGTTGAATAAGACCATAGAGAAGTACTAGAAATTATTTAACTCATAAGTTCGTATAAATTAACTAAATAAGTCGAGGTGCTGGACAGGTGATGTGCTGAAGCTGTATGATGTGGGAGCTGACTGATCCCATTGTGAATGGCAGTGACCACATCTACAACAAGTGTTGGTTGCTGGAAGAACTCAGGATCAGAATTGATGATCTGGAATCTGAGTCTTAAACAATGCGGCACATCCGGGAAGGGGAGAGTTACCTGGGCACTTTGTTTCAGGAGGCAGTCACACCCAGTAGATTAAGTAATTCAAATTCAGTTAGTGATCAGGGACAACAGGGTGTGACTGTCAGTGAAGCTGGTAGGGGGATTCTGAGTTCAGGAGTGGAGGAGCCTCGGCCCTTGATCTTGTCCAACAGGTATGAGATGGTTGCTCCCTACATGGATGAGGAAAAGGGCTGTGGACATGATGAGCCATTCCCGTCAGAAATTCCTGATGAAGGGCTTTTGCCCAAAATGTTGATTTTCCTGCTCCTCGGATGCTGTGCTGAACCTGCTGTGCTTTTCCAGCACCACTCTAATCTTGACTCTAATCTCCAGATTCTGCAGTACCCACCTCTGCCTAGGAAGGAGGACCTGTTTGGGGATTATCAAGCACTAGGAAGGAAATTGAAGAACAGGTCCTCGAGGGTCATAATCTTTGGATTACTGCCCGAGCCACGTGCTAATTAGCATAGGGATAAGAAAATTAGGAAAGTAAACACATGGCTAAGAGATTGGTGTGGGAAAGAGGGATTCCACTTCATGGGACATTGACATCAGTTTTGGAACTGGGGGGATCTGTATCGATGGGACGGTCTCCACCTGAGCTGATCTGAAACCAGTGTTCTCGTGAAAAGGATAAATAGGGTGATCACTAGGACCTTAAACTTGTGAGTCGGGGGAAGGGAAAGGGAAAGCGACAGGGAGTATGGCATCAAGTAGAAAGATAAGCAGCAGGTTAGCTTGTGTGCAGCGTTTAAATTCAAGGCAGACTAGGAATGAAGCAAAAAGGAAGGATAACTTAGGACATATTACTAGAGATGTTGGAAATCATGAGGATAAGAAAATTAGCATTAAGGTGCTTTACCTGAATGCTCGTAGTATTTGTAACAAAGTAGATGAATTAATGGCACAAATCATCATGAATGATTATGATGTGGTAGGCATCACAGAGGTGTGGTTGCAGGGGGTTCAGGACTGACAATTAAACATCCAAGGATTTATAATTTATTGAATAGACAGGAAGGTGGGCAGAGGGGGCAGGGTTGCCTTGTTAGTTAGGAATGGAATTAAATCTATAGCACTGATCGACGTAGGGTCAGATGATGTAGAGTCTTTGTGGGTGGAGTTGAGGATCCACAAAGGCAAAAAAACCATAATGGGAGTTATGTACAGACCTCCTAACAGTGGTCAGGACCAGGGGCGCAAGATATACTGGGAAATAGGTAGGGCATGTGAGAAAGGCAAGGTCACGGTGATCATGGGGGACTTCGATTTGCAGGTGGACTGGGTGAATAACGTTGCTGGTGGATCCAAAGAAAGGGAATTCATTGAATGCTTACAGGATGGCTTTGTGGAACAGCTTGTGATGGAACCTCCAAGGAAACAGACTATTCTGGACTTAGTGCTATGTAATGAACCAGACTGGAAAAAGACCTTAAAGTAAGGGAACACTTAGGAGGCAGCGATCATAATATGGTAGAGTTCAGTCTGCAGTTTGAAAGAGAGAAGGTAAAATTGGATGGAATGGTGTTACAGTTAAATAAAGGTAATTGCAGGGACATGAGAGAGGAACTGACGAAAATCGACTGGAAGCAGAGCCTAGCGGAGAAGACAGTAGAGCAACAATGGCAGACGTTTCTGGGTGTAATTGAGGACATAATACAGAGGTTCATCCCAAAGAAAAGAAAGATTACCTGGGAGGGGATTAGACACCCCTGGCTGACAAAGGAAGACTGGAAATGTATCAAAGAAAAAGAGAGAGCCTATAAAGTAGCCAAGAGCACTGGGAAATCAAAAGATTGGGAAGATTACAAAGACAAACAGAGGATAACAAAGAGAAAAATAAGGAAGGAGAGGATCAAATACGAAGGTAGGCTAGTCAGTAATATTAGAAATGGTGGTCGAAGTTTCTTTCAATATATGAGAAACAAATGAGAAGCAAAAGTAGACATTGAGCCGCTCCAAATTGATGCCGAAGGTAAGGAAATAACTGAAGAACTTAATAAGTACTTTGCGTCAGTCTTCACAATGGAAGACATGAGTAATAGCCCAACAATTAAGGAGAGTCAGGGGCAGAGTTGAGTATGGTTGCCATTACAAAAGAGAAAGTGCTAGAAAAGCTAAAAGGTCTAAAAATTGATAAATCTCCTGGCCCCAAAGGGCTACATTCTAGAGTTCTGAGGAAGGTGGCTGAGAGACGTTGGTTGTGATCTTTCAAAAATCATTGGAGTCAGGGAAAGTCCCAGATAATTAGAAAATCACTGTTGTAACCCCCTTGTTCAAGAAAGGATCAAGACAAAAGATGGAAAATTATAGGCCGATTAGCCTAACATCAGTTGTTGGTAAAATTCCAGAATCCATCTTTAAGGCTGAGATTTCTAAATTCTTCTAAATCCGCCCCTGGTCAGATTAGAACAAGTCAGCATGGATTTAGTAAGGGGACATCATGCCTGACAAACCTGTTAGAATTCTATGAAGAGGTAACAAATAGGTTAGGCAAGGGAAACCCATTTGTAGCTTGGGTGCTCATTGTTGTGGTTCTGTTCGCCGAGCTGGGAATTTTTGTTGCAGACATTTCGTCCCCTGTCTAGGTGACATCCTCAGTGCTTGGGAGCCTCCTGTGAAGCGCTTCTGTGATCTTTCCTCCGGCATTTGTAGTGGTTCGAATCTGCCGCTTCCGGTTGTCAGTTCCAGCTGTCCGTTGCAGTGGTCGGTATATTGGGTCCAGATCGATGTGCTTATTGATTGAATCTGTGGATGAGTGCCATGCCTCTAGGAATTCCCTGGCTGTTCTCTGTTTGGCTTGTCCTGTAATAGTAGTGTTGTCCCAGTCGAACTGCAACGAATGACAAGCAACATGAGTTCGACTGGAACAACACTACTATTATAGGACAAGCCAAACAGAGAACAGCCAGGGAATTCCTAGAGGCATGGCACTCATCCACAGATTCAATCAATAAGCACATCGATCTGGACCCAATATACCGGCCACTGCAGCGGACAGCTGGAACTGACAACCGGAAGCGGCAGATACAAACCACTACAAATGCCGGAGGAAACATCACAAGCGCTTCACAGGACGCTCCCAAGCACTGAGGATGTCACCTAGACAGGGGACAAAATGTCTGCAACACAAATTCCCAGCTCAGCGAACAGAACCACAACAACCAGTGGATGTTATCTATCTAGACTTCCAAAAGGCCTTTGATAAGGTGCCTCACAGGAGGCTGCTGAGTAAAGTGAGAACCCATGGTGTTCGAGGTGAGCTACTGGCATGCATTGGGGATTGGCTGTCTGACAGAAGGTAGAGAGTTAGGATAAAAGGTTCTTTTTTGGAATGGCAGCCAGTGACAAGTGAGAGGCCACAACTGCAGCGTTCAGTGTTGGGGCTGCAGCTGTTCACTTTATATATTAATGATCTGGATGAAGGGACTCGGGCCAATCTGGCGAAGTTTGCCGATGATACGAAGTTAGGTGGACAGCCAGGTAGTACTGAGGAAGCGGGGAGGCTGCAGAAAGATTTAGGCAGTTTAGGAGAGTGGTCCAGGAAATGGCTGATGAAATTCAACATGAGCAAATGCGAGGTCTTGCACTTTGGAAAAAATAATACAGGCATGGACTACTTTTTAAATGGTGAGAAAATTCATAAAGCCAAAGTACAAAGGGCGCTAGTCCAGGATTCTCTAAAAGTTAACTTGCAGGTTGAGTCTGTGGTTAAGGAAGCAAATGTTGTGCTGTCATTTATGATTAGATTAGTTACAGTGTGGAAACAGGCCCTTCGGCCCAACAAGTCCACACCGACCCACCAACCACCCAGACCCATTCCCCTACATTTACCCCTTCACCTAACACTATGGGCAATTTAGCATGGCCAATTCACCTGACCTGCACATTTTTGGACTGTGGTAGGAAACCGGAGCAAACCCACGCAGACACAGGGAGAATGTGCAAACTCCACACAGTCAGTCGCCTGAGGGGGGAATTCAACCGGGTCTCTGGCGCTGTGAGGCAGCACTGCTAACCACTGTGCCCTCAACATGGTTGGAATATAAAAGCAGTGATGTGCTTCTGAGACTTTATAAAGCTCTAGTTAGGCCCCATTTACAATACTGTGTTCCAATTTTGGGCAACACACCTCAGGAAGAACATATTGACACTGGAGTGTGTCCAGTGGAGATTCACATGGATGATCCCTGGAATGGTAGGCCTAACATACGATGAATGGCTGAGGATCCTGGGATTGTATTCATTAGAGTTTAGAAGGTTGAGGGGAGATCGAATAGAAATTTACAAGATAATGCATGGCTTAGAAAGGGTGGACGCCGTTTCTGTTAGGCGGGGAGACTAGGTCCTGTGGGCACAGCCTTAGAATTAGACGGGTTCAATTTAAAGCAGAAATGAGGATACATTTCTTCAGCCAAAGAGTGGTGGGCCTGTGGAATTCATTGCCATGGAGTGCAGTGGAGACTGGGACATCAAATATCTTCAAGGCAGGGATTGATAAATTCTTGATCTCGCAAGGAATTAAGGGCTACGGGGAGAGTGCGGGTAAATGGAATTGAAATGCCCATCAGCCATGATTAAATGGCGGTGTGGACTCGATGGGCTGAATGGCCTTTCTTCCACTCCTATGTTTTATGGTCTTAGAAGGTTTAGGATTTGGGAAAGGGGAAATGTCAGCTTACAAAACATGAGAATATAGGGCAGCTATTTTGATAACAATACTCAGAGTGGGACAAGAAGGAAGAGTGTGCATAAAGGCAGAAAAACAGCAGTAAATAGAGTCAAAAAGAGAAAAATGGTAGAAAAGCTCTTTACTTGAATATGCATAGTATTTGGAACAAAATAAATGAATTGGTGATGTAGTGGACAACAAAGAAGGTTACCTCAGAGTACAACAGGACCTTGATCAGATGGGCCAATGGGCTGAGGAGTGGCAGATGGTGTTTAATTGAGATAAATGTGAGGTGCTACATTTTGCACTTAATAGTAAGGTCCTGATGATAAGTTCCTTGAAAGTGGAGTCACAGGTATACAGGGTAGTGTAGAAGGCATTTGGTACACTTACCTTTTTGGTCACTGCGTTGAGTATAGATGTTGTGAAACTTGGAAGAGTTCAGAAAAGATTTACAAAGATGTTGCCAGAATTGGAGGGTTTGAGCTATAAGGATATAAGGCTGGGCTATTTACCCTGGAGTGTCGGAGGCTGAGGGGTGACCATATAGAAGTTTGTAAAATCATGAGAGGCATGGATAGGGTGAATAATCGAGGTCTTTTCCCTAGGGTAGGGGATTCTAAAACTAGAGGGCATAGGTTTAAGGTGAGTGGGAAAAAGCTTAAACGGAAAATAAGGGGCAACTTTTTCACGTAGTCAGTGGTGCATGAATGGAGTGCACTGCCAGAGGAGGCAGTGGAGGCTGGTACAATTACAACATTTAAAAGGCATCTGGATGGGTAAACGAATAGGAAAGATTTAGAGGGACATGGGCCAAATGGTGGCAAATGGGACTAGATTAATTTAGGATATCTGGTCGGCATGGATGAGTTGAACTGAAGGGTCTGTTTCCATGCTGTACAACTCTATGACACTATGACTCTAATTGACGGCATGAATAGAGATTAATGAGTATGATCTTATTGCCATTATGGAGATATAGTTACGATGAGATCAAACCTGGGAACTAAATATTCAGGAGTATGTGATTTTTTGAAAGGACAGAGAGGAAGGAAAGAGTGGTGGGGTAACATTGTTGGGACAGGATGGAGTAAGTATGATAACCAACAATGATCTTAGATTGGAAGACATAGAATCCATACGGATGCAGGCAAGAAAGAAAAAAGGGAAAGAAGACACTTGTAGAAAAGTTTGTAACCCACTAAGAGTAGCTATATGGTGGGATTGAGATAAATCAGAGTTAATGAGGATATGTAACAAAGGCAGAACATTAATTATGGGTGACATTAAGCTTTATGGAGATTGGGGAAAATCAAATTGGCAATGTTAGCCATAAGGAAGAATTCATAGAGTATATTCAAGAAATTTCTGTTGCAGACGTTTCGTCCCCTGTCTAGGTGACATCCTCAGTGCTTGGGAGCCTCCTGTGAAGCGCTTCTGTGATCTTTCCTCCGGCATTTGTAGTGGTTTGAATCTGCCGCTTCCGGTTGTCAGTTCCAGCTGTCCGCTGCAGTGGTCGGTATATTGGGTCCAGGTCGATGTGCTTGTTGATTGAATCAGTGGGTGGAGAATTCACCACAGAGGTATACAGGAAAGCCACCCACACAGACCAAGTCCTAAACTATGAAAGCAACCACCCCAACACACACAAAAGAAGTTGCATCAAGACACTGTTCAAAAGACACACTGCAGTACACCAAACTGCAAAAAGAGGAAGAAGAACACCTATACAATGTATTCACCAAAAACAGATACCCCCGCAATTTCATCAACAGATGCCTAAGGGAAAGACAACGGAATGAGGACATGCCACAACCCAAAGGACTAGCCACACTACCATACATCAAGAACATTTCCAAACTGACAGCCAGACAACTGCGACCACTAGGACTCAGAACAGCACACAAACCAACAGCCACTCTCAGACAACAACTCACCAGGACGAAGGACCCGATACCCAGCATGAGCAAAACCAATGTAGTGTACAAAGTCCCATGCAAGGACTGCACAAAACACTACATAGGACAAACAGGAAGACAGCTAACGATCCACATCCATGAACACCAACTAGCCACGAAACGACACGACCAGCTATCCCGAGTAGCCACACACGCAGATGACAAGCAACATGAATTTGACTGGGACAACACTATTATAGGACAAGCCAAACAGAGAACAGCCAGGGAATTCCTAGAGGCATGACACTCATCCACAGATTCAATCAATAAGCACATCGATCTGGACCCAATATACTGACCACTGCAACGGACAGCTGGAACTGACAACCGGAAGCGGCAAATTCAAACCACTACAAATGCTGGAGGAAAGATCACAGAAGCGCTTCACAGGAGGCTCCCAAGCACTGAGGATGTCACCTAGACAGGGGACGAAACGTCTGCAACACAAATTCCCAGCTCGGCGAACAGAACCACAACAACGAGCACCCGACCTACAAATCTTCTCCCAAACTTATATTCAAGAAAGTTTCCTAGAACAATATGTTATGGATCCAACCAGGGATCAAGCTAGTTTGGATCCATTGATGTATAATAAGGCAGTTTTAATAAATGATGTCAAAATGAAAGATCCCTTTGGAAACAGTGACCATAACATGGTAGAATTTAGCATTCAGTTTGAAAGGGAGGGATTTGGATCAGAAGCAATTGTACTATGCTTAAATCAGGCTAATTACAAATGAATGAGGGTAGAGCTGGCTGGTGTGGACTGGGAGAGGGGGTTAGCAGCAAAGACAATTGAGGAACAATGGCAGAATTTATGAAATATAATTCTTTGCTCGCAGCAAGGATATATTCCATTGAGTAAGAAGGATTCTGAGAAGGGGATAAGCCAACCATGGTTAACCAAGGAAGTTAAGGACAGCATCAAATTGAAAGAAAAAAGCATACATTGTGGCAAAGATTAGTGGTAAGATAGAGGATTGGGAATGTTTTAAAAATCAACAAAAGGCAATCAAAACAACAAGGAGAAAATAAACTTGGAAGTTAAATTTACAAGTCATATCAAGAGCTTCCTTAAGTCTATAAAAGGAAGAGAAAAGCCAAAATGAACATAGCCCCCTAGAGAATGAGATTGGGGAAATAATAATGTGTAATTCTTCACATTGGAAGACACTACACTATTAGCATTCCAAAATTACTAAATAAGAAGGAGCAAACGGAGGAGAGGAAATAAATATAATAGCTATTGCTCAAAAACAGTGCTCGGGAAGTTAATGGGGGCAAAGACTGGAATGTCCCGTGGACCTAATGGGATGTTTCTTAGGTATTAAAAGAAGTAACAACAGAGATAATGGGTGCACTGGTAGTAATCTTCCATGAATCCTTACATTCTAGAAAAGTCCCAGAAGATTGGAAAACTGCCAATGGAATATCTTTATTGAGGAAGGAAATTATTCAACTGGAGAGGGTTAAGAAAAGATTTTCCAGGATGCTGCCAGAAATGGAGGGTTTGAGATATAAAAATAAACTGGAAAGGCTGGGACCTTTTATACCTGGAGCGTCGGAGACTACGTGGTGACCTTATTAAGGTTTATAAAATCATGAGAGGGATAGATAAGGTGAATGACAAGGGTCTTTTCTCTAGGGTGGGTGAGTTCAAAACTATGGGGTCATGTTTTTATGGTGAGAGGAGAAAGGTTTAAAAAGGGCATGAGGGATAACCTTTTTACACAGAGGGTGGTTTGTATGTGGAATGAACTGCCAGAGAAAGTGGTGGATGCAAATATGGTTACAACACTTAAAAGGCATTTGAACAAGTTCATGAATAAGAAAAGTTTGGAGGGATATGGGTCATGCGCAGGCAGGTGGGGTCATTTTAGTTTTGGAACATGGTGAACGTGAATTGGTTGGACCCAAGGGTTTGTGTCCATGTTGTATGGCTCTATGACTATGATTCTATGAGACATATGACTATCAGACAGTCAGCTTAATGTCTGTGTAACTCATGTCATCTGACTGTCAAAGAGCATCGTCTATTGTTGAACACCCAAGTAGAGCCAATACTCATTGCACGCAAAGGCTAGTCCCATCCTGGGACAGATAAGGGCTCAGTTGATGAATTCCAGGCTGGCAGGCTTTTGTCTGTTACAAGGGAACTCACGATCAAATGAACTCTATGAGAAGATTAATTAGTGATTGTTGTAAGGGTTATTACAGTCTGTTGTTAGGAAATGTTCGTGTATTATAAAGAATACAATAGCAGAGCATTTGGAAATGCATAAAATGATTCAGCAGAGTCAGTGTAGCTTTATGAAGGGGAAGCCATGCCTGACAAATTTCCTAGAATCTTTTGAGGAGGTAACAAGCAGGTTAGATATATGGAAAGTAGTGGATGTAATATACTTGGATTTTCAGAAGGTGTTTGATAAAGTACCACACATTAAGCTACTTGACAAGGAGTTGGAGGTAGTATATTAACATGGTTAGAAGATTGGCTAAATAATAGAAGACAGAGAGTTGGGATAAGGAGGGCATTTTCAGGATGACAGTCTGTGACCAGTGCAGTGACATAGGGATCAGTGCTGGGGTCACAATTATTTGCAATATATATTAATGACTTGGATAAACGAACTGAATGCACTGGTGTCAAATTTGTGGATAACACAAGAGTAGGTGGGAAGGCAAATGGTGAAGATGATGTAAAGAATCTGCAAAGAGATATAGACAGGTTAAGCAATTAGACAAAATCATGGCAGATGGAATATAACGTGGGAAAATGTGAGGTAGGAAGAATAGAGGAACTGAATATTATTGAAATGGAGAAAGACTGCAGAAAGAAGCAAAGAGAGGAATTTGGGAGTTGTCATCATGAGTCACAAAAAGTTAACATCCAAGTTCAGCTGGTAATAAGGAAGGCAAACAGAATGTTGGCCTTTATTTCAAAAGAAATCGAGTATAAAAGTAAGGAGGTTTTGCTGAAACTATGCAAGGCACAAGTCAGACCACAACTCGAATACGGTGTACAGTTTTGGGCCCCTTATCTAAGTAAAGATAACACTGGAATTGGAGACAGTACAAAGAAGGTTCAACAGGCTGGTATTAGGAAGGTGCGACCTTGTTGAAACGTACAAGATTCTTTGGAGATTTACAGGGCAGATGCAGAGACCTTGTTTCCGCTTGAGGGAGAGTCCAGGACCAGAGGACATAATCTCAGAATAAGGGGTTGCACATAAGACAGAGATGAAGTATAATATCTTCTCTCAGAAGATATTGAATCTGTGGAAAACTCTACCACAGAAGGCTGTTGAGGTGGGGTCGTTAAGTATATTCAAAGCTGAGACAGGCAGGTTTTTAATCTTTGAGGGAATCAAGAGTTATACGGAAAAGGCAGGAAAGTGGAATTGATGGTTATCAGATCAGCCATGATGTCATTAAATGATGGAGCAGATTCAATGTGCTTGAATGGTCTATTTCTGTTCCTACATCTTATGATCCTATGAAATTTCGCTAAACATTGTGACTCCTCATCCAGTGGTAACTGCCATAAGCCACTATTTGTATGAAGTTCAGTGAAGATCATACTCTTTGCATGTTTTGCTAAACTTCCATCCATTGATACATTAGATGTACTTTGCTTTCGACAGGTATGTTTAATGGAATAAGGACTATACAAATTCTAGTAAAGCTGTTAGGTTTTGGAACTGGGATCACACTTGAATATCACTTCACCAATCTGACTACTGGCAAAACGATCTCTCGAGGAAGCATTGCTTCTATTTCATTTCTCACTTTTTTCAAAGAACATGCAGTCTTTCCTGGGATAAATGGGTTTAACAACAGAAAAGCAGGAGAAGCTCAGGAGGTCTGGCAACATCTCTGGAGAGAGAAATGTTTTGAATCTGATATGACTGTTCTTCAGTGACCTCTCAATGTGCTTTCATGTTTGCACTGCATAAGATGAATGGATTTCAACAGTTTTTTTCCGTGGGATTTCTCAAGTTTTTGAATAAAAGTCCTGTTTTGGTTTCTTATTTTGGCCTATCAGCCAGTTGCACCACTTTAGACAATGTTAGGTCTTCCTAGCCTGTAGACTACTACAATCCTATCCCTGATCAAATTGTAGTTTAGTGTCCCGTAATTCCAATTTTCTGCCAAATGGTAAAGGTACTTAATAAATGAATCTATGCCTTCTCCAAATTTCTGGTTCCTTTCGTTACATTTTGCTTGCTTAATAAAAATGTTGCACTGAATACTAAAGTATGAGTTGAATAGTCCAATTACAGATGGCTCTGGATTAGTGGTGCTGGAAGAGCACAGCAGTTCAGGCAGCATCCAAGTAGCTTCGAAATCGACGTTTCGGGCAAAAGCCCTTCATCAGGAATAAAGGCAGTGAGCCTGAAGCGTGGAGAGATAAGCTAGAGGAGGGTGGGGGTGGGGAGAAAGTAGCATAGAGTACAATGGGTGAGTGGGGGAGGAGATGAAGGTGATAGGTCAAGGAGGAGAGGGTGGAGTGGATAGGTGGAAAAGAAGATAGGCAGGTAGGACAAGTCCGGACAAGTCATGGGGACAGTTACTGAGCTGGAAGTTTAGAACTAGGGTGAGGTGGGGGAAGGGGAAATGAGGAAACTGTTGAAGTCCATATTGATGCCCTGGGGTTGAAGTGTTCCGAGGCGGAAGATGAGGCGTTCTTCCTCCAGGCGTCTGGTGGTGAGGGAGCGGCGGTGAAGGAGGCCCAGGACCTCCATGTCCTCGGCAGAGTGGGAGGGGGAGTTGAAATGTTGGGCCACGGGGCGGTTTGGTTGATTGGTGCGGGTGTCTCGGAGATGCACGATATGGTTGAAGAGCTTCAGGGCAGAGGAAATGACCTGGGAGTTGCAGTGGGAGAGGGACTCCCTGAGGGACCAACCACACTTTATTAATGATGAGCTACTCAATAAAAGAGATGTTATGAGGGTCTGAAGACTTTTCAAAATAGTTCTTTATTATACTTAGATTAGCTGTATACATTCTAGCTAAGCATGAATTCTAAGCTATTGTTCCTCTCTTTGGTATCTCTCCATCATCATATGCTCATGACATTATCATTGATGTAGGTTCCTACAGACATGCTTAAGAATTAACCTTATTTGTATAACTCTGAAGAATTAGCCCAATTCTTTGCATTTGTGTTAACTTGAGAAAGACTCAAGTTTCCCTTGGTTGCCCCCTTACAGGTGTATTATGACGCTTAGCTTTCACAAGTACTTGGGGACAAAACTCTGAGCAGTTGTGCAATCAGGAGGAGAATTTGGCCCAGATAGTCATCATTGTCGCATAAATCAGAGTTTCACATAGGGATCCTGTGGAATCACCATTCTAGCACATTCCAAAGGAGATGCCTGGGAATTTGAAGATTCTGCTGGGAATTCCTCTACATCTGGATGTCCCAACCACCACTTAGTTTTCTTGGGCTCTTTCACTCAAGTTACAGCAGATGATCAGGAAAGCTACAGTGGTAATGCCACACTCTGTGTCCTCTTGAATACAGGATACCAACATACTCTACATAATATTTTATGACTTGTTCATGTAACGTTAAGGGATAAGCCAGAGTAGTTCCCACACTTTACATCTCCTAGCATTTACAGAGATCTCCTGTCCAATGGAATAGATTGTTGTGCAGAAATCAAAGCATGGTGAAATAACTTTTCAGAAAATACATTTTTAAAAGATTTTAGAATGAGATAATTTTATTACTGGAGTCATGTCGCACAAGCCTGGAATTTATATGTTAAAGAATAATGCTGTTTTATTATTTTTGTCTAATCCACTAACCCAAAACGCAAAATGTTTGTTTAATGTCGGCCACACAACAAAGATAAGTACTGATTCAAGGTCACTGAATGCAATAGGTCCTCACTTCTACGAAAGCTAGAGGTCGTGGTCATTGGCTCTTTAAAACCAATAGACAATGAGTATATTCAACAACCTTGAATATGACACGAGTACATACACAATTGTTCATTTCATATTTTACTGAAAACATGCATAGTATAGTGATAAAAAATAAAATCAGGATATTTTGCCATTCCTACAATACAATGAGAACAATCAGTCAAAGCTCCACAGAAATTAAGTTTGTCAGTTGAACACTTCATATATTTCAACATTTCTTTGTCCTTTTTGTTCTTGTTTTAACAGTTTTGTAGTTTCTTCCTCCGGGTTGTCAGCTGGATGACTTTGATTTTTTCAGCCTTCAAATGTATTCATGTGTGCCATGCAAACACTGCTCCGAGCCACTGGGACTGAAACATCAGTTTCTTAAACGCTTCAGTGAAACCAGGATAATTTTAGTTGGCAGAAGAGTTTAGCTATCGGATGGGTGGGTGGGGGAAAAAGACAGTTCCTTTTATATTTCTTTAATTTTTGCGTTTATTTATACTCCTTAGTACATGCTGCTTTTTCCTCATTATGCATCTTACAATATGGATAGTCAATATTGATAATTAAGTTCTGGTAACAAATGAAATCAATTCAGTTTTTTTGAGATGATAACAAGCAGTTACTTCAGCTGAAATGCAGTAAGGAAAGAAACTATAATTAGGGCCTGAATTTAAAAAGAAAATGAATCTGAAATTATATTGGGATATTCGTGCACAAATACTCAAAACACGAGCCTGAAATTCCTCCCAGTGCTATTTACTGGAGGCAGTAGTCTGTTCAAAGAAAAAAAGTTAATGTCTTCTGTACAGAAGGGAGAGAAATTTTGGAAAAGCATTTTAAACTGTATGTCACAGTGCAATCTCAGAAGCATGGACTATGGTGAACCATGGCCACTTAAAGCCTACCTATTCTGAATGTATGCTGCTAGTCATGCCTTCTTTATGGATGTGCAAGGCCAGCTAAATGTACAGGTTATCTATGCCAGTGAAACCTAAAACAGTATCACACAGGCATCTCGTGCATAAATTCGAGCAAACAGAAATTTCAAATATATTTCAAATGGATTAATAAATTAATTAATATCAAATCTTCAGTGCCGAGAAAGCCAATTCTTGTGTACTCATGTGAATCAGCTCAGATTAGTCAAATTGGAGGAATTGTTCGATGAGAAATGTGTTTTGGTGGCCTGAGGATCTTGTACAGATTTGATTGACTGAGGCAACTGAATTGATTTAAGCAATGGACCCAAGAAATAGTTTCTTATCCTTCAATCACTGCTGTCTAGTCTCTCATCTTTGGTCCTTATTATGATCTCCACATTCCACAGTAGAGGTCTTGTCATTGGTTGACAGCATTGCTGAGAATTTACGTGACATGCAGTGAAAGTACCAGTTTACATTTCGCTGATATGAACCCTCTGTGGTATATGTATAGTGGCTGGAGACACGATGAGTGGGTTTCACCAAACTAGTCCATGTTTGCCGAATATCGTCTCTGAATGAATGGAAGAGTGAAATGCTCAACATCAACAACCTTCCAAGCACTGATCTGGTGTTATTCTCCGTTGTTTCAGGAAGTTTAACTCATATAAGTAAAAGGTACAAGTGTTTAAATAAGGCACCGTCTTCAGGAGAATTTTTCCTGTTCATTTCAACAAATTTAGTGTGTTAGCAGATTTAATCTTTTTCCTAGTATGTGAGGGATGCCTACTCTGTGAAGTAGAATATTTGACCATCCCCAGTGAGGTGCGGTACAGTCAAAAATGCAGAGTAAAGTTGCTTCCAGTTTTGCCCCCAAAATGTGCCTTAACCACACCATCCCACACCACTGCCTGTCCCCCACCCACCACCATGAACACCACCAGCCTAATAAGAGTACACCTTTCTGTCCTGGTATGACACTTTCCAATTTTCATTTCCTGCAAAACAGCCACTCTTGGAGGCTGAAATAAAATTTTGGAAATACCCTGTGGGTCTGCAACATCTGTGGAGAATGCCAGCCTCTGTGCTTTGTATTACGTTTTAGCACACAGTTAAGTTATAGGCTACCCAGAACTATTTAGCAGAGCAAGAGGCAAGCAGCTTGTCATAGTGAGGAGCACTGAATGTTCAAGGCATTGGGCATGATGCTATTTGGCACTGGCTATGTTAATGTCAAGCCTACAGCATGTGGCAGCAGCCACAAATGCAACAAACACAGTGCCTGTACTTCAAGCAAATAGCCATGAGGTCAGGTAGGATTACAGTTGGTCAGGAGGTGCCGTGACAGTCAGACAAAGGGCTTGTCCGATTATAGACAAGAGGTTAGCCATGGTCAGTCAGGCGCTTGGTGCTACCAGAGTCTGGGAAATTGTGTCCGTGTGACTTAGAGATTGAGAACAGTCAGCTCTGCAAAGGCTCATGTTCTATCACTGCAAAGGCTCCAACAAAGGCTCATGTTCTATCACTCTCACTATTGCCTGCAACATCCTCCCCCTTGCACTGTCATTCAACTGAGCCCTCTGACACCATGCCCTCTGCAGTGCCTAATCACTCACTCAGGACACCTCCCTATCTGCACGAAAATAACAGCTGTGCCAACCACATTCATCTCCCTTATTACCTGCCTGTCTCTTATTCCAGGCAAAAAACAGCCCACAATAATGCAGGATGAATCAAGTCATGGGCTACCCAACATTTGGCTCCTCGCTGTCACATGGAGAACATCCTGACTCTGAGCATCCCGAGTTGCTGACTGGCTATCACAAAGCTCCTGGACTGGTGTCAGGGACTGCCCTTGATTTACTCTGCTGGGACCAGCTGACCAAAGGTATCTCCCTTGATCTGACTGATGATGGCAGACAATCATGACAAGCCTCCATGACAAGACTTTGTATCTGTGCAAAACAGCAAGGCAATGCAACAATGCCTGGTATCTCGGGTTGCAGGAGCAAACCACAAAAAGGCAAGGCATTGCAATACAAGGCAGGGATGCTATGAGCATCCAGATAGGCTCAGAGTCAGTGAGCAATATGACAGTCTGTGATGCAGCGCTGAAGTGTGGAAGTGTCCTAAAAGTGGATAGGAGATGTGCCTTGAGGGTTCTTAAAGGTTGACACATGTCTGATTTACACCATTGTTCACATCAATAAAATTTAGATCAGAAACAGCAAGGAGAATGGCTTTTTAGTTAGATGGTATTTTATTCACTTGTTAGGTGAATATAATACTGCAGCAGTAAATATCACAAATTCCATGCTTTTGTACATAATTTTGTGATAGCGAGTCTCAACCACCCTGACTAAATTTTTGTACAAGCTTGAGGCAAAGAATGATGTGCCTGGTCATAGGGAATAGCATCACTTGAAAGTTATCACTGAATATTGTCAATATAAATTCACATAACCTGACAAGAAGCTACGATTTTTGCTTGTTGAAATGCCTGTTGGGAAACAAAAATGTGCAAATATTTGTAAATTATTTCTTGGCTCCCCTTTGAAAGTTGGATGAGTGTTACTGATGGTGAAGCCAAGGACAAGACCTGTTGGTTAGCCTAGTTTACATATCCGCAGCCTGTTAGGCCATGCATGGGATTGTCCATGCATTACTTTGGCTGTGTTTCAGAAATCGTAAATTACTAATAGCAAATCTTGAGAAGATTTGTGGCTCAGGTTGAGGCTCTGGATGTAAGTTTGCTCGCTGAGCTTGAAGGTTTGGTTTCAGACATTTTGTCACCATACTAGGTAACATCATTAGTGAGCCTCCGGATGAAGCACTGGTGGTATGGCCCGCTTTTTATTGATGTGTTTAGGTTTCCTTGAGGAAAGCTAAAAATATAAGTAAAAAGCAGGCCATACCACCAGTGCTTCATCTGGAGGCCCACTGATGATGTTACCTAGTATGGTGATGAAATGTCTGAAACCAAACCTTCAAGCTCAGCGAGCAAACTTACATCCAGTAAATTACTGACTCTGATATGTGCTGGACTTGTGATAGAGGAAACTTGTTTTCATTTTGTCAAACGTGGATTAAGGATTGAGTGAAGTCAGAAAAGCTGTGTTTTATTTTCATCACATGGAACTGATGGGATGCTAAACAGAACCACCCTGTACTATATGGCACTTTTAATGTAGTGAAACATCCCAATGTATTTCATAAGGGCGTCATCAAGCAAAATTTGAAATCAAGTCATGTCAGAAGATATTTGGACCCTAGAGAGGTTTTAAGGAGTATCTTAAATGGAGGAAAGCAAAGTGGGAACGTTTAGAGAGGAAATTCCAGACCTTAAGGCCTTATTAATTCCTCAAAGAAATCCAATTGAAGCTTTCATTAACAAACCCATGCTGACTGTTCTTGATTAATTTATGCCTCTAAATGATAATTAATAGACAATGATTTCCAATAATTTGCCTAGCAAATGGCTGTTAACGGAGGTTAAAATGGCTAGCTTACAATTACCTGAACTATGTCATTTTAAAGAACAGTATAAAGTTTTTAAGTCCTCAAGCCATCTGATACCATGACAGGGAGGGTTGGTAAATGATGGTCAGAACCTCCACTATTTCTTGTTTCTCTTCACAACTTAGGATGCATTTCATCCAGGTCTGATCATTTATCTACTTGCAAACATGCTAACCCCAGTAATATTTTGACATTCCATATCTGGTTGTTTCATCTGCTAGCCCTCCCCAGTTGACGGAATTGCTAGATGGATGTTACAAGGAAGAAAAATAGAGGTACAAGGGATTAAAAGTACTACCATGTTAGCAGATAACTTAATTTAGCATGAGACACCCTATGACTGTCAGGTGGTGATAGCAAATGATCCCAAGATCAAAACAAAAAGGAGGTAATACTGGTAAAGAGACCATAGGGAATACCTAAGACAAGAGACAGATGGAGATAGAAATAGAAGAACAGCGAAGAAATACCAAATGACCCTTAACATTTTTTGTTTATGGCTCTTCATCAGCACAGGACGGAGAACAGAGAACTGGCTGTGGAATCTATACAGATGATGAACAAGGTTGGGAAGTGGATAGTATAGCTCTCAAACTGCCAATAACCATAAGTGCTCAAGCAGCTGAGTTGGCAGCAGTGGCATATTTAGTGAGCCACCCAGATAACATCCCCCCAGGATTTGTTATCTATTCAAATAGTATCTATGTCTGCAACAGTCTGATGGAATACTTACCCTTGTGGGAGGCTAGAGGCTTTGTGTCAGCGATGGGAAGGTCCTACCGTCTGCCCCATTGCTGAAGTCCATCTTTGATAAGGCGGAAGGATAAAAATATGGAGTGATGAAAGTGAAAGCTCATTTTAAGTTATCATCGGAGGAAAACAGAAAAGCAGATGAATTAGCCAAACAAGGGCACTAGCCAGAGAAGAATGGCAGCTGCAGATTGGGGAAATAAGAGTGCAGAAAGAGAAAGAAGTGGCCCCAATTGATTTAGCAGGAGAACAAAGAAAGGATAAAGTGTTATAAAAAGTATTGGAAGGGAAGGAGTCAGAGGAATATAAGGAATAAAAAGGAATACACGTAAAAGAGGGTGTGGTACTGTATGAAAGGAAATTTGTAGCAGCAGAAAAGAAAAGGAATCAGATGATTTATTGATATCATATATATGTGGGCACCAAGGGTCGGAAAACACCTTGGAAAGGATGAAGGAGGTATGTTGGTGGCCACGAATAAAAGGGGATGTGGAACATTATTTGAAAAAATTGTCTGATATGTGCCCTAAATAGCCCCAACAAAAATGGGAAGAAGGAAGCCCTTAGACACACAAGGCCAGTAGATGGGCCCTGGACAAATCTGTGAATTAACTTTGTGGGTCCCCTATCCCCAACTGCAGGAAGATGTAAGGCAAAAGTGAGGACTGCTGATGCTGGAAATCAGAGTCTAGATTAGAGTGGTGCTGGAAAAGCACAGCAGATCAGGCAGCATCCGAGGAGCAGGAAAATCGACATCTCGGGCAAAAGCCCTTCATCAGGAATCTATTGTGTGTCTAAGAGGTGTACAGCATGGAAACAAACCCTTCGGTCCAACCCGTCCATGCCAACTAGATATCCCAACCCAATCTCGTCCCACCTGCCAGCACCCAGCCCATATCCCTCCCAACCCTTTCTATTCACCTACCCATCCAAATGCGTCTTAAATGCTGCAATTGTACCAGCCTCCACCACTTCCTTATTTCTTATTATTTGTTCATTTGTACTGCTATTATGTATATCTTGCAAGACGTCGAAAGTGTAGAACAATTTATTTGTCATGGAACAAAAGGAAAATGAGTTAGATATTGTATACTGATTTGTAACTTTGTTTACATTTATGACAATGGGTTTTGATAAGCACAGTGATCTCAATAGTATTTCAAATAATACACATGAAGTAATGCTTTGCTGAGAATGCATTGCTGTCAGGAGGTAATGCTCACCACTGTCAGGAGGTAATGCTCACCACTGTCAGGAGGTAATGCTCACCACTGTCAGGAGGTAATGCTCACCACTGTCAGGAGGTAATGCTCACCACTGTCAAGAGGTAATGCTCACCACTGTCAAGAGGTGCCCTGGGGGATATAGCAAACCGAGTAGGGATGATCCTCAGATAAATCTTTGGATCAAGAGGAGGGAGATGTTGGATAAAGCTGAAGATAACAGGAAGTGGTATGAAGCTTTACAATGAGCTGTTATGGGAGTAGTATTACGTTGAGTCATTCAGGTCTGCACATTTTAAGTGCGAGCAGCAGCGGAGGTACGACGAACTCGGAAGACTGCAGATAAGGTAAGGCAGTTTTTATTAAAATTACTTACCGGTAGCGGGCAGCGGCGTTTTTCTCTTTCACAGAAGGAGCGGGAGCAGCAGAGGAAGTGACGGGGACCAGAGGGGTAGCCGGGAAGATAAGCAGTGAGTATAAATACTCACCCTTCGATGCCAACGGCCATTTTAAGTGTGAGCAGCAGCGGAGAAGGAGCAGGAGCAGCGGAGGAAGTGACGTGGACCGGAGGGGCAGCCGGGAAGGAAAGCAGTGACCATATATATCAGCAAGGTGGCTAAATCCGAGACTCTACTACTGTAGTGTCTCCCGCCTGCCTTCCTCCTCTAACCTAGTTAATAAGTAGGAAGAGCGGGAGCGATGACCAGGGGACTGCTGGTAGTATATCTGGGCAGTGGCTGAACCTGAGATACTACACGTGTTGTGTCTCCCACCCCCACCCCCACCCCCCATCCCCCGCAACCAAAAATAGGACTCTGGTTTGTTAAGGTAAGGATTTTCTATTTCTTTATCGGTGAATGGTTAAAATTTGCTTTTTATGGTTTATCTATTAATTGTTTTTTAGAAAAAGACTATAGCAGAGAGGTATCAGAAAGTATTTTAACTCAAACCTATACAAAGTAATAAAGTAATTAACTAAGCAGAGATGGCTGGGCAGGTGATGTGCTGTAGCTGTATGATGTGGGAGCTGGCTGATCCCATTGGGAATGGCAGTGACCACATCTGCAGCAAGTGTTGGTTGCTGGAAGAACTCTGGCTCAGAGTTGATGATCTGGAATCTGAGCTTCAAACACTGCGGCACATCCGGGAGGGGGAGAGTTACCTGGACGTTTTGTTTCAGGAGGCAGTCACACCTTGGAGATTAAGTAATTCACATTCAGTTAGTGATCAGGGACATCAGAGTGTGACTGTCAGTGAGGCAGGCAGGGGGAACTTGAGTTCAGGAGTGCAGGAACCTCAGCCCTTGACCTTGTCCAACAGATATGAGATTCTTGCTCCCTGTACAGATGAGGAAAAGGGCTCTGGACAGGATGAGCCAGCTGACCACGGCACCATGGTGCAGAAGGCCATTCAAGAGGGGGGGGCAAAAAGACAAGTAGTTGTTATAGGGGATTCTATAATTAGGGGGACAGATAGTATCCTTTGCAAGCCGAATCGGGAGTCTCGCATGGTGTGTTGTCTGCCCGGTGCCAGGGTGCGGGACATCTCTGACCAGCTTGAAAGGATATTGTAGCAGGAGGAGGAGGATCCAGTTGTTGTGGTCCACGTTGGGACTAACAACATAGGCAAGACTAGGGTGGAGGACCTGTTTGGGGATTATCAAGCACTAGGAAGGAAATTGAAGTACAGGTCCTCAAGGGTCATAATCTCCAGACTATTGCCTGAGCCATGTGCCAATTGGCATAGGGATAAGAACATTAGGGAAGTAAACACGTGGCTAAGGGATTGGTGTGGGAAAGAGGGATTCCATTTCATGGGGCATTGGCATCAGTTTTGGAACCGGGGGGATCTGTACCATTGGGACGGTCTCCACCTGAACCAATCTGGTACCAATGTTCCAGCGAAGAGGATAAATAGGGTGGTCAGTTGGACTTTAAACTTCTGAGTTGGGGGGAAGGGAAAGTGAAAGCGACAGGGAGTATGGAGCTAAATGGAAAGATAAGCAGGAGGATAGCATGTATGCAGGTGGATTTAACCTTGAGGCAGATTAAGAATGCAACAAAAAGGAAGGATAACTTAGGACATCTTATGACTTCCAATATCTCTAATGATAAGAATGTTAGCATTAAGGCACTTTACCTGAATGCTCATAGCATTCGTAACAAAGTAGATGAACTAACGGCACAGATCATCGTGAATGATTATGATGTGGTAGGCATCACAGAGACATGGTTGCAGGGGGTTCAGGACTGGCAGTTAAACATCCATGGATTTACAACATCTCGAAAAGACAGGGAGGTGGGCAGAGGGGGTGGGGTGGCCTTGTTAGTTAAGAACAAAATTAAATCTATGGCACTGAATGACATAGGGTCGGATGATGTGGAGTCGGTGTGGGTGGAATTGAGGAACCACAAAGGCAAAAAAACCATAATGGGACTTATGTACAGACCTCCTAACAGTGGTCAGGACCAGAGGCGCAACATGTACCAGGAAATAGAAAAGGCATGTCAGAAAGGCAAGGTCACGGTGGTCACGGGGGACTTCAATATGCAGGTGGACTGGGTAAATAATGTTGCCAGTGGATCCAAAGAAAGGGAATTCTTGGAATGCTTACAGGATGGCTTTTTGGAACAGCTTGTCATGGAGCCCACAAGGAAGCAGGCTATTTTGGACCTAGTGCTATGTAATGAACCAGACTTTATAAAAGATCTTAATGTAAGGGAACACTTAGGAAGCAGCGATCATAATATGGTAGAGTTCAGTCTGCGGTTTGAAAGAGAGAAGGCAAAATCGGATGTAATGATGTTACAATTAAATAAAGGTAATTATGAGGGCATGAGAGAGGAACTGACAAAAATCGACTGGAAGCAGAGGCTAACCGGGAAGACAGTAGAGCAAAAATGGCAGGAGTTTGTGAGTATAATTGAGGACACAGTACAGAGGTTCATCCCCAAGAAAAGAAAGATTATCTGGGGAGGGATTAGACAGCTATGGCTGACAAAGGAAGTCAGGAAATGTATCAAAGAAAAAGAGAGATCCTATAAAGTGGCTGAGAGCACTGGAAAATCAGAAGATTGGGAAGGCTACAAAAACAAACAGAGGATAACAAAGAAAGAAATAAGGAAGGAGAGGATCAAATATGAAGGTAGGCTAGCCAGTAATATTAGAAATGATAGTAAAAGTTTCTTTCAATACATAAGAAACAAACAACAGGCAAAAGTAGACACTGGGCCACTTCAAACTGATGCTGGAAGGCTAGTGATGGGAGATAAGGAAATAACAGGAGAACTTAATAAGTACTTTGCATCAGTCTTCACAGTGGAAGACATGAGTAATATCCCAACAATTAAAGGGAGTCAGGGGGCTGAGTTGAGTATGGTTGCCATTACAAAAGAGAAAGTGCTAGAAAAGCTAAAAGGTCTTAAAATTGACAAATCTCCTGGCCCCGATGGGCTACATCCTAGAGTTCTGAGGGAGGTGGCTGAGGAAATAGCGGAGGCGTTGGTTGAGATCTTTCAAAAGTCACTGGAGTCAGGGAAAGTCCCAGATGATTGGAAGACCGCTGTTGTAACCCCCTTGTTCAAGAAAGGATCAAGACAAAAGATGGAAAATTATAGGCCAATTAGCCTCGGTTGTTGATAAAATTCTAGAATCCATCGTTAAGGTTGAAGTTTCTAAATTCTTGGAAGAGCAGGGTCGGATTAGAACAAGTTAACATGGATTTAGTAAGGGGAGGTCGTGCCTGACAAATCTGTTAAAATTCTTTGAAGAGGTGACAAGTAGGTTAGACCAGGGAAACCCAGTGGATGTGGTCTATCTAGACTTCCAAAAGACCTTTGATAAGGTGCCACACGGGAGGCTGCTGAGCAAGGTGAGGGCCCATGGTGTTCAAAGTAAGCTACTGGCATGGATTGAGGATTGGCTGTCTGACAGAAGTTGGGATAAGAGGTTCTTTTTCGGAATGGCAGCCGGTGACAAGTGGTGTCCCACAGGGTTCAGTGTTGGGGCCGCAGCTGTTCACGTTATATATTACTGATCTGGATGAAGGGACTGGGGGCATTCTAGCGAAGTTTGCCGATGATACGAAGATAGGTGGACAGGCAGATAGTACTGAGGAAGTGGGGAGGCTGCAGAAGGATCTAGACAGTTTGGGAGAGTGGTCCAGGAAATGGCTGATGAAGTTCAATGTGAGCAAATGCAAGGTCTTGCACTTTGGAAAAAAGAATACAAGCATGGACTACTTTATAAACGGTGAGAAAATTCATAAAGCCAAAGTACAAAGGGATCTGGGAGTGCTAGTCGAGGATTCTCTAAAGGTAAACATGCAGGTTGAATCCGTGATTAAGAAAGCGAATGCAATGTTGTCATTTATCTCGAGGGTTGGAATATAAAAGCAGCGATGTGCTACTGAGACTTTATAAAGCTCTGGTTAGGCCCCATTTGGAGTACTGTGTCCAGTTTTGGTCCCCACACCTCAGGAAGGACATACTGGCACTGGAGCGTGTCCAGCGGAGATTCACACGGATGATCCCTGGAATGGTAGGTCTAACATATGAGGAACGGCTGAGGATCCTGGGATTGTACTCATTGGAGTTTAGAAGGTTAAGGGGAGATCTAATAGGAACTTACAAGATAATACATGGGTTGGAAAGGGTGGACGCTAGGAAATTGTTTCCGTTAGGTGAGGAGACTAGGACCCGTGGGCACAGCCTTAGAATTAGAGGGGGGTCAATTCAGAACAGAAACGCGGAGACATTTCTTCAGCCAGAGAGTGGTGGGCCTGTGGAATTCATTGCCACGGAGTGCAGTGGAGGCCAGGAAGCTAAATGTCTTCAAGGCAGAGATTGATAAATTCTTGATGTCACAAGGAATTAAGGGCTACGGGGAGAATGCGGGTAAGTGGAGTTGAAATGCCCATCAACCATGATTAAATGGCGGAGTGGATTCGATGGGCCGAATGGCCTTACTTCCACTCCTATGTCTTATGGAGCTAAGATTGCAGGAAATCAGTAACTGCTGTCTTAACCAAATAAAGAAGAAACTTTCAGGATTGGTCACGTGCGTGGATAAGTCCAAATAAGGCATACACTTGGCAGAGAGTCCTGTGTATAAAGCAGCCTGAGAAAATCTTTAATTTTCAGCAGAACTTCAAAAAATCAGGAAATACCCTACACAGGAGGTGTGGTGAAGACATCCAAAAGAGTTGGCCAGCTGCCAACTCTCCCAGGTTTAGGGTTAGTTACAGAACCCAGAGTCGTGAAAGACAGTGATTGAGGTCTTTCTAGTAGTTAAAAGTGTGTATTATCCACTTAAATACATAATAAATTAATTGAGTTTTATAGAGCTTTAAGTGTCTCCACTATATCTTTATCTACGTATGTGCTGTTGTCCTTCAGAGATGGGCAACACTTGCATAGGAGCTACTTCCAATGGATAGTTTCTTTTCTCAATAACTCACAGCAACCTTTGAAACATATCTTGTCGAGGGTGGTGGTAGAGGATTGTTGTTCAGACTGGAGGCATGATTAGTAAATTCGCAGATGACACCAAAATTGGTGGTATAGTGGATAGTGAAGAAAGGTATCTAAGTGTACAACGGAATCTTGATCAACTCGGCAAGTGGGCTGAGGAATGGCAGATGGAGTTTCATTCAGGGCAGGACTTACACAGTTAATGGTAGGGCCCTGGGAGTGTTGTCAAACAGAGAGACCTATGGGCGCAGGTACATAGTTCCTTGAAAGTGGCATCACAGGTAGACTGGGTGGTGAAGAAAGCATTTGGCACACCTGCCTTCATCAGTCAGAGCATTGGGTATAGGAGTTGGACATCATGTTCCAGCTGTACAAGACAGTGGAAAGGCCACATTTGGAGTACTGTGTACAATTCTGGCCGCCCTGCTATAAGAAGGATGTTATTAAGCTGGAAAGGATGCAAACATTTTACAAGGATGTTACCAAAAGATTGGAATGTTTGAGTTATGAGGAGAGGCTGGATAGGCTGGGACTGGAGCATAGAAGGCTGAGGAGTGATTTTATAGAGGTTTATAAAAGGGTTTAGATAAGGTGAACAGCAAAGGTCTTTTCTCCGGGGTAAGAGAGTCCAAAACTAGAGGACATAAGTTTTAGGCTGAGAGGGGAAAGATTTAAAAGGGACATGAGGATCAACTTTTTCATGCAAAGGGTGGTGCATATATATAATGAGCTGCTCAAGGAAATGGTCAAGGTGGGTACAATTGCAACATTTAAAAAGATTTGGACAGGTACATGAATAGGAAAGGTTTAGAGGGATATGGGCCAAATGCAGGCAAATCAGACTAGTTTAGTTGAGGAAACCTGGTTGCATGGATGAGTTGGGTTGAAGGGATCTGTTTCTATGCTGTCTGACTCTATGCGTCGAAAATGGGAGCCAGCAAATTTTTAACATAACCTTCGGAGTTCAGACTAGGAAGTTCCTCTGAGTGAACATGGATTGTGTACAGTCATGCCTTATTTGGTTCGATCTGAATTTACCTCGTGCTGATTAATTTGGACAAGGTCAAGCAAGTCCAGTTAATATTATGAATTCTAAAGCTGTTCTTCAAGCAACAAGTTAAGAAATGTAAGTTCAGACTTAAGATATTAAACACAGGAAAATCACAATCTAAATTCAAAGCTGGGAATTAATTAGATCTGAATATTTGCCAAATTCTGATGGGTCAGAAGTTACTGAAATAAATAAAAGACATAAAGAATATCGAAAGGTCAAAGAGCTGACTTTTGTATATGTGTGTCTAAATCACTGTGATACTGTTTTTTTTGGTGCAGTTTGAACCTGACAGCGACATTTATTTCTTTTTCCACTTCTGCAAGTTCTCATCCCAATAGAACTACTGCGAAGACCTGATTTGGAGATGCCAGTGTTGGACTGGGGTGTACAAAGTTAAAAATCACACAACACCAGGTTATAGTCCAACAGGTTTATTTGGAAGCACTAGCTTTTGAACCGCTGCTCCTTCACCAGGTGGTTGATGAAGGATCAGCGCTTTGAAAGCTAGTGCTTCCAAATAAACCTGTTGGACTATAACCTGGTGTTGTATAATTTTTCACATTGTAAACACAGTAGTTGTGTTCTTGGGACATTTGTTCATTGTAACTTTTCTTTTATCTTATTTGCAAGGATAAAAGCCAAAAATTACAAAGACTGGAAATCTATAACAAAACAGAAAATTCTGTGGTTGAAAACCTACAGAAGGTCAGGCTGAATCTTTAATCAAAACAGATGGGTCAACATTTAGAATCCATATAGTCAGGTTCAGCACAAAATGTGAACCTCTGTTCTCTCAACAAACTCTGATTGTCATTCCAGCATTTTCTGATTTTCTTTAAATAATGATAATTGCTAATTTTCTATATGATTAAATATAGATGTGAGTCACAACAGTTCTTAATTTGTAAATGATTTTACCTGAGTTATATCCCAGGCTGCTGGGAGGTGAGGGAGGAAATGACCAAGGGCTCTGACCCAAATTTTTAATTCCTCCCTGACCATTGAAGAGGTGCCAGAGGACCGCTTTTCAAGAAAGGTGGTGGAAATAAACCAGGGAATTACAGACAAGTGAGCCTCACATCAATGGTAGGGAAACTACTGGAGAGGATTCTGAAGGACAGATTTAATCTCCACTTGAAGAGGCAAAGTTTGACCAGGGTGAGTGAGCATGGCTTCAGCAGAGGGGGATCATGCCTAACAAATTTAATTGGATTTTTTGAGGAGGTGTGTAGATGAGAGTAGGGCAGTTCATATGGGTTTCAGCAAAGCCTTTGACAAAGTCCCACGTGAGAGACTGATAAAGGAGGTCAAGCAAATGGAATTCAGTGTAACTTAGCAAGTTGGATCCAAAATTTGCTTAGTGGTAGGAGACAGAGTGTGGTGGTGGAAGGGTGCTTGTGTGACGAGAGGATGGTGTCCAGTGGTGTACCATATGGATCAGTTCTGGGTCCCTTATTGTTTGTAATTTATATCAATGATATAGATGAGAATCTGGGAGGGACAATAAGTAAATTTGTGGATGGTATGAAGATTGGCCTGAATGTTGACAGTGAGGAAAAAGGTTGTAGGTCACATAAGGATATAGATGGATTGGCCGGATCAGTGGCAGATGGAATTTAACCCTTTGGATGAAGTAACAAGACAAGGGAATACTCAATGATACAAGGAAGCTAAGAGGAACAGGAGGATCTTGGGATGCTTGTCCACAGATCTCTGAAGACGGAAGCACAGGTTAATACGGTATAGTTAAGAAGGCATTCAGGATAAGTGTCTTTATCTGTTGTGCAGGAGGATTATGTTGGAGCTGTAAAAAACTTTGGTTAGGCCACAGCTCTCAAGAACTGTGTGCAGTTCTGGTCACTTTGCTATAGAAAGAATGTGATTGCACTGGAGTGGATGCAGAGGAGATTCGCTAGCATGTTACCTGGGATGGAGCATTTTAGTTATGAAGAGGAGCTGGTTAAGCCCATGAATAAGAAATGTTTGGAGGGATATGGGCCAGGTCCAGACAGGGGGGACTAATTTAGTTTGGTATTATGGTCGGCATGGACTGGTTGGACCAAAAGATCTGTTTCCATGCTGTATGACTCTATAACTATCTATGACTCTATGAGGTAGAGCAATAGCAAAGGAGAAAATAAAGTAACTCTGGATCCACTACCCACTGTATGGCCTGCTTCATTTGTCCAAAGCTCTGGGAGTTCATAATTGTCCTGCTCAGTCTCATGAAGGTGTATAACAGAAACATGTAACCCTGAATAGACATCATCTTTGAATCAAGGGACACCTGCTACTGCCGAGAAGAGAATCATGATTTCGTGTATAGTTTCTCTAAATGCTATTGTTAACTTATTCCTTAATGTCAGTGGTATTTAAAAGAATTGTACATGTTAAATGTAACTGAGACAGATTGCTTTTTCGCAACCTCTCTGTTTCAGTACCTGCAGCTTGTGAATCTCTATAATTCCTTGTGGTGATAAATATGTAGAATGAGGTTGTTACCATCACAGCATGCTTCAGACTTCTCAGGTGTTTTGCAATGTCAGATCTGCTATTATAAATACTTTTGTGGTGCTCCCAGTACTGAGTATAGGACATGCTGAAAGCACCACAGGGATTGGGTTATCAGCAGCTGGTTTAAAGGGCCCATGACTGCTTTGATTGTGCCTATCCTTTGGAGATCATTCAGCAGGAAGGCTGGGAACAAGAGAGAAACGGCGTACGATAAGGAGAGAGAGCTACTTGTTGTAAGCTGAAGATTTAGCTCTAGGCATCTCTTGAAGCATCTTTTTGAAATGGTATGGAGTGACTGAAAAGATTTTCAGTTGCTCCATAATCATTATGGATCTTTTTCTATGTTAAATTAATCCTTGGATGTCAATGAACTTTCTGCACAGTTGACCCACAAGCTCATACTGGTCCAGGTACCTGTGCCCTCATTTTGGTCTGCGCTATGTGCACTAGATGCTACATTGGTGACTGTGCGAGGAGCTCTTCTACTTCAGTGTAATCTGTGTCTAACATCTGCATCAAGGAAGGCTTTCCCTTAAAATGGAAGGATACCATACCACTTTACATCTATCCAAGCTACCCTGTCCCAGGAAACAGCTGCCACATAACGCAGCTGTTGTGCCCATACATAATAAGCTGGTGACAACTGCAACATTTCCAAAGTCCAATATCTTTTGTGCATAAAGCAGACATCAGTTAGACCAGACCAACAACTTTCATTGCATTTCTTTTAGTTGTTAATCTTGTATTGATTTATCCATCAGAAGAAATAATCTACTGGCCCCTATCTATTCCTTTTATTACCTCTTTCAAATACCCTCTCAATTTTCTCACTTTGAGAGAATGAAGCCCTATTTTCTGCTTTAATAATCAAAAATGTGCCTTACTTGATTTCTGTTTGAAACATGCCTCATTAAAGGTCCTTGCTGTCAGTTACAAACGTTCTGAAAAACTGCCGGCAACCAAATTTTAAGTGGGTAATTCTCATTATCCAGGGGTTTACTGTGCAGCCTGTTTCATTTTCAGTTGTTGCTCCTGATTCCACAATGAGAAATTTCTCACTTACCTTAAATGCCTCTTCGTCTTTCCAAACAACCTGCTTTCACCAAATGCAAATTCCATGGTGTATTCCTCATTCAGGCTGGGGTTTAAGTACTGTTGAAGTCCTATTGATTCAAAGTGATCTTGATTTGCATTAACTTATAAGGCCCGCCAACCTCAGATGGGAGTCACAGCAATGTAACAGCAGTGAGCAGTTAAAATGATGACCAGAAAACATTTAGTGGTAGTGGGCAAGGTAAAAGGTTCCATTTTGAAGGACCCATTCAACGTTTTGCTGCTGTGTAGAGTGGGTTAAATTCAGTTCCTTAGTGTTTCTTCCACTAGTATCTTTTAAAGTGAATGACTTGGACTTTAATAAAAACTCACCCCTTAAGAAGACATTAAAGATAACAATTAAATGATCAAAGTGCTTTAATACTCGAACCAGACAGTTAGTGTCAAGCTGTTCACATTACAGTCACATGCTATGGTGGACAGATAAACACACTGCATTTGAACTTTTTGTATAATTGCACAACACAAATGAAACAATTTTGCATACCACAAAATAGTATCCAAATGAGATACTGAAACTTCATCATGTCCCAATAATTAAGTTTAATTCTTAATAAAAAACGCTTCTGAGTTTTCTCCTTTGATGTTCCTTTTGGTGGTTGCAATCTACTTGCTGGCATTAATGTTGTTAACAAGTACCAATTGGATTTATTATGAGAGCTACCTTTATCAAAAATGTCTTTTTATTTCTGATGGCGAGTAACAATGTACTATTCAAGTGGTTAACACAGATAATTGCATGAGGGATAATAGAGAAATGCTTCCTTCATATGGTGTATGGCCCGAGTAGAGGAAAGTGGGATTGTATAAGTAGTGGCAGATGTTTGGCAGTACAGACTTAATGGGGTCAGTTAGGGGAGGTGACGACCTAGTGGTATTATTGTTAGACTATTAATCCAAGAACTCAGGTAATGTTCTGGGGACCTGGATTCAAATCCTGCCATGGCAGATGGTGGAGTTTGAATTCCAGTTTTTAAAAAATCTGGATTGTCAGGAGAAACTGATCTGGTTCACTCATGTCTTTCAGTGAAAGGAAATCTGTCATCCTCACGAGTCGACATGTGACTCCAGACCCATAGCAATGCAGTTGACTCTCAACTGCTCTCTGAAATGGCCGAGCAAACGAACTAATTGCATCAATCATTATGAAGTCTCAAAAGAAATGATATCGACCTTGGCACCAGAAAAGACAATGGCAAAAACAGCCCTGTTAACCTCACAAAGTCCTCCTTACTAATACTTCCAGGATAGTGCCAAAATTGGGAAAGCTGTCTCACAGACTAGTAAAGCAACAGCGTGACAGTCATACCTTACAGACAATATCCCAGACACCACCGTCACCCTCCCGAGATACAGACTGACCCACCGGTAGGACAGATCCTGCAGAGGTAGTGGCAAAGTGGGATTACATTGGGAGGGAGTTGCCCTGGACATCCTCAACATTGACTGTTGACCCCATGAAGGCTCATGGCTTCAGGTTAAACATGGGCAAGGAATTCTCCTGCTGATTATCAGATACTGTGGTGGCATGGTGGCTCAGTGGTTAGCACTGCTGCCTCACAGTGCCAGTGACCCGGGTACAATTCCCACCTCGGGCAACTGTCTGTGTGGAGTTTGCACATTCTCCCCGTGTCTGCGTGGGTTTCCTCCGGGTGCTCCGGTTTCCTCCCACAGTCCAAAGATGTGCAGGTCAGGTAAATTGGCCATGCTAAATTGCCCATAGTGTTAGGTGCATTAGTCAGGGGTAAATATAAGGGGGTTGGTTTCTCTTCGGAGGGTCGGTGTGGACTTGTTGGGCCGAAGGGCCTGTTTCCACACTGTAGGGAATCTAAAATATCTACTGTCCTTCCTCAGCTGACAAATCGGTGCTCCTCCATGTGGAACAGCACTTTGAGGAAGCACTGAAGGTGGCAAGGGCACAGAATGTACCCTGGGTGGGGGATCTCAATGTCCACCACCAAGAGCGGCTCAGCAGCAGTATTACTGATCGAGCTGGTCAGGTCATAAAGGACATCGCTGCAACCCTGGGTCTGCGGCAGGTGGTGGGGGAACCAACAAGAGGGAAAAACATACTTGACCTCATCCTTACCAATCTGCCGGCTACAGTTGCATCTATCCATGTCAGTATTGGTAAGAGTGACCACCGCACAATCCTTGTGGAGACAAAGTCCCGCCTTCACATTGAGAATATCGTGCTGTGTGGCACTATCACTGTGCTTAGTGGGACAGCCTTCAAACAGAGCTAGCAACTCAAGACTGGGCATCCATGAGGCACTGTGGGCCACCACCAGCAGCAGAATTGTACTCCAGCACAATCTGGAACCTCATGGCCTGGTATATCCCCCACTCAACCATTACCATCAAGCCAGGGGATCAATTCTGGTTCAATGGAGACTGCAGGAGGGCATGCTAGGAGCATCACCCAGCATATTTAAAGATGAGGTGTCAACCTGATAAAGCCAGTAAACAGGACTCCTTGCAAGCCAAACAGTGCAAGCAGCAAGTGATAGACAGAGCTAAGCGATCCCACAACCAATGGATCAGATCGGTCCTGCCGCATCCAGTCATGAATGGTTGTGGACAATTAAACAACTCACTGGAGAAAGAGGAGGCTTCACAAATATCCCCATCCTCAATGATGGCAGAGCCCAGCACATCAAAGCAAAAGATAAGACTGAAGCATTCTCAGCAATCCTCAGTCAGAAATGCCGAGTGGATGATCCATCTCAGCCTTCACAAGTGGTCCCCTGCATTACAGATACCAGTCTTCAGCCAATTCAATTCACTTCACATGATATCAAGAAATTGTGGGAGACATTGCACACTGCAAAGGCTATGGGCCCTGACAACATTCCAACAATAGTACTAAAGACTTGTGCTCCAGAACTTGCTCATCCCCTAGCCAAGCTGTTCCAGTACAGTTACAACACTGGCATCTACCCGACAATGTGGAAAATTCCCCAGGTATGTCTTGTAAGTAAAAAGCAGGACAAATCCAACCCAACCAATTACCGCCTCATCAGTCTAATGTCAATCATCAGTAAAATGATGGAAGGTGTCACCAACAGTGCTACCAAGCTGCACCTGCTCAGTGACGCCCAGTTTGTGTTCTGCCAGGGCCACGCAGCTCCTGACCTCATTACAACCTTGGTTCAAACATGGATAAAAGAGCTGAATTCCAGAGGGGAGGTGAGAGTGACAGCCCTCAAAACCGAGGTAACATTTGGCCAAGTGCGGTATCAAGGAGTCCTAGTAAACTGGAATCAATGGGTATCGGGGCAAACTCACTGCTCATTAGAGTCATACCCGGCACATAGGAAGATGCTTGTGGATGTTGGAGGTCAGTCATCTCAGCTCCAGGACATCTCTGTAGGAGTTCCTCAGGGTAGTTTCCTTGATCCAACCATCTTCAGCTGCTTCATCAATGACCTTCCCTCCATCATAAGGTCAGAAGTGGGGATGTTTGCCAATGATTGCACAATGTTCAGCACCATTCGACACTTCTCAGATACTGAAGCAGTCCATGTCCAAATGCTACAAGATCTGGACAATATCCAGGCTTGGGCTGACAAGAGGCAAGTAACATTCACGCTGTACAAATGTACTACCCCCTCTATCAATTTTACTTTCTTTATTTATTTTCGCATATACCGAAGTACAGTGAAAAGTACACAGATCGTAGTAAGCAAGACGTACACATCATAGGGTGAAAAAACACTTCAACAGAGGCAAACAGGTTACAGTGCTCAAGGCATTACTTGAGGTTAGAGAGTCCATTCGTCAGTCTAATAGTGGCCGGGAAGAAGCTGTTCATGAACCATCTGGCGAGTGTGTTCAGGCTGCTGTATCTTCTGCCTAATGGAAGAGTTTGAAAGAGAGCATTACTGGGGTGGGATGGGTCTTCGATGATGTTGGCAGCCTTTTCATGGCAACAAGTAATGGGGTCTGGGCTGTGAATGCAACCTTCTGTAGTTTCTTCCAGTCCTGGGCAGAGTAGTTACCATACCAGGTCGTTATGCACCGGGAGAGTATGCTTTCAGTGGTACATCTGTAAAGGTTGGTGAGGGACCTTGTGGACATGCCAGATTTCCTGAGCCACCTGAGGAAGCAGAGGCATTGTTGTATCTTCTTGACCATCACATCTACGTGGGAAGTCCAGGACAGGTTTTTGTTTATCGTCACTCCAAGGAACTTGGCGCTCTCCCCCCTCTCGGCCTCAGTTCCGTTGATGTAGATGGGTGTGTGTTCTCCTCCTTTCTCTCTGAAGTCAATGATCAGTTCTTTAGTTTTGCTGATATCGAGAGACAAGTTGCTTTCATTGCACGATGTCACCAAACCCTCTATCTCTTTTCTGACTTGTTGTTGTTAGATATTCATCCTACCATGCTGGTGTCATCAGCAAACTGGAGATGGTGTTCATTCAGACTTTGGCAACACTGTCGTGGGTGTACAGGGAGTACAGTAGGGGGGCTGAGAATGCATCCTTGGGGAGGCTCCAGTGTTGAGTGTTATAGTGGAGGAGGTGCAGTTTTCTATCTTCACTGATTGCAAACTATGGGTCAGGAAGCTGAGAATCCAGTTACAGGGGGCAGAGCCGAGACCTAGGTCTCCGAGTTTTGAGATCAGTCTGGATGGGATCATGTTAAAGGCGGAGCTGTAGTCAATGAGCAGGAGTCTGATGTAGGTGACCTTGTTGTCTAGGTGTCCCAGGGATGAGCGCAGGGCTAGGGAAATGGCATCTGCTGTGGACCTGTTATGTTGATCCACAAATTGTAGAGGATCGAAGCAGGCTGGGAAACTAGAGCTGATGTGGGTCGTGACCAGGCTCTTGAAGCACTTCATGATTATGGTGGCAAAGCCATTGGGCAGTAGTCATGAAGGCACTTTGCATGTGCTTTCTTAGCTCCTGGGATGATGATGATGGTCTTTGGTGGGCACTTTGGCTTGTAGAGGGAGAGGTTGAAGATGTCAGTGACTACCTCCGCCAGTTGGTCCGTACAGGATCTAAGTGCACATCCGGGGACTCCATCTAGGCCAGTCACATTCCTTGAGTTGACTCCCAGGAAGACCGATCTGATGTCTGCAGTGGTGACTGTGGGCAAGGGGTATGTCGAGGCAGATAACACCACACCACTGGCCTTCTGCTTGAACCAAGCATTGAAAGCATCAGGGGGCAATGGGTCTTTGTCCGCTATCTTAACCTGATTCATTTTGTATCACGTTATCTTGTTTAGGCTTTGCCACAGGCAGCGGGTATCTGTGTGGTTGATTTGAGTCTCTGACTTGATCCAGTACTGCCTCTTGGCATTCCTGATGGCTTTGCAGAGGTCACACCTGGATCTCCTGTATAGGTCTGGGTCGTCTGACTTGAATGTTACACGTCTGGTCTTCAATAGGGAGTGGATTTTCTGGTTCATCGAAGATTTCCAGGATATATCAACATCCTGGGCGTTACCATTGACCAGAAACTCAACTGGACTTGAAACATAAACACAGTGACTACAAGAGCAGATCAGAAGCTAGGAATACTGAGGCAAGTAACTCATCTTCGGACTCCCCAAAGCCAAGTTAGGAGTGTAATGGAATACTCCCCACCTGCCTGGATGAGTGCAGCTCCAGAAACACTCAAGAAGCTTGATACTACCCAGGATAAAGCAGCCTGCACCATATCCACAAACATCCATTCCTCCAACACAAACACTCAGTAGCAGCGTATATACTATTTACAAGATGCACTGCAGAAATTCACTCAAGATCCTCAGACAGCATCTTCCAAACCCAGGGCCACTTCCATCTAGAAGGACGAGTGCAGCAGATACATGGGAACACCATCACCTTCAAGTTCCCCTCCAAGCCACTCACCATCCAGACTTGGAATAATATTGCCATTCCTTCACTGTTGCTGGATTATAATCCTGGAATTCTCTCCTGAATGTCATTGTGGATCAACCAACAGCAGGCAGACTGCAACGGTTCAAGAAGACAGCTCAGCACCACCCTCTCAAGGACAAATAGGGATGTGCAATAAATACTGGCGATGCCCACTTCCCTTGAATGAACGTAGGTACTGTACCGTATGATTTTATGACTCTATGATCCTTTTGAATTATGAGTGTTATACAGCAGGGGCGAACATTGGAAGGCTGCATCTGGCAGTGGAGAGCTGACTGTCGGATTTTGGGCCCAACAATGATGAGAGACAATACCATTCACAGGAGGGCTAAAACTACATTTGCAAGAGGGCACAGGAAAGAGGAACAAGAGGATTATGAGGTCTTAGTCTACAATTCACTGCAGCCATGAATGTCTTCACTTCTGGATCTCCAGGAATCTGCTGTGGATTTTATCTGTGTTTTCTAAGCTGCAGACTATTACACCACACAGGTCTCTGATACTTTCTTTACTGAACAGTAAATTAATTTCATAATCGACCAGACAAGACAAAGACAAGAGGGCATTGGGTTTCATCAGCATTCCTGAGCTCCCCAAGCTGCAGAACATTATTTATTGCATCCATGTGGCTGCCAAGACACCCAATAACTGCCTATTCAGACTTATTAAGAGGAAGGGCTTCTACTCCCTCAATGTTCAACTAGCCTGCAACCACAACAAGAGCTTCCTCAAAGTGTGCAATTGCTTTTCTGGCAGCTGCCATGACTCTTTCATTTTTCAGCAATCCAGACTATCATAGATCTGCATTCCAACTCCCAAGGTGTGTCGATGGATATTAGTGAACAAGGGATATTTCTTGAAGAGGTGCCTATTCAGCTACCTATAGGAGTCTTGGACAAAGGTACATGGGCAACACAGGAATGCCACCTGCTCAATAGGACTGCCATTGAACAAGCTTGTTAATATACAGTTCCAATGCCTGAATTAGTCAGGTGGTGTCCTCCAATATCTCCCTGTAAGGGCTTTGGTCATATCTGCCGTGCTCTCCATAACATGGTTATCCGGAAAGCTGTGGATTTTGAAGACAAAGAGGCCCTGAAAGAATGCAGCTCTCTTGGGGAGGAGCAGAAGATGAGAGGAAGAGGAATTAAAGCTGGAGAGAGATGACAATGAACCTGCTGCATCATGAGATGGTCGCCTCCAACTACCCTTCAGGAAGAGGATGCAACTCTCCCCCTCACAGGCTCCAGCATGAGATTCATGTCAGCATCAATGAAATGAAGGATAGCCCTGCTTCTGTGTCAAGCTTTTGCCTCCCACGACATTTCACTTCCTTCTACTGGGGAAGGATTTGGCATAAACTGCAGCTTTTTTTTCTTTGGTCTACCAGCATCCTCAGTGATGGCTGCCATGGGATGTCTAAATGAGTCCAGTGTTTCTGCTGATCCACCTCTGTTCCCATTTCTAATAGCTCTAAGTGGCCAAGAAATTCCCCTCCACACCAATTAAGGGCTTCCCCATGTGAAAACCTGAGCCGTATCAATTTCCTACTACCACAACCAGGTGTATGACCTGACAATAAGCCTGGCTGCTGTTTCTCTTCTCCAAGTTAAAAATTCGCCCCTTTAATTTTCCATTTGTTTATCAAATATCTGCACCTGCCAAGACTTTTATAGATGCGGGTTAGGGTTGCCTATGAGCTTTGCAGAAGATCAAATCTGTGTTTAAAGGATTGTACTTATTTTATGTTGTAATCGTGATGGTATGACATCTTAAACTGTTAACATAGACATTGTTCAGATTTAAGCTTTATCTAGATGTCTGAGAAAAGCAAGCCTTTACATATTCAAAAATTTCAGCTCTCTCAAATACCCTTGGCCCTGAGGGTTTTGGATAATTGAAGGTCCACTGTACTGCAGAGCCAGTTTAATTGTAAGACACATTGTAATCACAGTTCTGACACTATTGGGAAACAAACCCATGTCTCAGTGAGTTTGACAGCCTGTAGGCTGATCAGCTGACTGCCTGTCAAGCACCTGTCTAAGCCCTTTAGATAAATCACAGATGGAAATGCCACACGTCGACTCTGCACACTCGGATTGCTGAATATTCAGCTGCATATCATCTGAGATTTAACCCTCCAAGGACCCACAGTAACATTTCTCAACCCATCACAGGGTGTAGTTAGATGAGCAATTTTCAGCTCATCAGAGAATATTGACGAATGTCCAATATCTTCTATTGCACACATTGCTTTGCAAAATGAATGAAAATCAATTCTGTATAAGAACCTTTCTAGAAGCCTCTTGCATTCTTAACATTTAAACTGACTCCACTTACCTTCTAAGTGCATTAACTGTTTAATCCATAAGGACATTTAAAAATATGAAACTCTTAGTCACTTGCAATACATCCCAACAACCAAGTCAATTTTCAATCACTTCCAGCGTATCAATGATTCAATGAACTAAGTCCATCCCCATTCCCTCACAATCCAGTAGACCAAATCTATACCTATTCTGTCAAATTGTAAAAATTTCCACTGGACCAAATCTATCTTCATTACCTCAATTCATAGATTATTCTAATGCATCATATTCATCTTCATTCAATCTCAATTCAAGAATTTAAGTGGTTTTTGGATTTTGCTATTGGAGCCTGAAATGATGCGATAAAACTCTTCTTTCTCTGTTGGCTGTAATGATTCTGGTTGAAATTGTTTTTGGTAGTCTGAACACATTTCTGAACAGCAATGAGCCCAATCCATAAGACTACTCTTATTTTCTGGTGTAAATTGTAACAAAATTGACAATTTTATCTTGAGACCCACTGGCTGCAGGGGTGGGGATAGATGTGGGTTATAGAACGGTTACAGCATAGACGCCATTCAGCCCACTGTTTCATTGACAGCTCTCTTTAAGAGTAACTCAGCGAGGCTCACTCCCCTGTCCTTTTCCTGTTGCCATGTAGGTATTTTCTCTTGAGATAATTATCCAAATATCCAATTCAAAGCAGATCATCACCATTATCTCAAGGGCAATTGGCAATGGGCCTGGCTAGTGATACCCACATCCCATGACTGAATTTTTAAAAAAATCTCTTTTAAAAGCCAGGATTGGATCTGCCACCACCACACTGGTAGTGTATTCCAGATCCTAACCAATTAAACCTCCTCTCCACCTTCTCTAATGTGGACAGCCCAACGTCACCAAAAATCTACATAACTGAATGTTCTCATCTCCAAAACTCTTCCTGAAATGTAGTGTTCAGAATTAGGCACAGTGCTCCAGGTGAGGCTGAACCAGTGTTTTATGAAAGTTCACCGTAACTTGCTTCATTTTGTACTCCATAGCTCTGTGTATAAAATTCAAGATCCCAAATGCCTTACACATGCTTTTTTTCAAACCTGCCCTGTTTTCAGTGATTTATTTGCATATACCCCAAGTCCCTCTGCTTCTGCACCTCCTTGAGAATTGTATTCTTTATTTGGTAATGCCTTTCCTCATTCTTCCTGTCAAAATGTATCACTTCACACTTCTTTGCATTAAATTGAATTTGCTAATACCATCAGGTTGTCGTAGTCCTCTTGAAATTTATCACCTTCCTCCTCACAGTTCACACTCTTCTTTCAGGTTTTGTGTCATCTGCATGTTTTTAACTCTGTGCACCAAATCTTGTTCATTAACACAGCCCAAGAAAGGCAGTAGTCCTAATACCCTGGGGAATCCATTATATATCCTCCTCCTGTGCAAAAAACAACTGCTTATTACTCTGTATTGTCTGTTGCTGAGCCAAATTCATATCTAAGCTGCCACAATCAATTTTATCATAGGGGCTTCAACTCCTTGCTGACAGACAAGTTTATGTGGCACTTTATCAAATGCTTTTGGGAGTCCATGTCCAAGTCCATCAACCCTCTGTGTTATTTAATCAAAAGAAAATTCAATAAAATTAATTCAAAATGATTGGCCCTTACAAATCCCTTAATTAATCTACATTTATCCAAATGACTGTTAGTTTTGTCTTGGATTGTTGTTTCTAACAGCTTTCCCACACTGAGGTTAAACTGGTTGTAATTTCTCAGTTTATACTTTCACCTTTATTGAACAAGGGTGTAACATTTACAATGCTTCAAAAGTCCTTCACCAAACCTGTATTTAAGGAGGATTGGAAGATAATGACCAACACCTCTGCAATTTCCACTCTCATTTCCTTCGGTATCATTGGATACAAATGATTTGATTCTAGTGACTTATCAACTTCAAGTACAGTTAACCTTTCTAAAGCCTCCTGTTTATCAATTTTTCATCATCCAGTCTCAACTACTTCCACTTTTATTTAAATGTTGGCAGCATCTTCTTCCTTGGTAAAAACAGATGTAAAATTACTTATTTAGTACATCAGTCATCCTATCTACCACCATGCATCAATCCCCTTTTCGGCCTTTAATCAGTCCTACTTCTCATTTTGAGGAGAGACTTTTTTTAGTTGCTCACAGGATGAGGTCATCGGTGACTAGGCCAGCAATTATTGCTGTCCTTTTGCATTGCCTTTTATGTTGTCTCCCAGTCTCCTCTCATATTCCCTGTTTGTTGCTCTTATTTCCATTATCAGTTCTCTTCTGAACTTTCCATATTCAGCCTTTTTCTCACTTGTATTAACTACCTAACATTTGTCATATGCACCCATTGCTGCCTCATCTTACTCTCTACCTCTTATTATTCAGGGAGGTCTGGATTTGTTACGTTTGTCCTTGTGGAAATGCACCTTGACTGTCCCCAGATTACAGTATATCTTCTTTAAAGGCAGCCCATTATACAGTTACAGCTTTGCATGTTGTCACTATTATCCACTTGCTGAAGTTGGATTATGGTGTGCTATCTGAGCAGGTTACACTTGCCTTTGCTCCACCTCACTTGGCATTGATTCATATTTAAAATAGAAAACATGTTTCAATTTGAGCACTGACATCACTTATTTTGATAGAAGTATAAAAATTGATTATCATGTTGTTTGTTCCTTTCACCTATTCTGTGAAATATAAAATTAAATTCCCTACAGTGTGGAAACAAGTCCACACCGACCAGTAACCCACCCAGACCCATTTCCCTCTGACTAATGCACCTAACACTATGGGCAATTTAGCATCCCACAGTCCTGCACATCTTTGTGACTGTGGGAGGAAACCCACACAGATATGGGGAGAATGTGCAAACTCCACACAGACAGTCGCTGAAGGCTGGAATCGAACCTGTGTCCTTAGCACTGTAAGGCAGCAGTGCTAACCACTGAGCCACCATGCCATGGACAGTCTTTTGCTAAAACTAGTATAAAACATGTTTCATTTACAAGGATCTCTCTATGATTGGAGCATCAATCAAAAATACTCCCACAATGGAAACATAAATAACATCAGCTGCCTTGAAGAGCCATCTTAGAGGGATTCCAAAATCATTGAGTGACCACTATTATCTAATGATACAGATCATTAGGCATTGTGAGGTAATATGGTAGACATTGAATAGAATTGAATCATTTATTGTCACATGTATTCAATATAAAATACAGTGAAAAGTTTAGACTGTCACCAGCCATTAGTGCTGTTCACATTGTCTGAAAATAAAATTAAAAATTAAGAAAGATAATTTAAAGAGAGTCCAACCTTTCCTTCTCTGCTGCCAGAGTCCTATTCTGGGCTTCACCAGGCCATGCTATGCCGCCACTAGTCCTGCTCTGGGCTTCATAGGCTGATCAACTCTGTAACCACGCTGCCTCTGACAACACCGTTGCTCCAGACCCCATCAAAGCCACCTTCCGGTTGAAAAAGCTCTCTTCATAAGTTAAATATAAGCAAAAGCTAGAATAAAAATTGACAAAAGAGAAAGAGGACAAGAAAAAACAGCTGAAGAGGACAAGCCCAGGCACAGGAGCCTGGATGCTGCCTACTCTGCTGCCGCCATCTTGTATAGCAACAATCAAATGCAGATTCATTAAGATTAGTTATAGACATAGGCAAAGGACAGAAGAACATAAGATTTAGGTGCAGGAGTAGACAATTCGGTCCTTCGAGCCTGCCATTCAATACGATCATGGCTGATCTCATCTCATCTGGAATAGAATGGCTGTGCTGCTGAGAAGAGAAAGCTATTTAGTGAACTATATTCACTTAGAGTGACACATTAATGTTCATCCCAGACCAGAGGTGTTGGGATAAAACCCCAAAGAGATTACTTAAAACTGAGTACATTAACACTCAGGTATATGATAGCTTCAGGAAGAAGCTATCTGCAGTTCCAGTCTAACAGTTGAAAAGTCACAAGTGACTTAAACCAACTAAAGTGTTGGATGCAGGGATGCTGATGTGAGTATTTTACAAATGGTGTTTTGGGTATTGTACCAGAGGTGTGTTTGGGGATTATACAAAAGCTGTTTTATTTCTTTTCAATTTATAATGGAATGTTTTGGGATTAATGGGATTATACTTTCACTGTGTGTTTAAAAATCTTTGAATTTGTATTATATGTAGATGGATTGCCTTATTCTATTTCATCTATTTCTCTTTTGTTAATAAACTTCTGTTTTATCATTAAAGCAAAATCTGCAGCATTGCATGCTTTTGTTTCAGTGAAAGACCACTACATTAAAAAACCAAAACAAATCAAAATATGATTTATCAAGCCAGGTTCCTGTCTGGGATCTGACTTGTTTAGTAATAACATCAGTTAGAATCATAACAAAGTGTTACACAGCACATTGAGGGAAAGCATGACAGCAAACAGATTAAACACGTTCACCACTAAGCACTGTCATTTCTTCACAATTCTTTCAAAAATCTGTTCACCTCTCTGTCTTAATTCCTATTTCCAATTGATACAAACTTTGGAAGCACATCTGCTTTGAATGTTCAAAACACTAAAATAGGTTGTTCTTCGAACTGCATAAGCTGGAGTTCAGATCTGTTGGCTGCAGACAACGGCTGTATTATACATTTTGAGGAAAGCATCACAATGGAAGTGAATGTAAATCCATGGAAAAACGTGTTAAACTCCCAACAGGAAACTTAATTCCTTTCACTATGTCATGATTGTAACAACGTTAGCAGATGGACCTCATAGAATATGCCCTCCCTGATTGGGGCTGTTAACCTGGTCCAATCGGGGAGCCCTGGCTTGCAGTTATAAACAGGAGTGTCAGAGGTTCTGTTCACTCTGAGAGCTGGCTCTGGGGGAGCTGGGCCATTGTCGAGTACTTTGTCAGTGCAAATAAAGCGTGAATTGGTGATGGGATATCGACCTCTGTGGAGTTATTTCTAAAACAAAACAGAAACTGCTGGTGAAGCTCAGTAGGTCTGGCAGCATCTGTGGGAAGAGTGCAGAATTAATGTTTTGAGTCCAGTTTTGACTTTATCTGATCTACCACTCAACTTTGCACAATCATATGTCTTTGCCTTATGTTTATTTTTCTCCCTAACTTATTTAGTCAACCATCGATGGTGGGTCCCTTTGGATTTTTTCTTTATAGTAGAAATTAATTACTCTAGGTATGCTGGGATATTTCTTTAAATATTTGCCACTGCTTCTAATCTTATTTATCTCCTGACCTGATAATTCAGTTCCCTTCAGCTCATTCAGATTTCATGCTCACTTTGCAACTTACAATGAATGTTCATCAAAGCACCTCTTTCCCCATGCACCGAATTCTCACTTTGACCCTGGGAGTATCACCTGATGGACCACTGCCCATACATGATCGACTGGTATTTAAGGTGGTTTCTGTTCCCTCATTACCACATTGTCTTTTAAATAATAGCACTCAGGTATTAGTTCTGACTAAGTTTCTCAGTAGGTGGCTTGGTATCCCTCTCTCAATTCAGAATCCATTTGTTGCATATCTATGAAAGAAAATGGGCCAAATATGACAGGCTCATTCACTTTTTGTTTAAAGTTTTGACAGTTGTGCCAGGTAACTGAATTTTCAAATCATCCCCTTTTTTCCACAACTCTTCCTCTTTCTGACTAATTCTATAAGCCTGAGATCTCGTCGCAACAGAGTCAGGAAATGATCCAGTGTTGTTTTACTTCTACTGCTTGTTTCACACCAAGGCTGGTGAAAATACTTTTGGCAAAGGTAAATCAATTCCTTCTATAGAAATTTGTTACATGACACCAACTCCAAATACCTGAGTGCTATTAGGGCACTCTAATTCAACTTACATAATTAGAACCTATTTACAACTTTCATATCTACCTTCAATTAATATATTTTCTCCTTTGTTCATCCCTCTCAAGGACAAATTGTATCATGAGCCAGCATCAGCAACTGTGTTACTCCAGTAACCAGTTGTCTTTATTTATCTTTATTGATTGTCTCCTTGATTAAACAAAAACATAAGGCAATACTTCTCCCTTTGTAATAAAATGTTTAAAACCTCTGTTGACCTGATTTTCTTTATCAATAATCAAAGAAGAGTTTTTCTGACTGATGCCTCTCCCTCCCTAGTGTGTTCTGAGGGAATCTCATTCCACCTGTACCACTACTAAAGTTTTAATACCAATTTCCTTTCGAGATGCACTCTTTTCTGAGGTTGGAGATGCCGGTTGGACTGGGGTGTACAAAGTTAAAAATCACACAACACCAGGTTATAGTCCAACGTTTTATTTAAAGTTTTGTCAGTTGTGCCTGGTAACTGAAGTTTCAAATCATCCCCCTTTTTTCTCTAAATTTTTCTCCAACTTAATTAAGCGAAAACACTGATCCCGCAGCATCACTTATTCTCTTGCAAATTCTTCAAGTATTTCTTTCTTAACATCCTAAATTGTAATTGATAACCTTCAGAAACAAGCTGATAAGCATTGAGTACTGTACTTTTAACAACTTCATAGGCTGCAGATTCTTCTTCGAACAAACTGGTGTTCACATTCAAAGCTGTATTTAGCAAGACATTCTGTAGTCTTAACACATCTTTTGGCCTTTTCATCTTTACAGCAATCTTTTCAACTGAGGTTAAAAGTTCTTCAACTCAATCTGTGTAAATTGAGGCACTAAATGGAGATCTTTGGGCCAATCAAATTCTTCACTGGAATCGGAATCATCCTCTGAGCTATTACCTCTTCTTTCTTCTTTTAATCCTTTCTCTAGTAAAGTTTTATTGTCTCTGAGTTAGCTCTGTTTTTGGAATTCACTCTTTGATAATTCCATATCCCTTTCTTTTTCATCGTCCTCACTTTTCAATTCATGCTTTCTTATTTCCAGTTCCAATTTCTTTTCTTTTTTCCTTCCTTTCACTGGTTTTCATCCCTACTGTCTCCATTTCTATTCTTTTCTTCTTCTAATCCAAGTTTTCTTTTCATTTCTAACTGTATCTTAGTTAATTCTGATGGTGACATATATCAATTTCAGATTTTCCTTCTTTAACCTTACTTTAAGCATCCCACTCTTTCTAGATCCTGCTTTTATTTCTTCCCTCAATTTATTTGTGAACACTCTCAGTGTAGCCCTCGGCAATAATTTCAAAATATTTTGCACTCCCAGAAAAGTCTTAGCAGCAGTCAAAGCCACTTTGAGATTCCAACCCATGTAGTATACTTCTCCGCAACTCCTTTCTCACTGCCCAGTGTGTCCACGTACACGTTTATAAAAATTTGATCCCTCTTAAATTCAATAAATTTCTATCCTGGGTGAGGGTAACTGAGAAGTTTTGTTCTGAAGAAGGGTCACTGGACCTAAAATGCTAATTCTGTTTTCTCTCCACAGATGCTGCCAGACCTGATGAGGTTTTCCAGAAACTTCTGGATTTATTTCTGATGTCTAACATCCAGAGTTCTTTGGTTTTTTTTTTAGTGAATGAGCAGAAAATGTACTTTAAACAGGTATTAGTGTTTTGATTGTGTGAGTAAGCTTTTCAAAATAAATGGGAACATGCCAGTCTTGAAACAGTGCCAATTAGAAATAGAAGTGGGATTCGAGTTTTTGAAAAGATTTGTAGCTCGGGTAGTGGATGAGGTCGTTGATTCATTCGCCAAGCTGGTATGTTTTTCTGCAGATGTTTCATCGCCTCGCTAGGTGACATCATCAGTGCATCTTCGATGAAGAGTTGGTGTTCTGTCCTACCTGGTATTTATGTGTCCCTGTTTTTAGTATTTCTGGTCCTGAGTAGTTTGAATATGGACATATCTGAAATGATTACTCGACTACCCAGACCCCGAGGAATTTTGGCCCACAGACTAGTGAACACTTTTCACCAGCTCCCCACAAAGGTTAAAGACCTGACACCTGCACATGCAGTCACAGGTAGACAGGGCAGTGAAGAAGGCTTTTGGCACACTGGCCTTCATCAGTCAGAGCATTGAGTGTAGAAATTGGGAAGTTATGCTGCAGTTATACAAGGTGTTGGTGAGGCCTCATTTGGAGTATTCTGTTCACTTTTGGTAGCCTTGTTGTAGGAAAAATGTTATTAGACTAGAAAGAGTGCAGAAGAAATTTACAAGGATGTTGCCTGGACTCAATGGTCTGAGTTATAGGGAGAGATTGGACAAGCTAGGACATTTTTCTTTAGAATGTAGGAGACTGAGGGGGGGACCTTATAGAGGTGTACATGATCATGATAGGCATGGATAGGGCGAATACACTCGTATTTTTTCCAGTGTTGGGCAATTGAGATCTGGAGGCATCAGTTTAAGATTAGAGGGGAAAGAATAAAAGGGAACTTGAGGGGCAAAGTTTTTACACAGAGGGTGGTATGCATATGGAATGAGTTGCCAGCGGAAGTGGTTAAAGTGGGTACATTAACAACATTTAAAAAGCATTTGGATAAATACTTGGATTGGAAAGGATTAGAAAGATATGGGCCAAGTGCAGGGAAATGGGGTTAGTGTGGATGGACATTTTGGTCACATGGACCAGATTGGGTCAAAGGGCCTGTCTTCGTGTCCTTGTTGTAAGACTCTACGACTCTATGGGATGAACATGATCTACAAGATACCCTGTAAGGACTGTGAAAAACACCTCGTAGGACAAACAGGAAGAAAACTGATTATATGAGTGCATGAGCATCAGCTCGCCACTGCCAGACATGACCAGCACTTTCTCATTTCCAACCACACAGACAATGAAGGGCACAAATTCAACTGGGACAATGTAAGTATCCCAGCACAGGCAAAACTGAGATATGTGAGAAAATTCCTTCAAGCCTGGCACTCCAATCAGAACTCAATCAATAAACACATTGAACTGGACCCAATATACAAACCATTCAGACACTAAACTGGAAGCACTAAAAAAAAAGAGACACATAAATACCAGGTGGGACAGACCACCAACAGTTTATCGAAGACCCACTGACAATGTCACCTAGTGAGGCGACGAGGCGTCTGCAAAAAATCACGCACCGGCTCGGCGAACAAATCTACGACCCCATAGAAATTAGATGAAACAAGTCAAACTATCTAAATATAGCATGGTTTAAATGATTTCAACTACACACCAAAACAAAATCCCATCTACTTCCCAACATCATCACTTTACAGTTGCTGAAATACCTGAGACGCTCCCTTCCCTTTCAAATATTTCGGCTTTTCCCTCATTTCTTGTCCTGTGAAAGGTGAAGCATTTTCCTTGATCCTTACATAACTGAGATCTTAAATTTTCTCATCTTTAAATAACCACTGCACTTTCTAACCAAACACTCTTGGTCTGGAAGTTCCACAAACTGAACTCTTTCATTGAGGTACCTTATTTCCTTACTTGTTCTGAACAATCTCCTATTTTTAGGATTTCTACCACCATCTGACTCCAGCCAGATCTTCTTCAAATTGCCGATATGCTTTCCAATCTCTGGGTTTTTTTAAAGGTAAAATCAATCCTTGATTATTCTAAATTCAAAAGTGGCATGATGGCATAGTGGTTGGTACTGCTACCTCACAGTTGCCAGGAACCTGGTTTGATTCCAGCCTTGGGTGACTGTCTGTGTGGAGTCTGCATGTTCTCCCCATGTCTGAGTGGGTTTCTGCCGGGCACTCCGGTTTCCTCCCAGAGTCCAAAGACGTGCAGGTTTGATGGATGGGCCATTCTAAATTGCCCATAGTGTTCAGGGATGTGCAAGCTAGGCTATGATTATCCATGGTGGGTGTGAGCTGGATCTGGATGGGATGCTCTTTCGTAGGTTGGTGTGGACTTGCTGGGCTGAATGGCAATTATATGCACTGCAGGGATTCTATAATTGAAAACCAAGCTAACATCTTTCAATGTTTTCTCTCTTTTGCCATAAATCCCCCACAATACAAAAAAAACTCCCATTTACACTCCTTTTACAGGAGACCTTCAGTCGGCTGCTCTCTGATACATGTTAATTTTAAATCATAGTTCATAAAAGACTTGAGTGGTTAATTATTAAACCCTTCACAAAAAATATACCAATACCCATTAGATTACTTACAGTGTGGAACAACAAGTCCACACCGACCCTCCAAAGAGCAACCCACCCAGACCCATTCCCCTACACCTAACACGACAGGCAATTTAGCACAGCCACTTCACCTAACCTGCACACCTTTTAGACTGTGGGAGGAAACCAGAGCACCTGGAGGAAACCCATGCAGACACGGGGAGAATGTACAAACTCCACACGGACAGTTGCCCGAGGTGGGTATTGAACCCGAGTCTCTGGTGCTGTGAGGCAGCAGTGCTAACCACTGTGCCACCATGCCGCCCCAATTTTTAGAGTTTGAAGTCCAAATTCTAAAAAAAAATTATCTTCATATATATAAATCACACCCCTTGCATGACTTTCAGAAGTTTTGATCATGTCTGTTTGCTTAGTCAAACTCATGTATTGGAGGGAAATTATATTATTGCTAGGGTGAACCAAAAAGGGTGATCTAATTTATCATTCCATTTCCTATTGAGTCACCTGACAGAAGTGTCATGATCCTGCTCCTTTAACATGGTTATTCTGTCCTTGGTTTTTGTTTCAGAGGGGCTGTAAAGGCAGAGGTTCCAATATGTCTGGGTTTATCTACTTGAAGAAATTTTTAAATCTTTCTTTTAAAATACTTGTGCAACGGAAGGGGAATGGCCAGTTCCCCCAGTTCAAGGTTTGGTTTGGTTTGGTTTTAGCACGCTGTTTTGTTTTCAACTGCTGGTCAAATTTTAGCTGGGGACCCAGAGAAACAGCTCCGTGCTGATCCTCTCTCTCTATGACATCTCTCCTGTAGGAACCTGTGTTTGATTTTACTTTTCTTGCTAAGGGGATGTTTATGGGAATGTTGCAAGTATTTGGAACAGCATCATTAAGTTGTGATTGAGTTTTCAGATAAGTTATGATTAGATTAGATTAGATTACGTTACGTTACAGTGTGGAAACAGGCCCTTCGGCCCAACAAGTCCACACCGACCCACCGAAGCGCAACCCACACATACCCCTACATTTACCCCTTACCTAACACTATGGGCAATTTAGCATGGCCAATTCACCTGACCTGCACAATTTTGGACTGTGGGAGGAAACCGGAGCACCTGGAGGAAACCCACGCACACACAGGGAGAATGTGCAAACTCCACACAGTCAGTCGCCTGAGGCGGGAATTGAACCTGGGTCTCTGGCGCTATGAGGCAGCAGTGCCAACCACTGTGCCACCGTGCCGCCCACGGTGTTATGTTATTCTATATTCTGTTTTTTGTTCATGTGTAAGTAAATTGTTTTGTTTAAAAATGGAGTGCTTGCACCAGCTGTATCACTCCTGGAACATACACTTTTCATCTGCTTAAAACAACTTGAAAAGTTAGGGTCTGGGCTGTCTTCTTGCAATGTTTTGAGGGAGTCTGGCCTGGTCCATAACAGATGTAGAAATTTACTTCTGGTGTTTTTGGCAAAGAAGACTGGTCTTCTAAGAGCAACGCAATAAGCATGATTTTTGCCTTTTAAAAGTAATCCTACCTGTGATGTGAGTAAGAGTCCTGGATTTTCTTTTGCCTTAACTAGTGATTATCATCCATGTCTTATACTCTCCATGGTTGTCGAGATTTGTCTTCATTAAAAACAGTTGTCTCATGAAAAACCTTAGAGAACAGCATCAGGATTATTTAGAGTTAACAAAGCTGCTGTCCACCAGTTAGCCTAGTATATATTGCTACCCAATAAAATAAAGCTTGCAACAACTTGCAATAGCCTGTTAGATATGTGTGCTTTAAATTGTATCATTTCAGTGCAAGAGGAAAATACAGATTTTGGGTGATAAACAACTGCCTGCTTGTGCTGTTTAAGGTAGTGTTAGCCCCATGCCTTGAGGCAAATCATATTCAATTTATCTAACCTACTCTTGTGAGCTGAATAAGTACATTCACAACACAGAGTTCTGACTCTAAGAATGAGAAGGAGTTGAGAAATATTCACGGTAATTTACAGGGAAAAAGAGCAATACGGTGAGGAATTATCACAAGACAGGAACAGCAAAAGCCATTCAGTTTATCTAATTCACCCTGTCCCACAGATGAGGATGGAAATGGCTGGGTTCTGCTGCTGCCATGGAATCTCATTTAACACAAGTGCAGCTTAGAGATAGGGCTGTTACAGTGAACATTAAACTATTTGCCCTATGTTCACAAATACTGAAGCTCCATACTATTAGTGGATTCCTTTCTGACAGGATCCACTCAGAGCATTTTATTTTCTCTCTAGTATTAAACCCATATTTTTATTTTTTTAAAATCATCTCAAGAATCTGCATGTCCATTATTTTTCCTGCTTCAGTTGAGTCACCATTCATTGTTAGTGGCGGCAATCTCACCTGTACGTTGAGAAATGTCTGAGCTACATACGTACAGTATCACTGTTGAAGCCTGCTACATTTATTATACCGTCTATCCAAAATCAATTTTCAACTACATCTGAGATCCTATGACCTTTCAGTTTAAGCATAGGCCTCTATACGAGAATCTTATCAAATATGTCCTGAGAAATAAAATTTACAGTCTTTGCTTTATCCACAAATTCAGTTGCATCCTCAAAGTATTCCAGTAAATTAATCTGGCACACCCTGTCTTTTATAAACACATGTTAAGCTGATTTTATTGCCTTTAATGCTTGCAAAGTGCTCTTTAATTGCTACTTTTATAATAGGTGCAAGTTTTGCCTGCATTATGGATACGAAGTAACAAGCTTTCAATCACCAGAATCAAGCTCCTGGCGTTTTAATTGAATCACTGCTTTGTTAACCTCTGTTATCACCCCATGCCGGCATTTCCTCCAAATGCCTGACAATTCTGCTTCTCCCAAGATTATTTTAGAAAGAACCGAACTGATTGGAAATAGCTTCCCTGAAATGCAGTCCTAAAATACAACAAATAAACTATTGTCTTTATACTGCTCAATAACCCATAAAAGCACATGCCCTGTTCAAAAGCATAAATCAGTGCTGGAAGAGATAGAATTCCACAACAAATTTATAAAGCTGTCATCCAACAATTTGATTCTATAAAGATGATCCAGAAAGATCCAGAGCCAAAGCTTAATAAGTCGAGAGGGTATAAAAGCAAACTGCAATTAGGTTCGATGCAGGCAAAAAGAACCATTTCACTTCTTCTCCAAGCTTGTTCTATCAAAGAAGTATAAAGGTAAAGCAAATGCCAAAAAATACAAAGAAATTATGTTTTAACTAGAGCAACAAGACTAAATATCAGTAAACTTCTATTTTTAAGAATGAAAAAGACAACTGCTTAGTAGTTTACAGAAGGAATTTATATTATAAAATGTGTTGATCTCACACAGCACATTATGCTTAATAGCATCACAGAGAATAGAGTTAAAGTTACAGGAGCTATAAACACAGTTGGGACAAAAGCAAGTTTTTGGGGTTTGCAACCTACCTTTAAAGTACCTGTTACTTTTCATTAAGCTTCCAATGGGCATTCCGCACCATGCATTTTTTGATTGATTCACTTACATTTTTGACTGGCATCAGTCTATGGGTCTGACTGAAAGCATAACTCTGGAAGATTTGGCATTCGCTTATGTAGCAATGCTGCTGGCATTGTAAGAAAAGAAAAGCCATTATTGTTTTGTACACAGAATAAAATGAGCAGGACATGGAGAGCAATTACTAATTTAATTCACAATACAATTTAACTTGTTTTATTTCTTGCTTGTTACAGAGGATATATGACATAGAACTAGGCTATTCAGCCCACTTAATCCATATCTGGGTTTATACTTCACTCAAACTTTCTCCGATTTATTTTCCCATATGAATCTACTAATTTAACTATCTATCTACTTCTTATGCTTTCTGGCTTCTCCTTAAATACACGTAGACTATTTACTTCAACCATGTCCTGTGATAGTTACACATTCTTGGTACTCTTTGGCTGAAGACATTTATTCTGAATTCTTGGATTTCTCAGTATTATTTTATAGCAGTAGCCTCCCCTCCAAAAATTAATAAGATTGGCGAAGCAAACATTTCCTGACTGAAATCTACATGCTGATTATTCAATAATATATTTCTAACTTCTGGACATTCTTCTATTCTGTCCTTTAGTAAGGATTCCATTAATTTTCCTACACTGATGTTAAACTGGTCTATAATTCCTTAGATATCTTCTTCACAGTAACTATGCTCCATGGAAGGGGACAATTTTACTGTCCCTCTACTCAATGTCAAGTGTGTATTGAGTAAAATGAAATTTGAATTTGATCTAAAAAGGGGCTGGACCCATCCATCTTTAAAGTTCAAGTTGTTACCTTGGCCCTAACAAACCCTTAGTGCAGGAATGCCCATAGAGGAAGCTTGTAACTAAGACTGTATCTCTATTTTATACCTGTCATAATATAAAGTAGCAACCTGCTTTGGGGCCTTTTGGTAGCTATCTAAAGATCACAATGATTCAACTTGCAGGGCATAGAAAAATATTTATTTATTTCATATTCATTCGTGGCATATAAATGTTGCTGGCTAGGCCAGCATTTCCTGCCCATCACTAGATGCCCTTTAGAAGGTGGTGCTGAACTTCTTCCTTGAATTGCTGGATCCACCCATAATACTATGAGGGGCAAAATTTCAGAATTTTGACTCCGTGACAGGAACAGCCATATTATTTCCACGTCAGGATGGTGAGTGGCTTGGAGGGGAACTTGTAAGTGGGGGTGCTCCCATGTCCTTCAAGATGTTCATCATAAAAGCTGCTGTCGAAGGCACCTTGGTAAATTTCTGCAATTCATCTTGTGTGGACTCTGAAGAGCTGGGAGAGTTGTAGCAGCATTCTGAGAAGGAAGGGAAGGACCCTGAGCAGTAGGAACATCACCTTCATCAGGAGAGAGCAGTGCAGTGTCAGGTATAACAAGCTAGAGAGGACTTAATTAATAGACAAAGTCTTTTCTCTGGAGTGGGGGAGTCCAGAACTAGAGAGCATAGGTTTAGGGTGAGAGGAGAAAGATATAAAAGGGACCTAAGAGGCAACGTTTCACACAGAGGGTGGTATGTGTATGGAATGAGCTGCCAGTGGAAGTGGTGGAGGCTGGTATGGTTGCAACATTTTAAGAGGCATTTGGATGGGTATATGAATAGGAAGGGTTTGGAGGGATATGGGCCAGGTGCTGGCAGGTGGGACTAGATTGGGTTGGGATATCTGTTGACATGGATGGGTTGGACCGAAGGGTCTGTTTCTGTGCTATATATCTCTATGACTATGACCTGCTTCCAATACATTTGTTGCTCAAAAGGCAAACTGTCTCTGTTTGTTCCATGAAGCAATTGCAGATGTTTTTTTCTTCTCGTTTGCTGTTGTTCAAAAAGTTAAAAGTTAATGTTTTGAACCATTTGAAGGTTTTCCAGTATGCCACATTGCTCCCACATTGCCCAGTCTTGTAAATCGTTTTTTCATTGTTCATTTGGGAGAGAGTAGCGCTCCCTTTAGACAGGGTTCTAACATGATATGGCCTAAGGATGAGTCACCAATGTGGCTTGATTCTTGTTACAATGACAGTCCGTCAGATGGGTGATGATGTGGAATAGTAATACATTTATGAGTGTGAGTTTGTGTTGCCAATGTGCCCACAGAAGCTGTTGTTTTTGTTCCACTCCCAATACCTGAACTGGGAAGGGCAGTTCCTGGTTGGTAGTGCTTGACCTCATGCATGGGGGTTCAAAAATGGTACTGGTGCCAGGTATTCTGGATGATGGAGTACTTCTACAGTTGGTGAGCATGATAGCACAAGTGGAATGCCAACCATAGAGGTATCAGACTATAAGACCATTAGACATAGGAGCAGAAATTATTGTGCATATACAACCAGGTAAGCAGTATAAAATTGCATGAGAAAACTTGCTGGAGCTCATGGAGAGAAACCCTCTGTGAAACTCCCCGAAATTGGCACCGCCAATTTTTGGTAAAATTCTGCTCATACGAGGCTACCTCTTCTATCTTTTTATCAGTAGAGTGAACTTTCCTTAAACTCATCTGAAGACATTTCCTCATTGACAGTGTTGATTGTTTCTCGATATCTCATCAGTAACAGAAGTAACAATCTAGCGAACAGTTACAATGTTTAAGAAATAATTATATATTCCAATCACAGGACTTTGATAGCTCACTTTAATGAACGCAGTTATAACTCATGCAACAGTACCTATTGGTAAACTGCGCAAGAGGAAAAGAAACAATTTACTTACCTTTTAAACTCTTTCCACCTCCAGTCCGTGATTCATGCCACCTCTTTTGGATGGCAAGGTGGTTCAGTGGTTAGCACTGCTGCCTCACAGTGCAAGGGGCCTGAGCTCAGTGATTAGTACTGCTACCTCACAGGGCCAGGGACCTGGTTCAATTCCAGCCTTGGGCTTCTCCAATGTCTGCATGGATTTCCTTTGGGTTCTCCGGTTTCCTTCCACAGTCCAAAGATGTGCAGGTTAGGTGAATTGGCCATGCTAAATTGCCCATTCCAGGGATGTGTAGGTTAAGTGCATTAGTCAGGGGTAAATTTAGAGTAAAAGGGAGGGGAATGGTTGTGGGTGTGTTGCTCTTTGGAGGGTCAGTGTGGATTTGTTGGGCCAAGTGGCCTGTTTCCACACTGCAGGGATGATACAGATGCTGTAAATCCAACTGCTGCAAAAGCCCAGCCATTCTCCTGGAGTCAGACTCTCAATGAGTCCATAATGCTGTCATGTCCTTCCTGAATAGACGAAGATGGGTACCAGAGACCACTCCCTCCCTTGCCTTTGTGTGAAATGGCTGAGGGCAGTCCTCTCTCTTCTTTAAAATCAGTCCTTAAAATATAACTATGACCAAGGTTTTGGTTGCCTATCTTAATACTTTTTCATATCTTACTCTGTCACATTTTATCTGATTATGCTTGTATGAAGTGCTTTAGGATGCTTTAACTGCATTAAAAGTGCTATAAAATTGCAAATTGTTGTTGTATTATAGTTAGGTTTCCTTCAAGTCTCACCCTCTCAGTTCAAATACTTTTTCTCATTGGGCTGAATCTTACATTAATTTTGGCTGAGTTCAAGTTGTGTTGAATTGTTTGGAAGGATTTCTGCCACAAGGCCCAGCAAGGTTGTACAATTAACCTGACTGAACTCACCTCATTAACTACCTATGCCACACCATGATATCTCTCACAACTAATTGTAGCCCCATCTTACCATGTGCCATTCCCAGAACAACTCAGCACTCATTGAATAACGTGGAATTGACTGGCATCCCTATGCTGGTGCCCGTCTTTAAAAGGCAGATGGACAAGCACTGTCAGCCCAGAGCTGTCTTGCATGGTTCCTGAGATTGCCCTGGACATGGCAGATATGGAGAAATTGGCACCTGCTTTGTTACCAGAGACCTAGAGGTCCTGCTGGACAGGGTGGTCCAGACATAGGACGTCTTATTCCCTCAGCTAAGGTGAATTCTGCCATGCCTTGCCAGCCTGGTGTAAAGTTGACACCCAGGTTAAAGCAGTCTCAGCTACATGGAAGAATACACAGCTCTGTAGGAGGAAGGTCAACGACCTTCTCTACTGTGTCAAAGTAAGTGCCACCATCTTCTCTCCAATACCTCACACTCCCTTTATCTCTGCTACTGTACCTACCTCGCACCAAGTCTCACTATTGCATGTAACATTTTCCCTCAGCCACTGTTTACTCCAAATCCCCTAAAACTACTAATTGTGTGTGCCCTTTGTGCTGCCTTCCCACCTGCATGAAAATTGACATCTACACCACCCACTTTCATCTCCCTTAATACTTGCTTCTCTCACATTCCCCCAAGGAAACCAAATCCCACCAGGGCAGAAAGACTCATGATATGTGGTAGGCTACCTGACATTCGGCTCCTCACCCCTTACCTGCATGGCAGACACACTATTTCCAAGCCCCTGGACTGACATTGAAGACTGTCCTTGACTTACTATGCTCGGATCCCTAAACAAAGGCTAGCCCACTTGAATTGACTGAGGCCTGCTGACAACCATGACAAGCTTACTTAGTTTGTGCCTGTGCTAAATGGCATTGCAATACCGAAGTAATTTGAACCTGGTATTTTAGAGTTCTTGAGAAGATTTGAGAGACTCTTGAGAGAGCCTGGTATCTCTAGCTGAGCAGCAAAATGCAAATAGGCAAGGTAGGGATACTGTAAATATCCAGGTAGGTTCAAAGTGAATGAGTGCTATGGGAGGAAGCAAAGAGCCTGGAGATGCAATCTGGTCCAGTCCATGAGCTGGGTGATTATTCTTCAGTGCAAAGTGTTCATGCGATAGCATTACAAAGATAGCCAATGCATGGTGTAACATTGAAGCATAGAAGCAATCCTATAAGTGGATTGGAGATGTCCCAGAAGGGTTCATAAAGGCTGGCACATATCATATGGCAAAGTCCATCGACTTGGGGTATATGTGGCTGGTCCCCATGGAGTGTTCCTGAAATTTTGGTGTCCTCCATCCTACATGGAACAAGCATGTGAGCTGAATTCACTAAGCACCAACTCGGACTTCAATATTCAGAATTCTCAATGTCTCGCTCATTTGGTGAGTTTGATAAGATAGAAAGCTGAATATTAACGAGGTGAGTTGGACCATCACCTGGGTGTTTTTCAAGCAATAATTCTCCTTAATTGGCAACTCTTCACTGTCTAGTGAGAAACTTGCTGCGCCCCTTGTGAAAAATATAAAAGATAGAGCAAGATATTCCTGATGTCAAAATCGGCCTGACCTGATCTCTAGTCCGATTCTGTCACAAACATTGCCATAGCCAATGCCACTCAGATCCTTATAAGATTCCACCCATTTTGTTTAGCTGTAAAGGATGGACTGCAAAGGAGAAAGTTGGATAAAACAATCACTTGCCACTTACAGAACATGCCCAATGTCGATCTATTCACTTAAACGTTATTTTAAAAATGCATTCTGTTTCCATTGTGCAGTCCTGCTGCTTAATTTGCTAGTGCACTGCACTCATGTGATCCATAACATGCAAACACAATAAGAGAAAAATTGGGGTTCTGTTCAACACTCTCAATAGCTATTCATATACTTTCCTCCTTTGTATTCCATCCTCTTTCCCAAAAGCCTTTTTGATCTTTTTTTGTGTTAACTTTTAATGATTTATGTATCAGTGCCCAAATCTGTTTGCTCCTCGTCATTGATAAAATATTTTTATTTGTCTTTCTTGGATCCAAAGTGGATTAGCACAAATAAAGATTTTCAGAGGACCAGAGTGAACAGTTGGGAAAACTTGCTGTCAGAGTCATAGAGACATACAACACAGAAACAGGCCCTTTGGTCCAACTCATTTCCCAAACTAAACTAGTCCCATTTGCCTGTGTTTAATCCAAATCTTTTTAAACCTCTCCTATTAATGCACCTGTCCAAATGTCTTTCAAATGTTGTAACTGTACCTGCATTTATCACTTCCTCTGGCAGTTCATTCCATACACAAACCACCCTCTGTGTGAAAACCTTATCCCTCAGGTCCCTTTTAAATCTTTCCCTTCTCACCTTAAAATTATGCCCTGTAGTTTTGAACTCTCCCCCCTTTGGGATAAAACCTTTGCTATTCACCCTATCTATGGCCCTCATGATTTCATAAAATCTGTAAGATCACTCATTAGCCTCCTACACTCCAGGGAAAAAGTCCCAGCCTAACCATTCTTTCCCTATAACTCAAACCCTCCAGTCTTGGCAACATCCTGGCATAGCTTTTCTGAACCTTCTCCAATTGAATAATATCCTTCCTATAACAGTGTGACCAGGACTATACACAGTATTCCAGAAGTGTCTCACCAATATCCTGTACAACCTCAACATGACATCCCAACCCCGATACACAAAAGGCAGAGGCTTAGGGTGATAAGTAGAATTGAGGTAGAAGATCAATCATGATCATATTCAATGCAGAGCAGGCTCAAAAGATTTACTATGTTCTACTCCTGCTGCCACTTGTATGCTTAATGTTAGTTCTCCCTGGAGGTTGGAATTTATAGCATAAGTCTACCTGACTCTTCTGATAGGAAGGAGGGAATGGCTGTCCGTTTCAACCTTCCCAATGGCCCAGGTTCTAAGGTATGATGTGGATTGTCATATGTGAATCTTGACCCTCAGCGGGAAAAATGAAGGGTACACAAGGGAGTGGGGGACAGGGGGTCATTGGATGGCATGTGAACTAAGTAAACAGTGGCATAGTTTTTCCTATTACTTAAAAATAAATATGAAGGGGTAATTTAGCAATACTGCAACTTTTAAAGAAGGGAATGTTTATTGGGGAATTGGGTTGCTGAATTCTAGCCTTGATTATAATCAGCCTTTATATTTGGCACAGTGTAACTGTTTAATTACTCTTCTGATTTCTAATGCTCTCTACAGCAAAGCATTAAAGGGATATTGGAGCCAACAGTGTGGTGATTCCCTTTGGAAGGAGCAACAGGAATAAAGGGTAGTGGGCTATTGGTAAGATTCCTGGTAGTGTAGATGAGGAGAGAGATTTCAGTATCCAGGTACATAGATCCCTGAAAGTTGCCACCCAGGTTGATAAGGTTGTTAAGAAGGCATACGGTGTGTTAGCTTTTATTGGTAGAGAGATTGAGTTTCGGAGCCATGAGGTCATGCTGCAGCTGTACAAAACTCTGGTATGGCCGCACTTGGAGTATTGCATACAGCTGTGGTCACTGCATTATAAGAAGGATGTGAAAGCTTTGGAAAGGGTTCAGAGGAGATTTACTAGGATGTGACCTGGTATGGAGGGAAAGTCTTATGAGGAAAGGCTGAGGGACCTAAGGCTGTTTTTGTTAAAGCGAACAAGGTTGAGAGGTGATTTAATTGAGACATATAAGATAACCAGAGGGTTAGATAGGGTGGACAGTGGACCTTTTTCCTCAGATGGTGATGGCTAGCGTGAGGGGACATAGCTTTAAATGGAGGGCTGATAGATATAGGACAGATGTCAGAGATATTTCTTTACTCAGAGTAGTAGGGGCATGGAACGCACTACCTGCAACAGTAGTAGACTCGCCAACTTCAAGGGCATTTAAATGGGCATTGGAGAGGCATATGGATGAAAATGGAATAGTGTAGTTAGATGGGCTTCAGATTGGTTTCACAGGGCAGCGCAACATCAAGGGCAGAAGGGCCTGTGCTGGGCTGTCATGTTCTATGTTCTATTAACACAATAGTTGCTTGCTGTTATAGCAACAAGTCTATTCAATGCAGCAGAGGAACAATTATTTTCTGTGCACAATCTGGTCAATGAACATGCAATAGTGCCAATTATTGCACAAATTACTGCTGCTTAATCATGACAGTTAGGTAAATGGTTTCCCAATTTATTTTTGTATGTTAATTTACAGCAAAAGTATAGGCTCATTGAGGCAGAAAGGCTGTGGGAGATGGAGCAGATCATATTGATTAACAATGACAAGGATTAGTGTATCATGTTTACAAGCAGCCTAATTACTGCCAGTGGCATCTCAGTAGAAAATGAAAGCCCCAAATACAACTCCAAATGACAGCAATGCTTCTGCAGAATTTACATGGAACAATGGGAAGCTTCTGTTGAAAACAGAAAAGTATTGACTATTTGTACAAATTCCCCCTGGAGATTCAAAAGAACTTGCATCAAAATTACAGGATTGTCAGAAACAGAAGAGATCTCTTTTCAGCAAATGCTAATCACCTTCTACTGTTTCGTTTCAGGGCACAGTTTGCAGAGGGCAGTGGGAGTGAATGGAGGGTGGTAAAAAGCAGTATCGACAGTGTCGTGCTGGAAAATCACAGCAGGTCAGGCAGCATCCAAGGAACAGGAGAATCTGTGTATGAATTTACCTTTTTGCCAAGGGGTATATTTATGTGATGTTACTATATTGGGACAGTTAATTAGTAATAGACACTGTATCTATTATTCAGTTAGGTTTCCCAATAGTTAAGTTATTCTAAATTCTTTTCTCTTTTGCTTGTATTTTAACTACGGTGTTTAAAGAAATTGTGTTTTGTTTGACATTGAGTAGTTTGACCAGTCGCATCACATCTGGAACATGCACTTTACATCTACCTTTAACATAAGAAAAAGTTAGGGTCTGGGCTACTTAAAATATTTTGAGGGGCTCTGGTCTGGTCCTTAACATGTTCATCTGGAAGGATGTCTTTGCTTCTCTCAGAAATGTTGTGTGTCAAGGTAAATAAATAAGTATCAATGGACATGGTGTACAAATGTAGTTACATTCTCAAATTATCTAAAACCACACTGCATGCTCTCTACTCGTATGTGTGTTTTCAGCACTCTGTGTTACGCTCTGAAATAATTTTCCTATAGTGAAAGTTTGACTAACTAATCTGTAATTACTAGGTTTGTGCATTTTAAAAATTATTTCAGGAGATGGATCAGCATTTATTGCCCATGACGAGATGCCCTTGAGAAGGTGGTAGTGCGCTGTCTTCTTAAACCGCTACAGTCTATTTGATTTGAATAGTCCCACAATGCTACTAGGGAGGGTGATCTAGGATTTTGACCCAATGACACTGAAGGAATGGTGATATTGTTCCAAGTCAGGATGGTGAGTGGCTTGGAGGACATGTTGCAGGTGATGGTGTTCCCATATATCAGCTGCCCTTATGTGTGTTTGGAAGGTTCTGCCCACAGAAGCCCAGTGAATTTCTGCAGTGCATCTTGTAGCTGGTACACGTTGTTGTTACTGACTATTTCTGGTCAAGGGGTTGAATGTTTGTCGATGTGATGCCAATCAAGCAGGTTGCTTTGTTCTGGATGGTCATAGAATCATAGAGATGTGCAGCACGGAAACAGACCCTTTGGTCCAACCCGTCCATGCCGAACAGATATCCCAACCCAATCTAGTCCCACCTGCCAGCACCCGGCCCAAATCCCTCCAAACCCTTCCTATTCATATACCCATCCCTCTTAAATGTTGCAATTGTACCAGCCTCCACCACTTCCTCTGGCAGCTCATTCCATGCACTCACCACCCTCTGCGTGAAAAAGTTACCCCGTAGGTCTCTTTTGTATCTTTCCCCTCTCACCCTAAACCTGTGCCCTCTAGTTCTGGACTCCAGGGAAAAGACTTTGCCTATTTACCCTATCTATGCCCCTCATAATTTTGTAAACCTCTATAAGGTCACCCCTCAGCCTCCGATGCACCAGGGAAAACAGCCCCAGCCTGTTCAGCCTCTCCCTACAGCACAAATCCTCCAACCATGGCAACATCCTTGTAAAATCTTTTCTGAACCCTTTCAAGTTTCACAACATCTTTCCGATAGGAAGGAGACCAGAATTGCAAGCAATATTCCAACAGTGGCCTAACCAATGTCCTGTACAACCACAACATGACCTCCCAACTCCTGTACTTAATACTCTGACCGATAAAGGAAAGCATATCAAACGCCTTCTTCACTATCCTATCTACCTGCGACTCCACTTTCAAGGTGCTATGAACCTGCACTCCAAGATCTCTTTGTTCAGCAACACTCTCTAGGACCTTACCATTAAGTGTATAAGTCCTGCTAAGATTTGCTTTCCCAAAATGCAGCACCTCACATTTATCTGAATTAAACTCCATCTGCCACTTCTCAGCCCATTGGCCCATCTGGTCAAGATCCTGTTGTAATCTGAGGTAACCCTCTCCGCTGTCCACTACACCTCCAATTTTGGTGTCATCTGCAAACTTACTAACTATACCTCTTATGCTCACATCCAAATCATTTATATAAATGATGAAAAGTAGTGGTCCCAGCACCGATCCTTGTGGCACTTCACTGGTCACAGGCCTCCAGTCTGAAAAACAACCCTCCACCACCACCTTCTACCTTTGAGCCAGTTCTGTATCCAAATGGCTAGTTCTCCCTGTATTCCATAAGATCTAACCTTGCTAATCAGTCTCCCATGGGGAACCTTGTCTAACACCTTACTGAATTCCATATAGATCACATCTACTGCTCTGCCCTCATCAATCCCCTTTGTTACTTCTTCAAAAAACTCAATCAAGTTTGTGAGACATGATTTCCCACACACAAAGCCATGTTGACTATCCCTAATCAGTCCTTGCCTTTCCAAATACATGTACGTCCTGTCCCTCAGGATTCCCTCCAACAACTTGCCCACCACCGAGGTCAGGCTCACCGGTCTGTAGTTCCCTGGCTTGTCTTTATCGCCCTTCTTAAACAGTGGCACCATGTTTGCCAACCTCTAGTGTTCCAACACCTCACCTGTGACTATCGATGATATAAATATCTCAGCAAGAGGCCCAGCAATCACTTCTCTAGCTTCCCACAGAGTTCTCAGGTACATCTGATCAGGTCCTGGGGATTTATCCACATTTACCCATTTCAAAACATCCAGCACTTCCTCCTCTGTAATCTGGACATCTTGCAAGATGTCACCATCTATTTCCCTACAGTCTGTATCTTTCATATCCTTTGCCAAGCTTTCTGAGTATTATTGGAGTTGCAGTCATCCAGGCATGTGAGGAGTACTCCATCACACTCCTGACTTGTGCCTTGTAGATGGTGGACAGGCTTTGAGGAGTCAAACAATGTGTCATTCCTTGCTATATTCCAGCCTCTGACCTGCTCCTGTAGCCACAATATATGACTTGTCCAGGTCAGTTTCTGGTCAATGGTAAGTTCCAAGATGTCAATATTGAGGGATTCAGGTTCAGTGATCGTAATGATGCTTACATCTTCTCTTGTTGGAGGTGGTCATTGCTTGGCACGTGTGTGGTGCAAATGTTACTTGCCTCTTGTCAACCCAAATCTGAGTGTTGTCTAGGTCTTGCTGCATTTGTATATAGACTGCCTCAGGAGTCTAAGGATTTATTAATGGTGCTGAACATTTTGCAATCAAAAACAAACATCCCGGCTTCTGGCCTTATGATGGAGGGAATGTTATTGATAATGCACTTGAGTCGATGCTATACCTATGCTACCTTCAATGTTTCCTCCAAGATAGAGTTCAACATGGAGGAATACTGATTTATCAGCTGATGGGGGAGCACTTGATAATCAGTAGAAGGTTTCCTTTTGATTTGAAAACATGAGACTTCATGAGATCTGGAGCTACTGTTGAGGGCTCCGAGAGTAACTCCCTCTGAACTGTATACCACTGTCCTGCAAACCTCTGCTGGGCCTGACCTGCTGGTGGAACAAGACATACCCAAGGATGATGATGGTGCCTGGGACATTGTCTAGAAGGTATGATTCTGTGAGCATGGCTATTTCAGGCTGTTGCTTCACTAGTCTGTGAGACAGCTCTCCCAATTTTGGCACTAGCCCCCAGATGTTCGTAAGGAATGAGGAAGTCAGTTAGCTCACTGAGCTGCTGGGTTATCGTGCAGACGTTTCATTACCATGCTGAGTAACATCATCAGTGTGACTTCTGCGAAGCGCTGTTGTTGTCCTGCTTGGTTTTTATGTGGTCTGGTCTGTTGGGGTGAATGTCTTCTCTGCAACAGTTGTACACTGGGTCTATCTCTATGTGTTTGTTGATGGTCTTTTTGGTTGGAAACCAGGCTTCCAAGGACTGTTCTTACAGGAAGCAAACTAGCCACCTGATTTCACAATCACCAACTGGCAACTAAATGACACGATCCATTGCCCCTCATCTCTGTACACACAGACCAAGAGGGCCATCAATTCAACTATGACAAAGTAACCACTCTAGGACAGGCCAACCAGAGACATGCCAGAGAGTCCTTAGAAACCTGGTTTTCAACCAAAAAGACCATCACCAAAAACATAGAGATAGAATGGTTTCATTAGAGTTTTAATTCTAGATTCCCAGAACATTGCGTGGGTCTCTGGATTTCTAATCCAGTGTCCATCACTTGGCTATTGCCTCTCATATTTTGAACATTGAAACTGCATTTGGTGACCTCCAACCCTCAGGTCCCTTTCTGGCATTTATGAAGTTTTTGAAGATATCAATTAAAACCCTATTAGTTTCCTCTTATAATTGCTTGAAGATTCAAGGACACACCTTGTGGCACAGTGGTTAGCACTGCTGCCTCACAGTGCCAGAGACTCGGGTTCAATTCCCGCCTCAGGCGACTGACTGTGTGGAGTTTGCACGTTCTCCCCGTGTCTGCGTGGGTTTCCTCCGGGTGCTCTGGTTTCCTCCCACAGTCCAAAGATGTGCAGGTCAGGTGAATTGGCCATGCTAAATTGCCCATAGTGTTAGGTAAGGGGTAAATGTAGGGGTATGGGTGGGTTGCGCTTCGGCGGGGCGGTGTGGACTTGTTGGGCCGAAGGGCCTGTTTCCACACTGTAAGTAATCTAATCTAAACCTAATTTGGCTCAGGTGATTTGTGAATATGTAAACCTTCTGATTTTATGTAACATATTCTTTCCTCTTTTTAACGTGTGTTATTGAGCTCTTTAGCATTGTTACCAAGGCAAGATTTTGCCTACCGTCTTCTTTTGACCTTGGAAAAAAAAATCCATTCTTAATTCAAGATCTGCATGAGGTTGCCTGTTTGCTGAATTCAGTTCATGCCCTAGGCCTTATCAAACTCATCAAGCACGCTCAATATCTGTAAAAATCCACAAGGAAATCGGAGTGTGCACCTGGCATATTCAACTCGCCGCTTGTTCCAAAGAACCTCCATATTGGGGCACCAGCATTTCAAGGCACACTCCACGAGCAGCAGCCACATGCTCACCATATCCATGGACATTGATATCTGATATGTGCCAGCCTCTAAGAACCCTCATGGCACATCTCTGATACACTTACAGCATGCTTCTTCATTTGAATGCTGCCCTTCAGGCTGCACTGGTAAATCGCACTGTAATGCTGCAACAAGGATACTGCGCACTCAGGGACACACCCCCATCTCATGGACTGGATCAGGCTGCATCTCTGGGCTCTTCACTTGCCATCGTGGCAGTCACTCCTCTGAGTCGGTCTGGACGCTGATGGCATCCCTGCCTTGCATTGCTTTGCCTTATCTTATTGCACTTTGGCCCCTCAGCAAGAGGTACCCAGTTTATATCACTTCTGTAATAATTCTGTGGATGCTGGAAATCTGAAAAAAGCACAGAGAATGCTGGAGAGGTTGAGCAGGTCTAGCAGCATCTGTGGGGAGAGAAGTTAATGTTGCGAATCCAGTATAACTCTTCTTCAGAGCTGAAAGGTGTTTTTTTTATGAATACCTTTGACAGAGGCAGAAGCCTGGTGCAAAAGACAAAGGAATTGTTAATGGTAGAGAAAGAGAAAAAGAGAATTTATCTTCTCCAAAGGCATTCCCAATACATGGAAATGATTCATGGGTCAAGTGTTATGGATTGTTCTTCCATTTTTAGTGTCATACCTTATTTATACCTGAGCCATGAATGAGCATAAAACGTCACTAAGGAAAAGTCCAGCTGGCTATACCAATGATAAATAAATGGTGGTATTTGGAACAGAGGATTTCTACTGGTGTATCATGCATATTCCTTACCTACTGCTAACTTTCACTGAAATGTTCAGAGGTAAAACAATAAAAAGTGTGTGAATTAAGGTATGAAAGGGGGAGAATGGGTTTTCTCTCCTAAGAACAAAGTAAACAAGAAGGCTGGGGATGGGGGGGGTGTAGAATGTAAGAAAAATGGAAAACAGAGATGAAGCAGTCAGTTTCTGTAAGTTATTAAATTCAGTATTAAGACCTCAAAACTGTAATTTGCCTCAGCAAAAAACAAGGCGCTATTCCTCAAGCTTGCATTGTGCTCCGTTGCAGCTGGCCCAGGGCAGAAATGTTAGCCTGAGGGCAAGGTGATTTATCGAAATGGCAAGCAACTGGGAGTCAAGGTTATTCCTACAGACTGAGCAGAGGTCATCAGTGAAGCGCTCATCCAGTCTGTGTTGGCCTCATCAATGTCAAGGAGACTGCAATACGAACATCGAATGCAGTGGACTAGATTGAAAGAGGTACAAATAAAATGCTGCTTCACCTGGCATGTGAGTTTTGGGTCATGGGCAGTGAGGAAGGAGGTGGCGAATGGGTAAGTGTTACACCTTCTGTGATTGCATGTGAAGGTGCCATGAGGTGTGAGGAAGCATTAAGAGTGATGGAGGAGTGGGCCAAGATGTCATGGAGGGAACTGTCCCTGTGGAATGTTGACAATATGGGAAGAAGAAGACGTTGTGAAGTGATAGGTGGGTAAATGTCCCCTTATTAACCTTGACCAGTTTGCAGTAACACTTTTTAATTCAGGTGTGTCACAAAGTGGGATGGACAAAGGGGACAAGAGTCAGGGGAAGGCCCAACACAGCTTTATTGAACTTTTTATCAAAGAAAAGGTAAAAAGATAAACAGTATTTATTAGATTCTACTACCGCACTTTAATTAAGCTCAATCAAGGTCTATCAATCTCTTCACAGGGCTCTTCAGTAAACAGTCTTAAATCTCTAAGTAAACAGTCTCAATTCTTCACTAGGTATCTATTTCTGAGGCATGCTTACAAGGATTAACTATGTCATATCCATAGGTCCCTACCGCTGTATTTGAACTGTTTGCCTGAAAAGAATGGTAATACCATTCAATAAGGCGGGGAGATGCTGTTCCTCAGTTTTTGAGGGTTGGCTGATGTTTCAGCATCTGTAGTTTTTGATTTGGACACCCCTCCCCTTGTCTAGGGCTGGGTCTGGACTTCTGGCTCTGCTCAGTCTGATGATGCTCGCCAAGAAGTATGAGGAGCTGGAGATGCTGTGCAGCTCGGCTGCCAGTCAAAGAGGCTCTCTGGAGATGCCATTGATGAAGGTGCAAAGCAGAGAGAGCTGGGGCTCTCGGTTGCTCCTTTTATTCCCCGGTTTGTACCTTTCTCAAATTTTGTGTGGCCTATATCCAATACTAGCATTGAGTAGGAGCAGGAAGATCCAGTGAGGTGACTACTTTCCATATTTCGTAAGTCAAGGCCAGCAGCAAAGCAATAACAGAAACTGCTGGAAAAATTCAACATCTGTGGAGAGAAAGTAGAATTAACATTCCAGGTCCAGTGACCCTTCTTCAGAACTCTGAAGATGCTGCCAGACCGGCTGAGGTTTTCCAGCAATTTCTGTTTTTGTTTTACTTCTGATTTCCATGGTTCAACATAGGTTTGAGCCTACATCTGATAAGTGCTGTCCTTGTCCTGCTATGTCTCTAGCCTGCTATTGAGCTGGTGCAACCAAGTCTGCATAGCAGTCTTCTAACAAAACAGATTCACTGGTTCATTCTGAAACAATGTGGCCATTGTTCCAGACCTGTCTGGTTTTGATGGGAAGTTGATTTTCCAAGGCCTGGAGGCATGAATACTGTCTGTCCCAGTTCTGCAGTTTGCAAATTGCAGAGCCTGGCTCATATCCAAGTTTCAAGTTTTTATCTATGTTCACGAAAAATCATCAATATTTCTGTAACAATCCTAGAGGTCATGGGTCACCCGACCGCAATGTCTGTCCTGTCAAAATTATGTTAAAAAACATGTTCCAGCACCTTTCAATTCTGAAGAACAGTCATATTTTATCCAAAGTGTCAACTCTGTTTCTCTCTCCACAGATGCTGTCCGACCTGTTAAGTTTCTCCAACATTCTCTGTGTTAGTTTTATATTACTGCTGTCTTGCCTTGCGATTTAGCACCGACACAAAGACAGGAAGATTGTCATAGTTGTCAGCAGGCCTCAGTTAAGTCAAGGGAGATAACCTTCGCTCAGGTTCCTGGCACAATAAGTCAAGGCCAGCACCAAATCAAAAACAGAAATTGCTGGAAAAACTCAGCAGGTCTGGCAGCATCTGTGGAGAGAAAGGAAAATTAACGTTTCCAGTCCAGTGGCTGTTCTTCAGAACTCTGAAGATACTGCCAGACTTACTGAGTTTTTCCAGCAATTTTTGTTTTTGTGTCGGATTTCCAGCGTCTGCAGTTCCTTAGGTTTTTTTGTTTGGAAGTCCAGGGCCAGGTCAAAATGGCAGGAGTTGGGATGCTCTCCATATAAGGGATGAAGAGCCAAATGTCAGGTAGCCCAACACCCATCTTGACTCTCTCTGCCCTGAGGAAAGCTGTTTACCTTCTGGAATGATTCAGAGGCAGGTTTTATGGGAGATGAAATTGGATATCACAGCTGTTACTTTTTTCGTGTAGTTGGAGAGGTGTTCAGAGTGAGACAACTCAGAGGCAATACAGAATTAGTGATATTTGTGTTTGGGGTGGGTGAGAGGAAGTGAGGGAAGATATTGCAGGCAATTGTGAGAGTGGTAGAGCATGAACCTGGATGGGAGGTGGATGCAGGAGCAGAAACAGAGTGAGTATGAGGCATCAGAGAGGAGATGGTGGTACTTACGCTGGTGGAGTGGAGAAGGTCAGTAACCTTCTTCCTTACAGTGCTGGGCATTCCTCCAGATGCTGAGACTGCACTGACCCAACCTCCAGCTAGACTGGCATGGTCTGGTGTTGTGGATTCCACTGCTTGTCCTGGGAAAGGATGAAATCCCATGTTGGCAGGGCTCTGTACAGCAGGACCCTGCCCACAAAGTGGGGTACCTATATTCCATCCCCCCCCATTTGACATTTCTGGGGCAAATATCACCAGCTGAACAGGGTAGCTTGATCCTGTCAGTGCTTGTCTGGGTGTACTGTGGGCTTTCAAAGATGGTGTGGGCGCAAAAGTTGCTGGTATTGTGGCAGATATCCACTAAGTTGTGAATTGCTCTGGGAACAGTGTGTGGTAAGATAGGTGGAAATTGGACAAGAGCTGCCTTAGGGGAGTGGTCGGTAATTAATGAGGCAAGTTTGGTAAGATATAGATACGATCACGTTTGGCTTCACAGCGACAAATCATCCAAGAGACGCAACTCAGATTTAGCCAAAAAGGTAAGATTCAGACCATAGGTGGCACAACTGACACTTCTTTGTTCATGCATCTGCACATCCCTGCACCTATGACTCTGTAAGTGCCAGGCCACACAACCCACTGGTCTTTAGCTACATCCCATCTTACAAGCCTTTCTGAGTCACTACAACACTTTCTGCAATGCCCATTGGAGCCCAGCATCTTATCAGTGATGAATGTGGGGCATCACATGCAGAAAAGACCCAAACACTTCAAAACTTTTATTTACAGTCCCCAAAATTGAACAGATATCAAACGCAAGTTGCATTAGCTGCTTAGAACAGAAACAAACTGCTTGCATGATGAACACCAACAATTTTACATTTGGTCATTGGTCATTGTACCCAGCTCTCATCTACTGGAACCGGGTGTCAGTTAAGTGCTGTGTGGCTTGCAGCGTGTTGAGTTTCTTCAGTTTCAGCTGCATTGTGATATGGCGCTATCGATGTTGCGTGTGTATAGTTGATTGCAGTCTATACATGGGGGCAGCCAACTATGTGTCTTAACCCTACTACCCAGGCTGCAGCACTGACCTTGTCACAGGGAAATTAGATGATACAGAGTGGAACAGTTTGTACCAATAACAGCCTTGATACATTTGTGGGCAGACAATTGAGAGATCCAACACAAGTCCCTAATGGTTCCATAGAATAAAAGTTTGATGTATCTGACACTGGGAAAGGATGGACAGCAACTCTTTCAGGTCACAATTCCTGCTGCAGTAGTTGGCATAGTTCAGTCACAGTGTCATGGGATATTCCTAACCTACCGCAGTACTGCGCCTCACTCATGTAAAAAAAAGGCATTGAGGAGAAAAGAGTCTGGCCCTCTTATGCATCCAGTGCATTGTGAAGGACCTTCAGCTGCGACCTCTTCATGTGGCAGCATTTTGGCTTTTGCTGAAGGTTGTTGCTAGTCTTGAGCTTGCTGGTGCATCTGTTCCTCCTCAATTTATTTGTTGCTGTGTCCTACTGTGGTTAGATTCATCATCATATTTGCAAAGAGCCTATGTGGGGGGCAATGTTCCCTCTAAGCTGCATGGGCAATGGGTACACACAGTCTCCACATGTGCAATATTCTGCACATGAAGGAACGCTGGTGGGGATCAGATGAAGAGAACTGGTCCTTCATGATGAAAGTAGTCAGCATTCACATTCCTTTACAAATGAAGATTTAACATACTTCTCCATGCAAGGAGCATGAAGCATTCAAACAAGGTGGGCATGTGTTACCTACTCTTGGCAATATCAGGTTGTACTTTATTCCAATGAATGGAGTGCCACTCATGGTGACAGGTTGATAGTAGCAATGTGTGATTGCTGGGTGAGCAGCGATTCCTTCTCCTCTCAGGCCTACCTCACCCTCAAAAAACATCATTGCATGAGAGATTATTGCATTATTCTTTAAAGTTCAGGTGGTGAGGGAATCGGTTCCGTGCCCCTCTCTTCCCCAGGAAGTTTTGCTTTAGCTGTATGTGGTGTGGCCCACATGTGCCTCATTTAATGTCACCTATGATTACTTTAGTCCCACAGAGATGTCAGTTCGAAATTTGCAAGGACCGGTGACATGGTTGACATTGCATGTAACCAGCATTTTCACCCTGCTCACTTGTATACTGCCTAATGAAATAATTACAAATGATTTGAACCTGCACTCTGCAGGCACCTGATTGATGCCGATGCCCTTTGAAAGGCCATCCATCATCCGCAAGTGAAACCTACATTTTTGGCCATCAAGCAGACAGTGACTCTGATCATTCCTCGCAGTCATTTTCCATTCATAGGTTACCTTTAATATTCGACAGATCATTGAAGGTAATACAGAACACAATGGAAACCATGAGTACCAGGCTTGAACTGGTCATCAGGATCCCCCATATACCAAACCTCCATGCCTCTTCCTACCGAGCACTCCCGAGATAGCCCATTTTTACGAGAACCCCAGAGGTTCCCACCCAATCCTTTGAATTGAAAATACAACTTTCTTCCTTAATGCCTGAGCCCTGTCACCACTGTCTGGTCATCCTCACCATCACTCTGCACAGTCCACCCTTCGAGGCAACAGTGGTGGTGACCACCTAATACCCACACCTCCAGCAGTATCCCACATCCTACTGTGCACTACTGTCTCTCCCTCTTATATATTGAATACCCTCTGTTCACCATCCATGTACCCTCCACACCCCAGAATGCTGCATACAATACCTCGTGCTCAGTCCCCCACCTCGCGAATACAGCAGCGCCCTATGATAGCCACCCAAAACATTCATTCTGCTAATCTCAGTACTTAGCATGCTGGGCTCTCCTGACCGACTTGGTCAGCGTGATAATTGACCAGACTGCTGACTGCTGTCCATGAAGCTTCCCACTTGTCTCATTATAAATCCCCTCGCTGTTTGTACTGGACCAGCAAGACTGACCATGGCCTATTCCCTGGATTCCAGTGACACTGACCCCGTGATCTTGACCACCTCAAGTTCCTGAACTGTGATTGGATGCTGCTTGTGACTGAATGTATTGGGAACCCCTGAGTGTACAGGCATCTCCTGACTGAAGGGCATCTCCCTGGACCTCACTGAGGACTATATCCCTTATTCTTTGAGTCATGGTCATTTGAATGGTGCTTATGCAGTGTGTTTGCTGTGTAGGCTGTTGACACATATTGCTGGTATGACATTGACATAGTATGCTGCCATACAGCAACATGTCCATGCCCTTGGTTGATGACTGCTAACCAGCATGACAAACTGCCTGGCTTTGTTCCTGTGCTAAACAATAAGATAAGTCTGTTAGCACTGTCTGAGGGGTCAAAGTGCTGCCAGGCAAAGGTAATGATGCTGCGAGCATCCAGGGAAACACCAGGTGAGTGAACGCTAAGGAGCCCTGCAGATTGGTCCAGACTGTGAGCTGGATGCCTGTCCCTGTGTGCAACAGTATTATAATAAGTATAGCATGGTAGGGCGGAAGTGGACCGGAGAACTGTGAAGTCCCAGACTTGAGAACCTGATAGCTTCTTTCTGGAGCCTTCATACAGCTGAGCCTCAACTGTCTCAGCTTCAAATAACTCCTTCATGGTGTTAGCTAAACACTTCTGGTCTGGAACTTTCCAACTAAACTCCTTATACTAAGGTAATCTCTTTTTAAATAGTCTGCTCCCTACCTTTTACAGGAGCAGCTATTTTATGTATTCACTTTCAGCCACGCCTTCTACAAAACTACTTAAACTGAAAGCAAAAAGCTTTCTTCCAAGCTATGGGTATTTCCCCCAAGTCCCACAAAAAGTTCCAAAATCTTCTATCTGAAAGCATAATACACTGTTTACTGTGTTTGCATATAAACCCTCCCAACATAAACAAATTCCCATTAGTCTTTCCAAACTATTACACTCAAACTTTTTTTTATTTAAAAAATCATGGCTACACAACTACCTATTGTTCAATCGCAAAACCTCTTCAGACACACAGAAAGCCTACATGTCACTGGTTCAAAATTCAAAAATCCAAAATAAATTATATCACAATGCGTATAAATGTCCATCTCTTATCACAGCACAAAAGTTAGGCAGAATATAGTGCTGAGGGAATGCTGCATTGTCAGCTGTGCAGGTTTTTGGCTGCCACATTACATCAATGTTCTGACCTCTCAGAAGGACCTATGAAAAGATCTCATGTCACTACAGTATTTTGAATAATAATAGAGATTTTTCTGAAAGTTTTGGCTGCTAGTTATCTCTCAATTAGCATTTGGTCATTATCCCAAAAGTGTTCATGTGGATTTGCTGCAAATATTTTGCCAGGCTTCCTATATCACATGAGTGACAACACTTCAAAATTACTTCACAGGTAAAGTACTTTGATATGTACTGAACTTGTGAATGCATGCTTGATGGATATTTAAACATTTAATCTTCCACTGAATGTGCACAACGCTGGTAAGGTCAGCATTTGTTGCCCATGTTAAGCTCTTGAGCTAAGTGTCTTTCCAAGCCATTGCAGACAGCAGTTGAGTCAACCGCATTACTATGCATCTGGAGTCACATGCAGACTGGATTGGTTATATATATATTTATATTCCAAGTTTATTAAACAAATTTTAATAAATTACTAAATTGTGCTAGCTATAATGGTGAGATTAGAACGCTTGACCGCAAAACACAACACTTAGCCCTGCATTAGGAACTTAGTGATATTATCACTATGCCACGATCGCCCCATACCCAAATGGCAAACGGTGCTGCAGAAGAATTTAAGATGATTGTCAGCATCATAATTTCAGTTTATTACTTATCTTTCACAACAGATTACTTTTGAATAAAAGGTAAGATATGAATCACAGGAATGCATCAAACATTGGCACTGCAGTATAAGGAGTAGTTCCTCTGACAGTGACAGCCTTTGACAAAAAAGCTTGTACAGCCAAAGATGTGTCACTTGTGTTTTCCAGAGGTCTTGTGAAACTGGACTGTTCTGTCAACACTCTTTGTGATCACACGTTTAATTTTTTACAAATTTTAACAGATTTCTGTTAACACAGGGCAGTGAAAGGGGTGAATTAAATCTGCCACATTTTCCCATGCATAAAGAGTATAAATAAAAATCAATAATCACCGATCATCAACCTTTGACCTGCCCGAGCAGACTCATGCAATGAGATGTTGCAGCACAAATTTAGCTAAAATTAATCAGTGTGTGTTTATTACAGTTTATTTTAGAAATAACAAGAAATGTCACAGTAATATTTTGTGGGGCAGGGAGAACAGCAGTCAGCTGGAAACTGTTCACAAGTGATTATGAGAAATTGTGCAGTAGTGAAATATTCACAAGCAGCAAATGGCATTCAAGTAAAATCCATACAATCACTCAAGGTATTGGCAGACGTTGAGAAGACTTTCAACATAGATGGTGGTTGGAATTGGGTGTCGCTGGGGGCTGTTAGATGAACAAAAATAAATGTATAAATGTCAGGAAGTCACCTCCAATTCACTGATTTCTGGAATTTACTCAGGCTGGGCAATGAACCTGCTCTCAAGATGTGGTTAGCATTTTAAGTATATTCATGAGGCAGAAATTAACAAGGTGAAAACAAACTTGGGGAGCACTCCCTGTAAGCTAATAAGAGTAGGGGTGCTTCCTTCTTGCTCCCAAAACTAGCCCTGCCATTGGAGCTACCCGCCACAATTACCATTTCTGCCCCCCCCAGAACAGTGAGTGCGAAGGATATACTTGCAGTCAAACTAAGGGTTTACGATATTGGTTCTTGAGGTGAGAGGTATCTCCTATAATGAAAGGATGCCTTTCTGGAGTTTAACAAAAAGAGACAAGGTCTCATTTAATCATACAAAATTCTCAAGCAGCTTAACAGGGGTAGATATTGAGAAGTTGTTTCCCTTAGCTGGGGAATCTCGAATATGTGAGCACAGTCTCAGGATAAGGGGTAAACCTTATAGGACTGAGATGAGGAGAAATTTCTTCTCTCAGAGGGCTCTATATCTACCTCCTTCTTGGAAACACACAATGTTTTGACCTCAACCAGTTCCTGTGATAGTGAATTCCACAGGTTCACCATTCTTTGGGTGAAGGCATATCTCCTCAGCTCAGTCCTTTATGGTTTGCCCCTTATCCTTAAACTCTAACACCTTATTCTAGACTCCTCCAGCATCAGGAACATCTTTTTTGCATCTAACCTGTCTAGCCCTGTTAGAATTTTATAGGTTTCTATGAGATACCCCTCGTTCATCTAAAGTCCAGTGAACACAATCCTAACCAATTTAATCTCACCTCATGCATCAGTCCTGTATCCCAACAATCAATTTAGTAAATCTTTGGTGGACTCCCTCTATAGCAAGAACATCCTTCCTCAGATAAGGAGACTAAAGCTGTACACAATATTCCAGGTGTGGCCTTACCTGTATAATTGCAGCAAGACATTCTTCTTCCTGTTCTTGAATCCTCTCACTATGAAGGCCAACATACTGTTCACTTTCTTTACTGTACTAGAGAAGGTGCAAAACTTGACCTACTCTTGGGAAATAAGGCAGGGCAAGGTGACTGAGGTGTCAGTGGGGGAGCACTTTGGGGCCAGCGACCATAATTCTATTAGATTTTAAATAGTGATGGAAAAGGATAGACCAGATCTAAAAGTTGAAGTACTAAATTGGAGAAAGGCCAATTTTGATGGTATTAGGCAAGAACTTTCAAAAGCTGGTTGGGGGCAGATGTTCACAGGTAAAGGGACGGCTGGATAATGGGAAGCCTTCAGAAATGAGATAACGAGAATCCCGAGAAAGTATACTCCTGTCAGGGTAAAAGGGAAGGCTGGTAGGTATAGGGAATGCTGGATGACTAAAGAAATTGAGGGTTTGGTTAAGAAAAAGAAGGAAGCATATGGAAGGTATGGACAGGATAGATCGAGTGAATCCTTAGAAGAGTATAAAGGAAGTAGGAATATACTTAAGAGGGAAATCAGGAGGGCAAAAAGGGGACATGAAATAGCTTTGGCAAATAGAGTTAAGGAGAATCCAAAGGGACAAAAGGATAACTAGGGAGAGAATAGAGTCCCTCAAAGATCAGCAAGGTCGCCTTTGTGTGGAGCTGCAGAAAATGGGGGAAATACTAAACGAGTATTTTGCATCAGTATTTACTGTGGAAAAGGATATGGAAGATATAGAAGGTAGCGAAATAGATGGTGACACCTTGCAAAATGTCCAGATTACAGAGGAGGAAGTGCTGGATGTCTTGAAATGCATAAAGGTGAATCAATCCCCAGGACCTGATCAGGTGTACCTTAGAAGCTAGAGAAGCCTGTTGCTGAGATATTTGTATCATCGATAGTCACAGGTGAGGTGTCGGAACACTGGACGTTGGCTAATGCGGTGCCACTCTTTAAGAAGGGCGGTAAGGACAAGCCAGGGAACTATCGACTAGTGAGCCTGACCTCGGTGGTGGGCAAGTTGTTGGAGGAAATCCTGAGGGATAGGATGTGCATGTATTTGGAAAGGCAAGGACTGATTAGGGATAGTCAACATGGCTTTGTGCGTGGGAAATCATGTCTCACAAATTTGATTGAGTTTTTTGAGGAAGTAACAAAGAGGATTGATGAGGCAGAGTGGTAGATGTGATCTATATGGACTTCAGTAAGGCATTTGTCAGGGGTCCCCATGGGAGACTGATTAGCAAGGTTAGATCTCATGGAATAAAGGGAGAACTAGCCATTTGGATACAGAACTCTCTCAAAGGTAGAAGACAGAGGGTGGTGGTGGAGGGTTGTTTTTCAGACTGGAGGCCTGTGACCAGTGGAGTGCCACAAGGATCGGTGCTGGGTCTTCTACTTTTTGTCATTTACATAAATGATTTGGATGCGAGCATAAGAGGTATAGTTAGTAAGTTTGCAGATGACAACAAAATTGGAGGTGTAGTGGACAGCGAAGAAGGTTGCCTCAGATTACAACAGGATCTTGATCAGATGAGCCAATGGGCTGAGAAATGGCAGATGGAGTTTAATTCAGATAAATGCGAGGTGCTGCATTTTGGGAAAGCAAATCTTAGCAGGCATTATACATTTAATGGTAAGGTCCGAGAGAGTGTTGCTGAACAAAGTGACATTGGTGTGCAGGTGCATAGCTCCTTGCAAGTGGAGTCGCAGGTAGATAGGATAGTGAAGAAGGCGTTTGGTATGCTTTCCTTTATTGGTCAGAGTATTGAGTACAGGAGTTGGGAGGTCATGTTGCGGCTGTACAGGACATTGGTTAGGCCACTGTTGGAATATTGCATGCAATTCTGGTCTCCTTCCTATCGGAAAGATGTTGTGAAACTTGAAAGGGTTCAGAAAAGATTTACAAGGATATTGCCAGAGTTGGAGCATTTGAGCTATAGGGAGAGGCTGGACAGTCTGGGGCTGTTTTCCCTGGAGCACTGGAGGCTGAGGGGTGACCTTATGGAGGTTTACAAAATTATGAGGGTCATGGATAGGATAAATAGACAAAGTCTCTTTCCTGGGGTGGAGGAGTCCAGAACTAGAGGACATAGGTTTAGGGTGAGAGGGGAAAGATATAAAAGGGACAACTTTTTCACACAGAGGGTGGTACGTGTAAAAATTGAGCTGCCAGAGGATGTGGTGGAGGCTGGTAGAATTGCAACATTTTAAAGGCATTTGGATGGGTATATGAATAGGAAGGGTTTGGAGGGATAGGGGCTGGGTGCTGGCAGGTGGGACTAGATTGGGTTGGGATATCTGGTCGGCATGGACGAGTTGGACCGAAGGGTCTGTTTCCATGCTGTGCATCTCTATGACTCTATGACCTGCATGCTTACTTTCAGCAATTGGTGCATGAGGAAACCCAGGACTCATTGAACATTCCCCTCTCTCACTCTACAGCCATTCAAACAATAATTTGCCTTCCCATTTTCGCTACCAAAGTGAATAACCTCACATTTATCCACATTATACTGCATCTGCCATGCATTTGTTCATTCACTCAGCCTATCCAAATCACACTGCAACATCTCTTCATCCTCCCCACAGCTCAATATTTGCTGTGGAGGTGCTAGTGTTGGATTGGCGTGGACGAAGTCAGCAGTCACATGACATCAGGTTATAGTCCAAAAGGTTTATTTGAAATTGCAAGCTTTCAGACATGCTGACTTCACCTCTGGAGGAGCAGCGCTCCGAAAGCTTGTGATTTCACATAAACTTGTTGGACTATAAACTGGTGTCATGTAACTTCTGACTCACTCTTTATGTCATTTGCAAATTTTGAGATATTATATTTAATTCCCTAAATCTAAATCATAAACATATATTGTGAAGAGCTGATACCTGTGGTACCCCACTAGTCACTGCCTTCCATTCAGAAAAAGATCCATTTATTCTACTCTTTGTTTCCTGTCTGCAAAGCAATTTTCTACCTATTTCAATACACTACCACCAATTGCACGTACTTTAATTTTAAGCATTATCTGGGGACTTTGTCAAAAAGCCTTCTGAAATTCCAAATAAACCATATCCATTGGCTCCTCTGATCAACTCTACTAGTTATATCCTCAAAGAATTCCAGTAGATTTGTCAAGTATGATTTCCCTTTTGTGAATCCATGCTGACTGTGTCTGAATCGACCACTGCTTTCTAAGTGCTCTGCTATAGAATTCTTGAGAATGGACTCTAGCATCTTGCTCACTACCGTTGTCAGACTCACTGATTTATAATTTCCCGTGTTCTCTCTACCTCCCTTTTTAAATAGTGGGGTTCCATTCACTACCCTTGAACTGCAGGAATTGTTCCAGAGTCGAAAGAATCTTCGAAGATGACCACCAATGCATCCACTATTTCTGGGGCCACTTCCTTAAGTACTCTGGGATGTACATTATCCAGTCCTGAAAATTCATCAGCTTCAATCCCATCAATTTCTGCAAACCATTTCTTTACTAATACAGATTTGCTGAGTTCTTCAATCTCACTAAACCCTGTAATCCACCATCATTTTTAGTATGCTATCTATGTCCTCCTTTGTGAAGGCAGAAGCAAAGTATGAATTTAGTTTATCGGCCATTTCTTTGTTCCCATTAAAAATCCCTGTTGTTGACTATAAGGGACCTACATTAGTTTTCACCTATCTTTTTCTCTTTACATACTATAGAAACTTTTACAGTCAGTTCTTATGCTCCCAACAAGCCTCCTCTCATACACTATTTTCCTCTTCGTAATCAATTTCTTGCTCCTCTTTTGCTGATGACTAAACTGTTCCCAATTCTCAGATCTATCGTTTATTTCTTGCCAATTTGGATGCCTCTGTTTTTCATCTATTACTGTCTCTAACTTCCCTCGTAAGCCATGGTTTAGCCACTGTTCTCTTTGTATTCTTGTGCCAGGCAGGAATAAACAATTTTCGTAGTTCACCATTCAGTCTTTGAACATTTGCCATTGCTTATCGACTGTCATTCCTTTTAGTAACATTTCTCAATTGATCATAGCCAACTCATGCCTCATACCATCGTAGTTTCCCGTATGAAGATTCAGGACCCAGTCTCAGAACCAACTATCTCATTCTCCATCTTGTTAAAGAATTCTATCATATCATGATTGCTCATCCCCAAAACCATGGGCGGCACAGTAGCACAGTGGTTAGCACTGCTGCCTCACACTGCCTGAGACCCGGGTTCATTTCCCACCTCAGGCGACTGACTGTGTGGAGTTTGCACATTCTCCGTGTGTCTGCGTGGGTTTCCTCTGGTTTTCTCCCACAGTCCAAAGATGTGCAGGTCAGGTGAATTGGCCATGTTAATTGCCTGTAGTGTTAGGTAAGGGGTAAATGTAGGGGTATGGGTGGGTTGTGCTTCGGTTGGGCCGAAGGGCCTGTTTCCACACTGTAATGTAATCTAATCTAAAAAACTGTTTCCAATTATTCCTTTCTCATTGTATAATATTCAGTCTAAGGTGGCCTGTTCTCACATTGGTTCATCACATATTCATCTAGAAAGCCATCCCTTATACATTCAAGGAATGTAATGTCTCCATGTCTTCGTAATCCCAATTACCCGTTTATATCTATTTGCATGATTAATTCATTCACTTCATTTCTAATGCTTCATACATTCAGGCAAAAAGCCTTTAGGGTTACATTTTTAATGTTTCGTGTCCCGTTCCCATTATTTTTTATTGTGGCCTTATTTGATCCTGGCCTTTGATTTCTCTGCCTATCACTTCTCTTAGTCCCTTTTCTGTCTTTTGTTCTTGTCTTTGACTCCCTTTTGTTTGACTCCTTACATTGATTCCCATCATCCTGCCAATTTATTTTAAACTCTCCCTAACCAATCTCGCAAATACTCCCTGTAGGGCACCAGTCCCATTCCTGCCTAGGTATAATTTATCCAGTTTGTACTGGTCCCACCTTCCCCAGAACCAATCCCAATGCCCCAGCAACTTAAAACCTCCCCTTCACACTATCTCATGAGCGACACTTTCATCCAATATATCCTGCTATTTCTGCTATCTGGGGTGTGTCTCAGAGTGAGCACAATAACTTGTATCCTCTTTGGGATGTATGGAGAGCCTGCTTAACTCTGGTTTGATAGCCAGTAACTAGTCCTTACAGCTAAAAAAAAAGACAGAAGTGTGACAATTGAAACTGCATAAGGGTATGCTACATGCTACACATGTTCCCTCAGAGTATTTTTATTTCTTTGCCCTCCCACTAAATCCTGGTGCTTCCCTGGGGCCTGCAGCTATAGTGTAGTGAAGCCTGTTGGCCTGAAAGAGTTGCACGGATGACTGTGGGGACATTTGTGGCTCGAATGCCCAGCCATGATGCAAAAGGCCCGGCAAAGATGCAAGCTCACCCTCAGCTGCAACCTCCACAGAGTAATGGATCACAGGCACCTGACACCTCTAGTGTGTCCTGAGAAGCAATTTTTGGAGATCCTATGAGTGGTTCCTCCTCCGTCTTGGTGCATGCGAGCATCACATTGTCCTCTTGAGAGGAAGGGGAACTAGAGTGAAGTCAAGGTCCCTTGTCCCCCTCTTGCCTTGCCACTGCTGCTGACCAACAATGGCTAAAGCAATGGGGTGTCGGTCTGCATACACATCCAGTGGTCAGTGAGCATTTTGCTGGACCTGGTATTCCATAGCAGCCACCCACCTGTACATGGAGACAGCCAGATGCATGCTTTCCAGAGCCAGCATGGTACTGATAGCATTGATAAACTGACAACACTGGATTTTGATCCAGTGTACTGAGTGTCTCTGGCAAACCTGCCTGCTGCATCTGTGCCTGTCTGTGCATTTTCTACCAAGTCATTATTGGCTGATTGATCATCTTCTGCCTGGACCTGAGCAGGTGCCTAGTCTCTGGCAGCCCTCTGAGTGTTAGTGCCCTAGGACGTTCTTCCTCAACCAGCTGCGGAGTCATGCCAGTGATGTGCTCACCAGATTGTGTTCCCAAATTTAAACTGGATAGAGAACCTATGAGGTGAGAAGATCTGAGCTACTGAATTTTGCAGTAGAAAGCCTTTCGGGTGGATGTTTCTGTGGGATTTTAAAAAATAATTTAAGTCTTTCTTTCATTAGCTTTACAATCACTGAACCCCCTGCCCCCATCCTATTGTCACCATCCTGACAATTGCCATTGACCAGAAACTGAACTAGACCAGACACGTAGATTCAGTGACTACAACAGCAGGAAACCACCTACAAAGTTTCAATGCGTAACTTACCTGCCAGCTCCCAAAAGCCTTTCCACCCTGTAAAACACAATTCAGGAAAGTTGCAGAAGACTCCCCACTTGTCTGGATGAGTGTAGCTGCAACAACACTCAAGAAGCTTGACACCGTCCAGGACAAAGCAGGAGATCCAACCAGCACCTGCCACAATCAGTCCCTCTACCACCAGAACACTGTGAGTACCATATACAAGTTACAGTGCAGAAGCAACTCACTAAGGCTTATTCAACATCTTCACCTAAACCTGCAACCTCTACTATCTAGAAGGAAAACGGCTCCAGATGCATGGGCACACCACCAGCTGTAGGTTCCCCTCCAAGTCACACACCATCCTGACTTGGGACTATAGATCATTCTTTCACTGTTGCTGGGCCAAAATTCTGGAACACTTTACTTAGCAGCACGGTGGGAGTATTTTCTGCATAAACGTTACAGCAGCTCAAGGAGGTGGCTCACCACAACCTTCTAAGGGGCAATTAAGTATGAGAGATCAACAATGCTGACATCCCATGAACAAATATAAATAAAAGATGTTCAGTTTGGTGTCATGTGAGCTCAAACTGCTGCCAGCATGGCTGTAGTGTCTGTGCAAACGAACTTGCAGATTGTCATAGCATTCCAACAAACCATCATCCAGCAGATTATGATGATTTCTGAGGAACGACCTGGGGTTTGGAGGAAGTGAATCCGTGGAGCAGAAATCTGATGTCCTTCCACAGCTAAACTGCATTTGTGCTCCAACCTCTGCCAGTTTGTCTGTGTTAGTGCTGTTGCGTGTCAACCAGACTGCTTGCACCCATCATAAGATGGTACATCTACAGTCTTCTCTACCAGCAGGTAACCATGCTGCAGCTCTTTTTACTATCACCAAATCACCTGTGATTCTCCTGAAATGAAAAATTTACAAGCACTGCCCATCCTTGATGGGGAGTGCAACAACAAAAGTGAGGGGAGGTAGGGAAAGAGGGAGGGGACTAAATTAAAATGCAGTTGGAGAGGGAAATAGGATGGCCCATTCACATCTCTCTGAAAGCTTTGATGGACACTGTATCTATTTATAATGGGAGAAGCAGATTTGGTGGTGCATTATGAAAAAAAATACATAAAAGGGGAACAGCTAGGAATGTGTTTGCAGAAGACAAAAGTTGCTGTGGTCCCATCAATAAACTTTGTATCAAGGTGACTGAATCTTACGTCTTTTTGGCTAAGTGTGAGTTTAGTCAAGTTTTTTGGTAGGATTCTCACCTCGAGGTCCAGCATGATTTGGGGCCATAACATACCAAATGCACCTTATTAACTACCTCCCTGTGTCATCCCTTGTGTCTGATTCCATCCCCATCTTTTCACACACCATTCCTAGAATAACTCACAACTCACCTGATATCCGCCAAAAGGCCAGCATCTCTTCCACCCGTGCCATCTTAAAACAACCCATTGTGCACCTGGACAGGCACTGTCACTCTGGATTTGCTCTGCACGGTTCCTGATATTTGCCTGGGATACGGTACCACTAACCCTGCATGTCCTAAGTGCTGCCTACTTGCTTGTTCAGGACATCTCCCCACGTGCACCTAAAATAACAGCTGTACAAACCATTTCCGTCTCCCTTAATACCTATCTCTCTCTAATTCCAGGAGGAAAGCAACCCACAACAGGGCAAAGACTCAATGTGGTGGTGGGCTGCCCAGCATTTGTCTCCTCATGTTTTCTGAGGAAATTGTACTGACTTCGACTGTCCCGAGTGGCTGACCCACCATTTCTCAGCCCTTGGACTGGTATCGAAGGCTACTCTTGACTTACTGCGTTGGGACCCCGAACTGGAGATGAACTTCCTTGACTTGACATGGGCTGCATTTCTGCGGGCAGTAGCAGTATTCAAGACGCTTGGTAATTTTTAGAATGAATGTGTCAATAAATCAGATGCAGTGTCCTGTCAGAAAAGAAAACAGAGAAATGAAAAGAAGGGGACAGGGAGGTAAAAGAAAAGAAATAGAGAGAAGGAATAGGTAGGGATAAATGAATAATTTAATGATTACTTTGTATTTAGTAAAAGGAAAAGAAAATAGGAATGGGAAACCAATTATGGAAATATAAAAAAATGTCAAGGTACCTAAAATAATTAATTAAAAATAGTATTTAGTGGTCTTACCAAAGAATATTTATATTGGCAAATCACTTGCTTTCACATTAAATTAAAATTTGCCAGGGAATAAACTGGGGATACCTAAAATCCTTAAGAGTATGAAGTGTAACAAGCTTACTATCTCTGGGGCGTCAATAGAGATACTGAGATCCAGTTTGCACAAAGCTCACTCTTAAAGGTGATTCTCAAAAATATACTGTGTGCACTACCTGGCCACCTCGACACGCCATTTCCATTGCCGTTGTCTCCTTTTAATCTGAAATACAGATCCCAGGTGTATAATTCTGTAAGAAAATACTTAACAGTTACGTTTTTTTCCCCAAAGCATTGAAGGTGGCAGCAGCTTCATTTTGTGACCGACACGAGGTTTTTTTGCTAATTTAAACCCGACACATAGAGAAGCTCACCTCGTGCCATCATGTGTTAAATTTCAAAAGGCAAAGAACGATCCCAGAAGTCACTGTTTAAAGTAAAAATTAACAACTTTATTCTTTAAGTCCACTAGAGAATATCAAAACCAACAACTATTTACGAACTCCTTCCTCTTAAACCTATCTTTTACCTCCCACTCTACAATGCTAGTCTGATAAAAAAAATCCTGATTAAGATTTACAAAAAAAAATCACATTTCTAAACCAGTCAGCTTTGCCAATTCTCCTTTGTAGATTCTCTCCAGGTCGGCCTCAATGTTCTGCTGCATACTCCCCACAGACAAGTACCTCTCAGAGAGCTCTTCAGCTAGCAGTCTACATTTGCTGGTCCGTGGCAGTTGCCCGCCTAACTGTTCAAAATGTCCAGTTTTATACCCCAAAACATCGGATCGTTTCATTGGTTTTAATATTATCAAAATACTAAATTCAAATTTGATTGGATTTTGGTATCTTGGGGCACAAGTTATACTGATTAGCCAAATTTGAATTCGTTTTGGTTTCATGGCAACCCAGCTGCTGCTATTTGTTTTGATCAAGTGTTACATTGTTACTTTGTTCAGGATTCTCGTTGTTACCTTTTTCAGTCCTTGCTAGGTTTTCAACTCGCTTAAAGGTACAGTACACCTCTACACCTTCATAACACAATAAACATATCACCTAATACTTGGGCTTTCTTTTATACAGTAGGGCAGTAGTACAATTCAAACAGACCCTGAAGAACATTGGAACATCTATGGTCCTCTCCCAAAAAGACTTGTTCAAACAATATTAGTTTTTATTAAAAGGAAACCTAACTTAATTTTATAATTATTTATGCCATATATGTTACCCATGTGGAAGCACAGAGGAACTTTCAGCACAAAATCTAGTGCATCGTTGGACTCACGTGATAGAGAGTAAGTTATATTCTGTTTTTCAATTCTCTTCCCATCTTCCCTGGAGGAAGTGACTCCTGCTGACTTCAAATTTCACAGGTACACAACAATTCTTAGGTAGTTTGCCCTAGTAGCCAAACTTTACATATGCACAAGAGAGAGTATCAGTAAGCTATTTGGTAATGGAAGATACTGCACCCAACTCAGATCCTGCCCCTTATCTAAGATTCACAGATGCAGATTCCAGCATTGGATTCACTATAAAGTTGTCAGAAATTATGAACCCTGGCTGAATTAACAGACACCAGCAATCAGATCTGGGACTTCCTAAATAAAAACCCAAAGAACTGCAAGTGCTGTAAATCAGAAACAAAAACAGAAGTTGCTGGAAAAGCTCAGTAGGTCTGGCAGCATCTTGAAGGACATCATCCACAGCCAACTGATGAAGGAGCAGCGTTCTGAAAGCTAGTGCTTCCAAATATACCTGTTGGACTATAACTTGGTGCTGTGTGATTTTTTAACTTGGTACACCCCAGTCCAACACCGGCACCTTGAAATCATTATTATTTATTGTAAGTGTGAGTTACGTGTAATTTTTTAAAAAATAATTAAATCTTGCTCCTTGTTGGAAGGAAGCTTTTGACTGGAGCTCTGTCTTGCTTGGAATGACATTTTGGACATCTACCAATAAATATTGTTGAAAGAAAATATACTGCATTGATAAATTGGGAATCGGCTGCATGATCCAGTGACCTGCGAGCGAAAAGTTCCACAGAAATGGTATGGCATATAATTTCTCTGGAAATATTGTAAAATGTTATTATGGGTAGAACAATCCTGAAGAACCATGCAGTAGACAATGAGGGGGAAATGAAGCTGTCTTTGCATTTTTGTTTGCTTCTAAATTGGTTGTGCAAGCATCATGTAAATGTCATTTTATGAGGACAGAACACCTCGCCTCAAACAATAGAAACCAAGCTGAAGGTGATTTTGTTCACTGCTCTATCTGTTTGCTTATCATCTTTAATAACTTAAATTGACATTGCACCCATAAACACAGTTAAGCAGCTCAGAGGTGGAGTGAGTGGACATATGTTTCACTGATGGACTACAGTGTCGAGAACTGTAAAGTTTTCACATTAGTAGGGGAAAAAGAAAAGTGGGATGTTTTTTAAATAGTGAGAGACTGGGAGGTGTTAAATTTCAAAGGGACTTTGGTGTCACTGAGAGACAACGTGCAGGTGCAGCCAGCAAATGGTATGTTGGCCTTTATTCCAAGAAGATTTGAGTATGTTAGTAATATGTTTTATTGCTATTGTATAGACTCTTTGTGAGACCACACCTGGAGTATTGTATGCAGTTTTGGTCTCCTTACCTCAGGAAAGATATGCAAAGGTTCACCTAACCAGTACCGGGATGCAAAGATTGTCCTGTGGGGAAAGATTAACTGAATTGGATGAGAAGAATGACAGGTGATCTCATTCAAACATGCAAAATTCTTAAAGGATGTTCTGTGTTCCGTGTGTGAATTGACAGCATAGATGCAGGAGGAATATTTCCCTTGACTGTGAAATCGAACACTGGGGATACAGTCTCAGGCTCAGGGGCAGGACATTTAGGACTGAGCTGAAGAGAAGTTTCTTCACTCAGAGGTTGATGACTGTGGAGGCTCAGTTGTTGAGCATGTTCAAGATGGAGACTTATAGATTTCCACATGTTAAAAACATCAAGGGATACGCAGGTAGTGCAGGAAAATGGTGTTGAAGTAGAAAATGAGCGATTTTCTCATTGAATGACAGAGCAGGCTTGAAGAGCTGAATGGCCCTCGACTGCGCCCACTTCTTACAATTAAAAAAATGGATCTCGGTTTTGAAGTTTTCAATTGAGGGGAAGGCAATAGCCTAATGGAATTATCACTGGTCTGTTAATTCAGAGACCCAAGTAATGTTCTGGCACCCAGGCTTGAATCATGCCACGGCTGATGGTGGAATTTGAATTCAATAAATATCTCGGTGTAATCCATTGACGATTGTGAGGAAAGAAAACGATCTGGCTCACTAATGTCCTTTAGGGAAGGAAACTGGCCGACATGTGACTCCAGACCGACAGCAATGTGGTTGACTCTTAACTGCCCACTGGGCAATTAGGGTTGGGCAATAAATGCAATGCCCAGCAATGCCCTCATCCCATGAAAGAATGATTAAAAAATTGACTATCAGTCTCAACAACCTTTTCGGGAGACAGTTCCAGATTTCCACTATCCTTTGTCCAAAGAAAACCCATTCACTAATGGAAGATCCTTTCCAGCCTCATTAGAAGTTATTGAATCATACGGCATAGAATCAGACTCTTTGAAGCCAAGTATTTTCAGTTCAGACTCTGGCAAATGTATTCCTGTTATGTGAAGAGTGCCTTTCCCTTTTAGTTCTTGCTCTGGTGTCTGGCGTGACTATTCTCCCACACACGCAGTAGGAGTATTTTATTTGCTTGTCAGGATTTTCTGCTTAAGCCATTCTCCCGACATTGCTTCTGACAGAGGCTTGCTCCTGATATGAAACGACGGCTGAGGCAATGGAGGGGAATCAATAACTCTGACCTTAATGCCAGTTGCAGAGCTCTGATGCAAAACCAGTTTGCTTAAAGTGAGAAAAAAAAATTATTTGCTGCAATTAATTTTAAATTCTGACAGCCAGACTGTCGAGGTGCGAAGAAAAATGGTACTTTACCGTGAATTATACTTGAGCTCTGTATCTGACAAATGTCTCTGAGACTCGATTAAATGACTTTGTGGTTTTTCAGGTGTGTCTCAATAAATAAATTGGTTAGAAGGTCAGCCCCAATATATTGTATTGATAATCATACTGTTGAGCTTTACTAGTGCTGCAGAGAAGCTTCAGGTTCCAAATAGTAAACATCCTGACTGTCTTGCAAACAGTGGATCTGGTGAGAGACTGGGAGGTGTTAGATTTCAAAGGGACTTTGGTGTCACTGAAAGATAACATGCAAGTGCAGCAAGCAATTAGGAAGGCAAATGTTATGTGCCAGTTAGTTCCAAAACTCTCCATACTCCTAGATATTGACATGACATCAGGTTTCTTTGAAATCACAAGCTTTCGGAGCACGGCCCCTTCGTCAGGTGAACCTGACGAAGGGGCCATGCTCCGAAAGCTTGTGATTTCAAATACATTTGTTAGATTATAACCTGGTGTCATGTGACTTCTGACTTTGTCCACCCCAGTCCAATACTGGCACCTCCATATCATGACCACACTTTTATGTGCTGGGTTACACTTTGGATACTCCATGATCTACTCTATTAAGCTCTATCACAATGATTTGTTAATGCACATGGATGCCTTGCTGTTTCTTCACTATTTGGTCAAATTGCACTGTGGCACTTGGAGCAGTGTTATATGTATGAAGGCGATGTGAAGCTTACGAATGTCAGATATGAGTCCTCATTGAGAGAAATCATTGCCAGGTGAGTGATGAGGATGTGCTGAATGGTGCAGTATCTGTGGCTAGTAATGCAGCTATTAGAATATGGTACATTAAGGTGCATTCACTGCCCTTGGACACACATGTGTAGTTATTGAACTTCTTGTGGCCTGACATCCAAGTTTTCAGGGCTTGACCCCCTAGAGTTGACCTCCATGCTGTCTGCTCCCATTGCTTTCTGACCATTTGTTTGGAGGGCTTCTGCAACTGGGGACATCACTTCTCCTTTTCACCAAGTTAAAAATCACACAATACCAGGTGATAGTCCAACAGGCTAATTTGGAATCACTAGTTTTCGAAGTGCTGCTTCTTCATCAGGTGGTTGTGGAGCAGCACCATAAGACACAGACTTTAGAGCAACAGGATTGCAATGTAATATTAAACGAATTTAGCTTAAGTCTTTCATCTTTTAGAATGACCATGTTAGTTTTGGTTCCTTCATATGTAATCTCAGAACTTCTTTAAAGTTACGTTCTCAAGATAGTTTTTAACAATAGATGTCATCTCAGCTCAGATAACGCATTGAAGGTATGAAGTTAAAGTCTGTCTTGTGTCCCAGTGTTAGGTCAGACTGATTCTATTTCTAAAGTGGGAGTTACAGAATCTTGCATGGGTTTATGCAGTTTTTGAGCAAAATAAAACGTAATTCTGTAAGTACAGATTCACCCACAAGCTTTTATGTGTGCATGTTTTTGCAGGGGAGACCAAGTGAGAGTGTGTATTGGGTTGGGATAACTGGTCAGCATGGACAGGTTAGATCGAAGGGCCTGTTTCCATGCTGTACATCTCTATGACTCCATGACTCTATGTGGGTGTGTGTATGGGGGTGTGAGTGTCTGTGTCTGTGAGTGTAATGAGATATTCATCTGTGAGAGGTTGCATGTGTAGGTGTGAGTGTGGGGGGTGTGTGCACATATACGAAAGTGTGTGTGTGTGTGTAAGAAAGGGAGAGAGAGTGTGTATGGTACAGTGGGGTCACCCGTAGTGTGACATGAACCTAAGGTCCCGGTTGAGACCATCCCCATGGATACCGAATTTGACTATCAGCCTCTGCTCGGCCACTTTGCGTTGTTGCCTGTCCCGAAGTCCGCCTTGGAGAATGGTCATCCAAAGGTCCAAGGCCGAATGTCCCAGACCGCTGAAGTGTTCCTGACTGGGAGAGAACACTCCTGCCTGGTGATTGTTGTGCAGTGTCCATTCATCTGTTGCCATAGCTTCTGCTCGGTCTCGCCAATGTACCATGCCTCAGGGGTCTCAAATGCAATGTCGGAAAACCTTGGAGCCTGTTCCTCTAATAATGGTCCATTGTTATTAATGTTTCCCAGGTTGGAATTATTTCCTGAATGACTGACAAACACAATGCATCTCTCCTTTATGAAGTGTGTACCAGTAATTAAGTGGTGCCAGCCATTAACAACATTAACCTCCTGCTGATACTTTCAACCAAGTATTGTAGCTGCTTAGGTGCTGATAAAAAGGATATGTGCAGGCAGCATGAAGTTGCCTTGCATTACCAATAACCTGTGCAGTTTAAGTGTGTATTGCACTCCCTATGCTTAATTTTGGCTATTGAATTTAGTCCTTATTTCTTTATTGTTTGCTTTCCTTGAGATATAAAAATGACAATGCACATTTCTGTAAACTCTCCTGCAGACATTGTGAGTGAAACAGAGATACTAAGATACAGCAAGATTCTTCCAAAGAGCATTTTACTTAGGTGGCAGAAATGACGAAACTGTGTGGTCTGATTAGAAAACTCTTGACATTTTGCTCGATTGAGCACAGACAGCAGTTGTCATTGTGGTATTTACAGAGGAGATTTGGAATACAGACCCTCGGCCTGTCAAAACGTCCTTCAGTTGTGGGGAGTTTGATGATGCATAAGACAGATTCAGGACAAACGAAGAGATGTGGAGACAACCTGTTTCAATATTGTGCTCAGATTAAAACACGTACAACATCACTTTCTAACAAAATGCACTGTCTGTCTGGTAAAATTGAAACAGTCACTTGATAGCACGTGCAGATGGAGCAGAAAATAAATGCTATTTCCATTAGCAGCAGATTACTATTGTGGTCCAGAGTTTGGTTTTTTTTTATTCATAGGACTTGCGCATTGCTGGTTGGGCCGGCATTTATTGCTCCTCATCCCTAGTTGCCCTCGAGAAGGTGGTGGTGAGCTGCCTTCTTGAACCGCTGCAGTCCACGTGCTGTCTTAGCCACTGTTAAAACTGAGTGGCTTGCTAGGCCATTTCAGAAGGCAGTTACGAGTCAATAAAATTGTGGTGAGTCACATATAGGCCAGACCAGGTAAGGGTGGTAGATTTCCTTCTGTAAAGGACATTAGTAAACCAGATAGTTTCACCTCTCAACAATTGACATGTGGTTTCATGGTCCTCATTAGACTTTGATTTCAGATATTTATTGAATTAAAATTCCATCATCTGCAACAACAGGATTTGAATCCAGGTCTCCAGGACATTAGCTAAGTTTCCAAGATTAAAAGTCTAGCAATAATACCACAAGGCCGTCACCTCTTCACTATAGCCTTTCTATTACAGCAAGGGCTAATTTGGAGGTTTTATTAGGATTGGGTAAATTCTAAGATCAAAGGCCTCAGAAGACAAATGTTTGGATACCTCAACAGTTGGTTTGAGACGCATTTCAGCAAAAAGATTCCAGATGATCAAAAATCTAATTTGCCAGTGTTGAAGACCATTTGGTCTGAAGAGACAGGTGAGCATCACTTAGACATCATGAGAAGCTGCTCGACAGCTATCAGCACCAGCTTAACAAAAGTGTACATGAAGTAAGATTTTATGTTTTAAATTCCAGATCAGATCACTGCTCACAGTTCCCACTGTAAAATAATCAACATGGCATAGAAATATCCGTTGTATCATGTGCATTGTGAACTATGAAAGTAAAATCGATTGGGCAAATATTTGGACACCTTAGCCACTACTCTGACAAATGCAGCTACAGTTTAGTAAGGCTAACTCCACAGAAGAAGAGAAAGAAAAAGGATAAAAATAATTGATTGAAAAATCACAAGAAAAACATTCTGTACAGTGAAAGGCATCTCTCTAGTACCCAATGTTTTCCTGTCTTCGCGCTTGATTGTATTTTGAACAGTCCAATGTTATTGTTGCTACTATCAAAAAATTATCACTCGAAGAATAAAATTCTTCGTGCTGACTGCTTTATATTTCCTTCTCCATTTAATTTTGTTTCTATAAACCGGTCCTATTTTGTGACTTACTTTGAAATAGTATCCTAGAGTTATACTATTTAGTACTTCCCCTGCTTTAATATGATACCACCATTTCTCCAGCCTGTCAAGCTTGTTTTACTTCATATTTTTTCATATGCATCCCATTTATATTGGGGACAGTGGTTCAATTACAATGTTTAAAAACATTTGAATGGATACATGAATAGGAAAGGTTTGGAGGGATATGGGCCAGGAGCAGGCAGTGGACGTGTTTGGCATGGACTGGTTGGACTGAAGGGTCTGTTTCTATGCTGTATTACTCTATGACTATGTCTCTATGACTGTCAGAGTGGTTGTCTATAGATATGTCCACCCATCCTCTCAGGTGGACATAAAAGATTCAGTTGCACCATTCAGACAAGAATAGGGAGGTTTTCTGTTATCTTGGTCAACTTTTTCCTCAGCCTACATCACCAAAACAAATAATCTCTTCATTTATCTCAGTATGCACACATTGGCTGCCATACTTGCCTGCAAATAAAAGCAATTGGACTTCAGATGTAATCCATAGCTGTGAATTGCTATGGGATGTCTTAAGAAGGTGCTGTTTGATGCAAGTACATTTTTTTCTTTCATTTAGGTGGCATGGTGGCTCAGCGGTTAGCACTGCTGCCTCACAGAGCCAGGGACCCGGGTTCGATTCAGGCCTCGGGTAACTGTGTGTGTGGACTTTGCAAGTTCTCCCCATGTCTGCGTGGGTTTCCTTCGGGTGCTCCGGTTTCCTTCCACAGTCCAAAGATGTGCAGTTTACGTGAATTGGCCATAGTGTTCAGGGATGTGTAGGTTAGATGCATTAGTCAGGGGAAATGTAGAGTAATAGGATAGGGGAATGGGTGTCGGTAGGATACTCTTCGGAGGGTCGGTGTGGACTTATTGGGCCAAATGGCCTGTTTTACACACTGTAGGGTTTCTATGATTCTATGATTTATAAACTCAACACAACAATCTAAGGCAGAATCTTGATGGAGGTGCCAGCCAGCTGGAGAGGTGGCGCAGGATCAGTACAGCCAATTCACAGACAGGCCCACTGAACCACAAGCCAATTAGATAGTGAATAAGCCAGTGGAGGTCCTTTGTCTGGTATTAAGACCTTGATGGTGAAAGTCCTGCGCATTGAGCGCTGCCAGCCATTCAAAGGCCAGAAGCTCTTCTGCTCGGAAGCATTGCAGGAGGTGGTGGCTATTGCTGTAAGAACACCCACTCGAGTCCAAGGATCATGGAGAGACCCAGGCCACAGGATGCAATGTCCTGGATGGGTGTTGGATTTGCAGAATGAAGGTTGCTGGGAGAAGGGGGCTGGGTGGTCAGCTGCAAGGGCAGAAGCCCACAACTCCCTTCTCAATTTCAACTCCCTCATACTGAGTGCCTTTTATCGACAGGCGTGGCTGCATGGCTTCAGCTGCCTTGCACACCACATGATGGCAGGTCTGCCCGAAGCTGGATAAATACCAGTGCCAGTCGGATGTGATACCTCAATGCTCTTTAATTAACAATTTAAGGGTCTCAGTTGGTGTCAGGGTGGGAAGGTCAACTATAGATCTTAATTAAGGCAGAGGTGGGAAGGCAGCAGAGTTCAGGTACACAACCCCGTCTAATTAAGCTTCTCCAAGATCACCACTGTGAGAACAGAAGATTTCATCCTATGTGTTGTCTGACCAGTGCACATATTTGATTCTATTGAAGTTTCACTTTTTCAAATTGCGCAGTTATGTCTTGGTGTTTATGGTACTGATTGTCAAACAATCTGTAATCCTATTGTAATTACCAGCAGCTAAAGGCATCACTAATATCCTGGTCCTTTGTAAGGACCAGATGCAGATGAAAACTTGTACGATATGCATTAGTTCTAACTCTTTCGTCTCAACTTCATTAAGATGAAGTACTTGCATTTATTTAGTACCTTCCACAACCTCAGAACATCCGCAGCACCTGACAGCCAGTGAAGTACGATAAAATGTTGTCACTGTTGAAATGAAAAAAACACAACTGGTTGTTGTGTTTGTGTGTTCTCCATGTGTCTCCAGTTTCCTCCCATAGTCCAAAGTTGTGCAGGTTAAGTGAATTGGCCATGGTAAAAAACTGCCCTCGAGTGACCAGGAATGTGCAGGTTAGTTGGGTTAGCCATGGTTAAAAAAAACCTCATGCAGGGTTACAGGGATGCAGTGGAAGCGTGGGTCTGGATGGGATGCTGCTTGGAAGGTCAGTGCAGATCTAATGAGCTGAATGGGCTCTTTCTGAAATGTAGGGATTCTATTATTCTAATTCAAGCACTGCAAGTTCCCAGAAAGAGCATTGTAATAATGACCAGAAAATCTGTTCTTGGATGTTGGCTGAAGAGTAAACCTTCTCCAGGATACTAGGGAGAACTTCTCTGCTCGTTGCTATAGGAACATTTATGTCTACCTGAAAGGAAAAAATGGAGCTGAATTGTAACCTCTCATCCAAAATAACACATCGACATTACGGAAGACCGGCACCACTCCCCACCTCTTCCTCCGCTACATTGATGACTGCATTGGCGCCACCTCGTGCTCCCGCGAGGAGGTTGAGCAATTCATCAACTTCACCAACACATTCCACCCTGACCTTAAATTTACCTGGACTATCTCTGACACCTCGCTCCCCTTCCTGGACCTCTCCATCTCCATTAGTGATGACCGACTTGACACTAACATTTTTTACAAACCCACTGACTCCCATAGCTACCTGGATTACACCTCTTCCCACCCTATCTCTTGCAAAAATGCCATCCCGTATTCCCAATTTCTCCGCCTCCGCCGTATCTGCTCCCAGGAGGACCAGTTCCACCATAGGACACACCAGATGGCCTCCTTCTTTAGAGACCGCGATTTCCCTTCCCATGTGGTTAAAGATGCCCTCCAACGCATCTCGTCCACATCCCGCACCTCCGCCCTCAGACCCCACCCCTCCAACCGTAACAAGGACAGAACGCCCCTGGTGCTCACCTTCCACCCTACAAACCTTCGCATCAACCAAATCATCCGCCGACATTTCCGCCACCTCCAAAAAGACCCCACCACCAGGGATATATTTCCCTCCCCACCCCTTTCCGCCTTCCGCAAAGACCGTTCCCTCCGTGACTACCTGGTCAGGTCCACACCCCCCTACGACCCACCCTCCCATCCTGGCACTTTCCCCTGCCACCGCAGGAACTGTAAAACCTGTGCCCACACCTCCTCCCTCACCTCTATCCAAGGCCCTAAAGGAGCCTTCCACATCCATCAAAGTTTCACCTGCACATCCACCAATATCATTTATTGTATCCGTTGCTCCCGATGTGGTCTCCTCTACATTGGGGAGACTGGGCGCCTCCTAGCAGAGCGCTTTAGGGAACATCTCCGAGACACCCGCACCAATCAACCAAACCGCCCCGTGGCCCAACATTTCAACTCCCCCTCCCACTCTGCCGAGGACATGAAGGTCCTGGGCCTCCTTCACCGCCGCTCCCTCACCACCAGACGCCTGGAGGAAGAACGCCTCATCTTCCGCCTCGGGACACTTCAACCCCAGGGCATCAATGTGGACTTCAACAGCTTCCTCATTTCCCCTTCCCCCACCTCATCCTAGTTTCAAACTTCCAGCTCACTTACTGTCTCCTTGACTTGTCCGACCTGCCTATCTTCTTTTCCACCTATCCACTCCACCCTCTTCTCTTTGACCTATCACCTTCATCCCCTCCCCCACTCACCCATTGTACTCTATGCTACTCTCTCCCCACCCCCACCCTCCTCTAGCTTATCTCTCCACGCTTCAGGCTCACTGCCTTTATTCCTGATGAAGGGCTTTTGCCCGAAACGTTGATTTCGCTGCTCGTTGGATGCTGCCTGAACTGCTGTGCTCTTCCAGCACCACTAATCCAGTATATGATGCAACACTCCATCAATACCACATTGGTGCATCAGGCTAGATATTTTGCTCAAATGTTTTGGAAGGACTTGAGTCTACCCTCCTGACAGTGATGAAAGAGCTACCGAATGTACCAAGTGAGCCACAGCTGACACATCATAAACAGCCAATGCACAATCGCTCTGAAAGATTATATATGCTTACTGCATGTTCCGGCATTTATGTAAATTCAATTGACTCTGAAGTTTAAGGGCTGTGTTAAACTTTTATATGATTCAGTGTGGAACTCACTCCCTTTGTCAAGTGGAAGGATTTTATGTGAAGCCTTTTGGTCTGTTAGAATATTTTGAACTAACCTTTCCTTAATTTGCTATCTGAATCAATGCAGCAAAACAGTTAAATAAGTGATTTAATAAACCAATCCACGTTTCAATGTATCTAAGAAGCTGTAACCTCCAGGCACCTGAAGTAGCTTTTAACCAGTGACCCTTACCAGAAGGATGTGGAGACTTCCTTCTTCAAAGATCATTACCACCCTGTAGTCAACAAACCTAACAAAATAACTGAGAGGTTCCTGCCTCCAGTCAGCCTTAGCATCTTGAAGCTGAAAAAGAACCTTACTAATGTACCTTAGAGGTTTGGTCTGACAGATATGCATGGAAGCTTGTTGTCAGTGAACCATAATGAGTCCAGTTGAGAGCGTAATTGCCTTTCTTTGTATACACAGATTTCCTTGCAGTCAAGTCTAAAATAAGCCTGTTTTATTGCAGCTACTTATAATTGCTGTTTTAAATTGTAATCCTGAAAGTTTCTCGGGTGTGCAGGGATGTTCCATGGCTGTTGCAGAATTTTGAGGCTCCTTAACTGCTATGGGCAAGAAACATGCTACCTTTATTAACATACGAGATTGAATAACTTCAGAAAATTATTACTAAGAAACTTTTATGAGATGTTAATATTTGAATACTTCTGTTGTAATCTCTTCTGTTCATGAAATTATCAGCTGCTGGGAGATGATCAATATTGTTGGAAAAATGTTATTGAACACCAAGGTATAACTCTCTCTTCCAATCTTTGTTCCCCTCCCTCAGCTGGGGCATTCTGCAGTTCCACCTATCACCACCATGATTCAGTTTCACAACCGATATTTGCCCCATGCATTGTGGCACTGAACATTAGTGCCATAATAAGTGGTGCTATACCATTCCCCTTGTACTTCAACACAGCTCAAGACTTTGGGCTTCATCTTACTTTGTTTTGGCTAGGTGTCAGTTTCACTGAGTTTCATGAAGGGTTTCTCACCAAGAGGCCTGGAAAGATCTCTTCCTCTCCTCATTAAAGTCCTACCCCACCCTTATGGCGCCTTTCTCGCCCAATTTTAGCCCCATTCTACTGCAAGCCATTCTGACAACAACTTGCCACTCCAGCAGATATCTGCCAAAAGACTAGCATCTCCGGCGCCCACATCAATGTTAAAAGTCCATTTTGCACCTAGGCAAGTGCTAGCATTCTAAAGCTGCCCTGCTCAGTGACAGACTATCATTCTGAACATATCAGAGGAGGGGAAAATGGTGCCACAATTCTCCAGCAGGAACCTGGAGATCCTGGTGGATGGGGTAGTGCAAAAGAGAGGTGTCATTTTACGGGAGAACCAGCACAAGAGGCCATGACCCTTGCAACCTGGGATAGTGTGATCCCCACGATCCAGAGCAATGGCCAGCAATGCTGCAAGGTGGTTAATGCCTTGCTGTACTCTGCTAGGCTAAGTGCCACGTTCACCTCTCTGTGACCTTACACTAACTACCTCTGCTACTGCACCCACCTCCCACCAGTGCTCACGCCCTGCCACTCTCACTATTTTCCCTCACTGACTCTCATGTCCCCATAACCTCCCACACCACTAACCCTGCATGACCTCTGCACTGCCTATTCATTGGCTCGGGAGACCTCACCACCTTTCAAACACCAGCACCAGCACTAACAGCTGTGCCGCCCATTTTCAGCTCACTGAATACCTCCTTTTCTCTCATTCCAGGCAAAAGCAGCCCATAACATGGCAGAAAGAGCCATAATGGTGGAAGGGTACCTTACATCAGGCTGCTCATCCACTATGGGTAGAGAATCCTGTCCCTTGCAGGTGAAGACTAGGACTGCTCCAACAGAGATGCCAAGACAACCATGTCCTGACAATTGTGTAAGTACCATTCTTCATTCCACTGCAAATTTCACATTAACCCTTTTGTCAGTGTCATTCATTGCACACCACGTCTAACCATTTGGCATGAAGCCATCTCTTCCTTGCATCTTGCAGATACCAGCAGAATGTCCACTGAACTGCTGGAGAAACGGCCAGAAACCACCTCATTGAACTCTGAGGAAGAGAGTTCCAAGGCCTCAAAGGAAGTATCAGCGAGCCTGCCTCCTGCACCCACCTCCAGTTCAGATGCTCACACCTCCATGGGAACATCACGTTTAGGGGATTTGTGAGCACAAGCTGGTGAGCATCTCAATACTTCGACTCAGGAGCTGGCTGAAGAATAAAAAAACAACAAGCAGCTGCCACTCGGAGGAGTGCACCTGCACTCTCCTTCCCACCATGTCCTAGATCTGCAGATCACATGTCTCAGTTTTTTTGCATCCATCAGAAAAAGAAGTCACTTTCTCACTTTAACATCTCTTCTGAAGGATGGTGCATCTGACCATGCAGCACTCCTTCATTACTGCTCCAGAATATTAGTCTAGATTCTTGCTCACGTTTCTGGGATTGCGACTTGAACTGAAACCTCTGACTCTGAGGCAAGAATGCAATCCACTGAGTCACAGTTTATACTCTGGGAGTGTATCTAGATATTTTATTTGCAAAGTCAGTGTATTTTCAATTTATTTCTGTGAAACACTCATGCTTCTGGTCGACTCCTGAGTAACCTTTCTAACTGCATTATTAACCAATCAAGGACAACAATCCATTGCTCATTTGAGAGAGAGAAAGAGGGAGGGAGGGAGAGAGGGACGGAGAGAGAGAAAGAGAGAGAGGTTACAAACAGTGACCTGGTCACAGAATCTGAGCTCAACGTCTGACCGAAAAGGCAGGAGTGAGGCACCGATCTTCCCTGGCCAAAACAAGGGCCAGTTCTGACAAACCGGGCGTTCTTGCAAAGTGTCCTGATCAGCTGAACAGATTGCTGACGTATCTCTGGTTCCAGAGTGAGCCCACCGGCACTCCTCAAATGCCATATCTAATAAATACGTCACCCCTTATATGCCTGACTCATCTTACACCGTGTCTATTATTCACCTTGTCTGTTATCTGTATTGAGATGCAACTATGACAAAAAATGTGAAAGAGTGAAGCCAGAAGCTGGTATATGAGATGCAGCAGATACAGATAACCATTGCACACTGTTTTATATTTAAAGACAGAGTAATTGATACATAGATTCTGGGCAGATGTTGGCAACCCCATTTCAACATTTTGAATTGCAGAATAGAAGACATCTATAATGTCATTCAGGCTACAGGAATATCTTAATTCATTATGTATGTTGAGAGGATCAGAGCATGGAGTGCTGATTGCTGCAGACAGCAGGGAGTTAGCAGAGATAAACTTAGCTTCAGCATGGTGCTGCATTTTCTCATTTTCGTATTAATTAAAGTACACTTCTTCATTATTCCATAAGTGTGAGTTTTATTGAAGAACCCACAACCCATGACAAGATGAATGGACCTGAAACAAAAGTTGATGGAACTATGGTAGCCACCAATCTTATATCAGAGGAGGGGCAGTTTGTGTTTCTCTTGGTGTTTGGGTAGTTTCACTGTGTTTAGGTTGCTGACCCATACAACATTCCTACAGGACTTGAATGGAGAGATAAGAAAAGGATGTTTCACCTGGCTGGGGTCTAGACACAGTCTCAAATGATAAAATAAGGCTTTTACGACTGAGTGGGAATTTCTTCACTCAATGAGTATTGAATCTTTGGAATTCTCTACCCCAGAGCACCCCAGAGTATTTGAGGCAAAGAGAGAAATAATTCAAGATATAGAAGATATCAAAGGATAGCAATAATGTAGGAATATGGTGTTAATTTAGAAGATCAGCAATGATTTAGTAAAGTAGTGAAACAGGTTCAAGGAGCCAAAGGACCTACTGTTGCTGTTATTTACTAAGTTCCTAACTAAGGAGCCAACTACAGAGGAACACCTCTATTCTCTGTTGATAGGAAAAATATACTGATCATCAAGTGGAAATGGGAGTAAAGAAGTAGGGCAGAAACTTATAGGCCCTGAATAACACGAGCTATGGTGAGAGAAATCTGGGAGAATGACATGAGAAGTCCAGAGAGGCCTTTCCCAATGTCAGGAGTAACTAGCTACATTTTCCAACTAAATTCTGGGTATTGCGATTACATTCTTGCTCAGGAGCAGTGAGGTGCCTATTGTTGGGGATTACTGCTTGTTAACAGACTCATTAACACTCAGCTTCCCATGCAAACACCCACCGCAAGGAAACCAGATACAGTATTAACAATTCCTGACCTGAAAACCTGAACAGGTAACTGGTGACTCCAGTTCACTGCTTGATCTTCCAGGATGCCATCTTGGACACTTGGCAAAAATTTCTTAGGCTATGCTCCATGCCAGCAGCTGCCCACACCCTACCTCCACATATGTTGGCATTCAACACCTGCAGGCCTCTCAGAACCCTCATGACACCTTTCCAATCCCTTTGCAGGATAATTCCGCACTTTAGTGCTGCACCTGGGGGCATCAGCAATGAGCATTGAAATGTTGCTGGAAGGATTTGTGTGCAGGGACAGCCAGCCAACTCACACATTGCAAGCTGCATCTTTGAGCTGTTCGCTCATTCTCTTAGCACTCACTCACTCAGAGCCTACTTGGATGCTCAAAGCATCCTTGCCTTGCCTTGCCATGTCTTTTTGTGCTTTGACACCTCCCCACCCCCTAACCCCCAAAGATAACAGGCTCATAGTCCTGCTGTCTTGCCTTGCTGTTTAGCATAGACAAAAGCTGGAAAGCTTATCACTGTTATCAGCACTGTTCAACCATGTCAAGGTAGACAGTCATCAGTCAGAGGTCTTGGTCAAGTAAATCAAGGATAGCCTCCAAGACCAGTCCAGGGACATGGACACAGTCAGTCAGCCAATAAGGGTGGTCAGGGTCAGGGTCAGGATCCTCTCCTTGTAAGGGCCAAATGTCAATCAGTCCACCACCTGTCTGGCTCTTTCTTCCCTACTGTGGGTTGTTTTCTCCAGGAATGTGAGAAAGGGAGGGATTGAATGAAATGAAGATGTTGGCACAGCTATTAGCTCTGGTGCTGATGGGTGAAAGGTGGTGAATTATCTTGTGCAAGTGAGTAGGTGGCACAGACATCATGCAGACGTTTGGTGGTGTCAGGCACTGGGGTAAGTGAGAGTGAGTAAGATGTTGCATGCGTTAGTGAGAATGGTAGAGTATGAGCTTGGTGGGAAGCAGGTGTTGTAACAGAGATAAAGTGAGTGAGAGGTAGCAAAGAGAAGATAGTGGCTCTTACCCTGGCCGAGTGGAGAAGGTCATTGACCTTCTTCCTAAAGTGCAGGGTATATTGTTATGAAGTTGAAGGCATGTACTGTACTTTTAAGAGAGAGTGAATGCTGTTCTGAACTGAGAGATTACAAGCACCTGCGTATATGACTAGATGGTAGCCCCAGAGTGTACTGAAAAATTGAAAATATGTAATATTTAGCTGTGAAATGGATACCTGAGTTTTGGTTGCTGTTTTTCAAATTTAACTAATCAGTTTAAATTATGCCCCAGGATACTAAAACCCAATTGAGTTTGAATTTATTGTTTTGCCAACATCAAACCAATGAGACGATCCAATGTGGGGGTATAAAAATGTGGATGTTTTGAAAATTAGAGAAAGAGCAACTGCCATCGAGACAGAAATGCATGGAGATCTAATATGTAATATCTAATAACTCAGGGAGATTCTCCAGAAGAAGAAAGACACAGAAGATGACAGCAACTATGTGGTTTTGAACTTAAGTTGATGTAATTTTATTAAGTGTCTTATTGGAATGGCATATTATTACAGAGTTGAAGGCAGATAGTAAGCAGTTAAGAGAAAGGGGGGTTTAGATTTGTGAATAGTTGTTGTTTAATGTTCGTTTTTAGAGTTAGGGATTTGGGAGTTCTCTGTCACTCATATTTTATGAGGCGAGGCAAGCTTTGCTGGGTGTTTGAGTTTAAGTAACAGAGGGGTTCACCTTCATGTCACAACAATATCTCCAGACAGTTGAGAGTGCACTGTCCCAAGTGGCAACTTTGAACCAAGCTAACATGGTCAGATGCTGTGACCTCTGCTGCTGGTCCTGGGGAAGAGGAAACCCCATGTTAGTATCACCTGTCCAGCAGGATCTCCAGTTCCCTGTCCACAATCAAGGTGCAATTTCCCCTTCTATGTCATATCTGGGACAAATGTCAGACATTGTGCAGAGTAACTCTGGACTGACAGTGCTTATCCAGGTAGTAATGGACTTTCAAATATGGCACTGGTGCCAGTCTATTCCACAATAACTGTTATGGACCAGGCCAAACCCCCTCCAAATGTTTTAAGAAGGTAGCCCAGACCCTAAATTTTTTTTTTTTTTTTAGGCAGATGGAAAGTGAATATTCCAGGTGTGATGCAGCTGGTCAAACCACTCAGCTTTAAACAAAACAGAATTTATTTAAACATTACGGATTACAGCAACTTAATGAAGCTGTTCCAATCCCTGCAATATTTCATAAACACACCCTTTGGCAAAAGGTAAATTCAAACACAGGTTTTTACAAGCAGGAGAGGTTTTAGACAGAAGAGTCAGATGAGCAACATCTATCAAAGCGTGGAACCTCTTTTTACTGGAGTTGTTTCTCTAGGTCCGCAGCAGTTTTGTGACTGCGTACTAAAACTAAATCAATCTAGAAAAGCCTGAACTGGGAGAACTGGCCATTCCCCTTTCATTGTACAACTGTTTTCAAAAAACCTAAAGGCCTCTTCTGATTGTGGACTTAAGCAGTTTCTGTCAGCCATTTCAGCACCACTGCTTTTACAACCCCTCTTCAAAAAAAAACAAGGACAAATTAACCTTGTTAAAGGAGCAGCATCATCACATAACCCAGCAGTGGTGAATTCCTCCAAGAATGGTGTGTGATTAGAATCAGCTAATTACTGAGGTGAGTTTGGGATGATATGGTGAGAAGTCCTGTTTGGCATTGCAGGGAGAAACTGTCCATAAAACTCAACAAAATTCCCACTTAAACAAAGTATGACAAAATTCAGCATGCAAAGTTGAAAATACCATTATTACAAAGCTCCCATATGCTAGGGGTGAAGGCATCCATTAAAGTTACTGCTTCATGACCTAAAGTATGAATTTAGTGGCCATGAAAGTGAATGATATTTCTCTTGCCAAATCAAATACTGTTGACCCTGAAACTAAAACAGATATTGCTGGAGAAACCTAGCAGGTCTGGCAGCATCTGTGGATAGAAAGCAGAATTAACGTTCAGGTCCTGCGACTCTTCTTCAGACCATGTGAACACCTGTTTTTGTTTAGTACTTTTGACCCAGATGTCAATGAAAACGATTTCTAAGATGGGCCTAATGCAGAGTAAAGCTCTTCCCAAGCAAAAACAGTTCTCCCACTTTTGTGCCAAGGGCTCCATTTCATACAGCAACAATCCTTTGCCTTCTCTATTGACATTGCCAGTGTTGGCAGTTGTGCTTTGTGAATCTATGTGTTGTGGAGAAAGTCTGTATCATCGACACATTTTATCTTATTCTTGAATGTTATTTCTTTTACTGTTGTGGGTAATGCTTGAGTTATATGACTTGGTGGCATTTATATTTATATTTTATTTAAGACCTAAGACTTGACAAAAATGCTGACTACAGGCCGTTCTGCTATAATGCGCATTTCATTAACGCTTATTCGCTATAACACGATTGGCGAACTGGGGACGTTGTTTCTAAAGTGCAAAGTTTTAAAGAGTGTATTGGTGCTACCGTGATTCCGGCCCCATTAGTTTAGTTGGTGCTGCTAATACACGAGTTGAAAATGTGTTGCTGGAAAAGCGCAACAGGTCAGGCAGCATCCAAGGAGCAGGAGAATCGACGTTTCAGGCATAAGCCCATCTTCAGGAATTCCTGAAGATGGGCTTATGCCTGAAACGTCGATTCTCCTGCTCCTTGGATGCTGCCTGACCCGCTGCGCTTTTCCAGCAACACATTTTCAGCTCTGATCTCCAGCATCTGCAGTCCTCACTTTCTCTGCTGCTCATACACGATTGTCTTATCACATGGAATTGCACAAGAACGGAACTGCCGCATTATAAAAGAGCTGACCGTACCTGCATTTTCAAAATATTGACTATTATGGAAACTTGCCTTTATAATTAATCAGCCAGTTCTGTTTTGGAAGACAGACTGATAGCTGTTCTAATCTTTTTTGGTCTGGATGGTTAAAAATGTCATGAATTATTATTTTAAGATTTGACTCATTTGAATCCCCCAGGAAAGGAGGGGAGAAAAGGACTGAGACAATATAAGAAAGAAAACCAATCTCTATATTCATTGATTGGTTTTAAGTTCATAAGCAGGATGAGAATGTACAATATCTGTTTAAAACACTGAATTAATGAATTGAATTGTTAAAAGTTAGGTGGATGTGCTCTTTTGAATCACAATTGTTTAGTTACATTTCAGCTCTTCCCTGGTGAGTTCTTCACCTTCATTTCTTGGAGAGATTATTATTGACAAATTGCTTACACTCAGAGGATTATGATCATTCTTTCCATGCATGTGATAATAATCAGTATGCAGAAGAATTCAGGAAACATCTGATACAGTTATAACTGGGGATAGAATAAGCAAAAAGAAATCACATTGGCATAAAATATCTCATGTTGTTATTATTATCAAAATCTACCTTACCTGCATGAAAGAAATGGTTCGATTCACATATTTATGGATTACAATAATTTAGATCTGCAAATAAGCTAAATATGAAAAACTATATGTTGAATGGAGATGAAATGTTAGAGGAAAAACTATAATACAACTAAGTGTAAGATTGTGAATTAATTATGCTAATTTAGCAATTAACTTGTGTAAAATAAATGCAAAGCAAAATAGATTTTCCCCTGGACCACAAAACGTAGATTTTCAAATCTTAAAGAAGGCTAATCCTAGTTTAGGGAATAGTGAAATGTAATTAAGAAAACATATTTTCTTAAAACCACACTTAAATCATTTCATTTCTTCTTCATCTGTTGAAAATAACTTTGTGCTTGAGCAGTGAAGTGCTGCTTATTTTATTCAGGGCCCTCGCAACCAGCAGGTGAACTAGGCAGTCGCCTGGACCAGCAAGATTTGACAGGGGAGGAGAGTGGGTGGCAAGAATCTGCCATATTTTAAAAATCAGAATGGAAAACCAGCCAGAGACCCACAAAGCTGATATCCAATCACCTGATACCCAAAAAGAAAAATTCCAGACGATTTCAAAACACTGCTTTAAACAAAGCAGTCCCTTAATTCATCACTGGCAAACAAGGGACAAGAAACTTCATCCTCCATCTTCATGAGGCATTGTAAATGTTAGTCTGAGTGGGATGGTTATGAAGGTAAAAACAATGACTGCAGATGCTGAAAACCAAATACTGGATTAGTGGTGCTGGAAGAGCACAGCAGTTCAGGCAGCATCCAACGAGCAGCGGAATCAACGTTTCGGGCAAAAGCCCGATGGTTATGAGCTGGGCTTTGGACCACTTCCATTTCAATTGGGCTAGTGATTTGTTTTTAAGTTTTACTTCAAGCGTTCTCACATTATTTAGATTAATGACTATGAGTGGAAGTTAACCAATCTTCAGCCTGCCCATTGCTCGGATGTGTTCACACAATGAGGAGTTTGAATTCCCAGTGTAGAAGCACAATTCACAGTTATTTAAATAATTTAAGTGCAACAGAGAACTAATTCCATGTCACATGTAGACTTTTCCCAAATGTTAAAGTTGGTGTTTCTCCAGTGCAGATTACCTCCACCATGCTGTACTGTTGCTTATATATTTTATAGCTAAACTTAGTAAGGACAGAACCAAAAACCCTGGGTAGATTTTTGGAAACAAAGGATCTATTTTAGTGAGAATAGGTGCTGAAAAGGGAACTCATGTTTAATTGTGGACTGTACCGTTTGCTTGCAAAACCAAAATATGCATTTTCCCCACCTACTGCAGGTGAAATTCCTCTACGTCTGTGTGCAGTGTAGTTGTCATAATGTCTACTTTCTCATACATGAATATTCATATAATACTGCTGCATAAAATGTGTGGGTATTTGTAATATGTGCAACACATATAATTAAGCCTTTAATGTATATGTTTATATAACATTGTAAAAGGTTGAGTGTTAGATCTGCCATAGTTCCACTATCATTAATAAATATTACGTGAGATGTTGTACTATAAGGCCTGCTGGTGCACTGTGTTATTGCTCAGTGCAATCAGCTTGTTTCTGTAGGTGGTTTTATGGTCGTTATTTTTATTTGTTTGGGAGACATGGGCGTCGCTAGCTGGCTAGCATTTATTGCTCGCCCCTAGTTGCCCTTGAGGATGTTTGACTTTGCAAAAGGTATAATGCTTGGTATCATTGCACTCTTATTTTTAAAATGTTGTATTGCTTACAGATTTTGGTCTTGCTTGATCGAATGTGAATTCCCATGTTAACCTGCTCCCTAAGTCCATCCCCAAGTTCCTAGGATCTGATTCCTCTTAGCAATTACTAATGCTGCACTGATGGTTTTTCATGTTAGTTCCATTAACATCTCCCAGAATATGTCCAGAGTTGGCAGATCCATTTACTCTATGTATCTGTTCTGTTTAGGAAATGCACATGTAATCAGTGTTCTTCCTTCTTTGAGTGCTTTTGGGGGTGTTCAGGAGAAGATTGGGGTGCACCAGGCTGGAGTTTTCTGGGGCAGCACGTACCATGGTGTTGGCCTTGATTTTTTCCTTCTTTCCAGTCGACTATCCTGTCTGTGTTGTTCTGCACTCAGGATGGCCAACCATGTTATACGTGTGTGTGGTGCCTGATATTGCAATCCCTTCTGTCATTCTTTGCAGGATTTGCTCCTCTCCCTCTTTGGGTCTTTGATTTTTGGTCACCCCAGATGTATGGAACAAGCAAGTTAAACAGGGAGATCTGCTTGTTGTTTTGCTTCTGGGCCTGTTAAAAGTCAGAATGTGCAGGTACAAGTTTGAGAAGATTATCAGGAGTGGTCTCTGTCTGCAAGCCTATATCTGAGAGTTCTGTTATGTTCTCAGGTCAGGAAGGAAGCCAATGGAAGGCAGATTGGAAGTTGCCAGCTGTTTTAATGTAAGACTGGGAGGACCACTCCTACTACTGTTAATTCAGGTAAGTAAGAAACTTTCAACTTATTTGAGCCTCTGGTTGTCTCTTTAATGGCCATGGTTTTGGTACAGAGCATGAGAAATCTGATTGCAGAACTTATGGCACAGGCTAAAAACATGGGCACTGTACAATCACATTTCTCAGCTATTGACACAGTGAAATTTTTGTTTTTCAAGATTCTTTCTTGCTAAGATGATTCTGTCCATTTAAAAAATATGAAAGACCAATAACTGAAACAATTAAGTTATTGTTGAATAATTTTCTGAAGGTCTTGAACATTATTGAACTAGCTCCTGTTGCTTTTATTTATTCTGGGCAGTTATATGCAAATAAAAATGCATCAACTATTATTCCAACTGAGGTACAAACATGGAAGTGTTTGTGTAAACTGCAACCACATGAAGGGGAATTGGGCCCTAGATTATACGATTCACTAGTTTGTTGTTTAGAGACTTCTAGTCCCAACCTCCTCAAAGTAACTTTAACTTTTCTTAATTCTCTAGCATAACATGATAAGCTAGAAGACAAAACTGCTAATAATATCTACACAGACAGGATACATCACTGGCTCATTCATTATATGGTGTAGAATTTTACATTTAATTATCACAGCTATTAATGAATGTTAGCATTTGTGCAGGATTTTATTCCACACAAATTATTTCTTCCATTCATAATCCATCTTTACTCAATCTTTTGCTGGCAATTTCTTTCTCTTTGTTCAAGTTCATTTCGTTTATATGTGGTGAGTGTATAAAGCTTTGTTGGCTGGACAGCTAGTTTGCAATGCAGAATGATGCCAACAGAATGGGTTCAATTCCTGCACTGGTTGAAGCTGAGGCATGGTGATCCTCAGGTTAAACTACCATCAGTCATACCTCTTTCTCTAATGAGGGAGCAGTCTTATGGTCTGGTTGTCCTATGGTGATGTTACTTTTAGTGCCTTGAGGGAATAATTAAATTTTGCTTTTCAACAAACATATGAGTTTTGTTTCACCCAGTTTTGAAGACCTAGTTTCTTTATTTCTTTTGCAAGTCTAACCAACAACTCCTATTTTTTTATCATATGTGGATTCAGTCTTAACCTTTCTTCATCCTATGACATCTCTGACTCATTCTGTGCTCCAACCTTAAACAGAGCTCCGACATCTCTTTTATCACTGAGGTTGTCTTCAAAAACTAGACTTGTCCCATCACAAAAACAAGTTCCCACCAGTGAGTTCTTAGTTCAGTATAAATCCTATACAGTATTAGGGATTGGGTTGAATTTGCAATTTTAGCTACCAAACATTTAATCCAGATGTTTTAATGATAATCTCCAAAACTGAAACCTCCCTCAGTTCCTCCATAATCAGACCCTGAATTTGTTATTTCATCAGAATAAATTTTAATTGTTTGTGATATAGATTACCAGGTAAAGTCATTGAAGCAGATCGTATAAATGGATTCAAAGAACAATTGGACAAGTTATTGTAAAGAGAAGGAATTAAGCAACCCCATAAGAAGATATATAGGTGAAACTGGTCTTTGCAAAAGTGGAAAACATGTTTGGACTTGGATGGTTCCTAAAAATACTTATATTCTTTAACTTTTACTGGTGGCGAATGTTGTGGAGGACTGCTTGAAGTTATAAGTACAAGTCGTTCTGCTATAATGTGACAGCTGTGTTCCTCTGCAACCTTGCGCTATGGAAAACTGCTATAGAAAATCTCGCTGTAGAAGATTGCTAATAGAAAATCGCTATACCTGTTCAGTAGGAAGTTCGCATTATCCAAACAATGTCCACAATTAATCAATTGCGTTGTAGCCAATTTGCGCTGATGAAACACCTGTAGGCTCCAGTTACTGAATATTAAAACAAACTAAAATGCTACTCTCAATACTCAATTATAACTGATCTCACTTTTATTTATTATTAGAGGGGAAGGTCTGTGATCTTATATATTACAGGATATTGATACATATGGAACTTTTGGTGCCTTGATTTATCAGCGTCACTGGAACCTTAAGATCAACATTTACATTTTTCTTGTCAATGTTTTTATCTTTATTTCCCTGAAGGTCCTTGTATTTTCCTCAATGTTAATTATAAACCAATTGAGATATGTGAAAATAATGAAAACTGTCTGACATTGTGTTACTTTATGCACAAATATAATCATTCCACCTAGTTCATTAATTCATGAGTACTGTGGACAATTGGCTCAATGTATTGATAGTGTCTAGGCTGGTAAAACTTAGCTGTAGAAATAGCAATTCCATTTTGTTTAACCTACATAAATCCTGTAAAAAAGTGGAATTATGCTTGTCAGTGTCTAAAAATATATTCCACTACATCTATAATCTCGACAAAATTAAACTATCTCCTGGTGACAATCTTTTGAATTATAGGACATAATAAAGATTTTAAAATACAGTAGGCTACTCAAGCTGTAGTAATATAAAAGTTTGTTTATCTGATTTCAGAAAGCCCCATGCCTTCAGCTAATTCAGCAATCAGATTTGATCCTTCTCTCAAGAAAAAGACACAAATGTCTTCAAGGGTTCTACTCCCACCAGCACAAGAGTCCTTTGCCAACAATTTCATATTTAGTGTTAACATAATGAAGTTTGATAGCTTAGTGTTTTCACCACAGAAACAAAAGTTTTGTCAGGGCAAAGCCTAACTCAAAGTTCATGATCTGCCATTGTGTTGTGGGCTTCTGCTTCCAGCTGGGTATTTATACCTAATGGGCTCATACTTATTTAAGCTTCCAGAATATAAGAAATAGATGTGGATAACATGGTACTGAAAGATTCAATAGATTTTTATTACAGCTTCTGGTATGCATATATATTACAATCACAGGAATTCAAGTGCCTGGGTTAGTACTAAGTATTCAGTTACAAACACTAGCACCCGACAATCAGCATGCTATCCTGATGAAGGGCTTTTGCCCGAAATGTCAATTTTCTTGCTCCTCGGATGCTGCCTGACCTGCTGTGCTTTTCCAGCACCACACTCTTGACTCTAATCTCCAGCATCTGCAGTCCTCACTTTCGCCTATGCTTAAAGAGACCCCAATTAAGATAGAGACTGAAAGCTCAGGACACATGCTGTGAGCCAGTGATGGTACCTGGAAGGTACTTAGCGTACTAGCTGTGAGACATACTACAAGATCTCTTAATTTCAAAAAGAAAAGCAAATAAATCCCAAACAGGTGTACATGATTATGCACAGGCATGTGCCGTCAATTTGATAAGTATACAAACAGTTAAAAAAATTTAACATGATTAACAGTTCAAGCTTCACTGTAATGTTTTGGAAATTTGACAACTGGATTTGGAGGTTGTAAACCTGTCTGAAGAGGTATGTTGTGCTCGGATGCTGTTGGTCGACAGTCCTGGTTGTATTGCTGCTGCTTCCTGTCATTCACATCGAAGCACAATCATCACCGGAGTCTGTTTCCACACTCTCTTCATGATTGATTGATGGGTCATACATTGGTATAAGCTGGCTTCTGTTCGTTCACAATGTAACACCATGATCAGTAATGACTTACACAATCTGGACTGGTTACATATACTAGAAACCTTTGCTGGTATCCAAGTATCCCTATCTAGATTTCTGACTCTTACTCTCTGTCCAGTGCATAAGTTTGGTCGTTCTCTAGCTGTTCACTGGTCATACATCTCTTCCATTCTCCCTTGCTTTTGACAGAAAATGTCCCACATCTCAGACTGGTTTGATAATTGGTTGCTGGGCAAAATAATTTGTACTTACCTTCCAAGATAAGTTGTGCTGGGCTTGGTAATTCCTTCTCCATTAGTGTTGCATGAAAATTCAGCGATACAATATGACAATCTTGTTCTGTTGCTTCACACTCGATGATCAGATTTGATAGTATGAACCATATATTCTGCGAGACCATTTGAGCAAGGATAGTGGAGTCATGATGTGATATGGGTCACATGCCTTCACACAAATTGTCAGTGAACTGCAGTCCATCGTCAGATACTATCCATTCCAGTACACCAAATAATCTGAAAGTAATGCTCATCAAGTCAGCAATGGTTGCATTTGTTGTGTTGCTAAGCTGTCGAAAAATGGGAATTTTGGAGAAGTAATCTATCACAAACATGCAATCTTCCCTATGCCCAGTAAATATAGTTGCTGTTTTTGTCCAAGGAGTAGATGGAACATCATTTATATCTAGAGGCTTCTTCCACTGATGGGGTTGGTGCATTTGGCATGCCTCACATGCCTTCACCAGTCATTGAATATCCTGGTTCATTCCTGGCCAGTACATAAATTTACATGCTAGCATTTTTGAGTGCTCAATACCCATGTGTCCTGGTGTAACATGGACATGTCATCCTTGCAGAATGCTTTTGGTATCAGAACTCCTTTCCCTTGCCGTAATATACCAAGTTGTTTCTGTATGGCCACATAAGTGAATGTTCTCAGGAACTTGTTAATTTTGTCAGGCAATCCTTGGATAATGTAGCAAAACTCAGAAATTGCTGGAAAACCGTAGCAGGTCTGGCAGCAGCTGTGGAGAGAAATCAGAGTTAACACTTCAGTAAACTGTCTCTCTTGCTTCGAGGAGTCATGTGTCCAGCATTGGTATTACTGTTGCCATTTCAGGTTGGGAAGATCAGATTTAACCTGGTGTGGGGTCTTCTCCCCATTAGCAACTCTGCTGGACCTACCCCTGTAGTTGCATGAGAGGTAGTCCTATAATCAAATAGGAACCGGGACAGTTTGGTATCGAGTGAAGCCGTAGGCTGTTTCTTTAAGCCTGTCTTAAAAGTTTGGATTATTCTTTCCACCAGACTGTTGGACGCTGGAGCTGTCCTTATCTGCCGAATGCCATTCGACTTTCGGAAATAATCAAATTCCATGCTGGTTAATGATGGCCCATTGTCTTCCAGAAGCCAGTGTACTGCAAAAGATGTTCGCAACTTTTCAAGCGTCCTCCCTGTGTTTGACAAATAAACTCTGCACGTCCAACCACTTTGAATGGGCGCCCACAATGACTAAGAACGTTGAGACCATGAAAGGACCGGCATAGTGAACGTGTAACTGAGGTCAGGGTTTACCTGACTATTCCCATGAATGTGGGGACGCTGCTGGTGATAATTTTTGTCCTTTCTTGGCATTCTGGGCACTGCTCCACCAACACAGTTATGTCTGCAACCAATCCTGGCCACCAGACATAAATTCTCACTAACATCTTCATTTTGGACAGCCCTGGATGACCCTGGTGGAGTTCAGCCAGTATCTGAACATGACCTTTGCTCAGGACAACCCATCTTGCCGTCGTCTATGGTGATCTTGTCTTGCCAGGTCCAGAAAGGTTTCAATTCTGCTCGTGACGGCCCTTTTGTTTCCCTCATCACCACCAGCTGTTTTAGTTTTGCTAAGACGGGATCTTTTTGTATCCACAATCAGATATTGTCAGTGGTGATGGGAAGGTGTCCAGAAAGTTTAAAACCAGTGGCAGTGACGCCGGTGAAGTATCTGCCAGTTGGGAGGTGGCTCAATGCATCATTTTTGCTACTTGGCTTCCCAGATGGTGTTCCAACTTGTAATTGTGTGCACTCAGAATGACAGCCCACTGTTGAATTTGACCTGAAGCTATGGACAGCCCTGCCTTGTCTTCATTGAGTAGCCCTAGCAGGGGTTTGTGGTCTCTTACTGTTACAAATTTATGTCCGTAAAGGTATTGGTGGAACTTTTTCACACCAAGGTTGACCATCAAACCTTCCTACTCTGTCTGGGCATATTTGCGCTTTGCAGCAGCCAAAGTGCGGGAAGCATACAGTATTGGGCATTCCTCTCCATTGGGTCATCTGTGAGCCAATACGACCCTTATACCGTACAGGGAGGCACTGCATGTCAGCATCAGATCTTGCTTGGGAAGATAAGTGTGCCAACAACTTAGACAATGATAGCTGCTTCTTCACTTCCTGAAAGGCTACTGTTTGACTACAAGACCATTTCCAAGACTGACTATTTTTCAATAGCAGATTTAAGGGTGCCAGGATGGAGGTGAGGTTACATATGAATTTTCTGTAATAATTCACCAACCCATGGAAAGTCCTAAGCTCTGGTATAGATGTGGGAGCTGGGGCACCTTTGATCACCTTCACTTCATCTTCCAATGGGTGTAACTCGGTCTTGTCGACTCTGTAACACTTAGGGTGCCTGGAACACACATTTTTCCTTTCTAAGGCATATGCCGCCTTGGAGAAATATCTAAAGACTATGTCGAAGTTCTCTAAGTGCTCTTTATTGGTCTTCCCAGTTATTAGCACGTCACCTAGATAAATGGTAACCCGGGATAGACCTTGTAAAATGTTTTCCATCGTCCACTGGAAAATGGCACAGGCTGACGATACCACAAATGGCAGCCTTGTATATTGGGACAAACCCTTATGGGTATGCACTGTAGAAGACTTCTGGTAATCCTCACCTAACCACAATTGCATGGCTCATGTCCAGCTTTGTGAAGGACAGCCTTCCTGCCAGCTTTGCATATAAATCCTCTACATAAGGCTTTGGGTATTTACCCAGCTGTGAAAAGTGGTTTACTATTTGTTTATAATCCTTACAAAGGCAAATTGACCATCGGGCTTCACAATTGGTATAACAGGTGCCGCCATTCCACAAACTGGATTAGTTTGATGATTTCTTCATTTTCCAGCCTCCTGATCTCTGTCTCTACTTTGTGCATGTCAGGCAAATGGCACTGAACGGGCCTTGCAGAATTGTGGAATTGCTTCCTGGTCAATATGTAAGGTGACCTTGGTTCCTGTGATAGTCACAGAGTCTTATACGTTTACAGCATGGAAACAGACCCTATGGCCCAACCTGTCCAGACTGTCCAGTTTTCACAATTAATCTAGTCCCATTTACCTGTGTTTCATCCACATTCCTCCATACCCATCCCATCCATGTACCTGTCCAAATAGTTTTCAAATACCAAAATTGTACTCACCACCATCACTACCACTGGCAGCCCATTCCAGACACTCACCACCCTCTGTGTGAAAGAAATTGCCCCTCTGGACCCTTTTGTACCTCTCCCCTCTCACCTTAAACCTATGCCCACTAGCTTTAGACTCCCCTACCATGGATAAAAGCTGTTGGCTATCTACCTTATCTATGCTTCTCATGGTTTGATAAACCTCTGTAAGGTCATCCCTCAGTCTCCTATGCTCCAGGGAAAAAAGTCCCAGACTATCCAGCCTCTCCTTATAACTCAAACCTTCCAGTTCACATAGCATTCTAGTAAACCTTTTCTGCAGTCTTTCTAGTTTAATAATATCCTCTCTATAGTAGAGTGACCAGAATTGCACACAGTATTCCAAATGTGGCCTTAGCAACGTCTTGTACAACTGCAACAAGATATCCCATCTCCAATACTCAATGCTCTGACCGATGAAAGCAAGCATGCTGAAAGTCTTCTTCACTGCCCTGTCTACCTGTGACTCTACTTTCAAGGAGCTATGAACCTGTTCTCCTAGATCTCTTTGTTCTACAACATACCCAGGGTCCTACCATTGACAGTGTCAGTCCTGCCCTCGTTTGACCTACCAAAATGCAACACATTGCAAAATTAAACTCAACCTTCCATTCCTCAGCCCACTGTCAGTTGGTCAAGATCTTGCTGTATTCCCAGATAACCTCCTTCATTGTCCAACATACCACAAATCTTAGTGTCATCCATAAACTTACGAACCATGCCTTTTAAATTCACATCCAAATCATTTATATTAATGATAAATAATAGTGGACCCAGCACCGATCCCAGTGACATACCACTGGTTTTTCTAATTTGAAAAACTGTCCTCTACCACCACCCTCTGTCTTTGACCTTCAAGCCAACTTTGTATCCATTTGGCCAGCTCTCCCTGGATCCTGTGAGATTTAACCTTACTCAACAACCTAACATGGGATTTTAACTTTCCGAATATTGACTGGGACAGCCATAGTGTTAAAGGTTTAGATGGAGAGGAATTTCTTAAGTGTGTACAAGACAATTTTCTGATTCAATATGTGGATGTACCTACTAGAGAAGGTGCAAAACTTGACCTACTCTTGGGAAATAAGGCAGGGCAAGGTGACTGAGGTGTCAGTGGGGGAGCACTTTGGGGCCAGCGACCAAAATTCTATTCGTTTTAAAATAGTGATGGAAAAGGATAGACCAGATCTAAAAGTTGAAGTTCTAAATTGGAGAAAGGCCAATTTTGATGGTATTAGGCAAGAACTTTCAAAAGCTGATTGGAGGCAGATGTTGGCAGGTAAAGAGACGGCTGGAAAATGGGAAGCCTTCAGAAATGAGATAACAAGAATCCAGAGAAAGTATATTCCTGTCAGGGTGAAAGGGAAGGCTGATGGTATAGGGAATGCTGGATGACTAAAGAAATTGAGGGTTCGGTTAAGAAAAAGAAGGAAGCATATGTCAGGGATAGATAGGATAGATCGAGTGAATCCTTAGAAGAGTACAAAGGAAGTAGGAGTATACTTAAGAGGGAAATCAGGAGGGAAAAATGGGGACATGAGATAGCTTTGGCAAATAGAATTAAGGAGAATCCAAAGAGTTTTTACAAATATATTAAGGACAAAAGGGTAATTAGGGAGAGAATAGGGCCCCTCGAAGATCAGCAAGGTGGCCTTTGTGTGGAGCCATAGAAAATGGGGGAGATACTAAATGAATATTTTGCATCAGTATTTACTGTGGAAAAGGATATGGAAGATATAGACTGTAGGGAAATAGATAGTGATATCTTGCAAAATGTCCAGATTACAGAGGAGGAAGTGCTGGATATCTTGAAACGGTTAAAAGTGGATAAATTCCCAGGACCTGATCAGGTGTACCCGAGAACTCTGTGGGAAGCGAGAGAAGTGATTGCTGGGCCTCTTGCTGAGATATTTGTATCATTGATACAACCTCCAGTCTTCCGACACCAGGTGAGGTGTCGGAAGACTGGAGGTTGGCAAACATGGTGTCACTGTTTAAGAAGGGCGGTAAAGACAAGCCAGGGAACTATAGACCGGTGAGCCTGACCTCGTTTGTGGGCACGTTGTTGGAGGGAATCCTGAGGGACAGGATGTATGTGTATTTGGAAAGGCAAGGACTGATTAGGGATAGTCAACATGGTTTTGGGCGTGGGAAATCGTGTCTCACAAACTTGATTGAGTTTTTTTGTACAAGTAACAAAGAGGATTAATGAGGGCAGGGCAGTCGATGAGATCTATATGGACTTCAGTAAGGCGTTCGACAAGGTTCCCCATGGGAGACTGATTAGCAAGGTTAGATCTCATGGAATACAGGGAGAACTAGCCATTTGGATACAGAACTGGCTCAAATGTAGAAGACAGAGGGTGGTGGTTGAGGGTTGTTTTTCAGACTGGAGACCTGTGACCAGTCCTCTACTTTTTGTCATTTACATAAATGTTTTGTATGCGAGCATAAGAGGTACAGTTAGTAAGTTTGCAGATGACACCAAAATTGGAGGTGTAGTGGACAGCAAAGAAGGTTACCTCAGATTACAACAGGATCTGGACCAGATGGGCCAATGGGCTGAGAAGTGGCAGATGGAGTTTAATTCAGATAAATGCGAGGTGCTGCATTTTGGGAAAGCAAATCTTAGCAGGTCTTATACACTTAATTGTAAGGTCCTAGGGAGTGTTGCTGAACAAAGAGACCTTGGAGTGCATGTTCATAGCTCCTTGAAAGTGAAGTCGCAGGTAGATAGGATAGTGAAGAAGGCGTTTGGTATACTTTCCTTTATTGGTCAGAGTATTGAGTACAGGAGTTGGGAGGTCATGTTGCGGCTGTACAGGACATTGGTTAGGCCACTGTTGGAATATTGCGTGCAATTCTGGTCTCCTTCCTATCGGAAAGATGTTGTGAAACTTGAAAGGGTTCAGAAAAGATTTACAAGGATGTTGCCAGGGTTGGAGGATCTGAGCTACAGGGAGAGGCTGAACAGGCTGGAGCTGTTTTCCCTGGAGCATCGGAGGCTGAGGGGTGACCTTATAGAGGTTTACAATATTATGAAGGGCCTGGATAGGATAAATAGACAAAGTCTTTTCCCTGGGGCCAGGGAGTCCAGAACTAGAGGGCATAGGTTTAGGGTGAGAGGGGAAAGATATAAAAGAGACCTAAGGGGTAACTTTTTCATGCAGAGGGTGGTACGTGTATGGAATGAGCTGCCAGAGGATGTGGTGGAGGCTGGTACAATTACAACATTTAAGAGGCATTTGAATGGGTATATGAATAGGAAGGGTTTGGAGGGATATGGGCTGGGTGCTGGCAGGTGGGACTCGATTGGGTTGGGATATCTGGTTGGCATGGATGGGTTGGACCAAAAGGTCTGTTTCCATGCTGTACATCTCTATGACTATGTGTTACCTTGTCAAGGGCCTTGCTAAACTCCATGTAGACAAAGTCCATGGCACTGCTCTAATCTACTTTCTTGGTCATCCCTTCAAAGAAACTCAATCAAATTTGTGAGTCACGATTTCCCACACACAAAACCATGCTGATTATCTCAAGTGAGTCCTTGCCTCTCCAAATGCCTGTAGATTCTGTCTGTCAGAATCCCCCCTAACAATTTACCGACCACAGAAGTTATGCTCACCGGTCTGTAGATTCCAGACATTTCCCTACAGCATTTTAAAAAAAAATAATGGCACAACATTAGCCACTGTCCAATCTTCAGGCACTTCAACAGCAACTGTCTGCTAGTGGTTTACAATTTCCTCCCTAGCATCCCAGAAGTTCCTGAGATACACTTCATCAGGAACCCAAGGATTTATCTATCTTAATGCGTTTTGCGACTTCCAGCACCTCCCCTTCTGTAACGCGAAAAGTCTAGTTCCTTGACATTCATGAAGAACTTCCAGGTATTTAATTAGGACTTCACCCAGGCAGCCATTTTCTAAACAAAATGTTGAGCCAATCAGGGTGAATCTTTCTCAACCAATTCCACCCCATCCAGCTTGGGCCTGAGCCTTTTACTCCAATCAGTGGGAACCGAACCAGCTGCTTCTCATAAGAGACCGGAACCGAAGTTGTACCCTTCATCTGTAAAGGTTCCCCAGTATAGATTCTCAGTCTAGCCGAGGTCTATTGCAAAGTTAAGGATCAGAGTCCAGAGTGAATTTTGTTAAAGACTGGTTCTGCAATCACTGAAACAGCTGTGCTGGTATCAATCTCCATTAGAACCAAATGATTCTTTAATCAGATGTTTATTTTAATTGGTTCTGGTTTGGATGTTGCTAAGCAATTTAACTATTCTCAACCAGATATGGGTGGGCTTTCCAGGGTCTGCACTTTCCTGGATATCGGCCTATGAGTTCTCTTATTCCATTTAGACGTAGTAGGGCTCTTTTGCTGTTTCAAGTCTGTATACCTGCAGCAGCAACTACAATGGCTTGCCAGCCCAGATCCTGAAGAAAATGTTCACCAGGCTTAGCTTTGTTTTGGGGTTTTGCTGTGGGCTGACTGAGAGTCCCTCTGTTCAGGAAATGCCCTGAATAAGGCTATAACAATTGCCTTCACTCAAGTGGTGCTCCTCAAGCTCAGTTGGCCTGGTGAGGGTGTCCACTTCCATCAGAATACCCTGTAACTCATATGTTCCACTTGCTGCATCTTCTAATGATAAAGTCAGATGTAGTGTCTGTTTGAAGTCCAGTTGGGCTTCAGCTAGTAGGCATTTTTGCATGGTTAAACCCACATACCAAATGGTCTCTCAGCATCTCATTAAGGGTTCAACCAAAGTCACATGCCTCTGCCATTTGTCTTAACGTCACCAAACATTCTGACACTGATTCACCAATTCTCAAATTACTGAGTAAAACCGACAGCATCTTAGAATTAGAGTAGGCTTGGATTCATAATAATCCTTAATTAAATCCATCAACTCTTGAAAGGTTTTCGTATCTGGTGTCTTAGCAAATGTTAGGCTCCTAATAACCAAAAAAGCTGTGGGTCCACAAGCTGTCAGAATTACTTGTTGCTTTTCATCTGCCTCAATGTCATTTGTCCAGAAGAAATAGTGCATTCTTTCCACATACTGGGCCCAGTCTTCGACAGTAGGATTGAATGAGTCAAGCTTCCCAAATAACAGTATGACGCCAGAAATGCTTATACAACTCAAATATGACTGTTAGGAGCAAATCTTTCCCCTCAGTGCCACTGAAATAACTCCATAGACGGCAGTATCCTATTATCAAGTCACCCTTTATTTAGGAGGCGGTGAGGATTCCAACCTCATAGTCTTGGAATGCCGCACTGCCCGGTTCTACCTCTAATCCAAAATTCACAAACTTGACTGCCCTGGTTGACCCATCGTCTCCATCTGCTCCTGCCTCACTGCATACCTTGACACCATCCTGTCCCACTTGGTCCAAGATCTCCCACATACATTCGGGACATCACCTGTGTCCTCCACCTCCTCCATGATTTTCAGTTAGCCGGCCCCTAATGCCTCATCTTCACCATGGACATCCAGTCCCTGTACATGTCCATACGCCATGATAAAGGCCTACAAGCCCTCTGTTTCTTCTTCTCCTGCCAACCCAACTAGTACCCTTCCACTGACATACTCATTTGATTGACTGAACTGGTCCTCACCCTCAACAATTATTCCTTCGAATCCTCCCACTTCCTTCAGACCAAAAGGGTAGCCATGGACACCCGCATGGGCCCCAGCTATGCCTGCCTCTTTGTTGGGTACATGGAACAGTCCACCTCCCACAGTTACACTGGCACCATTCCCCACCTTTTCCTCCACTACGACAATGAGTGTATCCGTGCCACCTCATGCTCCCACAAGGAGGTTGCACAATTCATCAACTTCACGAACACCTTCCACCCCGGACTATCTCAGACACTTCCCTCCCTTTCCTGGACCTTTCCATCTCCATTTCCAGCGACTGACTCAACATGGAGATCTACTTCAAACCCACTCACCCCCACAGCTATGGACTACATGTCCTCCCACCACCCCCCCAACCCGTAAAGATGCTATCCCGTACTCCCAATTCCTCCGCCTCTACCCAAACTGCTCCCTGGAGGACCAATTCCATTCCAAAACATCCCAGATGGCCTCCTACTTCAAGGACCGCAATTTCCCATCCCACATGGTCAACAACGCCTTCCAGCAAATCTCCACTTCCCGCACCTCCGCCCTTGAAACCGACTCTTCCAACCACAACAAGATCAGAACCCCCTCTTGCTCACCTTCCACCCCACCAACCTCTGGATACAATGCATCATCCTCCACCATTTCTGCCACCTGCAGTCAGATCCCACCACTAGAGATATATTTCCCTCCCTACCCCTTTCAGCATTCCGCAGAGATCATTCCCTCCGCTACTCCCTCGTTAGGTCCACAACCCTACCAACCCACTCTCCACTCCCGGCACCTTCCCTTGCCACCGCAAAAGGGGTAAAACCTGCCCCCACACCTCCCCCCTCACCTGCATCCAAGGCCTCAAAGGATCCTTCCACATCCAGCAGAGATTTTTCTGCACCTCCGAACAACTCATCTACTGTGTCCGTTGCTCTCGATGTGGTCTCCTCTATATTGGGGAGACAGGACACCAACTTGTAGAATGTTCCAGAGAACATCTCTGGGACACATGCACTAAACAACCCTAGTGCCCTGTGGTCAACCACTTCAACTTCCCCCTCCCACTCCACCAAGGACATGCAAGTCCTGGGCCTCCTTCACTGCCAAATCCTAGTCACCCAATGACTGGAGCAAGAACACCTCATCTTCCGCCTTTGGACCCTCCAACCGCACAGAATCAATGTTGATTTCACCAGTTTCCACATCTCCCCTCCCCCCACCTTATTTCAGATCCAACCCTCCAACTCGGCACTGCCCTCTTGAACTGTTCTACCTTTCCATTTTCCTTCCCACATATCCCCTTCACCCTCCTCTCCGACCTATCAGCATCACCCCCCCAACCTTCATCCACCTATTACATTCCCAGCTACCTTGCCCCAGCTCCACACCCTCCCAGTTATCTCTCAGCCCCCTTGGGGACCCCCCCCCCACCCACTTCTTGATGAAGAGCTTATACTCGAAATGTCAACTCTCCTGCTCCTCAGATGCTGCCTGACTGGCTGTGCTTTTCCAGCACCACACTTTTTGACTCACCCTTTATTTCCACGTAGAGAGCCCTTGACACTGATCTGGCTTCCTCAGAGCCAGCACTCCGAGTGAACAGAACCTCTGATACACCTGTTTATATCTGTCAGCCAAGGCTCCCTGATTGGACTGGATTAACAGCCCCAACCACGGAACTCATGTTCTAGGAGGTCCACATGGCTGAACTTGTTACAATAAGTACACTTTCCACACTGTCACAGCTTCCCACTGTACTTCCCTTTATCCTGGCTGTGATCCTGGGACTCCAGGGTCATTCTTCTGGTGGTATCAATGTACTCATTGATGGGGTTGCACAGGGTGAGAGCAGCTGACAGCTGATTGCTTAGTAGCTCTCACTGGGTGGGACCTCCGCTCCAGGGTCCTGAACCAGATGAAGGCCTACTACTGGCCTCACCACCCACCTGATTGGCTTGTGGATCAGTGGGCCTTCCCTGGAAGAAGCAGCACAGGTCACTCACCAGCTCTCCAGCTGGGCTGACGTTACAACAAGATTCCACTACTCATCTCCATATTACAGGAAAGATATAGAGGCGCTGAATAAGCAGGAGGAAGATTTACTAGGGTGATACCATTTCAAACTGAGAGGTTATAACTATCAGGAAAGGCTGAACAATCTGGGACTCTTCTCCCTCGAAAAGGGCAGCCTGAGTGGTGACGTGAAAGAGGCCTTCCGAAATGGTTGAGCATAGGGAAGGTGTTTCCATGCGAGGAGTTAAAATCTAAGAGTGCAAATAGCATATGATATCCATGAAGAGGGAATGCAAGATAAACATCTTTAACTAGAGAGTAGTGGAACTCTGTACCACCTGGAGTAGTGTGAGGTAAATAGCAAAGAAACATTTCAGAGGATGCTAGGTAGGAACATGAGGAAGAAACAACTGGAAGGATATGCTGAAAGGATAAGATGAAAAGAGGTGAAAGAAGGCTCAAGTGGATCCTAAACACTGTGTTGCACCAAATGTTTCTATGCTGTACAATTTATGTAATCATCCATAATTCATTTTACATTTCAAACTTATGGAAATCCTTTCAATGAAATCAAGGTGAGCTGAGTTGACTCAATCTCTAGGCTTTATGGTGAACATTGCTTCCCATTTAAAAGCTAGTTCATACACTTGGAGATATTAATATACTTGACGAACCTGAGTGTTCACCTTACAGTGGCCATTTACAAAGTCTAATGTTAGTCACTGCCTTTGCAGCCCAGACTATCTCTGAGTGCTAACTTCTCCTTTGAATCACCATCTGAGACAAATAACTTTAGCTTAGGTTCTACCTGGCTGTTTGTTGTCATTCTGCAGATTTGTGACAAATGCGGATTTGTAAATTGACTGTAAACCAGTTATGTGTATAAGTATGATATCTGAAGTACAAAAATAGGAAGAGACAGAGAGGGAAGTGGCTATTAGAAATCCCAATTGAGGAGTGTGCTTCTTGAGCAGACTTAATAGAAATTAATTATATAAAGAATGAAATAAAAAAGATAAAAGCAGCTATTAGAGAAACAGAGTCCCCAATATTTAATGTCAGTCAGTGTGACATTTACAAGCTAATTAATGCAGAGTCAGGATTCGTAGCCCAAAGGAATAATATATCAATGTTCTGTATCATCACATTACAGTATAACCACTCACTTTTATATGACTGTGGCTAGATTTTTTTAATGTATTTGCTATAGATGCACTTTAAAACATTAAAATGTCAGGCCTGAACATATATAATGGGCTTCATTGAAATGCCTATTTGTAAGGTTGTGTTACTCAGGTGAACGTTCACTGAATGTGTAATCAATGTAGCCATCCTGAGCTAGGCAATCCAGGAGAATTTCATCCCTTTATGTGTCAGCTTACATTGATATATGAGTACAGAAGCCTTTTCTGTAATGGGAACTGATTAATAAATTGCTAATCGAATATGATGTCCTGTAGTATATTTTCTCTCCATAAATTGTGTTTGACTCAATGAGGCAGAAAATTTCCGAAGAGAAGTTGAATTTGCCCTAGCCCCCTCCCCCAGCATTAATTAGGATGGTTCGATGAATGAGACAAAGAATTAAAACAGTTTGAAATTTGACCTCTGTGAAGAAATTTATTTGGGGAAATTGGAAAAATTTCAAGTTCTGCAACATCACTCTTGAGACTCACAGCCATTAAAAGAGTTTCCTATTTTTGCACAAAACTTGAGTGATTCTCAAGGAATTAATTCTTTTCACAGTCACATCTGAACAGAACTGGAGATGCTAATTTATCCAACCCTATCCCTTTCCTAAAGAAGAGTTTGTAGTTAGGTCATGTTTGAGTGTCTCTGCTTTCCAGCACAATGGACCTTCTAAGTTGGTGACTTGGATGGTACAAGTTAGGTCATTTAAGCAGAGCTGGCAGGGGAAAATGAGAATAAAGAGTGCCGTATTTAAGGTTGCAGTCTTTAATCAAGTTCACAATTGGGGGAGGATTGTGAAAAAGATCATTGCATAGGAAACCAAAGTTCCCTTCCCATTTGCTGCTTCCCTCTCCAGCCCTTTTACTCAACATTCCCTCCCTGTTACTGCCTCTCTACTGAGCCCTTTGCCTAAAGTGAGGATTTAGGCAAGAAAGCCATGGAGATGGGGAATTGGAGGGAATTGGTGATCAGGCAGGAGGTGTTGAGCAGGATGAAAGCACTGAACAGGAGGGAAGCAGCAACTCAAGTGTGGAAGGGAATTGGAAAGGTGGGGGAAGAAAGTGGTGAGTCAGGAGAGAGGCGGGGGGCGGGGGGGGCTCGATTTTCCCATTTGGAGTTAAAGGGGGGTGACAAGTGAGTTTCATAGTGTCCACTCGACCACAGCCTGGGAAAAATTTCCTTGATTGCTCTATTGCTTCTGAGCACATTAATTATGTAGCCAAGACCTTGGGTGTATTTCTTGGGGGATCTCGTGGTGAACAAGACTCAAGTTTTTGTGACTGCTGGGCCTTAGAGTTTCCATGCACTTGGCATCATATTTAAAGCCCAGCTGATCATGGCTTTAGATGCTGAAGCTGGGATTGACCCTTCAAGCTCTCTGGTATTTGAGCTTAATCACCAAGGAGATATCCCAACAGAAAGCAAAGCTTGGTCTCCACTTCCAGGACTGAGATCGGGAAGTGCTGGTGGACAGGGTGATGGAGAGAATGTTAATCCTCTTATCACAGAAGACCAGGCTACCAGACACAGCTAGCCTGCATAGAAATTTCAGCATGAGCACATGCAGTGTCCCACATGATGTGGGTCTCCCAGAAACACCACAATAAGGTTACTAGTCCACTGTGCTCTGTGAAGGTAAATGCCACCATTTTCTCTGTTATCTTACACTCAGAGGGCTAGCACTCAGTCAAATCCTGTCATTGCACATACATCGCACCATGACTGATGGACTACATCCCTCAGTATCACATACATCATGTCCACTCAAGCAATCTCACTCCCGTCATCCATTCAAACCCTACCTCTTCCTGCTTCCAGGCTTCCTATTCACTCAATGGGGGCACTTCATCAGTTCTGCTCATGCATCACCACTAACTGCTTTTGCATCCACTTCCATTATAATTAACCCTTCTCTTTCTCACATTGTAGCCAGGGGGTCCAAGACGGGCAGGGGTGTCATCAACATCTGGTTCTTTACACCTTACAAGGAGAAAATAGTCAAACTGGCCAGAGAAGAGCAGGACAGCTCATGTGAGATGAATACACCAGTGGACAACCAACCCAGTAAGCTCTATTGTGCTGTGCTCTTCTCCCATTCCAACTAGCATTAACTTATTCTTCTTTCCCCCAAGCACTTAACCAGTTTCTCCAAATAATCCTTTCTCTTTTCTCATGCAGGCACTAGCAGCATCCAGTAAACCTCCGCTAGGAAGAGGCGAGTGCCAGAGATCTTCAGTTCCACCTCCACCTCGAAGGAGAATGCCAGCGAAGCCTCAATGAATGCATTGGAAAGGCACTCTCCACCTGCACAAAGGCTTTCACCCCAGTGGGGACTCCACCAGGATTAGACTTGGGAGTACAATCTGGTGAGCAGGGCACTGACACATCTCCTCAGCCAGTCACGTAAGAAATGCCTGAGGTCTCTTGCGCACAGAAAACTGCCTGAGTCTAGGCACCTGCTCTTAGCCATTAATGATTTGGCCAAACTGCAGAAACAGGCACAGGAATAACAAAAAGATTTGCCAGAGACAGTTGGTAAGTTGGAACAAGGATGGAGAAGTTCACTAATGTTCTCGGTACTGTGCTGGCTCCAGGATTTGTGTGCTTGGTTGCCTTTGTAGAAAGGTTGGCAATTGCCTTGGAGGCTCAGATCCAGCAGAATGCTCAGATATGCCTGCTAGATGTCTGCACTCCATCACTTTAGCCTTGGGCAATCAGCATCAATGGCAAGCTGAGAAGGGGAATGGGGATCCTTGACCTCACTCCAGGTGCCCTTTCCTCTTAGGGTGGTGTCCGCAGGCAGCCATAGAAAGAAGGAGCCAAACACTGATATCCCAGAAGCTTCTTCTGAAAATACTCCAAAGCTGCCCACCCCCTCCTTTTCCCCTCTGTGTGATGTAAAGCAGTACAACCCAAGAAAGATGGCAGGAGACTCTCAGCAGGTATAGGCCCTGTATGCCCACGCAAAGGCACCAGGGATGACCATGGCAATAGGGCAGACCACAGGCAGGGTCCCTCCATCCCAGGTGCAGAAGTCAGGCCTACACCTGGATGTAGTGCAAGGAAGATGAAAACATATTGAGGGCACATAGGCGGCAGAGTTGCTACATCATTGTAAATAATCTATCACTTTTGTTAATATATTTTCACTTACATTGACACAATGTCTGCTGAAAAATAATTTTCACTGTTGTACCTTGTTAAGTCACCCTCACCTGAGAGAAGAGCAGCTTCTTCAGATATCCCAAGGATGAAAAGAGTTGTAATTGCTAAGTATTGCTCATCTCTCATCTCCTGAATTCAGATTGCCTCCAATGTCAGGGATTCATGGACCTTGACAGTGAGGGCAGCAGGTAAGACATTGCATGTTCATGTGGACAGCACTGAGGCTATATGTGCAGGAAATGCGTTAGGGCCTGGCCAGCACATATGACTCCACACTTGCACCCACCTTATTAGTGAGAGCACAGAATCAGTGATGATCCCATACATCTCTGCAAAAAAAGGTTTTTACTATGTTCAACTTTTCATGGGAGTGCACCAACATTCAAGATTTGGGAGATGTACAATGGGCAGCTCACATGTCCCTCATAGTACAGATGTCTGCCAAGCAAAGGTGCACAAAGCACTGCAACATTGAAGATTACTGATGACGGAAGAGTCAAAAAGTGTTTCCTCAGGATGCCTGTCAATGTGTGGCCATCATGAGGGACTTCACTAAACAACACTGAAATATCATATCCTGATACATATTTTATAGAGCAACCTAATGTTAGTGCTATGTGATGTTAGTGCATGTCTCATGTAAGGCAGGTTATGTGTAGATACTTTAAAGTGGGAACATCCAAAGATGTCATGCATACAATCACATGGATGATGAGACATTTATTTACAACTCAAAGGTCAAGGACTACAGGAGAAGGAGGTGTTGGCATACTGCTAAAGACACTGAATTAGTAATCCAGAACCCCAGACTAATGCTGTGAGGACATGGGTTTGAATCCCACCATGGTACATGGTGAAATTTGAATTCAATAAAATGTTAGCCTAATGACAACCATTGACTACTGCTGATGTAATAAAAAATCTGGTTCACTGATGTCCTTTGGGGAATGAAATCTTGGCCTGGTCTGGCCTATATGTGACTCCAGACCCACACCAATGTGGTTGACTCTTAACTGGGATCAGGGATGGGCAATAAATGCTGGCCTAGCTAGTGACGTTCACATCCCATAATGAATTTTTTTAAAAAGCCCACATGTCCTTTGCTTGAAACAGGGCTGCTTGCCAGATTAGCAACAGATTCTTAAACAAAGCCAACTCATCCATCCCAGAAGCAGATGGCTAAGATATTCTCTCTGGCATCTTGGGGTCTCTGTGATGCTCTCTTTTTCTCTGTCTATCTCAAACCTCCTGGTTAGTGCCTGATCGCAATCTCAACTTTATCATCAGAAGATTGCTGTCAACCTCCCCATTTCATCTTCATCTAGGACATTCCTCACTTTATTGGCTCTGGTACAGCATGCCACAATGATGCAGAACAAACTTTCTGGGTTCTACTATGAAGCTCTGCCAGAGTGGTTCAGGCATCAAAACCTCATCTTAAGGTCTGCTCCCTTCCACTGTGGCCCTGGTTGAAGTATGAACAGCATCTTTGTTCTGCATCAGTCTGAGGGTTCCTTAAAAGTACCATGAGCCATATGAACATGTGAGTTAGGAGCAGGGATAGGTCTGTTTGAACCTGCACTGCCATTTATTCACATCATGGCTGATCTGTTTGTAATCTCTGGTCCACATTCCTGCCTACCCTCAATAAGTTTTCACCTCTTGGATACTAAGAGTCTATCCAACTCTGGCCTGAAAATATTCAAAGACTCTGCTTTCACCACTTTTTGAAGAATAGTTTCAAAGATTCACAACTTTCTAAGAAAACTTTTCCCCTTATCTTCTAACAATTACTCCGAGTGTCAGATTCTCCCACAAGAGGAAACACCCTTTTCGCATCCACCCTATCAAGCCCCGTCAGAATCTTTTATGTTTCAATCAAGTCACCTCTGACTCTTCTAAACACCAGAGGATAAAATCCCAGCCTGTTCAACCTTTCATCATATGACAGCCTGCCCAATCCAGGAATTAATCTAGCAAATCTTCTCTGAACTGCTTCCAAAGTATTTACATCCTTACTTAAATAAGGAGATTAATATTGTACACAGTGCTCCAGGTGGTCTCACCAGTGCCCTGCATCACTAAAGAATAACCCCTCTACTATTATATTTAATTTCCCTCGCAAAAATTGATAACATTCTATTAGCTTTCCTAATCACTTGCTGTACCATATGAACTAACTTTTGGAATTCACCAACTAGGACATGGAGATCCTTCTGCATCTCAGAGCTCTGTAATCTCTCACCTTGTAGATAACATGGTTCCTTTTTATTCTTCCTACCAAAATGGACAATCTAATATTTTCCTTCATTACACTCCATTTGCCAGTGCTTTGCCCACTCACCTACCTCTATCACTTTGTAGTCTTAAGTCCTTTTCATAACTTACCTTTGAAGCTATCTTTTCTTGTCAATATGTTTAGCTACCATCCTTCTGTGCCTTCATCCAAGTCATTTCTATAAATTGTAAAAAGTTGAAGTCCCAGTACTGACCCCTGTGGTACCCTACTTGTTACATCTAACCAACCAGAGAAAAATCCATTTGTGCTTGCTGTCTGTTTTCTGTCAGTTAGTCAATCTTCTGTCCAAGCCAATGTTTATTTTCCACACTAACCTTTAATGTAGCATCTTATCAAATGGCTTCTAGAAATCTAAATACAGTACATCCACCGGTTCTTCTTTATCCATAAAACATATTACTTCTTCAAAACATAGGTTAAACATGATTTCCCTTTCACAGAACCATGTTGACTCTTCCTGACAGCCTTTTGGATCTTTCAAAATGAATATTTCTAACTTGAATCTTTCCAAAAGCCCTACTATAATGTCTTTAATAATAGCTTCTAACATTTTCCCGGGACAAACGCTAAGTTAAGTGGCCTATAGTTTTCTGCTTTCCGCCTTCCTCCCTTTTTGAATAAAGGAGTTGCCTTCACTGTCTTCCAATCTAATGGAGCCTTGCTCGAATATAGGAAGATTTGAACCAACATATCATCTATCTCACTAGCCACTTAAAGACCCTAGAATGAAGTCTATCACAATCCAGAGACTTGTCAACTTGCAATTCCAGCAACTTTTTTTTAATTATTGATTTACAGGATGTTTAACTAATTTAGAATTACTTTTAACTATTTGAATTTTAAAAGTGGTCTTAGTAAAACTGGGACTTCTAAAATTTGTTGTCGTAGACATCGTAACCAGCTCCAAAAGTAGAACAATGAAAGCATTAACAAGGTTTGGTGAGGTTTGGCGACAACTATTAAATAGTCAAATAAAAGCAAAATACTGTGGATGCTGGAAATCTGAAACAAATACAGAGAATGCTGGAGAAATACAACAGGTTTGGTGGCATCTGTGAAGAGAGAAACAGAGTTAACATTTTGAGTCTGGTATGACTCTTCTTCAGAGCAATATTAAATGGTACATGTATAGGCAGCTAGAACTTGCATTTATACACATGGACATACAAACTAGGGTTTCCATGTCCACCTCATCAAGACCATGTGACAACTTGTCAAATGCCTTCCAAAAATCCAAGTACAGTGCACCTGTAGGAACCCCATTTTTCCACAGTACGTTACTCCTTCAAAGATCTCTAACAAATTGGTTAAACATGATTTTCCTTTTATGAAACCATACTGACTCTTCCCTAATATCTTGAATATTTCTAAGTGCACAGTTATGCCCTCCTTACCTTCCCACGATAGGCACCGAACCAACTAGTTTTTCCTCCCTTCTTGAACAGAGGGCTTGTACTTGCTGTTTTCCATTATGATGGAACTCCTCCTGAATCTATAGGGTTTTAGAAAGTTAATAGGGTTGCACCTCATTCGCTACCATTTAGCACCTTTCGCAATCTCATGGCACCTCAAAGTGCTGTATAGATGATGAAGTACTTTTGAAGTCATGTCAGATAATATTATGCACAGCAAGATCCTACTAGCAAATGTTATCATTGTATGAGTGATGTTGTTTAAGGAAAATCATTGACCAGGACATGAAGGGAATGCCACTGCTCATGTTCAAAATGGTGCCATGGGAAGAGCAGGTGGGATTTTGATTTAACTTCTTGACACGCTGAAGTCTCTGAAATGGGACTTAAGCTCACACCTTTCATGTCAGGCATGAAAGGGTTACCTGCAGAGCCACAACTGATGCTTGTGTTGCAGCTAATTGATTCTACTTGCACCCTCTGCTCTCAAAGTTGCACAGTCGTGAGCAATTGATTGTGTATTTGCAGGAAGACTGAAATACTACAAGTAACCTTATTTCAGTGGTCTTTTATGAAAGCCTAAGTACAGTTTGTTTTAATGAACAGCATGTATCCTTTCCATACCTAAATTTGAATGAAATGTTATGAGAACCTGCTGTACTGTTTAATTGGAGTTAATTATTCCCTCTGGACTAAATATGGATTTGTGGTCAATACTTAATTAACTTAAGTCGGATGCTGCCCTATTAACAAGGGAAGCCAGTGTAGTATGATCATACGCTGTTTAATCTCGTTACACCTTTAATCTCTTTACATGTAGCTTTACAGCCACATTTTAGGAAGCAGTAGCTTGTTTTTAATGAGTGTGACTGATGATATACATAGTCCTAGGGGTTCAATATATGCCTATTCTTTCTGGTTGGTAGATGTAGTTGCATTACTCTTTCTCACTATGAATGACATATGGACTCATGAGCAGCCTGATGAAGGGCTTTGGCCCAAAACGTCGACTTTCCTGCTCCTCAGATGCTGCCTGACTTGCTGTGCTTTTCCAGCACCGCTCTAATATGGACTCATGAGGTTATTAGTAACATTATAGTAACAGTTGACTCCTGCCTCTGAAATCTTGTTTCTATCCTCTTGTCTCACTGGTCATTCTCACCGATTATGAGAGCGATTCAACGTAGTTGCATTCAGATGAGGCCAGAGAGTTATAATGGCCCAGGCCTCATATATTATCATCAGCAGTGCTTTCTTCTCAGCCTCACTCCTGCATGCCAAAGCAAAGTGTTGTTGCAACAAAACCTATATATCAACCCAGACCTGGCCAGTCAACTATTTCACCTCCCATGTATGTTGAAGGAGACACTCTGTTGTATACTTCCCGTACCTCAGCAGCTACCTTTCCCAAAAGACCACCATTGACAAGGAGATCCAACATCAGATAAGCTGCTCCACCTCAACCTTGTACAAGCTACAGCAGCGAATGTTTGACAACGAACAATAGCATTGGCATCGATAGCTGGGGGGGATCTTAATACCAATCATACAAAATAGCGACACCTTTTCTGTCAAATTACACCACACTTTCAGTCCAAATGCATTAATGATGAGGCAGAGAAGGAAAGAAAAGAAACTTTGGATCCCACTGTCTCATGGGACACCCTGGCCAATGAGCCCAAAGATGAGTTCAGGGGTCAAAAAAACTGCAAAACTCTTGCCAATTGTGCTCAGTGGGCAAAGCAAAGAGTCTTACGACAGTGAAAAACCTGGTGAAAGACTTTGAAAGATTTGCTATCTGTCCCACAAAATGCTGAAGACAATAATAAATCATTGAGGGTGCCACCAGTGCTAACACACAAACTCAGTTAACTCACAACGCAAAAGAAAATCATTGTCATTAATTTACAGTTGTGTAATATATGCAGTAGCATTATGGATCCTAATATACTGGAGTTGTTGTACAAGACCATAAGATACAGGAGCAGATTTAGGTCATTCAGCCCATTGAATCTACTCCACCATTTAATCACGGTGGATATATTTCTCAACCCCATTCTCCTGCCTACTCCCGTAACCCTTGATCCCTTTATTAATTAAGAACCTACCTCTCTACGTCTTAAAATCACTTAATGACTTGGCCTCCACAGCCCTCTATGGCAATGAATTCCATTGATTCCCACTCCCTAGCTGAAGAAATTTCTCCTAATTCAGTTCTAACGCATTGTTCCTTCACTTTGAGGCTGTACCCTTGGGTCCTAGTCTCTCTTACTATCTCCACGTCCATTCTATCCAGGTCTCTCTGTATTCTATAAGTTTCAATCAGATCACCCCTTATCGTTCTAAGTTCCATCGAGTACAGACCCAGAGTCCTCAATCACTCCTCATATGACAAGCCCTTCCTTCCCAGGATCAATCTTGTAAACCTCCTCCAATGCCAGCACATCCTTCCTTAGATACGGGGCCCAAAACCGCTCACAATATTCCAAATGCAGTCTGACTAGGCTTCAGCCTCAGAAGTATATCTCTGTTCTTGTATTCTAATCCACTTGAAATGAATGCGAACATTGCATTTGCCTTCCTAACTACCAACTGAACCTGCATGTTTACCTCAAGAGAATCCTGAACTAGGACTCCGAAGTTCCTTCATGCTTTAGATTTCTGAAGCCAATCCCCATTTTAGAAAAGTCTACGCTTCTATTCTTCCTATCAAAGTGCATAACCTCACACTTTCCCACATTGTATTCCATCTGCCACTTCTTTGCCCATTCTCCAGTACTTTGCCCTGAACACCATGGGTTCTTATCTATTTAGCAGCCTACTGTGTGTCACCTTGTCAAAGGCCTTGTGGAAATCCAAATGAATCATGTCCACTGGCTTTGCTTTGACCAACTTGCTCATTACCTCTTCAAATAATTCTAACAGAGTTGTCAGACATAAGACCATAAGGCATAGGAGTGGAAGTAAAGCCATTCGGCCTATCGAGTCCACTCCGCCATTCAATTTTTTGGGTGGCACAGTGGTTAGCACTGCTGCCTCACAGCGCCAGAGACCCGGGTTCAATTCCCGCCTCAGGCGACTCTCTGTGTGGAGTTTGCACTTTCCCCTCGTGTCTGCGTGGGTTTCCTCCGGGTGTTTCCTCCCACAGTCCAAAGATGTGCAGGTCAGGTGAATTGGCCATGCTAAATTGCCCGTAGTGTTAGGTAAGGGGTAGATGTAGGGGTATGGGTGGGTTGCGCTTCGGCGGGTGCGGTGTGGACTTGTTGGGCCAAAGGGTCTGTTTCCACACTGTAAGTAATCTAATCTAATCTAATCTAATCAATCATGGCTGATGGGCATTTCAACTCCACTTACCCGCATTCTCCCCGTAGCCCTTAATTCTTTGTGACATCAAGAATTTATCAATCTCTGCCTTGAAGACATTTAGCGTCCCGGCCTCCACTGCACTCTGCGGCAATGAATTCCACAGGTCCACCACTCTCTGGCTGAAGAAATGTCTCCACATTTCTGTTCTGAATTGACCCCCTCTAACTCTAAGGCTGTGTCCACGAGTCCTAGTCTCCTTGCCTAACAGAAACAATTTCCTAGCGTCCACCCTTTCCAAGCCATGACCTCCTGTTGACAAAGCCGTGCTGACTTAGCCCTCTCTTACCATGCACTTACATATACTCATTCTTAATAATGACTCTAAAATCTCACCAGCGACCAAGATCAGTCTAACCAGCATATGGTTCCTGCCTTCTGCCTCCCTGCATTCTTGAACAAGGGTTACATTAGCGATTTTCCAGTCCTCTAAGACCCTCCCTGACTCCAGTGATTCCTGAAGGATCAGGAATCTTTCTTCTTTGCCTTTCTTCTTCAGAGCCCTGGGGAGTAGTCCATCTGGTCCGGGTGATTTATCCACATTCAGGCCTTTCAGCTTCCCCAGCAGCTACTCCTTAGTGACTGTACTCACCTCTGTCCCCTGACTCTCTTGAAGTTTTGGCATGCTACTAGTCTCTGCCACAATTACAACTGATGCAAAGTACTGATTCATTTCCTCCACCATTTCTTTGTTCCCCTTTGTTACTATTTCTCCAGGCTCATTTTCCAATGGTCCAATGCCCACTCTTGCCTCTCTCTTACCTTTCATATATCTAAAAAATTCTTTCAATCTGCTTTTATATTATTAGCTAGCTTACCCTCATATTTCATCTTCTCCCCCCTTATTGGTTTTTTATTTACCCCCTACTGGTTCTTAAGGGCTTCCCAATCCTCTGGCTTTCGACTAATCTTTACCACATTGTATGCTTTTTCTTTTGTTTTTATGCTGTCCCTGACTTCCCTTGTCAACTATTGTTGCCTCATCCTCCCCTCAGTCTGTTTCTTCTTTCTTGGGATGAATTTCTGCTCTGCCTCCTGAATTAACTCCAGAAACCCCAACCATTGCTGCTCTATTGTCTTCCCTGCTCGGCTCTACTTCCAATCAACTCTGGCCAGCTCCTCCTTCATGTCTTTATCGTGACCTTTACTCAACTGGCATATTGTTATATCTGATTCCAGCTTCTCCGTCTCAAATTGCAGGTTACATTCTATCATATTATGGTCACTGCCCTTCTCAGAAGTCCTTCATCTTTTAACTCCCTCATCAAGTCTGCCTCGTTACATGTCACTAAATCCAGAATTGCCTGTTCCCTAGTGGGGTCTACCATAAGGTCTCCAAAAAAACCATCTCATCAATATTCCATAAATTCCATTTCAAGAGATCCACTACCAACTATAGCTTCACACTCCACCTACATATTCAAGTCCCCCATGATTATTGTAATAGTGCCTTTCTTGCATGCCTTTTCCGTCTCCTGATTTATTTTCTTCCCAACATCCTGACTACTGCTGGGAGATCTGTACATAACTCCCAGTCAGGGTCTGTTTTTCCTTTGCAGTTCCTTAACTCTACCCATACAGATTCTATGCCTTCCAATTCTATATTGCCATTTGCTATCAATTTAATTACATTTCTTACTGCAACCCCACCTCCTCTGCCCATCTCTCTGTCATTTCAATAGGATGCGTATCCTTGGATATTTAGTTCCCAGCCCTGATCCCCTTGCAGCCACATCTATATGAGACCCAAAACATTGTACCTGCCAATTTCAATCTGCACTACAAGTTCATTTGTTTCATCTACTGCGTACATTTAAGTACAACTATACAACTATGTATGAGATACAACTATACCTGTGAATCTAAGCATATTATGAAATAAGGGTTGATTCACCAATCCCATGTTCTGAATGGGGACACTGCTGGCCATCATGTGGAGAGTGTTGCATAACGACTAAAATGAAGATTTATCAGAAAAATGCCTGGTACTCCACTCCACATCCTTACAATGTTGGTTGCAACCATACATTTCTGGGACTGCCACCAAAAGGAGAAAAGCACCCAGGTCCTAACATGATCACTGGCTTCTAAAGTTGATGGACTTGCAAGATGGTCTTCCTGATCAGGAGGTGCCAGAGGACTGCTTATTCTTGTTAACTGTAATGTCTTTGACAGCACATTCAGCAAGTGTTTTTCTGGTCACCGTTGTCTTTCATTCTGAATAAAGTTTCATAAAACACACTGGTCAAAACTCCATGGCTGTAGAACTGGTTCAGACCAGTTTGGCACTATTGAAGCTTATGGTTGGCATATTTTTCATCAGTTACTTCGATACAGTAGCTATATCAGTCCAAGATGTTTGCCAGGAGCCTGTCTATGAATTTATAATTTATTCCAATAATATTACAATAAACGAGAAGACAAAGTCCAACAGCTCTTTTCTTTGAAGCCTGTACTTTAAATGTTGTTTCAATCACTAGAGTTCATGGCTTTGTGAACCACATTAGTCTTGGGCATTATATATGATAGGGCTTAAAACCTGTTCTGCCACTCAGTGAGATCATGGTTGATCAGTGTCTTCAGGCAGACTCTTCCATTATGGAGCGGCAATTCAATTGCGAGTGTGAAAGTGAGCCTCGCTATCAGTGGGGAGCGGAAGAGGCAGGTTGGACAATTACATGGTTGTCACTTCTTTCATGTGGCAAATCATGTGGCAGGGCACACACAAAGTTGTCGACCCTGCTGTTCACTAATGGGGTCAGAGGTCCTGCCACCATATTTCGAGGGCATTCAAACAAGCATTCATCGCCTGCAAGCCAGGAGCATCACTCAAGCTTTCAGAAGGGACACCGGCATGCAAATATCTGGCCCTTTCACCCCTTTCAGTTAGCATGCCTTCATTTACTGACACCTTCCACCCATGGGCTCAGTGGTGGCTCAGTGGTTAGCACTGCTGCCTCACAGCGCCAGGGACCTGGGTTTGATTCCAGCCTTGGGCAACTGTCTATGTGGATTTTGCGTGTTCTCCCCATGTCAGCATGGGTTTCTCATGGTGCTCCAGTTTCCTCTCACAGTCGAAAGATGTGCAGACTAGGTGGATTAGCCAAGCTAAATTGCCCATAGTGTTCAGGGATATGTAGGTGAGGTGTATAAATCAGGGGTAAATGTAGAGTAATAGGGTAGAAGAATGGGTCTGGGTGGGTTAGTATGGACTTGTTGGGCTGAAGGGCCTGTTTCCACACTGTAGGGACTCTATGGCCAACCTTCTTGACTTGTGTCCATGACATTCCACCCTCCCTCCCTTGGTTATCCTGCGTGCACTGTACAACTCAGACCAACACCACCCATTCTCAATCATTGCAAGGCATTGATGGATGCTTCTCAAAGAAGACATTAGCAACAGCTAATCACTCCAAATTCTGGCTAGATGGCAATCTACTTGGTGCACACCATCTATTTGTAGTTTTGAATCTGAAAGCATGTATTGTATGCACACAGAACTCTTAATTGGGAAGGGGAACTTAATTCTGGCGAGCTGGCAAATAGAAGTGCATGCTAAAGTGTTTGCCAATGCTTGCCTTCAGGTAGCTCTACCCATCTTTAAAGTTCAGAGAACTGAATTGCAAACTTTCCTTTAGAAATCTGAATTTTGACCTCTTGCCTAATTAAGTCACTCAAACAACCTTGTTACCCACTCCCAGGATCTGCACAAGACTCCACCCTTAATTCCATCCAACTGCCTTTGTCCCAGATCACATTGTACCTTTGGCGAGCAAAAAACCTGTAACCCTCAGATTAAATGTAATCAATTAACTGGGAGATTCTTAGACCAGAAGGCATAGATTTAGGATTAATGGGCACCACTTTAAGACTGAAATGAGGAGGAATTTCTTCTCTCAGAGGGTTGCGAATCTTTGGAACTCCTTGCCACAGAGAGCTGTCGAGACAGAGTCCATATGAATATTTAAGGCTGAGATAGATCGATTCTTGATCAGTTGGGGAATGAGCAGGAAAGTGGAAGTGAGCAATGTTGGATCAGCCATGATCCCATTGAACAGCAAAGCAGGCTCGAGGGGCCGAATGGCCAACTCCTGTTCCTATTTCTTGTGGTCTTAACAGTGCAGCCTTTTCCCTAACTCTATAACCCTTCTTTGTGCGAACTTCTCTCCTGAGTGGCCTGGCTCTGAGTTTTAAGGCTATACCTGTTGTGTATTGTGGGCTGTCACTTTAAAAGTCTGATCATGTGATATAATGATGACATCATGGCCATTTTGGCTGGGAAACATCTTAGTCTAAACTGCCTGCAGAGTGAGCACTTCCCTAATAAAGCTCCTGCTGTTGTTAATCACTTTAACTTCCCATTCCTTCTTGGAGCATAACCCTGGTCATCGATGTCCCTACCCCCATAACAAGAAAGGTTCCTCAGGTTGCAAAGACGTAACGAGTGGAATGCCACAAGAATCAGTCCTAGGACCTCACTTACTGTCTCCATTAATGGTTTGAAGGAGGGGGCACATTATAAAATCTACAAATTTGCTGAATTTACAAATGTAGGTGGGAGGGCATGTTTCAATGTGGGCACAAGGAATCTGTAAAGGGATATAGATAGCTTAAGTTAGTGGGCAAAAACTTAGCAGATGGAGTTTAATGTAGGGAAGTATGAGATTATGCAATTTGGTAGAAAAAAAAATCAAAAGGCAGACTATTATTTAAATGAAGAGAGATTCTAAAATGGTTAGCACAGAGCAATCTGGATGTTCTTGTGCATGAAACACAAAATATTAACATGCAGATGCAGCAGGTCATGAAGACAGAAACTGTCATTTTGGCCTTTATTACTCGGGGGGTTGGAGTTTAAAAATAGGACGGTCTTGTTATCACTGTACAGGGTGTTGGTGAGTCTGTACCTGGAGTACCTCATGCAGTTTTAGTTTCCATATTTAAGAAAGAGTATACCATCATTGGAGGCTGTTCAAAAGAGATTCATGAGGTTGATTCCTGGGATGAAGGGGTTGACTTATTAAGAACAGCAAAACAGGTTAGGCCTTTCTTCATTCGAGTTTAGAAGAATGAGGGGTGATCTTATTGAAGCATACAAGATTCTGAGGGGGCTTGACAGGGCAAGTACTGAGGAGAAGAAAGTGAGGACTGCAGATGCTAGAGACCAAAGTTGAAAAGTGTGGCGCTGGAAAAGCACAGCAGGTCAGGCAGCATCTGAGGAGCAAGAAAGTTAATGTTTCGGGCACAAGCCCTTCATCAGGATTGTGTAGGTATTGAGGGTAGGTACTGAGATGATGTTTCCCCTAGTGGGAGGATTTCAAATTAGAAAACATAGTTACAAAGTAAGGGGACATTCATTTACAACTAAGATGCAAAGGACTGTCTTCTCCCAGAGAGTGAATATCTGGAATTCTCCATCTGAGAGAGTTGTGTAGGGGAGGTCAATGAAAGTATTTAAAAATGAGGTGGGTAGTATTTTGAAACATCAAGATGTTGACGGCTATATTGAATTGGCATGAAAGAGGAGTTGAGGCCTGGGACAGATCAGCATGATTTTACAGAATGGCAGGTCAGGCTTGAGGGGCTGAATGACTTAAATCCTAAAAACCTCAATCAAATCACCCCTTTATTTTCTATATGCCAAGGAATATAATTTTAATTTATGTAACATCTCCTTATAATTTATATAGAAGAGTCAGCATCCATGAATTCACATTACACTTTCTCAATTGCCACCAACTTTGTTACCCAGACTGAGACAAACTGATCGCATCACATGTTAGTGTTGGGTATTTAACTCCTAGATTGGGAGTAATATTTTATTTATTACACAGTATTTGTGTGTTTACTGAACAGAATCATAGTATGGAAGGCAAAGGAATTCCGATGTACATCCATTTTAGCATGTGTATGGTCGGCAATTCAGAAGTGGCAATGAACCTCAGCTGCTCTACCACGTTTGGGAAATTAATGTCTTGGGAAGCCCTCATTAGCAGTGTATCAGTGATCTTCTGTATGCAGTTAGACATGATTGACTGTGAGATACCTGCATAATCATCCCCCACGCGGAGCCTGGACGAGGTAAAAGTTCATGAGGGCACTGACCTTCACAGCTGCAGGTAATATAGTAGCAATCGTACAGGTGCAATCTTGTGTCTGTGGGAAACTGATAGCATATGTCTGGGAGCACATCTGCTGAACGACTGTCCTCATGCTGCCAAATGGTTGCTCATTTGCTGGTATTTCTTTAAAGGGTAATGCCTCACTATTCACTTTTCTTTCTGTCTATTTTTCCTTTTGTTCTCATGCTGCTAACTTTAAATCAGTAGCTCCTGAAGCGAACACAATGCTAGTCACATCAGACATTGTTGGCATTCATTATTGTTCCTGATCTGTGCATCAGTGTAACATGGTGCTTCTCTTGGGAGCAGAGTTTAGCTTGAAGTTCAAATAATAGAAACAGCAGTCACAAACACAGGCAATTCACTTACTTGCGCAGAATGAATTAATTTCCTCTCTGAATGTATAACATTGTTCTGAACTCCGAGTCACTTGTGGACACAATACAGCTGTACTATTGAATTAGACAGGAATCTATTCTCACCCACTCTCAGGCCTATTATCCAATGACATGTGTTGCTTTCAACACAGACTACCCTTTCTCTCCTACTCTCAGCTCTCATTATCACCTATTCAGGTGCTCTTCTGTCCTGAATGCTATCAGTATTGTCTCATCTGCCTACCCCATTCGTATCTCTCCCTCTCTGGGCTCCATCTCCACCTCTCTTCACCCCCCACCCCACCCCACCCCCCCCCCCCCAAACTCATCATTAGCACAAATACCATTTCTTCCCAGCAGCTATCAGCTCTGATCAAGGGTCACTGGACTCGAAAGATTCGGTCTGCTTTTTCCCCACAGATACTGCCAGACCTGCTGAGTTTTGCCAGCAATTTCTAATTTTGTTTCATATCCCCAGCATCTGCAGTTCTAATTGCACAGAGGATGTTTCTCTTGGTAGGAGAATCTAGAATTAGGGGGCACAGTTTCAGAAAAAGTGATTTTGTATTTAAGATAGAAACAAGGAAGAATTCCTACTCTTGGAAGGTCATCAATCTTTGGAATTATTTAAGCCAGAGAGCATTAGAGGCCAGGTCAGTCAATATATTCAAGGCTGAGTTAGAAGGATTTTGTATCTAGAAGACAGTCTCTCAAGAATTTTGGGGGTATGGGGACAGGCGTTTGTGTGAACTTAAGGCCATAATCAGTTTGGTCATGATTTTGCTGATTGGAGGAGCAGACTCGATGGCTTAATCCAGCTTCCTGTTTCTTATGTTCTACCCTAGGGAATCCTTAATGAAGAGATCATGAATTAATCCTGGCTCATTACATATTGTTAGAATAAATTACCGGTCTAAGTAGATAGTTCCCTGGTTGGGTCCATACTGTATTGTTCCATAATCTTTGCTTTAATGACAGGAATATAATAGGTAAAGCTGATGAATTAATGGTGGGGATTGACACATGGAAGTATGATATTGTTGCCATGACAGTAACATAGTTGAGGGAAGAGCTGGACTGGCAACTCAACATTCCAGGCTACAAGATTTTTAGGGGAGACAGAGGAGGGTGGTGATGCACCACTATTAATCATAGAGTCGAGTGTGTGGTGCTGGAAAAGTACAGTAGGTCAGACAGCATCCTAGGAGCAGGAGAATTTTAAAATTTCAAATATATACTTTATTCATAAAATTATTTGATATCTAAACAATTGGTGATGCCATACATATGTATACAATCCATTTCTTTACAAACAGAGATCAGAATTAATCATTCATATATACAAGTCTGTACATTGACTATTCAGCTATTCTGCTGCGTCATCAGCAGAGCTTGATTACGGAGTGGGACCCCTGTTCTTCTTAGGCAGGCAGACCTTACACGGTGGTCTTTCCCCACCGCACCTTGGCAGCATTTTGATATTTTGATGATCTGTACAATTGGTCATGCTATACATACGGAAACATTCCCTTTCTTTACATACAGAGATCGAGTAATCAAACATATATACAGGTCTGTACGCTTACTATGTATATATTTAGCTGAGGCATCAGTGGAGCCCACTTACTGCGTCGGCCCCCTGTGCTTAGGCAGGCAGACGTTACACAGTGGTCTTTCCCTACCGTGCCTTGGCAGCAGCAGCCCCAAGCTTCAGCGCGTCCCTCAACAAGGTCCTGGACCTTGGAATGTGCCAGTCTGCAACACTCAGTCGGGGTCAACTCCTTCAGCTGGAAGATCAACAGGTTTCGGACAGACCAGAGAGCGTCCTTCACAGAGTTGATGATCCTCCAGGCACAGTTGATGTTCGTCTCGGTGTGCGTCGCGGGGAACAGGCCGTAGAGCACGGAGTCCCACGTCACGGAGCTGCTCGGGACGAACCTCGACAAACACCACTGCATTCATCTCCAGACTTCCTCTGCATAGGCACATTCCAGAAGGAGGTGTGTGACAGTCTCATCCCCTCCACAGCGCTTCGAGGGCAGCGTGCGGTGCGGCAGAGAGTCCGGGCCTGCATAAAAGGATCTCACAGGCAGAGCCCTTCTCACCACCAGCCAAGCCATGTCTTGGTGCTTGTTGGAAAGTTCTGGCGAGGAGGCATTCTGCCAAATGACTTTGACAGTCTGCTCAGGGAACCGCTCGACAGGATCCGCCCTCTCCTTTTCCCGAAGGGTCTCAAGGACACTACGTGCTGACCACTTCCCAATGGACTTTTGAGGAAAAGGTGTTTTTCTTCATAAATTTCTCTGAAGGACAGGTGATACGGAACGGTCCAACTACTTGGAGCGTTCCACGGCAGCGAGGCCAGGGCCATCCTTCGCAACACCGGGGACAGGTAGAACCTCAGTACATAATGACACTTTGTGTCTGCATACCAGGGATCCACGCACAGCTTGATGCAGCCACATTTGGTGTGTTTCTTCCCCCGTTGTCCAGAGCTTTGTATATCGAGTCCCTTTGGACCCTGGCCATCTTTGATCTCCATATAGAATGGAATATGGCCTGGGTGACTGCGACTGTACAGGTTCTGGGAATAGGCCAGACCTGTGCCACATTTAACAACACTAACAGTGCCTCACACCTGATGACCAGGTTTTTACCTGTGATGGAGAGTGACCATAGTTTCCATCTGCCCAGTTTCTGCCTCACTTGCTTGATACGTTCCCCCAAAGACTTGGCGCACGCCCCAGCCCCTCCGAACCAAATACACAGCACCTTCAGGGGGTCGGTCCTGACATGAAGGGGATGAAGGATTGCTCGGCCCAGTTCCCGAAGAGAATGGTCTCGCACTTGCCTCGGTTGACCTTGGCCCCATGGCCCATTCGAACTGGTCACATATGCACAAGAGTCTGTGCATGGACAGTGGATCCGAGCAGAAACGGCGACATCATCTGTGTACAGGGAGGCCTTAACCAGAGGCATGGTACATTGTGGTTCTGTTCGCTGAGCTGGGAATTTGTGTTGCAGACGTTTCGTCCCCTGTCTAGGTGACATCCTCAGTGCTTGGGAGCCTCCTGTGAAGGGCTTTTGTGATCTTTCCTCCAGCATTTGTAGTGGTTTGAATCTGTCGCTTCCGGTTATCAGTTCCAGCTGTCCGTTGCAGTGTTCGGTATATTGGGTCCAGGTCGATGTGTTTATTGATTGAATCTGTGGATGAGTGCCATGCCTCTAGGAATTCCCTGGCTGTTCTCTGTTTGGTTTGTCCGATAATAGTAGTGTTGTCCCAGTCGAACTCATGTTACTTGTCATCTGCATGTGTGGCTACTAAGGATAGCTGGTCGTGTCATTTTGTGGCTAGTTGGTGTTCATGGATACGGATCATGAGCTGTCTTCCTGTTTGCCCTATGTAGTGTTTTGTGCAGTCCTTGCATGGGATTTTGTACACTACATTGGTTTTGCTCATGCTGGGTATCTCTGTTCACCTCTATCGACAAATGCCTAGCCAGAGAAACAATAGCCAACCTGCTGGACATACAGAACAGACAACAGGACATTGAACCTATCAACAAAGACAGCATACTCAAACTACTGGACCTGTGCCTCACAACACACTTCACATTCAACACCCAAATATATGAACAAATCAATGGCACACCCATGGGGTCACCCATCTCTGGACTCATAGCAGAAGCGGTAATGCAAAGATTAGAACAAACAGTCTTACCACAAATTCAACCCAAACTCTGGGTCAGATCTGTGGATAACACCTTTGTAATCATTAAAAACACAGAAATAGAGAACACACACCGGATCATCAACGCCACACTCGCAGGAATCCGATTCACTAGAGAAGAAGAAAAGGACAACCAACTCCCATTCCTGGATGTGATGGTACAGAGAACACCGAACGGAGAATTCACCACAAAGATTTACAGGAAAGCCACTCACACAGACCAAGTCCTGAGCTATGAAAGCAATTACCCCAATGCACAAAAAGAAGTTGCATCAACACACTGTTCAAAAGGGCCACAACACACTGCAGCACACCAGAACTGCAAAAAGAGGAAGAAGAACACCTATACAATGTCTTCGCCAAAAACGGATACCCTCGCAATTTCATCAACAGATGCCTAAGGGAAAGACAATGGAACAAGGACATGCCACAACCCAAAGGACTAGCCACACTACCATATATCAAGAGCATTTCTGAACTGACAGCCAGACTACTGTGACCACTAGGACTCATAACAGCACACAAACCAACAGCCACTCTCAGACAACAACTCACCAGAACGAAGGACCCAATACCCAGGACTATACAAAACACTACATAGGACAAACAGGAAGACAGCTAACGATTCGCATCCATGAACACCAACTAGCCACGAAACGACATGACCAGCTATCCCTAGTAGCCACACACGCAGATGACAAGCAACATGAATTCGACTGGGACAACACTACTATTATAGGACAAGCCAAACAGAGAACAGCCAGGGAATTCCTAGAGGCATGGCAAAGTTCCACTGATTCAATCAATAAACACATCGACCTGGACCCAATATACCGGCCACTGCAGCGGACAGCTGGAACTGACAACCGGAAATGACAGATTTAAACCACTACAAACGCCAGAGGAAAGATCACAGAAGCGCTTCACAGGAGGCTCCCAAGCACTGAGGATGTCACCTAGACAGGGGACGAAACAGCCGAAACACAAATTCCCAGCTCGGCGAACAGAACCACAACAACGAGCACCCGAGCTACAAATCTTCTCACAAACTTTGAACATTGGGGAAACCGAGCAAAGGCAACAACAACGGATGAATGGGCACCACACAACAATCAACAGACAGGAGGGTTCCCTCTCAGTTGGGGAACACTTCAGTGGTCCAGGACAATCAGCCTCGAACCTTCGGGTGACCATCCTCCAAGGTGGACTTCAGGACAGGCAGCAGAGAAAAGTGGCCGAGCAGAGGCTGATAGCTAAGTTCGGTACCCATAGGGAGGGCCACAACCGGGACCTTGGGTTCATGTCACACTACAGGTGACCACCATTGCACTATACACACACACACACACACACACACACACCCCCACACTTTCACATGCACCCCCTCACAGACTTAAGACACTCTGCACTCACTACACACACATACACTTTCTCACACTCACAACCCCCAACCCAGACAGACAGACAGACAGACAGACACACACACACACACACACACACACACACACACACACACACACAGACAAAGACCCACATGCACACACATATTTTGTGGGGTGAATTTGTACTTGCAGGGTTACATTGTACTTTGCTCAAAAACTGCATGCATTCATGTAGAACTCTGAGCTTAAAGACTGCATGAATTTATGTAAAACTCTGTTATCTTACTTTTTAGATTAGAATCAATCTAAACATCATGGCATAGACAGAGAACACAGGGGTAAAAACAATGACTGCAGATGCTGGAAACCAGATTCTGGATTCGTGGTGCTGGAAGAGCACAGCAGTTCAGGCAGCATCCAAGTAGCTACGAAATCTTTGCTGCCTGAACTGCTGTGCTCTTCCAGCACCACTAATCCAGAATCCGAGAACACAGGGGGCCAACACCTTCAACATATTGTCAAGTTATCACCATTGTTAACAGCTAACCCAAGAATACAACTTTTAAAAAAAAAGGTTTTGTGGTTTACATATGAAAGAAGTGAAACTATCACTGTATTCTAACAGATGAAAGGCTTAACAGACAATCAATTTTTCAATGTATAATTTCAATTATATCACACTGTAAATTTTTGCTATAAATTCTGTGTTAGGATTGAGCCCTCCACAATCACCTGATGAAGGAGCATCGGTCCGAAAGCTAGTGTGCTTCCAATTAAACCTGTTGGACTATAACCTGATGTTGTGTGATTTTTAACTTTGTCCACCCCAGTCCAACACCGGCATCTCCAAATCGTCTCTCATATACGCATACGATATCCTGTCAAAGGTTTACTCCTGGTCCAGGCTGATGAGGCAGGTGTCCAGCCCCCTGTCCTGCACATAGGCGATCGTATCCCTGAGGAGTGCGAGATTCTCAGTGACCTTCCTGCCCGGTCAGCACAGTTTGGTCAGGGTGGATCACCGATCCCAGAGCAGACCTGGATAAAAGCAAATGGATAAAAGCAAATTACTGCGGATGCTGGAATCTGAAACCAAAAGAGAAAATGCTGGAAAATCTCAGCAGGTCTGGCAGCATCTGTAAGGAGAGAAAAGAGCTGATGTTTCAAGTCTAACTGACCCTTTGTCAAAGCTGTCAGAGTAGACCTGACCCAGTTGGTGATGACCTTTGCCAAGATTTTGTAATCTGCATTCAATAGTGAGATTGGTCTCCAATTTCTGATTTCCTCCCTCTCCCCCTTCCGCTTGTCGATGAGGGTGATGATGCCTTTCCTCATGGATTCACTCATGGTACCTGCCAGAAGCATACTGACACACACCTCCAGCAGGTCCTGGCCAATCAAGTCCCACAGAGCGGAATAAACCTCGACCGGTAAGCCGTCGCTTCCGGGAGGTTTATTCTTTTTGAAGGACTCGAGGGCCTTGGTCAGCTCGTCCAGAGATAGCGGCTGGTCCAGGCTCTCCTGTGTTCTGTCGTCTAAGACCTCTGTGATAGAGGACAGGAATGACTGGGAGGCTGCGCTGTTGGTTGGCTTTGAGTCATACAGGCTGGCATAGAAGGATTTACTGATCCTCATGACGTCAGCCTGAGATGACGTTATCGAGCCATCTCCTTCCTTCAGGCTGCTGAGCACGGAGCTCTCTTTGTGCACCTTCTGGAAGAAGAAACGTGAGCACGTCTCGTTGTGCTCCACCGAGCGGACCCTGGACCGGAAGATTATCTTGGAGAGCCTCCGAGGCAAAGAGCGAGGCTTGCTGGCCCTTCACCTCCTTGAGGTCCTCCGTGACATCGACCCCCATCGTCTGCAGCAGGAGCAGGTTCTGCATACTTTCCTGGAGTTGGGATAGTTTTCCCTGCCTCTCTCTCGCCTCCTGAACACCTTTGGGGATGAAGAACCTCTTGATGTTCCCTTTTACTGTTTCCCACCAGTCCACTGGGGACTCAAAGAGGGGCTTCATGGTTCTCCAACCTGCATAGTCCCTCTTGAGCTCCTCAATGTTTCCTGAAATCAGCAGCTTGGTGCTCAGCTTCCACATTCCCTTACCATCCTGCTGCTCGTCCTGTAGGTGACAGTCGGCCAGCAGGAGGCAGTGGTCAGAAAAGAACACCGGCTTGACATCGGTGGATCTGACCGAGAGCGTTCGGGACACAAACAGGTAATCTATCCTTGAACGGATAGACCCGTCTGCCCATGATCAGGTGTATCTACGCTGCGCTCCATCTGCAGGGATGCTGAAGACGTCGTGCAGCTTGGCATCTTTTACCATGTCCATCAGGGCTCTGGACGTGGTGTCCAGTTTACTGTCTCTCCTTCCCCCCCCCAACCCCACTGGGGTGTACACATTAATCAGTCTTAGGGGACCATTCCTGTACATGACGTCGGCGACGAGGAGGCGCCCGCCCACCACCTCCTTAACCTCGGAGATGGTGAAGTTGCCTCCTCACAACAGGATACCCAGGCCGGAGGCGCAGCTATCGTTGCCCCCCGACCAAACTGACGGCCCATGGGCCCACAAGCTCGACCATCTCCTGTAGCTGCTGAGGTGCAGTATCCCACACTCCTGCAGAAACAGGACGTTGGCTTTAACGTTGGTCAGGAAGGCCAGCATAGAAACACATCGCGTAGCTGATTTGATGCTACGCACATTGATGCTGGCAATTTTTAACCCCATTTTAACAGTTTACGAGGTTAACAGTGTCCATTTGCTGCTGGTCTTGCCCCTCTGGGGTAGCTGTGTGCATCCCCATGGTGGCGGCAAACTGCTGGACCTTCCCAGGGCTGAGGTAGCTGTCCGGCTCCATGCTGCGGCCATTTCCCCGCTCTGGTGTCTTTGGGTTGGGCCCAGGGTCCACTCAAGGTAAAAGCAATGACTGCAGATGCTGAAAACCAAATACTGGATTAGTGGTGCTGGAAGAGCACAGCAGTTCAGGCAGCATCCAACGAGCAGCGAAATCAACGTTTCGGGCAAAAGCCCTTCATCAGGAATAAAGGCAGTGAGCCTGAAGCGTGGAGAGATAAGCTAGAGGAGGGTGGGGGTGGGGAGAGAGTAGCACAGAGTACAATGGGTGAGTGGGGGAGGAGATGAAGGTGATAGGTCAAGGAGGAGAGAGTGGAGTGGATAGGATAGGTGGAAAAGAAGATAGGCAGGTCGGACAAGTCAAGGAGCCAGTAACTGAGCTGGAAGTTTGAAACTAGGATGAGGTGGGGGAAGGGGAAATGAGGAAACTATTGAAGTCCACATTGATGCCCTGGGGTTGAAGTGTTCTGAGGCGGAAGATGAGGCGTTCTTCCTCCAGGCGTCTGGTGGTGAGGGAGCGGCGGTGAAGGAGGCCCAGGACCTCCATGTCCTCGGCAGAGTGGGAGGGGGAGTTGAAATGTTGGGCCACGGGGCAGTTTGGTTGATTGGTGCGGGTGTCTCGGAGATGTTCCCTAAAGCGCTCTGCTAGGAGGCGCCCAGTCTCCCCAATGTAGAGGAGACTGCATCGGGAGCAACGGATACAATAAATGATATTGGTGGATGTGCAGGTGAAACTTTGATGGATGTGGAAGGCTCCTTTAGGGCCTTGGATAGAGGTGAGGGAGGAGGTATGGGCACAGGTTTTACAGTTCCTGCGGTGGCAGGGGACAGTGCCAGAATGGGAGGGTGGGTCGTAGGGGGGTGTGGACCTGACCAGGTAGTCACGGAGGGAACGGTCTTTGCGGAAGGCGGAAAGGGGTGGGGAGGGAAATATATCCCTGGTGGTGGGGTCTTTTTGGAGGTGGCGGAAATGTTGGCCTCCTTCTTTAGAGACCGCAATTTCCCTTCCCACGTGGTTAAAGATGCCCTCCAACGCATCTCGTCCACATCCTGCACCTCCGCCCTCAGACCCCACCCTTCCAACCGTAACAAGGACAGAACGCCCCTGGTGCTCACCTTCCACCCTACAAACCTTCGCATAAACCAAATCATCCACCGTCTGTCTTGAAGGAGCTTGGTTCGGCTGTTGCACCTCCCCGCTGTCTGCCGACTGCTCTGCTACAGCCTGCCCTTCCTTCTGGGTGGCCCCAGACACCGTTCCCGTGCTGGTTTGTGGTACCTTGCTGGACTTTGTCGGTCCACGGCTCGTGTTGCCACCTCCGGCGATCTGTGCATAGATGGCGGCCCCTCGTCTTGGGCAGGCCTTGTACAGGTGGCCCGCCTCTCCGCACAGATTACAGTTCTTGGCCTCCTTACATTCCTTGGTCGGGTGGCCTTCCTGCTTGCAGTTTCGGCAGACGGTCATCTTACAATCCGCCGCCATGTGGCCTGACCTCCTGCAGGTTCGGCACACTTTCAGCTGCCCTGTGTACGTCAGGTAACCTCTGCTTCCTCCAATGGCAAAGCTGGAGGGTGGGTGGAGGATGTTCCCACTGGCATCAACCCTCAGGGTTACCCTGACCTGTCATTTGTTGGTCCAGATCCCGAAAGGATTGACCACATCAGTACTCTCTCCCTCGACCTGGACGTATCTTCTCAGGAAGGTCCGGACATCTGCTGCTGGGACATGAGGGTTGTACATCTGATTGTTACATCCCGACTCCTCTGCGCAGGAAGCACACACAACGGGACCACCGACAAGATGGAGAACAGAGGATCCCCTTCCTTCTCCTTGAAGACCTTCAGGAGCTGCTTGCAATTCTTTACACTCCTGAAGGTCACATCAAAGTAGCCTGCCGCAGGGAAATCCTGCAGGCAGGACACGTCCACTGCTTCAACCCGCAGCACTCCAGCAAAATCTTCTTCACAAACACCGTCCAATCGACCGGTGTATGCTCCTCCACCTTCTTCACAGTCACCCTGACTGTGTCGCAAATGCCCTGGCCTCGGCTGTGAGTGGCTGCTGAGGCCATAGCTCTGAGGTTGGCTGGTACCTGAATTGGCGTTAGGCCGAAGCCAGCATAAAGATTCACCAAGAGCAGGTCAGCACAACCAGACGAACCTCCAACATCCTATCACGATCCAGTGATGACCTCCAGCAGCTCCAACGACTCGCAACAAACCCGCAGCACTCCAGCAGAACCTTCTTGACGAACATCATCCGATCGACAGGTGTACGATCCTCCACTTTCTTCACAGTCACCCTGACTGTGTTGCGAATGCCCTGGCCTGGGCTGTGAGCGGCTGCTGAGGCCATAACTCCGAGGTTAGCTGGTCCCTGAATTGGCATTAGGCCGAAGCCAGCGTAAAGATCCACCAAGAGCAGGTCAGCACAACCAAACGCTCCTCCAACATCCAATCACGATCCAGCGATGGTCTCTACTAGCTCTGATGACTCGCAACTCACCAACTGTCCTGATAAGAACAGTTACTTGATCTTAGCCAAAAGGCCGAGAAGCAGGAGAACTGACATTTCAGCAAAAGCTCTTCATCAGGAATAGAGCTGTGAGCCAAGGGGGTGGAGAGATAAATGGGAGGGGGTGGGGCTGGGGGGAGGATAGCTGAGAGTGCGATAGGAAATGGAGGTGAGGGTGATGGTGATAGGTCAGAGAGGATAGGCGGGAAGGATGATGGGCAGGTCATGAGGGTGGTGCTGAGTTGGAAGGTTGGAACTAGGATAAGGTGAGGGGGAGGGGAAATGGGGAAACTGGTGAAATCCACATTGATCCTGTGGGGTTGGAGGGTCCCAAGGCAGAAGATGAGGTGTTCTTCTTCCAGGCATCGGGTGGTTAGGGAGTAATGATTGAGGTGGCCCTGGACCTGCATGTCCTTGATGGAGTGGAAGGGGGAATTGAAGTGTTCGGCCACGGGGCGGTGGGGCGGTGGGGCGGTGGGGTTGGTGGGTGTGGGTGTCCTGGAGATGTTCTCTGCAGCTCTCTGCGAATCGGCGTCCTGTCTCCCCAATGTAGAGGAGACTACATTGGGAGCAACGAATACAGTAAATGACATGTGCAGAAGTACAGGTAAATCTCTGATGGATGTGGAAGGCTCCCTGGCTATGAATTGTTTAATAAATTTTTTTTTAAAACAGGAGATTCCGAATCTGCTCAGTTTAGGGGACTGACTGTGCTGGCTGGACCACAGTCAGTGTGTTGCTGCTGTAGGTTTCTGCTTTTTTGGGGGAAACCTGATTCCTGAACTGACTGAATTATTTAGCCAGTTTGTTAACTGGTATTCCTTTGGTGGGAACTGATTTCTGGGCTGCCTGATGCACACAATGTGTTTCAGGTGTAACTCAGTTTTCGTTGGGGGATTGTTGTTGCACTGGCTGGTTACAGCCTGTGTGTTACTCTTTTCTCTCTTACTTTGAGAAAAAGGACTATGTTGATTTTGAGGCAGGGCTTAGCCCTTGCACTCTGTTTGTTTATTTTTGTTTTTTTGTATATGTCTTCACTGTGTTTCGGTGTTTGAATTGAGCCCTTGTGAGGGCTGTTCCTATGGGGAGGCCTAGCCCTGGGACTGAGCATCTATGTGTGTGCTGGGAGGTGAGCACTTGCTGTGTCCTAGGGTTTGAGGATTGGCCCTGTCTTTGGGGTTGGGCTAGGCCCCTGTGGATTGGCTGTGCCTTTACAATGTACTGTGGGCCTGGTTTTCTAAGGATGGGCCAGGACTCTGTGGAGACTGAACACCTGTGTGTGTGTTTGCTGCCCTCAGTTGTGGACCCCATTTCTGATAAGGCAGTCTGTATACTGGAGTGGACTCTGATTCTGGGAATGGACTCTACATTTTGAAGAGAACTGTTTGTGGTAATAGACTCCGGACCATTTGTTTGTTGAGAATTGACTCTGTCATGTAGTTTGTTGGGTTTATCACCTGCACTGTCTTGTGTCCCTGGGTCTGGAAGGCCTTAGTGTGAGCTGGGAGGCTCATAGGTCGTCCTGAAAACTGTCACCCCGAGATGAGAGCTGGAGGGTGGGTAGACCACTCTGATGCCAGTCACCCTGAGAAGGGGTGATTGGGACGGGCTGTCCTAGAGGTGGTCTGAAGGTGTGTCAGGGCAGACGGGTCGTGGGAAGGACTGAGGGCTGGAAGGGACGTAGGGGCGGGCTGCATTAGAGTGGCTGGAAGGTGGGAGTGGATTGCTAGGGGTCTGTATCGTATGCACTATTTTTAAATGTAATTGGACTGTATTTTATGTACAAATGTCATTGTTACTGTTCTGTAATGAATGAAAGTGGGATTTGAGGTTTGTCCTCATTTCCCTGTAAACTGGTTGAACGGTGGGGTTTGGGGTCTGTCTTTGCTCCTCTCCCTTGTAAAATTGCTGTTTCTCTGTATACAGCTGTTAATGTTCACTGTTTTGTAAACTATGTATCATCTAATTTTAAAAAAAAAACAGGATATTCAGAGTCTCCTCAGTTTAGGGGACTGACACTGTGCTGGCTGGACCATAGTCAGTGTTTTCCTGCTGCTGTTAGTTTCTGCTTTTTGGGGGTAAACCTGATTCCTGGTCTGGCTGAATTATTATATGGCCAGTTTGCTAACTGGTATTCCTTTTTTATTGAGGACTGATTTTTTTTTAAACTACCTGTTCTACATAGTTAATGTCTTTCAGGTGTAATGGTTCTCATTAGGGAACCGTTGTTTCACTGACTGGTTACAGCCTGCATGTTACTCTTTCAGAAAAGGACAATGTTGATTTTGTGGTAGAGCTAAACCCTTCCACTCTAGTTTTCTTTCTTTGTTTGTTTTATGTGTCTTCACTGTTGTTTGGTGTTTGGACTGAGCCCTTTTGAGAAAATACATCTTAACAGATGAGCCGTTCCTGTGGGAAGGTCTGGTCTAGGGATTAGGCCTCTGCAAAGACTGAACACCTCCGTGTGTGTGTGTGTGTGTGTGTGTGTGCGTGCGCGTGCACACGCGTGCTAGGAGGTGAGCACTTGCTGCATCCTGGAGTTTGGGAGTGGACCAAACCCCTGTGAGTTAACTGCACCTTTACAATGTACTGTGTTCCTGTGAGTTGGCCTGGTTCTCTGTGGATAAACCAGGCCTCTATGGAGACTGAACACCTGTGTGTGTGCTGTGGGGTGTACATTTGCTGCCTTCAGGCGTGGACTCTGTTTTTAGCAATGGACTCTGCAGTTTGGAGTGGACTCCATTTCTGATGAGGCATTTTGTATACTGGAGTGGGATCTGTTCCTCGGGCCTTGCTGTCATACTGTTAAATGTCATATTCTGTTAAATGTCAATCTCACCCCTGTTCTAGAGTTCAGCTCTTTTGTCTATGCTTGGACCAAGAATGTAATGAAGTTCAGTTGAGCTGGTAGAATCCAAACTGAGTGTCAGTGAGCAGGTTATTGTCGAGTAAGTGGTACTTGATAGCATTGTCAATGACCCTTTTCATCACTTTGAGTTAAGAATAGACTAATGAGGTGGTAATTACCTGAGTTGGGTTTGCCCTGCATTTTGTGGATAGGACATACTCTGAGCAATCTTTCTGTTGATAGGTAGATTTTTCAGTGTTATAGCTGTACAGTTTAAGGATATGGTTGATTCTGGAACAGAAGTCTTCAGGAATACTGTTGGAATGTTGCCAGGACACCTAGTTATTGTAGTATCCAGTGCTTTTAGCTGTTTATTGATGTGATGTGGAGTGAATTGAACTGGCTGAGTATTAGCAAGCTGGATGCTGGGGAGCTCAGGTCCTGGCACTTTTGGCTGAAGGTTACTGTGATAACTCCTACAAGGCCCACGGGGAATCACCACTAATTATCCTCATGGAGCTTGTTGAGTTTGAGTTCCCTTGGTAACCAGCAATGGCTAGTCCATCTGGAACACATCACCTGACTCCAAGATAAAGCAGACCCTTTCAACAAGTGGTGATTGGTAATGGTAATTCATAGTTTAAAAACACAAAGCAGTCACAGTGATTTGGTGAGGGCAGAAACAGGAAAATAGAGCAAATGAATGCATGGCTCAGGAGCTGGTGTACAGGAGAAGGATTCACATTTTTAGATTATTGGAAGCCATTTTGGGGTTGAAGTGACCTGTACAAGAAGGACGGATTGCACCTAAATTGGCAAGGGACTAATATACTGGCAGGGAGATTTGTTAGAGCTGCTCGGGAGGATTTAAACTAGCAAGGTACTGGGGGGTGGGAAATAGTGAGGAAAGATTGCAATCTGAGACTGGTACAGTTGAGAACAAGGACAAGTCAAAGTCAGGGTAGGCAGGGACAAAACAGAACAAGGTAGGACTGATAAATTGAACTGCATATATTTCAATGCAGTTGGTGTATCAGGGAAGGCAGATGAACTCGGGGCATGGTTAGGAACATGGGACTGGGATATCCTAGCAATTACAGAAACATGGCTCAGGGATGGGCAGGACTGGCAGCTTAATGTTCCAAGATACAAATGCTCCAGGAAGGATAGAAAGGGAGGCAAGAGAGGAGGGAGAGTGACATTTTTGATAAGGGATAGCATTACAGCTGTGCTGAGGGAGGATATTCCCGGAAATACATCCAGGGAAGTTATTTGGGTGGAACTGAGAAATAAGAAAGGGATGATCACCTTATTGGGATTGTACTATCAGAGGGAAATTGAGAAACAAATTTGTAAGAATAATATGGTAGTTATGGTAGGGGATTTTAACTTTCCAAACATAGACTGGGACTGCCACAGTGTTAAGGGTTTAGGTGGAGAGGAATTTCTTAAGTGTGTACAAGACAATTTTCTGATTCAGTATGTGGATGTACCTACTAGAAAAGGTGCAAACCTTGACCTACTCTTGGGAAATAAGACAGGGCAGGTGACTGAGGTGTCAGTGGGGGAACACTTTGGGGCCAGCGCCCACAATTCTATTCATTTTAAAATAGTGATGGAAAAGGATAGACCAGATCTAAAAGTTGAAGTTCTAAATTGGAGAAAGGCCAATTTTGACAGTATTAGGAAAGAACTTTCGAAAGCTGATTTGGGGGCAGATGTTCGCAGGTAAAGGGACGGCTGGAAAATGGGAAGCCTTCAGAAATGAGAACAAGAATCCAGAGAAAGTATATTCCTGTCAGGGTGAAAGGGAAGGCTGGTAGGTATAGGGAATGCTGGATGACTAAAGAAATTGAGGGTTTGGTTAAGAAAAAGAAGGAAGCATATGTCAGGTATATACAGGATAGATCGAGTGAATCCTTAGAGTATAAAGGCAGTAGGAGTATACTTAAGAGGGAAATCAGGAGGGCAAAACGGGGACATGAGATAGCTTTGGCAAATAGTTACTGTATTTGTAAAAACCTTTTGGAGTCTCCTTAAGGACAAAAGGGTAACTGGGGAAAGAATAGGGCCCCTCAAAGATCAGCAAGGCAGCCTTTGTGTGGAGCTGCAGGAGATGGGGCAGATACTAAATGAAAATCTTGCATCAGTGTTTACTGTGAAGAAGAACATGGAAGATATAGAATGTAGAGAAATAGATGGTGACATCTTGAAAATGTCCATATTACAGAGGAGGAAGTGCTGGATGTCAAGCCAGGGAACTATAGACCAGTGAGCCTGATGTCATTGGTGGGTAAGTTGTTGGAGGGAATCCTGGGTGTGTGGATGTGCCTACTAGAGAAGGTGAAAAACTTGACCTCGTGTTTGGAAATAAGGCAGGGCAGGTGACTTTGGAAAGGCAAAGACTGATTTGGGATAGTCAACATGGCTTTATGTGTGGGAAATCATGTCTCACAAACTTGATTGAGTTTTTTTGAAGTATCAAAGAGGATTGATGAGGGCAGAATGGTAAATCTTATCTATATGGATTTCAATAAGGCATTTGACAAGGTTCCCCATGGGAGACTGATTAGCAAGGTTAGATCTCATGGAATACAGGGAGAACTAGCCATTTGGATACAGAACTGGCGCAAAGGTAGAAGACCGAGGGTGGTGGTGGAGGGTTGTTTTTCAGACTGGGGGCCTGTGACCGGTGGAGTGCCACAAGGATCGGTGCTGGGTCCTCTACTTTTCATCAGTTTGGATGTGAGCATAAGAGGTACAGTTAGTAAGTTTGGAGGTGTAGTGGACAGTGAAGAGGGTTACCTCAGATTACAACAGGGTCTTGACCAGATGGGCCAATGTGCTGAGAAGTGGCAGATGGAATTTAATTCAGATAGTTGCGAGGTGCTGCATTTTGGGAAAGCAAATTCTAACAGGACTTAGACACTTAATGGTAAGGTCCTGATGAGTGCAGGTTCATAGCTCCTTGAAAGTGGAGTCACTGGTAGATAGGATAGTGACGAAGGTGTTTGATATGCTTGCTTTTATTGGTCAGAGTATTGAGTACAGGAGTTGGGAGGTCATGTTGCGGCTGTCTGGGGCATTGATTAGACCAATGTTGGAATATTGCGTGCAATTCTGGTCTCCTTCCTATCGGAAAGATGTTGTGAAACTTGAAAGGGTTCAGAAAAGATTTACAAGGATGTTGCCAGGGTTGGAGGATTTGAGCTATAGGGAGAGGCTGAATGTTTTCCCTGGAGCGTCGGAGGCTGAGGGGTGACCTTATAGAGGTTTACAAAATTATGAGGGGCATGGATAGGGTAAATAGACAAAGTCTTTTCCCTGGGGTCGGGGAGTCCAGAACTAGAGGGCATAGGTTTAGGGTGAGAGGGGAAAGATATAAAAGAGGCCTAAGGGGCAACATTTTAATGCAGAGGGTGGTACGTGTATGGAATGAGCTGCTAGAGGAAGCGGTGGAGGCTAGTGCAATTGCAACATTTTAAGAGGCATTTGGATGGGTATAATGAATAGGAAGGGTTTGGAGGGCTATGGGCCGGGTGCTGGCAGGTGGGGCTAGATTGGGTTGGGATATCTGATCGGCATGGACAGGTCGGACCGAAGGGTCTGTTTTCGTGCTGTACCTCTATGACTCTATGGTGGTGGGAAAGCCATTCAATTCTATATGATAACACGTCTGGATTTTAAAAACAATATTAAAAAAGCAGATGTTGACAATGCTGTTGATGCCCTTAGAGGTGAGCCCTGAAATCACTCCATGAAGGCTGGTGGCCTACCACCAAGTTATCCTTAATTTCCATGTGTGTGTGTGTGTGTGTGGTACTTGACACTGGGCCAGCTTCCTCAGCACCAGCTCTCTGTGAACAGAACCTCTGACACTACTTTTTATATGTCAGCCAGGGCTCCCCATTTGGGGCTGTTAATCTGGTCTAATCAGGGAACCCATTCTATGCGGCCCACCTGGGTGACCTTGTTACCATCACTGCAACCAGAGTATTTCTTTCCATTGTCCTCAAAAATGGTTTCTGATCACCACATCATTGTCAAACCAAAGGGTTAAAGTTTTATTCCTTCACATACCACCATGATAGAATATTTTTTCACAAACATTTGCAACCGCCATTTTGAACACAATTTCTTTAATTGTTTGAAAAAGGGCAGCCATTTACGACAGGAAATGTCTATTACATTGTAACAGCCTCTCAAAAATGTGACTAGAATGTTTGCATTTAATGACTTGTCCAGAAATGAAGGATAGCTCAGGGATCTTCTCTAGTTTCGTATGTGCATTGACAGGAAAGATTAGGTCACATGACCCCTCAACTTCATTTTGTTTTAAAGCATCCATTTTCTGTTTTGTTTGGAGACTGTGTGCCAGTGGTCAATGCCTCCAATAGGTGGAGCACTGTTCACTCGTGTAAAATTAGAATATTCTTTTAAAATTCTTGACTAGTGTTTTGCTTTTATTTATATTTTATCAAAGCACTTTTTCAAATGAATCACTCAATGTTAGTTGTGATGCATAAATAATTACAATACCTTTTCACTGTTGCAGCAAATCCAGTCAACAGGAATAACTGTTCATTCCAGATGAGATGAGAAAGTCTGGTCTGTATTGGCTATCATAGCTGTTTAATCATAACTAGGGCTTCTGCCAAAAATTAAAACTGCTGGTCCCCAATATACAGCCCCATCAAATAACAAAAATCAATTTATGATCAGAATACATTATAGAATACATTATAAAATGCAACAACAGGAAGACCATTCCAAATCACCAAGTCAACCCAGAAATTCACGTTAAGCAGAGCTGAGGAAGCCCCATGTAACTCAATTTGCCTGCAGACATGCTTTATGTGGGGGGGAAAAAAAATGAAATCATTCTGATGCAATAAATATGTGAAAAATATCTTTAATTTTCAATTTGTTCTTTGTTTGCACCTTGCAATGGCCTGTTCTTGTCCAGGAAAAGACATTGAAAAACAATGAGGATTAACTATGAAAAACCCAAATCTTTTCTGCTTGGGGTGCTGTTTTTGGACAAATCTGCCATGTTATCAGCGCACTCAAACAGGTTCTCCTTGTTTTATGTTGCAATACAAAATCTCTTCTGCCTTTGCAGCTTCACCTCGGGGAAACAGATGGTCAAGTGGGTGGCCATTTATCAAACTCTTCAGAGCCAGAAGTGAAATAATCTTTCTTTTCTTCTGTTGATTTTTTAAAAAAATGTTTTGGCCTTGCTTTGTAAATGTCTGAGTTTCCGATCACCTGAACCATTTTGCCTAGTTAAAGTTCAAATGACATTTTTTCAGCCAAGGAAAAATTAATTTAGGCCATTTCATTGCAAAATCCATTATTTCAACACTTAGTCATTTCCTAACCCACACCTGAAAAATGCTGGGGGTCAACTAGGCAGTTTTTCTAGCATGGTTAGTTGCCTGATATTCATAAAGCAATGTAGCTTCTTGGGCTTTCCTATCACAAGCAGCAGCAGCCTTTTAGTACCATCCATGTTGGTGCAGACTACAGCAGTCCTTGCTTCACTTCCCACCAGAACACTTTATCTTTCAAGATGAAAAAGCAATCTGGCGAAAGATGCTAAAACAGTCCAGTTTCATCCATGTTAAATATATCCCTTGACACATTCTCATTCCAGATGTGTGAAGCCACTTTCCAGCCATCACTACAGACTTGCCTGTAATTTTGCTTTCATGTGTCCAAACTGTACCCCAATTAGTTGACACGGTCATATGGCAAGCCTGCATGAGTTCAGCCAATCCCAGATAAGCTGGGTTCTCCTTTTTATTGGGTTTCCTATTCTGCCAATGGGAATGGCTAACAACTTTGTCATAACAGGAGTTTCAGGTTATCTAAATTTGACTCCTTGTGATTTCTCTGCACAGTTTTGCATCCAAAAGGCCTATCCAATCTCTCCCTGTTCCTATTGTTTGTTGCTGCAATGTTTGGGTACATCAGCACATGGACAGATGGATCACAGTAGGCATTTAAAAAGGATCGGTGCTGGGTCCTCTACTTATTGTCATTTACATAAATGATTTGGATGCGAGCATAAGAGGTACAGTTAGTAAGTTTGCAGATGACACCAAAATTGGAGGTGTAGTGGACAGCGAAGAAGGTTACCTCCGATTACAACAGGATCTTGATCAGATGGGCCAATAGGCTGAGAAAAGGCAGATGGAGTTTAATTGAGATAAATGTGAGGTGCTGCATTTTGGAAAAGCAAATCTTAGCAGGACTTAGACAGTTAATGGTAAGGTCCAAGAGAGTGTTGCTGAACAAAGAGACCTTGGAGTGCAGGTTCATAGCTCCTTGAGAGTGGAGTCGCAGGTAGATAGGATAGTGAAGAAGGCATTTGGTATGCTTTCCTTTATTGGTCAGAGTATTGAGTACAGGAGTTGGGAGGTCATGTTGCGGCTATACAGGACATTGGTTAGACCACTGTTGGAATATTGCGTGCAATTCTGGTCTCCTTCCTATTGGAAAGATGTTGTGAAACTTGAAAGCGTTCAGAAAAGATTTATAAGGATGTTGCCAGGGTTGGAGGATTGGAGCTATAGGGAGATGCTGAACAGGCTGGGGCTGTTTTCCCTGGAGTGTTGGTGGCTGAGGGGTGACCTTATAGAAGTTTACAAAATTATGAGGGGCATGGATAGGATAAATAGGCAAAGTTGATTCCCTGGGATCGGGGAGTCCAGAACTAGAGGGCATAGGTTTAGGGTGAGAGGGGAAAGATATAAAAGAGACCTAAGGGGCAACTTTTTCATGCAGAGGATGGTACGTGTATGGAATGAGCTGCCAGAGGAAGTGGTGGAGGCTGGTACAATTGCAACATTTAAAAGGCATTTGGATGGGTATATGAATAGGAAGGGTTTGGAGGGATATGGGCCGGGTGCTGGTAGGTGGGACTAGATTGTGTTGGGATATCTGGTCGGCGTGGACAGGTTGGACCGATGGGTCTGTTTCCAGTCTGTACATCTCTGACTCTACAAGATGCACCCCCTCCCAGTGTTTTAAAGTAAAGTGTCCATTTTGGATTTGTCTCTGTATGTCCTTATTGTATGAGTGTGACAATTAACAGAGCTACTCTACCTATTTTTCCTTCTATCCTTTCGAATTGTCAATTACTCTTGGAAATCCAGTTACCTAGCCTGGGTCACCTTGCAACCATGTCTCTGTAATGGCTATTATATCAAACCTAGTCATTTCTACTTGTTATCAATTCCTCTTTCTTATTACAAATGCTACATACATCCAGATAAAGAGCCTTTAATTCTCTCTCTTTTTAGCATTTATCCCTACTCTGATCCAACTTCATTGGGCATTTGTACAATCTGTCCTTTCCTGCCACATTCTGGTGATCATTGTTATTTCACTATCCTGCTCTATTGTCTTGACCTTTCTCCAAATGTCTTCCCCTCACCTGTATCATTTTGCCCAATTAAAGTTCAAGTGACATTTTTCAGCCAAGGGAAAATTAATTTAGGCAAATTCATTGTAAAATCCATTATTTCGACACTTCGTCATATCAATTTTGTTACACAAACATTTGATGAAAATAGTGCCATTCACTCTCTACATCGTGCAAGTGTTTCCATTTGTCTTATATCAGCTTTGATACAGCTGAATACTTTGAATGACATATATCTTCATTAAATTAAAGCTGCCAAGCCTGAGGGACACAAAAATGTGACATTCATGAGCATGTCAACACTTTTTTTTTAATTGGGCAAAGGAATCATTAGAAACTGATTTTTTTTATATATATATATAAGGAAAGGGTATTTTGCTGAAATGTTCATTCGCACATGAAATGAGCTCAACACATAAAATTGTTGCCATAAGGCGTGCACACCACTGACTGAATTGAATGATTTTGCAGATTTAACTTTTAGCTCATTTAAATTTTAGCTCTTCCACCTACCGTTAAATGAAAGCTGAATTAAAAGGTCATGTGGATTAGTGGAAGGTTGCTGTGCGAGAGCACCCTGCAGCGTAATGCATTTACACTTTGCCTTAAGATAAATTATGGACTTTTTTTAATCTAATGTCAACTTCAATCTGAGGGGCATCATTGCTGCATCACCAAGGCCGTTTGGGGAGTATTAGATGGGACATATGTGTATGCATGACTTTGTGTGGTTGAATTGGCATTTTGGTTTATAAGTGGGTAAGATGTATATCAAGTAAACTCCGACGCTTTTAATGGATCTTCTTAATGTTTTTTTGTCTTAAAATTGACACTTTTGAGTCCAAATAGAGGCGCACTAACCAGAAGAATGCTGATATTTCTCTTTGCAATGGACTCTTTTATTGAATGGGTTAAAGTTTTATTGGTGATAAGTTGTGAGGAAAGCAGTTGAGCCAAGAAATATCAAAATGGCAGTCTAATTAAATCTACTATGACTTTGACATTAAATGTTCTGTGATTGACTGATATCATTATTTCTGAAGAAAGGCTCTCTGGTCCATCAAGCTTGCGCTGATAAAAAAAACAACCATCCCATTTCCCAGCACTTGGCCCATAGTCTTGTCTGCTTTGGCATTGCAAGCACGCATCTAAATATTTCTTAAATACTATGAAGATTTCTGCCTGTACAACCCTTACAGGTGGTGAAGTTTAGACTCTCACCACCCTCTGGGTGAAAAAGAAATCCTCATATCCCCTCTAAGCTGTCTGCCCCTTACCTTAAATCTCTTCCCCCACCCCAATTCATTGATCCCTCATCAAGAGGAAATGTTTCTTCCAGTCTACCCTATCTATGCCCCTCATAATCTGATATGTCAACCAAGCCACCTCCCAATCTCCTCTGTAAGGAAAACAACCCTGGTCTGTCCAATCTCTCTTCATAACTGAAACTCTCCAGTCCAGGCAACGTTCTGGTGAATCTCTCCTGCACCCTCTCCAGTGCTATCACATCCTTCCTGTAATGTGGATTCCGGAATTGCACGCAATAATCCAGCTGTGGCTTGACCAACATTTTATCCAATTCCAAAATCACTTTCCTGCTCTTAAACTCTCTGCCTCAGCTAATTCGGGCAAGTACCAAAACTGCCACCTTAACTACATTATTCACCTGCCCCACTCCCTTAAGTGATTAGTGGACATGCATTTAAGGGCGGCACGGTGGCACAGTGGTTAGCACTGCTGCCTCACAGCGCCAGAGACCTGGGTTCAATTCCTGACTCAGGCGACTGACTGTGGGGAGTTTGCATGTTCTCCCCGTGTCTGCGTGGGTTTCCTCCGGGTGCTCCGGTTTCCTCCCACAGTCCAAAGATGTGCAGGTCAGGTGAATTGGCCATCCTAAATTGCCTGTAGTGTAGGTAAGGGGTAGATGCAGGGGTATGGGTGGGTTGCGCTTCGGCGGGGCAGTGTGGACTTGTTGGGCCGAAGGGCCTGTTTCCACACTGTAAGTAATCTAATCTAATCATACCAAGGTCCCTGTGATCCTCTGTGCTTCCCAGGGTTCTACTGCTCATCATATATTCCCTTGCCTTGTTTGTCCTGCCCAAGTGCATCACCTCACATGTATCTGGATTGAATTCCATTTGCCACTGATCAGCACTTAAGCAGTTATTATAGAAGAGAAGCAAAGCTCTGGAAACCTCCAAAGCAGTAGAAGCTGTTCAAAAAATGATACTGAATGAAACCAATGATGTCAATTTTGATATTCCTAACTGCCTGCCCTTTTTCACCATCTAGTTGAACCCCTTATCCCCTGAATGAACATCAATGTTGAGAATATTGATCAGTTTATCATTCTTAGTTTAAAAATGCAGAATTCATCATTCTTATATTTTAACAGCCATTTACTTCATAGTGTATCTTATTTCAGTAATTAACTTTATATTATCAATTTCAATAGGTTTTAAAAAAGCGAACATATAACTTATCCATCAACATATGTTTGCCTTTTCTTCATGATACGAATAGCTGACTTGTCGCTGGTAAGTTTTTGCATTTTCTTTATTCACCCATGGAACGTGAGCAACACTGGCTGGGCCAGCATTTGTCTGTCCCGAGTTGCCCTTGAGAAGGTGGTGATGGGCTGCCTTCTTGAAGCGCTGCAGTCCATCTGCTGTAGGTAGATCCACAATGCCATTTAGGAAGGGAATTCCCTTATGTGAGGTGCCACTTGAATTTGTTTGGGGGCCGCAAATTAAATATTCGTCAGGGTACCTTGCACTTTGGCTCAGTAACCTAACAGGACCTCTATATACTCCAAACCGTTCTTGTCTGCTTTGTTAAATCTAGATTGCATCATTGACTCAGATCTGTGTATTTCTAGGTGAACAAAATATGTCCCATTTTATGCCAGTTATCTGCTGATTTAACAGCGTAAGAAATGTGAAATAAATGTTTAAGTTGGCTGAAATCAACCAATGTATCCAAAATTTGATCATGGCCATCAAATATGATTGATAAATTGAGAAATTTACGGCTTTACTCCACTATGTTCTTTTGTTCCTTACCCCACTTAGACTGTGAAGCATACAAAGCCTCTAGTTTACCATTAGCAAGTGTGGAAAATGTGTTCCACTGGAACAGAGGATGTTGCAAAGTGTAAAGGAAGAAAGCAGGAACAGGGCTCTGCATTGGATGATCAGCTATGATCATATTGAATGGTGGAACAGGCTTGAAGGGCTGGATAGCTGCTCCTGCTCTTGGGGGTTTTCTATGTTTTTATGTTGTGAGGCTATTGTACTAACTGTAATGAGGTCAGCCAGGTGGACTTCACAAAATATGAGAGCCCTGATTGGGCTGTCAACCTGTTCCAATCAGGGAGCCCTGGCTGACAGAGATAAACAAGAGTGTCAGAGGTTGTTCGCTCTGAGGGAGCTGGGACAATATTAAGGACCCTCTGTGTATAAATAAAAGGTGACCTGATGATGGGATACTGGCCTCTGGGCAGGTATTTCAGCTCGAGTAAAGGCAGGGTTGGGATGAGTAAGAATTTTAACCTGCATCTGAAATTGCTATTTCTGCCTGGAAGCGATTCCTCCTAATACAAAGAGACAGCAAAGCATTCCGTCTCGAGCTCTGATATCCCACACCTTGACTAGTGCAAAAAATAAATTTAAAATTACATTAGAATAATTCAAATTTTAAAAAAATTAATGTCTTTGCAAAAGACTTCTCAAAATTCTCAGCATATAATTAGGGTAAAAATGTGTGTTGGGATTAATTCATTTGCCTTCAATTACTTGCTGCATCTTTCATTAAATTACTGCTATGTTATCTGACACCTTAAGTTTAGTCATCTTTGAAATCAATGTTGTCCTCATTAGTTTGAAATTCTAGATTTCTCTGGGACAGCTGGATGGTCCCACTTACCATAAGTTAATGAGAAAAAGGAATAGAGCAGGGTTGTTCAACTTTTTCATGTGAGGGGCTACATTTTAATCTTTTTCTCTCTCAAGGGGCCAATGAGAGAAATTTGGATAAATAGGGCTTGCCACAATATTAAATATGAATTTGAAAATAAATGTTGAGATATGAAGCAAGTGGGAATAATTTACTGAGCAAAGTAATTTGCAGATGCAGTGTCACAATGGTAATGTCACTGGTCTATGTTATGGGGTTCAAATACCACTTTGGCAGATGATGAAATTTGAATGTCACCATCAGGCCAGATTCTAATTGCAATGTAACCAATATTGATTATTGTAAAAATCCATCTGGTTCACAAATGTCCCTTTTTTTTTGTAAATGTATTTGTTTGTGTGATGTGGGCATCGCTGGCTGGGCCAGCATTTATTGCCTGTCCCTGAGAAGGTGGTACTGAGCTGCCTTCTTGAACCTCTGCAGTCCACCTGCTGTGGGTTGACCCACAGTGCCATGAAAGAGGGAATTCCAGGATTTGGACCCAGCGATAGTGAAGGAATGGTGATACATTTCCAAGTCAAGATGGAGTGGGTTGGAGGAGAACTTGAAGATGGATGGTGTTCCCACTTATCTGCTGCACTTATCCTTCAAGATGGAAGTGGTCATGGATTTGAAAGGCACTGTCTGCCGATCCTTGGTGAATTTCTGCAGTGCATCTTGTAGATAGTACACACTGCTGCTACTGAACATTGGTGGTGGAGGGAGTGGATGCTTGTGAATGTGGTGCCAATCAAGCAGGCTGCTTTGTCCTGGATGGTGTTGAGCTTCTCGAGTGTTCGAGCTGCACTCATCCAGGCAAGCGGGGAGTATTCCATCACACTCTTGACTTGTGCCTTGTAGATGGTAGACAGGCTTTGGAGATGAGAGTGTGATGCTGGAAAAGCACAGCAGGTCAGGCAGCATCCGAGGAGCAGGAAAATCAATGTTTCGGGCAAAAGCCCTTCATCAGGAATGAGGCTAAGGGCCTCAGAGGTGGGGGGGGGGAAGGTAGCTGAGAGTGCGATAGGTGGATGGAGGTGGAGGTAATGGTGATAGGTCAGAGAGGAGGGTGGAGCAGATGGCTGGGAAGGAAGATGGGCAGATCATGAGGGCAGTGCTGAGCTGGAAGGTTGGAACTAGGGTAAGATGGATGTGGAAGGCTCCTTTTGGGGCCGTGGACTGAAGGAAGGGGGGAGGTGTGAGCACTAGCTTTGCAATTCCTGTGGTGGCAGGGGAGGGTGGGTTGTTGGGGGATGTGGACCTGACCAGGTAGTTGCAGAGGGAATGGTCTTTACAGAAAGCAGGTAGGGGTGGGGAGGGAAATATATCTCTGGTGGTGGGGTCCGTTTGTAGATGGTGGGAACGGCATAGGATGTATATGATGCTCAAGTGTCTAGGCGCCAACTTGAAGACACCGCCACCTAACGCCCCTTCGACCACTACCTCACCTCCCACCACCAAACCATCATCTCCCAGACCGTACACAGCCTCCTCGCCTTGGGGGATCTCCCACCCACAGCTTCCAACCTCATAGTTCAGGAACCCCGCACTGTCCGGTTCTACCTCCAACCCAAGATCCGCAAGCCTGACTACCCCTGCCAACCCATTGTCTCAGCTTGCTCCTGCCCCACTGGACTCACCTCCACGTACCTCAATACTTTCCCCACAGTCCAGGAACTCCCCACATACATTCGGGACACCGCCTATGTCCTGCACCACCTCAAAGACTTTTTTGTTTCCCTGGCACCCAGTGTCTCATGTTCATCATGGACATCCAGTCCCTATGCATCTCCATCCCCTCTGACCAGGGCCTCCAAGCCCTCTGTTTCTTCCTCTCTCGATATGCCCACCAGTATCCTTCCACTGACACACTCATTCGTTTGGATGAACTGGTCCTCTCCCTCAATAATTTCTCCTTTGAATCCTCCCACTTTCTCCAGACGAAAGGGGTAGCCACGGGCCCCAGCTATGCCTGTCTCTTCGTCAGCTACGTAGAACAGTCCATCTTCCGTAGTTAGACTGGCACCAGTCTCCACCCTTTCCTCCGCTACATTGACTGCATCAGCACCACCTCGTGCTCTCACAAGGAGGTCGAACAGTTCATGAACTTCACCAACACATTCCACCCGACCTTAAATTCACCAGGACTATCTCAGGTAGCTCCCTCCCCTTCCTGGACACCTCCATCTCCAATGGTGACCCATTCAACACTGACATCTTCTACAAAGTCACCAGCTCCCATAGCTACCTGGATTACACCTCCTCCCACCCTGCCTCCTGTAAAAATGCTATCCCTTATTCTCAATTCCTCTGCCTCTGCCACATCAGCACCCAGGAGGACCTGTTCCATCACAGAACACACCAGATGGCCTCCTTTTTTTAAAGTATCACAATTTCCTCTCCCACATGGTTGATCCCTCCAGTGCATCGCATCCACTTTCCGCGCCTCTGCCCTCGAACTCCACCCCTCCAACCGCAACAAGGACAGAACGTCCCTGGTCCTCACCTTTCACCCCACCAACCTCCATGTACATCGCATCATCCTTGGCCATTTCTGCCACCTACAAACTGACCCCACCATCAGAGATATATTTCCCTCCCCACTCCTATCTGCTTTCCATAAAGACCATTCCCTCCACAACTGCATCGTCAGGCCTACGCCCCCATCTCCCCTCCCAACATCTTCCCCTACCACCGCAGGAATTGCAAAACCTGCGCCCTCACCTCCGTCCAAGGTCTCAAAGGAGCCTTCCACATCCATCAAAGTTTCACCTGCACTTCCACCCATGTCATTTATTGCATCCGTTGCTCTCGATGTGGTCTCCTCTACGTTACGTTGTGGAGTTAGGATGCCTACTGGTAGAGCACGTCAGAGAACATCTCTGGGACACCCACACCAACCAACCCCACCACCCTGTGGCCAAACATTTCAACTTCCCCTTCCACTCCACCAAGGACATGCAGGTCCTGGGCCTCCATTGCCACTCCCTTACCACCTGATGCCTGGAGGAAGCGTGGAGGAACCTTCTGCCTTGGGACCCTCCAACCCCATGGCATCAATGTGGATTTTACCAGTTTCCTCATTTCTCCATCTTCCCCCACCCCCCAATTTACCCCAGTTCCAACCTTACAGCTCAGTGCCACACTCATGACCCTGTCCTACCTGTCCATCTTCCTTCCCACTTATCCACTCCACCCTCCTCTCTGACCAATCACAATTACCCCCACCTCCATTCACCTATTGCACTCTCAGCTACCTTCCCCACAGCCCCACCCCCTCCCATTTATCTCTCCACCTCGAGGCTCCCAGCCCATTTCTGATGAAGGGGCCTTTGCCCGAAGTATCGATTTTCATGTCCCTCGGATGCTGCCTGACCTGCTGTGCTTTCCCAGCACCACACTCTCGACTCTAATCTCCAGCATCTGCAGTCCTCTCTTTCGCCTAACAGGCTTTGGGGAGTCAGGAAATGCGTTACTCGCTGTAATATTCCTAGCCTCTGACTTTTTCTTATAACTATTGTGTTTATGTGGTGAATCCAGTTGAGTTTCTTTCTGGTCAGTGATCACCCCCAGGATTGCTAGTCAGGGATTCAGTGATACTAATACCATTGAGTGTCAAGGGGCAGGGATTAGATTGTCTTTTATTGATGATGGTCATAGCCTGGCATTTGCATGGCGTGGACATTACTTGCCACTTGTTAGCCAAAGCCTGGATATTGTCCAGATCTTGCTGCATTTGGACACTGACTGCTTCAGTATCTGAGGAGTCACAAATGGTGCTGAACATTGTGCAATCATCAGTGAACATCCCCACTTAGGACCTTATGATGGAAGGAGCGTCATTGAAGCAGCTGAAGATGGTTGGGCCTAGGTCACTACCCTGAGGAACTCCTGCAGAGATGTCCTGGAGCTGAGATGACTGACGTCCAACAATCACAACCATCTTCCTATACATCCGGTATGACTTCAACCAGTGGAGAGTTTGCCCCTGATACCTACTGATTCCAGTTTTGCTAGGACTCCTTAATGCCACTCTGTCAAATGTAGCCTTGATGTCCAGGGCTGTTGCGCTCACCTCTTCACTGGAATTCAGCTAATTTGTCTGTGTTTGAACCAAGACTGTAATGAGATCAGGAGCTGAGTGGCCCTGGTGAAACCGAAACCGGGCGTCACTGAGCAGGTGCTGCTTTATAGCGCTGTTGGTGACACCTTCCATCACTTTACTGATGATTGAGAGTATACTGATGGGGCGATAATTGGCCAAGTTGGATTTGTCCTGCTTGTTGTGTACAGGACTTACCTGGAAAATTTTCCACATTATTGGGTAGATGCCAGTGTTGTAACTGTACTGGAAGAGCTTGGCTAGGGGAGCAGCAAGTTCTGGAGCACAAGTCTTCAGTACTATTTCCGGAATGTTGTCAGGGTCTGTAGCCTTTGCAGTATCCAGTGTCAATTGTCCACCACCATGATGGATGCAGCAGGACTGCAGAGCTGAAATCTGATCCGTTAGTTGTGGGATTGCTTAGCTCTTCCTTTTTAGGCAAGAAAATCTGCTATCCTTACCCGGTCTGGCCTACATGTGACTCCAGACACAGCAATGTGGTTGACTCTTAACTACCCACTGGGCAATTAGTGATAGATAATAAACGCTGGCCCAGCCAGTGCCAACCATATCCCAGTAATGAATTAAAATTAAGCAACTGGTCATTTTTTTTTTAAAAGAGTTATAAATAAAGATGACCATTAAGAAGTGGCAGGTAACAGGGCCAACCAGTGAAAGTTTTTTTTTTAAATTGTGGTATTTGAGAAGTAAAGCTGGAGTCAGAGTCCAATGAGCTCCAAATCCTGATCACCAGGCAAGGGGGAGGGGACTGAGGCAAAGTTTAAGGCTTTAATTAACACTAGCTTAACATTCGCCTTTGGCGGTGTACACTCCATGCTGGCACCAGCAGAATTTATACAAGAAGCAGATTGTCTTTCAGCCTGAGTTTTCTTCCTCTCCCAATCTGAAGAGGAGAAGTGTGTGTGTTTCTCAGTCTCTGGGTTCACACGTGCTCTCTCACTCACATGCTCTCTCTGAGAAATTTGTCTATCTCAGCCTTGAACATAGTTAACAATACAGTTTTGACAACCCTCTGCAGTAAAGAATTCCACAGATACACTACCCTCTGGGAGAAGAAATTCCTCCTGATGAAGGGCTTTTGCCCGAAACGTCGATTTTCCTGCTCCTCGGATGCTGCCTGACCTGCTGTGCTTTTCCAGCACCACTCTAATCTAAACGCTGGTTTCCAGCATCCGCAGTCCTCACTTTTGCCTTAAATGGTTTACCCCTTAATCTGAGATTATCCCCTCTGGTTCTATGGGCTCCCACCAGGGGAAACAACCTTTCCACATCTACACTGTCAAGTCCTCTAAACATCTTCTGTTTCAATAAGGTCTCATCTTACTCTTCTAAACTCCAGTGGGTTCAGGTCCAACCTATGTGACCTCTCCTCATAAGACAGTCCCTCCATACCTGGTGACTGCCTCCAATGCCAGTATATCTTCCCATAGATAAATGGCCCAAAACTGTTCACTTGTATTCCAGCTGTGGTCTGACTAGTGCCTTGTATAGTTCTAGCAACATTTCCCTATTTTTATACTCCATTCCCTCTTAAATAAAGGCCAATATTCCATTTGCCTTCCCTTTTACCTGCTGAGTTTGGATACTAACCTTTGGTGATTCATGAACAAGAACCCCCAAGTTCCTCTGTTCTGTAGTTTTATTCAGTCTTTCTCCACTTAAATAATCTTCAGCTCTTCTATTCTTCCTTCCAAAGTGCATAAGCTCACATTTTTCCCATGTTATATTCCATCTCCAGTTTCCACCAACTCACTGAACCTATCTCTATCCCTCTATAGACCCTTGTGTCATCTTCACCACTTGCGTTCCCACCTATCTTTGTGTCATCTGCAAACTTGGCAATAGTACATTCACTTCCAGCATCCAAGTCATTAATACATATTGTAAATAATTGTGACCCCAGCACTGATTCCTGTGGCACCCCACTCGTTATAGGCGGTCTTCCTAAAAATATTCCCTTTTATCCCAACTCTTTCTTCTATCAGTTAGCCAATCCTCTATCCATGTTAATATACTGCCTGTGACAGCCAATGGTGTTATCTTATTAAATAGCCCTGTGTGCAGTATCTTATCAAATATCTTTTTTGAAAATCCAATACAGTACATCTACTTATTCCTCTTTATCCACCCTGCTTGTTACCTCAAAGAATTCTAGTAAATTTGTCAGGCATGATTTCTCCTTTATGACACACTGTGCTGACTCTGTTTGATTATGTCGTCTGTTTCTAAATGCTGTGCTATTTAATCAGCAGAGGGAATCTTAGGCCAGCTTAGACTTTGCTTGCTGTATCCAAGTACAAGAATTATTGCTTATCTTTGACTACAATCCATCTTCGTCCCAGCTCCCAGGAAAAGAAATTACATCAATCAAGTAAGCTAATACCAACACCTCTGATTTTTAAGAAACTCATCATTTGTAGCTTCTTTTCTTCTCTTTCTCTTTCCTTCTACCTTGTGTGTGTGTGTGTGAATGACGTAGCAAAGCAATTCCCTACATTTTGAATGTTTTGATTTGATTTCATCTTAAATGATTTTTGCTGTGAGCTTATTTCTAAACTTGAAACACAAAAAAACCTTTAGAGAACATGCCTTGGCCTACTTTAATCAGGGACAGAATAAAAGGGAAACATTTCTTCAAATAATACATCCCAGTCACATGCGTAAGAGAGGAAAAGCAATAATGCAGTAATGTTTTTATTAACCAGCACCTGTGGAAAATGTGCCGGTTGGTCAAATATTCCGGATAATCAAAGGTACGCATAACTGCAGTAAACCCTGACCAAGCAAAGCTTCGAGACATCAACATCCATCAAAAACAAATCTGTTTAAAACATCAACACACCTCCCAAACTCATGTAAAAATACATACTAAGTAATAGAAATTGAATACAGGGGGTATACACACTGTTATACTTTATTTACAGCATTAATACTCAGACATCGCAGTATTTGAGGTATACAATTTTTGCTGGTTTATCAAGAATCCCGGTCAAAACAAAGTTTGCTGCAATTGCAATTCAGTCCCATTCCTTCTCTGTCCATGACGACACGTTATTTTCTCCACCAAAATGGATAATTTCACACTTCCCGCATTATACTCCATTTGCCAGATCTTTGTCCCCTTACTTGTAGTGAGTCGAACGATGTTGGCCAGGTGGATCTCATTGAGTATGAGTTCCCTGGATGGGGCACCAATCCCTGTGGCCCACCATTTGCTACATCTTACCAATCTCAATAAGGCCCATTTATATCTACTGTTTCCTGTTAGCTAGCAATCTTCTACCCTGCGACTTTTATCTTCCACAATAACCTTTTTAATGTGACACCATCAAATGCCTCTGAAAAACTAAGTACACCACATCCACAGTTCCCCCTTAATCACAGCACAAGAACTCAATTGGTTTGGTCAAGCATGATTTCCCTTTCACAAAGCTACGTTGACACTGCCTAATTACCTTGAACATATCCGAGGCCCCTGCTGTAAGTTCATTAATAATAGCTACAACATTTTCCCTATGACAGATGTTAAGCTAATAGGCCTGTAGATTTCTGCTTTTTGTTTCCCTCCCTTTTAGGACAAAGTAATTACATTTATTTTTTAGATTAGATTAGATTAGATTACTTACAGTGTGGAAACAGGCCCTTCTGCCCAACAAGTCCACACCGCCCCGCCGAAGCGCAACCCACCCATACCCCTACATCAACCCCTTACCTAACACTACGGACAATTTAGCATGGCCAATTCACCTGCCCTGCACATCTTTGGACTGTGGGAGGAAACCGGAGCACCCGGAGGAAACCCACGCAGACACAGGGAGAATGTGCAAACTCCACACAGACAGTCGCCTGAGGTGGGAATTGAACCCGGGTCTCTGGCGCTGTGAGGCAGCAGTGCTAACCACTGTCTTCCAAACTCATGGATATTTCTCAGAATCAAGGAACTTTAGAAAGTTAAAACCCATGCATCAACTATCTCATTAACCACTTACTTTAAGACCCCAGGATGAAGCCCATTTGGACCCAGGCACTTGTCAGCCCATAGCTTCAACAATTTACCCAGTACCACTTCCCTGTTGCTTGTGATTTTCCTGAATTCCTTCCTCACTCCCACTCTGTGATTTAATGCTGATTCTGGGATATTACTTGTATCCTCTTTCGTTGAGTCATACAGCACGGAAACAGACCCTTCTGTCCAACCTGTCCATGTCAACCATAGTCCCAAACTAAACTAGTCCCACCTTGCCCTTTATCACTCCAAGCATTTCTTATTCATGTACTTATCAAAATGTCTTTTAAATATTGTAATTGTATCAGCATTCACCACCTCCTTTGGAAGTTCATTCCACACATGAAATAGTCTTCATGTAAAAAAAATTGTCTGTCATGTCTTTTTAAAATCTTTTTGTAAAGACTGATGCAAAATACCTGTTCAATTCATTGGCCACCTCCTTATCTTCCGATTATTAATTATCCAAATTCATTGCTCAGTTTTTTTAAAGCTTTATTTAAAATATTTATTGAAACGGTTACTATCTATTTTTATATTTCTATTGAGCTTTCCCTTATCCTCTCAGTTTTTTTCCTCCTTTTTAGTAGTTCTTTGCTTTTTTTTTTAAAAAAAGGTTCTGTCCAATCTTCTGCCCTGCTACCTGACTTCAAAGATTATGGTTTCTCTTTAGGTTTTATACTATTTTTAATGCCTGTAGTTAACTATAGATAATGAGTCCATCCCATGGAAACGTCTTACTCTTTGGAATGTATCTATTCTGTGTATTCTGCAATAAATGTCTCCCACTACATCTCTATTGACTTATCCTTTAACCTAGTTTGCCAATTCACTTCAGGCAGCTTTCATGCCATCATAATTACCTTTTTATTTAAATTTAGCTTTGGACCCATTCCTCTCTTTCTCCAACTGAATGTAAAATTCAACCATAATATACTCACTGGTAGCTATCTTTGCCACCTGTATTTGCTTATGTAATAGCAGTGAGTGCACTTTCAAATTCATTGGCTGTGAAGTATTTTGGAATGTTCGTAAGATATGAATCAGTCTCTCCAATTGCATTTACTTTCTAGAAATTGAACTGTTTTATGGTCAAACAACATATTGTAGTTTTGATTAAGTTGTTTAATTGTTTGCATTTTTGGGTGACTAGTTTCATCTAAAGTGTAACATGTATTAAGAGGAAGAACCAAAGTTTATTTAAACTAATCTTGTATTTAGCTTGTCTCTGATAAACAATTTATAAATGTTTTAAAATGTGTTAAAAATCTTTCTTGTAATGGCATAAAACCAGAGGAAATGGAAAATAATGATTGCAAATTGTAGGGAATAATATTGCAGGATGCTAGCAGCAATGGCATATTGAAGAAATTTGCATGATGGGGTACCTACTGTCACCCAGCAAGACCCCTCAGTAATCACCGGTTGCAAACTCTGGCAGACCTTGTTACTAATATGGACATTGTAAATGTCAGCCAGCCAAATCGTATTGCACATTTTGATCTGGCTTAATAACATTTTGTTTATTGAAGAAGGTTATGCAGTAATTGTCATTTTTGGCACTTGTGATACTTGGGTCAAATCCTATTGACTACCTGCTGGACAGCATCAATTAAGTTCACATGCCACTGATTTCACCGGTGCAGGCACTTTGTATATTATTGGTGCAGCATGGCATATAGCTTTGTGAACAGTTTCTGGATAAATTTGGCTTGGGAACTTCAACCAGAAATGAAAAGCAAAGACTTTGAATACGTTGTGTCCACATGCATGAAAACATTGATATTTGATGAGTTCTTCATTTGTGTAAAGGAATCGTTTGGGCTAATTGCCCAATGTTGTAAAGCCAACTTTCTCCCTCCTCTACAATTGAAAGTAATAGAATTGCACTTCAAGGTAAGCTACAGATGTAAAATATTTGAGCAAGTGTTAGACTATCCATGTGCTGTACCCTAGTTTGGAACTTGTTTTACGATGAGTTTCCAGGCTTCAGTTGGTCCTGTCATCACTGGGAGAAGGTGCTGTACAAAAATCAAACATGTCCACAAGGGACACAGAAAATTAGAAAGGAGATTACTCCAACACTGTTGCCTACCATTTCCATGGCAACATTGATGGAGGCCTTCGAGTAGGTCAACATAAATTTTGGTTTCCCTTTTACATCCTGATTAGGACTGGACAGTCTGGCTATTGAATTGACTGTCAGAAAATGTTTAAAATTTAAGTAAGAGTTGAATAAAATTAGACTCTTAAATCTATGATGTTGAGGTATTTGTCATTAAATTCAGGATGGAATAACCTCATTTGTGAGGCAGCTTAAGGTGAGATTTTTATTTAATACGCTAAATAATTTGAAGTCAATGGAGACTAATATCAGGAAGAATATAAAATGGGTGTTGACCCAATTCCAGCCCATAGTATTAGGTTCAAACCAGGGCTGAAAGTTCAGCAAAAGCAAACCTCAAAACTCAAATCATCATCCAATCTAATCTTTCCTGGATCCAAAGATAAAATACCTCCGATGCTGGGAATCTGAATTAAAAACAGACGATGCTGGAAATACTCAGGAAGTGACAGCATCCGTGTAAAGGCACAGAGTTTAGGATGACTCCTAATCAGACCTGAGATTGATATCAGCCATGATATATTTATAAGCCAAAGATTGAGAGATCCTACACAGGTCCCCAGTGGATCCTTGGAAACAGTCAGTTGCATAAACATTTAGTGCAGCTGTCACCTTGGGATCAGGATAGGAGGACCACATCCCTCAGGTTGCAGGACCCTCTGTAGTTGGCACAGTTCTGTGGTGTGTTCCAGGCTATCCTCAGTCTGTGGCAAGGTTAACTTTGACTGCACCTGGAGGAAATGGCTTGAGGACCATAGACCCTGGGCCTCCTGGAATTAGTTCCACCTCACATTGAAGCCTATGTTCAATTTGCAAAGTTCAATGACATAGTCAAGTTTGCTCATGACCAGCTTTCCATACAGTTGTACGTTATGTGTATTTCAATTACGCAGTCATATGTTTACAAATTACTTCAACTTGTGCTCTACACATGCATGTTGATGCAATTGCCCCTTGATAAGATGTTGCTCACAAATAGTCCATGTTGTGGCTTAGAGAAAAAGCACTGTCTGTGCCCTCTCCTGTTGCAGCCATTTTACAATCACTACGCACCAAGCCCCACGCTTAGTCTCCTCAGGAAGCCAACCACTAAACCTCCTGGTGCCTTTCTACTTGGCAATCGTTTGACAGCCCAAATATTCTGACCCACCTCATGGTTATGACTGCAATTCTCAGCCTTACCCCCTGAACCCCATCCCTGTAGTTTAGCTCTGCCCACCATTTGTAATGTACATTCCTCACATCAAGGCAATGGTGCTGGTGACTGCCTATAAGACCGACCCCTCTCACAGAATGCCACATTCTCCCAGATTAGATTAGATTCCCTACAGTGTGGAAACAGGCCCTTCGGCCCAACAAGTCCACACTGACCCTCTGAAGAGCAACCCAGCCAGACCCATTCCCCTACATTTACCCCTGCACCTAACACTATGGGAAATTTAGCATGGCCAACTCACCTGACCTGCAAATCTTTGGACTGTGGGAGGAAACCCACGCAGACACGGGGAGAATGTGCAAACTCCACACGGACAGTTGCCCGAGGCGGGAATTGAACCTGGGTCCCTGGTGCTGTGAAGCTGCAGTGCTAACCATTGAGCCACTGCTGCCCCACCATGACTGCCCCACTTATATGTCAAATTGTCCACCACCATTATCGTTTTCCCCTCAGCCCCACAGGTTGCAGTCTCCAACCTGCAGCATTGTTTCTCCCACCTTCCTACCACAACAATGTTCCCTGATTCTCCCCATCCTGACCTTCATTGCACAGATCCCCAGGATTGACTATGGACCCACCCCCCTGACCAATGTAGATGGACAGCTTGACTGATGACTGACCATACCACTGAACACACTCCATGTAGTTGGTGTGTCTGACCCTGATAACCCCAAATGGACAACTGTCCTTGATTGACTGTAGAGCAGAACCCCCTGACTGACAGCAGATCCCCTATACTGAACTAAAAACTAGTGCCCTTTGACTTTGAGACATGGCCATTTGGTTGATGCTTCTGTTGTGTGTTTGCTGTGTACACATGCTGTAGGTGCCAGATTGTCAGAGTAAAATGTCATACAGCACCATGTTCAACCTGCTTGACTGGTGAGTACTAAGAACTCGGCACTGGCTCTGTGGCTGCACTAAAAGGTAAGGTATAGAGATGTAATGGATGCCTGTAAGGTCTGACTGTAGTGGGGGGGGCCAAAGTGGCAAAAAGACAAGACCGGGATGCTGAGAGCACCCAGGTAGCCACCAAATGAGTGTGCACTAAGGGAGTGAATGAGCAGTCCTGAGACGCAGTCTGATCCAGTGTGTCAGCTGGGTATCTATCCCCAGTGCACAAAGTGTCCTTGTAGCAGCATTTCAATGCGATGAGCCAGTTCCGTTCAAAATGCAGCATAGCAGTGCAGAACCAGACCATATGTGAATCAAAGATGTGCCATGATGATGTAGCAAGGCTGGCACATGTTAGATACCAATGTCCATGGACGTAGAGTGTGTTTGGTCGTTGCACTGGAGCATGCTTGAAATTTTTGAGCTGAGTGTTCAAGATGGAGTATGGGAGGGGTAAGCAGGGAGCTGGACTTGCCAGGTACAGGTCAGACTTTCATGTCAAGAATTCTGTGTCTGGTTTAATGAGGCAAAGTTAGGAAGGAATGAGGATGATTATGAGCAATAGTTGCTGTTAATAGACCTCTTACTGCTCATTAGCGAGAATCTCATCTCAATTTCCAGAACATGGTTGGAAAATATGACTAGTTAATCTTGACATTGAGAAAGGGCTGGGGAGATTCCTCCCCATCAAACTACTATCGATTGTCGCAAAAACACCTCTGCTTCACTAATGGGCTTGAGGGAAGGAAATCTGATGTCCTTTCTTGGTCTGATGTACAAATGACTTCAGACCCATAGTGATGTGGTTGACTCTTAACTACCCCCTGAAATGGCCTAGCAAGCCACTCAGTTCATAGGTAATCAGAGGGCAATGGGCAACAAATGCTGACCTTCTTGGCCATGTAAGAATCAAAGAAAGTTCCAAATTAGCAGCAGAGCTTCAAGTAGGCAAGTGAATAGAAGCATCTCTACCACTTTCAGAAGTGATTCCTGAAAGATCACCACCAATGTCTCCACAATCTCCTCAGCGATTTCCTTCAGAACACTGGGGTGTAGTCCATTCAGCCCAGTGATCTATCCATCTTTAAACCTTTCAGCTTCCCCACACCTTCTCCATAGTGATGGCCACCACGCTCACCTCTGCCCCCAACTCTTTTGAAGTTCTGGTGTGCTGCTGGTGTCTTCCACCAGGAGGACCGTCACAAAGCTAGTCTTTTTTTTTCCCCCCCTAAAAGCTGTTCCTTGGCTCAAGGAGACTGTCCTTGATTTTTTTTCAGAGGGGTAATAAGCAGGGCCAGAGTCTGATCAGTCTGGTTTGGTACAAAGATGAAAAAGATTTTGAGGTCTTCTGTTTATATGTAAACAGATGAGACATAAGGGCAAAGTAGTCATGCTTTTGAAGTTTTTAGTTCAGTTTTGAACTGGGAAGTTCAACAGGGAGCTGTGTGGAATCCCTCCCCCCTCCCCCTCCAACTTCAACCTGTAAGCGTGTGTTTCATGAATACTGGTTTTTAAAGGGAAGTTGCTTATTGGGATTGTTGTGTGTATTTTGAACAGCATAAATAGATCTAGTTGGATAGGTTGAGTTCTGTCGGGGTTCTTTTGTGTTTCATTGTGTAACTTTGTGAATTTGTTTTGTCTGTTTTAAAATCTAGTAGTCAACCCAGCTATCTTACTCCGGTTAATTTTCACCGTACACTTACTGAAACAAATTGCAAAGTTAGGTCTTGGGCTGCCTGCTTAAGAATGTTTTGCGTGGTCTGGCCTAGTCCATAACAGGACTGATGCAAAGTATTTCTTCAGTTCCTCTGCCATTTCTTTGTTCTCCATGACTACTTCTCCAGCCTCGTTTTGCAGCGGTCCAATGTCCACTCTTGCCCCTCTTGCTTACCTGTTATATATATATTTTTTAAAACCTTGCAATTTTCTTTTATATTACTAGCTAGCTTACCCTCATATTTCCTCTTCTCCCCCACCCCTTACAGGTTTTTTTTCGTCATCCTCCGCTGGTTTTTACAAGCTTCCCACTAATGGTGAGCACTGCATGATGAGATGAGTGCCTTTCCTTTTCCTTGTCCTTGCCTTTTTCTTGTGCGCTTATTAAAAGAGCAGGCTTTCCTTACAGCAATCTTATGGTCCACGCTGAATATTCAGAGTGAGGCCTGTGCCTCCTAGGGTAAAACAAAATTGACATTTACATTGTGTGAAGTTCGTCTCATAGAGGCACAGTTTCTTGTTGTTGTTGTTAAGTAGCTGGTTAAACTAGAAATTCTCATCCTTCAGCAAGATTCAAAATGGCAGTCAGTGGACAATCTGCCTTTAGGAAAGTGGCAAATAGTAGTGTTTGATTGAACAGCTTATTTAAACAGAAAATGTAAATTAATTGAGAGTTGTGATTTCCAGTTATAATCGGGGAGAAGATGACTTCTGGGGGAGAGACAGTCTGGAACTGTACATTCCTAGCCACCTGCCCCTGAACTAAAAGCCAACAAACAGAATTAGTGTCATGTTATTAGGGTTCATTTCTGCAGGAGATATCATGCTATAATTTTTTTTATAATTCACTGATGGAATGAGGGTATCACTGGCTAGGCAAGCATTTATTGCCCAGAGGGTATTTAAGAGGCAAACACATTGTTGTGGGTTTGGAGTCACGTGTAAGGTTGCAGTTTCCTTCCTTTTAGGGAAATTAGTGAACCAGATGGGTTTTTCTGACAAAATTGACTCATGGTCATCATTAGACTCTTGATTCCAGATTTTCATTGAGTTCCAATTCCACCATCTGCCATGGTAGGATTCAGACCTGGGTCCCCAGAACGTTACCTAGGTTTCTGGATTAACAGTCCAGTGAAAATACCACTAGGTCATTGCCTCCATCAAAATGTAAAGGCAGTTTGATTATCTATTAGCTAATTTGTTTAAAAGAAAATATCTACTGCAGGAATAAGCCCCAGTAACATAACACTGTAATTCCGTTTGGCTTTTTCATGTAAAAAAGGTGCCATTAAAAATAGATTGTCCCACTTTCAGCTAGCTGGGGCATCTACACTCTGCAAGATCGCCCTTTTTTTGTGGTCGAAGAAAGAAAACTGTTTAAAATTTTCAACTGATAATGCTGGACAGAACATCAAAGTTTTCAATGAGTGATGAAGTGTTTGAAAAAGTTCTGAGGTCATTGGATCGGAAATATTTGATTCTTCTTTCTCTCCACGGATACTGGCAGACCTGCTGAGTTTCTGCAGCAATTTCTGTTTTGGTTCAGAATTTGAAGTGGTGTGTGGAGCACTTGGATGCTCAGTAGTGATGGGCTTGCCAAGGAAGAAAAGAACGTGGAGGTTCAGAGAGATGGGGAGGCATGATTAGCAGACTGAACCTGCGACTCACTGTGTCGAGCACAGACTGCATTACCCGCCATACTAATGTGACCTGTGAATGTACACTGGAAATGGAAAATGGCAGCAGCCATACCCAGAGTGTGTGAATTGTGTTTTTATTTCTTTCTGGGCACAGGGGCTTTATATGCGAGTGATGTGAGGTCCTTCAAAGCACAAATCAGGCACTTTCAGTACAGGTTTAAGACATCTCGAAGCATAGTATAGTGCCTGTGAAATACCTGCAGTATCTAACTGTGTGTGGTCACAAGCAGCCTTGACTACATCATTGTTTGTTGCTCATAGTCATTTTTGTGAAGATGAAATAATCATAGGTAATCTTTAAAACTCCCACCTGCGGACCACAATTCACAAAGAAATTCCAAGATCTCGTCGGCATGGAACCGACTTCCTCTCACCTTGAACTGTAAGTATTCACCAACATGTTCTGATATACAATGCAGCCTTTGAATGATGTGGGGTTGGAAGGATTAGGTGTGAGTAATCCTACCACACTTACAATCTCTTACTATATTTTTGCGACATGCCTTGTGCTGCATTCATCAGAATAAGGTTCTTTTGTAATAGGTGCATGAAGAAGTATTTCATGTCCCACTGTATAGAGCACTGTGGTAAACCATTATTTGTGTATTTTGCAAAAACTGACTGCTCACGTTACTAAGGACCTGCTCTGTTTCTGATATTCCCCACCCTAGCTAATTGGAACTGTGGCTGATGATGGATCCAGCCATAGCAGAGGACACATCACTGTTGCTGCAATGCAACAAAGACCTGGAGAAATGGAGGAGCAACAGGCATGGTAGCAAGCCCAGGACAAACAGCAATGTCTGCTGGCTGCTGAACAGCCTCCACGTGGAGGTCACAGCTGACGATCCCCTCGGGAGGCCCAGGGTCTATTGTCCTCAATGCTATTTTGTCCAAATGAGCAAAGGTACAGTGTCGTCGCAGACAGTGGATGACCCTGAACACCAAACGGTGCCAACTGCTGCAGTGGGACCTGCAGCCTGAGGGATGGATGGCTCTCCTATCCTGCGGGCCATCAGGGTGACCGCTGCATTCAACTTTTATGCAACCGACTGCTTCCAGGGAGCCACTGGGGACCTGTGTGGGATCTCTGAACCCTGGGTCCACAAATGTATTAAGGCTGGTGATGCATCTTGTTTCCTCATAGTGAATTCAGTGCTGCAGCTCAGCTATTAGGCTTTGCCAAAATAGCAGGCTTTCCCTGGAACAGGGAGCCACAGACTGTATACACACACACATTGAGAGCACCAAATCATCATGCAGCAGAGAATTCATCAACAGAAAAGGTTTCCATACCATCAATGTCATAGTCATCTGTAATCATCAGTATCAGATCTTAGAAGTCTGTGCCAGATACCCAGATGTGCTTGACCAGGTATACGGCTGGCCACCAGCCCCTGGGATCCTAGAAGCCCTGGCAGTTATGTGTGCATCCACCTGTAGTGAGAGGGACAATACAATGAGTGATGTGCTGCATAGCCAATGAGGTGAGGTTTGAGAATAGCATGAGAAATCTCATTAGGGCTTGTAGAAAGAACACCTCCAATGAAACTCCCCAAAAATGGCTTCTTGAGCCACTCAGTTCAAGGGCCATAAATGCTGGGCCAGCCAGTTATAGCCACATCCCATGAGTCAATTTATATTAAACAAAATTGGCACTGAGCTGATTTCTCGTAAAAATTCAGTCCCATGCCGGCCCCTCTTTAACACGCACAATATACAAATCTAAATCAAACTTATACATAACTCTGTCCACTTTTTTGGAACCCAAATTTCCAAATAATAGGAATAATATCTCATGAAACTTCTTCACACTTGGCCATCAAGCTGCATCATGCTTTAGTCACAACATAGAAAACAGGAAAACGTTTGGCACTTCAAACTTGCTCTGCCATTTCAGTATGATTATGGCTGATCATCCAACTCCGTACCCTGTTTCCACTTTCTCCCCAAATCTGTTGATCCATTTAGTCCAAAGATCTATGTTGAATTCCTTCTTGAAAATGTTCAATGTTTCAATTTTAACCACTGTCTGTGGCCGAGAATTCCACAGGCTCGCCACTCTCTGGGTGAAGACATTTCTCCTCATCTCAGACTTAAATGGCCCAACATCCTTCAATTGTGACCCCTGGTTCTGGACTTCCCCCAATAGGAGGATCATTCTCCCTCCATCATAATGATGAGACTGAGTGGTAGCACTGAAGGAAAGGAAAGAAAATTTGAAGCAAATCCTAGACTCCGGATCCTAGTGTCTTGTGGGACATCCTGCCTATGTGCCAAAACTCTGCAAGCTGAAAATTGGCCTGCTCAGTCACTTGTGCTGAAAAATCGCAATCTTGTATTAACGCTCGCCAAAATGTAAGTGTGAATTAAAGCATGTTTCCCAGCTTCACATTTGTCCAATGTTGTTTTGAATTCAAACACACCAGAGAATAATGTGGGAGATAAAAGTATTTTGAACTGTGAATGACACAAAGGTGCATGTCAAGTCACAGACTCCAGTTTGTTCTTCTGCAAAATATGCTTGGCCACAAGTCTGACAGAAGAGGTATCTTATTTCACTAGGACTACAGCATTTGAAAGGATAATAGAGTTTGTGACAATCAATATTTATCACTTAAGCCTATGAATACATTTCAAATTGTTAAACAATTCAAATGTGTCATTTGGGAAAAGATTCTGTTTTATCCTGGCAAATGCAGATCGTGCAATTCTTCAACGTTAACTACTCCAGTAACTTTGGCCTTGTATGTGCTGGGGTTACTTCTAATGGATGACAATTTTGCAATGTTGACCATGCAATTAAGGAGGCAAGGTATTTCTCAGCTACCCAAGGGAAAATCCGAGAGAGTCATGACTGACCTACTCCTGTTCAGCATGCCTTCATAACCATGACTGTGCTTCAGTTGTAATTCCTGTTATACAAAATGTTTTGGGACACTCCTGATACATGCAAAAAGGTAGCTATATTAATGTAACTTTGTTTTGTTTTCCTTCTCTACTTTTCAATTCTTTTCCTTGTTTGTTTCTTTTATTTAGATCTGGGAGCAGGATATCTGCCTTGTCCTTCAGGCTGAATTGTGAATGGAGCATTACACATTTCCCCACTTGATATGATTTTATTCCTATCTGTTTTCTCGATCATTTACCCCCAATCTGTTTGTCACTGGCATCTTTAATCCAGGTATAATACAGCATCACTGTAACACCCTTTCTGTGTAATACAAGGGAGAACTGGCAATGGCATTTTTTTTTTGAAGGTTTTCATCAAGTGATACAATAATGTGACACTGCTGAAGTGATGCACAATTACTATTATAATTCTCATGATAGTGTGTATCCTGTTGTCCTCTTTTATTCAATGTTTAAGGCGATGGTACTGATTTGAAAACAACAGCTTCGGATCAGAGCCATTGTCACCTGTCAGAGAGGTGGCTTGATTAATTAAAGGGAGCACAGACGTTACAATCTATGGATTGCTCTCTCACCATCTATTCAACAATTTTCTTTGTATAAACATATTGCCATCCAAGATTGACAGATAAGTAGATGTTGGTGCTCTAAGAAGTTTTGGAAGCTGATGTCATTTGTGCTATTTTGAACAATTTAGATGTTACTGTTCAGTTGAAACTGCAACTAGAGTACAGCACATATTCCAAAAAAGATGTCATATTATTGAAGTCCATCTAGAGGAGAGCAACAAGGCTCATTCCTGAACCTGACAGAAGTCTTGAGATTCTAATAGGCAGGGAAAATTTGGATTCTGGAAAGTTTGTCTGTTGACACAGGTTTAGAGAAACAGGGAACACCGTATATAGTGAGGCATGTTAAGAGAAATAAGAAATTTATGTAATATTTTCTTCATAAGAGAATGCTAGTATTATGAGAGGTTACCTTTAGGTTTGTATTTTGTTTTAATCTCTCCCTTGCACTACCACCTAACTGCGGTAGTGCTTATTTTTCCCCACCACCCATGTTGTGGTTGTGCAGGCGTGAGACGCAGTGAAGAACAAGTGCGTAAATCTTTCTTTATAATCCAGCACCAGGAAGAAAGGGAACGCCCCAGTGGCCAGTGACGAGCAGTGCCCTTCTCATCAAAGGGCGATGCTGTGTGATCAAAAATGTGAAGGGGAGGGCAGGGATTAAATTAAGAGTTGGAGGGGGAAACACAACACTCCACTCCCTGCGGCGCCCACCTCTCCCTGAACAGCTCAAGGGTGCTGATAGACACCGCGTACTCCTTCTGTAGGGACACTTGGGCTTGAACATAACCGCAGAAGAGGGGCAGGCACTTGGCCATAACGACCCCCTCCACGGCCCGCTGCCTGGACCTGGTTATGGCCAGTTTGGCCAGGCCCAGGAGCAGACCCATGCGGTGGTCTTCAGACCTGCCCTCCCTCCTCCGTACCGGGTGCACAAAGATCAGGAGCATGAGACTGAAGTGCAACCAAAAACAGAGGAGAAGGTTCTTAAGAAAATCAAAAAGGGAGTGCAAACGCCCACACCCCATATATACATGGTCCATGGACTCCACAGCATCACAGAACAAGCCATTGAGCTGGAAGTCTATGAACCACCGCAATCTGCGGTTGCAGGAGACTACCACATGCAGCACTCGCCACCCCAGATCCCCAAGAAAAAGGCGGAGGACTCCCACGTAGAGAGCCCTCCACTGGGGATCCCCATTGCGCGCTGGAAAATAGGCATGTCTGGGCAGTGGATGAGGGAGAAGAGGTGGACGGTGTGCAGCAACAATCAATACAGGGCCCACCATTTTATGTCCCCAAAGTGGGCAAAACTAAAACTCCAGAGGTGGCTCAGGTGGTGGGGAACAGGTTCCTGCGGGACACACAGGACCTTGGTTTGGGGGGGGGGGGGGGGTGGGTCGGGTCACATGGACAGGATTCCACTGTACACCTGAGCATCCTCCAACTGATGCTATAGGTCAGGTCCAAGCACCGCCATTTTAAGGCATCGAACGGTACAGACCACGTACCGGACATCTACTGCTGCCCTGCTCATTTTATCCTGCGGCAGCATCCAGCCCAGCCCCCTGCCACCCAGCATCTCCCCGACCCCGGTCACCCTCACCGCCACGGCCTTCCCCTCCGGCAGCCACCCAAACCCGCGAGTACGGAGGTGCGCATTCCTGAGCAATGGCTCCCTGATGACAGCCGCTACTCCTGTCTGAGGGTAGGCACAATGCGATTCGGCCATGTTCCAGACAGTGATCAGGTCCTGGTAAAAGGCAGCGTGCTGAGACCAACCTCCCAACAGTCACATTCAATAAACTGGAGCTGTGTGCCGTAGTTGAGGCTACGCACCTGGCGGAAAAAGTTCGTCATCGGGCACACCATCTAGGAGAAGGCTTAACGTAAAGGTATCGCTGCAAGGTCTGAAGGCGTAAAGTCGCTACCTGGGTGCGAACACACCCCAGTGGCTGACCGCCCTCAATAGGGAGACTCAGGACCTGCGTCAGCGACCCAGTGCATCTTTTTGGCCCAGAAGAAGTGAACCAGCGTTCTCTGGATGTCAGCGACAAACCCAGGAGGAGGGACCAGCCAGTACCACAGCATAGCAGCCACTACCTGGTTTATGACCAGCACTTGACTCCTGTAAGGCAGAACTCTGAGCAGTCCTGTCCAGCAGCCTAGGTGAGCCAAGACCTTGGCTTCTAGCTCCTGCCAGGATTCCTCAGCCAGGCTGAGGTAGATTCCCAAATAGAGGAGAGGGTGGTACTCCAGCTGAATCCCTGTAACTCCTCCGGCAGAGAGTCCACCCTCCACGGACTGACCAGTCATCCAGAACATTTGGCTCAGTTGATCCTCTAATAATAATCTTGGTACTTGGCAAACCAAATGGATTTATCAGGATTCCATTGTACAAAATGTCACTCAAGGGATCTTAAACCATTTGCTCTTTATTATTTAACACTTTAAATTAGCTTGAATGGTTGTGGTATGTCTTGAAATTACATACGCGGAAGAAGCTGCCGAGTACACGGCCTGGCACTCACTGATCCTCCCCAGGTCAGCCAGGTCGGTGAAAGTGAGGAGCACATCGTCTGCGTAAGCTGAGAGGACCACCCCCGTGCCCGCGCCGCGCAGAACCAGCCCCGACAACCACCTCCGCAAAAGGCACAGGAAAGGCTCCATGCACAAAGAATACAGCTGGCCTTGACATACACCTCTCCTAAAATGAAGGAGTGCCGTCAGGGACCTATTAACTTTTTAACCAGGCACACTGCGGTGTACAAAAGTTGGATCCGGGTGACGAACTGTGTCCTGAGCCTGAATGGCCGCAGAGTCCCGAGCAGATACTTGTGAATCGGCCCCGTTGAATGCCCTCTTCTGATTGCTGAACACCTTCCTGACTCAGACTAGCCCATTGACAGGTGGATCAGGTCCCAGACCAGATGGACGTTGTCGTGTACCCTCCGGCCTGGGACTGTGTAGGACTAGTCTGGGTGGATCATGTGGGCCAGCACTGATGCCAGGTGAGAAGCCAACACCCTGGCGAAAATTCTGGAATCCGTGCCAAGGAGGGAGACCTGATGCCAGTTCTTTAGTGAACGAAGGTCCCTTTTAGGTTTGTAAGAAGTACTGAATGAATTGTTGTTGGATCAGGAGACACTGAGTTATTGGGGTTAAGAATTACTACAAAAAAGGGTGGTTTGTTGAGTGTGGACTAGATTGAGCCATAATTGTTTGCCCAAATGAACAGTGTTGCTACCAGGCTTTACATGAACCATGTGAGGTGAATAGCAAACCTCAGCTATTTTGAATCTTCCCTTTTCCCAACTGAATTGAAAGGAAACACAATTCAAAATGCAATACATTAGAAAATTGAATAACATGGCTTGTAGATCACAATCAATGTAGTTTGTAACAACCATTGATCATTTTCTAGCCTGTAATTTCAAGACATACCACAACCATTCAAGCTAATTTAAAGTGTTAAATAATAAAGAGCAAATGGTTTAAGATCCCTTGAGTGACATTTTGTAGAATGGAATCCGGATAAATCCATTTGGTTTGCCAAGTACCGAGATTATTATTAGAGTTGGAAGTAAGAATGGCTCTTTAATGGGACTGATGGAAAATTCTTCGTGATGTTACAAATGATCTTCAGCATGAAGCTAATTTGAAAACTTCCATGCAATAACTCGGATGCTACCTGGCCTGCTGTGTTTTTCCAGCACCACATTTTTCAACTCCAAACTCAGCCCATCAACTTCGTCTGCTGATGCCTGTCAACAGACGCCAAGAAGCCACTGTACCTACCATCACACTGGCCACCTTACCCTACATGGAGAACATATCCAGCCATTAACTCTGTCCAGTTCCTGTTCAATTTTTGCTCCTTCTGATTAATCTACTGACCAACAGACTAATTGGAGTTGGTTACAAAAGCTGTAACATGATAGAAGTCACAATTGAAAGGGTGGCTGAAAATCCACTGAAATTGAGGTAGTAGGTTAGCTCACTGAGCTGCTGGGTTATCATGCAGACGTTTCATTACCATGCTGGGTAACATCATCAGTGTGACTTCCGTGAAGCGCTGTTGTTGTGTCCCATTTGGTTTTTTACGTGGTCCAGTCTGTTGGGATGAGTGTCACTTCTGAGTCTTCTCTGTAACGATTGTACACCAGGTCTATCTCTGTGTTTGTTGATGGCCTTTTTGGTTGAAAACCAGGCTTCCAAGGACACTCTTGCATGTCTCTAGTTGGCCTGTCCTAGAGTGGTTATTTTATCATAGTCAAATTGATGGCCCTCTTGGTCTGTGTGTATGGAGATGAGGGAGAGTGGATCATGTCGTTTAGGTGTTCATGAAGTTGGAAAGCTAGTTTTCTACCTGTCTGTCCGATGTAGTGCTTGCTGCAGTTGTTGCGAGGGATTTTATACACAATGTTGATCCTGCATGTTGTGGGTATGGGGTCATTAGTCCTGGTAAGTAACTGATGTAGTTTGGCTGTTGGTGTGCTGCCATTATTCCTAGTGATCATAACAGCTGGATATGTTCTCCATGTAGGGTAAGGTGGCCAGTGTGATGGTAGGTACAGTGGCTTCTTGGCGTCTGTTGACAGGCATCAGCAGACGAAGTTGATGGGCTATCCGAGTTTTGAGTTGAAAAATGTGGTGCTGAAAAAACACATTTTTCAACTCTGGTACTCCAGCATCTGCAGTTCTGAGTTTTGAGATGATTTGTAGCTGAGGTCGAGGTTCTGGATATAAGTTTGCTCACTAAGCTGGAAGGTTTGTTTTCAGATGTTTTGTCACCATACTAGATAACATCATTGGTTATCATCCAGTGAAGCACTGGTGTTTTTTCCCCACTTTCTATTTGTGTCTTGGTCTCAAGGTGGGTGATATCATTTCTGGCCCTTTGTCTCAGTGGTTGGTAAATGGGATCCAAATCAGTGTGTTTATTGATGGAGTTCCGGTTGGAATGCCATGCTTCTAGGAATTCTCGTGCGTGTCTCTGTTTGGCTTGTCCTAGAATGGATGTGTTGTCCCAGTCAAAGTGATGGTGTTCTTCGTCTGTATATAAGAATACTAGTGATAGCAGGTCATGTCTTTTTGTGGCTAGTTGATGTTCATGTATCCTGGTGGCTAGTTTTCTGCCTGGTTGTCCAATGTAGTGTTTGTTACAGTTCTTGCACGGTATTTTGTAAATAATATTAGTTTTGCTTGTCTGTATCAGGTCTTTTAGGTTCTTCAGCTACTGTTTAAGTGTTTTGGTAGGTTTGTGGGCTGTCACGATGCCAAGAGGTCTGAGTAGTCTGGAAGTCATTTCAGAGATGCCTTTGATATAGAGTTTCTGGCCACGTTGTCTGCTTATTTCGGTTTGTTGTTGAGAAATCGGTGGACTGTGTATATTGGGTATCCGTTCTTCTTGAATACATTGTATAGATATTTTTCTTCTGCTCTTCATAGTTATTGGGTGCTGCAGTGTGATGTGGCTCATTGAAATAATGTCCTGATGTAGTTCCGTTTGTGGGTGAATTGAATTGAATTTATTGTCACATGTACTGAGGCACAGTGGGAAGATTTGTCTTGCGAGCAATGCAGGCAGATTACATAGTTAAATAGCATAGATAAGTAAATAATAGGTAAACAGCAGCAAAAACAAAAACACAGGGACAGGCGAATGTTAAGGGTTTGTGAGTGCATTCAGTATTCTAACAACAGTAGGGTAGAAGCTGTTGTGAAACTGCCTGGTGCATGTATTCAGGCTTCTGTACCTTCTCCCCGATGGTAGAGGTTGGAGAAAAACATTACCAGGGTGGGATGGATCTTTGAGAATGCTGGCGGCCTTTCCTTGACAGTGGGCCTGGTAGATGGATTCTATAGATGGGAGGTTGGCCTTTGTGATTGTCCGGGCCGAGTTCACCACTCTCTGTAACCGTCTCCGATCTTGAATGGTACAGTTACCATACCAGGTCGTGAAACATCCAGACAGAATGCTCTCTGGCGCACCTATAAAAGTTGGCAAGGGTATTCACCGTCATGCCAAATTTCCTCAGCTGCCTGAGGAAGAAGAGACATTGTTGGGCCTTTGTAATCAGTGCATCCACATGAAGAGTCCAAGAAAGCTTGTTGTGGATGACCACTCCCAGGAGCTTGACATTCTCCACTCGTTCCACCTTTTGTGCTGTTAATGTGGAAGGCGGCATGATGATTGCTTCTGTAGTTAAGTTTTTGGTCCGTGTCTGTTGTTTTTCTGTAGATGCTGGTTTGAAGTTCCCCATTGGCTGTTTGCTCTACTGTGACAACTAGGAATGAGAGTCTGTTGTTCTCTTTTATGAATTTTATGCCAGTAAGGATATTGTTGATGGTGTTGTAGGTTTCCTCTAATTTGTTCCATTTTGTTATGACGTCCACGTAGCGGACCCAAAGTTTAGGTTGGATAGTTGGGAGGGCCATTTGTTTGAGTCTCTGCATTACTGCTTCTGCTAAGAGGCCTAACATTGGTGGGGACCCCATGGGTGTTCCATTAATTTGTTTGTAGGTTTTGTTATTAAATGTGAAGTGGGTGATGAGGTCTACTAGTTTGACAATGTTATCTCTGCTGATGAAGTTGGCATTGTCTGGTGTGTGTGTCTTTTGGTTCTAGTAGTGCAGTCAGTGTTTTCTTTGGCCAGGTTGATGTTAATTGATGTGAACAGGGCTGTTGCATCAAAGGAGACCATTATTCCAACCTCTTCTATCTTGGTGTCTTTGGTGTTCGAAAATTCTTGGGTGGAGTGAATGGAGTGGTATGAGTTGTCTTCTAGGTGTTTTAGTTTTCAGTGTAGTTCCTTGGCCAGTCTATATGTCGGTACTCCAGGTAGTGAGATTGTGGGTCTGAGGGGGCTCCTGGTTTGTATACTTTAGGTAGTCTGTAGAAACTGGGTATGTTGGATCCATCTGGCTGCTTTTTTTTGGAATTCTGTTTTGTTTATTTCTCCAGATTTCTGAAGACTTTTCAGGAAGGACATGATTCAGTTTTCTAGTTGTGGCATTGCGTCTATCGCCGCCTGTTGGTAAGTGTCAGTATCTGCAAGTAGTGAGTTTGCTTTTTCAAAGTAGTCCATTTTGTTTAGAATGACAGTCATGCGCCATTTGTCTGCAGGTAGGATAATAATGTTTTTGTCTCTTTTTTTTTTAGTCTTTCTAGGTCCTTCCTTTCCTGTGTGTTGTGTGTGTTTCCTTCCTTTTTCCTGCTTAACGTTGGTGCAACTGTCTATCTGATGGTCTGCTGGGTTTATTCTGTGAATCTGTTGTCCTTCACTGTTGATTCTAATGCTACTAGGAAGTCCTTTTTGTCCACGTATCTGTAGTTGTAGTTTAACTCTCTTACGAAGACTGCTTTTTCTGTATCTATTCAATGGGGAACTTCAGTCTGATAGGTTTTTGACCCAAGCCTCTGTTGATCTTTTGTGAGTTTGTCCAATTTTACCTGAAAGGCTAGTTTTTTTTTTCGTGTTGTGTTTGCTGCTGTTTGATGCTTATGGCTTGTTCTAGTGTGTCTGTCCATTCATGGTCTGTCACATTAGTGCATCAAGTTTTTTGGCGTGAAATTTCCTGATTTGTATTTATGGTGTCAGTTGTGGGCAATTCCTTGAACAGCGTTACACTCAGAACGTTACACTTTTGAATTAATTGCAAAGAATGAAATAAAATCAAGGCAGTTAATGGCGTGATTATATTCTGGGACAAAAACACAATGATGTTTTTGAGTAAAAGACTGAATGAATGTCTTCCCCATGCAAAAACATTTATTTCCTCCTGTGAAAAAGACTGTCTAATCAATGTCTTGTTTACCTAGTTCTTCTTTGTGGGAACTGCAGTTCCATGAAACTCCTCTTTTTTTTTAAATGTTGCTCATATCAAATGCAAAGATGCCACTACATTTAATCACCTCTGGATAAAATATTATTACGTCACTCCAGTAATTGCTTTCGGGTTGTCACTGGTAATTTGAAAACCTGGTTCCAGTTTTTGAAATTTTCCCTTTTCTCTTTTAATATTCTTTTTCCAGTATTCTTCCTTTCCCTCAATAAAGTTACACAAACCTCAAACTTTCAGAACAATCACTTGGATGAGGAATTGTAATGTGTGAGCCTAGACTTTGTGGCTGCAGGTTATTTGGTCATACTGTGAAACATAGGATTAGCCTAAGTCCACTCTTGTCCTTGCCTAACATTTACTCATGCATATTTTCCATTAGGGATCACTGGAACGCGATCTTTTGAGCTGATCGTCTCCAAGTGCCCCAAACTGCTCACAGTACTCCAGTGTTTGTCTAACAAGGTTTTGCATAGCTGTAGTTTAACACCTTCCACTTTATATTCTAGTCTTCTAGATATAAAGGTCAGCATTCCATTTGCCTTTCAGCTTATATTTTCTGCTTGTTCACAACATTTTAACAAACTATGCATATGGCTGTGGGCATGATCCCACCCACCCTGCCAGTCTCTTTGGAATTTTGGGTATTTTCCACCAGCCATGTTGCCACGAGATAGTGCTACAATGGAACACTGCAACAGGAGAAATACCTTTTGTTTTGGAATGTTTATTTTGTCATCTTTTATTTTTGCATTGTGGAAAAATATCTGTTTTGATCATCAGTCATACAAGGAAGGTAAAATATGTGCCTATTGCTGAATAGAATATTGACATAGCTTTGCTGGCATTGCTTGTCTGCAATCTGACCAGAAAGAAGCTATCTCGGCTGTTGCTTCTCTGCCCTTTCCTCCTCCTCCTCCTCGTGCTGTACTCTTGAGGCATTTGCTCAGCCAGTGATAAGGGCTGTCACCTCATGATAATGAGAATGTGTGGCATTCAGCAGACCATGACAATTCATGCCACCCACTCTACTGAGTGCTAAGGGCTCCTCCTTAGCAGTGAGGATAAAATGAGGACTGCAGATGCTGGAGATCAGTGTCGAGAGTGTAGTGCTGGAAAAACATCAGCCGAGGAGCGGGAGAGTCGTCATTTTGGGCCTAAGCCTTTCATCAGGAATGAAGCTTGTGGGCTAGAGGGGAAGATAGCTGAGAATGCGATAGGTAGATGAAGGTGCGGGCGAAGGTGATAGGTCAGAGGGTGGAGCAGATAGATGGGAAAGGTGATGGACAGGTCAGGAGGGCGGTACTGAGTTGGAAGCTTGAGACTGAGACAATGGGGTGGGGGGGGGGGTGGGGGAGAAATGAGGAAACTGGTGAAATCCACATTGATCCTGTGTGGTGCAGGGTCACAAGGTGGAATACGAGGCGTTCTTCCTCCAGGCATTGTTTCAGCACACTTGTCTGCTCTACCATATTTCATGTGCTCGCATGGCTTTCTTTAAACCTATGCTACGCACTTGTGTGAGTTGTGCATTGGAGTCATCCAGTGATAGACCTTGCCATTCAGTGGCCAATTTTGGTTTGCTGAAATGCAGTTACCACAGGGGATTACTGTGGAATGAAAGCATCTTGACTGCTGCCAAAGCACTGAGCATTAACATGCCTGATCCTCTATATGCGCCAGTTGGATGTTGAAGTGGAATCTTTATCAGTTTCAGTAGAGGGTCAATTCAGAATAAGCCACCCACAAATCAACAAGTGTGCGATCAGTGGTGATATGGATCAAGATAGGGCTACATCATGGGAAAGCCTGCAACTCTAGCTCAATTTGCCTGCTTCCCTTCGTGAAGAGAGATGTGATGTAGTTAGCTCTCAATGATTTGACTGTATCAGTCACCTCACAAAAGCAACAGTGGAGAGTAAACTGCATGGTGTCTCCACTTGCAACCCAACAGGAGTCAGGCACATAAAAGTTAATTGCTACAGTCACCTACACAATGACTGGCAATACACTGCCCTACCTGAAATTGTAGCTGTAGCTAAGGAGAGTGGCAGATTTCAGTGAGAACAGACTTACGGAACTGCAGGTATCTTAAACGTTGTTGCTTGATGAGGTTCAGGTCGGAGAATTGGTCCCTGAGTGAATATGGTCTCCTGCTAAGAGTCCTTTTTTCCCTTCCTCCTCTCCTTTTCAAGTGGCTTTCTGTGCCCTCTGTTAATTCCCCAGGTTATGTTGTGTTGCCAACAGAACGTCAACTAGCATGCCAATGTCTGGAAACCGCTTCAAAAACAGAAGTTGCTGGAAAAGTTCAGCAGGTCTGGCAGCATCTGTGCAGAGAAATCGGTGTTAATGTTTCAGGTCCGGGGACTCTTCCTCCGAACAGGCTGAAACAGCTTGTTTGTACAGAGGTCATGGAGTCAGCAAAATAGCCTGTAGCTTCTATCACAATACTCCATATAGACCTTTTGTAACGTTAAACAACTCTTCTATAAGCAAAGGGTGCGACTGATCCCAGTTTTGTACCATTTAATTCCCTGGCCTCATTCAAATAAGTTAAACCAAACCTAATGTTAATGATGTGGCATTCTTGGACAAGGACAATGGGGAAGGTAGCAGGGGAACATCTACCCCAAGAATATTAAGATGAAAGATTAGTTATGGACCAGGCTGGACCCCCTCAAAACATTTCAAGGAAATAGCCCAAACCCTAACTTTTCTAGTTGTTTTGAGCAGGTGTGTAGTGGATATTTCAGGAGTGATACAGCTGGTCAAATCCATGCAGTTTTAAATAAAACAGAATTTTATTTACAGACTACCAGCTGAAACTCGAACAAAAGAGAATAGAATATGGACTAACTTAACCTATCGGGAAAACCCAACCGACTCTATCGCAACTTAATGATGTTGTTTCAATTTCCTGCAACATCTCAAAAATACATCCCTTGGCAAAAAAAAAAAGGTAAAATCAAAAACCGATTCCTAAAGGAGAGATGTCAGAGAGAGAGAGAGAGAGAGAGAGAGGGAGGATCAGCCAGCGACCATTTGCTCAAGTATGGGCTGCCTTCCCATTGCTGCTCTATCTCTAGCTAAAACTCGAAACGTCCCTGAACTGGAAGAACTGCCCATTCCCTTTTCATTGTACAAGTGTTTTTTAAAAAATCTAAAGGCCTTTTCCCTGATTGTTGCCTTGGGCAGTATCTATTAGCCATTAGCAAAGACTCCTAATCCCAGACAAATTGGAACTTCTGCCTTTTACAACCTCCTTGAAAAAAAACCAAGGACAACATAACCTTGTGAAAGGAGCAGCATTGTCACAGGTTGCATCAAGTTAAATAGAATGTCTAACACAGAAATAGGCCATACAGCCCACTTGGTTCATGCAGGTATTCCACACATATCTCCTCCCACCCTACTTTGACCAGCCTCTTGATTTCTTTCTCATGTATTTATCTGGCTTCCCCTTTAAATGTATCTCTGTAATTCATCTCGATGGGGAGTTTCACCTTCAAACCACTCTCCAGATAAAGAAATTTCTCCTGATATCTCATTGACACATATTGCCAGATTGTCGTCTTTGTGGTAAATTTTAGCTTCAGTTCGGGGTTATTCTGTGAAGGATCGCTCTAGTGCGGGATCACCATTCTGACCTGCAAGTCTTAAACAAAATCAAACTATGCAGGACACAAGAATAAGTAATCTTCTTTGTAATGTTATTGTCCTTCAACATTACATCTCCATCTGTAAATCAGATAGGATGAAAATACTTCAAGCTTCAGCATGCTGTATAATGAATTTGAAGAACTGCAGCTAGTGTTATGCCCAGAGAAGGTTTATGCATTAAAATGGTTTGTCTAGTTTAGGAATTAGGGAAAAGAGTAGGAATCAATTTTATTTTATAGAAATTCTCTGTGTAGATTGGGTATGTGGTTATTTGAAGTTGACTGCATTATTATGAGACCCCTTGTGTATAGAATATTGCCTTTTAAATGCATCAGATAATAGTTTAAAACACTACATTCCTCTTCATTGAAGAATTATAACTGTCTTCCTTGGTTATTATAAGAATGCAAAACAAGCAGTAAATTCCCAAAGGTGTTGCCTTGAAAGCAAAATAGGGATGGAATTGAACTGTGGAATAAACGAGGTTAAATTCTGCTGTAGCTTTCTGTCTCCTTGTTATCGACCCTGGTGGTTACGAGAGGTTGTCGTTTATCAACCCGTGGAGGGATCTGGCTGTTTGCCACAATGCACAACGTGTGACCTGACTCCCTTTAAATTGGTTTGTGTGGAGCTGAGCCGGCGTCCAATTTAAACACCACCTTTGCAATACAAAGAGTTTGTCTGACAGCTCAGGGACAGTCCAACTCCCCAGGATACCATAAACTATGCAATTGGAAAAAATCCGTTATTTAATTAAAGGGGTTTGTTTGGGAGGGGTGGAATCTTTCTGCGTAATAAGTATAGCAATTCAAATTTTCTGTTTCAAATGTTTCTAGAAGGGTTTTTTTTTCAATTTGTATTTACCAATTTACAGGGGTGTGTGGGGGAGAAATAATTTATTTCACTTTTGATCGTCGTGCAATGCAGCAAGAATAACGAGGTGCATTTAGCATTCATAAATCCTCTCTTTGATACGTTATCCTTCACAAGTGTCAATAGTGACCCTATGATACAAGAATAGCGCACTCCACCAATCAATTAAATGAAGGAAAATAAAATATTATTGTGGTGTCACTGGTTAGAAAAAAGTACTCTCTGGGGAAACAATGCAGCAACATTTTGCAAGGACCATTTTGTTAAGCAGGTCACCTGATTTAAAAGGAACAGTTCTTCCAATGTTCATGATGCCATGATACACCCCTGTTCTGAAAATGGAGATATGCACATGCTGCCAATAGCCATTACGATGTAGGAGCCATTGTCACATACTAGATTACAGGGATGAGCAAATAACTTCCCATAGCACTATAACCACACAGACATTTTTAGTTTATTCATGGGATGTGGGCACAGACAAGCATTTGTTGCCCATCCTTAATTGCCCTTGAGCTGAGTGGTTTGCAGGCCATTTCAGATGGCAGTCAAGACTCCACCACATTGCTGTGGAACTGGAGTCACACATGGGCCAGATCGGGGAAAGCTGGCAGATTTCTCTCCCGCTCGGCTTTGACAAAGGGTCAATTAGATTCAAAACGTCAGCTCTTTTCTCTCCTTACAGATGCTGCCAGACTTGCTGAGATTTTCCAGCATTTTCTCTCTTTTTGGTGACATTCATACACAACTGTATGAGTTTTGAAAACCATTAGTGATTGTTTATATTATATTCCAGAATTATTCAATGAATTTAAATGACCACCAGCTGTCATGCTGGCATTTGAACTCCTATCTCCAAAGCATTAGCCTGAACCTCTAGATTACTAGTCCAGTGATAATATATCGCCATCTCTCCTTTCAGACCCAAATAACCTGAAATGTTTGACTTGACTAATATTAGATTTTGGGGCAAGACAATTTACTGTATTGATTAATTTGAATTTAGGCTGAGATAAATACAGATTTGAAACAATAATAATCTTGGATTCACGTCCACAATAACTTTTAATTTCACCTATGATTACACAACATTTCTGAATTGGTTAAGTTCAGATTTCAAATATGCAATTTGCATTTTGTTTCACTATTAGGTGGAGCAAGTTTGAATGGGAGATTCCCACAGATACCCTTAGACTATATAATCACATAGAGTCGTAGAGATGTACAGAATTGAAACAGACCCTTCGGTCCAACTCGTCCACGCCGACCAGATATTCGGACCACATAGAACGTAGAACAATACAGCGCAGTACAGGCCCTTCGGCCCTCGATGTTGCGCCGATCAAAGCACACCTAACCTACACTAACCCACTATCCTCCATATACCTATCCAATGCCCGCTTAAATACCCATAAAGAGGGAGAGTCCACTACTGCTACTGGCAGGGCATTCCATGAACTTACGACTCGCTGAGTGAAGAACCTACCCCTAACATCAATCCTATATCTACCCCCCCTTAATTTAAAGCTATGCCCCCTTGTAATAGCTGACTCCATACGTGGAAAAAGGTTCTCACTGTCAACCCTATCTAACCCCCTAATCATCTTGTACACCTCTATCAAGTCACCCCTAAACCTTCTTTTCTCCAATGAAAACAACCCCAAGTGCCTCAGCCTTTCCTCATAGGATCTTCCTACCATACCAGGCAACATCCTGGTAAACTTCCTCTGCACCCGTTCCAGTGCCTCCACATCCTTCCTATAGTATGGCGACCAAAACTGCACACAATATTCCAGATGCGGCCGCACCAGAGTCTTATACAACTGCAGCATGACCTCAGGACTCCGGAACTCAATTCCTCTACCAATAAAAGCCAGTACGCCATATGCCTTCTTCACTGCACTATTTACCTGGGTGGCAACTTTCAGAGATCTGTGTACATGGACACCAAGATCCCTCTGCTCTTCCACACTACCAAGTATCCGACCATTAGCCCAGTACCCCATCTTTTTATTACTCTTACCAAAGTGAATCACCTCACACTTAGCTACATTGAACTCCATTTGCCACCTTTCTGCCCAGCTCTGCAGCTTCTCTATATCCCGCTGTAACCTGCCACATCCTTCCTCACTGTCTACAACTCCTCCGACTTTCGTATCATCTGCAAACTTGCTCACCCAACCTTCTAACCCTTCCTCCAGGTCATTTATAAAAATGACAAACAGCAATGGTCCCAAAACAGATCCTTGCGGAACACCGCTAGTGACGGCACTCCAAGATGAACCTTTGCCATCAACTACTACCCTCTGTCTTCTTCCAGCCAGCCAATTCCTAATCCAAACCTCCAACTCACCCTCAATGCCATATCTCTGTATTTTCTGCAGTAGCCTACCATGGGGGACCTTATCAAACGCCTTACTAAAATCCATATATACCACATCTACCGCTTTCCCCTCATCTACCTCCTTAGTCACCTTCTCAAAGAATTCAATAAGGTTTGTGAGGCACGACCTGCCCTTCACAAAACCATGCTGACTATCCTTGATCACATTATTCTTATCCAGATGTGCATAAATCCTATCCCTTACAATTCTCTCTAAGACTTTGCCCACAACAGAAGTGAGACTCACTGGCCTATAGTTACTAGGATTATCCCTACTCCCCTTCTTGAACAAGGGAACCACGTTTGCTAGCCTCCAGTCCTCTGGCACTACTCCTGTAGACAAAGAGGACACAAAAATCAAGGCCAATGGCTCTGCAATCTCCTCCCTTGCTTCCCAGAGAATCCTAGGATAAATGCCATCAGGCCCAGGGGACTTATCTATTTTCACCCTTGCCAGAATTTCCAACACCTCTTCTCTACATATCTCAAAGCCATCCATTCTACTTATTCGTGCCTCAGTATTCATATCGACAACAATGTCCTGTTCCTGAGTGAATACTGACGAAAAGTATTCATTCAGTGCCTCCCCAATCTCTTCAGCCTCCACAAGCAACTTCCCATTACTATCCTTGATTGGACCTATTCCTACCCTAGTCATTCTTTTATTCCTAACATACCTATAGAAAGCCTTAGGGTTTTCCCTAATCCTACCAACTAAGGACCTTTCATGTCCCCTCCTTGCTGCTCTTAGCTCTCTCTTCAGGTCCTTCCGGGCTACCTTATAACACTCAATCGCCCCTATTGAACCTTCACGCCTCATCTTTACAAAGGCCGCCCTCTTCCATTTAACAAGGGATTCCAATTCCTTATTAAACCACGGCTCCCTCACACGACCCTTTCCTCCCTGCCTGATAGGTACGTACTTATCAAGGACACTCAATAGTTGCTCCTTGAACAAGTTCCACATATCAATTACACTCTTGCCTTGGAATCTACTTTTCCAATCCACACATCCTAAGTCATGCCTCAACGCATCATACTTTCCCTGCCCCCAGCTATAACTCTTGCCCTGTAGTACACACTTATCCCTCTCCATCACGAGAGTAAAAATCACCGAATTGTGGTCACTGTCCCCAAAGTGCTCACCTACCTCTAGTTCTAATACCTGGCCTGGTTCGTTACCCAGAACCAAATCCAGTATGGCCTTGTATGGGACAACCAAATCTTGTCCCATTTGCCAGCACTTGGCCCATATCCCTCTAAACTCTTTCTATTCATATGCCCATCCAGATGCCTTTTAAATGTTGTAATTGTACCAGCCTCCACCACTTCCTTTGGCAGCTCATTCCATAAACGTATCACTCTCTGTGTAAAGAAGTTACCCCTTGGGTCTCTTTCATTCCTATGCCCTCTAGTTCTGGACTCCCCCACCCCAGGGAAAAGACTTTGATAATTTATCTTATCCATGCCATTCATGATTTTATAAACCTCTATAAGGTTCCTCCCCCCCCCCCCCCCCCCCCCCCCACCCCAGCCTGCGATGCTCCATGAGAAACAGCCCTACTGTATTCGGCCTCTGCTATAGCTCAAATCTTCCAACCCTGGCATCATCCTCGTAAATCTTTTTGAAATCCTTTCAAGTTTCACAACATCTTTCCGATAGGAAGGAGACCAGAATTGCACTCAATATTCCAAAAGTGGTCTAACCAACGTCCTGTACAGCTGCAACATGACCTCCCAACTCCTGTACTCAATACTCTGACCAATAAAGGAAAGCATACCAAACGCTGCCTTCACTATCCTATCTACCTGTGACTCCACTTTCAAAGAGCTATGAACTCGCATTCCAAGGTCTCTTTGTTCAGCAACACTCCCTAGGACCTTCCCATGAAGTGTATAAGTCCTGCTAAGATTTACTTTTCCAAAATGCATCACCTCGCATTTATCTAAATTAAATTCCATCTACCACTTCTCAGCCCATTGGCCCATTTAATCAAGATCCTGTTGTAATTGGAGGTAACCTCCTTCACTGTCCACTATACCTCCAATTTAGATGTCATCTGCAAACTTACTAACTGTACCTCCCTATGTTCACATCCAAATCATTTGTAAAGATAACAAAAAGTAGCGGATCCAGTACCGATCCTTGTAGCACTCCACTGCTCACAGGCCTACAATCTGAAAAACAAACCTCCTCCACCACCACCCCTTTTGAGCCAGTTATGTATCCAAATTGCTAGTTCTCTTTGTAATCCATGAGATCTAACCTTACTAACCAGTCTCCCATGGGGAACCTTGTCGAACGCCTTACTGAAGTCCATATAGATCTCGGCCACTGCTCTGCCCTCATCAGTCCTCTTTGTTACTACTTCAAAAAATTCAATCAAGTTTCTGAGACATGATTTCCCATGCACAAAGCCATGTTGATTATCCCTAATCAGTCCTTGCCTTTCCAAATACATGTAAATCCTGTCCCTCCGGATTCCCTTCAACAACTTGCCCACTACCAACGTCAGGCTTAACGGTCTATAGTTCTCTGGTTTGTCCTTACCACTCTTCTTAAACAGTGGCACCACGTTTGCTGACCTCCAGTCTTCTGGCACCTTATCTGTGACTATTGATGATGCAAATATCTCAGCAAGAGGCCCAGCGATCACTCTACTAGCTTCCCATAGAGTTCTAGGGTACACCTGAGCAGGTCCGGGGGATTTATCCACCTTTGTGCTTCCTCTGTAACATGAACATTTTTCAAGATGTCACCATCTATTTCCCCACATTCTATAATCTTCCATGTCCTTCTCCACAGTAAACACTGATGTAAAATACTCGTTTAGTATCTCCCCCATCTCCTGTGGCTCCACACAAAGGCTGCTTGCTGATCTTTGAGGGGCCCTGTTCTCTCCCTAGTTACCCTTTTGTCCTTAATGTATTTGTAAAAACCCTTTGGATTTTCCTTAACCCTATTTGCCAAAGCTATCTCATGTCCCTGTTTTGCCCTCCTGATTTCCCTTTTAAGTATACTCCTACTGCCTTTATACTCTTCTCTGGATCCACTCGACCTCTCCTGTCTATACCTGACATATACTTCCGTCTTTTTCTTAACCAAACCCTCAATTTCTCTAGTCATCCAGCTGTCCTTGCACCTACCAGCCTTTCCTCTCACCCTGACAGGAATATACTTTCTCTGCATCCTTATTATCTCCTTTCTGAAGGCTTCCCATTTTCCAGCTGTCCCATTACCTGCGAACAATCCGCTTTTGAAAGATCTTGCCTAATACTGTCAAAATTAGCCTTCCTCCAATTTAGAACTTTAACTTTTCGATCTGGTCTATCCTTTTCCATCACTAGTAGTAATGATTTGGAGATGCCAGTGTTGGACTGGGGTGTACAAAGTTTAAAAATCTCACAACACCAGGTTATCGTCCAACAGGTTTAATTGGAAGCACTAGCCACCTGATGAAGGAGCGGCACTCCAATTAAACCTGTTGGACTATAACCTGGTGTTTTGTGATTTTTAACTTTCCATCACTATTTTAAAACAAATAGAATTGTGGTCGCTGGCCCCAAAGTGCTCCCCCACTGACACCTCAGTCACCTGCCCTGCCTTATTTCCCAAGAGTAGGTCAAGGTTTGCACCTTCTCTAGGAGGTACACCTACATACTGAATCTTTTCTTGTACACACTGAACAAATTCCTCTCTATCTAAACCCTTAACACCTATGGCAGTCCCAGCCTATTTTTGGAAAGTTAAAGCCCCTGAGCATAACCAGATTCAAACAGATAACTGAAATCTCCTTACAAATTTGTTTCTCAATTTCCCACTGACGCTTAGGGGCTCTGTAATACAATCCCAATAAGGTGATCATCCTGTCGTCTTTCTCCATTCCACCCAACTCACTTCCCTTGATGTATCCCCAGGAATACTCTCCCTAAGTACAGCTGTAACACTATACCTTATCAAAAACACCACCCCACCTCCTCTCTTGCCTCTCTTTCTATCCTTCCTGTAGCATTTGTATCCTGGAACAGTAAGCTGCCAGTTCCTGAACTTACTGTGATCAGTAACTCTGTATATAATATGGAAGCTTTGACAGTACACAAAGGTCGTAATATCATGAAAGACCAATTCCCACATTCTGAAGGGTGCAAGAACAAAGGAGATCTGGACATGGGAGACAGAGAGAAACTGTTCTTGTTGACGGTCGAGTCCAGAATCAAAGGTGATTGGAAAAAGAAGCAATGGTGACCTGAGGAAAACATTTTATGCAATGAATGGTTGCATCTGGAATGCACTGCCTGAGTGTTGAGGCTGGCTCTTATGAAGCTTTCAAAAGGGAATTGGAATCTGGTAAAAGCATTTGCATGGCTATGGAAAAGAAAGGTAGGGAAGTGGAATTAAGGGAGTTGCTCTTGTGGAGAGCTAGAACAGAGAGCCGAATGGCTGCCTTCTGCACTGTTACTATTCTATGATTTCTGAACTAGTGCTTTCTCATCTAATCACATTTCTCCATTTTTTTTTTTATTCACCAGTGGCATGTGTGTATCACTGGCTAGGCCAGCATTTATATTGCCTGTTTCTAATTGCCCCTTGAGAAGGAGGTGGTGAGCTGCCACCTTGAATAGCTGCAGTCCACAATGCCCTTAGGGGGGAATTCAAGGGCTCTGACCCAGCAACACTGAAGGAATGGCAATATATTTCCAAGTCAGGATGGTGAGTGGCTTGGGAGGGGAACTTGAAGGCAGTGGCTTTCCTTTGTAACTGCTGCCCTTGTTCTTCTAGATTGAAGTGGTCATGGTGTTTGGAAGGTGCTGTCTAAGGATCATTGGTGAATGTCTGCAATGTATCTTGTGGATAGTACACACCGCTACTACTGAACATTGGTGATGGACGGAGTGGATGTTTGTGTAGGTGGTGGACAGGCTTTGAGTAGTCAGGCGATCATAGTATCATAGGGATTCTATGTTGTGAGTTATTGAGTTATTTGCCACAGTATTCCTTGCCTCTGACTTGCTTGCAAAGCCACCGTGGTCAAGTGGCGAGTGGTCAATGGTATTCCCCAAGATGTTGATAGTGGGGATTCAGTGATGGCAACACCATTGAATCTCAATTGGTGATGATTAGACTGTCTCCTATTGGAGATGGTCATTGTCACTTGTCAGCCCAAGCCTGAGTGTTGTCCAGATCTTGTTGCATTTGAACATGGACTGCCTCAGTATCTGAGGAGTCATGAATGATGCTGAACATTGGCAATCCTTGCTGATAATTGCACATTTCTGACCTTATGATGGAGGGAAGGTCATTGATGAAGCAGCTGAAGATGGTTGGGCCTCGGACACTACCCTGAGGAACTCCTACAGAGATGTCCTGGAACTGAGATAACTGACTTCCAACAATCACCAGTATCTTCCTATGTTCAAGGTTCGTGGAAATATTTGTCGCTGGATTGCCAGTTGTCGTGATTGTGAGTGTGTTCGCCGAGCTGGGGAGTTGAGTTTGCACTGAAGATGTCACCTAGACAGGGGACGAAACATCTGCAAATCAACTTCAACACAACCACAACATCTTCCTATGTACCAGGTATGATTCCGACCAGCAGAGAGTTTTTGCCCGATACCCATTGATTCCAGTTTTGCTCAGCTTCCTGACGCTACACCCAGTCAAATGAAGCCTTGATCTCAAGATATCCTTTTATGGACTTATCCAATGCCCTTTTAAATTACGTTACAGTCTCTGCCTCAGTGCCCTCTTGTGGTAAAGCAATCCATATTTCAATGACCTTCCTAGGTGATGAAGGAATCTTTTAACTTTCCTTTGTTTTTCCCATGATAATCCCCAGTTTATTTCCCACCTTGCGACCAATTCATCTATCAAGAGAAATCATCTTTTAGTATTCTTTTGAAGCCTTTATTCATTTTGAAATCTTTTTATTAGATCTTTCTTAACTGTCTCTTGTTTTAATAACAAAAGCTCCAACATTTTGAACTATTTAATGTATGACCTATTCAATAGGTAAATGAATCTTTTCTGAGACCAAGAATGCAAAGTTTAACATGATAGCAGTAATTTTTTTTTCTGAGGCTTGAGGTAAGGTATATTGACAGAGTGGAGTAAAACCCTGCACCTACATATGTCTTACCTAAATGAAAATGTTGAGATTTGGGGCACTTATGTTCCACCCCATCAGATTTCATTAGAAATATTAAATTATTCATTTTGTGAAACCTACCAACAATCAAAACTAATTTGATTATGTTTCTGAAGTATAATCCATTTTGATCTTGACATTTTTGATGTGAGCCTAATTTATTATGTTAATAGCTCATATAGATAAAATGTGTGTAGAAACATTAGTGGGGTCATGCAGGCCTGAGCATTTGATGACATTTCATTCAGAATTAACATACTCAAAACAACCTCATGCAGTTGCTTTGCAGCTGACACTGAGAGGTATGTATTTTTACTTGTCTAATTTTGTTCTGTATTGCTTAATCTATTTCATCCGAACACAAACATCGCCTTATGAGCCGACAGTTGCCAGTTCAGAGTTGATTCTTTTTTCTCTTCCCTCCCCCACCCCAACCACCATAATCTCCAGAGATTCCTTTACTATCAGGTGAGCATTCGATCGTCTTAGCTGGAAGCTAGTTTGAAATCCTGACCACAGTCGTGTTCTATTCAAGGGCAATTTTCTCCCAATTTATTTAGACAAGTCATCGTTTACTGATAAACATGCCCAGGCAAGGAAAAAATGCTAGCTAGCCTGCTCCTTACCATCTATATTAATTTGCACAATTTTCTTTACAAATCACTTCTGCTGTCAGTGACACAGGCAATTTGTCTTTTATCTACAACATGATATGATAATTGGTGGGAAGATATTATGCAGGAATGAATGCTAGGTTCTGGGACCTCTGTGGAATTCTGGTTCTATCCTTCATATTGCATAGCAAGTTCATAGTATAGTCAATTCTGGCTTGGTACAAAATGTTATTTACTTATTAGGAACAGTCACGTTGAAATATTGGATTGTAACACTTATTTTGTATCTTGTTAAGTGAAAAACACAGAAGTCAAAAATACTGACAAGAAAACTCTGTTGATAATGTAGAAGGTTTGAGAAGCTAATAAAAATAAAAGGACAAGGAACATTATGCACATGTGAAAATATGGCAATCAACAAAACTGTTGATGTAAAATTGACTCTCATGGATTTTCTTACAATTTAGACCAAAAGGAATAATGGCAAGTCTTAGCCAGAATCATAAAGAAATATATTGGCTTTACCCAATTTGCCATGATTAGAATATTGGCATTGTTGCAAATATTCATACCAATGGTGAGAGCAAAGAACTGCATGTGTGAAGTTTAAAAGGAAAGAATACAGGTAAAGGGAGAATGGCAGAAGGAGGGCAAAAATGCTGAAAGCCATGGAATATCTCAGAATGTATTGCAACTGATTTGTGAGTTTTGCATGGGCTTTAGGGGAGTCAGCCAGTACAATTGGGGCAAAGTTTGCTGGCAGTGGTGAAATTGGCGAATAGAATTAAGCCGAAGGAAAACACAGTGCAAGTACAACTCTGCATTTGAGTAACAAAGGAGTCTGGCCCTGAAGCTGATGGCTTCTGAAGTGGAGGTTGTGTCCTATGAGATGGTTATGAGTGCCCCCGCTGACCAATATTGTCGCTGGGTGTGCCAGTCCTACGCTGGCATTGTAGCTGTTGCAGATAATTCAAGATTAGCTGGATCCCTAACAGTGACGAAGAAAGCTTTAGATTTCAGGCAGATATCAACGGACTGGTCAGGTAGGCAGAAAAGCAGCAAATGTATTTTAATCCAATGTATTTTAGAGACAGATGGTAGCCTAGTGATTTTTACTGTTCTAGTAACCCAACAGTGCAGGCTCACACTCTGTGGATATGGGTTCAAATCTTGCAATGGTAGCAGCTGGAAAACTGAGCTCAGTAGTAAACCTGGAGTATGAAACTAGTCTCAGTTGTGGTGAGTATAATAGCTTTTTTTTTAATTTTAAAAATGATCTGGTTTACAAGTGCCATTCCTGGAAGGAAATCTGCTGCCCTTACCCAGTCTGGCCTATATGTGACACAGATCAACAGTAATGTGATTGGCTTTTAACCTGCCTCCGAAACAGTGTAGAAAGCCACTCAGTTCAAGGGATAGGCAACAAACATTGGCCTTGTCAGAGAGACCTACATCCCATAAGGGGTAATAAAAATCACAGAAAATTTAGGCAACATTTTCTCTAAGCTGCTCTGAGGATCTACACATGCCATCAATATGCTGACATATTGACTTCTGGTTTTGGAAGTCGCTGCCAGCACACAACAGGGAGGTCTGCACAGAATAAAAAAAGTTAGAGGGAATGCAGGTGTTAGGTAATGCATTTAGGGATGGCAAATGGAATACACAATAAATGACAGCATACTGAGAAATATAGCAGAACAGAGGAACCTTGGAATACACATCTTTGCAGATCCCAGAAAATAACAGAATAGCTAGTTATAAAAAGGCATTGGGCAGGGTTTTAAAATAATTGAACAAAATAATCTTGATTAAGACTGAAGTTTTTCTACTGGCTATTTATAAATTGAATCACTCCAGTGAGGCAGGCTGACCCCATTGGATTGTTGGCAGCAAACAGCACAGTGAGCCCTAAGTTCTCTTTTACTTTGAAAAACCCCTCTAGTGACGGGTTTGAGTGGATCTGGGAAGTTTGTGTCCTGACTCAGTACTCCTGAGTGTCGGAAAATCAAGAATGTTGCAGGGCTGTGCAGGTGAGTGGAGGCTTCGGACTTCACTGTGTTTCTGCTCCCGTCTTCCTGTTGCTCCTTACCTCAGGATACCCCAGAAACTAGACCAAAAGCGGGGAAGGGAAGACGGACTGTTGAGTGAGTGAATGAGTGGGAGTGAAGGGAGGTTTGGCAAGAGGAGCTCTGTGTGTGGTCGGGAGAGAGGAGCTGGTTACAATGGGTCCATTCACCTATTGTACTTTTTGCTACCTTCTCCCCAGCCTCGCCTAACCCCTACCCCCACCCCCCTCTCATTTATATCTCCACCCTGGAGGGTCCCTGCCTCCATTCCTGATGAAGGGCTTTTGCCCGAAACATCGATTTTCCTGCTCCTCGGATGCAGCCTGACCTGCTGTGCTTTTCCAGCACCACTGGGAGTCATGTAAATATTTAGGTGTTAAAATGAGGTACCATTAGAAGATAGTTTGTGAATTACTGGCATAGAGGATACTTCCCTTTAGTGGCTGAAGCATAGACTATTGGAGCCAGGGTGGTTATGCGAGAAGTGTAGAAAATCCTCATTAGACTGCAGCTGGAGCACTGAATACTGTTCTGGCCACAGCATTACAGGTAGGATGTTATCACACGAGAGTGGGCACATTGGAGATTTGAGAATGTTGTCAGGGCGAAAAAATATTTGGATAGGTTGGTGTTGTTTTCTTTGGAACACGGAGTGAGGGGACATTTTAGTGAGGTGTATAAAATTATGAGGGGCCAAGATCGAGTAAATAGGAAATATTTATTTCTGTTAGCAGAGAGGCTAATAACCAGGAGACAGGTAGGAGAGTGGAGTAGAAATCTTTTCTTCCAGATGCTGATGGCGGTCTGAAACTTGCTGCCTGAATGGATTTTAGAGGCAGAAACTCTCATTACATTTAAATAAAATACTTGCAGTACTGTAACCCTCAGGGTTACTGATTCAGAGCTACACCATGGGATTAGACTGGCTAGCTCTTGTGTGAATTGTATGGATACAATGAGCTGAATGACATCCTCCTGTGTCAAAGGATTTCTGTTTCTGAATTTCTATAACCTTTCAACAAATAGCACAGGACAACATCCGGTTCTCTGCTGACTCAGGCCATGTGCAGATTGTTCCCTAAAATAATTGCCAAGTAAGCATGTTATGGCTTACAAACATGGTGCCATCTTGATGGACGCAGCCAACCAGCTGTTGATCAGCATGGCATCATGCAATATCAGGGTAAATTTGATCTATATCTGTGGTGCTTTTCAGAAAGCATTCAGTATCATGGTTAGTCAAACACACATAGATCTATCAGTGTGAGGATCCTGGCAAACTGAAATAGAGCACTTTTTTGAGGTGAAATTTTCCACTTGGAATGCAAGTGAGTAATTATAAGCAAAGTTCCTTTCACTAGATCCTCACCCAATTCAATGTAATACATGAACCCTCTGTCAGCTAAGGTTCTCTTTGATACTTTGTGTCAGACTTCATTTAATTATTGAAGAGAATTTAAATCCACACAAGTATTGCTTCATGCGATTTCCTGTGTTAGTGTGCAAACTGACTGTGACCTGCTCACCCATTTGTTCTGCCCAATTAAGAACTGCTCCCTTGATGGGTTATCCAATCCTCAGTAATTTGTGCTACAGTCAAGCTTTGGACAAGCTTTTCCTGTATCAACAGGAGCACTGAAATTAAAGGGAGCAACTCGCGTTGGAAAATTAAGTCAGGTTTCCCTTTTTTGTGATGCAGGTGAAGCAGTGCATTGGATCTGTTCAAATGTATTGTCTCATGAGCAGAAAATAAAGACTTTCTTTTTTCTGGAAGTAGTGAATAAAATACACCACAGTAAATTAGACCTTCCATTATTCACTGCTATCGGGCAACATTGGGCATGCTCTTCCTAGCCACTGAGCAACACTGGCAATGGGGTATCAGTTGGCAAGATATGACAAGATCAGAAAAATGAGATTCCCAATGCTGAGTTTAAAAAGTACATTTCTCCAACCAGATTTTGAACAGTGAGATGACAATCTTGCTAGTGAGCAGTGAGAGGCCTATTTGCATCAATTTACATGCATTAGCATGTCCTTCGTACCTAACTTCACCTCATTAATATGCAGTTTCCTATTCTCTCATGCTCCGGATAGAAGCTCGTCAAGTGTAACAAGTGCTGACGTGACTCCAGGGCACCACTTGCTCCTCCAGGCCTCCATCTTGGACAGCAGTCGCCAACATCTGAGGGCATGGTCCAAGGGCAGTGACTGCCCATGTTCCCTGTCCATGGATGTTGGCATCGGACACTTACCTGCCTCTCTGCACCTTCGTAGCTCATCTCCAACCCACTTACGATACAATTCTGAAGGAAGTGAGGCATGAAATTGTGGATGCACTGACCATAATCTTTCAGTTTTCCCTGGATTTGGGGGAGGTGCCAAAAGATTAGAGAATTGCAAATGTTATGGCCTTCAAGAAAGATTGTAAGCATAATCTCAGCAATTACAGACCAGCTACTTTCATTTTGCTGGCGGGGAAAAGTCTAGGAACAGTTATTTGGGATAGAATTAGTAATCATGTCAATAAAGATGGGTTGATTAGGAAGAGTCAGCATGGATTTCTAACAGGAAATCATGTTTAACTAACTTGCTGAAGATTTTTTGAAGTGGTAATAGAACAGTCAATCGTTGTTGATGTGTTATACTTGGATCTCCAGAAGGCATTGGATACAGGGCTACATGACAGACTTGTGAGCAAACTTATAAAGGACAGTAGCAACATAGATACAACGTGGTTGAATAAGGAATTGGAATCCCTTGTAAAAGGGAAGAGGGCAGCCTATGTAAAGATGAGGCGTGAAGGTTCAGTTGGGGCGATTGAGAGTTATAAGGTAGCCAGGAAGGATCTAAAGAGAGAGCTAAGAGCAGCGAGAAGGGGACATGAAAAGTCCTTGGTTGGTAGGATTAGGGAAAACCCTAAGGCTTTCTATAGGTATGTCAGGAATAAAAGGATGACTAGGGTAGGTATCGGTCCAGTCAAGGATAGTAGTGGGAAGTTGTGCGTGGAGGCAGAGGAGATTGGTGAGACACTAAATCAATACTTTTCGTCAGTATTCACTCAGGAACAGGACATTGTTGCTGATGTGAATATTGAGTCACAAGTGATTAGAATGGATGGCTTTGAGGTATGTAGGGAAGAGGTCCGGGGAATACTGGAAAGGGTGAAAATAGATAAGTCGCCTGGGCCTGATGGCATTTATCCTAGGATCCTCTGGGAAGCTAGGGAGGAGATAGCAGAGCCATTGGCCTTGATTTTTATGTCGTCGTTGTCTACAGGAATAGTGCCAGAAGACTGGAGGATAGCGAATGTGGTCCCCTTGTTCAAGAAGGGGAGTAGGGACAGCCCTAGTAACTGTAGGCCAGTGAGTCTCACTTCTGTTGTGGGCAAAGTCTTAGAGACAATTGTAAGGGATAGGATTTATGAACATCTGGATAGGAATAATGTGATCAAGGATAGTCAGCATGGTTTTGTGAAGGGCAGGTCGTGCCTCACAAACCTTATTGAATTCTTTGGAGAAGGTGACCAAGGAAGTGGACGAGGGTAAAGCAGTAGATGTGGTGTATATGGATTTTATCAAGGTGTTCGATAAGGTACCCCATGGAAGGCTACTGCAAAAATTACGGAGGTATGGCATTGAGGGTGCATTAGAAGTTTGGATTAGGAATTGGCTGGCTGGAAGGAGATGGAGGGTAGTAGTTGATGGTAAAGGTTCATCTTGGAGTGCAGTTACTAGCGGTGTTCCACAAGGATCTGTTTTGGGACCACTGCTGTTTGTCATTTTTATAAATGACCTGGAGGAGGAGCTTGAAGGCTGGGTGAGCAAGTTTGCGGATGATACGAAAGTCGGGGGAGTGGTGGACAGCGAAGAAGGATGTGGCAGGTTACAGCGGGATATAGATAAGCTGCAGAGCTGGGCAGAAAGGTGGCAAATGGAGTTCAATGTAGCTAAGTGTGAAGTCATTCACTTTGGTAGGAGTAACAAGAAGATGGATTACTGGGCTAATGGTAGGCTACTTGGTAGTGTGGATGAGCAGAGGGATCTTGGTGTCCATATACACAGATCTTTGAAGGTTGCCACCCAGGTAAATAGTGCTGTGAAGAAGGCATATGGAATGCTGGGCTTTATTGGTAGAGGAATTGAGTTCCAGAGTCCTGAGGTCATGTTGCAGTTGTATAAGACTCTGGTGCGGCTGCATCTGGAGTATTGTGTACAGTTTTGGTCGCCATACTATAGGAAGGATGTGGAGGCACTGGAACGGGTGCCGAGGAGGTTTACCAGGATGTTGCCTGGCATGGTAGGAAGATCGTATGAGGAAAGGCTGAGGCACTTGGGGCTGTTCTCATTGGAGAAAAGAAGGTTTAGGGGCGATTTGATAGAGGTGTACAAGATGATTAGGGGTTTAGATAGGGTTGACAGTGAGAACCTTTTTCCGCATATGGAGTCAGCTGTTACTAGGGGACACAGCTTTAAATTAAGGGGAGGTTGGGATAGGACAGATGTTAGGGGTAGATTCTTTACTCAGCGGGTTGAGAGTTCATGGAATGCCCTGCCAGTATCAGTGGTGGACTCTCCCTCTTTATGGTCATTCAAGCGGGCATTGGATAAACATATGGAGGTTATTGGGCTAGTGTAGGTTAGGTAGGCTTTGGTCGGCGCCACATCGAGGGCCGAAGGGCCTGTACTGTGCTGTATTTTTCTATGTTCTATGTAAAATTGGCTGAGAAACAGAATAAGGGTTAATGGATATTTTGGGGCTGGAGGAAGGTTTGTAGCGGAGTTCCCCAGGGACTGGTATTGACACCCTTCCTTTTCCTGACCTGTACTAGTGTTATGGTCGACATTGGAGGAGAGGTGACTTCCAAGATACGGAAAGTGGCCCACGTTTTCCAGGGTTGTTTCACCAAGTTGAATTGATGGTTCTATCCGATTTGTCTTTAGTTGGTGATGGTTGATAGATAATCAGTCTAATGACAAGATCCAACATTGTCTCCAAACAAGAGTCTTTCATGATTGTGACATCCAGCCAGACACCAAAATGTTAGCATCCAAAGCAGTGGTGATCCCAACGCTCCTGTATGCATCAGAAACTTGGCCAACATACTGACAACGTCTGAAGGCGCTTGAAAAGTTCCATCAACAATGCCTTCAAAACATCTTGAATGTCAGCTGGGAAGATAGAAGAACCAATGTCAGCATGCTGAATGAAGCATAAACAACAAACATTGAAGCCTATATCATCATGAACCAACTAAGATGGAGCGGCCATGTTGTTTGGATGAAAGACGAATGTCTGCCGAAACAAATCTTCTACTCCCAGCTTAAAGAAGGCAATCGTAAAAGAGGTGGACAACAGAAGAGATTCAAAGACGTTTTAAAAGCCAACATGAAGAAATGTAACATTGATATCAACAATTGGGAAACCACTGCCAAGGATAGAAAACTTTGGCAAACCATCATCCGAGAAGGAACAACTTTCGAAGCCAACGGATGTGCAGAACTAGAAGAAAAGAGAAGAAAACGGAAAGTGAGGCAGCAACAACCAAAGCCCGATCTGCCAGCTGGAATTCCTTGTCCTAACTGCAGAAGAACTTTCAAAGCCAAGATTGGATTCATAAGCCACCTAGAGCCCATAAATAGATCATCCTTGACCTCAAGGGATAGCCATGATGACGATTAAATGATCTGGATCTTGTTGAGCAGGAGACCATTGCAAAGTTTGCAGATGACACTAAACTTGGAAGAATTGTGAACTGTGAGGAGGACGGTATGAAATGTCAAAAGGACATTGACAAGCCCTAAAGAAGGGATTCACCCAAAACAAAGACCTCCACCTCTTGATGCTACCTGGCTTGCTGTGTTCTTCCAGCCTCCTGCCTGTCTACCTTGGATTCCAGCATCTGCCGTTTGTCTGTTTCTAAGTTGGTTGAGTGGGCAGACAGGAGGCAGATGAGATTCGATGCAGAGAACTGTGAGGTAATGCACTTTGGTAGTCAGAGCATTGAAAGACAATATAAAAGAGGGGGTACAATTGTATAGATGATTTAGGAACCGAGGGGAATACATTTATGAGCACAGATCATTGAAGGTGGAAGGACATGTGGAAAGAGATGTTAACAAAGCATTCCCAGCCTTATCTGATAGGGGCGTAGAGTACAAGAACAGGGAGGTGATGTTGAACTTGTAGAAGACACTTCTTAGAGCTCAGCTGGAGTATTGTGTACAGCTGTGGGTGTCACATTATACGGAAAATGTGAATGCATTGGAGTGAGTACAGAAGCGATTTACAAGAATGGTTCCAGGAATGAGAAACTTCAGTTATGAGAATAAATTGAAGAAATTGGAACTGTTCTCTTGAGAGAGAGGAAGGCTGAGAGGAGATCTGATTGACATTTTCAAAACCACGAGCAAGCTGGACAGAGTAGATAGAGAGAAGTTGTTCCCGTTCAAAAAAGGAACAGGGACAAGAGGGCATAGATTTTCAGTGATGTACACACAAAGCAAGGATGATTGTGAGAAAAAGCTTTTTCACACAGCAGATACTTAGGGTATGGAATGCACTGCCTGGAAATATGGTGGAGGAAGGTTTGTTTGATGCATTCAAGAGGGCATTAGGTGGTTATTTGGATAAAAATGATGTGCAAGGGAATGGGAAAAAGGCAGGAGATTAACCTCAGCCATTGGAATTCATACTCATTTGAAGAGCAATGCAAGCCCATTGGTCAAAATGATCTCCTTCTGTGTCATAACAGTTCTGTGATTCTGTTTCTTTGGAGCAGACTGACACTTTCATTTTAATTCTGTTGTCAAGACATTTTGTGTACAGAAACAGGTATCTATCTCATGGATTCTGGTGGGGTACATCTCAGATACGTCATTTCCTCTCCGTTCTCGCTCATTTTGTGTCTGCAAGTGCTTTAGGCCTTGTCTTTTTGTGCTTTGTCCCCTCAGCCACAGCTTAAAGGTTCCTAGTCTTTCTGCCTTCTAGTGCATGCACAAAGCTTTGCAGCTTGTCATGGTTGTAAATGGTGATCAATCAACAGGATGGCCATCTTATTGTATGACACCATACCACGGTAAAAACAAGGACTGCAGATGCTGGAAACCCGACTCTAGATCAGAGTGGTGCTGGAAAAGCACAGCAGTTCAGGTAGCATCCGAGGAGCAGGAAAATCGATGCGTCGGGCCTGAAACGTCGATTTTTTTTCCTGCTCCTCGGCTGCTGCCTGAACCGCTGTGCTTTTCTAGCACCACTCTAATCTGCAGCCGGCCACTATACTCCGTCAATGTTACAGCTGCAGCATGAGCCAGCAGTTTACATAGCAAACATATTGCATGAGCATCAACCAAATGGCCACGTCTCAAAGTCTAAAGGGAGTAGTCTTCAGTCAAGTCAAGGGAAACACCCTGTCATCTGGGGGGGTCTCAGCGCAGCAAGTCAAAGGCACCCTCCAAAATCAGGCTAGGGGCTTGGCCATGATCAGTCAGCCATTTGGGATGGTCAGGGATATGGGATTCATACCTCTACAGTTTGAGGGAGTGGGCTACAGTCAGCTCTCTGGGTCCAGCGGATCCAGTCTGGGGAGTCAAAGGGAGTCAAGCCCGTTGGGGAGCTGAATAGAGACCAGTCGAGAGTCTGGTTAATCATCGGCTGGGGCTGTGATCCAAGTCAATCAAGGGGGTAGGCTATGGTCAGTTCTGAAGGTCTGTCCACGATAAGTCAAGAGGGGGTTATCAGGGCCCACTACTGCAGGAGGGTAGCAAGGGAACTCAATTGTGGGGATTGCTGGGAAGCAGAGGGAATCATATTGTGAAGGGCAGCAACTCTGCATGTAAGAGCAGTGGCATTCAAGCACGGTTGGGAAAAGTGTAATGCAGTGGCCAGGGTTCATCAACGGCCAGCAAGCTCCATTTCCGTTCAGGGGACAGTGCATTGCTATGTCTAGCATTTCAGTTTGATATGCCTGGAGCCTGGGGTAAAAACAGTTAGATAAGCAGATTGGATGGGAACATGGGGATTTCAAAGCTGATACTATCTCTGGAGCGGACTACCAAGAAGGGCAAGTGTACATTTGGGGGCTCACAGAGAGTAAGAGGCTGAGCTTGAGTCTCATTGTGTGACTGCAGTTTCCTTCCATCAAGTCGCGTGAAATTGCAAGTGCTTATTGGAGATGAAAATGACTGCTATCACAGCCACAGAAGGCACAGAAGGTAGTGATATTGTTCTGTGGGAGCAGAGGCTTTACTGTCACATATTGTGAAGTCCTTCAAAGGGCAAAAGCATAAAACAGACACCCATACAGCACAGAGGAAAGAAACCTGCAAGCATTCCGTACTCCATGAACCCAGGTCAGCAACCTACTTTATGGACGACAAATCATGGCTTCAAGTGTTCTTGACCACATCATGCAGCAGCAGGAATCAATCCCACTGATGTGTGATGCACAAGTAATGGCTTGCAGCCTGGAAGGATCCATACTAGTTGCAAAAGTAGCCAGCTCAGTTCCCATACCCTGCTCACTTCATATGTTGGACAATAACATTTTGCGTAGGGCTAAGAATGGCTAGGTTTTGTATCTTCAATGTTGCAGGTAAACAGACATTCACTCACACAGCTGATGAAGAAAAGTGAGCACATATTTACAAAAGTGAGAACATATTGATGATGAAGTGCCACCTATGTGCTCTCAGAAGGTCTCATTCTGCCTTTCCCTCCCACTCTATCTTGGTGGAGGAAACCTGACCGATAGTGGAGTACAGTTGGACTTTTGTTCCGGTGACGCTGGGGCATTGGTGTCTTGAGAGGACAGACATGCTGAGTGAATCATGCCTAAAGGTGGGTGCACCTTCCTTGGCTTGAACTTCCACAGGAATGAGGATGGTCGGTGCACTGGTGTTGGAAGGCCAGGCCACCTCTGGAATGTCTTGAGAAGAGACTGCTGAGGGTTGCTGGCACTGAGCATCAATGGCTGGAGCAAAGGAGTGCAGGTCTGTGCATGGATTCAGCAGACACTCAGCATGCCAGAGTTGGCTCTTCATGGCAGCTATCGACCTGACAATGGAGGCAGCTAGGCTCTCGCATGCCAGAGGCAGCATGGTCCAAATGGCACCGGTGCAGATAAAGGGAGGGATTGAGCGAGATGGAAGTATCTGGAAAAGTTGATAGTGCTAGTGCAGGTAGGGGTAAGGGGATGAGGTGTCCCGAGTGAGTGAGTAGGCAACACAGACTCCATGCGGGGTTCAAAGTCTGAGGGGGAGAGGATGAAAGTGAGTGAGGGAAGTTGTTTGTAATGAGAGGATGGATCATGAGCCTTGGTAACAGAGAGAAGATCATGGCACTTACCCTGGCAGAGCAGAGGTCAGTTCTTGTAGCATTGTTGAGTATTTCTCGCAAGCTATAGAGACCACACTGGTATGGCTGGTAATCACCGTGGTCTGTAATTATCTTCAGCCTCCAAGGTCCATGCACAGCAGTGAGCTGCACATGTGGAGGTCATTGTGTTGGCATGCCGATCAGTGCGCACGGAAACTCCCAACAGTTTCATCATCCTGCAACTTCTAGTGAACATTGGTGGCAAGGTTGGACCAGGCTGGCAGGGTCTGTTGTTATGGGAAAGGGGAAGGCCCTCTTCTGCACAAACTCAACTATTAGGATCTCCAGATCCCTGTCTGCATGCAAGGCACCAATTTTCCCTTGTCTGCCACATCCAGGACAAATCAAGACAAACTGGGCAGGGTAGCTCCAGACTGACAGCACTTGGCCAGGCGCACAACTGCCTGTGAATATGGCATCTATATCCTGGGTATTTCGGGATGGTTAGTAATGGTAAGGTGCTTCCACCTACGCTGAGGGGGGAGAATATGACAAGTAGGAGCCAATAGGTGATCATGCAAATATTTTTAGCTCAGCTACATTAATTGAGTTACAACAGAAAGATGAAAATGTAAAACAGTTGTATCAAAAGGCATATCCAGAATAGGAATCAGAATGTATCCCTGAATGTTATTAACTGAAAAATGATGTCTTAATGAGGAAATGGAGACCATCGCATATTCAGGCAGATGAGAAATGGGCAGAAATTCATCAAATCATATTGCCAGTGGGGTATAGAAAAGGGGTTTTGCAAGTGGCACATGAGCTACCACTTGGAGGTCATTTAGGAGTGAGGAAAATACAGGCTAAAATACAAGGACATTTTTTTACTGGCCAGGAGTACACAAGGTTGTAGGTGAATTTTGCCAAACATGTCAGGTAATTGGAAACACACAGGCAGTAATAAAACCCACACCTTTAATCTCTATTCCAGCATTTGAGGAAACTTTCACTAGAGTCTTAATTGATTGCATAGGTCCCCTATCAACCAGTCACATCTAACCCATCCCAGTCAACTGTGATATCATCAAATTTAAATATGCATTCAAAGCCACGTGGACCTCAAAGCCACGCAATGTCTTGGGTGAGGTTTTACAGAACAAAAACCCAGTCCAAATGGGGGGGTGGAGTAATAGGGAAGTGGGAGCAGGCAGGGGTGGAAGGAGTGGTGTGGGGATATTGAAAATTCCTGGCTTGTGATTAATCTAAAAGCCCACTCTGGCCCTGGTTACTGTTAGATGCTACCCATCCTTTCTATAAAGTAATTCTTGCCCTTAGTACATAACCTTTAACATCTGGAACCTGGACCTGTAACACCCCTGTTTAAGAAGGAAGGGAAGATGGAAAACTATAGGCCAGTTATCCTGACCTGAGTCATTAGTGAGATTTTAGAGTTCAATATTAAGAATGAGATTGTGGAGTACTTGGAAGTACATGTTAAAATGGGGCTGAGTCAGCATAGCTTCATCAAGGGGAGGGCATGCCTGACAGATCTGTTAGAATTCTTTGAAATTTTAATAAGCAAGTTAGATAAAGGAGAGCCAGTCCACATGATCTACTTGGATTTCCAGGAGGCCTTTGACAGGTGCGGCACAGGAGGTTGCTAAATAAGAAAAGAGCCCATGGTGTTAGGGCAAAGTACTGGCATGGCTAGAGGATTTGCTGACTGGCAGAAGGCAGAGAGTGGGCCTAAAGGGGTCATTTTCAAGGTTGGCAGCTGGTGACTATTGACTATCCCCAGGGGTCAGTGTTGGGACCACAACTATTCACGTTATACTTTAATGATCTGGATGAAGGACCTGAGGGTATTGTTGTGAAGTTTGCAGATGACGCAAGGATAGATGAAGGAACAGGTAGTGTTGAGAAAGTGGGAAGGCTGCAGAAGGACCTGGACAGACTAGGCGAGTGGGCAAAGAGGTGGCAGATGGAATGCAATGCCAGTTTATGTGAGTTTATGCACTTTGCTAGGTAGAGGCATAGGCTATTTTTGAAATGGGGAAAGGCTTCAGAAATCTAAGCCACCAAGGGACTTGGGAGTCTAGTTCAGGATTTTCCCAGGGTTAACATGCAGATTCAGTTGGCAGTTAGGAAGGCAAATGCAGTGCTTGCATTCATTTTGAGAGGGTTAGAATACAAGAGCAGAGATGTACTGCTGAGGCTATATAAGGCTCTGGTCAGACTGCATTTGGAAAATTGTGAGCAGTTTTGGGCCCTGTATCTAAGGAAGGATGTGTTGGCCTTGGAGGGGGTTCAGAGGAGGCTTCCAAGAATGTTCCTGGGGATGAAGAGCTTGTCATGCGAGGAGTATTTGAGGACTCTGGGTCTGTCCTCGATGGAGTTTAGAAGTATGAGGGGAGATCTGATTGAAACTTAAAGAATACTGAGAGGCCTGGATAGAGTGGATATGGAGAAGATGCTTCCAACTAGGACCTGAGGGCAGAGTTTTAGAGTGAAGGATGACCCTTTTAGAACTCGTGAAGAAGCATTTCTTCAGCTAGAGGGTAGTGAACCTGTGCTACAGTGGGCTGTGGAGGCCAAGTCATCGAGTGTGTTTAAGAAAGAGATAGATACATTCTTGATTTTTAAGGGGATCAAGGGTTATGGGGAGAAGGCAGGAGGAGGGGGGTAAGAAACATATCAGCCATAATAGAATGGCAGAACAGATTTGATGGGCTGAGTGGCCTAATTCTGCTCCTCTATCTTTTGGTCTTTTGGTGTAACTAGAAAAGGTCTAGCAAATGTACTCTCTTAAAATTCAGCCTTAACTTTGTGCCTCTGTCTATGATTCTAACTACCTGTCTGGCATGAAGACTTGGTTGAGATGCAATTTACTCTACTTTCATGTTGATAAACTATTCTTTTGATTCCTAGCAACAAATCCAAACTTCTAGCCTTGACTGTATCAACCTGCCCAGGAGTTACCTCAGGTTAAATATATAGGTCAATGCACAAGCTGGAATTTCTTCCTCACACCAATTCCAGAGCTCATTAAAAAATGCCCCTATCTTTCCCTACCACAGTCAGGATTTAATCCATACCTTTATTGTCTTGAGGATCAACATCTCCAACGTTGTGTTGACTTGTACTATTCACAAGTTACAACTTGCAGCTACCATGGGTTAGATTTTACCAGCCTTCTGGATGCAGGCTGGGGATCTCATAAAACTGGTGGCAGAAGGCATCCCAAAGGCTTCCCAGTATCCTCTTGCTGAGGTGCTAACAATAGTGAAACCCAACTAATGGTGGGCAGCCAAGTAAGCCAGTTAATTGACCAATTTTACCAGCATAATGAAGGACACGCACCATGTGGGTGTGGTGATTGTAATAAGGTCAGCCAGGTGGACCTCATAGAATATGAGTTCCCTAATTGGGGCTGTTAATCTGGTCCAATCAGGGAGCCCTGGCTGACTGATATAAACAGGAGGGTCAGAGTCTCCTCAGTTTACGGGACTAACTCTGTGCTGGGTGGTATTACAGTCAGTATGTTACTGTTAGTTTCTGCTTCCTTTTTTTGAGGGGGAAACCTGAATCCTGAACTGGCTGAATTGTTTAGCCAGTTTGTTAACTGGCATTCCTTTTAGTGAGGACTGATTGTTAAACTCCTGATACACGTAGTGTGTTTCAGGTGTAGCTCAGTTCTCATTAGGGGACTGTTGTTTCAATAGCTGGTTACAGCCTGTGTGTTACTCTTTTCTCTTTTCTCTCTCTTTTTGAGAAATGTTAATTTTGTGGTAGGGCTTAGCCCTTGGACTTGTAGTTTTTTGTTTTTGTATGTGTCTTCACTTTTTATTGGTGTTTGGACTGAGCTCTTGTGGAAGACAGACATTTTACCAGAGGAGCTGTTCCTGTGGGGAGGCCTAGCCCTGGGACTGGGCCTCTGAAGATTGAACACCTGTTTGTGTGCTGGGAGGTGAGCACTTTCTGTATCCTGGAGTTTGGGAGAAGACCTTTCCTTCAGGAGTGGACCAAACCCCTGTGAGTTAACTGCACCTGTACAATGTACTGTTCCTGTGAGTGGGCCTGGTTTTCCAAGGCTGGGCCAGGACTCTATAGAGACTGTGTGCGCTGTGGGGTGTGCATTTGCTGTCTTCAGGAGTGGACACTGCAGTTTGGAATGGACTCCGTTCCTGGGAATGGACTCTATATTTTGAAGACTCTATAGATTTGGACTCTGTACTAGAAAGGACTCTGTGTTTTTTGGTAATTAACTGTGTATTGTGTTGTTTGTTGGGTCTATCACTTGTACTGTCTTGTGTGTCCCTGGGTCTGGTAGGCCTTACTGTGAGCTGGGAGGCTCATGGGTAGTCCTGAAAGCTGTCACCTCGAGAGCCGGAGGGTGGGTAGGCTGTCCTGAAAGCCGGAGGGTGGGTAGGCCGTTCTGAGCACTGTTGTCCCGAGAAGGGGTGATTGGGATGGGCTGTCCTAGAGGTGGTTGGAAGGTGTGTCAGAGCAGCCGAGAGCCAGCAGGCGTATAGGGGCAGGCTGAGATCCAGAAGGCTTGTGGACTACCCTGCACACTGTCATCCCCGGGAAGGGGATGGGCTGTCCTAGAGGTGGCCAGGAGGTGTGCCAGGATAGCCCACTGGCTGGACAGCACATCATGGTGGGTGAGAGCCCAATGGTGCGTAGGGCCAGGCCGAGAGCCAGAAGGCAGGTAGCCGTCCTCAGTGCTGTCTCCCCGGGCAGGTACTGGGGCGGGCTGTCCTAGAGGTGGTCGAAAGGTGCTGAGGGTGGTTAGTGAAGCCAGAAGGTGGGTAGGCCGTCCTGAGCACTGTCACCCCGGGCGGGCACCAGCGTGGGCTGTCCTGGAGGTGGTAGAAAGGTGTGTCAGGGTGGATCGAGAGCTGGAAGGTGTGTAGGGGCAGGCTGCCTTAGAGTGGTCGGACGGTTGGAGGGACAGGGGCTTGCTGGGTCTGTATTGTCTGCAATTTTTTTTATGTAACTGGATTGTCTTGTGTAAAAGTCATTGTTGCTGTCTTTTTATATTTGAAACTGGGATTTGTGGTTTGTCCTTATTTCCCTGTTAAACTGGTTGAACGGTAGGGTTTGGGGCCTGGCTTTGCTGCTCTTCCTTGTAAAACTGCTGTTGTATACAGCTGTAAATGTTAACTGGTTTTTCTGGAAACTATTATAAATAGGAGTCGCAGGGAGAGGTGGGCGCCGCAGGGAGTGGAGTGCATTATTTTCCCCTCCACCTCCTATTTTGATTTAATCTCTACCCTCCCCTTCACTGTTTGATCACACAGCATTGCCCATTTGACAAGCAGTGTCCTTCATATCACTGCTTGTCAAACCCAACCACCAGGATCTCCATATCACTGGCCACTCGAATGTTTCCTTTCTTCCTGGTGCTGGGGAAAATATAAGCACTACTGCGGTTAGGTGGTAGGGTGGGTTTTTTTTTTAAAAAAGTAGGAGTGTCAGAGGCTCTCTTCACTCTGAGAGCTGGTTCTGAGGGAGCTGGATCAGTGTCAAGGACTGCCCCTGCGTAAATAAATGGGGACTTGATGATGGAGATAGTGAGGATAGCACAACTGCTCAAGCAGCATCAGAAGAGCTGGAGAGTCAATGTTTCGGCCAGGAGGTTGAGGGGGAAGGGGCTGAGAAATAAACGGAGGGGATGGGGCTGGGGGAAAGGTGGGTGGGATGGTAAAAAGAAAATAAATAGGAGTCTCAGGGAGAGGTGGGTGCCGTAGGCAGTGGACTGCATTATTTCCCTCTCCAACTCTATTTTGATTTAGTTCCTACTCTTCCCCCTCACTGTTTGATCACACAGCATTGCCCTTTGGTGTGAAGGGCACTGCTTGTCACAGGCCACTCGGGTGTTTTCCTATCTTCCTGGTGGTGGAAATTGAATAAAGATGTGTGCACTTTGTGTCTCTCACTGTGTCTCACACACACACACGTGCACGCACACACACGGTGCTGCGGCAAAAACAAGCATGAACGCAGTTAGGTGGTAGTGTGGGGGTAATGAAAAATAAACAGGAGTGGTTTTGTTCACTCCGAGAGCTGTCTCTGAGGGAGCTGCATCAGTGTCAAAGACTCTCTACTTGTAAATAAAGGATGACTTGGTGACGGGATACCAACCTCTGTGCACTTACTTCAGTATGACAAGAGTGGGATGTTACTTTGGCTAAAGCAGAGTGTACATACGTCCAGATAGAGAAGGAAGGTTTGAAGGTCATATTTGGTGTGACAAAGTTCCACCAATGCCTTTACGGATGTGAATTTGTAATAATAATGGGCCACAAACCCCTGCTAGGTCTAATTAAAGAGGACAAGACCGTGCTGCCCATATCTTCAGGCCAAGTTCAGCAGTGGGCTGTAATATTAAGTGCATATGAATACAACTTGGAACACTGTCCAGGAGGCCAAGTAGTGCATGTGGATGCATTGAGCCACCTCCCATTGGCACATACACCACTGGTGGCACTGTCACTGGAACAGTCCGTAACTTTTAAAATTTTCTGGGCACCCTTCCAGTCACAGCTGACACTATCAGACTTTGGATGCAGAAAGATCCAGTCCTGACAAAACTGAAACCAAAGGGCCGTCACAACCAGAATCACAACCAGAATCAAAACCAGATCACTGTAGAGGATGTCACTATTATGGGGAGCAAGGGTGATTGTCCCGAGCAAAGGTCACCACCAGATATTGGCTGAACTCCACCAGGGTCATCTGGGGTGTCCAAAGTGAAGGTGTTGTGAGAAGTTACGTCGGGTGGCCAGGATTAGATGCAAACATGGCTGTGTTGGTGGGGCAGTGTCCAGAGCGCCAACAAGGGCAAAAATTACTGCCAGCAGCTTCCCCATTTATGGGAATGGTTGGGTAAACCTGGATTTGCTTACATGTTGATTAAACAGGTCCTTTCATGGGCTTAATGTTCTTAGTCATTGTGGATGTCCACTCTAAGTGGTTGGATGTGCGTAAAATTTACTTCTCAACATAGGGATGATGATAGAAAACCTTCAAGCATCTTCTCCAATACACAGACTCCTAGAAGTGTTGGTCACAGGTAACAGGCAATTGTTTACCAGCAAGGAATTTGTGTCTTTCCTAAAGTTGAATAGTATTCAACGTGGTAAGGATAGCTCTAAGCCATCCATCGTCCAATAGTCTGGCAGAAACAGCTGCCCAAACTTTCAAGGTAGGCTTAAATAAACAGCCTACAGTTTCACTAGATACCAAAGTGTCCCGGTTCCAATTTGATTATAAGACCACCCCTTGTGCAGCTACAGGGATAGCTTCAGCAGAGTTGCTTATGGGGAGAAGGCTCTGCACCAGGTTAGGTCTGATCTTCCAGGGCCTGGCAGGTAAGGGTGAAATGGCATCAGGAACTTCAATGCCAGAAACTAGACTCCGCTAAACAAGAGCGATAGTTTACCTCAGGGGACTAAGTTTGGTGTAGGAATCTCAGGAATGGCCCTCCATGGGTAAGAGGCATGGCCGATGCGAGGCAGGGCCAGTGACATATAAAATTTGATGTATAAAGATGTGATGATCCTGAACAAGCACATGGCTCATATGAAAGCTCCAAACTCACAGACAGTGCAGGAGCAAAAATGTGCCCTGTTCCTCAACAGCATTCCAACTATTCCAGAACCCGTGGAATAATTTGGCATTTTGACTTCAAATCTCGTGTTTGAATACTTTCTTCTTGCTTTCTCCTTTAAAATGCTTTTCTTTAACTGCAGTGTCAATTTTAACCACTTTGGAGGGAACAAAGCAGGAGACATCTAAAGTTAATTGAAGACTTACCATTTCCTTTCTCCCCCACAAAGCAGATTACATAATTGGGACTCGGTCTGCCATTTTAAATTGGAATCTGAGTCGGGGAAGGAGGTGGTTTCCTCAGTAGGCCGAAACTCCCAAGAATAGAAGCCAAGGTCAGAAGAAGTCCAGAAGGATATGTTTGAAACACTTCAAAAAATACTTATGTATTCCTCCAAGACCCAAAACAAAATCTTAGGCCTCCCATATCTTCCACCAACTACACATCCCACTTCTCCTTCACCACCAACTGGGATTTCCCTCAGGGAGCATTTACTTGGTGGCACGGATAGTTGTCATTTGGCAGCTCTTGCTGCCCAATTTTAACATCTGCTTCTTTCCGACCTCACAGCTGTTTTGGTAGCTAGTCCACAAGAAGCTTATTAATGAAGGCTAGCTAGGAAAACTGGCTGAGCAGTCGCACTACTGTTATAAGATGAATTCTCACCACTGCTTATCATGTTGTATGAGCTCTCTGGTAGATTTGCTGCCACTATTCTCTTTCCTTGTTAAGTCTACAGGATCTGTTTGGTCTAGCGTGACAGAGGAAAATCCGTTGATCTTCTGACAAGGCGAGGCTCTTGTCTTTGACATGATGTAGTTTATTGCATAATAGCAACTAAATACAAGTTACACTGATGCGATAGATATTGGGCTGATTTCTAATTATGTTTTCTTGGCTGAGTGTGAGTAGCTTCAGGTGTTTGGGGGTTTGTTTCCACAAGGCCGAGCAAGCTCTCTTGCCGTATCTTAACCAAACTGTTGTATTGACTACCTATCTGGCACCTATGGCGTCAAACTCCACACCATTCCCAGTGCGACTTGCTACTCAGCAGATCTCTGCTGAAAGACTGGCATGGCTGCAAGGGATGCCAGTCTATCTTTGTGTGACCACTGTGCACCTGGATACATGTTGGCAATCTGGCATTGCTTCTCACCAGCAACATAATGACACAACAGCCACAAAGGCATACTGTTCACAGCATACAGCTGGCATTGGTGACACTCCCCCCCCCCCCCCCCCCATATAGATCCATTCTCCTCCTCAATACTGTTTCACCACCAGGCCACCCGCTTTACCTGTCCTTAGCTACATTCTGTGTAAACTCCCCTTCTAAGGCACTGCTATTCTGTCCCCAGAGCCCACAGGAAACCTCTAACCTGTCATTGTTGAGTAGGGGGACATCACACACAGGCCAGCCATTGGACAATTCCAAACATGAGCTTTTTTTTTACAGCCAGCAGAAGTGAACAATGCAAACCAGATGTTGGCATCATAACCAACAATCCACGATGATCTGCAGCACCCAGCTCTTATCTATTGGAGGTGGGTGTCAATGAGGTTCTGTCTGGCTTGGAGCACTTAATGTAGCTGAATTCTATCATGGACTCCTTCCTCCTCAATGTTCTTCTCCCTCTCCTCAGAAGACTGCTCCTGTTCCCTCAGTCCCTCAACATTTGTTACATCACCTCATTGCTTGCTCCAATTGTGCAAAGCACAGCACGTCAGGATGATGTTACAAGTTCCCCTCCAAACTATTCACCATCCTGACTTGGAAATATGTTGCTGTTCCTTCAGTGTCACTGGATCACAATCCTTGAATTCCTTCCCGAACAAAGTTGTGGGTCTACCTACAGCATGTGGACTGTAGTGGTTCAAGAAGACAGCTTACCGTACCTTCTCATAGGGCAACTCAGGATGGCCAGTAAATGATGGCCCAGCCTGTGATGCTCACATCCTATGAATGAATTTTTAAAAAGTCTGTCTGGACTATATTGGAGCTCCCCCCAACCCAGACCAGTTCAAGCAGCAGAACTGCATCTTCAACAGCCCTATAGTGTGCTCTACCATGGCCTTGGTTGAGACATGGGCGGTATTAAACCTGTGCTCTGCATGAATCAGGGGTTTGCACAATGGTGTCATGAGCCATGATTTGCAGTGGGTAGCCCTTTGTACAATGTTCTGTCTGCTCTGAGTGGCATGCCAGCATATTGACTTCTGGGTTTGGAAGCCACTGAGACACACACAGACCTTGGAAGTGTGCACAGTGCATAAACAGTGAAAGGGAGTGCTGCCTTTGCAACTCAGTAACCAGCCTTGCAATGCTCCTGGACCCTCGAGCACATCAGATACCTGGGAGTGCTCAGGATGTAGGAGTTGGGGCAGCTGCCAGGGTAGTGGGCAGACACTTCCAGGAAGTGGGAATGGTGATCACAGATCACCTGAACATGAACGGAGTGGAATGGAATCCCTTCCTGTTGATGAACTCCACAGCGTAGTGATACGGCCTTCTCAGTGCCACGTGCGTGCAGCCGATGGCCCCCTGCAGATGGAGGAAGGCAACTATGTTCCCAAATCTTACCCTGACTGTAACAACCACCTCATCATGGAGGAATAAAATGAACTGGTGTGATCTTGCAGAGATGGTATTAGTATTCACAACCACTAGAAAAGGATAGCCTGCTGGCCAGAAAAGAATTCCTGTAGGTTTCAGGTCCCATTCCAGAATCCAGCAAAATGCAGTCCCAGCGTCCTGGGACTTACAGAGCCTGCTCATCCTCAGGAAATGGAGTTGGGGTGGGAAAACACTGGGCCTCCTGCACACCTCACACATCCTGAGGGACCCTGCATCTCCCTGATCTCTCCCTGAGCTGGGTGCTCCTTATCCTCCATGGTCCTTATGCTCCTTATCCTACAGCTGCTTCTATGCTTTTTTCCAAAGGTAGCCCCAGCAACCAAGGTCCCATCAGTAACTAAACGTCATACTCTTGGTGGAAATGACCTAAAATGGCAATAGAAGGAGCAGAAGAGGTTCTTCAGTTTCAGAACAATCATCGGTGACATAAGTTGCCAGTCAAGGTTGAGCACACTTCACGACACAATGAGACATACTGCACCAAAATAACAACGGACATGTCCCTGCCAATATTCACCTACAGGCGTCATCCTTCAACCTTCCTGAAAGATGAACAGGCAGAATCCCAAAACTGTATTCACCCCAGAACTGTGACTAACTTCGATGAGCAGCCCCTGGATAACCAGATCCTGACTGCTGTGTTTGCAGCTCACTTGACTGATGATGAACAATTCCCCTGAGTGCTGGTCCTGGCCTTATAGGGCTGGGACAGATCCCCTCACTGTGCCAAGCAGGCAACTGACCGTGGTGAAGGCTTTGGACTGTGTGCGGACTGTTCCCCTGACTAGATCCTGGATTCCCTGACCTACTGGACTGAGGACTGGCTGCCGCCAGTTTCCAACACAGCCATTTGGTTGATTAAACATGCTGTTTTTGCTGCACAGGCATCTTGCATATGCTTTAGATGTTAGATTGACATCTTGGTGCTGTAAATCAAGATGGCCTCCACCCTGCCCACCTTGGACAGATCCCAACTGACAAACAGCCCACCTGTGTGTCTGTGCAAAAGAGCACATCAATACGGCAGTACTGATAGCCTCTGGTTCCAGCTGCGTCGCCAATGTGCTAACAGGCGGGGCACCCAGGGCAAGGGAAAGCAATGCAGAGAAGCTGTGAGCATGTAGGTAGGCGCTAAATAAGTGAGCACTAATTCAACGGACGAGTAGCCTTGAGATGCAACCTGGTCCAGAGAGTGAGCTGTGTGCCTGTCCCTAAGTGCAAGGTGTCCCTGCTGCAGCCTTTCAAAACTAGTTACAATGTGCCCTGCAGTGCAAGTCTGTACTTCTTAAGCAGTCTGCCAGTATATCGGAGAGGTGCTATGAAGATCTTAATGGGTTGGCCGATGCCAGGTGTCAATGTCTTTTTGTGAGGGGTGTGTGGGGCTGGTGCCCATGGATTGTGCCCTGAGCTGCTGTTATATCCAAATGCACTTGGAGATCATTCAAAGTAATCGATGAGCTGAATGTGTCAGGTTCCCGCTCTGCTTTCCACGTGGAGTTTTCTTGCCATCTAACTTGCTTGGTGAGTTTGGTAAGATAGAAAGGTGAATATTAATGAGGCGAGTTGGGCCATCAACAAGGTGAATAATCCTGCTTAATGAACAACTCCCCATTGCCTAGCCAGAATCTTCGCACACCACTTGTCAAATGCATAAAAGATGGAGCGAGATCAAAACATATCAGCCTTGGTGGACTTCTTGTCTGGTTCTGCTACAAATGTTGGCTGAGCCCACATTACTCAGACCTCTATAAGATTCCGCCCATTGTTTCAGAGATTATGAGTAAGATTCTGTTAGGAAATCTTCCCCCGAAGCTGTTCTTTCACCAAGCCCACATGATATCATCATATTGGGCAGTGCTTAAGGTACTCCTCAGCATTAACCCTTTCAAACCCTTGAACCATACTACCGCACCTGGATGGGCTGGGGCCACTTGCTTAACCAAGTTTCCCACATTGGAGTTAAAATCCAGTCCTATATTTTCATCTCCCCATGTTTTTTGTCCCCTTTGTTTCTCTGTCCATCTTTTTCTTTCTTCTATTCTGCAAGATGCTCAGAGACGTTTTTTTCTTCTGCAGGAAGACCAAATAGCAGTGGAAGTTATTATTTTGCCACTTCCCTGTACCTCTTCCCCACCTGTCTTCCCACTGCCTTCAGTTTTTGGAATTTAATACTTTCTTCAGATAATGACTTAACATTGGTTCACATTCCCTGCTACCCGATCAGTTGAATTGTCCGCTGCTTTCTATGTAATCAATTACCAAGGGCTTTCTAACCTTCTTATTAGGCTCTCCAGTCAACACATCTGAACTGAATAAAGACACATGTAAATTTCTTCATCATGAATGAAGATGAGTTAATGGAGCTAGAATTGTGCATCTTATAAAAATAACTTGAATTCATATAAAGCTACATATCATGTCCTTGTAACCGCTCAAAGATTTTTGCACTCATTTAAATGTTTTGAAATGTTATTCTATGAAGAAACATGCCAGCCAATTTCCGTACGGCAAGGTCCCTTAAACAGTAAACTTACCAGTGAATCTGTTTCTGATGATATTGATTGAAAGAGCGAGATGGTCACTGGGGACCTTTGCTCTTCGGCAACAGCCTAGCACAACTTATTTGTAATTGAATATTATTTCCTTCAAAAGGAAGCATGATATAATTCTTGTCTGGGATACCCGTCTAGAGGCTGGATGCGATGCTTCACTGTATGCGGGGTGAGCTCGTTGAGTTGAGCCTGTGCGTCTTAGGTTTTTATGAGTAAACATTACAGCCCATTAGTCAAATGATCTGGCACTAACTGTTCCGTAAAACATCTGCTTCAATGCTTTTTGATCTTGTAAAGTCAGAAGTCACACAATACCAAGTTATAGTCCTACAGATTTATTTGAAATCACATGCTCCTTCATCCTATTGGACTATAACTTGGTGTCATGTGATTTCTGACTTTGTCCACCCCAGTCCAACACCAGCACCTCCACATCTTGACCTTATAAGCATCATCAAAGTTATGTAGATTGCTTGTGATGCATTAAAGCAGTGAGTTCAACCCACAAAAACCCCAAACCTCAGTTTCCAGCCTTTAGCTATTCCATCCAAACTATCAAAAGTAATGGAGGAACGTAAAGTAATGTTATTACAATGTCCAAAAAATGATTTGGGGAATGTTGGCTAATCTAATAGTAGCCTGATTATGTTATCAAAAGGAAGAACAGATCCACAGATCATAGCAAACTGTTTGGGAAAGAGGAAGACATTGAACAGAGTAGTGAGCATTACTTTGGAATCTAGTCCCTATCCTATCACTGGAGATGGTCATATGATACATTGATGACAGTATGATAATGAAGATGAAGAATTGTTTTGTCAGGACATTCTGAGCGAATTCAAACTATGCAGCCTAATCTGTGATGCATCCCATTTGAGTGGATTGTGGAGTGCTTTTGGACTGAATCATATTGGAATTCTTTTTCCTGGACACTGCTAATGACTGTGATTAAATGAACTTGTTTAGCAAAGAAAAAAAGATTTATTTTCTTCATTCTAGAAGGCAAGAGGGTAATCAACTCCCTTCCAAAACACTCCCCCTCCTGAAATTCATGTAGATTTTGACTTTTGAGTAGCTGACTAACCAACTGGGAACCCTGAGACAGCCATTGTATTTGGTAGACAGTTGATGCGGGTAGATCCTGTGGGTTGGTGCAAAGTCTGAACTGGCAACACCCTGCAGTATCTTTGTGGTGATCAGAAGTACACCCTGCTCCTTCAGGCTCCCCAAAAATAATTTAAAGCTCACAAGAACCATTTTAATTCTATCGCCAATGACATTGTGTGATTTCTGCACAAACAAACCTGATTCAAAAGGCCTTTCAAAGACTTTGCTCAGCTCTGATAATAATCAATGTTAATGGAACTATAAATTTTGCAATTTAATTTTAAGGCTGTTACCACCCCATGACCAGTTGATTTTGTGAGGTTAGAATCAATCCTTTTGTATTTCACCTGGTCTGCTACATTCTTGGTTTTTTTTCTACCCTGAGCTATTCCTAACATAAAAGAGTTAATCTCTACATTGTTCCTCAGATTCTGCCTTTAGCTGCCTGCTGAGAGTTCCCAGGCTGCTTTGTGCCCTGACCTTCTGCCCCTTGGTTACCTCAGTTGGATGGATGGCTGGCTTGTGATGCAGAGTCTGCATAGCTAAGATCACCATGAAGATCCCATCTTCTCAACCTCTCCCCTTGCCTGAGGCCTGATGTCTTATGCTGGGGATTACCTGACTCCCTCCCTATATCCCCATAAGAAGGGGAACCAATCCATATTGTAGCCCTTATGTCATCATCTAAAACTTGCGTCCAACTACGAAAATGTTCCCATCTGGTTTAATCCACTTGGATGGAGATATGCAATTATTGGTCCTGTTCAATTGTAAGTTTTTGTCAATCGGGAAGACCACACTGAATACATATTGGATGCAATCTTCCTGTTTTTCTATGTATTTTTGGCTGTAAGCAACATTTTCTCTGAAGTAACCCAGCCCACGTAATAGACAGGTTTAATGTCCTAATCATTTAAGCCAGGAAATTACTGTTTGCATGGCATATTGGCCAGGAGTTCCTCTACCTACCATTTTTACACAGATTCTGGATTAGTGGTGCTGGAAGAGCACAGCAGTTTAGGCAGCATCCAAGGAGCAGCGAAATCGACGTTTCGGGCAAACGCCCTTCATCAGGAATAAAGGCAGTGAGCCTGAAGCGTGGAGAGATAAGCTAGAGGAGGGTGGGGGTAGGGAGAAAGTAGCATAGAGTACAATGGGTGAGTGGGAGAGGGGATGAAGGTGATAGGTCAGGGAGGAGGGTGGAGTGGATAGGTGGAAAAGAAGATAGGCAGGTAGGACAAATCCGGACAAGTCATGGGGACAATGCTGAGCTGGAAGTTTGGAACTAGGGTGAGGTGGGGGAAGGGGAAATGAGGAAACTGTTGAAGTCCACATTGATGCCCTGGGGTTGAAGTGTTCCGAAGCGGAAGATGAGGCGTTCTTCCTCCAGGCGTCTGGTGGTGAGGGAGCGGCGGTGAAGGAGGCCCAGGATCTCCATGTCCTCGGCAGAGTGGGAGGGGGAGTTGAAATGTTGGGCCACGGGGCGGTGTGGTTGATTGGTGCGGGTATCCCGGAGATGTTCCCTAAAGCGCTCTGCTAGGAGGCGCCCAGTCTCCCCAATGTAGAGGAGACCGCATCGGGAGCAACGGATACAATAAATGGTATTAGTGGATGTACAAGTAAAACTTTGATGGATGTGGAAGGCTCCTTTACGGCCTTGGATAGAGGTGAAGGAGGAGGAGTTCCTGCAGTGGCAGGGGAAAGTGCCAGGATGGGAGGGTGGGTTGTAGGGGGGCGCGTGGACCTGACCAGGTAGTCACGGAGGGAATGGTCTTTGCAGAAGGCGGAAAGGGGTGGGGAGGGAACATTTCAACTCCCCCTCCCACTCTGCCAAGGACATGGAGGTCCTGGGCCTCCTTCACCGCCACTCCCTCACCACCAGACGCCTGGAGGAAGAACGCCTCATCTTCCGCTTCGGAACACTTCAACCCCAGGGCATCAATGTGGACTTCAACGGTTTCCTCATTTCCCCTTCCCCCACCTCACCCTAGTTCCAAACTTCCAGCTCAGCACTGTCCCCATGACTTGTCCGGACTTGTCCGACCTGCCTATCTCCTTTTCCACCTATCCACTCCACCCTCTCCTCCCTGACCTATCACCTTCATCTCCTCCCCCACTCACCCATTGTACTCTATGCTACTTTCTCCCCACCCCCACCCTCCTCTAGCTTATCTCTCCACACTTCAGGCTCACTGCCTTTATTCCTGATGAAGGACTTTTGCCTGAAACGTCGATTTCACTGCTCCTTGGATGCTGCCTGAACTGTGCTCTTCCAGCACCACTAATCCAGAATCTGGTTTCCAGCATCTGCAGTCATTGTTTTTACCTCATTGATTTTTACACAGATGTCTGGTTGTCGGTTTGCTCAGCATATCTGGTTGTCGGTTTGCTCGCTGAGCTGGTGGGTTTGTTCTCAGATGTTTCGTCACCATGCTAGGTGACATCATCAGTGAGCCTCTAGTGAAGCTTTGGTGTTTTATCATAGAGTCATAGAGATGTACAGCATGGAAACAGACCCTTGCCGACCAGATATCCCAACCCAATATAGTCCCACCTGCCAACACCCGGCCCATATCCCTCCAAACCCTTCCTATTCATATACCCATCCAAATGCCTCTTAAATGTTGCAATTGTACCAGCCTCCACCACTTCCCACTTGCTATTTTTGTGTCTTGGCTTGTTCTAGTGGGTGGTATCATTTCCAGTTCTGTTTCTGAGTGGTTAGTGAATGGGGCCCAAATCTATATATTTCTTAATGGAGTTCTGGTTTGAATGCCAGGCTTCCAGGAATTCCCACATGTCTCTTTGTTGAGCCTGTCCCAGGGTGGATGTATTGTCCCAGCCAAACTGGTGTCCCTCTTCATCTGTGTGTTTGGATACCAGTGATAGTTGGTCACGCCTTTTGGTGGCTAGTTGGTGCTCCTGGTGGCTAGTTTCCTGCTCGTTTATCCAATATAATGTTTGTTGCAGTCCCTGCAGGGTATTTTGTATTTAACGTTCATTCTGCTAGCTGTGGGTACGGGGTCCTTTAAATTCATCATTAGCTGTTTCAGTGTGGTGGTAGGTTTGTGAGCTACCATGATGCCTAGGGGCCAGAGTAGTCTGGTTGTCATCTCTGAAATGTCTTTGATGTATGGTAAGGTGGCTAGAGTCTCTGGGTATGTTGTCCCTTCCTGTTTTGGTATGTTGTGCAGGAATCAGTGGACTGCGCATATTGGGTACCTGTTGTTCCTGAATATGTTGTATAGGTGTTTCACCTCGGCTTCTCATAGTTCCTGGTTGCTGCATTGTGTTGTGGTTGTCCAGATGCAGCTCTGTTTGTGGATGTTAGGGTGGTTGCTCCTGTGGTTGAGTATCTGGTTAGTGTATGTGGCTTTCTTTGTAGATGCTGGTCTACAGTTCTCTATTGGCTTTGCATTCTACCATGACGTCCAAGAAGGGGAGTTGATTGTTGTTCTCTTCCTCTTTGGTGAACTTTATACCAGTCAGGATGTTGTTTGTGTTTTGGGTTTCTCCTAGTTTGTCGCATTTCATGGTGACAAAGGTATCATCCACATAGCGGACCCAAAACTTTGGTTGGATTGCGGGAAGGGCTGTTTGTTCTAATCTCCACATAACTGCTTCTGCTGTAAGTCCTGACATTGGTGATTGGCTGCAGAATGCTATGAGAAATGAGAAATGATGCCCACAACTGACTCCACAAATACAAACGAGAAATTTCACACCAAAAAACTCTACACTAACGTGATGAGCCACGAATGGACAAGTATGCTGGAACGAGCCATCAGCATTAAACAACAGCAGACCAGGACAAAGAAAGGACTGGCCCTACAAGAGAAACTAACCAAGCTCTCACACACAGCAACAATACAGACAAATCAGAGGCCTGGGATAAAGAATTTATCTGACCGACCACTTACAGAAACTGAAAAGCTGTTCTAGTACGAAAGCTGAACTACAACTGCAGGGATGCGGACAAAAAGGACTTCCTAGCCGCATTGGAATCCACACTAAAAGACAACGGACTTACAGAAGATACCCTGTAGGCCATCAGACAGATGGTAGCATCCACACTAAGCAGAAAGAAAGAAGGGAACACCCTCAACACACTGGAAAGGAAAGCTCTGGAAGGACTCAGAAAAGACAGAAATATTGGAATTCTACCTGCGAACAAAGGGCACATGACCGTCATCCTGAACAGAACACAGTATGATGATAAAGTGAACACACTACTAACTGATCCTGACACCTACCAACAGGTGGTGATGGACTGGACTCCACAGCTAGAAAACCGCATCCCTATGAAAACTCCACAAGACAGGGGAAATTAACAAGACAGATCCCCAAAGGATGAAACCAGAAGGACCCAACACACCCTGCTTCTACGGATTGCCAAAGGTACATATACAAGGGGTTCCCCCTCAGATCCATAGTCTCAGTTCCTGGCATATCGACATACAGGCTAGCAAAGGAACTGCAGCGAAAACTGAAACACCTGGTAGAAGACTCAATCCACTCCATCCGCTCCACCCAGGAATTCCTTCACATCATCAAAGACACCAAGGTAGAGGACGACAAGATCATAGTCTCCTTCGATGTGACGGCCCGATTTACATCAATAAGTGTCACCCAAGCTAAATAAGCACTGGTCTCACTGCTGGACAAACCAGGGATACAAACACCTGACAGTGCCAACTCCAGCAGAAAGGACAGTATCCTCAAACTACCGACCAACTATCTGTCCCTCACAACTCACTTCACATTCAACAACAAGATATATAAACAGATCACCAATGACCACCCCAATGCCCACAAACGGAGCTGCATCAGGACATTACTTAAATGAGCCACAACAAACTACAGCACCCAGGAACTACGAAAAGCCAAGGAGAAACACCTATACAACATATTCAGGAACAACAGTTACCCGATAAGCGCAGTCCACCGATTCCCGCACAACGGACCTAACCAGCCTACCGTACATCAAAGACATTTCAGAGATGACAACCAGACTAGCACCAGCCCCTAGGCATCATGGTAGCTCACAAACCTACCACCACACTGAAACAAATGCTGCTGAATTTAAAGGACCCTGTACCCACAGCCGGCAGAACTAATGTTAAATACAAAATACCCTGCAGGCACTGCAACAAACATTATATTGGACAAACAGGCAGGAAACTAGCCACCAGGAGCACCAACTAGCCACCAAAGGACGTGACCAACTATCATCAGTATCCATACACAGACAAAGAGGGACACCAGTTCACCTGGGGCAATGCATTTACCCAGGGCTAGTCTAAACAAAGACACGTGCAGGAATTTCTGGACGCCTGACATTCAAACTGGAACTCCATTAACAAACATATAGATCTGGATCCCATTTACCAACCTTCAGAAACAGACCTGGAAATGATACCACCCGCTAGAACAAGCCAAGACACACACATAGCAGGTGGGACAGAACACAACGCTTCACCGGAGGCTCACTGATGATGTCACCTAGCATGGTTATGAAATGTCTGAGAACAAACCCACCAGCTCAGTGAGCAAATCGACAACCTGATCCACAACTTGAGCTACAAATCTTTTCCAAGATCTCATGTACATATCCATTTTAGATGCGTAAGCTCCCACACTAAACGAGTAGAGATGTAATATCATTCAGAACCTATGTTGAGCTATCATCCATTAATACTGCCTGCAGTAAATTTGAGGCTTGAATGTTTTCTGAAAAAGGGGCTATTGCAAAGGTGTGATCCTCATTAGCTGTGAACAAGGACAAGAAAAGGGTGCTTCTGTCTCTTTAACTGTGACCTTGGGGTCATAGGGAGACCACCTTTTCTTCTTATTCCTTTCTCTCCTAAATCTCTCATCCATCCATCATCCCTGCACCCAAGAGACTAGAACAGACATAACACATGCACACATGAATCTGAATGGAGCAAGCAGGCCCCAGCTGAAGATAAATTGTGAACAAGCTGTGAATAAAATTTATATTTACGAGGTGAATATCGCCTCCCCTGGCACTACCCATTACTCAGTGTCAGCTCTAGAATTCAGATTGAGATAATTGTCCAAACAACTTTCTGTTCCTGTACTTGCTGAAACTGGAAGATGTAGATTCAGAGCTAAGTGAGAAAAGTGCCAAAAGATACTAAGTACAAAGGGAATAAAGAAGATTCTAAGGTAACTTGTGCAAGTACATGAGAGGGAAGGAAATTAACAGTTACAGCAATTTGCAATGCCACAAAAAGCCTATTATAAGCTCTGGTGTTTCTGTCTTGCAGGCATATTTACATGCTACATTTATGGATTTGTTCCAACTAATGCACATGGGAAAATAATAGCAATAATCTGAGAATGAGAAAACTCAAAATCTGATAAACTGGTAGATGAAAATTACAGCTCACTAGATGGACAATGGGGATTGCAGGCAGACCTGTTGGTTGATTCATGTGAAAAATAAAAAACCTGAGAGATAGACAGATAACTAAATTAAATAGCTCGCTGGATAGATAGCTAAATCTCAATGGAAAGACCTAAAACAGCTTTGTACATAGTTAAAGAGAGAAATAGTTTGATAAATAGTAAACGAGGCAGACAGATAAATAGTAAAACATTTTGCAACAGATGAATGGATAGATAGATAGCAAAATAGATAGAAAAAAAGATGGATGACAGATTAATAGCTGGTTGAATGTAGCTATTTGTATGCCACTGGGAGTCTGCGTTGAAAGCTGCACAACTGAAAAACAAAAGGCATACAATTAGATGAAACCTTGCAGTCTCTTGCACAATAAATCCCAAGTACAGGAGATTCAGTTTTCTTGTCTTCAGACAGCACTTTTTTAATGGAAGCATTTCTCATTTGACAAATTGGCTTTTCTTTCAGAATAAAAGCACACAATCCAAATGCTTGCTCTCTGCAATTGTATTCGATGCTGTTGTGAAAAAGATACACCTGAAGTTAATTCGATCCTGCATACTGTACACTAATGAGACATCACTATCAAATCAAATGTTTTTTTAACCTTTTCGAGGACTGTAGTAATACTGTCATCCCTTTTTTTATATATATATAGGGATGACAGTATTACTACAGCCCTCAAAAAGGTTTAAAAATGATTTGGAGAAAGAGGGAGCATTTTATATATACTCCCTCTTTCTCCAAATTCAATATAAATTCATGGCAGGTGGAATTTAATGGAGTAAAATGTACACTATTACATAAAGGAAGGAAAAATGCAAGCAAATGTACTTGACGATGCAGTTGAAAGAAACTGAGGGCACTGAGGAGTCTGATCCAGCATACAACAAAGCCAATCAAATATTGATTAGTGTTACCCAAGCTGTCAGATACCAGCCAAAGGATGTTACATATGATCAAACTGTACAATGATCTGGTCTATTTGCATGTTGAGCACTGTGTTAAAGATTATAAATTTTAAACAAACCACTTCCTATTCTCACTACTTATAAGCAGACTGATTTCATTTTTCCCCTTCTTTGCAAAAAAATTGTGGGGGCTCGACGTTACGGGCATAAGCCCTTCATCAGGATTCGAAACTCTCCTGCTCCTCGGATGCTGCCTGACCTGCTGTGCTTTTCCAGCACCACACTCTTCAACTCTGATCTCCAGCGTGTGCAGTCCTCACTTTCTCCTAAAGCAATTGTGGGTGTATTTTCTCCATTCTTTCTATTTGTGGACCCTGACTTCATAAGAACCTGAAAAACGTTGTTGTAATGTTAAATCAGAAGTAGGGTAAATTTCACACATTCTTAGATGTAAGGAAATACTTTGCAACGTATGTAACTTTATCTTCTGGCTCACAGTTTTGAGAAAAGTTGATTACTTGCAGAGAGCACAAGCTCAAGCTCTTGGATAATTTTTACAGGTCAGAGGCTCCATTGCAGCCTAAGTTTGGAAGTTTTGATATTGTTGGTAGATGTCATACAGAGCAGGTTGATTCCTTAACTGACTGCTGTTTCAAAAGCATGTGGACATTAGGCAATTGGATTCAGAACTGTGGGAGTCATGTGACCAAGCCTTCTTGTGGAGATGAAACAGTTACCATCAAGACAAAGGTTTGCATTGAAGATAGCCAAATGTTTGTGGCTCATTTCAGAGGGTAAGTGGAAAGCCAGGAGTACATTTTCTTACAAGGTAGGGATTTTTTTTCTTGGAGATTCCTCCGTTGCTGAAACAGATTGGAACACAATACCTCCCATTCCAGTCCCATTAGGAGGTACATGAGATGTTCATCATCTGGCTGATTTTGGCTTCTGGAAAATCACTGCTAAGTCCAGTCACATGATTATAGCAGCCGTCCTTGTTGGGATGTTTAATATACTTCTAAAATAGCTTGTAACTATATATATAGATATGTGTTAGTGTTTTAAAAATCCATTTGTGACAATTGTGTTTAGTTTTGATCAAAACTAAACAATGGAGTTAATCAAATACTAGAGGCTGTGCAGAGAAGAGCCATGTGGTTTATAACTAGCCTTAGGGGGTCTGAATTATACCAAACAGTTCAGCAAACTCCAGATTTTTGAGGCTGAAGTGTAGGCATCCAAAATGTGATGTGGAAAAGATTCATTTGGAGTATTAGTTTCGGCAATGGGAGGTACACAAAGGGACACACTTAGTGTGAGGTAATCTTAGGATTGGTACCTTAACACAAAGATTGATCAACCCTTAGAATGAACTCCTGTGCAGTGTGAATGGCAGTAAAAACTGTGGATAATTTAAGAGCATTTAAACAATGGAATAACTCCACAGAGGCTGGTATCCCATCAACATGTCACTTTCTATTTACACATGGAAAATCCTTGAAACTGATCCAGCTCCCTCAGAGCCAGCTCTCAGAGTGAACAGAATCTCTGACACTCCTGTTTATTTTTTTTTTCTTTTCTTTTTTTTACTGCGGTAGTGCTTATTTTTTCCCCAGCACCCATGGTGTGTGTGTGCAGGTGTGAGACACAATGAGAGACACAACGTATACGAATCTTTATTCAATTTCCACCACCAGGAAGACATCAAAGGACAATGCTGTGTGATCAAAAAGTTCTAAAGGACAAAAAGTTCAAAAAGGACTAAATCAAAATAGAGTTGGAGGGGGAAATAATGCACTCCATTCCCTGCGGCGCCCACCTCTCCCTGAACAACTCCAGGGTGTTGCTGGACACCGCGTGCTCCTTCTCCAAGGATACCCGGGCTCTAACGTAACCCCGGAAGAGGGGCAGGCAGTCGGCCCTAACGACCCCCTTCACGGCCCGCTGCCTGGACCTGTTGATGGCCAGTTTGGCCAGGCCCAGGAGCAGACCCACGAGGAGGTCTTCGGACCTGCCCTCCCTCCTCCGTACCGGGTGCCCAAAGATCAGGAGCGTGGGACTGAAGTGCAACCAAAAGCAGAGGAGGTGGTTTTTGAGAAAATCAAAAAGGGAGTGCAAACGCCCACACCCAATATGTACATGGTCCACGGACTCCACAGCGCCACAGAACAAGCAGTTGGGCTGGGAGTCCGTGAACCACCGCAATCTGCGGTTACAGGGGACTGCTGCGTGCAGCACCCTCCACCCCAGATCCCCAAGAGAAAGGGGGAGGACTCCCGCGTAGAGAGCCCTCCACTGGGGATCCCCACTGCCCGGTGGCAAATGGGCACACCAAGGCGTGTCCGGACGGTGGATGAGGGAGAAGAGGTGGACGGTGTGCAGCAGCAGTCTATATAGGGCCCTCCTTTTTATATCCTTTAAGGGGACAAAATTAAAATTCTGGAGGCGGCTCAGGTTGTGGGGCACAGGCTCCCACGGGAAGTATGAGATCTTGGGGCCAATGTGAAATTACGTCCGGGCTGGGATGAGCGCGGACGACACTCCTGTTTATATCTGTCAGCCAGGGCTCCCTGATTTGACCAGCTTAACAGCCCCAGTCAGGGAATTCATATTCTGTGCGGTCCACTTGGCTGACCTCGTCACAATCACTACATCCCTCTTCTGTGTCTGAGAACAAAGGCCATTTCTTTTCCCTGTAGCTCCTCCTGGGGTATTTTAGCACCGGATCAGGTTCCTCTGACTCTGCCTCTGATATGGATGACATGTAACACACAGTAGTTCACCTCTTGTGCCCAAAGCATCTTGGAAGAAATTCATTCTCTTCTTCAGGCGGCAAAGGCGTTGAGGTGGCGATATCCACTGTGTCCATCTCAGATTCCATGGTTTCTTCAACGCTTGATGGAAAGGATGAGCCCACAGGTTCTACAACTGTCAGAAAGGCTTTTGAGGAACTGGGCATGTTTTGCTCCTGCACTGTTTAGGAGTTTGCAGCTTTCATATGGTTCATGTGCTTGTTCAGGACAGTCGCACCTACCCAAACATTATACATCACTGGACCTGAGCTTGCGTTGATCATTCCTCTTACCCACGCAGGGCCATTCCTGTGATTCTGAAACGAAACTTCATCCCCTGAAGTAAACTCTCTCTCATGCTTGTGTCCAGCACTGACATTCCTGGTTCCAATTTTGCCCTGCTCCCCTCAGGTCTAGGAAGATGAGATTTAACTTGGTGCAGAGTCTTCTCCGCATGAGCAACATTGCTGGAGCTATCCCTGTCGTTGTATAAGGGGTGGTCCTGCAATCAAGTAGAAACTGGGACACTTTGGTATCTTGAGAAGCTGTAGGCTGTTTCTTCAAGCCAGCCTTCAAAGTTTGGACTGTTACTTCTGCCAGACCATTGGATGATTGATGGTATGGAGCTGTTCTTATATGCGAATTCCATTTGACTTTAGGAAATATTCAAATTCCCTGCTGGTAAACAACAGCCCATTATCTGTGACTAACACCTCTGGGAGTCCATGCATTGCTAAAGATGCACACAGTTTTTCTATCATCATCCCTGTATGTGATGAATGAACTCTATGCACGTCCAGCCAATTTCAATGGGCAACCACGATGATTAAGAACAATGACCCCATGAAAGGGCCAGCACAGTCGATGTGTAACCAAATCCAGGGTTTACCTGGCCATTCTCACAAATGTGGAGGAGCTGCTGGTGGTAAATTCTGTCCTTGTTAGCGCTCTGGGTACTGCCTCACCAATGCACCCATGTCTGCATCCAATTCTGGCCACACAGACATAACTTCTCACCACCACCTTCATTTTGGACACCCCTGGATGACCCTGGTGGCATTCAGCCAGTATCTGACAGCAAACTTTGCTCGGGACAATCACTCTTGCTCCGCATAATAATATGCTATTCCCTGACTGTGTTCTGGTCTCTCTGGGTCCAAAAACATTTCAGTTCTATTTGTTTCTCCCATCACCACCAGCTGTTTCAGTTTTGCCAGGACTGGATCTTTCTGCGTCCAAAGTCTAATATCGTCAGCTGTGACTGGAAGCGTATCCAGAAAATTAAAAACCGTCGTGGACTCTTCTAGTAGTGGGACCACTGGTGGTGTATCTGCCAATGAGAGGGGGCTCAGTGCATTTGCATTCACTACTCAGCCTGCTAGACTGTGTTCCAACTTGTAATTATATGCACTTAGTATTAGAGCCCACTGCTGAATTCAACCTGAAGCTAAGGGTGGCACTGGCTTGTTCTCTTTAATTAAACCAAGTAGGGGTGTGTGGTCCGGTATTATTAAAAATTTCCATCCATAAAGGTATTGGTAGAACATCCTGACTCCAAATATGACCGCCATTTCTTTCTTCTCTATCTGGGGGTATTAATGCTCTGCATTAGCCAAAGTCCTGGATGCATATGTCATTGGGCAGTCCTCTCCACTAGGCCACCTATGAGCTAGTACCACCTTGATGCTGTATGGGGAGGCATCATATGTCAATAGTTGGGATCATCGTGGGCCAACACATTAGAGAATGAGAGCTGTTCCTTTACTTCACTGGAAGCTATGATTTGGCTACACGATCATTTCCAAGACTGACGTCTTTTTTAGGAATTGATAGGATGGAGGCCAGGTTATGTATGAACTTTCCATAATAATTCACCAACCCAAGGAAAGACCTAAGCCCTGGTACAGAGCCAGGACACCTTTGATCACTCTCATTTTATCTTCCAACAGGTATAACCCGGTATTGTCGACTCTGTTGCTCACCTCGGGGTGCCTGGAATGTATGTTTTTACCTTCTAAGGTGTTTAAGCACTATGTCCAAAGTGAGAAATGTTTAAGCACTATGTCCAAGTTCTCTAAGGGCTCCTTATTGGTCTTCCCTGTTATTAGCACATCTAGATAAATGGAGACCTGGGTTGACCTTGTAAAATGTTGTCCATCATTCACTGAAAAATGGCTCAGGCTGAAGATACCCCTAAAGGCAGTCTCGTATGTTGGGATAAACCCTTATGGTTATTAATTGTTGCATACTACTGGGAATCCTCATCTAACCATAATTGCAAGTATGCATGGCAAGCTTTGTGAAGGATAGCTGCCCTGCCAGCTTTGTGTATAAATCCTCTATTCAAGGGATTGGGTATTTATCCAGCTGTGAAAAGCTGTTTACCATTTGTTTCAAATCCCCTCAAAGGCGAACTGACTCGTCAGGCTTCACAATTGATATAACCAGTGCTGCCCATTCCACAAACTGGATTGGTTTGATGGTTCCTTCACTTTCCAGCCTCCTGATTTCTGCCTCTACTTTTGCCCGTGAAGCAAATGGCACCGGGCAGGCCTTGCAGAATCATGGAATTGTTTCCTTGTCAACCTTCAAGATGGCCTTGGCTCCTTTGATAGTCCTTAGACTTTCCTGAAAAACCTTTGTGTATTTAATTAGGACTTCACTCAGGCAGCCATTTTCTAATCAAAAAATGTTGAGCCAATCAAGGTGAATCTTTCTCAACCAATTCCACCCCATCCAGCTTGGGCCCAAGCCTTTTATGACAATCAGTGGGAACTGAACCAGCTGCTTCTCATAAGAGACCGGAACCGAAGTTGTATCCTTAATCTGTAAAGGTTCCCCAGTATAGGTTCTCAGTCTAGCCGAGGTCTTGCACAACGGGCTGGAGTCCAGAGTGAATTTTGTTAAAGACTGGTTCAGCGATCGTTGATACAGCCGTGCCGGTATCAACCTCCATTTGAACTGGGTGACCATTTAACCAGACGTTTATTTTGATTGGTTCTGGTTTGGATGTTGCTAAGCAATTTAACTGTTCCAAACCAGATGTAGGTAGGCTTTCCAGGGGGTGCACTCTCCTGGATAGCGGCCTATGAATTATCTTACTCAATTCAGGCCTACTGGGACTCTTGCTGTCTCGAGTCCACGTATTGGCAGCAACCAGAATGGCTTACCAGCACAGATCCTGAAGAAAATGTTAACTATTTAGCTGAGGCTTGGCTTTGTTCTGGGATTTTGCTGTGGGCTGACCTAGAGTCCCTCTGTTCAGGATCTGTTCCTGAGTGATGCTATGCAATTGCCTTCACTCAATTGGTATTCCCTAAGTTCAGTCAGACTGGTGAGGGTGTCCACTTCCATCGGAATACCCTGTAACTCATATGCTCCACTTGCTACATTTTCCAATACAAAGCCAGTTGTAGGGCCAATTTGAAGTCCAGTTGAGTTTCAGCTAGTAGACGCTTTTGCATGGTCACATCATTAATTCTGCATACCAAATGGTCTCTCAGCATCTCATTTCGGGTTAAACCAAAGTCACATGCCTCTGCCAATCATCTTAACCTAGTCAAAACTCTGAATAAAGATTCCCCTTAGTATCAAATTTCTGAGTAAAACCAATAGCATCTCTGAATAAGAGGAGGCTTGGCGTCATAATATCCCTTAACTAAATATGTCAATTCTAGAAAAGGTTTAGTGTTTGGTGCCTCAGGAAATATTAGGCTCCTAATAACTGAAAAGAATGTGGGTCCACAAGCTGTCAGGAGAATTACTTGTTGCTTTTCATTGCCCCAATGTCATTTGCCCAGAAAAGTAATGCATTCTGGGCCCAGTCTTTGATGGCAGGATTGAACGAGTCAAGCTTCCCAAATGATGGCATGATGCCAGAAATGCTTATCACAACTTAAAGACAACTGTTGTGAACGAATCTCTTCAGGAGTGTGCTTTTCTCTTGTTGCCACTGAAATAACCACAGAGGATGGCATCTCATCACTAAGTCCCCCTTCATTTACACATGGAGAGTCTTTGATACTGATCCAGCTCCCTCAGAGTCAGCTCTCAGAGTGAACAGAACCTCTGACCCTCCTGTTTCTATTTGTCAGCCAGGGCTCTCTGATTGGAACAGATTAACAGCCCCAATCATGGAACTCATATTCTATGAGATCTACCTGGTTGACCTCGTTACAATCATCACACGATACAGGAATGTAATATTGTTCTGAACAGATATATTAAGATGGGTCAGATGGTCTTCCTTAACTGTAAATACATTTTAAAAAGGCTAATATACTCTGTAAAAAGGTGTTTTTATACACCTTGATCAATGATATATCCTTTTGATAAAACTAGCCAGTCTGTTCTTTTAAGACAAAATATTATCGATGAGTAACATGAGATCTACTTCAGACCCAGAGCTCATTCCATCTGTCCCTGAACTAAAAGCCAACAAACAGAATTACAGTGTCATGTTGTTGGGGTTCATTCCTACAGTAGATATTTTCTTTTAAACAAATTAAATAATAGATAAGTAAACAGCCTTTACATTTTTATAGAATAGAATTTTTATAGGTCACTGCTGATTGTGCAATGTTCAGCACCATTCGTGACTCCTCAGATAGTGAAGCAGTCCATGTCCAAATGCAGCAAGACCTGGACAATATCCAGGCTTGGGCTGACAAGTGGCAAGAAGGATTCACGCCATGCAAATGCCAGGCTATGACCATCACCAGTAAGAGACAATCTAACCACCACCCCTTGACATTCAATGGTGTTAGAATCACTGAATTCCCCCACCATCATTGATCAGAAACTCAACTGGAATCACCAGATAAACACAGTGGCTACAAGACCAGGTCAGAAGCTCTGAATACTGGGGCAAGTAGCTCACCTCCTGACACCCCAAAACCTGCCCACCATCTACAAGGCACAAGTCAGGAGTGTGATGGACTATTCCCCACTTGCCTGGATGAGTGCAGCCCCAACAACACTCGAGAAGCTTGACACCATCCAGGACAAAGTAGTCCATTTGATTGGCACTACATCCACAAGCATCCACTCCCTCCACCACCGATGCTCAGCAGCAATAGTGTGTACCATCTACAAGATGTACTGCAGAAACTCACTAAAGATCCTCAAACAGCACCTTCTAAGCCCACGACCACTTCCATCTAGAAGGGCAAGGGCAGCAGATATGTGGGAACACCATCACCTTGAAGATCCCCTTCAAGCCATTTACCAGCCTGACTTGGAAATGTATCACCATTCCTTCACTGTCGCTGGGTCCAAATCCTGGAATTCCCTCCCTCCCAGCATTGTGGGTAACCCACAGCAGGTTGACTGCAGCGATTCAAGAAGGCAGCTCAACACCACCTTCTCAAGGGCAAATAGGGATAGGCAATAAATGCTGACTAGCCGGCGACCCCCATATCCCATAAAATGAATCATTTTTTTTAAATGGCTGGGAATGTGCAGTTCCAGACTGCCTCTCCCCCAGAAGTCATCTTCTCCCCGATTATAACTGGAAATCACAACTCTGTCAATTCATTTACATTTTCTGTTCAAATACGCTGTTCAATCAAACACTACTATTTGCCACTTTCCTAAAGGCAGATTGTCCACTGACTGCCATTTTGAATCTTGCTGAAGGATGATAATTTCTAGTTTAACCAGCTACTTAACAACAACAACAAGAAACTGTGCCTCTATGAGACTAACTTCACACAATGTAAATGTCAATTTTGTTTTACCCTAGGAGGCACAGGCCTCACTCTGAATATTCAGCGTGGACCATAAGATTGCTGTAAGGAAAGCCTGCTCTTTTAATAAGCGCACAAGAAAAAGGCAAGGACAAGGAAAAGGAAAGGCACTCATCTCATCATGCAGTGCTCACGATTAGTGGGAAGCTTGTAAAAACCAGCGGAGGATGACGAAAAAAAACCTGTAAGGGGTGGGGGAGGAGAGGAAATATGAGGGTAAGCTAGCTAGTAATATAAAAGAAAATTGCAAGGTTTTTAAAAAAATATATATATAACAGGTAAGCAAGAGGGGCAAGAGTGGACATTGGACCGCTGCAAAACGAGGCTGGAGAAGTAGTCATGGAGAACAAAGAAATGGCAGAGGAACTGAAGAAATACTTTGCATCAGTCCTCCTGGTGGAAGACACCAGTAACACACCAGAACTTCAAAAGGGTTGGGGGCAGAGGTGAGTGTGGTGGCCATCACTATGGAGAAGGTGTGGGGAAGCTGTCAGGTTTAAAGATTGATAAATCACCTGGACCAGATGGACTTCATCCCAGTGTTTTGAAGGAGATTGCTGAGGAGATTGTGCAGGGGGTATTGGTGGTGATCTTTCAGGAATCACAGGAATCAGGTAGGGTCCCAGAGGTCTGAAAAATGGCTAATGGAACACCCCTGTTTAAGAAGGGAGAAAGGCTAAACACAGGAAATTATATGCTGCTTATATATGCCTTGGTCACTGGTAAGATTTTAGAGTTCATTATTGAGGTTGGGATTGCAGAGGACTTGGAAGTGCATGGTAAAAATAGGGCTGAGTCAGCATGGCTTCGTCATGGGGAAGTCATTTCTATAAATCTGTTTGAATTCTTTGAGGACGCAACAAGCAAGTTAGACAATGGAGGGCTAGTGGATTTCCAGAAGACCTATCCAGATTTAGATAGATTCTCGATTAGTAAGGAGTTCAAGGGTCTCAGGAAGGAAGCAGGCGAAGGGTGTCGAGAAACATATCAGCCATGATTGATTTGTGGAGATGACTTGATGGGCGTAATTCTGCTCCTACATCTTATGCTCTCAGCATACCCCACTAGTACTCCAACTCAGGCAGTTGATTCTTGCTATATACTCTGAAAGCTTGACTTGTTAGTGATACATATTGGTAGAACGTGTGTAGTTCCAGAGGAGGAGACAAATCACACTGATGTTTGTATCATTCTTGGTCTTGGTCAAAGTATCTCAAGTTTTTCACAGCAGTCTGTTTGGGTTGATTAGGATTGGTGAAGTTGCCGGATATAATTGTGCCTTCCTGGATTTCTCCATGTGCCATTCATTTCGCTGCAACTCATTGGCATAATGTTTTTAATAATGGCATGCTTCTCTCTCTCACTCTCTCAATCCATCTACCTAATGGTTTACTTTTCTCACTGTCTTGACCTAAGTGTTGCATATGACTCAAAATTCTTAAACATGTAAATTTTGAAGCTGGAAATGAGGTCAGTGGAACAAATGTCCGATCTAAAATATCTATATGCACCTGTTCTTGGGAGCCTTACAGTGACCTGTCTTATGCATAAGACACTCGCCTGGCAGCCAACTAGTGCAGTGAAGGAAGCCACTTATTCAGCATGCTCACAGGGTTAGAAAGAGACATCATTGAGTGGTTTGAAGTCATTTTTCCAGATTTATTTTTTGTTGTTTTTTTTCTTTCATCCTGGCCCTTCTGACACTCAGCTTCTCATGAGACTTTATGCCGAGTGATTTACTGTGTGAACTTTTCTTTATTCATTCATACAGTGATAGCAAATTGCCCAGCCCGTTGCTTTTGAGAAGGTGGTGGTGAACTGCCTTCTTGAACCACTGAAACCCATTTGATACATCAACAGTGCCATTAGGAAAGAAGTTTCAGGGTTTGACCCAGCGATAGTGAAGAAATGGCGATATATTTCCAACCAGGATGGTGAGTAGTTTGGAAGGGAACTTGAAGGTGGTGGTGTTCCCATGTATCTGCTGTCCTTGTCTTTCTAGATATTAGACGTTTGTGGGTTTGAAAGGTGCTGCCGTAGTTTCAGCTGTGCATCTTACAGATGGCACACACTGTTGCTGGGCATCAGTTGTGGAAGGGAGTGATTGTGGGTGTGGTGCCAACCAAATGGGCTGCTTTGTCCTGAAAGCTTCAAGTGTTATCGGAGCAACATCCATCCAGGCAAGTGGGGAGTATTCCATCACACTCCTGACTTGTGCCTTGTAGATGGTGGATAGGCTTTGGGGAGTCAGGAGATGAGTTACTCGCCGCAGGATTCCTAGCATCTGACCTGCTTTTGTAGCCAAGAACTCTTCAGTTCTGAAGAAAGGTCACTCGACCCCAAGCATTGACTCTGTTTTCTCTCCATGGCTGCTGAGTTTCTGCAGCAATTTCTGTTTTTGTTTCAGATTTCCAGCATCTGCAGTTCTTTTGTTTATTTTCCATGAAGATTGTCCAGGTCTTGCTCCAGTTGGACATGGACAGCATATAATTCTCTACATGTCCTGCATGGAAATGCCAAGGTGAGCTTTTGCCAGCAAACCATAATTAGCTACAATCAAGGTGTCTATGACCTGATTAAAGGTATTGTCCTAACTCTCGTTGATTCCTGAGGAAGGGCTCATGCCCGAAACGTCGCTTCTCCTGCTCCTTGGATGCTGCCTGACCTGCTGTGCTTTTCCAGCAACACATTTTCAGCTCTGATCTCCAGCATCTGCAGTCCTCACTTTCTCCTATTGTCCTAACTAGCCAGCAATTTTTTAAAAAAGAATTATTTTCATGGTATCTCGGTCAGGAAAAAGCCAGATGCGAAATAATGAGACTTGCTGCTAACATGGATCATTGGGCTGGCATATCCAATGACTCAATTAGTCAACTGTGGCCACACTTGAGGTTTCTATTCCCTTAATTTCTGTCCATCACTTTTACATCCAAGCCACTTCAGAATTGATCCAATTTTTCACTCCGTCCACTAATGTGCTCTCTTTACCAGTTACAGCCAATGCAAATAAGCAAACCAAGGATGTGTACTCGGAGCACATTATTAGTCAGTGGTGTCAGAGCCATTTTTTAAATACATGCCCGATTTGTTTATGCTAGTAGAGGAGAATCAGATCCCCCTGTTTACTGAATAAATAAAATACAGACTGGGAACTGAAATAACTCCACAGAGGCTGGTATCACATCACCATGTCATCCTTTATTTACAGATGAACAGTATCACTGACACTCCTATTTATCTTTTAAAATGTTATTAAACAATTACAAAAGAGTTTACAGAAAAACAGTTAACATTTACAGCTGTATACAACAGCAATTTTACAAGGGAGAGGAGCAGCAAAGCCAGGCCCCAAACCCAACCGTTCAACCAGTTTACAGGGAAATGAGGACAAACCACAAATCCCACTTTCAAATGTACCAATGTCATTGTTGATGTCTTTGCATAGGAGACAATCCTGTTACATAGGAAAGTGCATACAATACAGACCCAACAAGCCCCCATCCCTCCCACCTTCCGGCCACTGTAAGGCAGCCCGCCCCTATGCTCCTCCTGGCTCTCGGTCCAGCCCATGCCTCTTCCAGTTCTTGGTCCACCCTGACACACCTTACGATCACCTCTCGGACAGCCTGCCCCGGTACCTGCCCGGGGTGACAGCGCTGAGGATGGCTACCCGCCTTCTGGCTCTCGGTCTGCCCCTACGTACCATTGGGCTCTCACCCACCATGATGTGCCGTCCGGCCAGTGGGCTATCCTGACACACCTTCCGGCCACCTCGAGGACAGCCCGTCCCCTTCCCCAGGGACGACAGCGTGCAGGGTAACCCACAAGCCTTCCAGATCTCAGCCTTCTGGCTCTTGGCTGCTCTGACACACCTCCCGACCACCTCTAGGATAGCCCATCCCGATCACCACTTCTCAGGACAACAGTGCTCAGAACGGCCTACCCACCATCTGGCTCTCGGGGTGACAGTTTTCAGGATGACCCATGAGGCTCCCAGCTCACAGTAAGGCCTGCCAGACCCAGGGACACACAAGACAGTGCAAGTGATAGACCCAACAAACACCACAATACAGCTAATTACCAAAAAACACAGAGTCCTTTCTGGTACACATTCCAAATATAGAGTCTTCAAAATATAGAGTCCACTTCCAGGAATGGAGTCCACTCCAGTTTATGAGGTGCGTTGTCCAAAATGGAGTCCACTGCTAAAAAACAGGGTCCCCAACCGAGGGCAGAGTCCACTCCTGAAGACAGCAAATGCTCAGCACACAGTTGTTCAGTCTCCAGAGAGTCCTGGCCCAGCCTTGGAAAACCAGGCCCACTCACAGGAACAGTACATTGTACAGGTGCAGTTAACATACAAGGGTTTGGTCCACTCCTGAAGGAAAGGTCTTCTCCCAAACTCCAGGATACAGAAAGTGCTCACCTCCCAGCACACACACAGGTGTTCAATCTTCAGAGGCCCAGTCCCAGGGCTGGGCCTCCCCACAGGAACAGCCCCTCTGGTAAAATGTATGTCTTCCACAAGGTCTCAGTCCAAACACCAAAAATGGTGAAGACACATACAAAAAACAAAGGAAACTAGAGTCCAAGGGCTAAGCCCCACCACAAAGTTAACATTATCCTTTTCTCAAAAGTGAAAAAAGAGAAAAGAGTAACACACAGGCTGTAACCAGCTATTGAAACAACAGTCCCCTAATGAGAACTGAGCTACACCTGAAACACACTACGTGCATCAGGAGTTTAACAATCAGTCCTCACTAAAAGGAATGCCAGTTAACAAACTGGCTAAACAATTCAGCCAGTTCAGGAATCAGGTTTCCCCCTCTAAAAAAGGAAGCAGAAACTAACAGTAATATACTGACTGTAATACCAGCCAGCACAGAGTCAGTCTCCTAAATTGAGGAGACTCTGAATCTCCTGTTTATATCAGTCAGCCAGGGCTCCCTGATTTGACCAGATTAACAGCCTCAATCAGGGAATTTAGAATCTATGAGGTCCACCTGGCTGACCTCATTACCATCACTGCAGGAACAATTTGGTCTGGCCTGGTCACATAGAGGTGCTGAGAATGAAGCTACTGAATACAAAACGATCTCTGAAATTGCACTACTACTGTTGACTCACTTAGCTATGTAGTCCACTATTTGGTTTTGGCAGAGGTTGTGTAGTTATATGAGTGCACTGAGAGCTATGAAAATAGCATAATTGAATTAAATATGATGAAAATGGAATTATTATATGGCCTTAAGGCATTTGGAATCACATTTTGTGTTCCTCATTTTTCGTGGCAGCAAATACTCAGGAAATAAGTCCTTTTTTTGATTTAACTAGCAATTTCTCTTTTGTCTGTGGTGGCCAATCAAATTGTTGCTGTACAAGCACACTTGTAGCGACATTGTAACTTTGTAATTTACAACTTCTGTGTGGTAGCTTTATATATTGGTTGCTACATCCACCTAATTTTATGGACAGTTATTCCATCTTTATGATATTGTGGTATTGTAATTTACAGCTTCTAATTAATTATTGAATTGAACTGGGTATACCTTTAGTATACATTTAGAAACTGAGGTGCAAATAAAAGTTACAGTTAGCTGTATATCATCATTACCCTACAGAGAGTCACCCTATTCTTACACATTGAGACAGAGGGAGCTTGGCTGAGGTGTTAGATGAATAGTTTGCATCTGATTTTACAAAAGAGGAGGATGCTGCCCAGGCCATGCTGACAGTGAAGAAAAGTATGTTACCAGAAGGGTTCAAAATTAATAATTCTCACCAGTCATATTTCGCTTGACAGGATGATTAACTTCCCAAATTGGACAGCTATTGCAGATGACATTAAGAAATAATAATTTTTTTGTTCCTGGTTATTGGACTGGATTTTAAGATTTTTGTCCTGCAGCTCCACTTATTTGATGCAAAGATGGAATAAGGAAGAAGTCGCGGATAGATTATTGGTCCTTACAGTTGACAAGGAACCAGGAGAGATGTAATCAAAGATTTTGAAGAATGTGAGGATAGAAATCGGATTCAGTGGAGGCGCTGAAAGACTGGAGAAATGCAAACATTAGTCTTGATCAAAAAAGCTTCTCAGGATAATCCCTGCAATTACAGACCAGCTAGTTTAACTTTGGTGGTGGGGGAACTTCAACAAATAATTATTTGGACTAGAATTGCTAGTTGCAAAGAAAAAGGTAAGTCGATTAGGAAGAGTCAGCATGAATTTCTGAAGGGAAAATCATGTTTAACTAACTTTGTCGAGTTTTCATTTAAGTCGTAATAGAAAGGGTCAATGAAGGTAATGCTGTGGATGTGGTATGTGTAGATTTCCAGAAGGTACTTGACGCAATGCCACACAAGAGACTTGTGAGGAAAGTTATAGGTCATGGTATAAGAGGGAAAGTAGCAATGTGGATATAAAACTGGCTGAGTGATATGAAACAGAGAGTAAGGGTTAATGGAAACTTTGCGTGCTCGAGGAATGTTTGTAGTCCAGTTCCCCAAGGTTCAGAATTGGACCCTTGCTTTTCCTGTTATATATTAATAATCTCAATCTTGGTGGGCAGGGTACAATTTAAAAGTTTGCAGATGAATTGTAAACTTTGAGAAAAGCAGTGTGGATATTCAAAAGGACATTGACAAGTTGGTGGAGTGGGCACATAAGTGGCAGATAAGGTTCAATACATAGAGGTGCGAGATGATGTACTTTGTTTGAAAGGACATTGAAAGGCAATATAAAATAGGGGATACAATTCTAAAAGGGGTGCAGCAGCAAAGGGACCGTGACAAAGACACGCACAGATCATAGAAAGTGGCAACACAGTTTGAGACAGCAATATTTTAGGGCAGCATAGTTGCACAGTGGTTATGTCCTACATGGTGGTGAACCCTTCTGCTAATGAAACCAAACAACCAGAAAAGCACGCCTCACCTCGTAATCTGTTAAAGTATGAGTGACAGAGAACTACCCAAATTCTACTATTTAAAGAAAAGAAAATATCAATTTATTCTTTAAAAGTGAACATTAAACAACAACCATTTACAACTCCAAGCTCCCTTTATTCTAACTGCTTGTTATCTGCTTCCAACTCTATATAATATACTGTTCCAATAAATGCCCCAATTAAAATTACATTAACCTAATTTTTAAAACCCTATTGTGACTTTCATCTCTGGTGTCTGTCTTCCTCTGGTTGTAGATCTCCCTGGGTTGTCTTTGGTCTTTTGCTGCAAAGATATTTCATATGAAAAGGTACCTTTGATAGAGAGTGTTTTGCTAGCAGTTACACTGACAATGGCAGTTGGTCTCTCACTCTCTGGCTAACTGTCAAAATGCCACCTTCTTTATACCCTAAACATTGGATCATCTCATTGGTTCGATGTTGTCAAAACATTGAATTCAAAGTCGATTGGGTTTTAATATCTTGGGGAATAATTTAAACTGATTGGTTCAATTCGAACTGTTGTGAAAACATAGCACCAAAAGTCAGGTATTTATTTCATAGCCAAATGTTACATATTTTTAATTTTCCAGTAAACCCTGAGATGCTCGTCAGTCACATTACAGGCGCCTGCAAGCTTTAAGTGCAAAACAGCTTTCACTCTCCCTTAGAGGTACAGTACACTCCTTCAACTTCATAACACCTTCCCCCTTAAGAAAAAAATGAACCATCATAATGAAAAGATGGCTTTGTTTATTTTCCAATTCTTAACCCCATTACCGTGAAATACATAGGACGTTGATCTAAGTTCATATTAATTTTTGCACACACACATATAAAACATTGGTATCTGTTCAATCTTACCTATACTTCATCCTTTAAATCTGCAATAACGCATCTGCTATCACATTCTTATGACCCGCAGCATGTACGATTTGTAAATTGAAAGTCTGTAACATAAGACTCCAATGAAATAGTTGCATATTCTTTTCTTTAAATCATTCCAAGAATGTAAGAAGATTGTGATCCGTGTACACAACCGTCTCGAACACATTGTTCATCACATAAACATTAAAATGTTGTAAGGCCAGTACCAAACTCAATAATTCACTTTTGATGGTAGAATATTTTCTCTGGTGTGTGTTGAGTTTCTTTGAAAAGTAACTAACTGGCCATTCAATTCCATCATCCTCTTCCTGTAGCAGTACAGCTCCAACTCCTATGCCATTAGCATCAATTACAACTTTGAAGGCTTTCAAAACGTTTGGTGTAGCTAAAACTGGTTCAGTGGTTAATACGGCTTTTGAATTGTCAAATGCTTTCTGGCATTGTTCTGTCCACTGAAATTTTGTGTTCTTCTTCAGCGAATCTGTTAACAGTGCCATTACGTTGCTGAAGTTTGGAACAAATTTCCAGTAGAATCCGCTTAGTGCCAAAAATCAAAGCACCTCTTTCTTCGAGGTTGGTCATGGAAATTTCTCGATGGCTTTCATCTTTACGTTCCTTGGGGTCAACCTTCCATGACCAATGTTATATCCCAAGAACGTCATTTCTGCTTTCACAAATTCTGTTTTCTTTAAGTTTATTACCAGTTTTGCCTCTCTTAATTATTCAAAGAGCGCTACCAAATGTACCATGTGATCTTTCCATGACTCATGAAATATCACTGCATCATCCAGATAGGCTGCACAGTTTGTTAACCCAGCCTTAACTCTGTTCATGAGTCTTTGGAATGTGGCTGATGCACTCTTCATTCCAAAGGACATCACTTTGAATTGGTATAGCCCATTTGGGATTGCAAATGCAGAAATTTCTTTTGCTTTCTGTGATAAAGGTACCTGCTGGTAACCACACAGTAAGCCCAACTTTGTGATGTAACTGGCTTGTCCAACTTTCTCTATACAGTCCTCTGATATGAGTCCGATTTTGTTACGGAGTTGACTTTCCAATAGTCCACACAAAATCATTGCATCCCTTCAGGTTTGGGAACTAACACAATCAGAGAGCTCCACTCACTCTGACTCGGTTCGATGATATCTTTGCTGAGCATCACATTCACTTCCTTCTGGACCTGTGTGGCTTTGAGAGGATTAAGCCTGTAGGGGTGTTGTTTTATCAGAACAGCATTCCCCACTTCTACCTCATGCACAATAGCGTTAGTCCTCCCTGTTTTATTCCTGCATGTGTTCCTGCTGCAACAAACCTTTCAACTGGGTTCTTTGGTCCTGAGCCACATAGTTCACTAACCTATCGCACTCCTCAAGGACTTGCTCATTGTTTAACGTATTTTGAGGCACATGAAACTCCATGACATCTGGCTTGAATTCCTCACTCTGTTGGGCAGTAACTAACGCTTGATTCTCCAGTTCCCTATCTCTGTTATAATAAGGTTTCAACATACTCACATGATATACCTAATACAGTTTTTTTCCTATCAGGCATCTTTGCCAGATAGTTTACCTCACTCAACGTTTTCTCAATTTGATAGGGACCACTAAACCTGGCTTTGAAGGGATCTCCTACCATTGGTAACAATGCTAATACATCATCCCCACAAGAAAATGTCTGAATTTCAGAGTTTTTATCTGCCACATGCCTCATTTTATGCTCTGCCCTCTTCAGGTGCTGTTTACCTAACTCCCCTATCTGATTTAATCTCTCCCTCACCTCCGATACATAATCCAAGTGTGAGATCTCCGACTTCAGTTCTGTCAATTTCTCTTTAATTAATTTCAAAGGCCCTCTCACTTCATGTCCAAATATTAACTCAAAGGGAGTAAACTGAGTAGATTCATTTGGGGCATCTCTAATGGCAAACTATATGAATGGAATACCTTTATCCCAATCATTCAGGTAATCCTGACAGTATGCTCTTAACATGGTCTTCAGGGTCTGACGCCACCTTTCCAAGGCTCCCTGGGATGCAGGATGGTACACACTTGACTTAAAGTGCTGTATGCCTAAGCTATACATGACTTACTTAAACAGCCTAGCAGTAAAATTAGGCCCTTGGTCTGACTGAATCTTTCTGGGTAGCCCATACTGCGTGAAGAAAGCTACTAACTCCTCTACCACCCTTTTTGCCTTCATACTCCACAATGGAATTGCCTCCGGAAATCTGGTAGACACATCCATTATGGTTAGCAAATACTGGTTCCCACTTTTAGTTCTTGGGAGGTGTTACGACACAGGGTAAACCCATCTGCTAATTTAAACCCGACACACAGAGAAGCTCACCTCACACCGTAAACTGTTACATTTCAAGAGGCAAAGGGCTATGCTGGATTTCACTATTTAAAGTAAAAATTAACAATTTTATTCTTTAAGTTGAGCAGAGAACATTAAAACCAGAAATATTTACAACTCTTTTCTCTCAAATCTATCTTTTACTTCCCACTCTACAATACTGGTCTGATAAACTCCCCCTTAAAGTTATGGCAAATCAACTTCAAACTCAGTTGTCGTCTTCGGATGTCAAACTTTCTCTTTAGGTTTCTCTAGGTCAGCTTTGGTCTTCTGCTGCACAAATTCCTTATGGACAGGTACCTTTCAGAGAGCTATTCTGCTGACAGACTTTACTTATAGGTGCTCTTTGCTGTTCTCCCCCTAACTGTTTATACCCCAAACCATTGGATTATTTCATTGGTTTGATGTCATCCCAAACAGTCAAATTCAAGTTTGATTGGAGTATCTGGGGCATAATTTAAACTGATTGGCCACATTTTAATTTGTTTTTGTACCATGGCAACACAACACCAGCTATTTGTGTCAACCAAGTGTTACATTTTTAAATTGTTCAGCACATTGTACTTTCAGTCCTTGCCAGCTTCCTCTCTCTCTTAAAGATACAGTACATACACGTTCATAACAGGAGGGGACCTACACTATCAATCATAACCCGCGTGAAAGGTTCTTCAAATGCGGGAATTGGCAAAAAATGTGCTTCTTTTATTACTGCCTGTAGCTTAGCTACCATTTGGCATCTATGACATGTATGGCAAAAGTTAACCACGTCCTTGTGCATTCCAGGCCAACAGAAATACTTTTGTACCTTAGCTTGCATCTTCCGTACACCTAGGTGACCTTCTCGTAGGAATTCATGTGCTACCATAACATTTCTTGTCTGTATGCTACCAGCAACACAGTCTGGTGCACTTCAGCCCATTTCTCCTCTGCACTAACCTGCTGTTGTCTCCATTTTCATCTTAGGATTCTATCTTTAAGATAATAACCTTGAGGAATATTCTCTGCCTCCTTTTCTGAGTATGCATCAACATATATATCTTTTATTGTCTTGTCTTTCTGTTGTAAGTCCATTAGCCTTTCAGGACTAAACATTTCTGCCTGCACCATCATGTCAAACAGGGTGTCTGCTAACTGAATCTCAACTCTTTCATCTTTCTCTTTAGTTTTTGCTTCATGCTGTGATTTATGATAGTGGGATCTTGTAATTACACAACCTGGGAAAATTCCAGGGTATTTTTCTTTTAACTCCTCAGTTCCCTGGTTTTCCTTTGGCTTCTCTACAACAAGGGTTGTCACTCCCACCTTGGATCCTGCTAAATCATTCCTAAGAACAAACTGTATTCGTGGAACTGACACTGTCAATCACTCCCACTGTAACTTCCCCAGTCTTGAGTTAGCACTTCAACCTGATCTTACACAGGGAAACACTAAATTTCTGTTCATCTATTCCACAAATTACCACTCTCTTGGGTAATGGATCAGAAAGAGTGCAAATACATTCATCTCTCTTGCTATTAGAGACCGATTAGATCCTGTATCTCTCAAAATTATAACTCATTTTCCTTCTCCCTCTATTCTTTCTGAATAAATTGTAACCACAGAAGCGAAACCCTTTTATAGATCAGGCACTAACTCCAAACTCAGCCCCTGTCTCGGCTGTGCACTGCCCTGCAGCTCCTTGACTTTTCTTGGGGTTTCCTTTACTACTTTCACTAATGCCACTGCCTTAGCTTCTTTCACCACATCCTTTCCCACAGTGCCTTTCTTTAATGACCAGCACTGTGACATCACGTGTCCCACTTTACCACAGTGAAAACACCTGAGGCCCTTCACCTCCTTGCCACCCTCTTGGGCTTGTTTGTTAACCTGTTGTAACCAATTACCAGTGTTCTCTACTTTTTATAGTGTAGGATTTCCCCTTCTCCCAATTTCTATCCCTCACAGGATGAAATTCCTGTTGGAAGCTAAACTTTGCCTTATGCACCAATATATATTCATCTACCATCTCTGCTGCTCTTCTCACTTCTTGAACTTTCTGTTCATCCACATGAATTCTTATCATCTCTGGAAGTGAGTTTTTGAACTCCTCCTGCAGAATAATCTCTCTTAGAACCTCATAAGTCTTATCTATCCACACCCACCTATCAAAATTACTATGTTTAATTCTTTCGAACTCAACATAATTCTGACCTGGTTCCTTCTTTATGTTTCTGAACCGCTGTCTATATGCTTCTGGTACCAATTCATAAGCACTCAAAATAGCCTGTTTAACTTCTTCATAATCTCTTCACCCTTCATGTGACAGCGCTGCAAATACCTCACGAGCTCTGCTGACCAGCTTAGTCTGAACTAGCATTACCCGCAAATCCTCTGACCACTCAATCTGCCTTGCCAGTTTTTCAAATGAAATAAAGAAGGCTTCAGCATCTTTCTCATCAAAAGGTGGCAGTGTTTTAACATATTTGTAAACATCACTACCTTCTCTGTTCATCTCCATCCTGTTAATTTGACTTTCCTAAGTCGCAACTTCTGAAATTCAATTTCTCTCTCCTTTTCTCTCTCTTTCTCTCTCCCTTTCTTCTGTCTCTCTTTCTCTTTCTTCTCTCTCACCTTGCTCAGCTATGAACCTTCTTTCTCTTTTTCCTCTCTCTTTCTTTTTCCTCTCTCTCTTTTTCTCTCTCTCCCTTTCTTTTTCCTTTCTCTATCTTTCTTTTTCCTCTGTCTTTCTTATTCCGCGCTCTCTCTTTGCTTATCTTCTAACTCCATTTTTCTCAATTGTAGTTTCAGTTTTTTTCTAATTCTACTGCACTTCTCTGTTTCTCTGATGCATCTAAGTGCTTGACTAACTCCCTTACGATTTCAGCTTTACTTTTGTCCTTGGTTAAACCCAAATCTAACCTCTTTGCTAATTCTAAAAGTATGGTCTTTTTCTATCCTTCTCAACTTTCTTGGCAAATTTGGGAATCATCTTCAAACCCCAGAACCTCTTTAGCAATCTTAAGAGCTATTTCTCTCACTTTTAATTTAACCAACCACAAATAATCGAAATTACACAAATTGTCTCACCTATATTTTATTTAAAGGTTTTGGACACTACTTGGCAAGTGTTTAAATCTGCTGGGATCTTCTGTACCCCAAATCTGTTCAAATCTGTCCAAATCTCAGACTGGATCTGACTAAACCTGTCCAAATCCTGGACAAGCCCCAAAACTGTTCTGACACGCGGTGAACTCTTCTGCTAATGAAACCAAACACCCAGAAATGCTCACCTCGCCTTGTAATCTAAAGTATGAGTGACAGAGAATTACCCAAATTCCACTATTTAAAGAAAAAAAATCAATTTATTCTTTAACTCTAAAAGTGAACATTAAATAATAACCATTTACAACTCTGAGCCTCCTTTCTCCGAACTGCTTGCTATCTGCTTCCAACTCTATAACAGTATACTGTTCCAATAAATGCCCCTATTAAAATTACATCAACTTAATTTTCAAAACCCGAGAGCGGCTGTTGTCTCCAGTGTCTGTCTTCCTCTGGCTGTAGATCTCCCTGAGTCGTCTTTGGTCTTTTGTTGCAAAGATATTTCATATGAAAAGATACTTTGATAGAGAGTGTTTTGCTAGCAGTTACTCTGATGATGGTAGTTGGTGCTCGCTCTCTCTCTGGCTAACTCTCAAAATGCCAGCTTCTTTATACCCAAACATCAGATCATCTCATTGGTTTGATGTTGTCAAAACATTACATTCAAATTTGATTGAGTTTTAGTATCTTGGGGCATAATTTAAACTGATTGGTTAATTTCAAACTGATGTGAAAACATAGCAACCAAAACTCAAGTATTTGTTTCACAGCCAAATGTTACATATTTTCAATTTTCCAGTACATTCTGAGACTGGTAGTCAGTCACATGACATGTGCCTGCAAGCTCTCAGTGCAAAACAGTTTTCACTCTCTCTTAAAGGTATATATACTCCCTCAACTTCATAACAGTTAGCACTACTACTTCACAGTGCAGGGACTTAGGTTCAATTCAAGTCTTCAGTGTCTATGTGGAGTTTGCACATTCTCCCTGAATTCTGCATGAATTTCCTCCGGGTGCTCCCGTTTCCTCCCACAGTCCAAAGATGTGCAGGTTAGGTGGATTGGCCGTGCTAAATTGCCCATAGTGTCCAGGGATGTGCAGGCTAGGTGGATTAGTTATGGTAAATGTGGGGTATATGGGGACAGGGTAGGGGGACTTGGTCTGGGTGGAATGTTGTTTGGAGGATCAGTGCAGATGCAATGGTGAAGTGGCCTCTTTCCATACTGTAAGGATTCTGTTTTCTATTCATTCATGGGATGTGGGCACTGCTGGCTGGCAGCAGTTATTGTTGTCTTAAACCACTGTTGGAAAGGGACTTCAAGGATTTTGACCTGATGGCACTGAAACTAGTGGTAATAGAAATTCCAAGTTAGAATGGTAAATGGCTTGGAGTAACTTGCAAATCGGGATGTTTGCCAATGATTGCACAATGTTCAGCACCATTTGCGACTCCTCAGATACTGAAGCAGTCCATGTCCAAATGCAACAAGATCTGCACAATATCCAGGCTTGGGCTGACAAGTGGCAATGACCATCTCCAAAAACAGACATTCTAATCATCACCACTTAACATTCAGCGACGTTACCATCACTGAATCTCCACTATCAACATCCTTGGGGTTACCATTGATCAGAAACTCAACTAGACTTGCCACATAAACACAGTGGCTACAACAGCAATCAGAGCCTAGTAATTCAGGTGCGGCAAGTAACTCACCTTCTGACTCCCCAAAGCCTGTCCACCATCTACAAAGTACAAGTCAGGAGTGTGATGAAATACTCTCCACTTGCCTGGATGGGTGCAGATCCAACATCACTCAAGAAGCTTGACACCATCCAGGACAAAACAGTCCATTTGGTTAGCACAAGCATCCCCTCCCTTCACCACTGATGCTCAGGAGCAGCAGTGTATACTATCTACAAGATGCACTGCAGGAATTCACCAAAGATCCTCATGACAGCACCTTCCAAACCCATGACCAGATCCATCTGGAAGGACAAGAGCTGCAAATACATGGGAATGCCACCACTTGCAAGTTCCCTTCCAAGTCATTCACCATCCTGACTTGGAATTATACTGCCGTTCCTTCACTGTCGTTGGATCAAAATCCTGGAATTCTCCTCAGAATATTGTGAGTCAATCTACAGAATGTGGACTGCAACACTTCAAGAAGGCAGCTCATCACCACCTTCTTAAGGGCAACTAGGAATGGGCAATAAGTGCCGGTTCTACCAGCGACACTCACGAGTGCTGTTCCACCCACAAAACAAAAAAGAACAAGAGGGCATAGATTTAAAGCGATGGGTAAACAAAGCAAGGGTGATGTGAGAAAAAACATTTTCACACATGGAATTGTTCGGATATGGAATGTTCTGCCTGGAAACATGGTGGAAGCAGGTTCAAGTGAGGCATTCAAGGCGGCATTGGATGTTTTTTTGATAGAAATGGTTTACAAGGCTGGTGATCGGCACTACATACTAGAACTGATGCAGGCATCATGGGCTGAATGGTCTCTTTCTGCGCTTTAATAATTTTGTGATTCTCTAATTCTGTTGTCCTGTTTACAGTGCATTTGCTCTAAAAATCTATTTGCGCATGCAAGTTCCCTTCAGGACCAAATCTTAGTGCTTGTTTGAAAGAACATCCTGTCCTGGCTCCATCACAGTATATCTTTTCCTTATAAAATTGACAGCTGAAACATTTGAGTTGAGCATGAATGCTCATTAACTTTTAATCATGTACTTAATAGATTAAACACAATGATTGCATGGGTAATGTCACACGTAACATATCACCAAAACCTACAGTTAATGAAAAGGAAAATTATTAATCTAAAGTGAAATCAAATTTCTCAAGATGAAAAATGTTTGGCAATAATTACTCACTGTTATTTAAAGTTAAACTACCTCCCACCTTCTCTTTCCCCATTCAACAGTAATTTCCTTAATTCAAGCACTGTGCAGAGGTTCTCACTGGAGCTGAGACCCAGGTTTTCCTATTAGGGAGCTTATAACAGCAGGCAAATAGATTTTAGACAGTAACTCAGCTGGTGAGGGAATTCCCAACACTATGCAACTTCTCATTGGTATTAATAACCATCATAATTGATTACTGCTCCAGCCATTAAAACCCAATTAAAATCCTAATTAAACTGCAGAATTGTAGCCAAACCTTTCTGTCAACAGTGTTTTCAACTGCAAGTTGAGGGTTAAGTTCTAGTCATACATGGTGCTACTTGTCATTGGACTTGCTACTGTTAAACCAGTATAAAAACACTCCAATACACAGAAATTGTTTGTGCTGTGCAGCTGCGTAGACAAAGGAGATGAGGAATTACCAATGGTCACAGCCGAAAGGATTATCTTTACTTTAACTGAACAGACCTTCAAGTGCAGGTTCATAGCTCCTTGAAAGTGAAGTTTCATGTAGATAGGTTAGTGAAGAAAGCGTTTGGTATGCTTTCCTTTATTGGTCAGAATACTGAGTACAGGAGTTGGGAGGTCATGTTGGGGCTGGTTAGGCCACTGTTGGAACATTGTGTGCAATTCTGGTCTTCCTGCTATAGGAATGATGTTGTGAAATTTGAAAGGGTGCAGAAAAGACTTACAAGGATGTTGCCAGGGTTGGACGATTTGAGTTATAGGGAGAGGCTGAATAGGCTGGAGCTATTTTCTCTGGACATCGGAGGCTGAGGGGTGACTTTATAGAGGTTTATAAAGTCAGGAGGGGCATGGATAGGATAAATAGACAAGATTTTTTTTGGAGTGGGGGAGTCCAAAAATAGAGGGCATAGGTTTCGGGTAAGAGGGGAAAAATTTAAAAGGGATCACGGAGGGGGCTCATGTATGGATTGAGCTGCTAGAGGAAGTAGTGGAGGCTAGTACAATTACGGCATTTAAATACATCTGAACAGGTATATGAATAGGAATGGTTTAGAGGGATATGGGCCAAATGCTAGCAAAAGGGACTAGATTTATCTAGGATATCTGGTCGGCGTGGCCAAGTTGGACTGAAGAGTCTGTTTACATGCTGTACAGCTCTATGACTCTCTGACTATAACTGACAGGCAAGGCCCAAAAATATTTTTGAGCTCAGTAAGCAACCTTTGAATTAAATATGTTGATAAAAACAAAGCTTGTGAACATATTGTTATTTCTAACATGTTGTTTGATGCCTTTAAAGCAAGCAACATCTCTTTTCCTGCATTTCTACGGCAAAGTAGAGCAATCAGTGGTAAGTACACTACACCCATGAACATACTTTTACGGACCAGGCCAGACCCCTCCAAACATTTCAAGAAGGTAGCCCAGACCTGAACTTTGCTATTTGATTTACATAAGTGTATAGCAAATTTTCCCAGAGAGAATTAGCTGATCAGCCGACTTAGGTGTTAAACAAAACAGAATTTATTTGAAAGAGTACGGAATGAAACACAAAGAACAGAAAATAGAATACCCAAATAACTTATCCTATAAGACCATCAGACATAGGAGTGGAAGTAAGGCCATTCGGCCCATCGAGTCCACTCCGCCATTCAATCATGGCTGATGGGCATTTCAACTCCACTTACCCGCATTCTCCCCGTAGCCTTTAATTCCTTGTGACATCAAGAATTTATCAATCTCTGCCTTGAAGACATTTAGCGTCCCAGCCTCCACTGCACTCTGCGGCAATGAATTCCACAGGCCCACCACTCTCTGGCTGAAGAAATGTCTCCACATTTCTGTTCTGAATTTATCCCCTCTAATTCTAAGGCTGTGTCCACGGGTCATAGTCTCCTTACCTAACGGAAACAATTTCCTAGCGTCCACCCTCTCCAAGCCATGTATTATCTTGTAAGTTTCTATTAGATCTCCCCTTAATCTTCTAAACTCCAATAAATACAATCCCAGGATCCTCAGCCGTTCCTCGTATGTTAGACCTACCATTCCAGGGATCATCTGTGTGAATCTCCGCTGGACACGCTCAAGTGCCAGTATGTCCTTCCTGAGGTGTGGGGACCGAAACTGGACACAGTACTCCAAATGGGGCCTAACCAGAGCTTTATAAAGTCTCAGTAGCACATCGGTGCTTTTATATTCCAACCCTCTTGAGATAATTGACAACATTGCATTCGCTTTCTTAATCACGGGCTCAATCTGCATGTTTACCTTTAGAGAATCCTCAACTAGCACTCCCACATCCCTCTGTACTTTGGCTTTACGAATTTTCTCACCATTTAGAAAGTAGTCCATGCTTGTATTCTTTTTTCCAAAGTGCAAGACCTTGCATTTGCTCACATTGAGTTCCATCAGCCATTTCCTGGACCACTCTTCCAAACTGTCTAGATCCTTCTGCAGCCTCCCCACTTCCTCAGTACTACCTGCCTGTCCACCTAACTTTGTATCATCGGCAAACTTCGCTAGAATGCCCCCAGTCCCTTCATCCAGATCATTAATATATAACGTGAACAGCTGTGGCCCCAACACTGAACCCTGCGGGACACCGCTTGTCACCGGCTGCCATTCCGAAAAAGAACCTTTTATCCCAACTCTCTGCCTTCTGTCAGACAGCCAATCCTCAATCCATACCAGTAGCTCACCTCGAACACCATGGGCCCTCACCTTGCTCAGCAGCCTCCTGTGTGGCACCATATCAAAGGCCTTTTGGAAGTCTAGGTAGACCACATCCACTGGGTTTCCCTGGTCTAACCTACTTGTCACCTCTTCAAAGAATCCTATCCGAATGCGACAGGCTATCCCAACTTAATGATGCTGTTCCAAAATACTCATAACATTCCCAATAAACACCTCTTGGCACAAAAGGTAAAATCAAACAAGGGCTTACAGGCTTGAAGTTAAAGAGAAAGAGAGAGAGAGAGAGAGAGAAAACCAGGCTGGAAACTTGCTTCCAGCAGCCTTTCTTCACACACACTGTTGCTGAACTGCCAGAGCTGCTGAACTGGCCACTCCCCTTTCGTTATACAAAGTTTTTTTTACTTGAAAGCCTTCTGCCTGAGGCGGTATCTGATAGTTGTAAACAAATGGGCCCTAAAATCTACCCAAACTCTCAGACTTTTCAGAGTCTGGGCCATTTACAACCTCTCTGAAAAAAATTGAGAATGCCATAACTTTGCCAGAATAAGCAGTCGGTCGCAATACAGTAAATTAGGCACTCGCTGTCTCCATTGTAAATGTCAGATCTCAATTGAGTGAATACAATGCACCTCACAGCCTACTATCCATGTGACCAGTAGGCATTTATTTTAATTTCAAGAAGGAATATTGTTACGCAGTACAAAGGAAAAATGGAAAGTGGTGCAGTGAGAAGAATTTAATATTTAGTTTGCTCTAAATTTCTGTCGACAACAAGTTGAGTACTGTACTGTGAACATTTCTGGTCTCCATTTGTAAATAAAAATTCAATGGAGAAGCTCATCAAAGGAGTTATTAGTACTATACTCAGGTTGTGAGATTATACCTGTTATAGACCAGGCCTAGACCAGGCCTGACCCCTCAAAACATTTTTAAGCACGTAGCTCAGACCGTAACCTTCCTATTGTTTTAGGTAAGTGTATAGTGGACATTCCTGGAGTGAATTAGCTGATCTGACTGCTAAGTTTTAAACAAACAAAATTTATTTCCAAAATTAAGGAATGAAACGCAAATAACAGAAAATAGAATATCGGATAACTTATCCTATCCAAACCCGACAGACTATCCTGACTTGATGATGCTGTTCCGAAAATACTGGCAACAGTCCCAATAAACATATCCCTTAGCACAAAGAGTAAAAATGAAACAAACAGGCTTGAAGTTAGAGAGAGAGAGAGAGTACCCGGCTGGACTTGCCCCACTAGCCTTTCATCACACACACTGCTGCTGAACTGAATCAAAAGCTCTAATCTAAATGAAGGCTCGCTACACAGTTAGCTGGCCATTCCCCTTTGATTATACCAGTTTTTTTTAAAGACATGAAAGCCTTAGGCCAGAGGCATTATCTGTTTGGGGTAAACAAAAAGGACCCCAATAAACCTTTCAAACCCAGCCTAGTTGGAGCCTGGCCAATTACCCCCTCTCTGGAAAAAAACTCAAGGGCATAGTAACCTTGTAAAAAGACCAGCGTTGTGACACCTCCCCCTTAAAAAAATGAACCAGGATTTATTTTCCAAAGCCCCAAAAGATAGTGGTTAGTACCCTACAACACAAATACACATTCACTGACTATAAGCATGCAAGCATGCACAACCACATTCGGGTTCAGTCTGTGGTTCTCCACCACCAAACACCTCCATCTCTCATTCTAGTCTTGATAATGCATCAGCAATCATGTTTTCTTGACCAGCCACATGCACAATTTTCTAATTGAATGGCCGTAACAACAGACTTCATTTAAACAGTTTGGCATTTTGTTCTTAAATTTCTCCACAAATTTCGACGGGTTATGATCAATGTGTATGATTGTCTCAGATGCATTGCTGGTAATATACACACTGAAATGTTGTCGTGTCAACACCAAGCTCAAAGTCTCCTTCTCAACTGTTTAATATTTCTGTTGATGAATGTTCAACTTTCTGGAGAAGTACCCAATAGGTCTTTCTATCTTCTTGTTGTTTTCCTGCAGGAGCACAGCACCGACACCCACATCACTCGCATCGATAGCCACCTTGAATGGCTTTGTGTAATTAGGTGTGGCTAATACTGGGCCAGTGGTTAACACACCCTTTAGGCTGTCAATGCCTTCTGACAGTCTGCTGTCTACTGAAACCTCTTGCTTTTTTTTAGCAATTTAGTGAGTGGAGCAACCTCACTGCTAAAATTTGGCACAAACTTTTCATAAAATCCACTCAATCCCAGGAACCGTAATGCTGCTCTTTTTGTCAACGGTGTGGGAAATCCCCGAATTACTTTTGTTTTCACATCCTGTGGGGCCATTTGTCTGTGTCCAGTAACGTGGCCCAGAAAGGTGACTTGGGCTTTGGCAATTTCACATTTAGCCAGGTTTACCACCAAGCCTGCCTTCCGAAGTCGATTGAACAAGTTCGATAAATGCTGTAAATGTTCCTTCCATGGGTGACTAAAAATCACCAGGTCATCAATGTATACAACACAGTTGGGTAATCTGGCGATGACCTTATTGGTTAGTCTCTGAAATGTGGCTGGAGCGTTTTTCATACCAAATGGCATGACTTTAAAAGGATACAGTCCATTTGGCATTATGAAAGCTGAAATTGCTTTTGCTTTCTCTGACAAAGGTACCTGCCAGTACCCTCTGAGCAAGTCCAACTTAGAAATATAAGTTGCTTGTCCCACCTTTTCAACACAATCTTCCAACCACGGAATAGGATATGCATCAGTCTTTGTAACTGCATTGACTTTGCAATAGTCCACACATAACTGTTGGGTACCATCTGACTTTGGCACCATGACTATGGGTGAGCTCCAGACACTGTACCTCACTTAGATTATATCGTCTTGGAGCATACATTTTATCTCCTTCTGAACCTGTGCCAGCTTCAAAGGGTTCTGCCTGTAAGGATGTTGATTAATCGGAACACCATCTCCTATATCTACATCATGTACAATTAGTTTACTACTTCCCAGTTTATTTTCGCATATCTCCCCATGTGATAGTAATAACTCCTTCAGGTCTTTTTGATTTTTCTCAGGAAGGAAATTCAATAGTTTAACCCAATTTTTAACAACTTCATCATTGTCCAATTTAAATTGAGGAATCCTCTGAACTTGCTTCTTCCCTCTGTGTTGTAACCATTAACACCTTTTCCTCCTGCTTTGCTTCCCTGTTGGAGCCTGGCCAGTTACCTCCCTCTCTGCAAATAACCTCAAAGGCCCAGTAACCTTGTAAAAAGACCAGCATTGTGACATACCTAGCTGGAAGGACTAAACAGGCTGCTTGAAGACCGATGGCCATAACTATAAGATAATTACTAATCAGTCCAATAATGAATTGAGGAAAAACTTATTTTTCCAAGTAGTTCAAAAGTGAAATCCTAGTTGTGGTTCCACAGTGATTTTAGTGGTGGGTAAGCACTCAGTTGTGAGTAATAACACTTCTGGGTAGAAGAAGAAACAGAAAAAAAGTGGAATCTGCTACTCCAAGGAGTAGTTGATGCAAATAGCATAGATACATTTAAGGAGAAGCTGGATAAATTCAAGAGGGAGGAAGGAATACAGGATATTTTGATGGAATTGGATGACGATGGGTAGGAGGTTGCTAGTGTGGAATACAGATATCAGCATAAATGAATTTAGCTGAATGACCTGTTTCTGTGCTGTATGCTGGTATAATTCTGCACAATCTCTCTCATCAACAGTTCCAATTCCCTTAAAGTCAAGCTGCAGATGAGGACTTTGGTGCTAGAAACAAGCACAAAATCATTCTCAATGTCGAGTGGCACTGTAACAACAAAGACAGATAAGGATGTTCCATTAAACCTTGTCGCATGGCTGTTAGGTGTTTTATAAGAAGGCTGAGTTGTAGTGTCCCTTAGCTGGATGAAGAAAGATGACTGCAATGGCCAGTAACAAATGAACTCACTTGCTCAGATAACTGCCTCCATTTTTATTCTAAGCAATCCTGTTGAAAGAGATTTGAAAAAGATGAGTAATATAAAGCAGGTTAATATCATTTATTTCTGTTACATTACAATAAGATGAAAATGGTAAGGTTATTGGTCTAGCAAGCCATGAAATATTCTTCTTTTTTTTTCTAGTTAGGAAATGGAACTCCAGTTTGAGTTTCAAGATGCCCATGTGGGCATTCCAGAACTGGTTTCTCCATAGTGCTTGGGAGCCTCCTATGAAGCGCTTCTGTGATCTTTCCTCCGGCATTTGTAGTGGTTTGAATCTGCCGCTTCCGGTTGTCAGTTCCAGCTGTCCGCTGCAGTGGCCGATATATTGGGTCCAGGTCGATGTGTTTATTGATTGAATCTGACAGATTCAATCAATAAGCACATCGACCTGGACCCAATATACCGGCTACTACAGCGGACAGCTCGAACTGACAACCGGAAGCGGCAGAGACAGGCCACTATAAATGCCGTAGGAAACAGCACAGAAGCGCTTCACAGGAGGCTCCCAAGCACTGAGGATGTCACCTAGACAGGGGATGAAACATCTGCAACACAAATTCCCAGCTCGGCGAACAGAACCACAACAATGAGCACCTGAGCTACAAATCTTCTCCCAAACTTTGGTTTCTCCATACTTTGGATGTGTCCAATTCCATATTATTTAAGGCACTGTGCCATGCTGATGGAAAAAGGTTGCAAAGTTCTTCAAAATGAAAGGACCAGAATAGGTTTTTCTCAAACATCGTGGCAAACAGTCAATTTAAAATTGGTCACTGATTAACACATCATAAGAAACATTACTTGTGATCCATTGTTACATGATGTGACATACTTAGAAGTAAAATCATTATGTATATATACTTCCAAAAGGAGAGGCATATTGCCAAAACCTGCACCGAGCAGGACAAATGAAAGAGCGCCAAATTTCAAATGATCTCAACAGTTTACACTGCAGGAGAAAAGTGTTCTGATTATTGGCAAATTGATTGGCTGAGAAGTTGCCAAGGGGAATGGAACAGGAACTTATCGGCTGCCCGTGCTTTCAGGTAATTCAAAAAAGGGCAATGCCTGAATATGTTCCATTCATTTGCCCAGAATGAGTTCCTATTGTGATTTCTGGATTTGAGTGAGTGGGGTTTGTTTACTAATGAAACTTTAATTTATTTTAGATGATTTGTGACATAGCAAGTAAATAAGGGAGCCTCAAAAGTTTGTTAAAGGGTTTTGGACTTTTTTTTTAATTTGGAGGAAGTGCCCTTGGATAAGAGAGAGAAACTTTTGGTTTCACTTTTAATTTTGGGTAGTGCTTTTAGTCCTGTGAAGATCTTGGAATAGGATGGCTGTATAGACCAGTGCTCCTAAGAAGGGAATTAGAGATTTATTGAATTAGATTATCTTGGAGTGAAAAATTAATGTTAGTCCCAGACTGGAAGTGTGGGGATTAAAAACCTGAAAGTGGTCATTGAAGCTGATTGCAATGAAGATCAAGTGTATGATAGCACTAGAAAGAAGCTATTGCTGTTCTGGTTTAAAAATTTAAATCTTAAGTGACCTAAACCTACCAAAATGTTAGATACAGGGATGCTGGTATGCGCATTAAAGGAGTGGTGCTTTGAGTACTGTAGCATGAGACCATAAAACAGGAAGCAGAAGTGGACCATTCAGTCCACCAAATCTGCTCCCCCATTCAATGAGATCATGGCTGATCTGATAATCCTCAACTCCACTTTCCAGGACAAAGCAGTCTACTGGAGCGGCAGCCAAACCACTACTTCAAACATTCAATCCATCTACCACCAACATACAGAACTTCCAGTGTGCACTATCTACAAGATGCAATGCAGCAAAGTTCCTTCAACAGCATTTTCCAAACTCATTGCCTTGAATGACAAGGACATCAATGCATGGGAGCACCACCATTGCAAATTCCCCACACATTTTCCCAACAGAATTATATCACTGTTCCTTCACTACCATTGGCTCAAAATCCTGGAACTCACTTCCTAATTGCATTGTGGGTCTCCCAAAACACATGGTCGACAGCAGTTCAAGAAAGGAGCTCATCATTACCATCTCAAGAGGCATGGTCAAATAATGTCGGCCTAGCCAGTGATGCTCATGTCTCGTGAATTAATTTTAAAAAGAGGACAGATAAGTCAAGGTCAAATATACTGAGAATGAAATGCAAGCAAAGGCAGGCTGCTCAAAATAGCGAAATATAAATTATACATCATTGTCTTCAATCAAGATATCTTAATCCTTTCTGTATTGCACATGATGAATTGTCAACCCTGTGAAACCCACCATGGCAAAAACACATAAAGGAAAAGCCTGATGGTGATCTGGGAGAACTGACTTTGAGAGCACAGTGAAGTTTAACACGTCATTGTTAATTATGTAGTGTTGTTTGATTAGTGAAGTATGCGATGACGGGGAGGAGGAGGGATTTGATTTAGTTGTATATTTGTCTGATAGATAATATTGATAAATAATATTCCATACTGAAGGAAAGAGATGCTTTTTGCTTTCTTTTTCGGCTCATAATGTGTAAGGTTTATTTTAATAACATAAGTTGAAGCCCAGGATCTGGGCCCAGCCATCACAGGTAAACCGTAACTTCATTGATTGGTAATAGCTGCTAGTCTGACTATCTATTATAAATTACTTTCAGACTGAAGGTAAAGGGGAGTAAAATTGACAGGTTAAAAACTAAAAGACCAGTAGGAAATTTTGAAGAAACAAATTAAGAACTAAGTAATTAGAATAGAGATGCAGGAGGCAGTGTTGTAAAAGTATGATGTGGTTGCTGGTGGACCCCATTGTGGTTCATAGTGACCGCACCTACAGCAAGTGTTGGTTGCTTGAGGAACTCCACCTCAGAGTTCATGAGCTGGAGTTTGAGTTTTGAACACTGTGACACATCAGGGAGGGAGAGAAAGAGTTATCTTGATGCTGTGTTTCAGGGGGCAATCAGACCCTTTAGATTAAGTACCTCAAATTCACCCAGGGATAGGAGGGTGTGGTAGAGGGAACCAGGAGGTAGTGCTGACAGAGCCTCAGCCATTGAACTTGTCTAACAGGTTTGAGATTCTTGCTCCCTGTGCAGATGAGAGTGGGGCTACAGGGAGGATGAGCAAACTGGCCATAGCATTCAAGAGGGAGGAGAAAATAGTTATAATACCTGGTACAGTAGGTCTGTCTGTTCTACAACACTACCCAGGGCCCTACCATTAATTGTATTGGTGGAGTGACAGAGAGTGTTGAGGAAGTGGGAGGCTGCAGAAGGTCCAGAGATCTTAATCTATCTTTATTTCATACTACAATATTATGCTCTTGTTCACTTTTTAAATGCTGGCTGTACTTTGTCACCTTTAGTCATTGTAATTTACATTGCATCGTACATGCTATTTTATGACCATCCTGTCAAAAAGGTTCTTTGCTTAAAGGAGAATAGGTTCATATTTATTCGACATACATTCTAATTGAAAACTGTTTCTTTACGTGAACAGGTGAGACTTCAGAATGATTTTTTATGTACAGTTGTTAGCTTGATTTATTACAGGATTAGCAGGGACCAGGTTCACATTTTCAACAAAGGTAGAATAATCAGCATAACTGTTTATTCTGACTGTTCCATAGACTCTTCTGTTAATTATGGAATGTCCTGTGGAATTCAGTAGGCCAGTTTTGTGCCAATTGTTCTAAATCAGAAAGCTGCTATTATAACTGACAATTTCAGTATGGATGGACAAGTAATATCAATGCCATTTAAGGATACTGTTTCAAATAGTATTTATAAATTGTATTTATTTAATAGAAACAGTCTCAAAGATGTCTGTTTTATTTACCAAAATAAGTATTAACAAGCCTCTAGTGTATTATATGATGTCTGCAAAATTACTGTCTTCAGTTCTGTACATTCACTAATACAAAATGTCAGCTTACAGCACTATCACACCCACTGGACTTTACAGTCTCCTGCTATCAGTCTGTATAATATGCCCAATGCTAAGAACTCAATTGGCTCATTGTTTTCAAGCAGTGTGTATCCAAAATAATCTATAGACCTCACAAAAAAATATTAATATAGCTTATAGCGTTTTCATTTGAATCTACAATCAGGGTGGTACAATTATGCAGCATGTTGGAATACAATGCATGTCTACAGAGTGGTGGGACATTGCTTTGCACTTTTGATTCTTCATCCCAACTCTCTCTCACACACACACTTGTTCAATGATACATAAAGTATAGCTTTAAAGTTTTCAGATAATACATAACAGTGAAGAGGATAGTAGCAAATTTCAGAAGGACATAGGCAGACTGATAAAATAGACGTGTACATGGTAAATTAAATTTAATGTAGAGAAGTATGAACTGATGTATTTGGGAACTAAGAATAAAGAGAGGCAATATAGATTCAATGGTCCTGTTTTAAACAAAGTGCAGGAACAGAAACATTTGGGGTAGGCATTCGCAAATCTTTGGATGTGTTAGAACAAATCAATAAGAACACATGGGACAGAGGCAGAGAGTGAAAAATAAAAGTTATGCTAAAACTTTATGTAACACTGTTTTGGCTTCAGCTGGCATAGCGGTCCAATTCTGCTCACCACACTTTAGTAATGTTCTTCAGGCCTTGGAGAGGATGCAGAGTCAATTTACTACAATTTTATAAGGAATAGGGGACTTAGTTATGTGGAGAAATTAGAGAAACTGACATTGTTGTCCCCGGCACGTAGGAGGTTAAGGAGATATTTAATGGATCTGGAAGACTTGTTTCATCTAGAAATGCATGAGATAGACAAAGCATATGTTTACATTTGTTTTTCATAGCTCATTATTCCTAGTAAGGAGCCTGAATCCAGAGGCTGTAGTTTGAGGACTATCACACTGTATCAAGTGTGGCTGACTGTGGAGTCTCTGCCCCTCTTACCACCTGTCATTGGTGTGTTGGAAGGATTTGTAGGTTGATAATCAACCCGTTTGGCTGTGTTAGAAATATGTCTTCTGTGGTCTTCAAGTTTTGCAGTGGGAGTCAACTCCAGAGCTTCTACTTCAGAGGCAGGGATGCTACCTACTGCACCACAAGACTTCTCTCACATCACAAATGTGATGGGTGAATAACCTCCTTTTCTCACGGATGAATCCATGATTAAGCTTTCTTCTGATACCAGATTTTCTGTTACATTTGTGCAGGAGCCACACTGCACTGTCATGGCTCTACCACTTGTAGCAGTTACTTACTCCCTTTAACTCATGGGATAAATTCAGGATTCAGTGACCTGGCATTGATTTTTTTATATATACCCTATAGTTGAATACTGCAGTAATAACAAATATTTAATGTCAATGCAAAGCATCATGCTGGCTCAGCATAGACTGTCCAATTTCTAGGGTGTAGGTTTGCTCGCTGAGCTGTAGGTTTGATATCCAGACCTTTCATTACCTGGCTAGGTAACATCATCAGTGGCGACCTCCAAGTGAAACAAAGCTGTTGTCTCCTGCTTTCTATTTATATCTTCCTCCTTTTTGTCCAATTTGTGTTTCTTTTTAACCACGGAACCCACCTGCTAACAGCAGTGGTGCAGTATCCAAGCGGTATATAAGTTGAAGTAACCTTTCACAAGGATGATGCTGGAAAGAACTCAGGCAATCCTTAAATTAACAATCAGAGGAAATACTGACAACAGTTACACATCTTCTTTAAAACTTCAGAAATGTCACCAACTTGAGGTTAATGAATGGAGCAGGCTACATTTTCAATTAAATGGATAGAAAATAGACTGTTCTCTTTGGAGGAGAAGATTGAGAGCAGCTTTGATTGACAGGTTCAAAATCATTAGGGGTCTGGACAGAGTTCTTAAGGCAAAACTGTTCCCATTGACAGAAGAATTAAGAACTAGAGGAATGATTTCAGATGATTGACAAACGGTCACGGTGACATGAGAAGCCTTTACACAGCAAATGGTTAGAATCTGGAATGTGCTGTCTGAGTATGGTGGAGGCTGGTTCAATCAAGGTATTCAAGTGAGCATTGGATCATTATCTAAAAAGGAAAAATGTCCAAGGTTACAGGAAGAATGGCTTCTTCCTGCACTGTAACAGTTCTGTGATTTTGTGGTACATCTCGTTCAGTACAGGTGCCTAAATCTGCATTTAGCCAGTTAAAGAGAACAGTGGGAGCCATTCAGCTCTTTGAGCCCACGCTATCATTCAATGCGATTATGGTTGATTTTCTACTTCAACACCATTCTCCTGTACTATCCCTGTAACCCTTGGTTTTTTTTTTCAAATCTATCGATCTCTGTCTTGAATATACTGAATGTTTGAGCTCTTTCCATGACTGTCTGAGGTAAAGAATTCAATAACATCATTAGTCCAAAAATAATACCATCACCCTATTCCCAACAGAATAACCGGGGCACTTACTTGCTGCAGTATAGCCCTCTATTGGAGAAAATCTCAACTCCCCAGTTCAAAACTAACAGGTAGAGTTTAATCATTTTAACAGCTGTGGCTCTTTTAAGTAGCCTTATTATTTTATATAAACCTAAAACGTATCTTTACATAGTATCCTATAATGCTCACTTAGAAAGATTCCAAACTGTTTCCATGGAATCATTAACATCTATCTGAGATAGTGGAAAAGCCAGGCAGGTTTAATATCTCTTTGAAGGATAATAGGACTCCTGATGACAGATTGCTGAGGTACTGAGCAGGATGGCCTTTGAGCCCAGAATCTTTATTATTCAGAAGGTTACCAAACTGAGCTGGGGTGTAGTGAAGGAATTTCGGATCGTATGTGGTGTGCCTATGCTTTTACATATAAAACAGCCTCACCTATGGCGTGTTGTAGATAAATATGGCTGAACGAGTGAGGCCAGGTCTGGAAGAAGTCTCGTTGCAGTCTGACCTACCAACACTGGACAGAAGAAAACAAATGTATCGAAATTAAACCTGTAACATTTTTGCCACCTCACTCATATTACAAATAAGAACGCTGTAGCACTAGTGCTATACCGAAAACCGAACTGAATGAAAAAACAGAGCAGACAACGCAATGATTTAAGACACTCTATGACTGTCGCAGAGATAATCCAGCAACCGAAAATTCCCACCAAGTCCGAGTTGACTGACCCCAACAAAACATTACAATTCTTTTTGAATGACTTTCTAAACAAACAGCAATAGTTACAGCCTTCCTTTTTCATTCCACGATTTGTACGACTTTTTTTTCGTGGCAGCAGCAATTTAGTTCGTTGAAAGAAGGGAAGTTTGACTTCTTGCCCTGCCCACGTTCCATGTGGGGTCATGACCATCCGAGACTGAAGCTAGATCCGACTGTGTATCACTGACCCGACTTTCAGCCGAATTTATACACAATTATACAGCCAGAGGAGAACTGAGGCGTGCGCCTATTCCTTTCACTGACTTTATAAAAATCAATGTGGAGACATTCTACTCAACAATACATATTTTAAACCGCAAATTTTCCTTGGATTGAATTGAACGTGACTGGTGTTCGGGTGCAAGTAACGTTGTAACATTTTTGTTAATATGGACTCTTCTCCGAGTAGGGCGACCTTCCCAGCCTGGCAAAACCAAAACATCTTCCTTCTTTCATTGCTGAGGAGGTTCCGATCGGTTTTAACTGAGTTGGAGAACTGCGCCCAGAGGAAACTCGCATGCAGTTCCAGAATATCAATAATCCTCATACACCCTCTTCCTCTATTCTACATGCCAGCTCTTGATGCCAGTTCATTCGCAACTTAGAATCTGCCTTTTTGAAACAATCGTATGACATGTGCCTAATTACTCGGCCCAGATTTCCCCAGACATAAACAATCGCCTCTTGTTTAACCTTAAAGGCAGCTGCACTTCATCTTTCAAAAACAACCTGCTAAGGTCACTGTTACATCGCTAGAATATATGTTCTGATTCTCGGTAATTTCCATAATGATACATTTAAGCCAGGTTCTTTTTTTCAACAATAGGGTTTCATTAAGAAACCAAAATGCTGCTTAACTGGTGGTCTATTAAAATTGAATTCTAGCTAATGCAGTTATTTAAAAAGTATTCATTTCACAACAAAACTTTCTGCGGAAAGATAGTCACTTCAAATGGCAGAGCCCAGAGATGCAGTTTGGACGGTGATGATTAATTATTGTTCGCAATGGTATTGATTGCGATCTGTAGGTCTCCTTTACGTGTTTATCAAGTTAAGAGGAGAATTGGTACACATGGTACGTCGTCTGCAGAGCCAGACAAAGTAGCCTGGGCTTAGGACATTTTGTTTTGCTTTGGCAGAAATCCTGCACATAATTGTCTAATCATACTGCAACACAGCGAAATTATATTTTACTATCTTAGAGGTGTGTCAGTTGGAGCACACCGTGGAAGGAACGTGATTTAATTGTTTGTTTTATGTAACATACGCCCCTCTAATATTTATTCACATAAACAAGTTGAGTGAAGTAATTGTGCATTTATTTAGAAAACAAACTGAAAGGCTTGTTCGTTCATACATGAGTTGAGAAGAAAACAGAGCTAATACTGGCCTTCAAGTATGATTCATTCAATTCATTTTAGTGAATATTGCATTTAGGTTCGACAGGCAAAACAGGCAGGAGTTACGTCGGGAAGAAGTGTGTATTCCCGGGGCTTGAGGTCGCAAGTTGTTTAATTCACCTTGTTGCTATGTTAGTTAGAATTGGCGCTGAAAATTGAATTTTCTGTGTACATTGGCAATGCCTGCGAGTCTGAATGGAGATTGTGCTATTTCTAAATTGGGGGAACACAGGGAATTTGGAAAAAAGAATCAGCCACAAAATGAGAGATAACAAAGACCGCTTTGTTGCTAAGCTTTGTTCCAAATGTGTTTTTTGTTTGTCTCGTTACAATGCTTCTCGGAAACTTGGTCTCTAATGAATCCTTCCAGTTCTGTGTTTTCTCTCGATCAGCAGCAGCTCTCTGTTCAAATCCGGGGAAAGTCGGGACGCAAGATTTCGCCAGAATGAATTCAGAGATCGCGCTGAAACCAGAAGTTGTACGTTTTGTAAGAAACCTAATAACAAAGAGGGGCATTAAGCCAATTATTTGTATGATTATTCTCTTGCCATGGGTTTCAGTCAGTGTGATGAAATTTGCACTGAACGAGATTCTGCAGCTCCTACAGAATGTGTTCTGTGCTTAAAGTGTGATCCGCCCGCTAGACAGAATAAATGGTCCTTTAAAAATTACAAGTACGCTAAATATGAGTTATCGCAAGGTTTATTTAAATGCACATGGCAAATGATTACATCACTTTGGAGTGCTGCAATATTGTCACCAACTTTAATGCTGCAACGGTTGCCCCACTGCTTGGTTCGTTTTAATATCTGAAGACCTTTACATTGACTTAAAACGCAGACCTGCCCGCACTTGTGCAAAGCAATCCCAGCCGAGGGCGGTTGGCGTCAGGAAGATGTGATTTCACACGAGCTGAAGGCAGGGGTCGCTCAGATTGTCCACAAAATCCCGTTTTCCCTCGTCAGAGCTTCTCCAGCAGCCTCTCGGAGCAGACACTTCGCTCTGCTTTCCTCACTAGCTGGACACTGGAGCTGGCAACAGAGAACGATCCTAGAGCAAAACTTTCTCTAGCAACCCTGTTCTCTTTTGGAGAAACTCTCTCTCGATAGATAGGATTTTTTTTTTCCCCTGGTGCGGGTGGTCTCTGGTAAATCCTTCACCATTACTTCCAAAAGTGAAGACGATTTTTTGACGCTGGCTGCGTCCAGGATCAGCCGGAGGAAGCGAGTGATTGGAGCGGCCATTGGGGTGGCAATGGTCTTGGTTCTGCTCATCGCCATCCCTTTGCTGGTCCAAAGCTCCAAGGCGTCTGCCCACTACGAGATGCTGGGCAGCTGCAGGATGGTCTGTGACCCTTACAGCCCAAAACCTAGCTCCACGGCGGCAGAAGCCATCCAGGACCTCGCTGTGATGTCCCCGCCACCCTTCATCCATGGGGGCAAAGGCGACCAGGGTCGCCGAGGCAAGCCCGGACCCAGGGGCCCCCCGGGAGAACCTGGACCCCCAGGGCCGAGAGGTCCACCCGGCGAATGGGGGGATCTGGGGAAACCGGGTCCTCCTGGGCCACCGGGCTCAGGGCCAGGAACATTCAGCACTGCCTTCCACAGCCCCAAGATCGCCTTCTACGCCGGCCTTAAGAAACCGCACGAGGGCTACGAGATTCTTAAGTTTGACGATGTTGTGACTAACGTTGGGAACCACTACGAAGCTTCCACGGGCAAGTTCACCTGCACCGTGCCCGGGATCTACTTCTTCACTTACCATGTACTGATGAGAGGAGGGGACGGCACCAGTATGTGGGCTGACCTGTGCAAGAATGGCCAGGTAAGTGCTCATGCCCCCAACAGTCATTGACTCGGAGAGGAAAAGTTCCGCCGATAGATTCAGTAAACTTCAGCAGACACGCTCCAGTACCCGAGTCCGCGGTTTGCAGACCCGCTCATCTTTGAACTTTCGATTGTGAGGAGGTTGAGTTTATTGTTGTACAAAGTGGGCTGATTTTTGGGGAGAAGGCCAGTTGTTTTTGGTGGAGGGAGGGTCGATGGCGCTGGATTTACCACATTTTGTCTGTCTTCCTTCCCTATTCTTCACCTTATTACATTTCCTTCCATGGGATAGAATGATGTTCAAACAAAAGTGCAACATCGCCCAAAAACAAGGTGCACGGTTCCAAAGTGAGTTCAAAGGAACAAAAGGCTGTGCGGTTAAAAAGGCCGTGGATGTATAATATTTACTTGTTGTACCATCATAATTGGCACGCACAGAGGGAGGCCATCCACTCATCTTGTTTTTGCGAATCACTGAAAGTTTCCAGTTAGATCCCCTCTTTATTTTTCCCCATAATGCTGCAATGCCCCCCTTTTAAAATTTACACCCAATTTATTTTAAAAAGTTGCTGCTTTCCACTACTTTCAAGCAATACATTCTGGTTAACTTATGGCGTCAAAAACAAAATCTATTTGTCTTTCCCTCTGCCTTTTTAATTTGCTAATTATTTTAACTCCAGGTCCCTTGGTTACAGATTCCTGAGAGTGGAAATAGTTTATATCTACCAAAACCCTCGGCTTTTTGTACACATTAAATCCTTGAACCTTCGCTGCTGTGAAGAGACCAATCCCAGCTTCTCTTGGCTCCCCACATAACTGAATTTCCTCAATTTTGAAAGGGTTCTACATCTCATCTTCTGAAAGTGAGGTTTTCTGACATTGAACACCGTATTTTAACTGAAGTCTAACCAGTGATTTATGCAGGTTTAAAACTTAATTCCCTTGCTTTGTACTCTGTGTCTGTTTATTAAGCCCAAGATCATGTGTGTGTATATATTGTGTCTATGGGTGCCTATTCTAAATAATTATTGTGAAATTACAAACTAAAAAATATGCTCAATGTAATTTTGTGTTAAAAGTGTAAAGTGTGCATCACATCTGTAAAGGGAAAGATAGGTTTGCTGTTCTTTGAAGTTGTTCCTCAACTGTATTTTAGGTTGCATTGTACTTGAGAAATCTTGCATGAACCCATGGCCAACATCTATCAATGCAAGGTGCACTCCTACCTGGGCTTCACTCCTGGGAAACCTCAGTGCTGTTTGCCTATCACTGAGTTTCAACAAAAAGCCATGAAGAAATGTCTTGATTTTTAATTTAATATTTCATTACCACAGTATACTATTTCATAAAGCATTTACAGATCCACCATTATGAAAGTCTTGCTACCCAACATAAACCTGATGTTGTTCAGTTGCCATGGGACCATAGTGAGTTTGTAAGCTGGCAGATGTCATAAGCTGTTGATGTGATCCCAAGCTGCCGACTTGGGCAGCTGCACTCCAGTTGGCAGTCACCTTATGGTGACATGATTTTGTGGTTTTTTTTTAGGTTTCATTTGCTTTAGACGATGACTGGTAAGTTGCAGTTGACTGGCAGGGCCCAGGTGTGTTCATAGCTGTGTGTCATATTCAACTCCTGAGCTCTAGCAGTCTAGTCCTCAAAGCCCAGGCAACTCAGCACTACTGCTTTTACATATGTTACTTGTTGCTTTGTCCTGCATGCAACTTATAGGTATGAAATGCCGTTTCTTACATTTAAACCCGAAGTGCACCTAAGATCTGTTGGTATTTATAACTTGAAGTATCTGCAAATGAACGGGTGCATAGCTTTCAACTTCATACGTTCTGTACCTTCTGTAGTAATGCACACCACAAAGTTTTGAATTTCCCCTGACACTCTCAAGCAAACTGATGAGATTCAGGCCCACATCAAAATATGTCACCCCGTATAGTGGGATTTCTCCAGTGCTGCAAAGAGAGAGACAGCACAAGTGCAAAGCTGCAGCTGATCAGTCTTGTAACAAAATCTTTTAACCACCTTTCTGCATGCTTTTCCCTTATGTACTGTCAAAAACTGGTCACAGCCTAAAAGCATGTGGAAATATTGCTAAATAATAAATAGATGCTTCCTCTTTTGTAAATGGCTGTTATTTTCCGTTGATTGGTACTGGAAAAATGTCACCTGCAACCTTCTGAATAACTATTGCTTCTGAACGAGATTGTTGGCATCTAACAAATGAGAGCTGAATGGGATCAGTGGGGGCCAGGGCTGGGGTACCTCAGAACATTGTTGGGCAGAGCATTGTGAGGCATATTTTCTCAACTGCAGTTGGAAACAGTCATTGTGCTTTGGATGGTACCTTATTCATTCAAGTGGAAAAGGAACTGTATGTTATTTTTGCCAGTGATACAGCACAAAAAATATGTATTGGTTTAGAAAATTAAAACAGGTGTTTGACAAGAAAATGAAAAAAAAGCATCATTAAACATTTTTTTGATTATGAAGATATTCCTTTAATAGCTCCCTGCGATTTGATTATCTTAGCATAAGTCATATCCACTTTAGGGATTCACTTAGTTCACTCAGAGTATCCTAAATGCGACAAAATATGACACTCTTGAAGCTCAAACTGCAAGTAGAAGTATAGGGTCGCTCATTTAAATGAACAACACATGTACATATATTAGAGTTAAAGATTCTGAATCTTATTCCCATTGTTTTCTATATGAAACACAGCCATGTGAATTACATATTACATGCATTAATTAGCTGTTTACAAATTTGTCCATTCACTTGTTTAAAGATTTTAACAGTTTGCTGCCCTTGTTCAATAAAACAAAAAAGTAAAAATGCATGAGTAGAGATGCGTGTAGAATTAAAAGCGACAATTGAACAGCTTTATTGTTACTTTTCCTGATGTCCTTTTTGAAGCAATAGATTTAATGTAGAACGCCAAAGAGATGGGAGATTAATTATGTTTAATGACATACCTATTTATGTGGATAAAATATTTTCATTTTTTCCATCGTCTGCACTTTCTCTTTTTCTAACAATATTACTGTTGTTAAAAACTAACAGATGTGTCTCTGATAAACACATAGCCCTCCTTGCCTGTACCTTCCTATAGCCTTCAACCTGTTCTGGACATGCAATGTATTATCTGGGTCAACAATTGAACTTTGTTCTTCCAAACATCCCTTTGTCTTTGTTTGCTTGATTCATGAATTCACAGTGCTTAATGGTTTCTCTGCCCTTATCTACTCTGTAGTCGTGTTTTACTTTGTTCCACCTGATTGGTTTTGCGCTCTCCTATAAAACTGACATTACTTTAAATTTAAAATATAAATCAAGGCAATGTGGTTCTTCCTTTCTCCCATCCTTTTGTGGTAATGTTTGCAATTCATCAGGGTGAAGATTGTCAGTGATTGAAAATGGAACAATTTTCCACTTTAGGCAACAGTTTCCAGCATCAAGGATTTTTAGGTATAATGTGACCTGATGCAGAATAAAGATTCCTATAACATAAAGCTTCCTCAGCTACATGCATCAACTTCAGTCTGAGTCAGGCACATTCTAGTACACTAGTGTAATGTTTCAACTTCCTACCACAACTACCTTTATGACCTCTCCAAGGAAGATTGTCAATCTGATAGCAATTAGTACTCAGTTTACACTGTGTAGCCATGAGTACAGGAACAGGGTCATGACCATCCAACTTCATTTCGCCTATGCCTCCTATTGAGAGGAGCATTTTAATCCATCTGTCTTAGCTGAAGTTGAACCCACCATTGAAGTTGAAAGGGTGATGTGTCAATGACATGTGCATCCAATCTTTGTTATTGCTGTTTTTGAGACCAAACACTGCAGCCTTGGATTAGTTTAAAACCTGTCTCTACTGTGTATTCAACAACTTCTCAAGGGCAGTTAGGAGAGGCAACAAATGCTAGCCTCATCAGCAAAGCCCAATAATAGAAGAATAGGACAAAATGGCTGTTGCTAGTAGGGAATGGAATTGATGTGGTTCAATTATTACAAGACTTTTAACTGCTAAAACATTCATATTACACAAAGGAGATGCCAAACTAGTACATGTAATATTTTTTTCAATTTAAAAATAAGATTCTCAAAAGTATATTAAATAATTTTTGAAAGAAATACATAGTGCATTTTAAAATGTTCAAGGTATCAAATGACAGATCCAACACTAGTTACCAAATTTAAAAGTAACACACCTTGGATATAAAATCTGACTTGATTTAGCAATTGGCAAAAAAAAATCCTTCAAATAAGCTGGGCCTGCAAAATCCTAAACCCACGGAAGAATTGCCAAATCAGTTAACACTCCTGGCTAATAAATACCTTTGGAGTAGAGTTGAATGCATATGCACATGAGAACGGGATTGAAAATATGGTTGATTCTACTATAATGCATGTTTCTTCAACATGAATTGGCTTTAACATGATTGAAGAACTTAGCCCGTTATTCATAGAATGCAAACTTTCCTTACCTCTTTTGCTATTCAGGTAGTTCTTCTACAACACGATGGTTGCGTTCTTGAGCAACCCTGCGTTATAGAAAAATTGCATTTAGAAACGTAGAGTGTTGATGATGTAATCACATTACAGCCAACACATGTTTTAAAAGTTCGCACTTCAGAAACAGTGTTCCAATTCATCAATCGCATTACAGTGAATTTGCGTTAATGAAACCCATGTTATAGCAGAACAAACCGTAACACAATTCCAGCCCCATTAGTTTAAATGGAGTAGCTATCGAGTGATTTTCTTATAACGCAAGATCGCACAATAATGGAACTAGCTTGTTATATCAGAACTGCAAATGGCGACAATCAAACATTTTGAGAGATATGATGATTGGACCAATTAAATGTCATATAAAGAAAGGCACTGGATGTGAAATGTATAGTGTAGTATCATTTAAAATGGTTATTCTTGAATTTGAATTAATTTACTTTCAAGGTGGAGGGAGAAGGTTTGTAGAATCAAAAACAGAAATTATTGGAAAATCTCAGCAGGTCTGGCAGCATCTGTGGAGAGAATCAGAGTTAATGGTTTGGCTCCAGTGATCCTTCTTCAGAACTTCCTTCAGAAAGTTTGTACAATGTTTCGTCAGTCCAGGGTAGATTGAATATGGCCTGCAGAAGGAATCACCTTGATTTGCTCGCTACCATGTTACTTGAAGAAAATATGATTTCTACATCATATCAGGTCTTTGGTAGGTTGCCAGTTGTGGTGATTGTAATGTGGTCAGCTGGGTAGACCTCTTAGAATATGAATTCCCTGATTGGGGCTGTTAATCTGGTCTAATCAGAAAGCCCTGGCTGATATAAACAGGAGTGTCTGATGTTCTGTTCACTCTGAGTGCTGGCTCTGGGGGAGCTGGGTCAGTGTCAAGGTCCCTTCACGTGTAAGTAAAGGGTGACGGATCCTGCCTTCAAAGAGTGGGCCCAGTATGTGGAAAGAATGCATTATTTTTTTATGGGCAAATGACATTGGACCAGATGAAAAGCAATGAGTCATCTTTCTGACAGCTTGTGAACCCGTAGCTTTTTCGGTATTAGGAGCCTAACGTTTGCTGAGGTAACAGATACTAAAACATTTCAAGAGTTTATGAATTAGAGGAAGCCTCCTCTAATTCTGAGATGCTATCGGTTTTACTTGGCAGTTCAAGGACTAGGGTAATGCTTGTTGGAATTTTTGACGGCTAAGACGACTGGCAGAGGCATATGACTTTGATTTAACCCTTAATGAGATGCTGAGAGACTGTTTGCTATGTAGAATTAATTATGTAACCATACAAAAGTGCCTACTGGCTAAAGCCTAACTGGACTTAACAAACAGGCACTACCACTGATTTTATCATTAGAAAGTACGGCAAGTGGAGCATATGAGTTAAATGGTCACCTGGTTAAAATGGAGGGTGATAATGGCGTGGCTGTATCAGTGATTGCTGAACCAGTCTGGACTCGAACCCTTAAGTTTGTGCAAGACCTCGGCTAGACTGAGAATCTATACTGGGGAACGTTTACAGATTAAGGATATAACTGCGGTTCCGGTCTCTTATGAGAAGCAACTGGTTCAGTTCCCACTGATTGTAGTAAAAGGCTTGGGCCCAAGCTTGATGGGGCAGAATTGGTTGAGAAAGATTCATCTTGATTGACTCAACATTTTTCTATTTGAAAATGGCTGCCTGAGTGAAGTCCTAATTAAATAAGTGGAGGTTTTTCAGGAAGGTCTAGGGACTATCAAAAGAGCCAAGGCCACCTTGCATATTGACCAGGAAGCAGTTCCATGATTCTGCAAGGCCCGTCCAGTGCCATTTGCCTTACGGGCAAAAGTAGAGGCAGAAATCAGGAGGCTGGAAATTGAAGGAATCATCAAACCAATCCAGTTTGTGGAATGGGTCGCTCCAGTCGTACCGATTTTGAAACCCGATGAGTCAGTTCGCCTTTGTGGGGATTATAAACAAACAGTAAACTGCTTCTCACAGCTGGATAAATACCCAATCCCTCGCTCAGAGGATTTATACACAAAGCTGGCAAGGGGACTGTCCTTCATGAGCCACGTGTACTTATAATTGTGATTAGATGAGGATTTGCAGACATATGCTACAATTAACATCAATGAGGGCTTGTATCAATATATGTGACTGCCATTTGGGGTATCTTCAGCCTGTGCCATTTTCCAGTGGATGATGGACAACACTTTACAAGGTCTAGCCAAGGTCCCCATTCATCTGGATGACCTGCTAATAACTGGGAAGACCAACAAAGAGCATTTATAGCACTTAAAATTAGGCCATTTAGCCCATCGAGTCTGCTCCACCATTCAATCATGGCTGATAAGTTTCTCAATCCCATTATCTTGCTCCCTCTCCGTAACCCTTGATCCCCTTGATACTCAAGAAACTATTTATCTCCGTCTTAAATATACTCAATGACCTGGCCTCCACAGCCTTCTGTGCTTGAACATTTATTAAAGGTGTGTGTATGCCTTCAGAGGGAAAAATGAATGCTCCAGGCACACCAAGTGATCTACTTGGGCTGCAGGGTTGACAAGACCAGGTTATACCCTTAGGAAGATAAAGTGAAGGCGATCAAAGGTGCCCTGGCTCCCATGTCTGTACCGAAGCTTCGGTCTTTCCTCAGGTTAATGAATTATTACGGAAAGTTCATACATAACTTAGCCTCCATCCTGGCACCCTTACATCTGCTATTGAAAAGGGGTCAGCCTTGGAAATGGTCACGTAGCCAAAACATGGCCTTTAGGGAAGTGAAGAAGCAGCTATCATTGTCTAAGGTGTTGTAGCCCAACATGATCCCAAGCAAGATCTGTTGCTGATAAGTGATGCCTCCCAGTATGGTATCAGGGTTGTGTTGACTCACAGATGGCTCAATGGAGAAGAACACTTCCTGGGCTTTGGCTGATGCAGAGCGCAAATGCAACTAGGTAGAGAAGGAAGGTTTGATGATCATTTTTGGTGTGAGAAGGTTCCACCAATACCTTTTATGGATGTAAATTTGTAACAGTAACAGACCACAAACCTCTGCTAGGGCTACTGAAAGAGGACAGTGCTGTGCCAGTCATAGCTTCAGGTTGAATTCAGCGGTGGGCTCTCATTCTAAGTGTATACTAGTACAAGATAGAACATTGTCCGGGAGGCCAAGTAGCAAATGCAAATGCAATGAGCCACCTCCCATTGGCAGATGCATCACTGGTGGTACTACCACTGGAAGTCCATTCTGGTTTTAAATTTTCTGGACACCCTTCTGGTCACCACCGAAAATATCCGTCTGTGGATGCAAAATGATCTAGTCCTGGCAAAACTAAAACAGCTGGTGGTAATGAGGGAAACCAAAGGGCCGTCACAACCAGAAATGAAACCTTTCTGGATACAGCGAGATGGGATCAGCATAGAGGATGGCAGATTATTATGGGGAGCCAGAGGTGATTGTCTTGAGCAAAGGTTGCTATCAGATACTGCTAAACTCCACCAGGGTCATCCAGGGATTTCCAAAATGAAGACATTGGTGAGAAGCTATGTCTGGTGGTCAGGATTGGATGCAGACATAGCTGCATTGGTAGGGTAGTGCCCAGAATGCCACCAAGGCCAAGAATTACTATCACCAGCACCCTCACATTCGTGGGAATGGCTGGGTAAAACCTGAACTCAGTTACGTATTGACAATGTGGGTTCTTTCATGGAGTCAATGTTCTTAGTCATTGTAGACGTCCACTCAAAGTGGTTGGATATGCAGAGTTAATTTGTCAAAGATGGGGATGATAATTGAAAAGTTGTGTGCATTTTTTGCAATGCACAGACTCCTGGAAGTGTTGGTCGCAGACAATGGGCCATCATTAACCAGCAGGGAATTTAAGTATTTCCAGAAGTCGAATGGCACTCAGCATGTCAGGACAGCTCCATACCATCTACTGTCCAATGGTCTGGCAGAAAGAGCAGTCCAAACTTTTAAAACTGGTTTAAAGAAACAGCCTACAGCTCAATACCAAACTGTCCTGATTCCTTTTTTATTATAAGACCACCCCTTCATGCAGCTACAGGGATAGCTCCAGCAGAGTTGCTAACAGGGAGAATACTCTGCACCAGGTTAAATCTGATCTTCCAGGGCCTGGTGGGGAGGGGTGAAACAGCATCAGGAACACCAAGGCTGGACATAAGACTCCTCTAAGCAAGAGAGGCAGTTTACGTCAGGGGACAAAGTTTGGTGCCAGAACCACACAAATAGCCATCCATAGGCATGATTGACGCAAGTTCAGTCCCTGAAAGGATGTTAGAACCCATGGGTTCTCCACCTCTGTCTAGTGTCGAAGAAATCTCAGATTCTGAGGTGGACGTGGTGGATGTCGTAGCCTTGAATCCTTTACCACCCGAAAAAGAGGATGAATTTCCTCCTAAATGTTCTGGGCACAAGAGGCTGGCTACCATCTAATACACGCTGCCCCTATCCAAGGCTGAGTCGGGGGGGGGGACTGGACCCGGTGAAAACTCCTTGGGGAGGCTACAAGAAGAAGGAACCAACCTATGTCCTCGGACTCAGAGGGGGATAGGTGTAGTGATTGTAACGAGGTCAGTCAGGTAGACCTCACAGAATATGTGTTCCCTGATTGGGGCTGATAATCTGGTCAAATCAGGGAGCCCTGGCTGACAGATAGAAACAGGAGTGTTGGAGGTTTTGTTCACTCTAAGACCTGGCTCTGAGGAAGCTGGATCAATGTCAAGGATGTACCACGTGTAACTTGGTGACGTGTTACCAGTCTCTGTAGAGTTATTTCACCAGTAACCAGCAGTTGTGAGGCATAAAAATTGGTAACATGGTGATAACTTCACTTCATTTTCACTTTCTTGCCCCTGCGGAAAATCCCAAATGAGAATTAATTTTGATTACATTGCTTGTTTTTTAAAAACATGCATGAAAGTAAATGATAACAATACAGAAAGAATGTTACTCAATCACAGAAGTTTAAATTTAGCTGCAATGTGTATTAAACTATTCCAATGTAATTAACCTGTCAGTGAGTCCAATTGAGTATATATTCTCATCCATACATTCACTTCTGATAAACGTTCTTACAGAGAAGTGAGTTCAGGAACATCCGAAGGATTGTAACCTTTTCCCTGAATACATGCAACAGTAATGCTGACACACAGGAGTTAGCCTCATGAGAGTCACCATTATATCCCCCTGTTTAACTTCCAGGATTGTATGACATTTCATTCTTAGCTTTTGCTGTAATTTCACAGATGGATATGCTTATTGATACTTTTTGCTGCAATTTTCATATGTTGAAACTTTTTGCATATTTTGTTTTTAATTGAATTAGAAACACTTATAAAACTAAACAGTTAATTATGAGAGTGGGACTAATTGGAAATGTCTTTCAAACAGCTGATAAAGGTACGATGGATCGAATGGTCTACTTCTGGTCTGAATAATTTTATGATTCTACTTTAATAAATTACTGCAACTTTTTGCAATAGAAGCTAACGTAAAGTTGCAAGAATTGCCATCAATGCAGCACAATGTTGAGACTTTCTAAGTTGATTATTCTCGCTCTCCCAAGAACTAAGCTCTTCCCTATCCATTTAACACAATTACTACAAAGATGATCACAAATTTCTACTGCCAGACACCAAATATTTGTCACAACTCTATAACTGTCTTAGTATGAAAATTCTTTAGAAATTATATTTCAAGCATGCAGAATAATTTAAAAAAATCAAAACCAGCAGGAATGGGATGATGAATATCATCTCTGGAAACAACTATAACTCATTTGTGACTTTGCACTTGTAAGTTATTCCATCAGCTTTACTCGTGTGGGTATTTATCACACCTCACTGCTGTCTGTGACACATTCTCTTTGTAGTAAAATGCAATTGTCTTTTATTTGTGAATTGATTGATATGCTTGTCCTGGGTGAATACAAGAGATGCTAACTTTACATTGAGTATGTGGACAAGATTTGATTGAGGGGAAAAATTTGCTGGTGCATTGAAGGGTGACCTTTCTATGCATAACCATGTTGCCTTCTCAATTAGCTCCTGATATATAGGTTCTGTTTTACATTTAGGCTTTCTAGTGTTCAGTTAGAACAGGTATGATCAATTGACCTATAGCCAGAGGACAGTAAAGTATGTTTTTTTTCTTCAAAGCTTGTTATTTTAGCAAGTATTCCTTTGATCAGAAATAAAGTATATGGGATCAAAACATGCCAGCTGATGCCCAGCAGATGAGAGGAGTTTGGTTAGTGCCTGTTCAATCATGTGGGCATTGAAAGGGAAGTTTGGGATTCATTCCTGTTATTCATTCATTACGAATTCTAAGCATCAGACGTGCCTTCATGGTGAAAGGCACAAAATTGGAGGTGGGAATTGAAATCAAAAATTGAGTCAAATTCAGACTGAAGAATCCAGTTCAGCTGTGGTGCAACTGGTCTAGTACTAGAACTGTCCTGAATTTCATGTACTCATATCAGTATAAACAAATATTAGTGAAAATGCCCAAATTCATGGCTATTTAATACGTGCTCTGGGATCCTACTGAGGATTTGATTTTGCTGTACAATTTGTAAGTTGAAGGCACTAACCAGACTCCTCTCATTGAACAACCTTATAGCCAGCAGACAGAGATCTAATGGGATGGATTCAAAATCATTTTCCCGAGGTGGAACAACAATTTACCAACCCCACGTACTGACAATAAAACACAATATCATTCTCTCTTGCAGGCTGTATTTAAGCTCAAGTAACAGTTGTAAAAGGAATAATCTTTTGGTGATTAATTGGTAGTGATCAAAACCTATAATTTCAACAGGGCCCTCTATGCAGAGAGAACCTTGTTACCGAGGGTGGATTGAAGCCTTTGTTTGGTCAATGACATATTGCCCCATTAGATAAAATGGGATCCAAAGAGAAACAAAGGACTGAATCTTAAATTTTGTGGCAAAGTTTGAATTGCATTGATTTGCTTTGAAAGGATTCTCACTGCGAGGCCTAATAGGTTTTCTAGCTGTATCTTACCTAACTTGCCTCATTAACAAACTGCCCTCCTACCGTGGTATTTCTCATGTCTGATTCTGGCTCCATCTCATCACACATCATTCCTAGAACAGCTCACTACTTAGCAAATATCCCAAAATTCATTGGCATCCCTTACACAGGTGCCATCTTTCAAAGGCCGTCAGGCATCTGGACAAGCACTATCAAAACAGAGAAGCCCTACATGGTTCTTGAGATTTGCCTAAGACATGACAGTCAGGGGAAAACCAGTGCCTCACTGTGTGGGCAGGAATCCTGCAGATCCTGTTGGATGCATGGTGCACATGTGGGACTTCCTCTTCCCCCAGGACCAGCAGTAGATGACATGACAACCAGCCTGGTCCACATAGAGACTGTCACCCAGCTCAGTACAGTCTCAGCATCTGGAGGAATGCCCAGCACTGCAATAGAAAGGTCAGTGACCTTCCCCACTCCACCAGCGTAAGTGCCACCATCTTCTCTCCAATACCTTACACTCACTGTCTCTCTACTCCTGTACCCAGCTCCCACCCAGGCTCATGTTCTACCACTCTCACTATTGCTGCAATATCTTCCCTTGCCCATCCCAATCCCAGATACCACAAACCCTGCATGCCCTCTGCGCTGCCTCCTCATTCACTCAGGACAACACCCCACCTGCGCCAAAGGTAACAGCTGTTCCACCCACTTTCATCTTCCTTTATACCTGCCTCTCATTCATTCCATAAGACCGTAAGATGTCAGAGCAGAATTAGGTCATTTGGCCCACCGGCTCTGCTCCACCATTCGATCATGGCTGATCTGTTTCTCAACACCATTTCTTTTGCTTTCTCCCCGGAATCCTTGATTCTTTTACTAATCAAGATACTATGTAACTCTGAGTAAAGACACTCAATGACTTGGCCTCCACAGCCTTCTGCAGCAATGAACTCCATCCTCTGGCTGAAGAAATTCCTCCTCATCTCAGTTCGAAAGGGCTATCCCTTCACCCTGAGGCAATGCCCTCAGGTCCTAGTCTCTTCTGCTAGTGGAAACATCTTCTTCATATCCAATCTATCCAGGCCTCTCAGTATTCTGTACATTTCAATCAGATCCCCCCGTATCCTTCTAAACTCCATTGCATACTAACCCAGAGTCCTCAAATGCATCTCATATGAAAAGACCTTAAAACTTGGGATCATACTTGTGGACCTCTTCTGAAACCCTCCAAGACCAGCATATCCCTCCTCACATACAGGTCACAATATTCCAAATGCAACCTGACTAGAGCCTGATTCAGCCACATCTATACATCCCTTTTGAAATGAATGCTAACATTGCATTTGCCTTCCTCACTGCCAACTGAACCTGCATGTTAACCTTAAGAGAACCCTGAACTAGGACTGCCAAGCCCCTCTGTGCTTCAGATTTCCAAAGCCTTTCCCCATTCAGGTTCAGAAGGAAACTTCATTCAGACTACGGTGTACCACCCTACCTCGGCTGATGAACCAGTTGTTCATCGTCATGTTGAACAACACGTGAAAGAAACACTGAAGGTGGAAAAGATGCAAACTCTGGGTGGGGGATGTGAACGCCCACCATTAAGATTGGCTTGGTAGCAATACTACTGATTGAGCCGGTCAGGTCCTAAAGAACATAGCTGCCAGACTGGGTCTGTAGCAAGTGGTGAGGGAACCAACAAGAGGGAGAAACATACTTGACCTCATCCTTACCAATCTGCTGGTTGTTGAAGCATCTGTCCATGACAGTATCATTAAGAGTAATTTTAAAAAGGACCAAATGTTGTAGAATATTAATGTAAAAACAGCCCTATTACATAGCCCACAAAACACATTGAATTGAGATCCTAATTCAAATAAAGCAAAACAGTTACTTAAAAGGATTTTGGGTTTCACCCCCACACTCCCTGTGAGATAAAACCAGTTCCCTGTAATTACAAATATTCTGCCAATTGACTCCTTATTCCCTGACTAAAGACAATGCTGTTGTATAAGGTCATCATTCTTCTTGGGATTTAAAAAATGCTGGAAATCTTTAGCATGGCTTTCCCTTACATTTTTCAACAGTTTCAACCCTTGCAAGGTTGACTGATGTTATAAGCATCCTCAAATTTTGACCATATACAGTGAACACAGACAACTAAAACTTAAACCAGCAAATAGGTATTGCTTAATATTTCAGTAACAGATCTGGGTTTTGATTGGTCCATTATGTCATAATCATCAACCTTTTCCATGTGAATTTCCTATCTATTGTCAGGAATGCTTGTCCCATTTTTAAAGTCGCAACTTCCTAACTTGTCTCTATATACTACTTCCATGTCCGCATTCTCCACACCCACTTTAGGGTCCTGACCTTTGTGTGGGGGATTTCTCCTCTTAACAACCAGTCTAAGGCACAGTAGTTGAGATAGACACACTATTTGTATTTATTTTATGTACTATGCTCTGGAGCCTAAAACCTCACTGTTAGAGAACTCTGACCTCCAAATTCCAGGGGGACTTTAACCTCCCTTTCCAGGTGACTCAAACCTCCCTTCCCAGTGAACTTATCGATGTACAAGTGCATAAGTTATCTCAGAGATTCCGTCACGACAGAGTCCCAGGGGATGAGGGGTCTAGTGAGTGAGACCAAGGTAAATCTTACCAAGTGGGCCCATCTATCTCATGTTACTGTCACACAGGCAATCACTTACTCAGTCCATCTAGAAGCTCTGTATATATTGGAATCCCACTGCTGCCACAAAAAGTTAGGTTCTTTTTTTCTTGAGATTCTTACATACTTGATCCAACTGCAATACACCAACTTTTGTGAACAGTCAAAATTTATTAAGCAAGTACAAGCTTTGGAGGATCACTTAACACTCTTTGCAATTCTTGTGAAGTGTGTCAAGAGAAGCTCTCTGAACAAAGGAACAGTCCTTCGTTTATACAAGATCTTTACATCACAGTCAGTAATGCCCACAAGACAACCCCCAGCCAATCCCCCATAGTAACATGCCACTCAAGACACAATGCAGTGACCTGATCATCTCTAGAAAGAATGTAATGTAAATCATCCTTTAATGGCAAGATCTATTGTAAGTCGTTTTTTAAAATACAGGATGTGGTCAGAATTTTAATTGCAATGTTTTTATTGATTCTGAATAGGAGATGATAATGTAAATTTGCTTCTGAATGATAGGAGATGGCAATACCTGCAAGACAGAGAAACATACCACCCTACTCTGAGGGCATCCAATTTCTTGGAGGTCAGCAGAGCAAATTAACCCCTTCATATTGAGAATACCCTCCATCATGTTGTGTGGCACTACCACCGTGCTAAATGGGTCAGATTTCAAACAGATCTAGCAACTGAAGACGAGGCATCCATGAGACACTGTATTCATCAACAGCAGCAGAACTGTACTCCAGCACAATCTATAACCTCACGGCCCAGCATAACCCCCACTCAACCATTACCATCAAGTCGGGGGGGGTCACCCCTGGTTCAATGGAGAGTGCAGGAGGTCATGCCAGGAGCAGCACCAGGCATACCTGAAAGTGAGATGTCAGTCTGGTGAAGGTACCAAACAGGACTACTCGTATGCCAGACAGGATAAGCAGCAAGTGATTCACAGAGCTAAGTGATCCCACAACCAACAGATTAAATCTAAGCTCTGCAGTCCTTCCACATCCAGTTGTGAATGGTGATGAACAGTTAAACAACTCACTGGAGGAGGCGGCTCCACAAATATCCCCATCCTCAATGATGGAAGAGCCCAGCACATCAGTGCAAAATACAAGGCTGAAGCATTCGCAGCAATCTTCAGCCAGAACTGCCAAGTGGATGATCCATCTCGGCCTCCTCCAGTGATTCCCCAGCATTACGGACACCAGTCTTTAACCAATTTGACTCAGACTGTATGATATCAAAAAACTGTTGGAGGCACTAGATACTGCAATAGCTATGGGCCCTGTTACTATCCTGGCAATAGTACTGAGACTTGTCGTCAGAACTTGCCACTCCCCTAGCCAAGCTGTTCCAGTACAGTTACAACATTGGCATCTACCCGACAATGTGGAAAATTGCCCAGATATGTCCTGTACACAAAATGCAAGACAAATCCAACCGGCCAATTAGAGCCCAATCAGTCTACTCTTCATCATCAGTAAAGTGTTGGAAAATGTCATCAACAGTAGCATCTGCTCAGCAATAATCTGCTCAGTGATGCCCAGTTTGGGTTCTGCCAGGGTTACTCAGCTCCTGACCTCATTCCAGAGGTGAGGTGAGACTGATAGCTCTACAGTCGCTACAAGAACAGGTCAGAGGCTAGGAATCCTGTACCAAGTAATTCACTTCCTGACTCCCCAAAGCCTGTCCACCATCTGCAAGGCACAATTCAGGAGTGTGATGGAATACTCCCCATTTGCCTGGATGGGTGTAGCTCCAACAACACTCAAGAAGCTCAACACCATCCAGTATAAAGTAGCCCATTGGCACCATATCCATAAGTGTCCACTTCCTCCACCACCGATGCTCAGTAGCAGCACCATGTACTATCTACATGATGGACAGGAGAAATTCACCAAGGCTCCTTCCAAACACAATCACTTCCATCTCGAAGGACAAAGGCAGCAAATATATAGAAACACCACTACCTGCAAGTTTGCCTCCAAGACACTCACCATCCTGACTTGAAAAAATATATTGCCATTCCTTCACTATCACTGGGTCAAAATTCCCCCCCCAGGATCTTTGTGGGACTACCTACAGCAGGTGGACTGCAGCAGTTCAAGAAAGCAGCTCACCACCACTTTCTTAAGGTCAACTAGGGATAGACAATAAATGCTGTCCTGCCAACAATACCCATGTCCTATGGGCGAATGAAAAAAAATTAGAAAACAGCCTATGCCTCTATATTTCCTACCAAAGTCACACTTTTCCACATTGTAATCCATCTACCACTTCTTTGCCCACCCTTCTGGCCTGACCAGGTCCTTCTGCAGCCTGCCACTTCCTCAGCGCTACCTGTTCCTCCACCTAGCTTCATGTCACCTGCAAACTTAGCAACAATACCCTCAGGTCCTTTGTCCAGATTGTTAATGTATGGTGTGAGTAGTTGTGGTTCCAACACTGATGCCTGTGGAACTCTGCTAGTCCCTGGATGTCATCCTGAAAAACACTCCTTTATCCTTACTCTCTGCTTTCTGCAAGTCTTCCAATTCTTTATCCATACCAGTACCTTGCCCCTCACACCATGGGCTCTTATCATATTTAGCAGCCTCCTGTGCAGTACTTTGTCAAAGGCCTCTGGGGACATCTAACTAGACCATATCCATTGACTCTTCTTTGTCCAAACTGCTCATGACCTGCTCAAAGAATGCTAACAAATTCGTCGGGCATGACCTCCCCTTGTTGAAAACTCAGCCCTCTTCTACCATGCACTTCCAAGTACTCTGCAATCTCATCCTTAATAATGAGGCTTTAAAATCTTACCAACGACTGAGGTCAGGCTAATCAGCCTATAATTTCCTGTCTTCTGCCTCCCTCTAATGTGTTACATTAGCCATTTTCCAGCCCTCTGGGACCTTTCCTGACTCCAATGATTCCTGAAAGATCACTATCAATGCCTCCACAATCTCCTCAGTGATCTCTTTCAGAACTCTGGGGTGTAGTCCAACTGGTCTGGATAATTTATCTACTTTCAAACCTTTCAGCTTCTCCACCACCTTCTCTTTAGTGATGGCCACTACACTCACCTTTGGCCCTGACTTTTTTGAAGTTCTGGTATAACACTGGTGTCTTCCACTGATACAAAGAACCTATTTAGTGCCTCTGCCATTTCTTTGTCCCCCATTCTACTATTACTTCTCCAGCCTCATTTTCCAGCGATCCAACCTCCATTCTTGCCTCTCTCTTACTTCTTATATATTTTACAAAATTCCTGCAATTTTTTTATATTACTATTACTACTCTCATATTTCATCTTCTTCCCCTTACTTTTTTTTAGTTATCCTCTGGCTTTCTACTAATCTTCACCACATTGTATGCTTTTTCTTTTGTTTTTATGCTGTTCCTAACTTCCCTTGTCAGCCATGGTTGCCTTGTCCTCCCCTTGGTATGTTTCTTCTTCCTTGGGATGAATTTCTGCTGTGCCTCCCAAATTACTCTCAGAAATCCCTACCATTGGTGCTTCACCATCTTGCCTCCTCAGCTTCACTTCCAATCAACTCTGACCAGCTCCTCCCTCATATCTTTTTAGTTACTTTTACTCAATTGCAATGCTTTTACATTTATTCTAGCTTCTCCCTCTCAAATTGCAGGGTGAATTCTATCATATTACAGTAATGCCCTCTAGGGGTCCCTTTACTCTGATCAAGTCTACCTCATTACACATCACCAAATCCAGTATTGCTTGTTTCCTAGTGGGCTGTACCACAAACTACTCTGAAAAACTATATTGTAGACATTCCAGAATTCCTTTTCTTGGGACTCACTACTAACCTGATTTTTCTAGATCACCTGTTTATCAAAGTCCCTCATGATTATCGTCATCATACCTTTCTTCCATGCCTTTTTTATTTCCTGATTTATTTTCTGTCCCACATCCTGATTACTGCTAGGAGGCATGCCATTAAGGTCTCTTTTCCTTAGCAGTTCCTCGATTGTATCCACACAGTATTATGCTTTCCAACTCTATATCATTTCTTGCTATTGATTTAACTTCACTTCTTTCTAATAAGGCAACCCCTTTGCCTCTGCCCATCTGCCTGTCTTTTCAATAGGAAATGTATCCTTTGATATTTAGCCCCCAGCCCTGATCCCCCATCAGCCACATCTCTGTGATGCCAACAACATCATACCTGCCAATATCAATTTGTGTTACAAGCTCATTTATCTTGTTTCATTTTGTATATGTGATGTGGAGGTGTCAGTGTTGGACTGGGGTATATTGTGTGCATTTCAATACAACACCCTCATTCTTGCGCTGGCTGCCCCCCTTTCTCATAGTTGTCCGTTTATCTGCTGTGTCAGGAGGCAAACAGCCCAAAGTTGGGTAGAAAAGGCTCGAGATGGGTGGGCGATCTGAAATTCAGCTCTTCACCCTTTATGTGGAGAGTAGCCTAACTCTGACTGTTCATATGGCTGACTAACCATATCTGAGTTGTCTCCACGTTGTTTTTGAAGAAAACGGTATGATGATTAGTATCAGAGAGTGCCTTTGACTTTGTCTGTGAGGACTCTCCGAGCAAAGGCTATTGGCCTTTGGCATGACTGAGGCCTGCTGACAACTATGACAAGCTTGCTTCCTTTGTGTCTGCGCTAAACGACAAGGCAAGACAGAAGTAATATGAGTCTTGTATTTTCGGCTGAGGGGGAAAAGTACACAAAGGTAGTGAAGGGAAGGGATCCTGTGAGTATCCAGGTTGACTCAGAGTGAGTGAACGCTATGACAGCGAGTGAACAGGCTGGAGATATAGCCCGGTGTGTCCCTGAGCACACAGTGTCCTTACTGCAGCATTACTGTGAGAGTTACCAGTACAGCCTGAGGTGGGGCATTGATGAGCAGAAGTGTCCTGTAAGGGAATTGGAGATGTGCCATGAGGGTTCTCACAGGCTTGCACATATTGGATGCCAATGTCTGTGGATGTGGGGTGTCTGTAGCTGGTGACCATGGAGCGTGTCCTGAGATGTTGGTACCTCGTGTCCAACATGGAGGTTGTTTGGAGCAAGCAGTGAGCTGAATTCACCAGGTACCCACTCTGATTTCTATGGTGAGAATTCTTGGCATCTAATTTGTTTAGTGAGTTTGGGAAGACAAGAAGCTGAATATTAATGAGGTGAGTTGGGCCATCACCAAGGTGTTTAACAAGTTCTAATCATTGTCGATTGGCAGTCCACCACTGCTCAATGTGAGCTCACCACACTGCCTTGCAAGGAGTAAAAGATGGAGCAGGATACTCCTGACATCGAGACAGGCCTTGCTGAGCTTCTTGTTCGATTCTGCCACACGTCTTGCCATAGTCAACATTATAGCTCTGACCCCTATAAGATTCTGACAAGGACAATGTTCTGATCTGTTAGACAATTCAGATCAAAATTCCGAACAGTTCCGATCAAAGTGAGAGTGCTATTAGTTCCTTATTGCTTGGATTGAACCCAGATCTCTAAATTGAAGGGAAAGCATTCTAAATTCCTGTTTTTAAAGATACTAAGAAAACCAAAACATGGTTACTTTTTCTATAAGTATACAATTCTGATTTAATAGCACATTAAATGGCATGGATGTGAATTTCATGGAACACATGGAAGTTATTGTGAATTGAAAACTAAATATTTCAAACCACTTGACATTGGATAAAGTGGTTGGTGTATGTACCATACACAGTCGAAGAGTTGAGGATAGAACAAAGAACAATATAGCACAGGGACAGGTCCTTTGGCCCTCTAAGCCTGCAACAACACAATTTGCCCTTCCATACTAAACTGTCTTCACTTACAGGATCCTTATTTCTCTGTTCCCTTCCTATTCATGTGTTCATCCAGGTGCTTCTCGAATACTGCAATTGTGTTTGCTTCCATCACCTCCTCCGGCAGCGCGTGCCAGGTATTCACCACTCTTTGTGTAACAAACCTGCCTAGCACACCTGTTTTAAACTCCTCCCACCCCCCCCCCCCCACACCCCCCCCCCCCACACCTTGAATCTGTGTCCCCTCATAATTGCTCCCAACACCCTGGGAAAAAAGCCTCATCCTTTCCACTCTATCCATGCTGTTCACAATCTTATACATTTCTATTAGGTCATCCCACAACCTCCTGTGTTCCAGTGAAAATAAACCCAGTCTATCCAAACTTGCTTCATAACTAAAATTCCCCATACCAGGCAGTATCCTGGTAAACCTTTTTTGCACCCTCTCCAAAGCACCCACATCCTTCTGGTGGTGTGGTGACCAGAACTGTACACAATACAATGTACAAAATGTCCAAATAAGAGCTAGTAAAATAAATTACTGCTTAGATCTTTAATTATGCACATTATTTGTTCTTTGCTCCACTTGATCCTTTCCTTTGTTTCCAGTCTATCCCCATTATTTCTATGCACTATTTTATTTCATCTGCTCACTCTGAACATTCCAGATGCATCCTTTCTTGTGTCTCCTGGATGATTTCTCCATCTGGTGGCTCGTTCTGCAGCATATCTGCTTTGTCCTTTTTTTACTTCCTGACTTTAACCCTGTAAGCCAAGGGTTTTATAGCACACATTCACCAATGTTTTGCTTTAAATAAAGGTACATCAGTGCATTAATACTTGAAAAATTCCTTATGTATTCAGGGACTAAACTAAAGAGCATTAATGTTGATTTACATACTGATGATTGCTGATCTCTGCTTCATCCGTGGATAAATCCCCAGGATCTGATCAGGTGTACCCTAGAACTCTGTGGGAAGCTAGGAAGGTAATTGCAAAGCCCCTTGCTGAGATACCTATATCGACGATAGTCACAGGTGAGGTGTCAGAAGACTAAGAGGTTGGCTAACGTGGTGCCACCAATTAAGAAAGGTGGTAAGGACAAGCCAGAGAACTATAGACCGGTGAGCCTGACGTCGGTGGTGGGCAAGTTGTTGGAGGGAATCCTGAGGGACAGGACATACATGTATTTGGAAAAGCAAGGACTGATTAGGGATAGTGTGCATGGCTTTGTGCATGGGAAATCATGTCTCACAAACTTGATTGAGTTTTTTGAAGAAGTAACAAAGAGGATTGGGGAGGGCAGAGTGGTGGATGTGATTTATATGGACTTCAGTAAGGCTATTGACAAGGTTCCCCATGGGAAACTGGTGAGCAAGCTTAGGTGTCATGGAATACAGGAAGAACTAGCCATTTGGATGCAGAGCTGGCTCAAAGGTAGAAGACAGAGGGTAGTGATGGAGGGTTGTTTTTCAGACTGGAGGCCTGTGACCAGTGGAGTGCCACAAGGATCGGTGCTGGGCCCTCTACTTTTCATCATTTATATAAATGATTTGTATGTGAGCATAAGAAGTATAGTTAGTAAGTTTGCTGATGACACCAAAATTGGAGGTATAGTGGACAGCGAAGAGGGTTACCTCCGATTACAATGGGATCTTGATCAGATGGGCCAATGGGCTGAGAAATGGCAGATGGAGTTTAATTTAGATAAATTAAAGGTACTGCATTTTTGAAAAGCAAATCAGAGCAGGACTTACACACTAAATGGTAAGGTCCTGGAGAGTGTTGCAGAACAAAGAGATCTTAGAGTGCAGGTTCATAGTTCCTTGAAAATAGAGTTGCAGATTGATAGGATAGTGAAGAAGGTGTTTGGTATGCTTTCCTTTATTGATCAGAGCATTGAGTACAGGAGTTGGGAGGTCATGTTGTGGCTGTACAGGATATTGGTGAGGCAACGTTTGGAATATTGCGTGTAATTCTGGTCTCCCGCCATAGGAACGATGTTGTGAAACTTGAAAGGGTGCAGAAAAGATTTATAAGGATGTTGCCGGGGTTGGAGAATTTGAGCTATAGAGACAGGCTGAATAGGCTGGGGCTGTTTTCCCTGGAGCGTCGGAGACTGAGGGGTGACCTTATAGAGGTTTATAAGATCATGAGGGACATGGATAGGATAAATAAACAAGGTCTTTTCCCTGGGGTGGGAGAGCCCAGAACTAGAGGGCATAGGTTTAGGGTGAGAGAGGAAAGATTTAAAAGAGACTTAAGGGGCAACTTTTTAACGCAGAGGGTGGTACGTGTATGGAATGAGCTGCCAGAGGAAGAAGTCGAGGCTGATGCAATAACAACATTTAAAAGGCATCCGGATGGGTATTTGAATGGGAAGGGTTTTGAGGGATGTGGGCCAAGTACTAGCAAATAGGACTAGGTTAGGTTAGGGTATCTGGTCGGTATGGACAAATTGGACCGAAGGGTCTGTTTCCATGCTGTACATCTCTATGACTCTATGACCTGTTAAGGAATGTTTTTTTCACACTCTCTAGAGCAGGTGGGACTTGAACCTGGACTTCCTACCTCAGAGATATTGACCCCACAACTGCATCACAAGAACCCCCTTCTGCTTCATTCTAATGTAGCCTCATTTTTTTTAAGTGTGTGTTTGTGCACACATGATCTGCATTCATCCATCACTAATAAGTGTGCAAGGACAGTTGGCAATGATTGGTTCTCCAATATTCTTATGAAGTTGTCTGACGAGTAAAGATTGAGCAGGTTAGTTCTGTACCTATGGGAGCAAAGAAGAAAAAGAAGTAAACTTATCAAAATGTATAAGGTCCTAGACAGGGTACTAGAGGGGACCAGACAAGGTAGATGCTGAGATGATATTTCCCTTTGTGGGATATATGTGAAGTATGGGGTACAATTTAAAGTTTACAGTTAATGATGGAGATGAAGAGATTTTTTTTTCTCCCGGAATGTCATTGGTTTGTGGAATTCTTTCCCCCAGAGGTTAATGGAGGCTGGGTTATTGAATATTATTAAGCCTGAGTTAGATGGATTTTTGATTGACACACTGCTGCTATTGAACATTGGTGGTGATGGGAATGAAATATTTATGGATGTGGTGCCAATCAAGCAGGCTACTTTGTCTTGGGTGGTGTCAAGTTTCTTGAGTGTTGTTGGAGCTGGCAAATGGGGAGTATTTCATCATACTCCTTACTTGTGGACAGGCTTTGGGAAGTCTGGGATGAGTATTCCCAGCCTCTGTCCTGCTCATGTAGCGACTGTATTTATATGGCTGGTGAAGGAAATTGCAAATCTGAGCCCATATTCCAACACTCAATGTGTACACTCCCCAGTAGCACTCTATAATGATTTCAGCTGCAATTCCATACTTATTTATGTCATAGGTATTTAATATGATTAAATAGTACAGAAAAATGATGCACACTTTCAAAGCTACAAGAACATTCCCATAGCCTTCTAATTCAGCAGAAGACTAGCAGAACCTTCTGGCAAAGGTTGCAGTGAACAATCCATCCATCTCTTACAGGAGACAGACAGTGACTGTGATGCTGTATACCAGGAGTTCCTGCTCCTCAGGTTCTGCTGAAATTTGACATTTTAATAGCAGCCAATATGCTGAATGAATGAGTGGAGGTTTGCCAGCTTCAATGAAGGAGAATGTCAATCTGACCATTAGAATCCAGACCAGGGGATCTATGCAAGCTAGCAGGAGCAGTGTGTCTGGACACTGCTGGATTAATTCAGGCATCACTGTGACTTTTAGTCACACAGTAAGGAGATAATAAGGTATACCAGGAAACTGAAGATGAATCTTCTATTTTGGATAAGCACGGGTTTGGACTTAACTGTATGCCCACTATGGCTAAAAAGTCTATTGATGTTCACTATCTACAGTTGCACAGGAAGAATCCCTATTGAGTAAAATACTGGAAAAGGGAAGGTGGATGGGAAACTGTAACCCAGTAAGGCATTACACCTTCAGGAGAAGGTGAAAACAAAGGACCAGAGGTCCATGTTGATTGGCAATAGTTTCCAGCTTTGTAAATGTAAGCGGCAAGTGCACATCAGCTGCGTCTCAACATGCTTCACCAAAGACTGGCATCAGACCAGCTATTACTGGCACAAAACGTGCGTGCAATTCTCCAAGTACTTAGCAAAGTATCTCATTGTAAATTAAAACTTCATACAGCCATTTAAATGGAAATAAGACAGGATAATTGGGCAATTTACTCTGACTTATACATAAAGTTTATGGATAAATATTTAACATTTCCTTGGAAATTACTTGTGATCTTTAAACAGTGACTTAAATCAGTTTAACAGCAGTAAGCCAGCATGTGTCATATGGTTTTAATAAAAATTACATCAAGATGAGTGTTAATGTTTATGAAGTAGGTGAATTTATGGATCTCTGCTGTTTCACTCCAACTAAATGGGATGAATTCCAAAGTGGTTTCCAGATCCTAATTAAATCAATTGAAGTCCAATCCCTGTTGAATTGATTAAGAATGTTTAAAAATATGAATTAATTTGAATTTGGATTCAATTTACCATTCCCAAAAGAAAAATATGCATTAAAACAATTTTTCAAGAGGTGACTTGAACTATTACGCATTATAGTTCTGATAAGTGGAGGCTACTAGAGACAAAAAAACTGAAGAAGGTTTATACCCGAAATGTTGACTTCTCCACCTCCTGATGCTGCCTGACTTGCTGTGTTCTTCCAGCCTTCTGGTTGTCTATCTAGGTGGAAGCTACTGACAGCTTAGTACTAACTTTGACCTTTGGCAAATGATTATAAAGCTTTAGAGGTTTGAATGTTTGTTTTATGTGGCTACATTAATGAGTGGATACTATTATGCATTTTCAATGCCTATCAATTAATTCGAACCCAGTCTTCAAACATGACATTCTATTGCCCATGCATGCTGCGAGACAGCATCATATTACAATGTTTGTACTTCACGATTTAATACTTGGGGAAAATAGCATTCAATGGGACTGGTTTTCTTGTTTCTTCCACAACTTTGATTTTTGAAAATCCTTTCGTGCATTTGATGTTGTTAGCTGGACCAGCACCTACTGTCCACCTGTAATTGCTCTTTGTGACAGTGAGGTGCCACCTTGAACTCTTACAGTCCATGTATTGTAAGGTAATGAGGGAGTTCCAGGATTTCAACCCAGCAATGATGCAGTGGCAATATATTCTCAAATTAAGATTTGGAGGAGAATTTAGAGGTCTTGGTGTTCCCATGTACCTGCTACCCTTGTCCTTACAGATAGTAGAGATTGCGTTCTTTGGATAAACCTTGGGGAAATGTTGATGTGTATCTTACAGATGGTACACCCTATACCACTGTGCACAAGTGCTGGAGGAGGTAATATTGAAAGTGGTGGATGGGGTGCTAATCACATGGATTGCTTTGCTGTATGTGGTTCTGAGTGTCTTGAGTGTTGTTGGAGCTGCACTCACCCAAACAAGTGGAGAGTATTCCATCACACTCCTGACTTTGTACCTTGTAAATAGTGGAAATTATTTAGGAAGTTAGGAGCTGAGTCACTCACTGTGGGAACCCAAGCCATGACCTGTGACCACAACAGCTGGTAGTTTCTGCTCATTGGTAACTTCCAGCATGTTGGTAATAAGGAATTTAACAATAGTAATGCCATTCTTTGTCATAATTGTTGGGTACTGTATGGTATTTATGCAGCGTGAATGATACTTGCCACTTATCAGCCCAAAGCTGAAAATGTGTTGCTGGAAAAGCGCAGCAGGTCAGGCAGCATCCATGGAACAGGAGAATCGACGTTTCAGGCATAAGCCCTTCTTCAGGAACCTGTTCCTTGGATGCTGCCTGACCTGCTGCGCCTTTACAGCAACACATTTTCAGCTCTGATCTCCAGCATCTGCAGTCCTCACTTTTTCCACTTATCAGCCCAAGCCTGAATGTAGCCCATATCTTAACTGCTTCAGTATCTGAGGAACTGCAAGGAAAAGGGAAAGCTATGCAGTTATCTTCCCTCAGGCATTCAATCTTTTCACCCTCTCTCCATTCCTTGGGCACCAGCTCATAAATCTGAGGTCTCCATCTGCTTCACGTCATGTGAATCCAGAGAAAAAATAGGAAAATGGAGCATCCATGTCCATTGGGCGGCACGGTGGCACAGTGGTTAGCACTGCTGCCTCACAGCGCCGGAGACCCGGGTTCATTTCCCGCCTCAGGAACTGTGTGGAGTTTGCATGTTCTCCCCGTGTCTGCGTGGGTTTCCTCCGGGTGCTCCGGTTTCCTCCCACAGTCCAAAAATGTGCAGGTCAGGTGAATTGGCCATACTAAATTGCCCGTAGTGTTAGGTAAGGGGTAGATGTAGATGTAGGGGTATGGGTTGGTTACGCTTCGGCAGGGCGGTGTGGACTTGTTGGGCCGAAGGGCCTGTTTCCACACTGTAAAGTAATCTAATCTAATCTAATGTCATCCCTTTGCCCTGAAATAAGTCTCTATAATGAGATATCTTGCCTCTTGGTACATTCCCTGAATCAGTCCCTTGCTACAGGCAGAAGTCATGGCAACTTGCGGATATGCATCACATGGATTGAAAGGCATGAATTCACAGATATTTAGGACTGGTCAGAGTGGGAAACTTGGAGGCATTATCAGGAAACTGCCTTGTGCATTCCAACTACCTGTAATGCCTTTTGGGTGGCTGAAGTCTGTGACAAACCTGCAGCTTGTGCCAAACTCTGTAACTTGGAAATAGAAAGATTGGAGGAAATTTTCAATTGCAGTGAAGGTAGATATAGAGCAGCGATACCAAAACCATTTCCCATTGTCATTCCCATTTTTGTGCTTGAAAATTGATGTCACCCCAGACCTCTGAGGGGGGCAGGGGTGAACATTTGCATGGAAGCCTGTGGGGAGATAAGGAGTTGGTAACAAGGCCTGTGACAACAACGATATGTGAGAGGGCTAAGAGATCTGTGTGGGCAGGGGTTGGGGTGGAAGGGGGGGGGGGGGGGGGGTGGTGCTATTCACTTGACAAAGATTTTATTTTTAAAAGTGCCTACTTTTCCATGAGGTTTTGCTAAGTCACCAATCAGAGCTCAAGAATCAGCCAGTGAGGCCATGCCCACTGTTTCAAAAGGATTTAAAGGGGTCATGCAGCTGTTAGCACTCAGTTGAAGCCCCATGTTGGTCAGTGCTGCCTTGGAGCTCACAATCCACTGTTTAGGAAGCCCTGGTGTAGGAGCAAAACAGAAAAAAAACGTTGGCAGGTTCAAAACCCAACATTATCCTGTTCACCTCTGTACTTATCCAGTGCTAGTTTGGAGGTGTGTTTGGAGACCCCGTGAGACAGGCAAGTCAGTAATTATAAGACATGAAATACTGATTGCATGAAAATTTAACACTGCATCTTGACTTTAACTGCTAACACAAGGGTTTCCCAAAATCTCTGAAACTTGCCAAAATCAATAAGAGCACAGTGGGGATTGACTGGCTTGTGAAATTGTCAGGTTGCAAAGTCTTTTATACACTCAATGGTAAGGTTCTAGGAACTGTTGCTGAACAAAGAGACCTTGGAGTGCAGGTTCATAGTTCCTTGAAAGTGGAGTCACAGGTAGATAAGATAGTGAAGAAGGCGTTTTGTATGCTTTCATTTATTTATCAGAGTATTGAGTGCAAGAGTTGGGAGGTCATGTTGCAGCTGTACAGGACATTGGTTACGCCACTGTTGGAATATTGCACGCAATTCTGGTCTCCTTCCTATCGGAAAGATGTGAAACTTGAAAGGGTATAGGAAAGATTTACAAGGATGTTGCCAGGGTTGGAGGATTTGAGCTATAGGGAGAAGTTGAATAGCTTAAAAACAAGGACTGCCTTTGCTGGAAACCAGAGTCTAGATTAGAGTGGTGTTGGAAAAGCACAGCAGGTCAGGCAGCATCCGAGGAGCAGAAAAATTGACGTTTCGGGCAAAAGCCCTTCATCAGGAATAGAGGCAGGGTGCCTGCAGATTGGAGAGATAAATGAGAGGGGAGTGGGGGTGGGGAGAAGGTAGCATAGAGGGCGGTGCTGAGCTGGAAGGTTGGAGCTGGGGTGAGGTGAGGAAGGGGAAATGAGGAAACTGGTGAAATCCACATTGATGCCGGTCATCAATGTGGATTTCACCAGTTTCCTCACTTCCCTCATGACCTGTCCTCCCTGCTTATCTTCCTTCCCACCTATCCACTCCACCCTCCTCTCTGACCTATCACCTCCATCCCCACCCCCATTCACCCATTGTACTCTTTGCTACTTTCTCCCCACCCCCACTCCCTTCTCATTTATCTCTCCACTCTCAGCACCACTCTAATCAGAAGAGGTTGAATAGGCTAGGGCTGTTTTCCCTGGAGTGTCCGAGGCTAAGGGGTGACCTTATAGAAGTTTATAAAATCATGAGGGACACAGTCTTTTCCCTGGGGTGGGGGAGTCCAGAACTAGAGGGCATAGGTTTAAGGTGAGAGAGGAAAGATATAAAAGAGACCTAAGAGGCAACTTTTACACTCAGAGGGTGGTACGTGTATGGAATGAGCTGCCAGAGGAAGTGGTGGAGGCTAGTACAATTGCAACATTTAAAAGGCATCTGGATGGGCATATGAATAGGAAGGGTTTGGAGGGATATGGGCCAGGTGCTGGCAGGTGGGACTGGATTATATTGGGATATCTGGTCGGCATGGAAGAGTTGGACCAAAGTGTCTGTTTCCGTGCTGTACATCTCTATGACTCTATAACTGAATGAGGATAGCTCCTTCTTTATCTAAGACAAAAAAATTTACACATGGAACTTGCCAAGGATGAAGTCCATCAGGATCCAAGTACTCATCAGCTCACAACTCCAACAATTTACTCAGTACCAGTTCCCTGGTCATTGTGATTTTCATGAGCTCCTCCCTCTTTTTCATTTCCTGATTTATCACTGCTTCTGGGATGTTACTCTGTGATGAAGACGGATATAAAATACTTGTTCAATTCATTTGCCATTTCCTTATTTTCTGCTATTAATTCTCCAGTTTCATTTTCTATAGGACCATCACTTACTTAGTTATGTCTTTTTTAACTATTTATAGAAACTCTTACTATCTGTTAACTTTCTGACAAGCTTCCTCTTGTGCTCTAATTTTTCTCTGTTTATTAGTCTTTTGGTAATTTTTTGCTGTATTTTATATTCTGTCCAGTCTTCTGACCTGCCATGTGTCTTTGTTCAATCATATGCTTTTTCTTTAAGGTTGATGCTATTTTTAAAATTTCTAGTCAGCCAAAGATGCTGGTTCTATCTCTTGGAAGTTTCTTATTTGTAGGAATGTATTTATTGTGTATATTCTGAAATATTCTCTTAAATATCTGCCACTGTATCTCGATTTGCCAATCCTTTAACCTAATTTGCTGATTCACTTTAACCAGGTCTGCTTACATACTCTCATTGGGGAATTGGATTTGCTGTGATTTAAGACATGGGTAGCAGAGTGGAGAATGTAGACTTTTAAGTAAAGATTATGGTTCTTTAACATTTACAACAATATTGACAGTGATACATTTGTAAACTCCCAAGTGATTTCTCCTTGTAAAGCTCCTGAGTCTTTCTCTCTCTTTTCCTACGACTTTGACACAATACTACCCCTGTGGCCTCTGTAGAGCTAGAGACTGCTCGTTCCCCTACTCTGATAGCTGAGATCCTTATGACAGATACCAAAGACTATCTTACCTGCAGCTATGCAGGGGCAGGCAGATCTGGCTCTGATGAAATGGACTGAGGCAAAGGGGAGGAATGAGACTTCCTTGTGACTTCCTTGTGACTTTTCTTCATATTTCTTCTCATGATCCTCACTGCTACCCTAGAGCTGGAGAGATGGACTCCAATCTTTTTCCAATGGCTTCCAGTAGCTCTGGAAATTCTGATTAAAACCTCTCACATTTCTGCTGCTGCTCTAGAATGCCCTCTTCATGGATGACTCCCAATGACCAGCATCTATACACCCTCCGACGGGACTCTTTACTGCTAGTTTTGTTTTCAACACTCGCTCTTGCTCACTTGTGATACATTATGTGGTAACATAACTACTTGTTTTGGTGGCCCCAACAAGATGGGAGCATCTGAGCTGGTGGAGATTGCACTAGTCATGTGACGCTGCCTCTCTGAGGACTCTTTGGCCTGCTTCTCCTCCATTTCCTGCATCACGCTTGAAGAGCTTGTGGGCGGTCAGGGCTATGAATGCAAATTGGCAAAGATTCAAAGGCATCATTGTACAGATGATAGTTTAGTTAGTAGTGACATTAATTTAATATGAAAGGGTGTTATGTGCCAAGTAGTAGTGTGATATCTAATTCTATCACAGATATCTGGGAAATTCCCAACTTTACGTCTCTTTCTGTGGAGTTCTGTACTGTCTTCTGCAAGAATGAGATAGTTATTAGTGTCAGAAATGGAATGTTTTTGTGGAGGATAACTGTAAGGGGTGGGTATGAGATGGCAACAGGATAAGGCTGACTGATAATGGGTGGCTATCCAGTTGGAAACGTGAGGAAGTGCCTTGAACAAGAGAGAAGAATAGGTGGAGGTGGAAAGTGTGCTCCTCTGAGAAATGCTATGTAGGGGGCGAAAGAATGCTCAGAACGTCAGAGTGTAAGGGTTGCTGCTTGAATGTGAGGTGCTATTAACCTTTCCTAGTCTATTGAAGTAACTGAGTTACTTTTGGCACTAAATCTACATGTGAGGTACAACATTCCTGCTCTTCTCTGTTCCTTACCTACTCTTTACAAATTCTGTCCATTAATTTCACTAAGCTCAAGACTTCAGCATTACAGCTGGGATGTTGTCAGTTGCCACAGCCTTTACTATGTACCACTGCTGAATGTCACATGGAGTAACCAACCTGGCTGAACACTAGTAGCAATAATACTGGGGACCTTGAGGAAAGAGACAAAATAGTATACAGAGGAACCCCAATTATCCGGTATTTGACTAACTGAATTTCGGATGATCCGAACAAGATCACAAAGTCCCAGTGCGTGGCTAACTATGTTATCTGGCATCGATTATTTGACATTCGATTAACCGAACGAAATACTTCCTGCCCGTGTCCTTCAGATAATCGAGGTTCCTCTGTCATTCTCTCAACACATTTGGTCTATACACTTGTAAACACTTCACTCTTAAATCTTGCACTGATGCTCTACAATAATTGAGGAAGGGGTATTCATGGAGTATCCTTGCCTTGTTAGTTGTCTGGTTCTCCATCCACTCTCTAATCTTAACTAGATGTGATAGAACTGTAGAGTTTTGATTGATCAGGTAGTTGTGGCACCATTTGTCCCTGACTGTAGCTGATGCTTTTGAACTTCAGCATGCAAATAGCCCTTTTTGACAGACATGCACCTCATTCTAAGGTAATCCAGATGCTGTTTCTGACACACAATTTGCATTCTACGTGCTGGTTTGGTATTGCAGATTACAGTACAACCTTGATTATCCAAGTATCAATTATCTGAATTTTGGATTATCCGAACAAAATCTCAAGGTTCCATAAAAACGGCATTAGGTAACTCAGCATTCAGTTATCAGTTAAACAGCATTATGGCGTGTATTGTCAGATAATTGAGAAATGCTCAATATCCAGTGCTCTTAAATTACTACCAAAATACCACCAAAATTGGAGGTGTGGTGGACAGCGAAGAAGGTTATCTCAGAGTACAATGGGATCTTGATCAGATAGGCCAATGGGCTGAGGAGTGGCAGATGGAGTTTAATTTAGATAAATGCAAGGTGCTGCATTTTGGAAAAGCGAATCTTAGCAGGACTTATACACTTAATGGTAAGGTCCTAGAGAGTGTTACTGAACAGAGCGCAGGTTCATAGCTCCTTGGAAGTAGAGTTGCAGGTAGATAGGATAGTGAAGAAGGCGTTTGGTATGCTTTCCTTTATTGGTCAGAGCATTGATTATAGGAGCTGAGAGGTCATGTTGCAGCTGTACAGGACATTGGTTAGGCCACATTTTGAATATTGCGTGCAATTCTGGTCTCCTTCCCAACTGAAGAATGTTGCGAAACTTGAAAGGGTTCAGAAAAGATTTACAAGGAGGTTGCCAGGGTTGGAAGATTTGAGCTACAGGAAGAAGTTGAATAAGCTGGGTCTGTTTTCCCTGGAGCATTGGAGGCTGAGGCATAACCTTATAGAGGTTTATAAAATCATGAGGGGCACGAATAGGATAAATAGCCAAGGTCTTTTCCCTGGGATGGGATTATCTAGAACTAGACGGCATAGGTTTAGGGTGAAAGGGGAAAGATATAAAAGAGATCTAAGGGGCAACTTTTTCACGTAGAGGGTGGTGTGTGTATGGAATAAGTTGCCAGGGGAAGTGGTGGAGGTTGGTACAGTTACAGTATTTAAAAGGCATCTGGATGGGTACATGAATAGAAAGGGTTTCGAGGGATATGGACCAAGTGCTGCCAAATGGGACTGAATTAGGTTAGGATATCTGGTCGGCATGAATGAGTTGGACTGAAGGGTCTATTTCCGTGCTGTACATCTCTATGACTCTATACCTGCTTAGTTGATTGGGATGCCCCATTTACACCAACCTGGGGAGCAATTGGAGCAGGATTTGGAGGGTCAGAAATGTGGCCACTGACAATCACCCCACTGTCCTTGCCTCAGCCCCAACACAAAAAGACTTTGCTCACTGTTGCATCTCTTCATAGCTGCATTGCTTGGGCCCACAGGGTTGGACTGGGACTTCAGTGGTGAGTTGGAAGTCAGAAGCTTGCTGGGTCAGGATTTAAGTACCTAACTGGTGCTTGATATGGCAAGCTTTATTTTTGGTGATGGTAAGGTATCTGTCAGTCTTAGCCCCTAAACTTACTGCATGCAGCATTAAATTCCAGTCTTTGTCTTCAGAAGGACTATGCAGTGGTCACTTCCAACAATGCTATTGTGGGGAGACATATCTGTGATAGTTGATGCCAACAGTGGGTTCCCTCTAACAACAAAGTTTCCACTTTCAAGTATTGACGCTATTTAAAATTATGGGCTCATCCATTTGCAACAGAAGATGCAAAATCTCTTCTCTCAGAGTCATCAACATTTGGGAATCTCTTCCTGGAAAGGTTGTGGAAGCAGAAACTTTGAATATCTTTAAGGCAGAAGTGAATGAATTCTTGATAAGCAAGGAGGTGAAAGATTATTGAGGTAGACAGGAATGTGGATCTGAGATTACAAGTCAGATTGGCCATGATCTTATTGAATGGTATAGAATACTCAAGGAGCCAAATGGCTCCTGCTCATTGTTCATTTGTCCTTACAATACTGCTCATCTTAATAACCATATCAATCGATCAAACATGTTTTGCTTTAAACACCACAGATACTCAACAAATCACATAAAATACCCCTGTGCAACATTCTGAAATAATAGGCATTGATTTCATGTCCAGCTGACTTACTAATGGAGATATAATATATAAACACACTCCCTAGAACACAGTCCTCTATATACGATTATCTGCTTTACAGTAATCTTTGAAATAATACATAATATTCATCTCTATGACTCTATGACTATGAGCAGAAAAATATATTTAATGCAATTTCTGTAGTGAGCAGTTCTAACAAGGGAATAATGAAGAGGACCAGGTGAATTGAGGATAAAAATAAATCAAAAAGAACCAATGACTCTAATTGTTAAGGGTTCAAAAAGTGTGAACTGGGTGATGCACTTGAGTAAAAGTGCTCTCTGTTTTGCATTAGAGATATAGTCGTATTCCAGACTGATAAAGTGAAAGTTTTATCTTGCTTATGGTTGTTAAAGGATTTTAAGTGAAAGGAACTTGGACAGGCTCAGGCATTCCCAGCAGATGTAAATCTGTAACAGAAAACTGCTCATCATTCAGCTCTAATTAGCACAAATTGGACAATCTTGCTTAGAGACACTATTAAAATGGCTGGCGTGGAAAATTAAAATGTCGTCTTGATTCAATGAGGGGCACTCTTGAGCTTGTGGGTTATGGCAATTTGGACAGCTTGGAGGGTGCTCTGAACTGCATCTAACACTTGCCAATCCTGACCTAGAGCAAGTGGCATGGCGATTGTAGTTTTGAAGTACTGTAAAAATGTATTATTAACACCTTTGACTGATTCAGCTCAAAATTCACAAGGAACTTATTCATTTATTCGGTACATAGTTAATTTGGGTGTAGTGCAACTCCAGTTAGATATTTGTGCTTGGTGCTATTTTTGCTAGTTTGGCACTGTTACTTTTTAAATCTTTGTACTTATTCAAATTGATGTAACCTCACACTAAAAATATTATGCTTATTTGTTGCAAATCCATTTTAGAGTTTTATATCAGTTGTGGTTCATGTCATTCCAATTACTGTAAACAGGAAACTGTTAGAAGGAGAGTTTATATCCCATTTGTAACACTTACATTTGAAAGTTTTGTAGATTGCCTTTCCCCTTTAACTTATAAATACCATGCTGCAGTTCGATATGTTCCTTTACTCACAATACTTATAATTCAAAGCACCCATGTGCACCATTTGCAGCTGTGGGGAAGGCATATTTCTGTAGGTATATGCTCTGCTTCAGAGATTGAACTCAGGCTAAAACTTGAACCAGAACATCAGAAAAGATGAACTGTTAGGAAGAAAGGGGTTCTTGCCCTCACATTGTGAATGTCATTTGTTCCTGCCTGATCTTTTTTCAAAGTAATACTTATTTATACTTTGGAGTAATACTATGCTTACTAAAATGCCAGTGTTGCTGTGCAGAATTTGCTGTTATCCTATTTTTCTACACTTACCTGTGGTTTCAAAGAATGAGTACATTTCAATAAAATTGTGTACAAGATCTACTGCCTTTGGAGATTGAATTAATTTTACCAAATTAGTGCCATAATAGAATCACAATTAAGCATCAGGTAACTGCAGAAACATATGGGTAAATACATGAGATGGTGCAAGATTTTGCAAGCTTTGAAATTCCTGGTCTGAGATGAATTAGTTGATCTCAGATGAGGTTTTTTGCATTGACCAGGACTACAGAATAAGTAAACCAGTTAAAGTTCCTCCTGTTTGCCATCTAATGGATGTTGGTGAAGGCTAGATTTGGATTTGATGGTGATGCTGTCTGTAGTTGAATAGTCTGCAATACATCACTTTTAAATCTTGCACATTATAAATAGCTAGTTGGAAAAGTATTGAGTATTGTTGTTGTCATGGAACCATATCCAAAATGAAGGAAGAATTTTGAACAACAAAAGTCTCCATCATAGTTTGTTTTCTGACTAAAGTATCTTAGAAATAGCTAAGAGTTGTCAGGTAATGACAGAGCATGAACCTTTAAAATTTAAGTACCTAGTCTTCTTATCTCCCCATATAACCAGACTCAGAACCTGGTAATAACTGGGTGGCTCATTTTGACTTCAGGAAATTGACCTGAAACTGACTAATAAATCAATGATACTGTCACTTTAACTGACTTACAGTAGAAGCTGAGATCCTTGCTGATTATTGATTTTTGCTGTCTTAGATGTTGGCCTTCATATAAACAGACAACATTAAAGTTTACATTTTTTTTACCTTTTGAGTAAATGATAATATTGAATATCAACACGTCATTTACCTAGCAAGTACTGAAATGGAGTCAGACTGATTGGCTGCAACAGATGCAAGGAATAGGCTGCATCTATTTCCAGTTGACATATCTGTCCACTTTTACTGATATATTAATGAAGTCAGTTTCTTTCTTTTGAGGTGAATATCACACTCTTGCAATTAATACTCACAATGATATTTGGAAATGCTCATATTAACAGTGTCATTAAGGGGAAGGAATTTACAAAGATATATATGAATGTACATATGAATAAGAACAGGAATATGCATCTCGAACCCATTCAAAAAGTTCATGCTGATTTGATTACTCCATATTCCCGCTATGTCTGATAACTTGTCAGACCTTGCTTATCAAGATTCTATCTACCCTGTCTTAAAAGTATTCAAAGTCTCTTGCCTTTTGAAGAATAGCGTTCCAAAGATACTCTGTGAGTAAAAATGTCGCCTCATCTCGGTCTTAAATAGACAATATCTTATTTTGAAATAATGACCCTCGGTTCTAGATTCTCCGATTCGAAAAAAAAATCCCCTGTACATCCAACATGTCCAGACCCATCAGAATCTTTTATGTTTCAATCAAGTGGCCTCTTAATGTTCTAAACTCCAATAGATACAAGCCTAGCTTGTCCAGTCTTTTCTCATATGACAATCAGTCCATTCCAGGTCTGGTAAACCTTCTCTGAACTGCTTCCAAAACATTTAACCCTTCCTTAAGTAAGGTGACCAATACTATACACTTCCAATGTGGTCTCACCAGTGCCCTGTAAACCTGAAGCATAACCTCCTACTTTTATATTCAATTCCCCTCACAATATCTAGGGAATATTCTGATGGCTTTCCAAATTATCTGCTGTAACTGTATACAGACCTTTTGTGACTCATGCATAGGACATCAGATTCCTCAGTGCTCTGTAAACTCTCGGTGTTTCACTGCTCACAATGTGTATCATTATTGTTAAATATTGTTAAATCATTATGTTATTTATGAAATATGTTAAAAATGAGATTTTGTACAAAATTACTACCCATGTTAACCAACAATTCTTTGCTCTATTTCTTGTTGGTTTAAGTGGGAAACAAGGAAGTGAGTGCTGTAGTCAGGGTTCAGTCTATTGTAATGTAAAATCACATTGAGATTCAATTCTGAACCATAGCCAGTCCACAGCCCTATGTGAAATTTAATTGCATGTTTGTTGAATAATTTGGGTGTCATTTGAAAAGAGTTATTCTACATGATTTGTAGTGTCAATACATCTCTATTTTAACCCTTCATGGGTAATCTCTGCAGCAATAAAAATCTCCATGAATGAAATGGAAATAATCTGTTCTAGGATCTGCAAACATTGAGAATAAAGGCCCAGTGGATTATGAAATCATCTGAAAGTCTAGATTGGATTAGTGTCTTAAAAATGTCTGGTGGAGGATAAGGTTATAATTAATATTCTTTGTCAAATCTGTGTTGACATTGATATACAACATTTTATTAACATTTAGGTTGTTTGACATTATTTGCTCTCCTGGGACAATAAATAATAATTGAACTTGTATTTATACATTCACATTTAAGTTAATAACATTGTGTTCTTATTATTGTTATGTGCATATTATGCATTTTGTACTGCTCCTGAAGGTACAGTGGAATTTCTGACAAATAGGAATCACATTGGCAGAATGAGTTAGCAAGTTAATTTTAACTGGAAAATGTAATTACTATGTTGTACAATATTAGCATTCAAGCACTCGATTTTTATTCAGTGACCTCAAAAGTGAGGCATGCCTTGTGTTTTTTGTCAGATTCTAGTTTATAAAATCAGCAAGTAGGAATCTAAGTGTATTGATCGCATAGGAAAAGATGTAAATGCTTTTCAGCACTCATGGGGTTAATGTGATCATACATTACCTGTGTCACATAATCTATTTTAAAGGCTAAGAGCCATTGAAAGGAACACAATATCTGTTTAAACCTTTCAAAATAAAATGAAAACAAATAGCCTGTGCTGAATCTGATTTATACTCAAGACAAACTTCATTAACACAGAATGCCTCCAATTAGTTAAGCAGTTAATTTTGTCCAAGGGAATTGCAAGTCGGACTCTTTTCTCTCACCCAAAATTTTCAATGTAGTCTAAATATAACTGTGTCAGCCTGATAACAAAAGACTGTTCATCTGGGAATCTTTCCCTTGAGTTGTGTTCTTAATCATGATTCTAAGGATATAATTCTTTTAAAAAGTAGTATTTTCATAGCACTGAGTAATCACAAGTTTTGATTAAATTAAATTAACGGTGACATTCAGCCCTATTTATCTGTTTATATGTAAATGGCAGCATCAAAATCCCATTTATCTGCAATGACATCTTTGCAGCATATTCCTCAAGTCTGTGAAATACTGAACCTTCCTTCATTGAATTTCTGCAGCTCACACAATTACCCAGCCACATACTTAAAAGTAGAATTCTGAAAAATATTTACACAAAATTCTTAAGTCACTATATTTTCCTAGCTGATTGTTTGCCATCAGAATACATGTGTTCAGAGCAGCTGAGAAGAAGACTCCAGTTTTGTTTGGATGAAAGATGCTCTAACATCTATGCTGCAGCCCCTCTACCCCCAAAGGAAATCCGGAATTTAAACTGGAGTAAAACCGATGGATTCCTTTTTAAGTGTATGCTATAACATAACCAATTTCCAAATGTTCACTGCACTCGATTAATACAACTGATAATTAACTCCTTTTTTTCTGATTTTGATACCAGAGCAAACAAGAAATGTTATCCATATTGTTGTCATTACATGGCAGATTATGTGAATTGTGATCATTGAGGTCCAAGATGAAGGAACTTAACATTTCAACGAAACCAGTTTCAGAAACAAGTAAATTAAACATAAGATAAGTTTAGTTATGTTTATCTACTGGCTCAGTTAAAAGACATGACATAAGTATTATGGAGTGGCTGAATTATACTGATTGCTGCATAAATAAATACATTCTAATCTGTTCTTTTGGAATGTATTTGCCATGCTCCTAATTACAGTGATCTTAGCAATTCTTCAAAAACATAAAATACTGAAAATACTCCACAGATCTGGAAGCATCTGTGAAGAGTGAAACAGAGTTAAAGTTTTAGGTTGATGACCTTTTATTAGAAAAGTTAAAGGTGTAACAGATTTTAAGCAAATCCAGAAGTAAGAAAAATCTGACATAGTAAAGAAAAAACACAGCATTCTCCAGATGTTGTCTTACTCTGTGGAAATGCATGAAGAAGGCAGTCATTCTAATGACATTAGATAATTGCTTGAAGAAAGAATGTGTATGTAGTATTCAGTTCCTACTGAAAATAATGCAACTAAATTTGAAAAAAATACAAAGCTGATGGAACATGCATAATTGTCCAGGTTAAAAACTCTGGAACATCTCCATAGGATGACTGATTTACTTTTAACTTGTAAGACTCAGAATCTTTCTCAAATCCTTTCATTCTGAACTCATCTTCCTCCCAGTAGCAATTTTCACCTTGAACCAATTGTTTTATTTAGGTATGAAACAATGTTCTATTGATCATCATTGCCCTAACATGTTCCCTAAATGCATGAAGAGGTAAATCCAGTAACTTATCTCTAGTAACCTGTTTGTACTGGATAAAAAAGTATATACTGTAGAAGAAAAGTAATGTTCTTTGTGTAGTTTTAGCTACACTACACATTTGGTTTAAAAAGAGACATAAAGTGTGCCTTGATTTGCTTAAGTTTATTTATTTCCCATTACTTTGTATTTTAACACAAGTATTTCATCAACAATTAGACAACAATTATATTCTTGTCTCTCAAACCATATTTGGCAATTCTCATTTTTAAAATCAAAAATTGCATATTTATAAAATTACATATCTATTATAAATCTTATAATAGATATTTAATAAATTAGAAATACAAAGAGAATACACCAAATTAAAAATATCTGACTTATTGGGCTTTTAATAAAAAACTGACAATTTATAAATATTTATAAACAAGATTTTTTTGAATTCAGAAGTGTTTAATTATTTCAACATATGTATCTTAAAATAATTTAATAACCCTTAATATGCAAGCCAACTTTACTCAAATCGTTCAGTTATTAAATCCAGAGGAGATACATACCAGGTTTACTGATCCAATTATGTGCAGAAACAAAGGAATTGCTTTGCAGAGCATGTGTATTTATTCAATAAACCCATTACATTCCATGTATCTTTTTCTTTCTATTGGCAGTGTGCTTGGAGATCTCTGAGCTAATTAGACCCTAGATGTTTCCCCACTTTAGAAGTGATCAGGACTTCTGGGAGTGAAGGGAACAGGTCACTGCAGAAAACAGTTGCTGTTAAAGGAGACTACACATAGCAAAACACTTGGTACAGCCTTAGAAACATAAGATTCACAATCTGAAAGATGAAAAGAACACAATAATGACACCAAAGTTCGGAAATGGATGGACTTCAAGAGGGATCCTCTGGAGTTAATCATAGAATCCCTACAGTGTGGAAACAGGCCATTTAGCCCAACAAGTCCACACCAACCCTCTGAAGAGTAATCCACCCAGACCCATTCCCCTACTCAATTACTCTACATTTGCCCCTGGCTAATGCACCTAACCCACACATCCCTGAACACTACGGGCAGTTTAGCATGGCCAATTCACCTAACCTGCACATCTTTGGATTGTGGGAGGAAACCCGCACAGACACGGGGACAATATACAAACTCCACACAGAGAGTCGCCCAAGGCTGGAATTGAACCCGGGTCCCTGGCACTGTGAGGCAGCAGTGCTAACCACTGAGCCACCATGCCACCCAAAATTTAATCTATGCCCTGTGTGCTGAAATATGTCCATATGCAGTTTTATTGCACAAATTAACATCTAAGCTACCTTCTCTTAGTAGCCTTTGAATTAAATTGTTTTTGATAGATGCTGTTATATCAGGAGTTGCACCAAGAACAAATAAATAGGGTGAGTAAACTTGCCCCTGAAGCTTCCTGCGCCTTTTTAGCAGAGAACAAAACCACCTAAAAGCAGTAGCTGGAAGTAAAAAAGAAAAGCCGCTTAGTAAATTCAGCATTTACATTCTGCATTGTCCCAGGAGTTTCTGCAAAAATAAGAGACACAAAATATTTCAGAAGCCTATTTAAATAGATTAGCCTTCTCACCAGAGGTCTGACTATGATCCGTTATAAACAGTAATGATGTGAAAGCCACATAAATGTGTGTCACTTTCTGAGTATTATGTAATGGCGCACCTCCCAACTTAGTCAGAAACCTAATTCTGTTAATGATCATCACAAAGGGCCTTTATGTTATTCTCATCTGAAACCAATGAGCCCCATTATACCTTCCTTTAGCATGACTGTGTGGAATTAGAAGGGGAATCTTAAGTTCAAGTCCAAGGCATTCAGAAACTTTCCCCTCAATAGCTATTGCCATAGATCTGATCTGTTTTGAAACTTATTTAGATTGAGGAAGAGGAGAGAATCCAGTTCTGATAGAATCCTGACCAATGAACATATGACGACGCGACTGATAGGTTGCTCTTTGAGAGAATCAGCACAGGCACTATATGTGGAATACTTGATAGTACATGATACCAGTATGTCCATAGGGTATCCAAATACAAAAAAGTGGTCTCATCTTTAGAAGGTCCCAACTTTGTCATGTGCATTAAGGTAATGATATCCAACAAAAAGAATCTAAAAGTCTTGTTGAATTTGCTGTTGGTTCTGTTTAATGGAGAGGAAGATAATACATTGATCAAAACCGAAAGAACTGTGGATGCTGTAAACCAGAAACAAAAACAAAAGTTGCTGGAAAAGCTCAGCAGGTCTGGCAACATCTGTGAAAAGAAATCAAAGTCAACGTTTCAGGTCCAGTAACCCTTCCTCAGTTCTGCCAGACCTGGTGAGCCTTTCCAGCAACTTCTGTCTTTGTTTCTAATACATTGATCAGTTTTTTTGGCCAGTGAATCAGTAACCAAGCAAGAACAGCATAGATTGGCTAACATCTAGAATCTAGAAAAAGAAGAATTGGGTGTGCTGGTATTGATGCATAGAATTCTGACTAATTATTGACTAATTCTACTTCTAGATAAGTTGACACAGATAAATTATCAATTGTTTTTTCCTAAGCTTAAAGCTAATTTGTCTTTGACTTATTCTTCATAAGAGATTTCTAGGGTTTTAGAGATAGAAGCATGAACTTGCTGCAAAGGATACAATGTTATTATGCTCATTCTTTTGATGGCAGATGTTGCTTTGTGCATTAGATGGGTTCTCCCTTTGTAAGGATAACATATTTCTCATCTGTTTTTGACATTGTTTAGACCAACTGCAAAATACTGTTGCTGTTGCCAGCATTAAATAAATAAAAGTTGACCTCATGACAAAAGTATGGCAAATGCAGCTCAGGTCTCCAAAGATAAGGTGAAATATTGCTTTGTGCCTGATAGGGTGAGTTTACAGAGAAACCTCAGCTGTTCCTTTTATGACTATGTAGTGTGATGCAAGCTTGCATCTATTTGTCTCACAACCAATTCAAAAACAGGCTTTCTGGTCATTATGACATTACTGTTTGTGGGACTTTGCTTGGTACAATGTGGTTATTACATCTTCTCCTACATTACAACAATAAGTAGATTTCAAAAGTAGTTCATTAGCTGTAAAGCGCTTTGGGATATCCTGAGATTATGAAAGACACTACAGAAATGCAGCTTTTTTTAACCTATCTACAAATGTAGAAAATGTTATGGTATTTTGATACTTTGAACACACTGCCTGTTTGTTTGTTGTCTTTCCCTGAGTTTTCATTGTTAATACGATAAAGGAACTCCTTCACCCTGACTGTGTGGTTATGATGAGGAATTCCACACAAAACATTCATCTTTCATGCTATGGCAGCCCTGGATCTGCAGCATTTTTTTTTGTTTTTTTTCCCACTTGATGTTTTATGGACCGTGGATTTGAATGAATTCATGTTTGAATTCTTAGAAATAGAATAGATCATTGTTAACAATGTTCATCCCCATGGCCCGGCTGATTGCATTATTTTATACTGGATATTAAAATATTGTGCCAGCAGAACAGACTAAAATTAAAGTTTTTTGTTTCTATTTTAGACCAGAGATTATAAGCAATATGTCCAAATAGTTGCTCTACATGTCAACTCTTTAATTCTTGGCATTAAATGACTATTCGAGCCCTGGGGATTGTAAACAACTATCGATTGTTCCACCAGCTTTCTGAGCAATCTTTCACTAGTGCTACCTCAGCAGTCAATATTTGGACAATATGAGACAGTTCTATTTGATTTAAGCCAGATTGGAATTTTCCTGTTTAGTAGTCCAAGTGAATCCAAGCAGTTTTCTTTAAGCATTCCCCTTTTAACCATTCTATGAAAATACACTGCTGAGTAAGTAGGGTTTCACATACTGGAACATTTAGTTTGGTTATGAGAGGTTGCAAGAACAGAGAAATTGGATTAAACAACTGCAATGTGGAATTAGTCCTGGCTAAGAGGATATAAATCAGAAGAAAGAACTCTGGCTAATCTTTCCTAATGAAAGCACATCCTAGGTTAGATCAGCAAAAGCCTCATAAACTTGGAATTGTACCTGGGACTTCCTGCTTTGTTGCTCGTTGCTTTAGCAATCTACTCTATTAGAGGAATTGCTTTGATGTGTTCACATTGATACAGTGGAAAAAGAGCTTTAACATGTAACTGAGAATATTTCTTGACAAAACCTGATTTCATTCATTTAATAATCTCAGCTATTGTTTATCATACTTGGATTACTTCTCATTAGTGTATAGGGGAACTGTTTAAATGACAGTTACTAGAAATGTCATGAAATAGTGAAGGAGTTGGGGTAGGATTGGCTAACCCTATCGCAGGAGTTTTATTTTTCTCTGTAACCAGTAAGAACAGCTTGCATGTATATAACACGTTTAACATAGTAAGAGATCAGAAAACACTTCGTAACAGCATAATCAGACAAAATTGACACTCAGTTAATGTAGGACACAAAAGCTTTGTCTAAAAGTTAGGTTTAAAGGAGGAGGGAAACACAGAGGTTTAGGGAGGGGACTGCATATGGCTTTTTTTAATATTAGTGACATCTTCTGGCCTTGACACCAAACAGGATCTAATATACATACAAAAACAAAATACAGTGGATGAGAAATACTCAGCAGATTTGTCAGAATCTGTGGAGAGAGAAACACAGGTTTAGGTTTATGACCTTTCATCGAGTGTGCATACCTTTTCACTCTATCTTTTGGCAGGAACATTTACTATATGTATGAGAGAAAAATATTCACATTCACAGTCTACTCCACTGAGCTTTCCCACTGATTCATGCTCTTGATGATGACTTTTTTACAAAAGGTCATACAAGTACCAAGAAGCTTAAAATTAGAATGACATTGAATTTACAGCACAGCAACTAAGTGATTTGGCTCAGCTGCTCTATATGTTGGTGTTTATGATGTACATAAGCTTCCTCACACTCTCCTTTATCTAACCATATCAATAGAATCAATACTGAATTATAAAGAGGAAGGTTTTCAGCAATTTTTTTTCCCTGAAGAGTTTAGACTATGGCATACCGTACTGCAAGTAGCTATAATATTAACTCCTTCACAATTGGATAAATATCTAAAGAAAGTATAGGAGGTTGCAAGAACAGAGAAATTGGAGTAAACAACTGCAATGTGGAATTAGCACTGACATGGTCACAACAGGTCAAATGGCCTTTTCCTATGTTGAAATTCTAACAATTCTATGGTAAATCCCGTCGATAAACAATATTAATGACAAGACTCTGTTAGTGTTGTAATAGGCAGGACACACAAAATGTTTGTTCATTAAAATCAAGGTGGTGTGCAAATTCTGTGCACTTTATGTAATATTCGCATGATGCTTCAGGACTGAATGGTGATATCCATGTTAAACTTGTGGTATATGACAACAGAGGTTTTCATATGTTTGTGTGCAAATATATCAAAATGTTCACAGATTGCAATGTTAATTAGAGGTCAGATTGTCTTAGACAATCAATATGATTCGTTTCTCTGTAACACAAGACATACCGTCATTCTGCAGTAGTGATAGTTTGTCAGTTACAAATCTTCTTAATTATCAGCATAATTTGTGCTGCCGTCTAATATCAATACCCTTCTATGACAAGAACTCAGTTTAACCAGTCTGCAGTAAATAATAATAATTCTGTATGAAATCATTTGCCTCGGAAATTAATGGGACAGATTTGACTGCCTACCTGTGCCATGGATTGTGTATCTGTCCCTGTGCCAACCCCTCTGCCACGTATATTGTTAGCCAATCTAGGTTACCTTAGCTATCATTTTCCATCAAGGAGATAAAGTATGAGAGCAGAGGAAATTGTGCCAGAAGTTTGTCCAATGTGTGCAGGAGGGTTTCCTGACACAATATGTAGACAGGCCAACAAGAGGTGAGGCTATACTGGATTTGGTTCTAGGTAATGAACCAGGCCAGGTGTTAGACTTGGAGGTAGGTGAGCACTTCGGGGGCAGTGACCACAACTCGGTGACTTTTACTCTAGTGATGGAGAGGGATAAGTGTGCACTGCAGGGCAACAGTTACAGCTGGGGGCAGGGAAATTATGATGCGGTGAGGCATGACTTAGGATGTGTGGATTGGAAAAGTAGGCTTCAAGGGAAGAACACAAATGATATGTGGAGATTGTTCAAGGAACAGCTAATGGGTGTCCTTGATAAGTATGTACCAGTCAGGCAGGGAGTAAAGTGTCTTGTGAGGGAGCCGTGGTTTAATAAGGAATTGGAATCTCTTGTGAAAGGGAAGAGGGCGGCCTATGTAAAGATGAGGCGTGAAGGTTCAGTTGGGGCGATTGAGAGTTATAAGGTAGCCGGGAAGGATCTAAAGAGAGAGCTAAGAGCGGCGAGAAGGGGACATGAAAAGTCTTTGGTTGGTAGGATTAGGGAAAACCCTAAGGCTTTCTATAGGTATGTCAGGAATAAAAGGATGACTAGGGTAGGTATCGGTCCAGTCAAGGATAGTAGTGGGAAGTTGTGTGTGGAGGCGGAGGAGATTGGTGAGACACTAAATCAATACTTTTCGTCAGTATTCACTCAGGAACAGGACACTGTTGCTGATGTGAATATTGAGTCACAAGTGATTAGAATGGATGGCCTTGAGGTACGTAGGGAAGAGGTCTGGGGAATACTGGAAAGGATGAAAATAGATAAGTCCCCTGGGCCTGATGGCATTTATCCTAGGATCCTCTGGGAAGCTAGGGAGGAGATAGAGGAGCCATTGGCCTTGATTTTTATGTCGTCGTTGTCTATGGGAATAGTGCCAGAAGACTGGAGGATAGCGAATGTGGTCCCCTTGTTCAAGAAGGGGAGCAGGGATAGCCCGAGTAACTATAGGCCAGTGAGTCTCACTTCTGTTGTGGGCAAAGTCTTAGAGAGAATTGTAAGGGATAGGATTTATGAACATCTGGATAGGAATAATGTGATCAAGGATAGTCAGCATGGTTTTGTGAAGGGCAGGTCGTGCCTCACAAACCTTATTGAATTCTTTGAGAAGGTGACCAAGGAAGTGGACGAGGGTAAAGCAGTAGATGTGGTGTATATGGATTTTAGCAAGGCGTTCGATAAGGTACCCCATGGCAGGCTAATGCAAAAACTACGGAGGTATGGCATTGAGGGTGCATTAGAGGTTTGGATTAGGAATTGGCTGGCTGGAAGGAGACAGAGGGTAGTAGTTGATGGTATAGGTTCATCTTGGAGCGCAGTTACTAGCAGTGTTCCACAAGGATCTGTTTTGGGACCATTGCTGTTTGTCATTTTTATAAATGACCTGGAGGAAGGGCTTGAAGGCTGGGTGAGCAAGTTTGCGGATGACACGAAAGTCGGTGGAGTTGTGGACAGCGAAGAAGGATGTGGCAGGTTACAGCATGACATAGATAAGTTGCAGAGCTGGGCAGTAAGGTGGCAAATGGAATTCAATGTAGCTAAGTGTGAAGTCATTCACTTTGGTAGGAGTAACAAGAAGATGGATTACTGGGCTAATGGTAGACTACTTGGTAGTGTGGATGAGCAGAGGGATCTTGGTGTCCATGTACACAGATCTTTGAAAGTTGCCACCCAGGTAAATAGTGCTGTGAAGAAGGCATATGGTGTACTGGGCTTTATTGGTAGAGGAATTGAGTTCCGGAGTCCTGAGGTCATGTTGCAGTTGTATAAGACTCTGGTGCGGCCTCATCTGGAGTATTGTGTACAGTTTTGGTCGCCATACTATAGGAAGGATGTGGAGGCATTGGAACGGGTGCAGAGGAGGTTTACCAGGATGTTGCCTGGCATGGTAGGAAGATCGTATGAGGAAAGGCTGAGGCACTTGGGACTGTTCTCATTGGAGAAAAGAAGGTTTAGGGGCGATTTGATAGAGGTGTACAAGATGATTAGGGGTTTAGATAGGGTTGACAGTGAGAACCTTTTTCCGCGTATGGAGTCAGCTGTTACTAGGGGACACAGCTTTAAATTAAGGGGTGGTAGGTATAGGACAAATGTTAGGGGTAGATTTTTTACTCAGCTGGTTGTGAGATCATGGAATGCCCTGCCAGTATCAGTGGTGGACTCTCCCTCTTTATGGTCATTCAAGCAGGCATTGGACAAGCATATGGAGGTTATTGGGCTAGTGTAGGTTAGGTAGGCTTCGGTCGGCGCAACATCGAGGGCCGAAGGGCCTGTACTGCGCTGTATTTTTCTATGTTCTATGTTATTTACGTATCTTTCATCTGTGAATATGTTTTGTAAATATTGTATACACTGGCAAAAACAGTGAGCCCTGGCATGGGGGCAGAGTTCGCACGTGAGGCATATTCCATTGTCAGTTTTTACATTGAATACCGTTCAGTGAAGTCTCGCCACAGTAATAGAATACAATGAGCCAGCTTACAGCTTTATATAACTCAAAGGATTAATTAAGAGGGCTTTGAGTCGCAATGCAATGATAATGACCAAGAAATTAAAGCATAACATGAATCCATATTCAAGTTTCAATGCCATTTTTATGCTGGTTATGATTTTTAAATCTACATTAAATTGAATGTGAATAAAGATCCTATTAGAAATGTGTCCCATGAGAGTTGCCTTAAACAATTATGACAGCAAATTTTAAACGTTGCAAAATGAAGAGATGAAAGTGAAAGGTCTTTAATACAGAACATCATCCAGGTTTGAAGACAAGATAGAATGAGAAGTATGGATTTTGTAATGCCAGACTCATGTTTAAAAGCCTGAAAATTGAAGGAAGAAGAGATGAGGGAAATGAAGAGTTCCATGTTTTGAGGATCTAAGAAGAAAGTGGCATGACATCCGCACATTGAGCATAAAATGAAAATAAGGAGCACGTGAGACAGTTTATTTGTAGTTCAGAAGAAACAATACAGGAAGGTTTAGAGTCTCTTAGGCCATTATGGAATAGAATAAAGAAAAGTATAAAATGGTGAGACCTGTAAGCTTGAGGTTTTTGTTTTGTCTGTTGGTGCAGTGTAGCAAGAAAGGTGCCTAAAGACCTTCATCCTGATATGCAATCATTATTTAATATCCTAGTTCGAAACAATTCAGTTAGGCAATGTAGTCTGATGCCGCCTGACATGTCCTTAGGTACTCTGGATAAATTCTTGGATGCAGATAAAGAAAATTGCTGCATTTTCTAGTCATCTTTCACCTTAACAAGCGCAAACAAGGCAATGTGTGGGATAGTTTTTTTTATGTATAGCTCTGAAGAACAGCATAATGCCTCTTTTAAGCTGCACAATTGATCATGTGTTGAGAAAGTGAAGAAGGGGAAAATCAACAATTGGTGTTGACAGTTGATGTCTTGGGACCTGTCAAGGGTAGACTCAGGGACACATCATATTAGAAAGTGAGGCCCCAGACAGTGCTGAATGTTCCTGCCAAACACTGAGCAGCAGCATTGTATTGCAGAAATCATATCTTAAAATTAGTCTTTTGCACTATGTATTTGTTTAGAAAACAAATACTATGCAGCTTGACAAACCCTTATGTAATTTACTTGTCCATTCAGGTGTATTTAAATTCATGGCAATTTAGTTCAAGTCGAGTATAAAAAGCCTTGTACGAAAAGGTGTAAAGGAATTTAGGTATAAGCTGAATTCCTGAAGACTACACCTGTTATTGTACTGAGCCAAACTAATCGGGGTAGCATGGTGGCTGTGTGGAGTTTTCACGTTCTCCGTGTGTCTGCGTGGGCTTCCTCCCACAATCCAAAGATGTGCAGGTCAGGTGAATTGGCCATGCTAAATTGCCCATAGTGATAGGTGCATTAGTCAGGGGTAAATGTTGGTGAATGGGTCTGGGTGGGTTACTCTTCAGAGGGTTGGTGTGGCCATGTTGGGCTGAAGGGCCTGTTTCCATACTGTAGGGAATCTAATCAGAAAGATCCAGTAGTTCTATTCCTGATCTGTGATGTATTAGATGATCTGCACCAAGATGAGGTGAAAGGGCATCTAACTCTTCTGAGGTGATTACATCAAGTGTCAGTGCTGATGTGGATGTCAGAAACAGGGTTGACTGTGGTGCCCTGTAAGTGGAATAATAACAATAGTAATAATGATCAAGGTGCCTGTGACCAGGGAATAATGTCCCACCATGGATTAACACCTTCAGGAGAGCAGAGGAGAAAACTAGCTATAAAGCTTAAATACTATTTACTATAGAGCTGAAATTATTTTAAAAAGGATAATATTGGGAGAGTATTTAGTATATTGAACAGATGTTTTTTGAACCTTGAATTTCTTTTTTTCTGTGCTTATGTAACTTGGATCACAGCCAAGGGCTTTGACATGTAAACCATCTAATAGGTAATGTTACAAAGAGTCGATTTTATTTTTATATATTAACTTTGCACAAAAAATATTATTTCGCACCAAAATTATCGTCTAACCTTCAAAGATTTATTTGCTATTATACATTGGCACCTATTATTTAAATTCTCTCAGGTTCATTGTACACAGATTTTCTGTTCCAGCATATAAACTTCTGTGGCAGCCTGAGGATTTGCAGTATTGCTGTTGTGATTTTGTAGATGTCTCACAGGATTGTGAAAACTGTTTTAAGAAGCCTTCTTGGATCATCTGTAAATTCCAGAGGGTTTGTACTAAAACACTAGGACAATTTCAAAGCTCTGTGGCCGTTTCGGTATGAGCAATAACTCATTTAAGGATTTCATGGAAGATGGAATTTTATTACAGCTAAATTTGGAGCAATCCACTTTTAATTATGAACCTGGGTGGAACATTCACAGGTGGTGTGATAATGGTAATATCACTGGACAAGTAACCCAGAGGCTTAGGTAAATGCTCTAAGGATGTAGGTCATATTCCACCATAGTAGGTGGTGAAATTTGAATTCAGTGAATGAAATCTGTAATTAAACGCTAACTTAATATGACTATGAAAACATCTGATTCACAAATACCCTTTAGGGAAGGGCATCCTTACCTGGTCTGGATTACATATGACTCCAGACCAATGTGGTTGATTCTGAACTTCCCTGTAAATAGCTTGGCCAGCTGTTCAGTTCAAGGGTAATTGGGGATGGGCAAAAACGATGTTGCCCACATGCTGATCTGTAACTTCATTTCACACAGCAGCTTACGCTGCGTTTGGGTTGATGATACTCTGATCACACACCACCAAAAGAGAGTTCAGATTAGATGTGTGTGTACAACTTTCTTCTAATGATTCAGTTTAAAATTGAACTTCTGAAATTCTGAAGAAGTTATATCGGATTTGAAACAATAACTCTCTTTCTCTCTCTCCACAGATGCTGCAAGACCTGCTGAGTTTCTCTACCGCTTTCTGTTTTGGTTCCAGATCTCAGGTGGCATGGTAGCACTTGGGCATATTTCAGCACATGGGACACAGATTTAATTTTGGGCGGCATGTTGACTCAGTGGTTAGCACTGCAGCCTCCCAGCGCCAGGGACCTAGGTTTGATTCCAGCCTCGGGCAACTGTCTGTGTGGAATTTGCACATTCTCCCCGTGTCTTGTGTGGGTTTCCTCCGGGTGCTCTGGTTTCACCCCACAGTCCAAAGATGTGCAGGTTAGGTGGATTGGCCATGCAAAACTACCCATAGTGTTTAGGGATGTGTAGGTTAGGCGCATTAGTCAGGAGAACAGGTCTGGGTGGGTTACTCTTTGGAGGGTCGGTGTGGACTGGTTGGACCAAATGGCCTGTTTCCAAACTATAGGGATTCTATGATCTCCAGCATTGCAGGATTTTGCTTTTATTACAATAGCCTGAATGATTGTTTGATCTCAATGATAACTGTTGTATTCTATCTTGGTTCAGGTACGAGCCAGTGCCATTGCTCAAGATGCTGATCAGAACTATGACTACGCCAGCAACAGTGTCATCTTACACCTGGATGTTGGGGATGAAGTTTACGTGAAACTTGACGGAGGGAAAGTTCATGGCGGCAATAACAACAAGTATAGCACCTTTTCTGGTTTCATCATCTACCCAGACTGAGTAGAGGCACCTTTGTGTTATTTTGCAGACCAACCAGGGAAGAATGTGTTTAGTGTCGATCAGAAGGTCAAATGGAACACAGAATTAGCAAACCCCCAAGATCCTAACTGTTCAGTTGTTCAGTAGATAAATCAAAGATTCTTTTGCAATTTTATTTCTTGCTTCAAAATAACTTTTTCTTCATTTTAGTGTATCAAGCTATTAACAATGTGAGAGCAGTATGTAAAATACTGGGATAAGCAAAAGCACTGGCGCTAAACAACTGTATATAAAAATCCAGAGGGTTAAATAATGATGAACACCAATTAACTAACATGGCACAATCTGACTTTATGGCAGGTATGTGTGCCAGAAGCATATCTGACATTAACTTTAATTAAATTTCAACCCAACAGTATGCTTTATATAATTTGACAGGTAAAGCTCCATTATTTAACCTAAAAAGCAAAAGTTCCAAATCCTGATACTGCATCTTAATTTTTTTTTCCTGCTTTATACAAGTAACCTATTCCACTGGATGATGTCATGTTTATATCAGCAGTGGAAAGAGCCTGGCTGTCAGTTAACCCATGATATCATCAGTGGTGATATTGTCCACTGAGATTATGGGCAGCAATATAAACTTGGTAAAAAAATTGCCAGGCTCAATCTGCCTGTTCTAATAGTTCAGGTGGATGTTAAAGAACCTATGGCACTACTTTCTCCCTCAGCTAGCAACCTGAATAAACTATTGATAGGCCAATCATCTCATTTCTATTTTTGGGATCTTGCTTGCGCAAAATGGCTGCTGCATTCGCCTATGTAACAACAATCACTGCACTTCAAAGAAGCTCATTGTGATAAGGCGCTACGTTCATGCAAGTCTCTTTTCTCTTGCCTAATTTGAATGGTGCTGTTTTTCTACATATTAACCATCTATGTTCCCAGCAATTACCAAGATGAAATTTATGAAATATTTGTTCTTTTTGCTGGCTACACCCTGTTGCTAATATCACTTTAATTTGCAAAATAAATAAAGGGTCCAAGAGTTAGCATAAAAATATAAGCGTGAAAATGTTTACTTTCAACATTATCTAGGTTGGAGTTTCAACTCCTGCAGTTCACCAGTCCTAGTCTTACCTTTATCATAAACTGGCACAGTCCTGTTAGCAGACCATCACTTCCACTCTTCTAGGTGTTGTGAAGTCTTATCATGGAAGTCAGCTTCCGTTTATCAGTAAGATGATTTGCCTTTATCCTTGACAACATTGTTTATTGGTTCACTGACAAGGCATACAAAGGAAGGTTCCAATAGAAAGAAGAAATATAAGAGTATATATTCTTGATCAGCATTGCTCTCATGCAATTAAAATGTTTGTCTGAAATTACTGTGTGCTTTTTTAAAATTCAATTGCACACACAAATTTCAGTATTAACATAATAAGTATGTGTATCAAAATATTTATAGGACATTTGTAATTCTGCATGAGAATCTTAATCTTACTAAACCTGGCTGAAGTTAGAATTTGGCAGAATCTGGTGATTCCAAAATTCTGCAACAAACACAGGAGGTCTTTTAAGTGTTTTTTTCTGCTTGGAATTGCTGTCCAATTGGTCACTGACAGAATGAACATTGTTAATTACTCACCAGAAAGATGAGCAGTTCTGTAATTCTGAGTGACTTACAGATGTTTTGCCTGTATAAATTACCCAGAAAACCACACAGATCTGCAAAATCATTGAATGGGACTCCATAAATGAGAATTCTAAAAATGATTAACTTGTTGACTAGTGCATTCAAGTTCTCAAAATTGATTTTGACCTTGTTTCCCATGTTTGCACACATTTATGAATATTGCAGTTGAAATTCCTTATGATTAAATTATTAGTTTCTTCTAATCTTGAGTATGCACCCCATGGAGCGCAAGGTTAATAGTGATTAATTCTATGAAAAATACAGTAGACTAGAACATCACCAGCCTGAGGCCGTGAGTGATATTGATGCTCCTTACATGAATTCAAAACCTTCTCTTTACAAGTGTGTCACCTAGTTTTAGCACTGTGTCAAATTAAGTTAGAGTTTTAGGGACCCCCTTGCAAATTCTGCACAGATAGACATCCAAAATGGCTAAAAATGCTAATTATTTAACACAAGAATTAATAATAAGATGATACCTTCATGTAAATAGGGCTAATGTAATTGAACTGAAAGGAAATGAAGAAGGATGACAGATGACTTGATAGAGGTGTACAAGATGATGAGAGGCGTAGATAGAGTGGATAGCCTGAGACTTTTTCCCAGGCCAGAAATGGCTATCACGAGGGGACACAATTTTAAGGTAATTGGAGGAAAGTTTAAGGGAGATGTCAAAGGTAGGTTCTTTACACAGAGAGTGGTGGGTGTGTGGAATGCACTGCTAGCAGTGGTAGTAGAATCAGATATATTAGGGACATTTAAGCGAATCTTGGATAGACACATGGATGATAGTAAAATGAAGGGATTGTAGGTTAGTTTGACCTCACAGTAGGATAAAAGGTCAGCATCGAGGGTTGAAGGGCCTGTATTGTGCTGTACTGTTCTATGTTCTATGAAACAAATTTGCCATGCATGTTAAGTAGACTGGTTTGTACTATGCGCATATCATACATAATAGCATATGCACTGTTCGGCATTTATTACAGAAGTAGTGCTTTGCACAGGATTCAAATGAATTACAATTGAATCCAGTTTTTTCTGCCAATAAATTCCCAGTTCTTGAATAACATCCCCTTTTTGATGGTGGCTGGTCATCTCACCTGCTTTTTCATGTTTTAGAAGCTGGTGATGTACCAAATTCATCCCAAAATGAATAAACTTTCAGCTCTTATTTATTCTTGTATAAATGGGCTGATGTTGTCAGTCACTTCTAATCTGCATGAGTACTCGCTGCAAGTATGCTAAGTAAAATTAGATGGAAAGTCTGAACCCAGGTAAATCTTTCTAATGAAAACTTTTCTTTGCCTAAGTGATAATGAATTTGTCTGGGAAAATGATCTAAGGAGAAATAACTTTGTCACAGAAGGTGGCAGGACAATATAAGGGATTCTATGGAGTAGGTACATGACAGTTATTTCTACCTTAGTCGTTTTTAACGCCTCCAAGCTTCCCTGCTCCAAAGCAGCATGCAAGTTGATATTTATTCCTCAGGTCAACCCCATCTCATTGACTTCTGAAGAAATCAACAATAATATGATACTAAGTAACTTCGTATCAATAATAGCCTGCATACTTTCACTGGAAGGAGAGTAATGTGGGTGGACTTTGCCTGATGTCAGGATTGCCTTATTTATTACGGATCTCACAGCCAAACAGCTTACTAGCGCATAACGTTTAGAAGAACGATCATGTAGGATGTGGTACTGGAGGTGATTGCCTCCAGTATACCTTTGATATGCACATAAAAATAAGTTATTATATACCAACTTTACAACAAATACTGTTCATTGTACACAGCATAAAAAAGGTCTGCAGTCACACATATAGCACAAGTGTAGACGGAAGGTGGACACCATTTACGCAGGAAATGTGTATGACTTATGTAGTTTACTATCCATTTGAGATACTGGATAAATGTATATTAGCTCACTCACTGTCAAATCAGCTGGCTCCTCTCAGAAAATATTGTCTTCTCTATTAGCAATGTTTTCCTGCTATCAAGAATCACCTCAGTTCAGGTTTTATTTTGAGTCAGAAATTTGTGGGTTCAAGTTCCAATCCAGTAGTTGAGTACCTGATAGGCTGTCATTCTGGTGCAGTATTGAGGGAGCGATGCAATGTCAGAGATTTCATTTTCAAACCAAGTTGGTGAACCAGTTCTGTTCAAATGAATGCTAAAGTTTCAATGGCCATCATTCTCCCAGTCAACTAGGTGAAAGTGAGTACTGCAGATGCTCGAGATTAGAGTCTAGATTAGTGTGGTGCTGGAAAAGCACAGCAGGTCAGGCAGCATTCGAGGAGCAGGAAAATCAACGTTTTGGGCAGGATCCCTTCATCAGGAAGGGCTTTGTCACCCTTCCTGATGAAGGGCTTCTGCCCGAAATGTCGATTTTCCAGCTCCTCGGATGCTGCCTGACCTGCTGTGCTTTACTCGTACCACTCTAATTGACGAGGAGAAAGTGAGGACACTCTAATTGACATCATTCTCCCAGTGCCTTAGCTGATTCTCTTTCCTCAAACAACACACCAAAAGCAGATTAGCTTGTGAATCATTTCATTGAATTTTGTGGGATTTAGTGTGTGAAATGGCTGCCATAACTGTCTACATAACAGTCACTTCAAAATAATGTATATGAAGCACTTTTTTCTTTAATGGAATGTGAGTTTCACTAGCATACCTGCCATTTATTGCCCATCCCTAATTGCCCTTGAGAAGATGGTGGTGAACCATCATTTTGATCACTGCAGTCCATCTAGTGTAGGTAGACCCACATGCTGTTAGGAAAACATCTCCAAGATTTTGATTCATTGACAGAGAAGGAACAGCAACATAGTTCTAAGTCATGTTGATGTATGGCTTGGAGGAGAACTTGCAGGTGGCAGTGTTCCCATGTATCTGCTGCCCTTGCCCTTCTAGGTGGAGGGGAGAGGATTCAAGGTTTGGAAGGTTGTACTGAAATGGCATGAGAAATATAATAAGACACTTTGATATTACAAGTTCTCTTACACATTAAACGATATTTTAATATCTCATCTAAATAGTGCATCTATTTGTATTGCCAGCAGCCACAAAGATCAATTTAAAAGGTCTTTGTACTTTAGAATAAAACCAGTAACAAGTATTCTATGGGTATCAGAGCAAACATGATTGTCAGAAGCCAGGCAGGCAAATTTGCTCTTGTAGGTTCCTCCAGTCATTTGTGGTCTTTATCTTATGTGTTTTGACAATGGGTTGAAGTTTCCCTTGACACAGCTGGAAGAAGTGCAGACTTCCCCTAGATTCTTGGCCAAAATACCTCCTTCCATCATCATGAGATGATTGGGTCATGCATCTAGTATTTTGGCTGTGAAATCTTTCTGTGCGCAAAGTGGCTGCTGCTGCATATACCTTTCTGTGAAATATTTTTTGAAACATTTCTGAGATAAGACAACATATAAATGAAAGAACTTTTAATTTTTCTCTAAAATAGTAGCTTCTTCACAGATGCTATATAGTTTATAGCATGTATATGTTTCAGTCAAATGTAAACGTGCACTCACCATCCAGAATGAATTGATATTTTACTTAATGTGCACTCTCCAGTGAATTCCTGATATGACCCAAGGGTCAATTATCAGCCACCTGTCCTGCAACCCCAGGCAGACTTGCTTTTCAATGTTCTTCAACAATTGCCATTCTCAGCCTGTTCCACTGTGGAATATTGACACCGTTAATTTTAGCGACATTCCCACTCCTTTTCTTTGCTCTCCAGCAAGAGGAAGCAAACGTAAGCTAGTAGGGTATGACAACAAACACACAGAATAACAAAAGAGCTGCATTCAAAATACCTCCCATCCTCTCTAAAAGAGTGCTTTGGAGACCATTTGAAAGTGGGCCATGAATAAGGCAATGCTTAACATTGAGTAATATCAATAACTGTAAATTGTGATAGTGGCTCACATTAGTTTTTAACTTTATTTAACTGACTAAATCAAAGATATCACTGATGAAGCTGTGTAGGGTGTTGGTTAGGCCACAGATGTAATGTGTCAGTTCTGATTCTGGGACATGACTAGATAGGGTGCTTGATGACTGGTATGGACATGATAGGCTGAAGGGCCTCTTTCTGTTCTGTAATACTCTGATTATGACTCAATGACACCAGACAATGCATTACAAGATTTTACAAAAGATATCATTAAATGTTAAAATAAAGCAAAGATTAAATTACTACATTGTAATTCACCTTGGACTGTCTAAGAACTAGAGTTTCTTTTATGTTAGTGACTTAGATTTCAGAAATATTATACTTTTTAATGATCATTTTATCATTATATTGGTGACACACCACTGATGTAGGATCAGGATTCTGGCATTTTATTTGTACGGTGAACCATATAAAATGCATACTGGTCACCAGGTGATACAAAGCTCTTGCCATTGGTCTTGGCGCCTTCTTCACATTGTGTATTGCTAAACTTCCAGCTTCATTATTCCACAGTGAAGCAGCAAATTAATCACACACGTTGATTAAAGTCCACAGTTTCTGCAAGTGATTGATTTGTGGGATTTTGTTGTTCTGCTTGGATCACCAGAACTAGCTCCCCTGTGAACAGAGATGGTCATTAGTAAGCAGAGCAGCTTGAGGAGGAATGTATCTCACATAGCACAACGTGAACAAAGTATTGTAAATTGTCACTGCAGCAAATGTACTCTAACCACAGGAGGGGTGCTGGCCAATGTACTCTAGACTGGTGACATGATAACTGGACCATTTTGTACTTTGAACAAACAAGTGGAATTAACACGAAGAAATTAGAAAGGCGTCTGTTTCTGAGAGTTATAAAATCATGCAATACAGAAGGAGATTATTTGGTCCATCATATCTGTGCAACCTTTTTGAAAAAGCTATAGACTAACTCTTTTGCTTTTTTCCCCCACAACCCTGCAAATTATTTCCCCTTCAAGTATAGCCAGCTCTGTTTTCAGAGTTAAGACTGAATCGGCTCGCACCATTTCATAACAACTTACTGCCTAAAACAAATTCCCTTCATTGCCAACAGCATAAATCAGTGCTGTTTGACTTCCTGTCAATGAAAACAATTTCTGCCCGTCTAATTATCAAAACTTAAGGAGGCAGGATTCTATCAGCATTCCCAGTTTGCTCTTTGGAGTAGGCTATTATTTATGTTTTGAATATATGATTTATAATCCACTGTACAATTTAAAGAAGAAAAGTATGTATGAAAAAGAAACGTTTGGCAAAATGTCTCTTTGCTTGGGGAGCTAGCAGATCTGACAAAGCTGTGTTTTTAACCCAATAAGATCAAGTGCATATGAAATGTTTCAACAGAATGAATACCATTGTATACCTTTCAAATCTTCAGTAAAAAACTGATTTAGGCAATGATGTTTCAGCTCACTGCAAGGCATAGACATAGGCACTGCATGACATAGAGTATCAGTGTATTATCACTTATATTTATGTTCCTTTCCATTCAAAATTACAAATGATGTCAGAAAGCTACTTCTACTGGAAAACGTTCAGGCGAGGGCAATGTTTTGGTTTTTATAAATAGTCTAAGTTTCCAAAACCACATGACAAGTGTTTTAAAACACACTTTCAAAATAATCAATGTGAAGTACACTGTGATATAGAGTCATAGAGATGTACAGCATGGAAACAGACCCTTCGGTCCAACCCGTCCATGCCGACCAGATATCCCAACCTAATCTAGTCCCACCTGCCAGCACCCGGCCCATATCCCTCCAAACCCTTCCTATTCACATATCCATCCAAATGCCTCTTAAATATTGCAATCATACCAGCCTCCACCATTTCCTCTGGCAGCTCATTCCATACACGTATCACCCTCTGCGTGAAAAAGTTGCCCCTTAGGTCTCTTTTATTTTTTCTTTCCATACTTATTCCTTTAAAGGGCAGGAATTTCCAAGCAATGGATTTTTCCTTAGATAGTACCCATCTAGCTCAGAGCTATATTTACAACAGAAAACTTCCTCCTTGTTTTTCAGCATTCTACAGACAGTGGCCTATAAATTAAATTTAGAACCTTCAAAACACTTTTATGCCAACTTTAAATTGTGAACCAACGGTTTTGGTGATTGCATTTTGAAATGTGAAGAAAATAATGAGTAACTCAAATTAAATCATTGAGTTTTGTTGAATTGATTAATTCTGTAAGGAAAGCTTGAACCACAATCAAAACATTTTACAAATAATCAAATGCACGGTCTTTGGCATCAATTGCAAAGAGTTCATTGAACTCATTGAGTCACTTTGGTGATGGCAATTTTGGTTTCATAATCATTTCTCCACAACAAATCATCCACTGATTGAAAAATCAATCTGCATCCACTGAATTGGAAATTTCACATTTTTAAAAATTATCTGCTAATACTTCATACGTGAATAGCAAACCCATGATTTGATGACAAAACCGCATGAAACATCAAGCAGAGCAGCATATATATTTTTGCTTTAGGTGAAGATTTTTTTCTTCATCAATCATCCTCCTATTCCATTTGCCACAAAGATGATCCTTGAATGGTGTGTTGGGTACACATCCAAAGATTGTACAATTGATGTCAAAACACCTGCTATAACTGCAATTTGGGTTTTATTTCTTTGTAGGCACCTCTTGATCTCTTTGCTTATGTAGGATCAGCACACTTACTATACCGATAGGCCACTGAGATGCTTATTCCACACATTATTGATCCACTCATTTTCTCTGGGGTGGCATGGTGTCTCAGTGGTTAGCACTGCTGCCTCACAGCACCAGAGACCCAGGTTTGATTCCAGCCTCAGATGACTGTCTGTGTGGAGTTTACACATCCATGTCTGCGCAGGTCCCCTCTGGATGCTCTGGTTTCCTTCCAGTCCAAAGAAAGTAGATTATAAATGGATTGGCTGTGCTAAATTGCTCAGTGTACAGGGATGTGCAGGTTAGGTGAATTAGCCATGAGAAATGCAAGGTTACAGGAATAGAGTGGGTCTGGATGGGATTCAGAGCATTGGTGTGGACTTGATGGGCAGAATCACCTGCTTTCGTAATTTTTCACTCGTAGTGTGGCTGTTGAGCCATGTAAAAATGTTATCTATGTTGCCGATGGAACATAATGGGCAGTTGTGTTTTTGCTCCTAAGAGAAAAATCGCAGGAAACCGGTCAACTCTCTTCTGCATTATCTTCTGGTGCAACTTCAGACATTTTTGTTCTGTTGCTCTGAAATCTTTGCTGGACTCAGGGTTTGGTTTAGCCCACTTAAGTATGTTTGTATGCATTGCATTTCTGGTGATGATGTAACCATTCTGACTATTTTTGAGGATCCGTTCCAACACTTGCTTCTCAAGACCAGGCCAATAGCTTGTCCCTGTTCTCGTGGTTCATTTGATCTTGGGCATCTTCTTCAGGGTGGATTCCTCCTTCTTCTATTCTCACACCAGCTTTTCTCTAACAGCGAGTTCCCTTGCTTTAGCACAGTGATTCAATGAGTTAACAAATTTTATGATTTTCAGATTAAATCAAGCTTCATGTGTTATTCTTTTTGCAAGACAGCCAATTTCTGTTTAGTAGTTGCAATGCACATTGTTTCATGTGGGCATCTTAAATTCCCATGCATTTTCTTGGCAATTCAGCCCATATCATCTATTTGATTGCATGCATTGTTTTAAAAAGTAAGTATAACCCTAAACACATTGCTGAGCTGAGAAAAGTGAATTTGACTGTCCTAAATGTGCACTGGTAAAATAGGGTCATCTTATATGTTGCAGTCACTTATATACCATGATCTGCAGTAGTTGTGTGTCCATATAATTTTTCTGGTTCCCTGACTTTTCTGTTGTTGAACAGTTGGTCACAGATAAACTGTCCATTTGGTGGCTCAACTGAGATATAATGTATCTTAATGTATTTTTTAAAGTAGATATGTTTGGAATTCAAAAAAAGCATTGCTGCAGGAGAAGATGTTTGATCACTTGGGTATTGTAAGGACTGAAGAGCTTGAACCTATATCAGGACAGCATACAAAATAAAATTGGTTGATAGGTGATTTGGAGAACATGTGGAGTCAACGATACAAGCAAAAGAATGAATAGTAAATAACAAGTAGAGATTAAGTAGTTACCCACATTGGCAAATGATGAAAAGTGATGTTCCACAAGGATCAGTGCTGGGCCCGCTGTTCACAATTTTCATTGAATGATTTGGACACAGGCACCAGAAGTACAATTTCACAATTTGCAAATGACACCAAACTGGGGACTATAGCAAATACAATAGAGAGTTATGACAAAATACAAGAATATATCAATAAAATTGCAGAGTAGGCAAGTGATTGGCAAATTAATTCAATATATATCAGTACAAGGTACTAAATTTTGATCGAGGCCACACACTCCTTGGAAAATAAGTGTCTAAATGGCAGAGAGAAACAGTGATCTGGGGTATAAACATGGAAATCATTAAAAACATGACACCGGTTGTTAAAGCCATTACTAAAACAAAAATTGCTGGCATTCATCTCTAGAGGGATAGAATTGAAATGCAGAGAAGTTATGTTAATTTTGTATTGAACTTTGGTTGGAACATCCTTGGAGTACTGTGAACAGTTCTGGTTTCCATATTATTATAAAAGTCACAGTGCAACAGAGGTTTACCAGCATCATCCCAGAGCTGAGATTATGCCTATCAGGAAAAATTGAACTGGCTAGAAAAAAAAAGACTGACAGGTTATTCTGATATAGGACTTAAAGATTACAGCTTGGATTTTCAGGGAGTCCGGATGACTTGGCAAAAATGACTTGCCTTTAAAAATGGCAAGCAAGTACTGATTCTGGGATTTTCAACCTCATTCCTATGGTTTTCCAATTTTCACCAGGCACTTTTCAGGAGGTGGGCTGGATCAGGCTACAAGTCCACACCCAAGGAGACATGGAGGGGAAACAGGGAGTGTGTGGGAATGGAGGGAGCATGAAGGGGTGAGGGCTGGAGGGACTTTCTGCTTTGATTATCACTGAAGCACAGCACTGAGTTGGGTCATTTAAAACAAACGGTCTCACCACCTGACAGCACAAGCAAGTTTTTCCAACGTTGGCTGGCCCAACTGCAGCCAGCACCTGCCAAATCCTACGTCTACCCAACATCTCCAGCATGGCATGAAGATCCCATCCTTGTGGGCACTTTTGCCTGAGGTAGGTGCATCAGCCAGGAAATTTTCTGACTCCTGCTGCCTGACTCAAGGATGAAACTCCAGCCCTATGAAAGACTTTGATAGGATAGACAAAAGAAAATTATTCCGCTTCCACTTGAGCTACAAATGAACTAGAGGCCATCAATAAAAAATAGTCACTGATAAATCCAGGAGGGAATTCAGGATAAACCTCGTCTTGTGAGTTGTTTGGATGGGGAACTTGCAACTGTAGGGAGCAGTTAAGATGTATAGTGTAGATGCACTTAATTAGATTGGATGAAGGGAGAGGGAGGTAGTTCATATAGAGCAGAAACACCATAAACACCAAAAAGCCTTCTTCTATTAATGCTACTATGAATTCCTTCTCAGCTCTAAGTACATCATCCTCTCCCCCTTATGCTGAAAACACGATTTATCTTGGCCCTTTATGCAAACCTATTCTTTCCTAGGATCTCAGAGCTGTAGATTTTTTTTATCCTTTCCTTCCTCCAGGCTTTAAACACAAACTCGGTCCCAAAAATCTGGATATCTCAGCTTTAATTAGTTGAACAACAGAGCATCCACAACCCTCTCAGGTGAGCCACTCTTAAGAATCACTACCCCCGAGTGGAGAAATTTCATCTGATCTCAGTCCAAGGTGATCAGCCTCTTATCATGAGACTGTGCTCCATCTCCCCCCATGTTTTAGATTCCCCGGCCAGGGGGTGATAATCTTAGTATTGACCCTGACAAAACTCTTCAGAATCTTATGTATCAATGAGATTACCTTTCATTCTTCTAAACTCCAGTAATATAGACCCAATGTACTCAGTGATCTATCATAGGAGAATCCACTCATCCCAGGAGATGTTTGACAATACAACACCTCTGTTGAAAAGATGGCACTAAGACAAGAATAATAAAAGAAACTGCTATTAGATTGAAATGATAAGAGATGCTAGTGAAAAGACAGTTGGCTGCACTTGTATTTAATTGAATGAAAAAGGAAATGTTAGTTCTAGCACATCCAAGAATGTTTTTAGGTCAAAAATATTGCTTTTATTGATTCTTATTCTCTGATTTTTCTTACTTTGTAGCATGTAAAATGAGGTTGTGTGTCACTATTGCCAGCCTGTACTTTCCCTGAGATGTGCTGAATGCATCTATTACTCGGCCATGATCCCAATTAAGCGCAAAATCATCTATTTAGTTTGATTACTGCAGCAACATGTTTTTTTTCCATACATGACAGAATACATACAACTTCATGTATGGAAGTCAATAAGTCAACAAATAAGAGTTGCTGAAATCCAATAGAGGGCTTTTCTCACTTGATCACCTCAGTACATTTACAGTCCCATCAATAGCCAATTTTAAGGAAAAAGGAAAGCAAAATCCTATATTGATAATGGCAAGATTACAGTAACCGTAAAGATGGTTTGAAATAAACCTTAAAATGCTGAGAATCTGAAATAAAGACAAAATGCTTTAAAAAGCTATAGCAGGTCTGACAGCATCCAAATAAAATATATGTTAATGTTTTGTATAGAAAAACATCAAAACGAGATTTTAGGGAATCAACTAAATTCTGATACTCAGAATGTTGCACACTGTGACAAATAGAAACTGCCTGTTGAAATTGAAACTTTCTACCTATGAATGGTCAAGGATAAAATATATTGAGATTGATCCTTGAACAAGTGGATTTTTTTCCATGCTACTGTCAATGTCATGCTTTAAGATTTATTGCGCTATTAACATGCTTTCTTCTTTCTCTGCACATTTGGTTGACGACTATGATCATACTTAAAGGGAAAGCAGCTACTAGCCTTCCCAGAGCTCTTTAATACTCTGCAGTTCCCTACATCATTTGATTTGAGAATTTCAGTACAGCTCCCATAATACGCTCAAATATAAAGTTCCCATTATAGTTTAATTTTCATAATTTCTCCCACACAAGGTAAATATTGTTCAGTGGATGTTTTGCACTGGCTGAGAGCAACTACTGGATACAGTGGAGATGCTATTCGCAGATTTGGGCACCACACTATGATTTTGTCTGGTTTGTCACTAAAGTTGCATTGAAACCTGTGATGTTCTATATATTTTAATTATTATTTCAACTGGGTGAAGACTAACCAAATAGTTTTGAATGAAGCATTCCAATCACCAAAGCTCTCCAATGGTAGTGGTTGGGTGATACAAATTGGCTAGATATATCCTTTCACCCCTGAAATGTGGAATCAACCTCACCACAGACTGATGGGTTTAAATGTCATCGCTATCTGTTGTACACCAGAGTTTAATGTACTAGGTCCATCTTCAAATACTTCCCAGTGGATGTATTATCAGTATTTTAATATTATAATATAATCAATATTTTGGCCATCTTACCAAATTGGCCATTGGGGTGGCTGGTGAATAAAATGGAAAACTTTACATTGGCACAGGGTGATCTTCTCAGGTTCGTACATTATTGGAACTTCACACAGTAGCTAGCTGTGATAAAGCTGACCCAAGAGTGCTCTGTGCTGAGAATGGGTGCCAAGAATGGTTTCCTATTGTGAAAATTTATTGGACAAAGGAAAAGCTCTCAGACTGTGATGTTAAGAGCAGTTATGAATAATAATTAAGGGTCATCTGCTGACCAAAGGATTGATAAAAATCTCTTCAGCAAAATAATACTGGCACCATTAATTGAAGTGATGTTGCCATTCGATTGCTAATCATTTGGAAGGTGTGTTATTTTCTTTGTGAGAAGGAAACAGGCTAGAACTGCAATCCTGTGATGCTCATGTAATCTAATAATCCATTTTGGTGAAAGTTATGTAACTGCAGGGATGGACAAGGAGCAGGGGGGAAAAAATTTTCCTGAACAAAAAAAATGCTGTGAGCTTTCCTCTATAATTAATGACTAACAAAAATGCATTTTTGCAAATGCCACAATTTGAAGTTCTGTATTCTGAGATTTTCTTTATGGGTCATTAATTACACAGGAAAACAAATATTTCCCCATTTTGAGAGGAAATTTACTGAAGTGTCTCTTCTAATATATAAATGGACACTGGTGTCAATATCTGTCTTCAAACAGTGTTGAGAGATTGTACTGCCCCAGTGTATGTCATAAAGCTTTGGCATTGTACCTCGGTGGCTATTTAGTGGGGAGGTGATGGCCTATTGGCATTATCACTAAACTATTAATCCAGAGTCCCAGGTAACCTTCTGGGAACTCAAGTTTGAATCCTGCTATGGCAGACTTGAATTCAATAAAAATCTGGAGTTGTGAGCCTAATGATGACCATGAAACTATTGTCAATTGTTAGGAAAAACCTAATGTCCCTTAGGGAAGTAGTCCAGACCCACAGCAATGTGGTTGACTCTTAACTACCCTCTGGGCACTACTCTCTGGGCAATAAATGCTGGTCCAACCAGCAATGCCCACATCCTGTGAATGAATAATTACTTAGCAATTTATTGAAATAGCAAGATCACACAAGTGAATCTTTTACTTTAGGACAATTAAATGTGGAATTGTTAACATTCAGCAAATAAATATTCACCATGTTGTAATTGTCTATCCCACATCCAGTACCAAACAATTTTTCTATACATTGATGTAAAATACTGAATAGTTTTAATTTAAATGTCATTAAAGTAATTCTTTCACTGACTAGATTCTGAACAATTGCTTCCCCAAACAATTTGATTCTGAAGTCAGTACACCAGTCTCACCATTTTCCTTTCCCTTTTAAAAAGAAACACAACTTGTTTCCTTTACTATATTCCACATGCTAACAGAGAATTAACTGCTATTTCTGTATTGATTTTTCCCTCAGCTCATGATACTAAATGCCACTGGGTCACTTGTACTGAGATATTAAATAATTATGCTAAACTGTATTCTAGTTTTCCTCCTACTGCTGCTCGAAACTATTAAAATTAGGAAGCACTTCAAAAGATATGGGCTAATCAAGGACAGTCAGCACAGTAAAAACCAGGTCATGTTTGACTAATTTAAGTCTTTTGAGGAAATTACCAAATTTATAGATGGGTAAATAATGAGCTGACATATTTGAACTTTGAAAATATTTTATAAAGTAACACATGTAAAACTTGTGAAAATAAGGCCTATGCTATTAATGGCAAGTGTGGCATGGATAGAGAAATGGTTTATGGATAGAAAACAGAGCTTAGAAGTAATTGGATTTTATGTTGTTAATGGGATGCTCAAGGGATCTTTGGTGGTACTATCTTGTTCTACATACAGATAAAGGATTTGAAAGTGGCCATACAAGAGGGACCAACAACAAAATCTGATGATATCAAATTATTCATTCACAGGATGTGGACATAGCAAATTGTGAGGAATAACATACATGTTATTGGTCATTCTCCCTAGATTGTATTTTTAGAGCAATTTAGCTCAAAATATGTCCCTTTGCTCTAGGTTCCCCAACTCAAGGAATAACTCATTCCTTCTATGTTTCATGCTAATTCTCTCAGTTGTTTTAAACACTGTAACATCCTTATATTCCAGGGGAGATAACTCAAGTTTACTTAGTTGCTCATTATAATTATTTTTTCATCCCATTTAGTACCTTGATGAATCATTACTGGACTTTCCTCAGTGGCAGTACATCCATCTTAAGGTGTACTCTGAGAACAGAACACAGTATTCAAATAAGGTCTAACCGGCACTGATAACTGCAATGGTACCTCCTTGCTTTTATATTCTGAATCACTTGAGATGACGCCCAGCAATCTATTGGCTTTTTGATCTCCTTCACAGCTCTAAGCAAGCTTTTTAATGACCACTAGGATACCAAAGTACTTTGCTTTATCATTTAGATTTTACTCCATTCTTTGCATGCGTAAAGTACTACCTTGCACTTTATTACACCTGCCATCGAACTACTCAAGCACACAATTTGTGGTCCTTTTGCAATTTCCTTTTCTTCACAATTCACTATGTCTTCCAGCCCAGTGTCATCTGAACATTTAGATATGCCCTCCTTTATTCCAAAACTAAAGGCAAATTTGAAAACCTAGGCCCTCAGTACTGATTTACCTCCCAGTCAGTTTCCTATCCATATAATAAGGCTATCTCCAATTCCATGCTCGTCAGTTTTAGTTAGCAATACCTTGTGCAGGGTCTTAAAAAAATTCAGTTTAGAACATCTATTTATACTCTTCTAGCCACCATCTGAGTCACTCTGTCAAATTACTCCAGTGTTGGTGGGATGTGAACTATGTTAATTTGCTTTCATCAGCTTATTTTCTTCCAAGTACTCATTTACTCTATGTTTGATGTTGAAATTTAGTATTACTGCCAGTACTGATCTAATTGAATGTTGAGATTCTAGGTTTTCTCCAAAGGCACACCGAATACAAAAAAACTGTACAAGATATTGGGGAGGCTGCAAGTGCAGTTTTATGGAGTGGTGAACACCCCATTGTAGGAATGATATTGAAGCAATGGAAACATTACAACATGAATTCATTCTGTTGATGCCACGGCTAAAAAGTTATGGTTGACTTGAAGATCTAGGCCTGAATTCACTGAATACAGAAGTGAAGGTGAGAGTTTATAAAATAGAAGTGTCCAAAATTATGAAAGAATTTTCAAGAAAAATTTCATTGCTTGCCTTGTGATAATAAATACAAAAAGGGAGATTAAGGGGTGCAAGGGATTATTAGAATATGGGTTGCAATGCCACAAGTATTGATTGAAGCTGCAATATGATACTTGAAAAAATTATAATTTGAAGAAAATTGTTAAAACGGGTAAAGGGCAAGAACAAGAAAATGTAGAGCTAGCACATACCTGATGGACCAAGTGGCTTCCTTCTGTGCTGAAATTTCTAAGATTCCATGAACTCTGCAAAGAACAGAAATTGTAATTTGCCATTAATCTGTGCGTGAATTTGTCTGATCACCAACTACAACTTCCGCAGTGCGATTTACATGGATTTTCCTTTAAAGTTCCAGTGGACAATTGGTGAAATTTACCTTGTGGACAGAAAGTCATTTTTTGTTTTGCTTTCAAATAATTGTATAAAGGCTCAACTTATTGACCTTACATCCAAGACTAGGGAGATTATTGTTTAACCAAAAAGAGGTGAAGTTTATCCCTTCTTATTTGCATTTTATTTTCATGGTGTCAAAAACACTGATCCAATTACTGAAGTATAATGTGTGAGAGTACTCATATCTATACATGTAATCAGCTTGTATATCTTGTGATGATCTCATGCATAGAATGTTACTGTGTACAGTACTAGATATTGTGTTACCATGGCTGTAAGGTCAAATTCCAGTACAGAATGACAAGTGGCCCTATTCACATGCATGTGATAGTTACATTTAGCTTATTGTCTTGAATTGGTTTAGTCTCATTTTTGAATTAGTTTATTTATATTATCTAGTTTACTTGAAATGTATTGCAACTTGTTGGCTTTTTCTGAATTATCAGGTGACAATTCAGGAAACAATTGTAATATCTGATTTGCATAAAACAAACAGTCAAATGAATTTTCAGAGACCGTGTACAAATAATCAAAGCCCAAATTTTTGTGGTCCCAGAATCAAGACTGATGTCTGCAAATACCAGTCACCTAATTGTAACCTAACATGGAATTCACAGATGTGCAAGTTAACATGTTATTTTGGCAAAATGCGATCTGAAGTTCCAATTCTGTTACTGAGTTGTAGAGTAATCATTTTGGAGTTCACAAACTTGGGATTATAATTAGAAAACAAAGAGACCAATAAATTGCAAGAGGAACAAAAAGTCAATTGCCAATGACTCCATATAAGGTGTTGCATTTTTGGTAAGACAAACCAGGACAGGACTTAACACAGTTAATGGTAGGCCCTGGGGAGTGTTGTCAAACAGAGAGACCTAGGTGTGCAAGTACATAGTTCCTTCAAAGTGGTGCCATGGGTAGACAGGGTAGTGATCAGAACATTGAGTACAGGAGTTGGGATGTCATGTTACAGCTGTACAAGACATTGGTAAGGTCACGTTTGGAGGACTGCATACAATTCTGGTCACCCTGCTATAGGAAGGATGCTATTAAACTGGAAAGGGTGCAAAAAAAGATTCACAATGATGTAAGGGAGACTGGAAAGTTTGAGTTATAAGGAGAGGCTGGATAGGCTGGAACTTTTTCCCTGAAGCATAGGAGACTGAGGAGTGATCTTAAAGAGGTTTATAGAATCATGAGGAGCATAGATAAGGTGAGTAGCCAAGGTCTTTTCCCTAGGGTTAGGGGAGTCCAAAGCTAGGGGGCCTAGGTGTAAGGTGAGAGGAGAAAGATTCAAAAGAGATCAGAGGTGGAACTTTTTCACACAGAGAGTGGTGCTTGTATGGAATGAGCTGACAGAAGAAACAGTAGAGGTAGGTACAATTACAACATTTAAATAGGTACATGGATAAGAAAGGTTTAGAGGGATATGGGCCAAATACAGGCAAATGGGACTAGTTCGGTTTGGGAAATCTGGTCGGCATGGACAATTTAGGCAAAAGGGCCTGTTTCCATGTTGTATGACTCTGACTCTATAAATGTCCCACTGTAGACTGTGAGCATTGAATGTATCAGATGAAATTCAGCCCCACTGGTTTCTCATGGTTAGTGCATATGGTATGTAACGTACACGTCATTCCGAGAGTTGAAACAACATTACAATTCTGGTACGTCAATGTTAGATTATAACAAACAGAAGAATCTATTGAAAATTCAAGGTGTGACAGTTCCAGGAGCTGACATTTAAAGGGGAGTGTTACTTGGGGATAAATAACTACAATATGCAGCAATCTTTCTTTTGTCCTGATCCACTGTGTGGGGAGAGATTTTGAAATACATAGTATTTTGCGAGGAAAGATTCTCTGTTATTTTCACCAATAATCAGGGTCCAAGAGATCTACCATGTCAGATACCACTAAAATAAAAGGCTTGCTTAAATCACGTAACTGATGTGTCAATCTCCAATTGTGCTCTTACAGTGAGCAAGATATGGACTCAATCCCAGATACAGATCCTACAAAATTGATTCTGAGATGTTCTATGGCATCTTTTAGCCAGCACTTGAACTTTCAGTACTGTAGGGAATGTTGAAATTTATTTCACATTATTTTTCACATACTCAATAATGTTACCTGATAATTTTCAGAGAAGTGTTTTGAGTATAAAGTAATTAAATATCATAAAATGTGCCAAGCTGGGTCAGGATATCTTGCAAAGATCTTACATGCAGGCTTAAGAAGACCACAAAAGCACATTCTGAAAATTTTCTGAACTGTTGAGTGCATTAAAAGGTGTAACACACTAAGCTTAATTCCCGTTTTTTTCAACTATTCTGTTTACACTTTATTACAGCACGCTGCCCCCATTAACATGAAACATTTCCATATGGTTGCTAAGTACTGCTCTGCAAGTTCACCCTTAAAAACAAGATGGGGAAAAGTACCAGACCAAGATTGTAAATTGTGGCAACTGACAGGATGAGTACTTTCCTGAACACTTGTATACACATTTACTCTGTTATAGTCATGTAGATATACACGCACAACATTGTACGTGTTACTTCTTTCAGTTGAGAACATGGATATGATCATTGTTACAGAAAATTTCAAGTGCACAATTGGCACTTTGGTGAGAGTTTTGGGGCAAGGCAGGAACACCCTGTTTTTAAACTCTGCCAATGTTTGTTTATGCTACAGAAAAAAAAACTGCTGCAATACAAACTTTAGCAATCCAAAGTTTTGTTTCCCTGTTAGTACTTTAAATACTGATTGGAGACTGTGCTGGTATTTTCGGGGTGAAAGGGAGGAATATATGGTTGCATTGCCAAGTTCTCTCTCCATCTCTATCTCATTCTCTGTTGCTATTTATTGTGTGAGTGCCTTTTTCTCTTTTACACTTTCCCATTTTGCTCTTTTATACACTGTCTCTGTGGCGCCTGTATTGCATTAACTCCAGGATGAACTTTGCAATGTAGTGAGTTGTGGTTCTATTCATCCTGCTTTCCTGGCTGAAGGTGGGTTGAGGTGAAAACATGAGGTTTTGAAGAAGGCAAAGCGTTTTTAAAAGTTTGGGGGGAGAGGCGGGAATATAAGAAAAGAAAGCCTTGCGTGTTAACTATTACTAGTAGGCTTATCTTGGAAACGAATTGAAGTTGGTCTGGCTGAAATTTCCACAACTTCCCAGATTTATTTATGTAAGTGTTTACAATTAAATGTTAGTGTATATACATCATTACCTGCATGATTGTCTGTGGTATTTTTCAATCATTTAAAAATTAAAATAATTTTGATATTCAAATGATTTTATTAAGTCTTTGTTCATTATAAATTTGCTTTCTTATGGAAAATATTTCTATGTCATTCAAGATATTATAGTTCAACATGGATTCCTGTTGCGTGTATATGAGTGATCTGTCTAATAAAGCACCATTACTTATCTTACTTTCTGCATTCTTATTTAAATGTCCTTTTGGTTGGATTATTTCTACTCTGTCTGAGAACCAAATCATGTGATGCTGGAAAAGTACAGCTGGTCAGGCAGCATCCGAGGAGCAGGAAAGTTGACATTTCAAGCATAAGCTCTTCATCATTCCTATGATTTTAAAAAGTTCCAAGTGCTGGAAGCCTACAATAAAAAACAGCAGGTGCTGGAAGTGCACAACATTTATATTAATATCTAATAGGTTAGCATTTCATGTGTAAATCATGATTATATCAAGTCTATTCTACGGATATATAGTATCTAAAGTTAAAGTCACCATCATCCAAGATGACTGTTCTCTCACACAGAGACCGACAACTAGAAGTGAGCTTTAACCAGAGGCTCACCACACCTCAGGTAAAGGTTGATCATGCAGGACCACCATGGTAAACTCAGCCAGTGCAGGAACTGAGCCTGTACTGTTGGCACCACTCTATGCCATTGACCAGCTGTCCATCCAACTGAGCTAATTAACCCTCACTGCAAGTATGCATCAAAGTATAACACATATAAAACAATATACAAAAGCTGCAAATGTGTAAATCAGAATGTATAATACACATTTATAGTGCACATATATATAAGAATATATAATAGAGATCAATACGTACAAAATATAAATAACTACTAACATTCAGATATCAAAATACAATTAGTGAGCCAGTCGGTAACTTCACAAGTAGTTAGGTGTAAGTCTAAGATACTCCCTAGCAACAAGTGAAGTGGACATTGATTTAGATAACTTCTAATCAATCTGTTCAGGGATGCTATTACACCCTGCTGGAACAGTGGCTCAAAGGTAGGGACACTACCGCTGCACCAGAAAAGCCCTAGGCACCCAGTTACAATGAAATTCATAGTTTGCACAAGGTGCTCACAGTTGTAGTGTGTGTTGTCTCTCATCTTTCAAAGATTCAAGAAATCACTGCATTTGCTGTGCAATGTTCTGAAATGGTTCACTGTATACCATTGTTTCTGGGATAGGCTAAAATCTGAGGAGGGCTTTGTGGCCAAGAGAGCACATCTCTTGAACACTATTAGCAGTTTTTTTAATTCATAGGCTGGGTCAGCATTTGCTGCCTGTCCCTAGTTACCCTCAGGAAGATGGTGCTGAGTTGTCTTCTTGGTCTGCTGCAGTCCATTTATGTAGGTATAGCAACAATGCTGGGATTTTGACCGAGTGACACTGAAAGAATGATGATATATTTCCAAATTAGGATGATGTGTGGCTCAGAGGGGAACTTGCAGACTCCCATGCATCTGCTGCCCTTGTCCTTCTAGATGGGAGGTTTCTGGGATTAGAAGATGCTACCAAAGAAGTCTTGATGTGTTTCTGCAGTGTATGTTGTAGATAGTACACATTGATGATAACATCACTTGTGGAGGGATTCGATGTTTTTGGATGGAGTTCTAGTCAAGTGGACTGCTTTGTCCTGAATGGTGATAAGCTTCTTGATTGTTTCTGGAACTGACCCATCTAGGTAAGTGGGGAGTATTTCATCACACTCCTGATTTGTGTCTTGCAGATAGTGGATAGGGAGTGTGTTAGTTGTGGCAGAGTTCTTAGCCTCTAACCTGCTCTTGTAGCCACTGTACTTAAAACTGGCTAGTCCAGTATCTAGTCATTAATGGTGAGATTACAGTTTTTATCTTTAAAAAAAAGGTTATTATTGTTCAAAAAAGTATATTTGCCTTATGTCCATTGTAACTCTGGACAACTAGAAAGGGAGTGATGCTTAGAAACATAACTCAATCTCAATTTAACATCTCTGGCCCATACTGTATGTGCCCAGCTTGTTGTCTCCTGAACAGCAGGCAATCTGCAAGTGGCATGTCTTTTCACCAGCACCAATATTACCCTCTCATACATGCATGTTGTGTATCTCAGTGTCACCTTGTGTTTAACATTGAAAATAATTTGCCAAAATCTAACCCATGTAATACTTCAAAGTCTTATAAAAAGAGCCTAGTGATATTCACCCCTCAATTAGACACAGAACCCTGAGGCCTTTTCATGTTTGTCCAAAAGAATCAATAAAATCTTCAGATGGATAGATCAGCCCTCAGGCTTTGCTGAGCAATATTCAGCTGGTGCAGCAAATTAACACTTGCATAGCCAAGTGATTACTCATATTCATTCTCTCCAGTTCTGTTCATGAATTATGTTGATGAAGCTAGTTTGTAGCTCACACATTAACTGCAGAAAATAGTTCACTGTTCTCCCATTGAAAATGTACAAATTCTGAAAGGTAACATTAATACAGGTATAAGGCATGCAGTGCAAATGGGAGAAGTGCAGCATCAATAAAAAAGGGGTTGAATAAGATCACGTGACCAACTACTGCCTCTTATTATTATTATTGAACCTATGACCTCCCAGCTCAGAGGCAGATCAGTACCATTTGCCACAAGCCTCAATTATGACTTACTAATCAAACTGCAATTACCTATATCTGGATTTCCAATTAGCCATATATGGCTTTTAGCTAAAGTACTGGACAACATGATTTTAAGTTACTTTATCATTGACCCAGACAGATTTATGTTCACTGATGAAGTAAGTTCAATGAAAATCCTTCCACATGCTACAAAAGACTACTTGTATAAGTCTAGGCTGCAGTTACACATCAATGACAACATTGGTACAAAAACGATTTTGCTTTCCACAAACACTAGCACGGTCAGTACCAGATTTAATTTTGGAGCAATTCCCTGGAGGATACAGCCCCCACTGTGTCATTCCAAATCAAGTCTAGCCCTGACATATAAAATTTTTGTATCTATGCAAAGTGAAACTATTTGCACCAACAGTATTGTTATAGTTTCAAATGCAAATTTGATGTTGCATACAGTCTCCCATAATGAGTGTAAGCTAGTCCCATCTCAATATATTTTAAAACCACATTTGATTTTGCTGTTTTACAGGGAGTTTCAATACCTGCAGTAATGGTTTAATAGTGTTGAGTCACATCGGTCCTTTCAAGATGAAATCTATTCCAGTCCCCAAGCTTTGGCTTTTAATAACAACAGAGGTGAAGACACCACATATCTCACAATATCTTCAATTCTGTTATTCACTATTGAGATTATTTCTTCACATAGTTTCCTGTTAATCTTAGAAGCGCCCTTCCTCAATATTGCAAACTAATTTGGCATTTGGCCTGATTTGTTCCTTCACTGAAGCTGACCAACATTGCTCAGTTCGGATTAAGGTTTACTGGAAGGATGCTAGAGACATTCCTAATTGTTTACCATTAATAGCTATACAGGTCATATCCATTTGCCAAAATATTATCACACTACAGTTGGAGATTACTTTTTGACCTGTTCTCCATACTATTAAAGATAATTGAGGTTGCTTGTAATGTAAATAAATCCAATTATGTTAAAAATATATCAAAGTGCAAGGGTCAACATTGTGATCCATTACCTGACACGTTATTCTGTGACACACACATATTGATTTTAGACATTGTTCAGTATATTTTGGTGTGAGTAAGTTGTGCTCCTTCTGTGAAACTGCCTATAAAAAAAGATAAACATTGTCTTTCCAGTCAAGTCGGTCCATCTGAATTTACTGCTTAGGCTAGACAGGAAGAGCAGATCCTTTTTTTTAAGCTGGAGTAGATTTGTCCTTTGCTCAGAATATTTACAGACAGTTCTGAAAAACATATTTTGATTTACACCATTCAGGCTACCAATGGCTTGTTGAATGCACTCAATACTTTTATGGATAACTGGAATCCCAGGTAAAATTGAAAAAGGAATCATTAGATGATACAGATGGATATCTCTTAAGAAAATTTTGTATTCAAGTGTCTCTTGCAATAGTGATTGACTTCTTACAGGGCAGTATGGTTCAGAGCTACAGTCCAGTTTACTGCTGTTTAGTAAACTTCTGCACACCATTTAAGTGTTCCACAGATTGCACCTATCCTGCTATACCCATGTTATTAGTTCATTGAACTGATAGTGCAGGCAAGTGCATGGACATCAACTACCTCTGGACTATGATGCTGCAGTGATGCCCAGATAGTACTATTCTAAGAAGCAAGAGATTAATAGAAAGAGGATGTCTCCAAAAATGAGTGGAGCCTAATGAGTTCTGATTGATGTGGCCTATGGCAGAATCAGGCAATAAGTACAGTGAGGCCCATCTCGATGTAAAGATCATCTCACTCCATCTTTTAGGCTTTTCACAAGTGGCATGGCAAGATTCTTGCTAGGCAGCAGCAAGCTGTCAATCGACGCTCATTATTGAATGTTAAACATCTTGTAAATGCCACACCTTGTCTCAGTAATATTCAGAATCCCATCTTAACAAACTCACTAAACAAGCTTGATGTTGGGAAAACTTGACATGCAAATCAGAGCAGATACCTGGTGACTTCAGTTCGCCACTTGCTCCAAACGACCTCCTCATTGGAAACCAAACACAAACACATTCCATGAGCACCAGCCACATTCACCCCACATTCATAGACATCGGCACCTGACATTTGCCAGCTGCTAAGAACCCTCATGGCATATCTCTGATCCACTGAAAGGATTTTTCTGCACCTCGGGCTACACTGCTAACTCTGTATGCTCCAGGTCACACATCTACCTCATGGACTGCACCATGATGCATCTCCAGGCTCTTAATTCACTGTCATAGCATTCATTCACTCTGAGCCCACCTGGATGCTCATAGCATCCCTGCCTTTCATTGCCTTGCCTTTTGGCACTTTGCTCCTCAGCCAGAGATACCAAGCTCATATTACTGCTCTCTTGCTGTTTAGTGTTGATACAAAGCCAGGAAGATTGTCATGTTTGTCAGCAGGCCTCTATCAAATCAAGGGAAATAGTCTTTGTTCAGTGGATCCTGGCCCAGTAGGACAGGAACTGCCTCCAAAGGCCAGTTCAAGATCTGCTTAGGGCAGTCAGAGTTGGGATATTCTCCTTATAAGGGATGAGGAGCTAAATGACAGGCAGCACACCACCCAGCTTGACTCTTTCTACCCTATTGTGGGCTGTTATCCTCATGGAATGAGAGGGGGACAGAGAGAGAGAGAGACAGACAGACAGACAGACAAACAGACAGATATTAAGGAGCTGAATGTAAGTGGCACAGCTGTCATTTTTATTGCAGTTGGGGAGGTGTCCCAAATGAATGAATAGGCAGGGCTTTAGGGCATACTGGGTTAGTGGTCTTGGGGTTTGGGTGGGTGACAGCAAATGAGGGCAGATGTTGCAGGCAATAGTGAAAGTGGTAGGTTTTGACCGATGGTGGGAATTGGGTAATGAGTGTGAGGTATTGAAGAGAAGGTGATGGCACTTACACTGGCAGAGTGAAGAATGCAGTTCATTCCACCAGATGGCTGAGACTGTTTTAATCTGGGTGGCAGCCCCAGAGTGGGTTGGCATGGTGCGGTGTCAGTGGCATTCATTGCCGGTCTGGGGGAAGAGGGCATCTCCTCTCTGCACTAGCCCCTTCCAGCAGGAACGCCAGGTCTCTGCCCACATCATAGGGCACCGATTTCTCCCTCGTTTGCCATATCCAGGACAAATGTTGGGAACTGTGCAGGACAACTCTATACTTGTCTGGGTACAAAGAGAGCTGGTGAATTTTGGGATTTCTGGTAAGCAATAAGTTGTTCCAGGAATAGTACATGGTAAGAGGAATCCAGAACCAGATGTGAGGGATGCCAGAGGGACATGGTCGGTAGTTCATGAGGCAAGTTTGATCAAAGATTTGGTGAGAAAACCTGCTTGGCCTGGCTGCAAAAAAATGCTCCAAAACCCTCACACAATTCAGACTTGGCCAAAAGAAAATGCAAGATTCAGCCTGCTGACTCTGATTAGATGTCATAGAAGCCAGTCAGGAACTGGAGTATGATGCCAAAGATGAAATAACTCCACAGAGGCCAGTATGCCATCACCAAGTCACCTTTCATGGATACATGGAGAGTCCTTGACACTGAGCCCGCTCTCAGAGTGAACAGAACCTCTTGACATTCCAGATTAACAGCCCCAATCAAGAAACTCACACTCTAAGTCCACCTGGCCGACCTCATGACAATCATTACATCTGTCCCCCGGGTCGAGGACATAGACCAGTTCATTTTTTTGTGGCTCCTCCTGGGGTATTTTAGCACCAGGTCATGTTCTTCCAACTCTGCCACTGACACGAGCGGTCTGTAATGCACGTTAGCTCGCCTCTTGTGTCTGGAGCCTCTCAGAAGAAATTTATTCTCCTCTTCAGGCAGCAAAGATGTCGAGGTGGTAACATTTGCCACATCCATTTCAGATTGAGGGAGTAGGATTGGTTCTGGAACAGTCAGAAAGGCAGTTGAGAAGCCAGGTGTGTTTTGCTCCCATGCTGCAAGCTTGCAGATTTCATGTGGGCCACATGCTTGTTGACAGTCGCACCCACCTGAACTTTATACGTCACTGGACCTGATCTCACATTGACCATGCCTCATACTCATGCAGGACCATTCCTGTATTCATAGAGTGATAGAATCATTCGGCACGGAAAAAAAAACCCTTCAGTCCAACCAGACAATGCCAAATATAATCCCAAACTAAACTAGTCACACCTGCCTGCTCCTAACCCATATTCCTCCAAACCTTTCCTATTCATGTACTTATCGAAGTGTCTTTTAAATGTAACTGTGCCTACATCCACTATTTCCTCAGGAAGTTCATTCTGCATGGGAACCATCATCTGTGTAAAAACTTTTCCCCATGTCTTTTTTAAATCTCTCGCCACTCACCTTAAAAATATGCCACCTTGTCTTGAAATACCCCATCCTAGAGAAAAGACACTTACCATTAACACTACTATACTCTTTATAATTTATAAACCTCTATAAGGTCTCCTCTCAACCTGCTACACTCCAGTGAAAAATGTCCCAAATTATCCAGGTTTATTTACTTTTGCCCATAAGACAGATGGCACTGGATGGGCCTTGCAGAATTGTGGAATTGCTTCCTGGTCAACATTGTTATGACATGGAGGTGAACCTCTCTGTTAAGTAAACCAAACACCAAGAAAAGCTTGCCTCACCTCATAATCTGTTAAATATGAGTGATAGAGAACTCCCAAATTTCACTATTTGAAGAAAATGGCATCAATTTATTTTCTAATTCCAAAAGTGAACATTAAACAAAAACTATTCACAAATCTAAGCTCCTCCCCTTTCTCTTAACTATCTTCCTCCAACTCTATAACAATATGCTGTTCCAATAAAACACTTATTAAAATCACATCAACTTAATTTCAAAACTACACAGTCTATGTCTTCTGTGTCTTCACTTTTCTAGCTACTGATCTCCGTGGGTTGTTTTCTTTCTTTTTACTGCAAGTATGTTTCACATGAAAAGGTACCTTTGATAGAGAGTGTTTCCTACTTTCTTGGAGAGCAAGATGTTATATTGGCACTTAGCTCTTCTGGCTCTATAGCAGTTGTTCTCTGACCAATTTTCAAAATGTCCTCATTCTTATACCCCCAATAACAGATTGTCTCATTGATTCAATGTTGGCAAAACAATAAATTCAAACTCGATTGGGTTTTAGTATCCTGTGGCATAAACTGGTTCAATTTGAATTGTTGTCAAAACAGCAACCAAAACTCAGGTATCCATTTCACAGCCAAATGTTACATATTTTCAATTTTCCAGTAAACTTTGGGACTGCCATCCAGTCATATACACAGGTGCTTGTAATCTCTAAGGTCAGAACAGCATTCCCTCTCGCTTAAAAATACAGTACACACCTTCAACTTCATAACAATACGCAAGGTTGCCTTGGCTCCTTTGACAGTTTCTCCAGGTATTTAATCAGGCAGCTATTTTCTAATCAAGAAATGTACAGCTAATACAAGTGAATCTTTCTCAACCAATTTCTCCCCATTAAGCTTGGGCCTGAGACTTTCACTACAATCAGTGGGAACTGTACCAGCTGCTTCTCATAAGAAACATGAATTGAACTTGTTCCATTAATCTATAAAGGTTCCCCGGTATAGTTTTTCAGTTGAGCTGAGGTCTTGCGCAAACTTAAGGATAGGAGTCCAGAGTGAATTTTGTTAATGACTGGTTGTGCAATCACTGAAACTGCTGTGCTAGTATCGTCCTCCATTAGAACTGGTGACCATTTAACCAGACAGTTATTTTGATTTGTTCCAATTTGAATGTTGCTCAGTAATTTAACTCAAACCAGATGTAGATGAACTTTCCAGGGTGTGCACTCTCCTGTGATGCCTATCTGAAGTCCAGTTGGGCTTCAGCTAGTATGGGCTTCTGCATGGTTACATATACCAAATGGTCTCTCAGCATCTCATTAAGGGTTAAACCAAAGTCACATGCCTCTGCCAGTCATCTTAACCAAGTCAAAACTCCCGATACGGATTCTTCTGGTTCTCAAATTGCTGAGTAAAACTGATAGCGTCTCAGAATTAGAGGAGGCTTAAGGTCATAATATTCCTTAACTAAATCTGTCAACTCTTGAAAGAACTTTGCATTGGATGCATCAGGAAATGTTAGGCTCCTCATAACTGAAAAAGCTGTGGATTCACAGGCTGTCAGGAGAATTACTCATTGCTTTTCATCTGCCCAAATGTCATTTGCCCAGGAAAGAAAAACACATTCTTCCCACATACTGGGCCCAGTCTTCAGCAGGATCAAATGAATTAAAATAATGGCTTGATGTCAGAAATGCTTACTCCAATTCAAACACGACTGTTGAGTGTGAATTTCCACAGGACCGTACTTTTCTCTTGTCACTGCTGAACTAACTCTACAGAGGCCAAAATCCCATCACTAAGTCACCCTTTTATTTACATCTGGAGAGTCCTTGAAACCGATCCAGCTCCCTCAGAGCCAGCTCTCAGTGTGAACAGAATCTCTGACACTCCTGTTTATGCCTGTCAGCCAGGGCTCCCTGATTGGGGCTGTTAATTTGGCCCAATCAGGGAACGCATACTCTATGGAGGTCCACCAGGCTGACCTTGTCACAATAACCACAAGAGGGTAAGTGTGAACGAATTATTTTCAGCTGCCTTGGGGGTAGGAGTCCTCCCTAGGCCCTAAACTTTGTGAAAGTTTCCTCTGGCCCTCAACTACCAATCACAGCCAGCACCTAACAGATGTCTGTGCTCAAGAAAAATATACCTGAAGCCACACTACTGGCATCTACCTGACAATGTGGAACATTCCTTAGTATATCCTGTACACAAAGAGCAGGTCAAATACAACCAGGCCAATTACCACCCCATCAGTCTACACTAAATCATGGAAGGAGTCATCAACAGTGCTATCAAGTAGCACCTGCTCAGCAATAACCTGCTCAGTGACGCCCAGTTTGGGTTCCACCAGGGCCACTCAGCTCCTGACCTCATTACAGCCTTGGTTCAAACATGGACAAAAGAGCTGAATTCCAGAGGGGAGGGGAGAGGGACAGCCCTGGATATCAAGGAGCCCTAACAAAACTGGATTCAATGGGTATCATTGGGCAAACTGTCTGCTGACTGGAGTAATACCTGGCACAAAGAAAGAGGACTGTGCTTGTAGCAAGTCAGTCATCTCAGCTCCAGGACATCTCTGCAGGAGTTTCTTCAGATAGCGTCCTTAGTCCAACCATCTGCTTCATCAATGATCTTCCCCCCATCATGAAATCAGAAGTGGAGATGTTCACCGATAATTGCACAATGTTCAGCACCATTCGCAACTCCTCAGGTAGTGAAGCAGTCAATGTTTAAATGCAACAAGATCAGGACAATATCCTTGTTTGTGCTGAGATGTGTCAAGTAACATTCACACCACACAAATGCCTGGCAGTGACCATCTCCAACAAGACAAGACCTAACCATTGCCCCATGGCATTCCAAGACATTGCCATTAATGAATCCCCCATCATCACATCCTAGGGCTTACCATGGACCAGAAACTGAACTGGATGAGCCATATAAATATTGTGGCTATAACAGCAGGTCAGAGACTCGAAATACTGCAGCAGGTAGCTCATCTCCTGACTCCCCAAAGCCTGTCCACCATCTATAAATTGGGAGTTTGATGGAATACTCCCCACTTGCCTGAATGGGTGGAGCTCCAACAGCACTCAAGAAGCTTGACACAGAACAAAGCAGCCCGTTTGATTGGCACTGCATCCAAAAGCATCCATTCCCTCCACCACTGATGCTTAGTAGCAGCAGTGTGTACCACCTACAAGATGTGCTGAAGAAATTCACCAAAGATCCTCAGATAGCACCTTCCAAACACCTGAACACTTTCATCTAGAAGGACAAAGGCAGCAGATACATGGGAACACCATTACCTACAAGTTCCCCTCCAAAACAATTACTGTCCAGATTTGAAAATATATCACCATCCCTTCAATGTCATTGGGTTAAAATCCTGGAACTCCTTTCCTGAGAACATTGTGTGTGCATCTACAGTGCATTGACTGGAGTAGTTTAAGATGGCAGTTCACAACAACGTTCTCAAGGGTAACCAGAACTGGCCAATAAATGTGAACCCAGCCACCAATTTCCACATCCCCTGAATGAATTAAAAAATGTATTGGGTGGAATCTCATAGGCATCTGAGCAAAGTAGGCTATGGCAAAATGTTTGGCAGAATCGGACAAGAAGTCCGACCAGGCTGATCTCAACATAGTTAAAAATCACACAACATCAGGTTATAGTCCAACAGGTTTAATTGGAAGCACACTAGCTTTCGGAGCGTTGCTCCTTCATCAGGTGGTAGCGGAGGGCTCAATCCTAACACAGAATTTATAGCAAAAATTTACAGTGTGATGTAACTGAAATTATACATTGAAAAATTGATTGTGAAGCCTTTCATCTGTTAGAATATAGTGATAGTTTCACTTCTTTCGCGTGTAAATCACAAAAGACCCACATACACACATATTTTGTGGGGTAAATTTGTACTTGCAGGGTTACATTGTACTTTGCTCAAAAACTGCATACATTCATGTAGAACTCTGAGCTCAAAAACTGTATGAATTTATGTAAAACTCCATTACCTTACTTTTTAGATTAGAATCAATCTAAACATCATGGCATAGACAGAGAACACAGGGGGCCAACACCTTCAACATATTGTCTAGCTATCACCATTGTTAACAGCTAACCCGAGAATGCAACTTTTTTAAAAAAAGGTTTTGTGATTTACACATGAAAGAAGTGTCACTATATTCTAACAGATGAAAGGCTTCACAATCAATTTTTCAATGTATAATTTCAGCTACATCACACTGTAAATTTTTGCTATAAATTCTGTGTATTCAGATTGAGCCCTCCACTACCACCTGATGGAGTGTCGCTCCGAAAGCTAGTGTGCTTCCAATTAAACCTGCTGGACTATAACCTGGTGTGATTTTTAACTTTGTACACTCCAGTCCAGCACCAGCCTCTCCAAATCATGATCTCAACATAGAGAGCATATTTTCCCATCATTTATGCTTTTCACAAGCAGTGTGGTGAGTTTCTTGCTAAACAGCAATGACTTACCAATTAAGGGAGATTATAGCTTGTTAAATGCCTTATGATGACCCAACTCACTTCATTAGTATTTAATTTTCTCTCTTACCAAACTTGTCAAACAAGCTCAACACTGTAAATTCTAGACATAGAAATCAGAGCAGATGTCTGGTGAATTCAGCTCACTGCTTGCGCCAAACAACCCCCATGTTGGACATGAGGTACCAACATCTCAGGACACGCTCCACGGTCACCAGCTACATACACCCCACATCCACAGACATTGGCATCCAATATGTGACAGCCTGTGAGAACCCTCATGGCACATCTCCGATTCCCTTCCAGGACACTTCTGCTCATCAATGCCCCACCTCAGGCTGTACTGGTAACTCTCAGTAATGCTGCAGCAAGAACACTATGTGCTCAGGGACACACCAGGCTATGTCTCCAGCCTGTTCACTCACTGTCATAGCACTCACTCACTCTGAGTCAACCTGGATACTCACAGGATCCCTTTCTTTCAGTACCTTTGTGTACTTTCCCCCCTCAGCCAGAGATATGAGGCTTCTGTCTTGATGTGCTGTTTAGGGCAGACACAAAGGAAGGAAGCCTATCATGGTTGTCAGCTGTCTTCAGTCAAGTACAGAGAGATAGCCCTGGCTCAGGGGGTCCTAGCACAGTAAGTAAAGGGCAGCCTCTGATACCAGTCCAGGGCCTTGGACATGGTTAGTCAGCAACTTGGGATACTCAGAGCCAGGATGCTCTCCACAAAGTGCGAGAAGCTGAATGCGGGCAATCCAACACCTGTCTTAACTCTTTCAGTCCTATTGTGGGCTGTTTTCCTCCTGGAGTGAGAGAGGGGCAGTATAGGATGATGAAAGTGGATGACACAGCAATTACTGTTGGTACAGGTGCCCTTAGTGAGTGAATGAGCAGTGCAGAGGACATGCAGGGTTAGCAATGTTAGGGGGTTGGGATGGGTGACAGTGAATGAGGGAAGATATTGCAGCAATAGTGAGGTGGGAGAGCATGAGCCTGGGTGGGAGGTGGGTACAGGAGCAGAGAGAGACAGTGAGAGTGTGAGGTATCAGATAGAAGATGGCAGCACTTACACTGGCGGGTGGGGAAGGTCACTGACCTTCTTCCTACTGCCTTGGGCATTCCTCCAAATGCTAAGATTGTTTTAAACGGGACCAAGCTGGTCTGGTCTCACCTTGGTGGCATTCAGTGCTGGTTCTGGGGAAAGAGGAAGTCCTGTCTGTGCACTACTCCATTCAACAGGTACTCCAGGTCCCTGCTCACACAGCAAGGCACTGATTTCCTCCTCTGTCTGCCATGTCCAGGACAAATGTTGGGAATTGTGCAGAGTGCAGTCGGCAGATTGGAATGTACTTCTCTGAGTATATACGGACTTTTAAAGATGATGTGGGTACAATGGATGCAGTAAATTCTCGGATATTCAGTAGGTAGTGATTTGTTCCGGGCATGGTCCATGTGAAGATGGATCCAGAATCGGATATGATGGACTCCATAAGGGTAAGTAGCTCATGACGCGAGTTTAGTAAGACACTGTGAGAAAGCTTGCTCAGTCTTGTGGCAAGAATCCCTCCAAAAAACTCGACTCAACTTGAATGTAGCCAAAGAAATCATAGGATTCAACACAAAAGCTTTGATAAGAATAGGGTTCTATAGATTCCGAATATAAATTCTTCTGACTTTGCAAAAAAATACTTCTTGATATTGGATTTTGGGCGTTCATCTTCCCACTGTTAATTATTAGTATAGCTGGTGGATTGTTGTGGATTACTCCCCAGTGAACTAAGTCGGATCTGCTTCTTCTCATGTCTTAATGGGACAAACTGCAAGATTGAAAAGGTTAACTCAGATCTCTGGAGCTTCAAAATAATGAAACAAATGAAGCTTGCTCTTAAAATCAGAAGAATGGATGGAAGAAAAAGTCTGCAATGAATCAACATTGCTCTTAACCCTCTCAATTCCAGATGCCATTTTTTTTCCAGGGTCATTCCCCACTTGTGATCTTTGTGAAAGCCTTTCAGTGCTTGTCCCCCCCGACCGCCACCCTTCACCACTGACTGCAGCCAGTCTTATTCAATGCCCTGAATATACATCAGCTGAGGACCATTCTCACATTGCCCCTTTCCAAATTCCCACTCACTGAAAGGTTTATTCAAACAAGACCCATGCCTGTAATATTGACAGTGCCTCCAAGTCCTCAACTTTGTTGCATTTACGGCTTGCTACTTCATCCTGAGCCACCACTGTAAAAATCAAGGCTACTGCGTCAGAGAAGGAGAGAGATAAAAGGGAGAACCCGAGATCAGAAAGTAAGGGATAGAATCAAGAATAACAGAAAGAGAAGAGAAACACATACAAAGTTGGAAATAACTCAGCCAAATCTTTGATTGAGAATCACAGTTCAATTTGAGTTTATTAAACACCCTGCTGCTCGTGTCTATATGCACACAAAATCCTATTCAACCCACTGTGCTCACTAACCTGTATTGGTTCCCAGTCTGTCAACCTTTAAAAATTGGCATCCTTGCTTTCAAATTCCGATAACCTCACCCTTGACATCTTTTCATTCTTCTTCAGTCCCATAATTCTCCAAGGTCTTTTTGCTCCAATTCTGGCTTCTTGCACATTGCTAATTCTAATTGCTCCACTATTGGCAGCTGTGCCTTCAGTTGTCTAGGCCCAAATTGATGGAATTCACTCCCGAAACTGGTCCATCGCTCTGTCTTTCCTCCTTTAGGATACTCCATAAAACCTCTCTCTACTACTTGTCCTAATAGCTCCAAATGTGATTCAGTGTCAATTCTTGCTTGATCTCACATGTCTGAATCAGCTTAGAAGATATTGCTACTTTAACAAGTACTAGTTATTGTTAAAAACTGTGATTGAGCACTTTCAGTACATACAACAGGAAGTTGGTCCATTTGTTTGAATAATATTTTATTCATTTAATCAAAATTCAGCAAATTTTAAATCCAGATCATCAAATATTTCAGAGCAGTTTGGTTGAAATGTATAATAATTTTACCACATGTTAAACTATATTTGGCTGAGTTTAATCCCACTATAAACTTTGGGTTTATAGTGTACTGTTGGCAAAACTGGTTGTGATTTGAATAATTTCCAGGACGTGCAGCACAATGCCAAATAAACGTTACAAACAAAGAACAAAAGAAAATAAAAGCAAAATTGAGGAAGTGCCTTTAACTGGTCAGGGTCCAGAACTACAAGGAAAAAGATCAATTGATACCAATGGAAAATGGGTTCCTTTCAATTGCACCACAAAAAATGATGTCTGATGTGAAAAAGAGTTAAGTATGGTGACATGGCTCTGAATATTAATCTGGACAGAGAAAACTGAATAGAATTTAAATATTAAACATATAAGAATGACAGACAGGAAAAGGATGCAATGTATTCAACCTGTCCCATATTGTTAAGATATCTTCTGCATCATGGTATAGATGCTCACCAGCCATTTAGAGCCATGTAATCTGCTGGAACAGGCCAATTAGGGAAAAGACACAACTGCAAAATGCCTTCAAAGCCTCTAGGGTGATTGAAACTAGTCTGGGAGATCAAAATGTCAGTTTACATACAAGGGGCAAAGGAACAGAACAAAATATTAAATATAACCAGTTAGTCATTGACTCAGAACGTGTCTCTATTTCAATTCTCTCCTCAGAGCAGTAATGTAAGGTAAGATACAAGTCTTATGGTGCTGACTGACGTGTAGCATAGACTTATAGACTCAGAGATATTTACAGCACAGAAGAAGGCCATTCACCTGGTCAACAAAAATCTGACCACACTTATCCTATTTCCAACTCTTGGCCCATAGCCCTGGAGACTACAGCAATACAAGTGAATACTATTAAATAGTTTCAAGAGTTTTTCTCTCAACCATCCTTTCAGACAGTGAGTTCTGGGACCACTGTTTCAGTGAAAAAATGTTTCCTCAACTCTTGGCTTAACCACCTATTTCCCAACTTAAATCTATGCACCCTGGTCATTGACCTGCTACTAATGGAAAAAGAGCCTTCTGATTCCCAGTATCTATGCCTCTCATAATCTTAGACTTCCATCAGGCCCCTTCTCAACCTTAAAATAAAACAAAGAACTGTGGATGCTTGAAATATGAAACAAAATCAGAAAATGCTGAAGAAACTCAGTGCTTTCTGTTTTTGCCCCTCTCATAGAGATGTATAGTATGGAAACAGGCCCTTTGGTCCAACTCATCCACACCAACCAGATATCATAATCTAATTTAGACCCACTTGGTCCATATCCCTCCAAACTCTTCCTATTCATGTACCCATCCAGATGCCTTTTAAATGTTGTAATTGTACCAGCCTCCATCACTTCCTCTAGCACCTCATTCCATACACGTACCACCCTCTTTGTGAAAAAATTGCCCCTCAGGTCCTTTTTAAATCTTTCCCCTGTCACCTTCAACCTATGCCTTCTAGTTCTGGACTCCCCCACCCCAGGGAAAAAGACTTTGTCTCTTCACCCTATCCATTCCCCTCATGATTTTATAAACCTTTATAAAGTCACCCCTTAGCCTCTGACACTCCAGGGAAAACAGCGTCAGCCTATTCAGCCTCTCCCTATAGCTCAAACCTTCCAGTTCCAGCAACATCCTTGTAAATCTTTTCTGAACCCCTTCAAGTGTAACAACATCTTTCCTATAGTAGGGAAACTAGAATTGAATGCAGTACTCTAAACCTGGCTGAACTAATGTCCAGTACAGCCACGACATGACCTCCCAACTCCTATTCTCAGTGTTCTGGCCAATAAAGGCAAGCATGCCAAACACCTTCTTCACTATCCTGTCTACCTGAGACTCCACTTTGAAGGAACTAGGCACCTGCAGCCCTAGGTCTCTAGTTATGTTGTTTGGCAACATTTGCCAGGGCCCTACCAGTATAAGTCCTGGTCTGATTTCAAAATGCAACATCTCACACTTATCTAAATTAAACTCCATCTGTCACTCCTCGGCCCATTAGCCCATTTGATCAAGGTCCCGTTGTACTCTGAGATAACCTTCTTCAATATCCACTACACTACCAATTTTGGTGTCATCAGTAAACTTACTAACTATACCTCCTATATAAATGGCAAAAAGCAGTGGACCCAGCACAGATCCTTGTGGCACACCACTCATCACAGGCCTCCAGTCTGAAAAACAACCCTCCAACACCACCCTCCGTCTCCTACCTTCGAGCCAGTTCTGTATCCAAATGGCTAGTTCTCCCTGTATTCCATACATTGCGAGCCAGTCTCCCATGGGGGATCTTGTCGAAAGCCTTGCTGAAGTCCATATAGGCAATGTCTACCGCTCTGCTATCAACAAAGCCTGTTGACTCTCCTTAATCAGTCCTTGCCATTCTAAATGCATGTAAATCCAGTCCCTCAGAATCCCTTCCAACCACCATTGATGTCAGGTTCACCCATGTAGAGTTCCCTGGCATTTCCTTACCACCTTTCTTAAATAATGGCACCACATTTGCCACTCTCCAGTCATCTGGTATCAGTCCCGTGGTTGTTGATGATACAAATATCTCAGTAAGGGTCTCAGCAATTTCTTCCTTAGCTTCCTTCAAAGTTCTGGGATATACCTGATAAGGTCCCAGGAATTTATTTACCTTTGTGTGTTTTAAGAACTCCAACACCCGCTCTTCTGTAATATGAACTCTTTTCAAGACATGTCTTTTTATTTCCCTAAGTTCCCTAACTTCCATATCCTACTCTACAGTACATACTGATACAAAATATGTGTTGGATGAGGCAAATATCTTCTGTAGTTCCACACATAGATGGTCTTGATGATCTTTAAAGGGGCCCTATTCTCTCCTGTTCTCAACAGCAATGTTCTCAACTATTGCTGTTACAAGAAAAAAATAACAGTGTTAAAAAAATACAAGGGAGCTGTCCTCTGAAATGATCTAAGCTTGCTTTTTTCCTTTGAAATACCTAACTACCTTCCTCTGGAGAGAATATTCCGGGTTAGGCAGATATCTAGTGTGCTGCCTGAAAGAGAGATGTGCCATCCCACTGACTCTCAGGAAGAAGGTATTAAAAATAGCCTAACTCTTGAGCAACTATTAAACTGACCCCACACTTACCTTCCACAGATCAAATTCCACCTTCCCCAAACCACTGACACCCTCGAGACAGATATGACATGCACCTTGCCCCCATAGAACCCACTTTCCCCTGTTCCAGACCCGAACCCCCTTTCCCTCCCTGCTCCAGACCCAAACCCCCTTTCTGTCCCCTGCTCCAGACCTGACCCCACCTTTCCCCTGCTCCAAACCTGAACCCCCTCTCTCCCTGCTCCAGATCTGAACCCCCTTCCCCCCGTTCCAGACCCGATCCCACTTTTCCCTGCTCCAGACCCAAACCCCCTCTCCGTCCCCTGCTCCAGACCTGAATCCCCTTTCCTCCCAGAACCAAACCTCCTCCCCTTTGCTCTGGACCCAAACCCCTTTCCCTGCCTTATCCAGACTCGAACACCCCCCACCTCTGCTACAGACCTGAATCCCATTCATACCCAAGGGACGATTCCTTCTTCACCCCTGGACCCTACCCTCTCATCACCCATTCAGACCCGATCCCCCTTTCACCCATCTGGAGCTGATACTCTTTCTCCCACTCCAGACCTAAATCTCAACTTACCCCTGCAAACTGAACCCCTACATCCCCCACCTCCACTGCCACTCACCTCCACCCCTGTCTCTGCAACAGGACCCAGATATTCCCATCTAGCTGATCTTTCCCAACTTTGCTAGACCCAATTCCTTCCCTCTCCCACCCACCTAATTGAAGCACAGCATCACTTACCTTACCCCCTTGATATTTTGCACCCTAGCACCCTGCTTCTCTTACACTTGGTACCCCACCTTCTACCCAGCTGGCACCCTATCTCCCTGGCAACCTATCCCTAGCGCTCTACTCCCATCCAGTTGGCACTCAATGCACCTGGCACCCTTGCATCTATCCAGCCAGCATCTCAATTGCCTGGCACCCTATCAAACCCCTACCTTCTGAGCTCCCAGCCTTACACTTACTTTTGAGGGGAAAGCACCAATGGAGACCCTATGGGTGAAACTGAGGAACCTGGTAGCAGCTCAGAAGTGTTAGATCAAATAAATACTCAAATTAGGCAACTGCATAGCACAGAGAGAGTAGTATTAATGGGGGTTTTTAATCTTAACATAGACTGGGAAAAACAAACCCGCACTGGCCAGAAAAGTTGTGAATTGCTAAAGTATATCCAGGACAGTTTCCAAAGGCAATATGTCTTGGATGTGACAAGGCACAAGCAATATTGGATCCAGTAATGAGCAATGAGTTATGGACAACAGTGGGTTATGGGTGGCATGGTGGCTCAGTGGTTAGCACTGCTGCTTCAAGGCACCAGGGAGCCAGGTCCAATTCCAGCCTCAGGTGACTGTGTAGAGTTTGCACATTCTCCCCATGTCTGCGTGGGTTTCCTCCGGGTGCTCTGGTTTCCTTCCATAGTCCAAAGTTTTGAGGGTTTGGTTTATTGGCTATGGCAAATTGCCCTGCCATGTCCAGGGATATGGAGGCTAGGGTAGATTAGCTGTGGAGTTACGGGGATATGGTAGGGATCTAGATAGGATCCTCTTTGGAGGGTTGGTGCTGAATGGCCTCCTTCTGCACTGTAGGGATTCTAACGAGCCTGATTTCATTAGTGACTTAGTTGTTTATGAGCACTTGTCAAATAGCAATCCTAACATGATTGAGTTTGGTAAGAGATAAGCAAAGACCGGATCCTAGAATTTTGGATTTAAGTAAGGCAAACTTTAACAGGATTAGACAGAGACTGTCCACAGTAAACTCAGAAGCTCTACTGAGAGAGTAAACAACTGAGGAACAGTGGAGGGCGTTCAAAGAATCTACAATGCTATTCAGAAGTAGTTTGCACCCAAGGAAGTGCTCCACCTCACAAAACATATTTGCCATGGACATGTGAGGTGGTAAGGGACAGCATAAAATTAAAAGAAAGGGCTTATAAAAACACAAAGAACAGTACAGATCCCACAATGGGACAGGTACCAAGACCAACAAAGGGCTACAAGGCAACTTATACAAGTGGTTAAACTGGATTATTAAAGTAAACTTGTAAAGCTTACAAAAGACAATAAGAAGAAATTTAGTAGTTACATAAAGTGAAAGTATCTGGTTAAGTGTATTATTGGTCCACTGAAGGCTGAGGGTGGGAATATTGTCAATGACTATGGGGAAATGGCAGATATACCGAATGATTATTTTCCTTCAGTATTCACAGCAGAAAAGGATAGCTTACCAGAAGTCCCAAAGAAATTAACAGAGGATCAGGTACAGGGTCGACGTAAAATTGGCTCAAGTAAATCATCAATAATGGGGAAATTAATCTGAAGAGTGAAAAATCCCCCGGACCTGATGGTTTCTGTCCGGGGGCATTAAAGGAGGTAGGAAAGCACATTGCTAATGTCCTAACCATAATCTCTCTGAATTTAGGAGTTGTACCTCTGGACTGGAAATTTGCTCATGTCACTCATCTCTTTAAGAAGAGTGCCAGCGGGAAACCAAGAAATTAAACACCAGTTAGCCTAACATCTGTGGTCGGGAAATTGTTGGAGTCTATAATCAAAAATAGGGTAACTGATCACTTTAAAAAATTTCAGTTACAGTCAACTTGGATTCATGAAGGGTAGGTGATGCCTGACAAAACTGCATAAAATTTTTGAAGAAGCAACAAAAGGTGGTGGACAGAGGTAAGTCAATGCATGTTGTATATATGGACTTCCAGAAGGCTTTTGATAATGTGCCACAAGAAACTGTTAGCTAAAATGGAAGCCCACAGAACTGAGGCCAAATTCTTGACATGGATAGGAAATTGGTTAAGTGGCAGGAAGCAGAATTGGATTGATGGGTAGGCACTCAAATTGGCAGGATATGAATAGTGATGCCCTGCAGGGATCTGTGTCAGAGCCTCAATTATTCACAATATTCATTAAAGACATGGATAGTGGCATAAAAAGTCAAACTTGCAAATTTGCTGACAACATAAAAGAAGACATCATTGCAGACAGTGTTGATGACAGCATAAAATTACAACAGGGTATTGATAGATTAGGTGAATGGACAAAGCTGGAGCAGATGGATTTTAATATAATCAAGTGTGAAGTTATCCATTTCATACTGAGAAAGGATAAACAGTGTATTTTTTTTAGAATGCACAATGTTAAATACAGTGGATGACCAATGCGATTTGGGGGTTCAGATGCATAACTCTTTTAAGTGACCTGAGCAGGTGCAGAAAATAGTCAAGGAGGCTAATTGGGGAGATTCAAGATGGCAGCAGTCTGAACAGTCTGCTGTGTTGGGCTGTGAGCCATATCCTACGCCAAGGTGGGCTCCTACACCATTCCCCCAACCATTAGTCACCCCTGAGGAAAGTCTGTAGTTTAAAATAAGTCGAATACCTATAGCCCCTTTAAATCAGGGTTTAGAAGGTCTGGAGCTGATATGAAGACATCAAAGGGAAAGGCCTAGGGGAATGCAACAAGCAGGGCACTCCCTTACTACATCGGATACACCCATTACCTTTACTCCCGTGGCGGCGCCCTTGAGTTCAATGGAGCAGCAGCAGTTACTAATGGAGTTTACAAAACTCAGTGAAAAGATCAAGGGAGCACTGGGACCAATCACTGCCATGCTGGCAAAGCACGAGCAGGAGATCTGGACATTGGCTCAACGCATGGAGGCTGTGGAACAGAGAACTGTGGCCATGGAGGCCGCAACTGAGAGCTCTGAGGGGCAGGTCCAAACCTTGGAAGGCCAGGTTCGGGCCATGCAGGAACAAGTAGACGACCTTGAAAACCAAGGTCGGAGAAAAACATCTGCGGATCTTGGGCTTATCTGAACGTGAAGAAGGTGAAAACCTTGCTGACTTCCTCAAGGGATGGCTTCAGGATGTTGCTCGACCTGGGGATCGAGTCAGGCCAGGTGAGTGTGGAGCAGGCCTAGATCACAATGAGCAGGTCTGGGCTGGCCCAGCACCCCACCTGGTCCTAGCGTAACTCCAGCATTATAAGGAAAAGCATTTAATAATAGAAACAGCCAGAACACTGGGAAAAGATCCTTAGGCTTTGGCTAATAAAGGCTCAAAAGTAATGCTTTTTCATGACTGTTCTGGGGTTTAATTAAGAAAAGGAAGACCTTTGATGGTGCAAAGAAAAAACTGAGAGATTTAAACATTCAATGCTCTCTGAGGTACCCGGCAGTGCTATGTTTCAGTTATGGGGGACCTGTCTACAACTTTGATTCAGCAGAAAAAGTAAAAGAATTTTTAGACTTGCTGAAATGATAGATTTTGACCGAGAAGGAAGGAAGAAAAGAGGCAATAGCATTGTAACTTTTTTTGTATCTTCTTTCTCTTTGTTCTTTTCCCTTTTGGGGTTTCGGGATTTATAAGCATGATATTACTCAGGTGTAAAATCCAGTATGTTTTATATTATATCTGTTTTAAGGTTACTAGTTATTCTATTGTTCTGTTTTGATGGGTGAGGGGTGGTTACTCCTTTGATGTAAAGATGTGTGGGGTTGAGATATGGAGGGAGAGGGATGGGTGTCCATTGTTAACTAAGTGGTGGGAGTGTAAATAATAATTTTTGCTTTTTTCTTGCTTGGGTTTGGGGCACGGCCTCAACTGGAAGATGTGAGGATGGCAATGAGGTTGGGAGTGAATGCCCCCTATGGGCAAGGGGGGGCAGGGTGGGGGCGCAAATCTCTGGAAATTTGTGCTTTTTGTTTATGTTAGGGGTAGAGGTTAGTTTTTTTTAGTTTTGGTAGTTCTGGTAGTGTTTGTAGGAATAGTTTTCAGATTTGGTAAAGTCTGTTTTTTCTCCACTCATCGCACACTGAATGGGCTTCTACCTCTCGGAGGACTCAGGGCTGTAGTGTGCAGTCATGGCTAGTGATCTGTTCAGGTGGTGCACCTGGAATATAAAGGGGAGCCACTCCCCCATTAAAAGGAAAAAGGTGCTCTCAAATCTTAAGGAGGAAAGGGCTGACATTGTGCTGTTGCAAGAGACTCATAGGGAATACCTGAAGTTACAGCAGGGGGGGAATATGATAGGATATTCTTTTCCTCCTTCAACTCTAAAAGCAGAGGCATGGCCATACTGGTATGAAAGAACCTCCCATTTCGGGTGACAGATCAGATCAGGATGAATATGGATGGCTCATCATTCTCAAGGCGTTGATACATGGAGAAGAGTATGGCATCCTGAATGTTTACTGCCCCACCAGCGCATCTGCTCATATTTTTAGTTGATGCAGTTTCTAAGTTAATGGCTCTTGGGGTGCACCCTACAAGTCACATATAGAACGATGTGGAGGCACTCAGTTAGTACCATATACCATCTGCAGAGAGGGAATGCCTTGGGGAATACGGAAAGACTTCATGAGATTTGGAATCAGGAGTTCGGGGAAGAAATCTCATTGGAAACATGGGAGGATATATGGGGGAATGTAAAGAAGATATCAATATGCAATAGGGTGCAAGCAATGCAATTGAAGATCCTCCACAGGGCCCATATAGCGCCAGAGAGATTAGCAAAGTTTAAGAAAGGATCCTCCCTGAAATATCCCAAATGTAAAAACAGTATTGGCACCCTTATACATTGTTTCTGGTCCTGTTACAAGATCCGCGAATACTGGAGGGCCATAGTGAATGAGCTGGGGAGGATTCTGGGAGTAGAAGGGGGATCTGGTGTGTCCTCTTGGGACTACTGAACCTTCCCTCTCTGGATGAGCACAGGAAGAGGTTGTTTAATATCCTGATGCACTGCATGAGGAAGAACATCCTAATGAACTGGATATCAGAAAAGCCTCCAGGTCTTGAAGGGTGGCATAAACTTGTGATGGAGCACGTCCTTCAGGATTACCTGACAAGTGTGTTGCACCACGGAACAAAGCGATTCTATGAGACATTTCTAAATTATATAGACATGGATCTGTCGGTGGTATTGATTATATAGCCACATGGTGATCCAGGGACCCTGGCATGTGGAGGCCTAGCCAATACGGGTATAATTACTGTTGCTCCCGTGAGCAGGAGCCTCGATGGAGGTGCGGAGTGGAGCAATGTAATATAATATAGTACAATGTAGTGTAATTTAATTTTTTTTGGATTGAAATTTAATTTAGTGTTATCCCATTTAATTTGAGTCTGTCCTAATTTGGTTTAAGTTAAGTAAATGTGAGGCGACTGTATCTTGGAGAATAGTAGGCAGTTTATTGTTGACGTTACTGTATTAACATCATTGTATGATATCGTTTCTACTTTTCTGTACTTTTATAATTTTGTTTTTTTCTGGTTTGTGTTTTTGTAAAAAAGAAGGAAAACTTTTTTTCAATAAACATATACATTAAAAAAAAGGAGGCACTAATTAATATCTAAAGGCTGGAGTGTAGGGATGCAGAGGTTATGCTGCAATTACACAAAACCCTACTTAGACCACACTTAGAATATTGTGAGCAGACCTAGGCACTACACCTTATAAAGGATGTTTTGGCCCTGTAGGGAGTTCAACTCAGGATTACAAGGATAATATCTGGACTTCAGGAGTTAAATTATGAGGAGAGATTACACAAATTAGACCTTTATTCTCTAGAATTTAGAAGGTTAAGGGGTGATCTATTAATTTATTGTCACGGGTATTTTGTTACAAAATACAGTGAAAAGTGTTATACATCTAATTTGGTCTCCAGGATATTAACAGGAAAAGACAAGGTAGATAAAGATAAACTATTTCCACTTGTTGGGGTTTCTAGAACCAGGAGGCATGGTCTAAGAATCAGGGCCAGACCATTCAGGGGAGATGTTAGAGAGCATGTCTACATACAAAGAGGAGTGGAGGTTTGGAACTTTCTTCCACAAATGGTGGACAATGCTAATTCAATTGTAAAATTTAAATCTGAAATAGTCAATTTTTTTTATTAAGCAAGGGTATCAAAGGATAGGAGCCAAAGGCAAGCATATGGAGTTAGGCCACAGATCAGCCGTGATCTTCTTGAATAGCAGAGCAGGCTTGAGGGGCTGAATGGTCTACTTCTATTCCTATGTTCCTTTTGAACTTACCATTTGACCGCAGATGTCAAAATGGCTGTCTGTGATTCTGGATCTTTACATTTTAGAATACAGCAGCTGACTGCCGTGAAAAAGGTGCATTGTTTGCCCTCCTCTGACAGTTCTGCACTACAAAACAAAAAACTGGCAGAATGGAAGTATAGCTTCTGAAAGAGCCCTTATTGGAATCTTCAATCAGAAATGTGGAGCTCCATTCTTTTGTTTAAAAAAAGGGTCGGACTGGCAATCTGCGAGAGATTGTCACTCCTTGGAAAGTTCACCTTGCCTCCCCCCTCCCCCACCATGTAAATGTCCTCAATCAGGCATTGAGTGCCTTTGATCAAGCGACCTATCCTCAAAAAGCCAAAAAAAAAACCCTCACACTTCTTCCCTCCAGGAGGACCACTATCCACAGGTCCCCTTGCAGTGGTGGTCTGAGGCCCTTGTAATTGTTATTTGGCCACTTATGTGCCTCAATTAACAGCAGAGACAAAAAACTGCAGATGCTGGAATCCAAGGTACACAAGCAGGAGGCTAGAAAAAAAAACAGCAAGTTAGGCAGCATCAGGAGGTAGAGAAGTCAATGTTTCAGGTGTAACCCTTCTTCAGGACTGGGGATGGTATAAGGGGAGCTGCAGATACAGGATGGGCTGGGGAAGGGTTTTGGGTAGGGAGAGGGGCGGAGTGGTGAGGAAAGGATAGGTGAACCCATGTATGGGGTACGACCTGGTTGGTTGATGGGAGGAATGAATCTGGTTGGTAGTTGAAAGGAAGGGTCAGTCAGAGGAATGGAAGGGAGAGAGATGGGCTAGAAAAGGAGTCAGGGGATGGGGAGGGAGATTATTTGAAAGTGGAGAACGCAATGTCCCAGAGTGTAGGCTGCCCAGACAAAGTGCTGTTCTTCCAATTTGCAGTCTGATTCGCCGTGGCAATGGAGGAGGCCGAGGATGGTCATGTTGGAAAGGGAGCGGAAAGGGGAATTAAATTGGGCAGTGACTGGGAGGTCTGGTCAGCCCCTGTAGACCCAACTGAGATGCTCAGCAAAACGTGTCCTGAGTTTACGTTTGGTCTCCCCGATGTAGAGAAGACCACATTTGGAGCACTTGATACAATAAACTGGGTTGGAGAGAGGCAGGTGAAACTCTATCTGACCTGGAAGGAATGTTTGGGGCCCTGGATGGAGGTGAGGGAGATGGTGTGCTGGCAGGTTGCAGAGGAAGGTACCTGGGGGTTTCGGGGAGTTGGGGGGGGGGGGGGGGGGTTGTTGGTGGAAGAGCACTGCAAACCAAGGATTGGTGAATGGAATGGGCCTTGTGCAAGGTTTGGAAAGGGAAGATGTTCTTGGTGGTGGGGTCTAGTTGGAGTGGGCAGAATTGTTTCAGGATGGCACATTGAATGCAGAGAATGGTGGGGTGATAGGTGAGAACAAGGGGGACCCTGTCGTTATTGCATTTGGGAGGGGGGGATGTTTTGAGCACTGGAGGGCTGTCTCAATGACAGAGGGAGGAAAAGCATGTTGTTCAAAATAGGTGGACATTAGATTAGATTAGATTAGATTACTTACAGTGTGGAAACAGGCCCTTTGGCCCAACAAGTCCACACCAACCTGCCGAAGTGCAACCCACCCAGACACATTCCCTACATTTACCCCTTAACCTAACACTATGGGCAATTTAGCATGGTCAATTCACCTCCCTTGCACATTTTAGGATTGTGGGAGGAAACCGGAGCACCTGGAGGAAACCCACGCAGACACAGGGAGAATGTGCAAACTCCACACAGAGAGTCGCCTGAGGCATGAATTGAACCCAGGTCTCTGGCGCTGTGAGGCAGAAGTGCTAACCACTGTGCCGCCCATATTAATTACAGAGTGGGATGCTTGGGAATGGAAGGTCTCCTCGTCCGAGCAGATGCGACGGAGGTGGAGGAATTGGGAAAACGATATGGCAGTCTTGCGGGAAACTGGGTGGGAGGGGGTAAGTCCAGGTAGCAATGGAAGTCTGTGGTTTATAGTAAATGCCCGTTTGGAGACCACCGCCAGAGATGGAAACAAAGGGATCAAGAAAGGGGAGGGAGGTACCTGAGACAGACCATGTAAATTTAAGGGCGGAGTGGAAGTTGTGGCAAAGTTGATGAACTGCTCCGGTTTAGCCTGGGTGCAGGTCACTGCACCGATGTAGTCATCAATGTAACGGCATTAGAGTTGAGGCACAGTGCCTGTGTAGGTACTAAAGAGGGACTGTTTGACGTAGCCAAAGAGGCAGGCATAGCTAGAGCTCATCGAAGTGCCCTTGGCCACCCACTGGATTTGGAGGAAATGGGAGGAGTTAAAGGAGAAGTTATTAAGGGTGAGGACTAGTACAGCAAGTCAGAGGAAGGTATTGATAGAGGGGGAACTGATGGGTCTATTAGAGGGGAAGCTGAGGGCGTGTAGGCCATCCTTGTGGGGTATGGACATGTATAAGGACTGCACATCCATAGTGAAGATAAAGTGCTGGGGGCCAGGGAACTGGAAATTACTGAAGAGGTGAAGAGCGTGCTTGGTGTCACGGATGTAGCAGGGGGAAGTGCCTGAACCAAGGGAAAGGGGATGGAGTCAAAATAGGAAGAAATAAGTTTGATGGGGCAGAAGAATGCAGACACAATGGATCGGCTGGCGTTGTTGGAATTGTGGATCTTGGGGACCAGGTAGACTGAGATGATGAAATCACAGACAGTGTGGGTGATAGGGCCCAGATGGGCCATGGTGGGCTTGAGGATCTAAAATTGGAATTTAGGCAACAAAATACATAGATTTTTATTTCAACAAAATGGTTTCTCGATTTAAAAGAATACTACAAAATGGCCTGTAAACCATACTGCTGATTTACAGAATTAACTTGCAGTTCAAAGAGGACAATAGAGCTTTCATAAGATGAATACTGACATTAATTGACCATTTGAACTAACCTTGAACTAATACATTGCATGAAAATTTACATAAATTAGATATCCTTCTTAAAGAAAATATCATTGGATTAACTTGCTGTAAATCATGTCACCTTATTATATGTGATTGGTCTTTCTTGTAATTAAGGCTGTACTAGTTCTTAAAAACATATAAATAATGTGTAATTTTCAAATGTAATTGCACAACTTCACCTCAAAACACGGAAACTTCAATCTCTGTGTTGCTGGGTAGAATTGCGTTAAGATACCTTAATTCAATAAACTAATGAACCTTGCTTTTTGAATAGACCGCATTTGTCGATTCCTTTGACCGATCTCAAACCAAGAGGCCCCTCTTGAGGGGACACAGATCTTCAGACTCATGGTCAAGGGGATGTGGTGTCATAGAGCTGGTTTGATGGTGAACCGGGGATTGGTGTGGAGAGAGTGGAGTGCTGCACATTCAGAGGGTGTGAGGCTGGAGTGGGTGAGGGGGAGGAGAAATGGTTGATGACACATCAGCAGTCAGTAATAAAGAGGTCTAGGATGGGTACAAGGCTGGGAGGGAGTATCCAAGTGGAAGAGGAAGGTTGGAGGTGGGAGAAAGGATCATCGAAGGGTGGTTGGGAGTCTTTGTCAAAGAAAGAAACATGGAGGCAGAGGCAGCAGAAGAAGAGCTTCATTGTCATAGTGGATACGGAATTCATTGAGATGGGGATGGAGGGGCACATGCGTGAGCCCTTTACTGAGGAACAAACCGGTCAGCCTCACAGCTCGAGGTTGGGGAGATGGTGAATATGTGGCAATGCTCAGGGGTGGGGTTTTGGGAGAGTGGTCTCAAGAAGGCTAAAGGAGGGGAGGGGAAAGAGCAAAAGCATGTGATGGGTGAGAGTTGGATGTGGTGTGGTGTGGTGTGGTGTGGTGGTGGTGGTGGTGGGGGGGGGGGGGGAGTAGGTGTCGGCTACGTTGAACAGTCCCTCTTCAGTACCTACACAGGTACTGTGCCCCAAATCTTCTAGTACATTGTTACATTGATGCTGTCTAGCTTGCTGTGCTCAATTAACAGCAGGGCAGGAAGGTGGACCATGGGCCTCCCCACCAAGAACTTAATTCTGCTGGAGGAAGGGATTGGGTATGCTTTCTCCCCAGCTAATTAAGCACCCTTCCTGGCTCATCTGCAACTGGAGGATTTTGCCACCTATAGCCTGGTTGTGATCCTGTTACAGACCAGGCCAGACCCCCTCAAAACATTTCAAGAAAGTAGCCCAGATCCTAACTTTGCTAGTTGTTTTAAGCAGGTGTAAATGCAGATGTTCCAGTTGGGATGCAGCTGGTCAAACCACTTAGTCTTAAACAAAACAGAATTTATTTCCAAGATTACCAAATGCAGCAGTGCTGTATCCTGCACCCAGGCTGAACTGAAGCAGTTGATCAACTTCGCCTATAATTTCCACCTCACCCTTAAATTCACTTGGTCCATCTCAGACACCTCCCTCCCCCTTCTTGACCTCTCCATTTCCATCTCCGACGACAATCTAAAGACGGATGTTTACTATAAACCCACAGACTCCCATAACTACCTGGATTACACTCCTCCCAACCAGTATCCCTCAAGAACGCCATCCCGTTCTCCCAATTCCTCCGCCTCTGTTGCATCTGCTTGGACGAGGAGACATTCCATTCCCAAGCATCCCCTATGTCCACCTATTTTAAACAACAATCTTTTCCTCCCTCTGTCATCCAGACAGCCCTACACCGCACCACTGCCTTTCCCCCCTCCATTGCCCTAAACCTCTCCAAACGCAATAAAGACAGAATCCCCCTTGTCCTCACCTACCATCCCACCAGTCTCTGCATCTAATGCATCATCCTTAAACACTTCCGCTAACTCTAACTGGATCCCACCACCAAGAACATCTCCCCATCCCCACTCCTCTCTGCCTTCCACAAAGACTGTTCCCTTTGACAGTGCTTGGTTTGTGCCACTCTCCCCACTGAACCCTCATCTTCCACCTGGGCAGCCTACAGCCTGGAGAACTCAACATTGAGTTCTCCAATTTTAAATAACCTCTCTTCCCATCCCCCGATTCCCTTTCCAGGCCGTCCCCCTTCTCTTCCAATCCTCTGACTGACCCTTCCTTCCAGTTACCAACCAGATTCATTCCTCCAGTTGACCAACCAGGTCATACCCGCTACCTGTCTTCACCTATCCCTACCTCACCACCCTGCCCCCACCATCCCCTTTATCTGCAGCTCCCCTTACACCGAACCCAGTCCTGAAGAAGCTTTACACCCAAAATGCTGCCTGGCTTGCTGTGCTCAATTAACAGCAGGGCAGGAAGATTGACCATGGGCCTTCTCACCAAGAACTTAATTCCGGTGCAGGAAGGATTGTGTCAGGGATTGGGTATGCTTTCTCCTGCCTAATTAAGTGCCCTTCCTGGCTTGTCTGCAACTGGAGGATTTTGCCACCTATAGCCTGGTTGTGATCCTGTTACAGACCAGGCCAGACCCTCTCAAAACATTTCAAGAAAGTAGCTCAGACCCAGCTTTACTTGTTGTTTTAAGCAGGTGTAAATGTGGATGTTCCAGGAGGGATGCAGCTGGTCAAACCACTTAGTTATAAACTAAACAGAATTTATTTACAAGGTTACCGAATGAAACACAAACAAAAAAGAGAACAGAATACCAAATAACTTAATCTATCCAAAAATCCAACGGACTATACCAACTTAATGATGCAGTTCCCAATACTTGCAACAATCCCCATAAATACCCCTTGGTACAAAAGGTAACATCAAACACAGGGACTTACAGGAGAAAGGTCAGAGAGAGAGGGAGGGTCAGCCTGGACCTGCTTTTCATGGGTCCAGCAGCTTTACATCTACCTGACTACTTTCAGTGAATAGCCAAACCAAACCAAACCAGAGAAAAGCTGAGCTGGGAGAGCTGGCCACTCCCCTTTCATTGTACAAGCGTTTTATTTTAACTTAAAAGCCTTTTGTCTGAGGCAGTATCTATTAGATCTAATCAAATTGGCCCTAACACCCTTCAAACTTAGACTTTTTGGAGTGCGTCTTTTATGACCTCTCTGAAAAAATAAGCCAAGGACAACATAACCTTGTTAAAGCAGCAGCAGCATCACAGCCCCTGTTCTACTTGCTACCACTGACCTTGTCGTGGTTCTGTTCTCTTTACATCTTTTTCTGTAACAAAATTACCAAATGACCAAGAATACTTCATTTCCTCTCTAGATTCTAACTCCTGTTTTTTTTTCCAAGCTGGTTTGTTTTTAATCGTCAGACCAGCCCAACTGTATTATTTAAAATGTTGTCAATATACTAATCATACTTCATAAAATATAATTGAATATTGAAGTTGCATTAATATGCTGTTGCAGCAATATTGAAAATTATTTTCTGTGTTATGAGTAATACAGAGATTTTCAGGTGCACTGAGTAATAAAATACTGGAGTGCCAGCCAGTACCTTTCAATATTATTCACCATCACCTTTTATGCTGCTAACATTAGGAGATGTGGAAATATTTCATGATCTGACCTTTATAGATAGATGTTTCCAGGCACTTATGAAATCCTCCTATAATCAGACTGTCAGATCATTAGAAGATTTACAAATATTGGCAAGCAAAGGCCAAATCCAACGAATTGGCAGTAATAAAGGTTATAAAGAATAATAACAAAGGCCCTGAAATGAGTATCCCTTCTTAATTAATTCCACTCTAACATCTGTTCCCATACAACCTACCCCACATACACTTCCCCAGGATTGGTAACATTCTCTGAAGTCTAGCACAACAAAGACTCCCATAACCATACCAGCTGTGTCAATAGACAGCAGAAACCTTAGCAGAGCCTGGAAGCCAGAATCAGAATATGAGAAAATGGAAAAATATTTTAAATGCACAATGCAAGATGGCCAATGCAAACTCATACTCCAAACATACTGCACCCCACACAGACTCCAAGCGTTCTAACCCTCCCTGTCTGTTGAGTGTTGAACAGGATTAATTGAGATGGTACAATCCAACACTTCATGTGGTTTTATCTCCAAATATATATGGATAACTAGAAGGATGCTGCAATGGCTATATCCAGTGTCTGAATCCTACCCAATCCTATGTATAATAAATTAGCCAGCACAATTATTATAATTTGAGGTAAGAAGATCAATTCTGCTGCTATGATGAAGTCCCACCACTACATATAATTTTGAGAGAATCAATGCCAACAATATGCAGCCTTTGTCTATTACAGAGCTTGGACCTTCTTCCTGAGTCCTGTACAACAAGACATGCTCCCTCCTTCCTAATATTAACACGACAATACTAGACAGAGGAATAGGCTGACTGGAGATAAACATGGAACTACCATATTGATATGCATGTTACAGATAGCAAAAGAACAGAGCAATCAAGTAATACACCCAGAAAAACGTGTCCCAGGTCACCCATCTATTTCTAGAAGGCTTGCATTTGAACAACACGTTCCACAGCCAAGAGAATCCAAAACACTTCACATCCAATAAAACAGTTTTGAAGAGTAGTCACAGTTGTAGTATAGGAAAATACAGCAAGCTTCCACAAATATCAGTGGAATAAATTACCAGATAATCTGTTTAATTTATAGAGTCAGAGTTATCAAGACGTACAGCATGGAAATAGACCGTTCAGTCCAACCCATCCATGCCGACCAGATATCCTAAATTAATCTTGTCCCATTTGCCAGCACTTGACCTATATCCCTCCAAACCCTTCCTATTCATATACCCATCCAGATGCCTTTTAAATGTTGTAATTGTACCAGCCTTCACACTTCCACTGGCAGCTCATTCCATACACGCACCACCCTCCGCATGAAAACGTTGCCCCCTTGGTCCGTTTTAAATCTTTCCCCTCTCACCTTAAACCTATGCCCAGTAGCTCTGGACTCCCCCATCCCAGGGAAAAGACCTTTTCTATTTACCCTATCCATGCGAGTTGGATGAAGAATAAATTTTGGGCTAAACATCAGAGAAAACTTTCCTGCTTCTCTTTGAATAATATCATAGGAGCTTTTACACTGATTTAATATCTTAATCAAAAGGCAGCAACTCCAAAAATTGTGGCTGACACAAAGGCTCAAGGGGAAAGGCCATTAAAGCTGCATTTGACCAAGTATGACATCAAGGAGCCCTAGCAAAAATGAAGTCAATAGAAATCAATTGGCGGGCGGGTAGCATGGGAAGTACTCTCCCTTGGTTGGAGTCGTACCTGGCACATTGGAAGATATTTGTGCTTGTTGGAGGTCAGTCATCCCAGTTCCAGGACACCTCTATAGAAGAAGTTCCTCAGAAGTGTGTTCTAGGCCCAACTATCTTCAGCTGTTTAATCAATGATCTTCCCTCCATCACAACATCAGGAGTAGGGATGTTCACTGATGATTGCACCATGTTCAGCATCATTTGTGCTTGCTCAGATACTGAAGCAGAGCAGTCTAAATGCAGCAAGACGTGGGCTTGGGCCACTTAATGTCAAGCATTATGCACACCACACAAGTGCCAAGCAATGACTATCTTCAACCAAAGAGAATCTAATCATTATTCCTAGATATTCAGTAGCATTATCATCACCAAATTCCTCAAAAATCTTTCTTCTGGAATTACCATTGACCAAAAACTGAACTGGACCAGCCATAAAAATGCTTTGGCTATAAGAGCAGGTCAAAAGGCTGGGAATTCTGCAGCAAGTAACTCACGAGATGTCTCCCCAATGCATGCCTATCATATAAAAGGCACAAGTCAGGAGTGCAATAGATTATTCTTCACTTGACTGAATGAGTACAGCTCCAACAGCACTCAACATACTTGACACCATGCAGTACAAAGCAGCTTGTTTAATTGGCATTTGATCCATTACCTTCAATATTCACTCCATCCACCACCAAGACACACTAGCAATAGTGTGCATTATGTACAAGATGCACTGCAAAATCTCACCAAGGCTCCTTAGACAGCACCTTTCAAACCCATGATTTATCTAGAGGGGCAAGAGCAGCAGGTGCATGTGAAAACCACCACAGTAACCTTCTGAGCCACACACCATCCAGACATGAAACTATATTGCTGTTGCTTCAACATACATGAGTCAAAAGCTTAGAACTCTCTTCCTCACAGCTTTGTTGGTGTACGTAAACCTACGGGCATTAGTTAGCCTAATGATGATCCTGTAGTGATTAGTGTTAAAAAAGCATGTGTTTCAGTGAAAGAACTGTGATGTATACCCAAGTCAGGATGGTGAATGGCTTAGAGGGGAACTTGAAGGTAGTGGTGTTTTCATGTATCTGCTGCACTTCTCCTTCCAGATGGAAGTGGTTGGGGGTTTGGAATGTGCTGTCTAGGGATCTTTAGTGAATTTCTGCATGGCATCTTGTAGATAGTACACACTACTGCTACTGAGTATCGGTGGTGGAGGGAGCATTCGTTTATGGATGCAATACCAGTTAAGTAGGCTGCTTTGTCCTGGGTGATGTCAAGCTTCTTCAGTGTTGTTGGAGTTTCACCCATCCAAGCAAGGAGGGAATATTCCATCACATTCCTGACTTGTGCCTTGTAAATGATAAGCAGGCTTTAGGGAGTCAGGAGGTGAGTTACTCACTACAGTATTCCTCACCTCTGACCTGATCTTGTAGCTATTGTGTTTATGTGGCAAGTCTAGTTGATTTTCTGGTCAATGGTAATCCCCAGAATGTTGATAGCAGGGGATTCATTGATGGTAATACCACTGGATGTCAAGAAGCAGTGGCTAGAATGTCTTTTATTTGAGATAGTGATTGCCTGGTGATTTGAGATAGTGATGCGAATGTTACTTGCCATTTGTCAGCCCAAGCCTGGATATTGTTCAGATCTTGTTGCATTTAAACACAGACTGCTTCAGTATCTGTGGAGTCAAGAATGGTGGTGAATATTGTGCAATCATTGGTGAACATCCCCACTTCTAACCTTATGATGGAGGGAAGGTGATGGATGAAATAGCTGAAGATGGTCAAGACGAGGATTCTACCCTGAGGGCACCACAGAGGACACAGTATTAATTTCCCTCTCCAATTCATTTTGATTTAGTCCCTTCCCTCTCCCGATAACTCCCCCTCCCCCCTCACTGTTGATGGTGTACATTGCCCATAATGGGCTTTGCTTGTAAATATTTAATTGGTTACACAGGTGATTACTGGTGGTGGTTAGTCTTTTAAAAAAAATGTTTTGGTGGTGATTCATTTAGCTGTGTGTTATAGCACTTCCAGATATTAAAAAAGACAGAAAATGTAATAAAGCAGACCCTTAGGCATCTGCACATCCTTTTTTTTGAAAGCTATTTGACAAATTTTTTGTTGGGTTTTAGTATCATAGAATAGAATCACAAAATCCCTACAGTGCAGAAAGAGGCCATTCAGCCCATTCAGTCTGCACCAACCCTCCAAAGAGCATCCCACCCAGACCCCCACCCTATCCCTATAACTCTGCATTTCCCATGGCTAATCCACCTAACCTGCACATCTCTGGACAATATGGGGCAATTTAGCACAGCCAATCCACCTAAACTGCACATCTTTAGACTGTGGGACAAAACCAGCAGAAGCCCATGCAGACATGGTGCAAAAGCACTCCATGCACTTACCCGAGGCTGGAATCAAACACAGGTCCCTGGTGCTGAGGTAGCAATGCTAACCATGCCACTCTTTTGATTGCACTTCAGCCCTCTGCTCCTGATACTCGGCATTTGGTGCAGAGGAGTGTGGTCAGGTCAGAGCTCCTCTGTGTGGGTCTGTTCCTGGTATGGTCAGGCTAGCCATAAACAGGTACAGGCAGCAGGCTGTGGAGGTTTCTTATCTGTCAAATGTCTGCCCCTCTTCTGTGGTAATATTCGTGCCAGATGTCACTGAAGAGGGATCATGGGGTGTGCATCAATGCTCTTGATGCCTTTAGAGAGAGGTGGGCACTGTGGAGGATACAGTGCTTTATTTCCCCCTCCACTCCATTTTGATTTAGTCCCTTCCGGTTCTCCCTACCTCCCCCCACCACTTGATGGTTAGCAGTTCCCTTAATAGGCTTTGCATGTGAATATCCAATTGGCTGCAAGGATGATTTACTGGTGGTGGTTAATACATGGAGGAAAAAAATGTCAAGGTGATTTGGTGATGGGAAAATAATAAATTTAGTTATGTATCAGAACACTTGTAGGTAAATAAAAGAAAAAGCAGACCCTTGCTCTTAAAAAATATTCATTTGGAAACATGGGTAGTTGTAGAAAAAATAAACACAACAGTGATTTGGCATTTGGAAATGCTGTTCAGTTGTGTGTGATAATACTTCTGGATATAAGAAAAAAAATCAATGAATCTGACTCCACTTCCAATTTCATTTATCCCCTTCCCCACTCTTGATGGTTTGCATTGCTCTTAATTGGCTTTACATGTAAATTATGCAACTGGAAACACGGGTGATTTACTGATGGTGGTAAATAGATGGGGAAAAAATTACCCCCGTGATTTTTTGATGGGGAGGAAAGAACCATTCAGTTGTGTATGATAACCCTTCTGGATATAAAATAAAACAAAGGGGAAAAAGAAAGGAAAAAGAAGAGAAAAAGAAGAAAAAAACCAAACCCAGGAATGGGCTCGCAGAATTGTCTGTCCCAGGTACTAGCCTTTGTATGCCAGGAGTACTGGCTCTATTTTGGTGTTCAATAAATGAGGTTCCTTTATAGTTGTGCTTCCTGAGTTATTATATGAATGTTGGTCCTCTAGGGGGTGAGAATGGGAAGTAATTAGTTGATAATAAAGAAATGTTTGATGTAATGAATAAATATTTTGGCTTCTGGTTTCACCCATGGTTTCATGGATACAAAAACATCCTAGTAATACCTGTAAATCAGGAGGTTGAAGTAACAGAAGAGCTTTGTGAAATTATAATTACTAGGGAAGCAGTACTCAGCAAACTGACAGTGCTGTGAGTTGATAAGTCTACAGCCGAGGGACTTAAAAGAGATGGCTAATGAAGTGCCAAGGTGAGGTTCCCTAACTTGTTACAGTTCCAGACAGGTGTCCCAAATTATAAAGCTTCAGTTCAGAAGGGATGAACCGGTTCCCTCTCTTTATTCACCTGACCCCTTGGTTGGTCATAATAAGGTTAAGTTAAAAGGGGTCCCTCCCTTCCCTTGTGGATACCTCTCCCAAATCTTCCTTGAGTTGAGTTAATAGAAGAGTTTATTACTCAACATGAGAAGAAATAACACAGCATACATGCATACAGATTAGAAATAAGAGGAGAGTCCAAAAAAAGCTAAAAGCTAAAAGATATATTGAGTCGTCTCTGGGTCATTCAGAAAGAGTAGTTGGTGGAATGTTAATAGTTATGAAGTTAATATCTAAATTTTTGGCTTTGCAGGCTCGCCAAAATTCTTTTTTCCCCCAATTCCCTTTGAACCGCTTTGCCAACCAGCTTACAGCATTCACAGCAAGAGAGACCTTTACCTGCAATATAGGGGTGACTAGTGATTGTTCGACTGTGACTTTCACAGCACACCAGCTTGAACTCAGATTAGTGCATGAATACCTCAGCCAATACCACACATGGACCAAGATTGAAACCCCCTTTTAACCTCTACCTATGTGTATTCTTGAAAAGGGAAAATGCAAACATGCATCTTGCTAAGGGTGTGTTTATGGAATATTACTATATTGGAACAGTTACTGTTTCGTAGTAAAATAGTCTATTATTCCGTCAAGTTTTCCAATAGAGTTAAGTTATTCCAATTTCTTCTTTTTCTTTGTTGTATTTTAATTGTAATGTATGAATAAAGTGTGTTTTGCTTTAAGAATGGTAGTTTGGGGGATTCAAGATGGCAGCAACCTAGTAGGTCTGCGTTTTCTGAGCTCTGCCCAGAAACCAGACAAAGTGGGGCATCTATCCTCCCTTCACCTCTTAAAATAGCTTTTTCCTGGCTACTAGAACTACTTTGCACCAGATTTGAGCAGTTTGGTGCATTTTAACATAAAGGGAGCACGGAGCTCACAACAGGCAGGGACCCACCCTGGCAGTAATGGATGCACCCACGGCCACCCTGGGGGACTTACCTACAGAGAAGAGCTTGATCTCAGAGTTCGTAAAATTCCAAGAGAGGATTGATGCATCGATGGAGGAGACCTGGGCCAGGTGAAATTGATGTCAGTCATGCTGCAGAGGCATGACCTGGAGATTCAGAGTCTCAGGCAGCGTGTTGGGGGGACGGAGCAACAGGCCGCAGCTTCCAAAACCACGGCCGAATCTTCTGCAAGCCAGATCCAGGCCCTGGAACACAGAGTACAGGCCTTGGAGGAGCAGGTCGATGACCTTGCAAATCGAGGTCGCCAGAAGAATATCTGGTTGCTGGGGCTTCCCGAACAGAATGAAGAAGGCCAGCTTGTCAGCTTTCTGGAGCAATGGCTCCCACAACTGTTGAGGCTGGAATCTGAAGTAGACCAGGTGCAGGTTGAGCTGGCCCACTGGATCGCAGTGTGCAGGCCCAGATCGAACCAGCGCCCCCGCCTGGTCCTAGTGCAACTCCAGCACTACAGAGACAAACAAACGTTGCTAGAGGCCTCCAGAGCACTGGGCAAGGATCTCTAAGCTATGGTATACAAGGGATCAAGAATTATGTTTGTTTCAGGACTTTTCTCCAGTCGTGATTCGCAAGAGGAAGGTCTTTGATGAGGTAAAGAAGCGTCTGAGGGGCCTGAATATTTAGTATTCCATGAGATATCCAGCAATACTATGTTTCAGTTACGGAGGGTCAGTGTTTAACTTTGATATGCCAGAAAAGGCAAAGAAATTCTTGGACCCTTTAAAATAGATTGATTGGCCTGAATTATATGGACAATTATTTCACTCTGACCCTTTCTCCCATTTTTCTTCTTCTTTTTTGTTTTTGTCTATAATTTGCTTGGTTTACCTGGTTGTTGGGGGCTTATTTTGGTTTTCCTTTCAATATATGTCAGGATTATAATTTTGTCTAATTTTTTGGTGTTGTTGTTCTGCCAGGAGTGCCTCGGGTTGCAGTACAGAAGGGACGGGTTATAAGATATTGGTATCTGTTTTTCTTACTTTGTGGTGTCTGGGGCGAGGGCATGGCTTCAGCTAGGAGAGATCATGGTGGGATTATCGGGTGGTAGGGGTGCCCTCTGTGGACAAGGGAGAAAGTCTCCTTTTAGTTATGCTTTATGTTGTTATTTTTTAGAAGTAGTTGTTAGTAGTTTTGATTTAGTAGTTTTAAAAGTTGTATTTTTAAACCAGTGTGAACTGTTTATGGTTTTTACTTGCCGCGCTACGAGTGGGGTTCTTCTTACCGGGGGCGGGGGATCTCAGACCGTCTCGGACGATCATGGTTAGCCATTCGTTTAAATGGTGCATTTGGAATGTTAAAGGGAGTCACTCACCAAATAAAAGAAAAAGGATATTGTAAAGTCTTAGTAAAGGTCAATATAGCCTTATTATAGGAAACACACTTAACTGATAAGGAGCATTTGAAGTTGCAACAGGGAGGATTCGGCCAGACGTCTTTCTTATCTTTTAACTTGAAAAGTAGAGGAGTGGCCATTTACATCTGGAAGAACCTCCTGTTTCAAAAGCTAGGCCAAATAGAGGATGCGTCTGGGCGGTTCATAATACTTAAAGCTTTACTACATGGAGAGAAATGTGGGACTCAGAACGTATACTGCCCCCCCCCCCCCCCCCCCACCGGGCAAATCCCTTTAAATTCATAATAGATGTGTTGTCCAGATTGATGGACCTTGGGGCGCATCATCCAATTATAGGGGGAGATTTCAACTGCATTATTGACCCCGAGGTGGACAGGATGCCATGGGGTCCTGCAGCTATGTCTCCATAATCTAGGCAACTGGTGGACCTGAACAGGGAGTTGGGATTGGTGGATGTATGGTGATGTCTTCACCCCAAGGATAGAGATTTTACCCTTTATTCTAACCCACATAAGTACCATACCAGACCTTTTTGAACTCTGTATTGTCCTGCAAAATAGGGAATATAGCTGTTTCTGACCATGCGGCAGTGTATATGAAGGTTAAGGTCGGAGGTGGTGAGGTGAATTCCCAGCACTGGCATGTGGACCCTTTTCTTATGAAAGATAGTAAGTTTATAGAATACTTTTCGCAGGAGTTTAAAGTTTTTTGGGATATCAATTCGGGTACAGCCAGCAACCCATCGGTGATGTGGGAGACTGCCAAGACCTATGCGCAGGGCTTGGTTATCTCGTATTCTGCGACCCGGAAACGACAGAGGGGAGAACAGCAGCGTCTGCTCGAGGCTCGCCTGAAGGCAGCTGAGACAGCATAACTAAATTACAGCAGATTACAGCCCTAAGGGCTGTTTTGAATACTGCACTTATCCAAACAGCAAAGACAGAGATCTTATTTACAAAACAGAGACCATTTGAGTACAGTGATAAGTCGGGTAGGTATTTAGCATACTTGACCAGAAAGAAGAATGCTCCCCAATCTATTACATCTGTTAGAGAGAGCTGGTACTTTGACTTGCGACACCAAAAAGATTAATGCAGCATTTAGTAAGTTCTATTTTGAGCTGTATCAGTCGGAGGTCTGTGAGGATAGAATGAGAAAGATGAAGTCCTTTAAGAACTTAGACCTTTCGGATGTAACCTTGGAGCAGGCCCCTTTTTGAGTGCCCCTTTGACAATTCAGGAAGTGTAGGAGGCAGTGATGCTGCTCCAGAGTGGAAAGCGCCCGGGCCAGATTGATTTCAAAAGTGAGTTCTATAAGGAGACAAACAGGCCTGGCCACTCTTGGATATGTACAATTATTCATTCAGTCAGGGTAGTCACCCATCCTCTTTGAGAGAAGCAAATATCTGTCTTATCCTTAAGAAAGGGAAAGCCCCACAAGATTGTACTTCGTACAGATCTATATCGTTATTGAATGTGGATTTCCAAATCCTGTTGAAAATGCTGGCATTAAGGCTGGAGACGGTATTGCCGTTTATTGTAAAGGAGGACCAGACAGGTTTCATTAAGGATCGTAGGTCTACCAATAATATCAGAAGAGTATTAAATATGGTCCAAATACGTCAGCAAACAGCGATATCAGGTTTGGTAGTTTCCCTGGGCATAGAAAAAGCGTTTGATCGAGGGGAACGGCCGTACCTTTTTTATGTCATGGAACGGTTTGGTCTTTGAGAAGTTTTTACCAAATAGGTGACAGTGCTGTATAGTGACCTGAAAGCAGCAGGGCTCACGAATGGTATAAGATCAGATAGTTTTAGTGTTGGCAGAGGCTGTCATCAAGGGTGCCCTCTTTCACCACTATTATTTACATTGGTGATCGAGCTGCTGGCGGAAGCCATTTGGACGGATCCCAATATAATTGCCCTGGAGGTAGGATCAGGCAGGCATAAAATTACTCTTTATGCAGATAATGTCCTTCTCTTTTTAACTGATCCAATGACATCCATGCCCTGCTTAATACAAGTGGTTAATTTATTTGGTGTGTTTTCAGGTTACAAAATTAATTTCATGAAATCAGAGGCCATGCCTGTGGTGGGTCTTACCAGTATGTCCAACTTTGGGGATGGAACCAGTTTCCCATTTTAGTGGTCACAGGGAGGTTATTTTTTGTACTTAGCCATTTTTATTACCCCAGTTTTTGATCAGTTATATAAAGCCAATTATGTGCAGTTGTTAGAGAAAATTAGGCAGGACCTTCGGCGCTGGGAGAAACTTCTGATATCTTGGTTGGGCAGAATAGCTCTGGTCAAGATGAATGTTCTTCCTCGCCTGTTATATCCCATGGGAATACTCCCCTTGATGTTGCCAAGGCAAATACTGCGCAGGCTTTACAGCTGGCTCGGGTCTTTTATTTGGCATCATAGGCAACCTCTAATTAAGCTGGATAAATTGCAGCTTTCGCAAGAAAGGGGAGGTCTAGATTTTCCAGATTTTAGGAAGTACCAACGGAGTTCCTTGTTATCCTATGTGGCTGATTGATCACGCATCACAAGAGGCCCAATCTGGTTGGATATCGAGGCCTCTCAAGCAAAATGTCCCCTTATTAACTTGTTATTTATGGACAAGATGAGAACTGTTACAAATCACTATAAAAGTCTGATTGTCCTAAACACAGTCAAAGCTTGAAGGATGATGTGGCAGGGTAAGGGTAATTTAAAAAAAAACCTCCCCTTTCACTCCTATAGTGGGATTGTTGGGATTTCAACCAGGTTTGATGGACTCTGGCTTTAAGCTTTGGGAGTCCAAAGGAATCTCCTGTTTGGGAGACTATTCGATGGGGAGGTCACAATGTCCTTTGAACAGCCAGGTCAGAAGTTCGGGCTACCTAGGAAGGATCTCTTTCGATATTTCCAAGTTAGAGACTTCATACAAAAAAAAAGACTACATTGATGGTTAACCCTTACAAATCGGACATGGAGAGGAATGTGCTCCAGTCAGTGGGCGCCCCCACGGTTAGCACTCTCGATCACTTACTAGGTAGTAACGTGTTGAAGGACATGGGATGACTATGTAAAACCTGGATTCAAGAATTAGGGATAGAAATCTCTTCAGAGATGTGGGAAGACACTTGGGAAAATGTTAGGAAGATCTCTATTTGTAATAGGACTCAGGCTATTCAATTGAAAGTACTACATAGGGCCCACCTGGCACAGAACAGTTTGTGATGTTTAAGACAGGAGCGTCCCCAATGTGCCCCAAGTGTAAAACGGAGGTTGGTACTCTTATCCATTGTTTATGGACATGCCATAAGATCCGCAGGTATTGAGATAACATAGCGAGTGCTTTGGCAAAGGTATTGGGAACTGAGATTGGGTTGGATCTGGGGTCCCTCCTTTTGGTTTTCCAAATCCTCCTTTCGTGGATGTACGTGGAAAGAAATAGTTTACTATTCTTTCTTTTTATGTGAGGAAGAACATTTTAATGAGCTGGGTATCAAAAAATCTCCCAGGACTCTCGAGCTGACATAGGATAGTTATGGAACACATCCCCCTGGACTTCCTTACAAAGTATGAAGCACCAGAAAACGGAATGGCGGCCCTTTTTGAATTATATTGATGTAGATGTATCGGCTATATCATCCAGGGCCTTTGTCTCGCCGTGAGGACTGTGTCTGTCGGTTTGGGGACCCCTGGGAGGAAAACTCCCCTATAAATAAGTGTTTATTCACTATTGCTCCCAGTGTTGGGGAGCTGTGATGGGAGTGCACGGAGTGTAGTAATTTAATCGAATGTAACTTAAGCTACCTTGTTATAACTTATTACAATTTTAAATTTTGCCTATTTTTTTCTTCTTTTCTATTGGTTATTTATGGAACTGTAGTTTTTAAGAGTTTTTTTGTGTTTTGGTAGTTTATGGAGTAGATTAGTGATAGGGTTAGGATTAGGACTAGGGCTTGTTTTTTTTGTTGTTGTTGCTATTATATTGTACAGTGGTCATACTATTTTGTACTAGTTTTGTAATTTTGTAAAAAACCTAAAATTCTTTTTCAAAAAAATTTATAATAAAAAAAGAATGGTGGCTTAACCAATCAAATTGCATCTGGAATGCAATGTCTGGCACTTGCCTTTAAATTAAGGAAAAGTTAGGGTCTAGGCTTTTACTTAATATATTTTGAGGGGGTTTGGTCTTGTCCATAACACTCTCCAGCCAGCAATGGAATTTAAATCTACATTGTCTTTTGACAGTACCTCCTCTTTCAAAAAAAAATGCTGCAATTCAGAGTTCAATAGGTGATCCATGATCATGACAGTAGATGCATTGGTGTTAGTTTTTCAAAATTTGTTTAATTCTCGAAAGGTTACATTAGACTAGAAAGTAACAAATATAACTATTCTATTCAAGGAGGTTTGGAGAATAGAAAATAGGAAATAATGATGTCTGTAGATGTAAAATTGATCATTAAGGAAGTTATAACTGGGCACACGGAAAAGTTAAAGATAATTGGGAAGAGTCAGCATGGTTTTGTGATAGGGAAATTATGTTTAACCAATTTAATGAAATTCTTTGAAAGAGTAATATGCTCAATAGATAAAATTATTACTGCTAAAGGCAAGCCATTAATGTACTGTCCTTGCAATTCCAGAAGGTATTTGACAGGATTCTATATATAAAATTCGCTTTTTATTCACACATGGGATGTGGGCAACACTGGCAGGCCAGCATTTATTGCTCATCCCCAGTTGCCCTTGAGAAGGTGAAGATGACTATAGAATGAGGGAGGAGTTGACTAAAATAGACTGGAAGCAAACACTTTATGGTGGTACATTTGACGAACAGTGGAGGATTTTCAAAGCAATTTTTCAAAGTGCGCTGCAAAAGCATATACCAGTGAAAAAGAAGGGCTGTAGGAAAAAGGATAATCTGCCATGGGTGTGTAAGGAAATAAAGAAGGCTATCAAATTGAAAGAGAAGGATACAAAGTAGCCAAGATCAGCAGGAAACTAGAAGATTGGGAAAGCTTTAAAAGGTTTAAAGCCACAAAAAAAAACCTACAAAGAAAAGTAAGATGGATTATGAGAATAAACCAGCTCAAAATATAAAGACAAATAGCAGAAATATCTATAAACATATAAAACAAAAAAAAAGTGGTTAAAGTAAACACTGGTCATTTAGAGGATGAGAAGGGGGATTTAGTAATGAGATAGAAGGAAATGACTGAGACATTGAACAGGTATTTTGTGGAATCATTGTGGAAGACATAAATAACATGCCTGTAATTCACAAAGGTAGATGAGGACCTGGAAATGATCATGATCATGAAAGAGTAGTGTTGGGCAAGCTAATGGAGCTAAGGGTAGACAAGTCTCCTAGCCCTGATGGAATGCATCCCAGAGTACTAAAATGATGGGAGAAATAGCAAATAGACTGTGGTAATTTTCCAAAATTCACTGTTCTCTGGGGAAGTTCCAGCAGATTATAAAACAGCAAATGTGACGCCACTATTTTAAAAAGGAGGTAGACAAAAGATGGGAAATTATAAACCGGTTAGCTTAACTTCTGTAGGAGAGAAAATGCTTGAGTCTATTGTCAAGGAAGAAATAGCAAGGCATCTAGTTAGAAACTGTCCTGTTGGGCAGATGCACCATGGGTTCATGAAGGGCAGGTCTACTAACCTACGGGAATGCTATGAAGACATTATGAGCATGGTGTGAATGCCACTTTCCACTTGTCACCCCAAGAGTGGATATTGTTCAGATCTTGTTGCATTTGAACATGGGCTTGCTTCAGTATCAAAGAAGCTGTGAATGGTGCTGAACATTGTGCAATCATCAGTGAACATCCCCACTTCTGACCTTATGAGGGAGAGAAAGTCATTGATGAAGCAGCTGAAGATGTTTGGGCCTTGGATACTGCCCTGAGGAACTCCTGCAGAGATGTCCTAGACATGACTGACCTCAAACAACCACAACCATCTTCCTTTATGCCAGGTATGATTCCAAACAGTGGAGAGTTTACCCCTTGATACTCATGGATTCTAGTTTTGCTCAGGCTCTTTGATGCCACACTTGGTCAAGTGCGACCTTGATGTCAAGAGCTGTCCTTCTCACCTCACCTCTGGAAATCAGCTTTTTTGTCCATGTTTGAAGCAAGGCTATAATGAGGTCAGGAGCTGAGTGGCCTTGGTGGGACCTAAATTGGGCATCACTGAGCAGGTTATTGCTGAACAGGTGCTGTTAGAAAGCACTGTTGATTACACTTTCCATCAAGAGTAAACTGACAGGGCAGTATTTGGCCAGGTTGGATCTGTCCTGTATTTTTTTGTACAGGACATACCTGGGCAATTTTCAACATTGTCAGGTTGCAGCTGTACTGGAACAGCTTGTCTTGGGGAGTGGCTAATTCAGGAGTACAAGTCTTCAGGACTATTGCTGGAAAGTTGTCTGGGCCCATAACTTTTGCACTATCCAGTCCCTCTCACTACTTCTTGGTACCACATGGAGTGAATTGAATTGGCTGAAGTCTTGTATCCATGATGTTAGGGGATGACTGGAGGATCATCCACCCAGCACTTCTGGCTAAAGATTGCTGCAAATGCTTCACAGCCTCATCTTTTAAACTGATTTGTTACACACTTCCATCATTGATGATGGGGATATTTGTGGACCCTCCTTCTCCAGTGAGGTTTTTAATTGTCCACCATTCATGACTCGATATAGCAAGACTGCAGAGCTTAGATCGGATTTGTTGGTTGTGTGATCGCTTCACTCGGTCTATCACTTGTTGCTTACGCTGTGTGACACGTTAGTCCTAGTTGGTGGCTTCACCAAGCTGACACCTCATCTTCATGTATCCTGGTGCTGTTCCTGGAATGCTCTCCTGCACTCTCCATTGAACTAGGGCTGATCCCCTGGCTTGATAGCAATAATCGAGTGGGACATGAAGTTACAGACTGTGCTGGAGTACAATTCATTTACTATTGATGGCCCACAGTGCCTCGTGGATGCCCAGTTTTGAGTTGCTAGATTTGTTTGGGGTCTGTCCCATTTAGTGACAGTGCCATAGAACATGATGGAGGATATTCTTAACGTGAAGGTGGGAGTTCATCTTCACAAGGACTATGTAGTGGTCACTTTTACCAATACTGTCATGAACAGATACATCTGCAGCCAGCAGATTGGTAAGGATGAGGTCAAGTAAGTTTTTCCCTCTTGTGGGTTCCATCACCATTTGCTGCAGACCCAGTCTAGCAGCTTTGTTCTTTAGGACCTGACTAGTCTATCATATAGCTCTCCCAATTTTGGTACTCGCCCCAGACATTAGTAAGGAGCACTTTGCAAGGGGGACAGGGCTATTTTTGCTGTCTTTTCCAGTGCCTAGATTGATGCCAGGTGGTTTGTCCAGTTTTATCTGAGCAAATTAGGAGCTAATGATGTAAGGGGGCATCATTTTACCATGGACAAAAGATTGGCTGTCTGAGAGAAAGTAGAGTATGCATAAATGAGTCTTTTTCATATTGGTAGAATGTGGCAAGTTATTGTGCTAGGCTCTCCGTTTTTAAAATAATTTGTATCAATGTCTTAGACGAAGGGGATCAAAAGCATGGAGCTGAAACTTACATTTATACTGTTAAGCATGAGTTGCATCACGTTCTTTACAGGTAATGATTTGGAGGTGCCAGAGGGACTGTCTTTAGAGGGATTGTTATTGTGCAATATCTTACCAAACTGACCTCATTAACTATTTACCCAGTTCTCACCATGTGAGATGTCCCTCACATCAGCTTCTACCCTATTTTACCACACGCTGTTACCAAAACAGCACTGGACATCTTCCAAAAGACCACCAGCCCTTGTGCTCACATCACCTTTGAGAGGCTGCTATGAATCTGAACAAGTATTGGCAGTTCAGCATTGCCCCTCACCAGCAGTGTCTTGGCAAAGCAGCCATCCTGCTCACAGTACATAGTAGGCATCACTAATACTCCCTCAAACATACAATCCTAACCTCTCACTCTAGTTGCCATTTAATCACCAAGCTAAACACTTTATCTGTCCTTCACTACATTCCACTCCTGTATCCTCACTGCCCAGTGGTCTCCCAAGTCTTGTAACTGCCCCAGAGAAAGACATTACACACAGATAAGTATTTGGGCAAGTCCAAAATGAGCTTTTATTGACAGCCAGTAGAAGACAATACAAATGAAACGAGTCAAGGCTGCACTTCACACCCACAATGCAAACTTGACCTGGACAGTCCAGGTGTTGCATCGAGCTCATATTGCCACTCAAGTCCAGTCAATCAGGTCCAGTCTGCCTTATTAGCATCCAATATTGCTGAGCTGTGTCATCCACAAAGAGAGCTTCCTACAGCTCAATATCCTCCTCCTTCTCCTTGGAGGACTGTTCCCATTCCTCCAACTCTTTAGTATCTATCTCTTCGCCTCATTGGCTCCAATTTTGTCGAACACATATTTCACAAGATATTTCAACACAATCTATTGGGATTAAACAGAAAAGGACCTCTTCAGACTGCTCCAAGCTGTGGCACAGCATCTTCACCAGCCCTGTCATCTGCTCTATCATGGTTCTGGTTGCACACTTGGGCCTGCTGCACTCAAATACCTTCCCATCCAGAATCAGTTCAAGCATTCCACTTTCCAATGTAATCATTAGAGCCCATTGCTGGACTTAGTTGACATGTGATGCCACAATGTTCCCCTTGTCCCACAGCAACCTTGGAGGTTCCAACAGTGGTGGGGCACTTTTACTCAGCTGTATCTCCCTTTAAGTTATTGCTGCTAAATATTTCATCACTGAGCTGACACTTAGTTTAGCTCACATCAGTGGCACAATACCTTTGACCACAACATTTGATGGATAAGCACATTCACTCTATACGTATTGCATCTCTGTGAGCAAATGTTTGCAAATGAAATGTGGCAGGAGTTTGCAAACTCATACTTTATGTATTTGCCCCCTCAATGTCCTAAGGTCTAGAAAACATGCATCGTGTGCTTTCACCCATCAAAGTGGTACTGATTTTGTCCATTTTTGGACATTATCTCAGCCATTTTCCAGTTGTAGTTAGCACTCACTGAATAGTACATGATGGCAGAGAATGCAGTTCATGGTGGACAATATCAGCGGTGGACCTGACCTGGGTCACCAGAAAAGCCCCTGGGCCTCCATGTCTCTTTTTACCTCTGTCTAACCTGACAGCCCATTTCTAACCATATCCCCAAATTGTGGAGACACCACGTTGAACATTGCTTCCAGCGGTCTTTCCAACCCTCATATTATTTAAGTATTTAGATGTGCATTTGCAATGTCAAGACATACAGAGACATATAGGTTAAGTGCTGGAAAATAGGAGTAGAGTAGCTAGGTGGTTGTTTTTGATGGACCAAAAGGCCCTTTTTCAGTACAGTAGATCTTTGTGACTATGACTCTATAATTCCCTACACCCTGAAATTACACCTTAATGATGCCTACCCTGATCCTTTACATCCACTGTGTGGAGGCCACTTGGTGGTCACTGCCAATAACAGCCCCCACACACCCATAGCTTACTGTGCCCTTAATTGCTTCTCTCCATATCCCTGCCATACACCTTGAGATCCCCACGTGTCCTTGTCACTGTCCTTCTTCCCAGCTTCACTTGCACCCTCCCTTCAATCATCAACGGATGAGCTCTCAGGGCTGTATTTACCCAAGACCACCACTGACAAGCAGCCCCTTGACATGACTGACCAGACCCTTGACCACTGTCTTTGCAGTTTCCCGACTGATGATACGCAATTCCCCTGGCTACTAATGCTCACCCTACAGTATCGACCTTTATCCACTTACAGAAGAGGTGGTTCTGGAGATATTAGAGAATACAAAGGTGGATAAATCTCCAGGACCTGATCTAATGTATCCCAGAACACTGTGGGAAGAGAGGAAATTGTGGGACTCCTTGCAGGAATATTTGCATCATCTATAACTCTGGGTGAGGTGCCTGATGACTAGAGGGTGGCCAATGTTGTATCCTTGTTTAAGAAGGGATGTATGGAGAAACCAGGGAACTACACAACTCTGAGTCTGACTTCAGCTGTGGGTAAATTATTGGAGGTGATTTAAGAAGTAGGATTTATGGACATTTAGAGAGACAAAAATGGATTAGGAATAGTCTGCATGGTTTTGTGCAAGGAAAATCATGTCTCACAAACTTGACCGAGTTTTTGAAGAAGTTACCAAAAAGATTGATGAGGGCAGAGCAGTAGACGTTTTTTTACTTGGACTTTAGCAAAGCCTTTGACAAGGTTCTGCATGGTAGACCAGCTAGTAAAGTTAGGTCACATGGCATTCAGGGCAGGTTTGCCAATTGGATACATAATTGGCTTAACGCAGGAGACAGAGAGTGGTGGTGGAGGTTTAGAAGCCTGTCACCAGCAGTGTTCCACAGGGACTGGTTCTGGGTCGTCTTTTGTTTGTCATTGTAAGGTATAGGGTTAAAATTGCACAGAATAAGGGAACAGATGTTGCTTCTGCAAAAGCTTACATTATAAAATTAGGCTGCGCATGCCAATACTAAACAGCAAGAAGCGAAAACAGATAGAATTATCTATGACTAATAGGGCAGAGCAACTGTGTAGCGGGATGTACCAGTAACATGAGAATAGTATGCCAGTCTCAGGAGGGATGTGGCCAACGAATGGAATTTAGTTTGGCAGGATGATCACACGAAGACAGCAAACTATGCCAGGATAGTCATATATAAGGAATGAAGTAAATAAGAGTAAGGGGTGACAGGCTTAGAGTAAAGGGAAAAGTAAACAGAGGCGCAGTGAAACTAGACAAAAGGTGGAGTGAAGCTAGAGCACGACAGGAAAAGTAACCAATGGGGTGAAAAGGGGAGGACAGAGAGACGCAGCTGAACTGCATAAATCAGAATGTAACCCTCAGATCGGGGTGCTTACTCATTAGGCACCCATTCTTGCAAGTTCGTATCAATAAAATTCGCTGCTTCAGAGTTTGACTCGGACTGAAATTTATTAATATATGGAGTTTTGTTTCTCACAATTTGGGGGCTCGTCCAGGATGTCCATCATCACCAGTGGGCACAGTCGATGGCTGGGAAGACGCATCCCGTTCCTTTTAGAACAGTCCTGTGCTCCTCGGCTGTGGGTTTCCCCTTTTGGGATCCGATGAGAGTCTATCTGAACCAAGCAAAAGATTGTAAGTGGGCACAGGGAGCCAGGCAACTCCGTGCATGGACCAAGGTAGGAAAAGAGATTTTTAAGTACTGCCTTGGTGGCCGGGATTGAGTTCTAGTAGTTAATAAGTGTCTAACGAAGGAACTCAATATGGGCTGTGCCGAGGGTAAAGTAAAAGCCTCTGGGAAACAAAAAAATGGAAATGGACAACATACCTCCAGAAAGTCCGTTGGGCAAGATGTTGTGGAATTGGAAAAATAATACTTGTACAAGGGAAAACGATAGCAAAAAGATTATTAAATATTGTTGCTTTGTATGGACTAAGGAATCCATTCTTCGTCCTGCCATCTTCTGGCCAAGGTATGGGTTGGACGAAGACCGTGTTTGTAAATATTTGAATTTATAGGTCAACAGAAAACAGCCTTTCAGTCAGGAGGGATCAGATTATGCTTAGTGTTGGAAGGTATAGTCGCTGAAGGGCTACTGAGGATACACTTTGTAACTAAATCATGGGCAGACATCCAGAAAAAAAAATTCAGAAAATAGATGGGTGGAGTGAGAAATCACTTGAGGAATTATTAAGAGAGGCACAGAAAGAGTTTGTAAAGAGAGAGGATGAGAAGCAAAAACAGAAGGTGAAAATGATGGTAGCCACGGTTGACAAAGTAGTCAAGAAAAGAATCGAACCGGTGACTAGCAACTGGAGTGGAGGGTGGCAGCACGTAGAACATAGAGGAAGGGGTAGAGGACGAGGAGGATCTTTCGTAGGGTCCAGTCGACAGGGACAAGGACAGAGGTGGAAACCCCAACAAGCAGGGTGTTACAGCCAGAAAAAGATTCAAAAGATAGAGGGGTGGAGCGAGAAGCCTCTAGAGTTGTTGCGTGAAGCTCAAAAAGTGTCTGTGAGATACAGTGAGTGAGTGAGTGAGTGAGTGAGTGAGAAAAGAGCTGCACAGCTAATAGAAAGTTTAACCTTTTGTGATTCGGTTTGAATGCACATTTGTTTGTTGGTGATTGAATGTTTGTGCTTTGTTCCCTGGAGCTTGGGATCCAGGACTATTTTGAATCTGATTTCTATTATGGAAATTTAACATGATTTCTTTTAAGGTTAAGGATTTTACACTGATTATGAAATAAAATGTTAACTCATGTTCTTTTTACAGGTCATGACTGCCTTACTATCAGTTTCTAACTAATCTCTTTTATCCTTACATAAAAGCGATTTCAAATCAGCTGAATACGGAGGAAAAACAACATGATCACCTTTTTTTGTGTTTCAGACTCATTTGTTTTCACTTAATTTTAGAAAGTTCCCTCCCTCAATGACGGTTGAAATTTCAGTTCAACATTAGATTGTAATAAATCAATCCTATGGTTAATATCTGTGACCTTGGATTCGGCCATTATTCATACATTGAAAGTTGTTTTTTAAACAAATAGACAAATCCTTTTAAGACAGCTCTGGTTATTCCACGACCTATATCATTGTAATTGAGCAATGACTGGTCAGGACTACTTAAGAAAACTAATTTTGGATTTAAATTAAAAGGACTAAAACCGGGTAATAATAGTGGATTTCAAAGTTGGGAACTGTATGCATTTTACATTTTAAATATTAAATACTGAATAAATGAATTTATAATATATAAATATATATTTACAAGTAAGATTCCAAAATGTATAGTTAGGAACAGGCTTTAAAGTTAGACAAACATAAATTGATATTTGAAGCTATAGGGAGCAAGAAATATTACAATATTTCTTTAAAAAAATCAAGGTTTAAACAAAACATTGGGTGAAGAAGAATGGTCATTAGGTGGCCCTAAAGCTGTTCAATTGGTTAAAATCAGCTCAGCAATTGATCCGGCAATGTAACATGGGAGCAGGAACGAAAGAGTTAATTGGACTATGGCGACAGTTTTGTGATGAGAGGCACGAAGAATCAGTTTTGCGCTCATGACAAGATACTGTCACCAAACTTGGGATTGAATTAACTGCAAATGGTGCTATGGAATCTGTTGAGGTTTTTAAAAATGAATGTGCTCAAGCAAAACAATTACATAAACAGAATGAGAAGTCACAAGTGACTGGTAAACAAACAGAACTGCTCAATTACAGTTTTCAAAATGTTTTAGTCACTTGTTGCGTTTCCATCCTGAATTACAGATAATGATAATTATTAATTATATATTATATAAAGAAAATAAATATTTATATTTATAATAAATCAATTGTATTAGCCTGGCTCAATATTGATTGGCAGGATTCCTTCACACATTCTCAGTGACCTGTCATATTGATTCATAGCTAATTTAAAACATGACAGCATTAATTCATTGTTAATTAGAAAATGGAAAGCTACATTACTGGCCAGAGTGTGTACAGGCAGTGGCAGCAACAGCCTTATTGGTAGAGGAGAGTCGGACATTTACTTTTGGGGGAGACTTAATAGTCAGCACCCCACACCATATTAAATCAGAAAGCAGGACGGTGGCTTACGGACTCTAGAATTCTAAAATATGAAGTAATTCTAATAGAGAGAGATGACCTGACATTGATCACAGACACTTGTCTGAATCCAGCTACCGTTCTCTGGAAAGGGGAGGATGAAGCTCCCTCAGACCCAGAACATGACTGCCTCGACATTATAGAATATCAGACTAAAGTAAGAATGGACCTTAGAGATATCCCTCTACATGCACGGGTCCTCCAGACTGATTGAAGGTAAAAGACACAATGGATATGCAGTAGTGGATGGAATAGAGGGGAGGGTTATTGAGGCTAGTTGACTACCCAATGATTGGTCAGCACAGACTTGCAAACTTTATGCACTAGGAAGGGCCCTCAAGACCTTGGAAGGCAAAGAAGGAACTGTATACACAGAGTCTAAGTATGCCTTCGGGGTGGCACGCACATTTGGGAAGATATGGCAGGAGAGGGGACTGATAAACAGTAGGGGTAAAGAACCTGGGCTCCGACCATTTCAGAGCACTCAGGTAGATTATACCGAATTACCCAGAGTGGGAAGACTGAGGTATATGCTGGTAATGGTTGATCACCTATCTGGATGGGTGGAGGCGTACCCTTTAGCCACTGCCACCGCAAGTGGCGTGTCCATGATAATACTTGAACACTTAATCCCCAGATACGGGGTAGTGGAATGTATAGATTCGGATCAGGGAACTCATTTTACTTCCAGGGTACTCCAGGGAGTGATGAAGGGGTTAGGAATCTCCTGGGAGTTCCACACCCCTTGGCACCCACCTTCATCAGGAAAGGTTGAGAGAATGAACCAGACACTCAAGATGCAGTTATCTAAATTAATAGTAGAAACAAGACTCCCTTGAACTAAGTGTTTACCAAAGCCTTTTTGCAAGTGCGAATGGTCCCAAGGAAAGATATGGGGCCGTCCCCCTAGGGGATATTGTTTGGACTGTCCTATCTGGGAATAAAGAAGGGGAACTGCCAACCCTAGAGACTAAAGAACTGTTCTTAAAGAAATATGTACTGGGCTTGTCCTCCTCTTTGTCTTTTCTTAGGAGACAAGAATTACAGGCACAGACTCTGCCCTTTGAATTCGCCGTTCATCCCATCCGGCTGGGAGATTGGGTCCTAATTAAGTCATGGACAGAAACTAAAATTGCAGCCAGATTGGGAGGGACCGAACCAGGCTCTTTTGACTACTGAAATGGCGATACGCACGGTGGAGGAAGGCTGGACTCACTACACCAGATTAAAGGACCAGTGGAATCCCCAGTTAAGAAAGAAGTCTGGACAGCCGAATCGATGGAGGAACCACTGAAACTCAGACTCAAAAGACTTTAAGTAGCTGATTTTTATGCAGACGCAGGATAGCTTCCTTTTGATACCTATATATTGTATTGCATGTTAAATCTCTCGGTCCTTCAATACTATTGTAGGATGCTTAGGGTTACCATATTAGCTTTCTTAGTATTGGGATTTTGTCAAACGATGCTGTCATCCCCATATTTGTTATTAATGGTCCCAGAGTCTGAATAGCCGCAAGTAATAGAGGTTGATGCTTGCAGCCTAGTAAAATGCGCAGATGTAAAGTATCAGAGGGAGTATATTTCCTCCAAAATCCTTCTTAAGACCCGACCGGACACAAGGTGTGGTTCGCAAAAACCGCCACCTGGCATCACTATCCATAGAGCCCCCTTTCGCCCAGCCAGAGGCTGTCCTGACAGAAAGTGCCACCCGATATAACTCACCATTAAAAATACCTCCTCTGAAGACTCCTTTTCCCCATAAAAACGGGTCTCGACTCCTTACTAACGATTTAAAGATAGTAATGGAAGCCACTGGGGAGTGTTTTTCGGGCTGCTGTTTCTGGAAAACGGAAAACGAGCCAAACAACTTGATAGTAAGATTAATCAACCTTTTGCCCCTCCCAACGACCCAAAGGTGGTAAAAATTATAGAGGTGAAGGACTTGAAGCAGACCATTGAAATAGAAACTGGATACGGGGACGTAAATGCCTGGGGTTGGATGGGTAAAGTACACTGTTAGAACTCTGAATAAAAGCAATCGCTATGTATGTGCCTCCGGTAGACCAGTTACCCACATAGTCCCCTTTCCGCTCGGGTGGAACTGAAACAGGAAGGGCATGGAATGTATGCTAGCCCTGTCTCAGGATAAGACTGCATGGAATGATAGGAATTGTACATCCCTATCTCTAACGCTCCCTCCCTTGGAGAAGACAGATTTGAAAGCACGGTCGGGAATCATTGTGTACAAGCTGACAGGGTACAAATTGATCTAGAAACTTGAGGAAGCGAAGGTTAAACTCAGAATGACAGACAAAGGAGGGAACTACTCAGCACTCGGGGTTCCCCGGGCGGATCTCTGGTGGTACTGTGGAGGCAGAATATTGTGACCTACCCCTACCTCCTGACTGGAGAGGGATATGTGCAATTGGCAATCCCATTCACCTTGGCATTTGAGAAGGAGGTGGTAGTAACAAAGAATGAGAGGAGTAAAAGGTTGTTATTAGATACTTCCTTTGATGATAGGATTTATCTCGACTCTGTAGGAGTGCCTAGAGGGGTCCCCGATCAGGGAATGAGGGATTCAGGTACATAATTCTTTGAAGTTTGCATTACATGTAGACAAGGTGGTTAAAAAGGCTTTTAGTATGCTTGCCTTCACTGCTCAGTCATAGAGTCATAAAATCAGTCAGCATGGAGACAGGCCCTTTGGCCCAAACTGGTTCATGCTGACCAAAATGTCCATCCACGCTAACCCCATTTTCCTGCACTTGGCTCATATCCTTCAAAGAGAAAGTGAGGACTGCAGATGCTGGAGATCAGAGCTGAAAATGTGTTGCTGGAAAAGCGCAGCAGGTCAGGCAGCATCCAAGGAGCAGGAGAATCGCTCATGCCCGAAACGTCGATTCTCCTGCTCCTTGGATGCTGCCTGACCTGCTGCGCTTTTCCAGCAACACATTTTCAGCCCATATCCTTCTAAACCCTTTCCTATCCATGTATTTATCCAAATGCCTTTTAAATGTTGTTCATGTACCCGCCAGAATCACTTCCGCTGGCAGCTCATTCCATATGCATACATCCTCTGTGTTAAAAATGTTGCCGCTCAAGTTCCCTTTTATTCTTATCCCTCTAACCTTAAACTGATGCCCTCTCGTTCTCGATTCCTTAACCCTTCAGCACTCTTTCCAGTTTAATAACATCCTTCCTATAACAAGGTGACCAAAACTGAACACAATACTCCAAATGCAGTCTCACCAACATCTTGTATAATTGCAACATAACTTTCCAACTTCTATACTCAATCTTCACCTCCTATCATCAACCTTCCTGGTTAATTCATCAAAGAATTTTAACAAATTTGAGAAGCATGATCTCCCATTCACAAAGCCATGCCGATTCCTCCTAATCTTTTCCAAATGCATGTCTTATCTTATCTCTCAGATAAGTAACTTACCCACCACAAACGTTAGGCTTATTGGACTATAGTCCTCATTGAGTACAGAATTCCTTTCAGTGTAGAAGTTGGGAAATCATGTTGAGATTGTACAGGACATTGGTTAGGCCTTTCCTGGAATACTGTGTCCAGTTCTAGTCACCCAGTTATAGGAAGAATATTAAGTTGGAGAGGGTTCAAAAGAGATTTACCAGGATGTTGCAGATCTGGAAGGTTTGAGTTATAAGGAAATGCTGGTTAAGCTGGGACCTTTTTCACTGGAGCATAGAAAGTTGAGAGGTGGCCTTATAGAACTTTATAAAATCATGAGGGGTATAGATAGAGTTAATGGGAAGTGTCTTTTCCCTAGGATGGGGGATTTAAAAACTAGGGGATACATTTTTAAAGTATGAGGAGAGAGATTTATAAGACAAGAGGCAATTTGCTTTTATAAAAATGGTTCACATGTGGAAAGAACTTCCTGAGGAAGTGGTGGATGGGGGCACAATTACAACTTCTAAAAAACATTTGGATAGATACATGAATAGGAAAGGTTTGGAGGGATATGGACCAACAGCAGGCAGGTGGGACTAATTTAGTTTGAGATTATGTTCAGCATGGGCTGGTTGGATCGAAGGGTCTGTTTCTATGATGAATGACTTGATGACTCCATGACTTTCCAGAATGCAGTTGGACAGACTCCCTGATGTTGCATCCCAAGCTGATGACTAACCATAGCCAAGCCCCTGGTCTGTGCACAGACTGACTGATGATATTGAAGCCTCCTTACAGATAGTCACTCCCTCTTAACTGGACTGAGGGTTAGCCTGTGTCCAGTTTCTGACATGGTCAGTTGTTTGACTACACATTCATGTTTTGCCATGCAAGCAGCTGGCACACCTCTGTAGATGTGGGCAGCATGTGGCTAGTGCCCATGGATCATGTCCTGAGATGCTGGTTGGTGCTGAGCAACGTGAAAGCTCATTGCAGTCAGCTGAAGTTGCCAAGTACAAGCGCTGACGTCCATGTCGAAATTTTTCAATGTCTAGATTGCTTGGCACCTTAGGTAAGAAAGAAAGCTGAATATTAATGAGGCTTGTTGAGCCATTAAAAAGACTATAATCCCCCTTATTTGACAACTCACCACTGCCGAACAAGAAATTCACCTTGCCACTCAGTAAGTGTACAAAAGATGAAATGAGATGCTCTCGAGATCACTGGACTTCTAATCTAATTCTGCTACAAATCCTGATATAGCCTACATCACTCAGATCCCCATAAGATTCCATCTGGGGTGGCTAAATTTGCAGATGACATAACAGTATGTAGGAAAGTATGTTGTGAAGATGCCATAGTGAGGATGCCCACCAACATAGCTAGGTTGAGTGATTGAGCAAAATTCTGGTAGATGGTGCATAATGTAGGAAACTGTGAAGTTGTTCATTTTGGAAGGAAAAATATAAAAGCAGAGTATTATCTAAATGGTGATTGACTACAGAAATCAGAGGTGCAGAGGGATCTGGGCATTCTAGTGTAGGAGTCACAAATAGTTATTATGCAGGTACACCAAGTAATTAAGGAGGCTAATAGGACACTATCCTTTATTATGGGTGGAATTGAACACAAAAGTAAGGATGGTATGCCTTATTTATATAGTCATTGGAGAGACCATATCGCGAGTATTGTATAATGTTTTAGTCTCCTTATTTAAGGCAGATTGAATCATCACTATAATGTTTACAGAGGTGGCTTACAAGATTGATACCTGCATGAATGGATTATCTTTTGAGGAAAGACGGGACAGGCTGGGCTTGTTTTCACTATTGTTTAGAAAACTGAGAGATGACTTGATTGCTGCTTACAACGTCTTGACTGGTCTTGACAAGGTGAATGTGGAAAAAGTGTTTTATGTTTGTGGGTGAGTTCAGATCTAGAGGATACAGTTTTAAGATTAGGCGTTGCTCTTCTAGGACAGAGATAATGGGAAACACTTTCAGAGGGTTGTCTAACTTTGGAACGCTCTACCCTATCTCCATAACCTATTTAGGCAAAGGAATTTTTTTAAGGTGAAGGTAGATAGATTCTTGTTAGGCAAGGGAACCAAGGTTATCAGAAATAGATGGGAATGTGGAATTCAGGATACAAACAGACCATCCATGAGCTTACTGAATGATGGAGCAGGCCTGAAGGGCCAAATGACCTACTTCTGCTTCAAATTCATATGTTTGTATAAAAAGAGACAGGAGGTTTCAAGAGGGAATTCCTGAGTCTTTGTGAGGAGTTGGTCTGACCTGCTTGCAGAAAGCCATGTCAAGTAATACAGTAATAAGTAAATGAGAACAATTGTTTTTAGCAGTTGCAGGTCATTTAGGAATCACCTAACATCTTGGTGTAGCAGCTACAATTCAGATATCTCACTAAATCAGCATTCATTATTGTGATGAGAAAGTAACCTAATAAAGTTAGTATTCTCAGTTGAAAATATTTCATTAAAATATACATTTTTGATGCACTATTAATAGCGAGATATTTTTCTGATGCTTTACCTTTCTGAAATTTGTTCACAAATGAGAAAAGGTTGAAATGTGATTCCTAGCACGAAAAGGTTGGACATTCCTACAGTAAATGCAAAGTAGTTCTATGTCTCTAACCCTACGTGATGAACCACATTGGTACAGAACCCTCAAGTACCATCAGTTGTTATTTTAAATCTCATGTATCAGGCAATTCCCTCTTCCACAGCCACCCCCTCCCCACTACAGTTCCCCTTTAGAACTAGAGCTACTGAAGGAAGTCACAGAAAAACAATAGTGTGAGCTAGCAGCAATTTTACCAAACCAAAACACTGAATCTTAATAGGACATTATCTTCTTGAGACACTATCAGACTTGACAAAAGGAAAAAGCACACAATGGCATTAACACATCACCAATCACATATGTTGCTGTAAATTTGCAAAATGTTAAAAACAGCAATATTTTAAAGCCTTCAGAAAAACAGTATTTTGGCCATTAGAGCATGTTTGAATTAAGTGATTCTCTTTGACTTGTCTTGGTTTGACTGTTTGAAAAAAATTAGTTCACTAACCACACCCCCAATGCTTCTCAGAAAATAAATCTTGCCATATAAGACTCTTCTTGAACATCAAATAATTAAACTTTCTAATAACTGTAGCTGAAATAAATTCTCATCTCCATGTCCCATGGTTTCCCTGCAACATACGCTAACAGATAAGCCACAATCTTTCCAGTAACAGCGAGCACAAATCATATATTAGCATACCATAATAATCAAAGATGGCCCAATATGTTGCATGCAAATCGGCCATTTGATTCAACAGCTTTATAAGCATTTATGCCGCATTGAAGCCATAGCTTCATTTTTTAAAAAATGGTTTAGAGCTCTTGTTAAAGGATATGACCATGACTTTGTGGTGCATAGGACGTAAATCTACATCCATAGATGCAATTATTAGGACTAAATATTTCAACATTTTTCACCATTTAAACTCTGTTTTTTCAGCTCTTTCATATTGTTGAGGTCAGTAACTGCTCCATATCATTTTCCTTTTTCATGGAATAACCAGTATATTTAAATACTGGTTAAGTATATTTAAATTTAAAAACATAAAATAAACTTAAAGATATTATGGCTAACAAAACAGAGCAACCTTGATTAGGCAAATGAACTGCCCTTCTGTCATGAAGTTAAGCACTTTAATGCAGTGATTTTTAAAGGTTGAGGGGGAAGGACTAACGAGAAGACTCCTTCTCGGAGATTGATTTTTTTTCTGTCAAGTTACAATTGATGTTAGAAGGAATGTACTGCAATTTAAATTATTGACCAAAAGATGGGGCTCGAATGATTTTTCATTTAGCTTCTTTCTTTACCATCCCCAAACACAAACGAATTACGCATACCATGTGGTGCATGAACAAAGCATGATTATTAAAGAACCACATTCATTTCTATTCAGAGAATCTGGTAAACTTTGTTAAATTGAATATCTGGGTTTTCCTACTTTATCTGCATAAACAATTGAACTTAACAGAAGTGATCTAAATTAGTAAATTTTAATAATAAGTAAATTAATAATCAAAATTGGCAATCACCACATTAAGAGTCCTGCAATATTATGAAGCTCCAGTTTTCATCCTGAGTTTTGTTAACATTTGCTCTTTAAACTCACAATTTCTATTTTCATGCAAGGGAAATGTCTAATGGGTGGAAACCATAAATATACAACACCACATTGCGTTCCTTGGGTCCCTATCATTTCCCTAACCTGTACTAAAACAATAAATGTTCCCTGTACTAAATATTGTTGCATTTTGAGGAACACATATGAATGTCTTACTGTGCAACAGCAGCTAGGAGTGGGATCTGAAAAGAATGATTTCCGTCCAGTGTCTGAGGAATAGGCAAGAAGCTATCAAAAGACTGTGCTCATCCCGGATTCAGGCCCTACCTTTTCAAAACAGCACCTCATTTGTATTTCAGTTGTGCTCTCTGTACCTACTGTTGAAATAAATTGATAGATTCTATTTTACATGGGCTGCGTGTTAGGCCATCCTGGGATCTTATTAAAAAGTGCATAGGTTTGACTGACGACTCACATTTCTTCATCCCCATTCTTGCTAGGCGAGTGTCTGAGGAATAACTTTATGGAATTATTCAGAAAAAAAAATCAATGTTCAGGCTTGTCACACACAAGTCAATCCTCCATCAAGTAGGAGTCTCTTACCAAACTGTCAATATTTTTTTAAATCCACTGCATAAATCATCTCTGTTACAAAGTATGTGCACTCTGCTGCTTTCTGTTACATTTGAATTTAATACTTAGCTTTATCTAGATTTGTACAAACTTAAAAGAAAAATTTCATGGATTTATCTTCAATGTTACATCAGAATTATTTCCACAAACTAAATTGGCCCTTATTTTCAAATCCCTTTATTTCACACCTGTCTGCCTACATCTCCTTATACTTACTCTCCAGATTTAAAAAAACATTATCCTTGGTCAAAGTGAAATATCCTAACCAACTTTTCCCTTGACAGAAAATGTATGTGCGTCTGTTAGATGATCCACTAGTAGGTGCTTCTGAGCTGAAAGCAGTGGGGTGGAGGAGACCAGGGGCCTGTCTACCTTTCCATATTAGTTTAGATTAGATTAGATTCTCTACAGTGTGGAAACAGGCCCTTCGGCCCAACAAGTCCACACCGACCCTCCAAAGACATACCCACCCAGACCCATTTCCCTCTGACTAATGCACCGAACACTATGGGCAATTTAGCATGGCCAATTCACCTGACTTGCACATCTTTGGACTGTGGGAGGAAACCAGAGCACCCGGAGGAAACCCATGCAGACATGGGGAGAACATGCAAACTCCACACAGACAGTCGCCAGAGGCTGGAATCAAACCTGGGACCCTGGTGCTGTGGGGCAGCAGTGCTAACCACTGAGCCACCATGCTGACCACATGGGTTGAATTATTAGAGCTACCTCTGACACTGCTTACTAAGAAAGAAAAGCCTTTTCTGCAATTACAGGATTTTTTGCAACACTCAAATTAGTCATATGCAGCTGGGTGAAATTTTGATTGGTGTGGTGCAGAAGACGGGCCTCTGGTCTCCTCCGTCCCACTGCTTTCAATTCATAATAACTCCTAGGAGGGAAAAGCTCAACCTTCTCTTCTCCAAGGGGAACAGCCCCAGTTTTTCTTGTCTTATCAGTCCTTCTTCTCTGGAACTATTTGCGTAAATCGTTACTGGATTCTCTCTAAAGCCTTCACATCCTTCTTAAAGAGATGTACCCAGAAGTAGACACAACACCCCATGTGAGGCCTACTGAAGGTATTCCAAAGGTTTATCATAAATTCATTGTTATTGCACTGTGGCCCTCCTTTGATCTTTTCAATACGCAGATGTTGCGGTGTTCCTGAGAAGGATATAGTGAAACTAGGTTATCTTAAAGAATTAGTAAGGGCAAAAGTGAGGACTGCAGGTGCTGGAAACCAGAGTTTAGAGCAGAGTGGTGCTGGAAAAGCACTGCAGGTCAGGCAGCATCCAAGGAGCAGGAAAAATCGACGTTTTGGGCAAAAGCCCTTCATCAGGGATAGAGGCAGGAAGCCTCCATGTGGAGAGACAAAAAAAAAGTTAGTGTTAGTCCCAGACCAGAAGTCTTGGGATAAAGTCCTAACGAGGTTATTTAAAGCTGAATATGTTTAAGCTCAGGTATATAATAGCTCCAGGAAGAAGCTACCTGTAGTTTCAGTCTATAGGTTAAAATCACAAGGGACTTAAATCTTACTGAGGTGTTAGAGACAGGGACTCTAAGGCGAGTACTGTATGAGTGGTGTTTTGAGTGCAATATAAATGTTCTTGTTTTCCTTTTCAATGTATAAGGAAGTATTTTGAAATTAACAGAATTATACCTTTATTGTGTAAAAATATTTGAATAAAACAAAACTGTGGATACTGAAAATCTGAAACAAAGTATTAGAGAAACTCAGCAGGTCTGGCAGCATCTGTAGAGACAGAATTTGTGTTAAGTAGATAGCTTAATTAATTTGATTTTCTCTCTATAACTTCTGTTTTATTGTTAAACCAAAGTGTGCAGCATTGCATGCTTATATTTCAGTGAGAAACCACTTAATTAAAACCAAAACAAATCAAAATATGATCTATCAAGACAGATAGCTGGGATCATAACAATAGCGAGATGGCTAGGTAGAGCACTGTTACAAAAAATCAGCCTGATAAAATGAAAATAGATTTCTCTTTTTCAACATTCAAAGGGTTATAAGAGAAACTGTGCAATGGTTGCACAGGTTTCTACTGCCCCCTAATGGAAAACTCTACTACGTACAATCTTCACAACCTTTAGGTTCAAGAGAAAAATCAGCAGACTTATGGAGAGGTGTCCAAAAAAAACTAAATCTGCAGAACAAAGGTAAATTAAACTAGATATATAAACAGAGAATAAAGAAGACACAAATACAAGGTTTGTGACACAGCAATGACAATATGAGATCAATCACTGGTGGTACTACAAATTATTTTTTCAGAGAAAGTAAAAGCACAGAAACAGGCTGTTTGGCTCAACTACCAGTGTTTATACTTCAGATGAGCTTCCTCCCATCCCACTTATTTAACCTCATTAACATATCTTTCTACTTGTCTCTCCCTTGTGGAAATAAGTTTTCCCAAAGGCTTAGGTGGAGGTAGCCCCAAACATTTAATCACATGATCTTCTCCCTCTAGATAACCAAGCCCATACTCAAGTCATTGGTTGGTGAATAATAAAGCCTTTCCATGCTATCTGAAAAAATTACAGACTCCTCATTAGCAGATTGGATGATTCTTGACTGTTGGTGAAAAAGCATGTTTAACCATTTGCAATGTTTTTATAATTATTCCCTTCACCATCAGGACAGATTACTAAAAAAGTGCTGGAAATATGGTTTGGAGGGGCCAGGGCAGGTGCAAATACTTGGTGACATGCTCCTCCCAAGGTGAGGCAGAAATTGGGCTTATGGGAGCACCACTTCCTGTCCATTGTGGATAAAAGTCTGGTTAGCAGGTGTAAGGTACTGTCCATATTGCTGCACGTGGTGCAGGTCTGGTTTATTCCACTTCACCTGGAAATCAAAGATGGACCGTGTCCGCAGGGACACCATGTATAAAGCTCTAAGTAAGGAGGGGGAAGAACATACTCAACACTGCCCTCATCCCCTGATGACCACCTTTGTGTACAGCTGCATCAAGCAATACATAGACCCTCGATATAGAAACACCAAGTGTCACTGTGTATGGAGGTTCTACCTATCCCTGGTATTATGAAGAATGGGTGTGGCCTTGGCACTACGAAATAGTCCAAGCAGCTGGAACGTTCTGTATCACTCGTCCTGCATGGAGAGATTTGTTAAGAAAAACATCTTTCACCACAAGTCCATCAGGCAATGCTCAGCATGTAGTGACTTTGAGCCCCTCGGGAAAAGGAAAGTTTGGATCCTGTCATGTGGCTCCCTGAGCAGACTGTCAAAGTCATTTAGCAGAATGCCCGAATGCCAGAACTTTCCAACTAGTACCAAGATATAGCTTGGTTGATGGCGAGAAGGCACTGGCTGTTGGATCTTGCCCGCACTCTCTGTGTCACCGCATGCTACCCTCAAAGCAGCTGAACTGGTGAAGATACTGTCATACATCTCCTTCTGGAAGGTGCTTTTTGCAAAAAAAGTCTGGAGAGAGATGCAGTGGTTTTTGTCAAGGTTCACCCTGAGCAGCTCTGTGATACAGGACTCTATGCTCTGTTCCCTGGAAAGCACACTGAAACAAACATCGAATGCACCTAGAGGATCATCAACTTGATGAAAGATGCAGTTTCATCTGTCCAAACCTGTTGGACTTCCAGCGTAAAGAGTTGATCTTGACTGAATGTTGCAGACTGGCACCTTCCTAGGAATAGGACTATGTGCTGAGGGATGCACTAAAGCTTGGGGCAATAGCTGCAAGACGAGTGGCATACGATCATAGAGTCATAGAGATGTACAGCATGGAAACAGACCTTTCGGTCCAACCCGTCCATGCCGACCAGATATCCCAACCTAATCTAGTCCTACCTGCCAGCACCCGGCCCATATCCCTCCAAACCCTTCCTATTCATATACCCATCCAAATGCCTTTTAAATGTTCCAATTGTACCAGCCTCCACCACATCCTCTGGCAGCTCATTCCATACACGTTCCATCCTCTGCGTGAAAACGTTGCCCCTTAGGTCTCTTTTATATCTTTCCCCTCTCACCCTAAACCTATGCCCTCTAGTTCTGGACTCCCCAACCCCAGGGAAAAGGCTGTGTCTATTTATCCTATCCATGCCCCTCATAATTTTGAAAACCTCTATAAGGTCACCTCTCAGCATCCGATGCTCCAGGGAAAACAACCCCAGCCTGTCCAGCCTCTGCCTGTAGCTCAGATCCTCCAACCCTGGCAACATCCTTGTAAATCTTTTCTGAACCCTTTCAAGTTTCACAACATCTTTCCGATAGGAAGAAGACCAGAATTGCACGCAACATTCCAACAGTGGCCTAACCAATGTCCTGTACAGCCGCAACATGACCTCCCAACTCCTGTACTCAATACCCTGACCAATAAAGGAAAGCATACCTTCTTCATTATCCTATCTACTTGTGACTCCACTTTCAAGGAGCTATGAACCTGCACTCCAAGATCTCTTTGTTCAGCAACACTCCCTAGGACCTTACAATGAAGTGTATAAGTCCTGCTAAGATTTGCTTTCCCAAAATGCAGTACCTCGCATTTATCTGAATTAAACTCCATCTGCCACTTCTCAGCCCATTGGCCCATCTGGTCCAGATCCTGTTGTAATCTGAGGTAACCCTCTTTGCTGTCCACTGCACCTCCAATTTCGGTGTCATCTGCAAACTTACTAACCGCACCTTTTATGCTCGCATCCAAATCATTTATGTAAATGACAAAAAGTAGAGGGCCCAGCACCGATTCTTGTGGCACTCCACTGGTCACAGGCCTCCAGTCTGTAAAACAACCCTCTACCACCACCCTCTGTCTTCTACCTTTGAGCCAGTTCTGTATTCAAATGCCTAGTTCTCCCTCATGATCACCATGGAGACTAGAAGTGCCCCTCATTTTTCACACATTGCAGGAGGAGCATTCCATGGAGCTGGATGAACCTTATCAACAACAGACAATAATCTAAGAACCAATTATACAACTTAACCCAGCACTGACCAAATCAGATTTTCTCTCTCTCTCTCTCTTTTTCTAACAAACTATAAACACCAAAAGTCAGGACATTTCAGTCTAACTCTCTCTTGATACTACTCACTCAGTTTATAAAATTATTTCCCAAGCAGCCAATTTTCTTGGTCCAAATCACTTTTTGAACAGTGACCACCTATGGAGCTCTGCCTCTGGATTCAGTGAAAGTTCCATCCACTCTCATTAAAATAATACAAGTCGAGCTCCAGAAGGATATCTGTGAAAATACGGACAATGAATGTAAATGTGATATATCATTAGACTATTTAGGTACTGTGACCTTTGTTAAAAGAACACCATGCTGTTCCATCTCATCATCTAAAGTCTTTCAGCCAAAGCAGAATGGGGGTCCCTTCAGTTATCGGACTTTCTCAGTGCCTCAAATGTATGCAAATATAATCTTGTATAAGGAAGAAATGTCTTTTTTTTTAAAAAACAACTGCAGGGAATGAGTCGACTCTCGACTCTGATCTCCAGCACCTGCAGTCCTCTCTTTCTCCCAACCGCAAGGAATGCCAACTTTCCAAAGTTATTCATGTGCAAAGACTGCACAGAAATGCTTCAGTAACTGTGTATGCATATAAAGAATTTTTTTTATGAATAAAGTATATTTGTCCAATAAAATTAACTGAAAATGTTGAAAAATGAAAATAAACCCACTTTTTTCAATGTTTCGCTGATTTTTCTCATAGGTTGACAATGTCTGGGAAAATCAATCTTTAATTCCTGAAGACTCCAGGGCAATCCTGGAGGGTTGGCAACCTATAATTGTGAAAACATGCAAAGTTATTGCATCAAACAGAATGATCAACACATCAATAAGTCTGAGGAAGACCAGAATCTTAAACCATTCTATCCAAATTTTGTGATCTGACATCCTGTGTTTATTCATTCACTTTCACTTTATTGTTAATACCAAAAGTAAATTAATTTTACATACTTGTCTTGTTCATTAATAATGAATTACATACAATGAGAAAAATGTTACAAAATTACTGAAATTTGTATTAAACTGTTCCCAGCAAACTTAGAATATCATTGAATCTACCCTAATTACATATTCTTGTCCATACATTAGCTCCTATGAAAAAGTCTGATGAAAAAAGGCACAAAGGAGATCAGGAACATCAGAGGAATTGTACGCTTGTCCCTGAATGCATCCAGTTGTAATATAACAAGGGCTGATCTTCATTGCTTATTAGACTTTTTACTACTGCCAAAATTCATAGTTGCAAATGTATACTTCAAATCCAGAGTCTTATCCAATTGCCAAAATTCTTGACCCATTAATTCATGTTAGACAACGCAAATTTCACAATAATGTACAAATACATGGAACTGGTACATGAACATTGGTCATCTGGATTGCCAGTAAGGTAGCAGATGTTATCTCTCCTTAACAGTCTTATGGATCGAGTAAATGCTGCCAAAAGACCAAGGGCCAGTGACTATAAACAGTTGCCCTGCAACAGACTCCTCCATTCTGGTGTCAACTGGGATGACTTTATTACATATTCAAATTAAATGAGCATACTGGAATTAAGAATCTAACAATGACCATGAATCTATTGTCAATTGTCAGAAAAACCCATCTGGTTCACTAATATCATTCAGGAAAGGAAGCTGCCATTTTCACCTGGCCTGGACTACGTGTGACTCCAGACCCCAGTTGACTCTGAACAGCCCTCTGAAGTGGCCTAGCAAGCCATTCAGTTCAAAGGCAATTACAGAAAAACAATAAATGCTGGCAAACCAGCCAGCGATGTTCACGTCCCATAAGTGAATGAAATAAAACAAACACAACAATCTAGACTGTAATGAAAGCATAAAGAAAACGTGCAAATCAAATAATATAATCATGCCCAGTGTGCGCAATGCATGCCAGCCTCTCTAATGCCCACCTGTCATGGAAAGCTTCATGACACAACAAGTTTCGCTCACGCTCCGCCGCTGGCAAGAGCTCGAAAGAAATCTCGCGAGAATTTGACAATCTCGAGCGGGTTGCCCCGGTGATGTTTTTGCTCCACGGTGGTTGATTGGACCATTCGGCGGAGAAACGGACCAATCGAGTACTCAATTTCTTTTTAGGAACTGAACGGGAAGATTTAACTTTGGAAGAAGCGAGTCGCCTTGACCTGTGGGTTTAGCTGGACGGTGCTGAACTAAACGCTACGATCAGAAAACGTAAAGTTATCAGGAGAAGTTGTACAGACAGTAGAGATCTTGATTATTTTTAAAAAAACGAGCTTCGCCAATGATGGCTGCCGCTACCGTGAGGGGAGAGTCAGGTTCGACTGCTCCCAGGTGGGTATATCCAGTAGGACCGATCGGGGTAGCCTTTTGTTGTTTCTATCTTGAGACAGTCCCTGACCAGACATGGTTAGGATAACATTCCACCCGTCAGATCAACCGTATTCATTTGTATCACTGATTTGATTTCTGACTCAAATACATCGTGGTGTATGCACACGTTAATATATAGTATGTTGTTGGGCTCAGTTCTTAAATGTAAGTACCCATGGAGGTGCTGATTGATGTAATTGTAGCAATCTCTATTGGGGTGCTGGCCCATTTCGAGCACCACTCTAATCTAGACTCATGTGCCTTTCACAGTCGATTTGAGAGTAGCATAGACAGAAACTTGGCTTCAGGCCCACATTGTTGATGTTTCCTGAGAGAGGGCGAGCGCTGAAAAGAATGCAAATCTAAAGTGTACAATGAAAATCAAAAAGTACTGGAAATACTCAGCAGGTCAGGCAATATCTGTGAAGAAAGAAAGAGTTAATATCTTAGATTGAAGAAGTGATGTCCCGTTTCTTTCCAAAGATGTTGCCTTACCTACTTCCAGCATTTTCTTTTTTTTCAAATTTCCAACATTTGCAGTACTTGTGCTTTTGTGAGATGGGAAAATTGTAGGTTATGTCTACACAGAAAAGACTGGAAATGTGCAGGTCAGTTAGCATTTGTGTACAGAACAGGCAATATTTTGGGGTTGTATCTTTCTTCAAAACTTAGAAATCGGAAATGCGCATGCTTAATAAGATCAAGAAAGGAGGGGAAGTATTGTGGAATGGTGGCTGGATGATGTAATGAATCACATCAGTCAACTACCTGGTGAGATGAGATGAACGTATGAGGAACGTTTTGAGGACTCTGGATTTATACTCAATGGATTCTAGAAGGACGGGCGGGATCTAATTGAAACATGCAGAATACTGAATGGCCTTCAGGGTAGATGTTGGGAAGATGTTTCTATTGTAGGAGAGACTAGGACCTGAGGGCACAGCCTTAGAGTAAAGGGAAGACCTTTTAGAATGGAGAGAAGGAGAAACTTCTTCAGCCAGAGAGTGGTGAATTAATGGAAATCATTGGCACAGAAGGCTGTGGAGACCAGCTCATTGTGTATATTTAAGACTGAGATAGATAGGTTCTTGAGTATCAAGGGTTAGAGGGAGAAAGTGGCAGAATGACAAAACTTGAGAAACTTATCAGCCATGATTGAATGGAGCAGATACAATGGGCTGAATGGCCTAATTTCTGCTCCTATGTCTTATGGCCTTATGGAATAACAAATCATTAATTCAACTGTTTTCAGAGCAGTAAACAGCAATTCACAGCAAGTTAGCATGCAAAACACTGGTTATTAAGTTCTGTTAAGTCTACAGTGTTTGTCTTATCATACAAAACAATGAATGTTACGCTTTCCCCTGTCAGTTAGTCATATAACTCTTTACTGCACTCTTGAGTTTCAAACCTCAAAGCCTACCACTGACTCACTGTCAGCATTCTGCTGAGAAATGATCACTCTGTTGCTATTTGCCAGTATTTCTGTTTAATTTCTAACCTGATATTAGAAAAGGGTACTGCAAGCAAGAAAATAGACAAATGGATGTTGCAAGCTAAGTGGCGACACCTTGGGATTAAGCACATCATTTACTGGAAACAGACCATGGTCTGAGAGAGGATTTATGTATTTGGTACAGTGTGGCTTGGTGTTTTACATAGAACAGTACAGGCCCTTCAGCCCTTGATATTGTGCCGGCCTTTTATCCTACTCTAAGGTCAGACTAACTTCCTTGTACTATCTTTCAATGTGCCTATTCAAGAGTCATTTAAATGCCCCCAATGTATTTGACTCTGCTACCACTGCTGGCAGAGCATTCCACGCACCCATCACTCTGTGTAAAGAACTGACCTCTGACATCTCCCCTAAACCTTCCTCAATTACCTTAAAATTATGCCCTTTCGTGATAGTGATTTGCACCATGGGGAAAAAGTCTCTGGCTATCCACTCTATCTATGCCTCTCAACATCTTGTACACCTCTATCAAGTCACCTCTCATCCTTCATTGCTCCAATGAGAAAAGCCCTAGCTCCCTCAACCTTTCTTCATGAGACATGCCCTCCAGTCCAGGCAGCATCCTTGTAAGTCTCCTCTGCACCCTCTCTAAAGTTTCCACATCTTTCCTATAATGAGGTGACCAGAACTGAACACAGTATTCCAAGTGTGATCTAACCAGGGTTTTTTAGAGCTGCAGCATAACCTCGCAGCTCTTCAACTCAAATCCCCTGCTAATGAAAGCCAACACACCATATGCCTTCTTAACAACCCTATCACCTTGGGTGGCAACTTTGAGGGATCTATGGGCATGGACCCTAAGATCCCTCGCTTCCTCCACACTGTCAAGAATCCTGTCTTTAACCCTGTATTTGTTACGACACAGAGTAAACTCCCCTGCTTAATTTGAAACCAGCAACACAGAAAAGACTTATCCTGTGCAGTAATCTGAAAATTCGAGAAGCCAAGAACCAGTTAAAGTAAAAATTAACAACTTGATTTCTTAAGTTATAACAGAGAATAATTAACTAACAACTATTTACAATTCCTTACTTTAACCTATTTGTTACCTTCCCTTCTATAATACTAATCCGATAAAACTCCTGATTATGATTTACAAAACAAAACTTTTTATCTCAAAACCAGGCATCTTTAGGTTTTTTTTCTGAATTCCGGTGTTCTTTTCTTAGGGATTTCTGCTTCATAGGTTACTGATCGATTAAAGGTACTTTTTAAGAGAGCTATTTTTCGGGCAGTCTTTACATGCTGGGCTTGGCAGATCTCCTCTCAGCTTTCCCCAGTCTTGTACTCCCAAAGCATCGAATTGTGTCATTGGCTTTTAAGATTTGAACTTTTAATTTAAACTGACCTAATTCAAATCTGTTTTGTTGTTTCCAGGCAACCAGCTAATCGAGTTGTTTGACCAAATGTTACATTATATTTCTTTTCAGAACACTTGGTTCTGTCAGGTAGTTCTGTTGCTTTTAACTCTCTTAAAGGTACAGTACTCCCACATCTTCATAACATATTCTACATTCAAATTCAACCTTCCAAAGTGACTGACTTCACACTTTTCCAGGTTGAACTCCATCTGCCAGGTGTCAGCCTAGTTCTGCATCCTGTCACAGCCCTTCACATCATCCACAACTCCACCAACCTTTGTGTCATCGGCAAACTTACTAACCCACCTTTCCACTTCCTCATCCAAGTTATTTATAAAAATCACAAAGAGCAGAGGCACCATATCAGATCCCTGCAGAACACCACTGGTCACCGAGCTCCAGGCCAAGTAGTTTCCATCTACCACCATCCTCTGTCTTCTATGAGCCAGCCAATTCTGTATCCAGGCAGCCAGATTTCCCCATATCCCGTGCCTCTTTGATTTCTGAATGAGCCTACCATGGCGAACCTCATCAAACACCTTGCTAAAATCCATGTACATCACATCTACTGCTCTACTTTCATCAATGTGTTTTGTCACATCCTCAAAGAATTCAATAAGGTTTGTGAGGCATGACCTGCCCCTCACAAAGCCATGCTGACTATCTCTAATGGTAACTGCATATTCATGCTGTGATCTTGACCAATCTGGTGGCAAGGGAGGAATCTATAAAGTTAATGCTTAAGAGACCTGGATCCCATGTTGACTTTGCAGGCAAAACGTGTGCAATACCACTCCAATTGTTAAGTACTTGATGAAACCTCCATGAATGTTATAGGTACCCATACTTGATGATCATTTTCAGTACGCTGTTACCTAATAGAAAAGTAATCTACCATCATTTTGTTTTGATGGAGTGTGCAGTGTAATGCACGACAGAACTTGGTGCTGAAAATAACGGTCTGATCTTTTGGCAGAAATGAGTGTCTCAATCAAAAGGCTCGGCCTGTGAAGCCAACTGTGGCCAACAAAGAAAACTGTCCAAGACCAGTGAGGCCAGAGAAAGGAGCTGCTGTGTATGGTAGTAGGCTACCTATACCGGTGAAAAAGTTAAAAGTGAAATCTGTTCCAGACTTCAAAAAGTTACATCAACAGTGGGATAAAAAATTTCTGAAGGTAAGGGTATTATCGAACACACATAACATTGCTATGCATTCAAGAGCTGGCTGATCTTTAATGTAATATTGGGGAAGTTTTTTTTAAATAGGGAGATCCCCAGAAGTGGGACATGTTTCTGTACAGGCTTGGATTCTTTTCTCAAAAAGAGATGAATGGTTGGTGACCTGAAAAGTCTTCAAGGAAATTAGCATTTGGTAGGGTAGGTGTATGCAAAGGAAAAGGAACGTTTTAATAAATTACACTTTAGGTCCCAATTATACCCATGAGGAAAGTTCAAATGTTCATCTCCTAAACCCAAGACATTTAATTTTAAAAGGATTATTGAATTTTGGCAATCAATCTTTCACTGAGGGGCTCTGGTGACGCTGTTATGTAGTAGGAAAGATTGAACAATTTATTTATATTACCTGTTCCTTCAAGTGCTCCAATCTGTCCATTTTGTATACAAATGAGATCATCTTTTGACTTGGTTCTCCTGGTAAGAGCCATGTTTGCTAAAAGCATCTGTCAACGTAAGTTTTTTAAAATTCTCTCGTGGGCTGTCAGCATCACTGCCTGGGCTGGAATTTATTACCCATCTCTAGTTGTCCTTGAGAAGGTGGTGGTGGGCTGTCTTCTTGAACAGCTGCAGTCCCACAATGTCCTTAGGGAGGGAATTCCAGGAATATGACCCAGTGATAGTGAAGGAACAGCGATATATCTCCAAGTCAGGATGGCGATTCCAAGTTACAGGTGGTTCTGTTGCCCATGTATCTGCTGCCCGTGTCCTTCCAAATGGAAGTGATTGTGGGTTTGAAAGGTGCTGTCCAAAGTTCTTTGGTGAATTTCTGCAGTGCATCTTGTAGATAGTACACACTACTACTGAGTGTTGGTAGTGTAGGGAGTGGATGCTTGTCAATGTGGTGCCCGTCAAGCGGGCTGCTTTGTCCTGGATGGTGTCAAGCTTCTTGAATGTTATTGGAGCTACACTCATCCAGGTGAGTGGGGAGTATTCCATCACACTCCTGACTTGTGCCTTGTAGATGGTGGAGGCTTTGGGGAGTCAGGAGGGGAGGTACTCACTGCAGTGTTCCTAGCCTCTGACTTGCTCTTGTAGCCACTGTATTTGTATGGTAAATCCAATTGGTAACATCCAAAATGTTGAAAGTGGGAGATTCAGTAATGGTAATGCCATTGAATGTCATAGGGCAGTAGTTAGATTATCTCTTATTGGAGATGGCCATTGCCGAGCATTTGTATAATGCAAATGTTACTTGTACTGTGTGAGAATCAAGGTATATACATCAGCCAGTCTAGTTTTGGTGTCGACCCCCAAAGTCAAGAACACTACCTCAAAGAAGCATGAAAAGCATGATTTTAACCATTCAACAAGCTTGTCTTTGACCGGCTGTTCTGCAAATGATCATTGTAACCAAACGAGCAAAGTCTATTTCACAGCTTATTTGAAAAAATGTATTCTGTATATGCTTTGCCGGTACATGATTTTTATTTTGTGGTACACAGTGAGGGCTATTAGTGGTGGGAATAATCATTTCAATTCCACTTTGATTTTGGTGTGCTGTGATTGACCACTCCTCAGCCAGATGGAAAATGAAATGTTTTTGTACACTGGATTTCACATGTTAGTCATCTTCCAGCTGTGACTGTTTAATGAGATGCTGCCACCTGCTAAACCTTTTATGCTCTGGTTCATATCGAGCAGGAGCTAGGTGCACATTGCCTGCAGCTCCCTTCCAAGTTGAGGTGGATTTTCATCTCTAAGTCAAGCTGGGTCAGAGATGAATAGAAGTCTGTGTCAGCTGTGGCTCAACTGGTAGCACCTGCCTGTAAATCGCAAGGTTTCAGGTTCAAGTTCCTCTCCAGGTTTTCAGCACATAAATCTTGGCTGATAATCCAGTGCAATGTGGTATTAATATTTCAAATAGATATCAAAATACAAGATTTTACAAAGCCCCCATCAATTTATTGAACATTATATAATGTTATTAGTTCAAAGTAAAACTGTTAAAGTACAAATTTTCTACATGTTTGGCGACTGTTTTGCACTTTCCTAGCTGGTTATTATTATGTGGAAGCAGTGTGAGTGAATTTTGATCATGCATAATTGCAAACTGTAAAGGGCTTCAGTCATCAACAAGACCACCTATAGAATTTAATCTCCCTCCTAGAATAATTGCTTCTTCTGTTTAGGAGAGAGTTTGGTATAAACATTTGGTGTATTGGTCACACCTGAGACTTGGATCATGCTTCCTTTTTCCCAATTCTATCCACAAGGTGTTAGTTTACAATAGTTAGAGGTTCCATGACTGCCAGTGTCCTTCTGATCACTTAATGGGGGAGTCATTTAAGTGTTAATTTAAGCATGCGTAGGACATTGTTTTTCCTTCTATGTGTTCAAACAATCATAGCTAATCCTATCCTTGACTTGATGTCTGCATGCATGTTTTCCAGCAGGACCACAAGTATTATGTCTCTTCCGCCCTACCTCCTTCAGACATGGAGATGCAATTTAGCACTCCCATCACTGTCCTAGCAAAGTTGACAAAATATGACATTTAGGACCTCTGTTTTGTTTACTGCCGTGCCCCATACTTTGCAAGATTTTAAAATTACCTGAAATGTGTTTTACAATGATTAAGGTGACATGGAGCTGTCTTGTGTTCACTCTTCTGACTCACTAGGTTGAAATTAATACCGATGGATAATTTATAAAAATGGTAGTTTACAACTTATGTCTCTCTCTGTTCAGCGAGATTTATTGCCTCAGGTTTTGCCTTGCATTCATAGCGATAAACATAAAATTGCCAATTTCAAATGACCACAACAATTTATACTATAGGGGAAAAGGTTGATGATTAGTTAGTAAGTCAACTTTGGTTGGCTGACGTTTTGTCAAGGAGAAGGCAACAAGGGACTATAAACTCCCCAAATTCCCTGGTAATTCAACAAGGTGTAAAACTTTGTACTCAATCAGCCCAGGCTTGCAAGACCCAAAACAAAACATCTATTGATTAGATATGATTGGGCAACACTAACTGAACAATCCTGAGAATGCTTAAAAAAAGCTACTCCAGCAACCATTTCAAGAGGATCAATTCTGTTCATAATGTATATACTTGTGTCTGGTAGAAGTGACATATATTTGTATGCAGGAACTCATTCTCTACAAACATAAAGAATATCTTCAAGGCTTGCACATTTTAGAATTACCCAGGAGCGTGGGGAACCTATAGTCCCCTGTGGCTTTTCTCCATACAATGTCTCAGCCAGTAAGAGTCAACTTGCCACCCAATCAGCTCACTCTTCTCCTTAAATACAGATATTATAATTCCCTTGGACTCATCTGGACAAATAGAAGAATGCCAAATTTCAAACAAAAAGCATCAGCAACAGTTTTCTTCTTTCAGAAAAATGGTGCTTAAATAAAACCTTGTAAAAAGACTTCATTACCTTGCATTTTGTGCACCACAATTTAGAACCTTTAAAACGAGATGTCTTTCTCTAGCATTCAAAAGGTTTTCTTGAGTTAGCTCTGTTACAGTCCAAGTTACGTATTTGTATTCTAGACTGAGAATCTGCAGCAAATACTATAATGGAAAATTCCCTGCATTTAATTTCTTCTTTTGATTGCTTAATATGTGTCTAAATTGACAGGCTGAATTCACTGAATTGTCATGTTTTAATTTGAATGGTTTTATTCCAAAGGCAGTTGATAATTTATTGGATATTATTATACTTGATTTATTATTTTAGAAACAAACAACTGCCAAAAAGGCCTGCACTCAGCCGATTCCATTTACCTTCGCAACATCCAGGGGAGCCAAATCAACTCAGCCTGTGAGCACAGATCATAATATGCGAGTGACATCATCTGCAATAACCAAGAAAGAGTTGGCTGAATCTGAGGGAAGTTATCTAGTCGGTGCCAATAATGCAATCGTAGCTACAGGTCAGAGTGTAGTTGAATCAAAACCTATCCAGACCCAAGGCTGTAGGCCAACAGTTCACCAAGAGTGCAGAGACTTGGGTTCTGGCATTGCAACGCTGAAGCTTGACCAGAATGAGATGGCAAACAAAGAAAATGAGTAAGTATATAAAATAATTTATTTTTCTCTCTCTCTCTCCTCAGTATTTGTGAAAGAGAGCACTAAATCAAGTATACCATAATCTACTTAACCAGTATTTCATAAGGCTTTATTATTAATTACATGCATCTTTCTAAAATTAGTTTAATGTGTAAAGTCATGTAAAAGGCTGATTGGTAATAAATTGGTGGAATGTTGTACTATGACATGCTACTCTTTTTCCAGATGTATATGCTCCTGTGAATATTGGTTAGGTCAGGTGGCTAGACTTTGATGCAGAATGATGCTAATGGTGCAGGTTCAATCCTTTTCCAAGCTTTGATAGTTCATGAAGGACTGCCTTCTTGTCCCATGCTGATGTGATGTGGTACCCCTCAAAGTAAATCACCACTTGTTTCTTTCTAACAGAGAGAGATGCCTCTGGTTCTCTTGGACCATGGCTAATTATCTTCTATTTCCTGCACAAGCTGACTGCAATGTGGTCAACCGGGCACAAAGTGCTAATTCATGTACTATTAGAACAAATTAATTAGTGAAAATACAAATGTGAACTTTGATCTGCTGGAAAATGAATTGGAGGTTGATCTTGTTGATTCACAGTTTGTCACTTTGTTGCCTTCAGCATTTTAAATTATCCTCCTTTATTTTTACAAGTGAGCCTAAACAGGTAGATTGTGAATCTGTTCCTGAACTAATAGCCAGAGAATAGAGTTCATTGCCTTCTAATTGTGTAATTGGGAAGAGGGTGATGTATCAATCTTCTTGAATTTGTTTTAAGCAGATAGAATGGCTTCAGCCAAACTACACAATATTACGTTTAAAGCACAAACCTATATCATTCTTATCTTCCATAGCTGGTTATTGTATGAGAAATATTTTTGACATTGTGGAATCCTCAAGTCATCAACTGCATTCAATGACCTTAAGCTTCTGGTGTGTCTGGTTTAGTACTTATGTTAATAATGGAGCTTCACTGTTCTTGGCTGTCTCCAGCTTTGTTCCTTGCCAGGCAAATATCACTCCAAGTAAAGCCGAGAGTTCCTACATTCAGAATTCAGCAGCTGAGATCAAGCCGTCTTTGCCACCAGAAAAAGCACAACTAGAGGTCCTACGGACTAATACCATTAAACCGAATACAGGTATTTGGAATAAATACTTCAATGCAATCTCAAAGAAGGCAGAATGCATGTGGGGACATGTGTGATGGACCCATTATTTTAAATGGGTGACCCATGTAACCTCCAGTTGACCCAAACATACAAAACTGAAATTTGTTTTCATTAGGATTGCCCATCCTTCATTACCAACAGATGTGATTGGCAATGTGGAGAAAAGAATTGTGGAAGCTTTGCCCTATTCCCATGCTGTGACCTCCCTTGAGTCACAACACAAAAGTTGAATAAAAGAGAGAAATTATATAGCTCAAAGTTTGGGAGAAGATTTGTAGCTCGGGGCTCATTGTTGTGGTTCTGTTCGCCAAGCTGGGAATTTGTGTTGCAGACGTTTCGTCCCCTGTCTAGGTGACATCCTCAGTGCTTGGGAGCCTCCTGTGAAGTGCTTCTGTGATCTTTCCTCCGGCATTTGTAGTGGTTTGTATCTGCCGCTTCCGGTTGTCAGTTCCAGCTGGAGATACGGCTGAAGCGGCAGATACAAATCACTATAAATGCCGGAGGAAACCTCACAGAAGCGCTTCACAGGAGGCTCCCAAGCACTGAGGATGTCACCTAGACAGGGGACGAAAGGTCTGCAACACAAATTTCCAACTCGGCGAACAGAACCACACAACAATGATGTTGCTTTTCAGCTGCCTTTAGGAAAAGCATAACTCTTGCTTCATGCTAATTGTCAGTGTCATTCTCTTATTGCTTGACTGAAGGTGTGGCTGTTTTCTGTTCTGCAAAAGAAAAAAAGGTTCAGTGTTAATGATGAACTTAAAATTTAAAATCCATTATTGTGGTAAATGAAAAGATGAAGCAAGAGTGTAAAATTGTACACTGTAAACTTGCTTTTAGAATAGTAATATTGATTAACAAGATTGATTTCAATTGTCAGAAGGTCTCTCCCATTTTGAGTCCTTCAGTCTCATGGATTGCAACATAGTCCTGGAATCTAGATGAGAAGAAAGTGAGGACTGCAGGTGCTGGACATGAGAGTTGGGAGTGTGGTACTGGAAAAGCACAGCAGGTCAGGCAGCTTCCGAGGAGCAGGAGAATCGACGTTTCGGGCATGAGCCCTTCATCAGGAATGAGGCTTGTGGGCCGGAGGAGGAGGGGTGGGGGGGGGTTGGTGAAAGGTAGCTGGGAATGTGATAGGTAGATGAAGGTGGGGAGAAGGTGATAGGTCGGGGGGAGGGGTGTTGTGGAGCGCTCCCCTACCTTCATCTACCTATCACATTCCCAGCTACCTTACCTTTTCCCCCCCCCATTTATCTCTCAGCCCCCCTGCCCACAAGCCTCATTCCTGATGAAGGGCTTTTACCAAAATGTTGATTCTCCTGCTCCTCGGATGCTGCCTGACCTGCTGTGCTTAGCCAGCAACACACTGTCAACTGGGATCTAGATGAGTTGAACATTGACTGAAAACTTGTGGCTCATTCACTACAAACGTCTGTGTGTCTAATAAATGGTAAAATTGCTCGCAGTGCAAATGCAATAATATTAGTATGGCATATTGACTTGAAAGTTTCAAATTCTAAATGTAATTGATAGGCTTTGCATGATAACAAACTGAAGATAGCATAATAAAACTAATTGTCCGGTGCATTAAAAAATTCAGACGGTAAACGATCTAGTGGAAAATTTCCAAATCGTTTTGGCATAATTTGACCATCTAATCAGAGCACAATTTTGTGGAAAAATCGGGCAAATGTTGTTCCACTTCACATTCAGTTCTTTTCTCATTCATTTATTTGCCATGGGCTTTTTGGGCCTTCCTGTGATGTGTCAGCCAAGTTCAATGTGACCAGGTTTTCATAATATAATGAGGGCCGTTGGCACTGCAGCACCTGGTTTCCTGTTTTTACAATCCAATCATAAGGTAAGTAAAATCTGAAAATTCAATTAGACTGACTTGTGAGGATGGGACCCAATTCCTCACCCTCTTCCCCACACTGAGAGCTTTTCAGTGTAGATATGGCACGTTGTCATTGTTATAGAAGAGCGGCACAGGATGGAACAAAGGGGAATTGGACAGAATTTACTGCAAGGTCAATCTGAGCACATCTCTTTCACACCAGTGTATTACCCCACTTTCCCCTTCAAATAAATAAACATTTTCTCACCCACCCTCTCATTCTACATTGTAACAAGAAATCAGTCATTTTATTTTCTAATCAGCCTGTTAGAGATGTTATGACACACCTCTGGAGCAGTAGGACTTGAATCTGACCCTGCTTAATCTGTTCAGAAATACCTCTGGAGCAGGTGAGACTTGAACCCAAGTCTTCTGACCCAGAGGTAGGGGCACTACCATTGCACCACAAGAATCCTAAATGAAAGGAGACTCACATGCAATTTATTTTTAGTCAACCTGTTCATGGATGTAATCAGAGGTGGTTGGCCTTCTCATTCTTTACAGAAGAGGCATGGGTCTTGGCTGGCTATCCTTTCATGACAACTGATCACTTTATATTGATGTTATTTCTGGGCTGACACCAACTTTCATGTTTCACTGCAATGCTAGGCCTGCCCTCTCAGAACATGTGTTCCTGTGGCAGTATCAGGTGGGTGACCCCAGCTATTATCATTTCACTGGATCCTTGATCTGTGTCCATTGATCAGTAAGATGGCTGAGTTAAAGGCAGCTAACAGATTCTAACATTCCCCAGAAACAACAGACTGCATTGCAGCTGCAATGGTCTCCCCAGCCACCCACACTGATATCCTGATAAGGTGGAAACACCTATTGGTCTCTGGCCACTTTTTGGTGAGAGCCTGCAATAAAGTCCAGTGAACCTGACACCATCTCCATTGGTCCATTGTTCTGTAATTTGGCCAGTCTGCTCCATCAGTCTATGCTAGATCATCAAAATGAAGGAAGTTGTCATTGACAGTGCTATCGAGTAGCCCTTGCTCAAGGAATAACCTCATTCTATGAGTGATTTTTTTTTAAGTATATTGCTGAAGACAAGAACTGTTGACTCAACTCTCACCTTTTAGTGTTGCACATCCTTGGATAGTTACTTGAGAGTCTTTATGCAGGTATGCCATTAGCTGAGGATCAATGGACAGCACTCATCACTTGAATTAGAATTAGCTATGCATACAAGTCTTAGTCCAGAAACTTCAGCACAAAACCTAGGCTGACACTTGTTACAGTACTGAAGAAACACTGCACTCCTAGAACTCACCTTGTTCGGTCCAATTTTAAACCAGAACCCCATCTTTCCCCCCCCCTCCCCCCCCTCATATGGAGGGCATCTCTCATATAGGCATGAGAGAGCCTATGCCACTATTTTAATGAAGAGCAGGGAAGTTCTCATGTATCCAGGCCAATATTTCTGTCTGAGCCAATATTAATAAAAAAAGATTGACTGACTGTTCATTAATTGTTTTGCTGCATTGCTTTGTGCAAATTGGTAGCCACTTATTTTCTGCATTACACCTGTGACTGCAAATGTGTTCCATTATTCACCACGTCCAGTTGCAACAATTGATGTTTATGACAAGTGGGCTCAAGGTGGGCTTGCTTGTGAAATTGCAGCATTTTGTTCCCTTTTTATGTAGCAGCCTTGCTGTTTTGTTTGGCTGTATGTGACTTCTGCTAGTAATTCTTGCGCAAAAGATCAGTGAAATATAAATCAAATGGTTCATAGGCTTAGTTATTCACAAAGATGGAATCTCGGGATGGCTTGGACTTTCTCTTCGTTCACAGATTGATGCCAGTTCCATTTGCAAACAATTTCTTATGAACCAAACATACCAATTCACTGCCATATGTGGGGTATAATGCCTTCACTAATAATCCCTAAACAAATTGGAGAAGAGGTGAAAATAGCTTGTGTGTTCTCACATTGGTTAAATTATTCTCCATTTATGATACTAATGTGTAAAGATTCAAACTATTTTGGATGAAACAATTCACTTTGCTCGACCCTCAAAGTGCATTGTGCATGGATGATGAAGTTTGAATGCAGTATCAAATCAAGAGTCGTACTGAATGCCATTGGGTGTCATGTTCTTTTAAACTTCTTTTTAAAGGCACAATAGCTCACCAAATGTCAGATCTGTTTATCATCTGAATATTGCAATTTCCCACATGCATTTGCCTTTCACATTCATGATGGAATTTCTTATTCCCTTTCCGTAATGAGATATTAGAAGCAGCTCCCTCATCAAGTTGCAAAGTTATTCATGGCAAGCATGTTCTACATGGCTCTTCCCACAGCTGAATCTGCCGTTTTGTAACCATTTTGATTTTTAACCCCAACTATTTTTTAAAATTACCAATTTTCTTATTTCTCTCACATCAATCATCGAGATAAAGTGGTGTTATCTGTAGAAATGACCCTTTATGCTTCAGATTCATGTTCTGAAATCACTTTACAATGGAAATTAATGTACTCTGGAATTCTCACAACAAAGATACAAAAGTGTGTTTCTGGCTGTTTTATATTATCTAGGCATTAAGATTGATAATTCAATATTCCTTTGAACCTCTTGAGTTGCAATATGTAGTGTAGTCCCAGTATGCTACACTTCCAAAAATGATGTAAAATTTGGTGTAATGTTTCCATCATGGTGATTTGAAATAACTATTTTTCTGTATAATTGTAGACAATAGTGAAGATTTTGTGAGTAATCCAATGGCTCTACAGAGCATCCTATCGAATGTTGGAATTAATGCTTTTAATGTAACCAACCACAAACTCAGTCTGGCGCACACAATATCTATGAAAATGAATAACCAAAATCACGAGCCATCTAATCCAAAACCAGGTATTTTCCCCATTTTTGGTATCCCTTTTAAGCAACTTTTGGAATTTATTTCAAACTCAAAACATTGTTTAGATTGGAAACTGTAAAGTGACCATGGCTGTAGGTTTTATTTCATTATGTGGATTCTCTTGGTGTAGGTAATAACAATGGTATGACACTTGGGAATGCCCCATCAACTCTTGATGACAAGAATATTTTCAGCAACCTCTGTGGCAAACCTAGCATGACAATACGAGCCCCTGAGAAGGACAGTGCACTCCATTGCAAGTATCCTGCGCAAAGTCCATATGTGGTAGGTCACTTTGAAAAGAATGCAAAAGGTATTTGCTGCAAGAAATCGCACATTCTATGTTTGTAAGCATTTTATGTTATGTGGTTGGAGATCTTTGTCACAATTACCACTTGTACTGATTTACAAACAAAAACTTCTCAGCAAAAAAGAAAACACTGCTATTTTGAACTTTACCAGAGCTACTCAAGTGACCAGGGCTACTCAAGTAACCGTGGTATACAATTTTAGCAGCGGTTTCTTTTGGCTCATGCATAAGGTCCAAGACCAAGCTGTAAAACAAATTTGTAGCAAAGAAGGACAATTATTATGGGGAGCTGGGATTCCCTGAAAACAATGTTGAGTTCGTGGTAGGCTTGATTCTCAATCCTACATGAGCTCTGCATTAAGGTGTTGGTGGAATATGGTTGATTATAAGGCATTGGACTTGCAATATAGAATCTTTTGAGGTGGTTAGCATGCCACAAGTCATTCTTCCCACCACAAATGAGGGACATTTCTTGTATAGCTGATAAGGTGATTTTAGGATTTTTTTTCTCTTTCATTCATTGATTGAATGTGGGCATCACTGGCTGGGTCAGCATTTATTGCCCATCCCTAATTGCCCTTGAGAAAAATGGGAGTGAGCTGTTTGAACTGCTGCAGTCCATTTGTTATAGGTACACACACAATGCTATTGGGAAGGGAGTTCCAGGATTTTGACTGAGTGCTGATGGAATGAAGAAAGACCCTATGTTTCCCAAAAAGCCATTACCAAAAAGCTGGACTGTTCAATATGGCACTTAATTTGATTCAGTTGTAGGGAGCTGAAAACATTTCTTTTCTGTGTCTCCAATAAGTATAATTAACATTTCTTCGGGTATGAAATGTACCCGTACTGTACTTAGCATCTGCTATCATTCATTTTTTGTGGCTTCTTGCTGTGAAGTACCTGGTACATGCTATCCACTTCAGGAACTCCACTACATTAAAACACTTGTGGAAACCCTCTGTATGCAAATTAGCTACCATGTTTTCTACATTACACAGGAGTTACATTTCAAAAGTACTTAATTGACTGTTAGTTGTTTTGGGACATCCTAAGATTGTGAAATGTGGTTTAAGTATCTAATTTTCTTTTTGTCTGCATCTACTGATCAACTGGCAATTGACTTCCTTGAAAAAGAATCTCTTTGTAATTATATATGAGAGATTGAAAGAGAGACCATCTTCTGTAGCATTCATTTAATCTGATACCATGCAGCTTGTATTGCTTCAACACACTGTTAATGATTGAACAACTAACATGTCTCACTTCTTCAAAAAAAAGACATGTTGTTGAAGTTTGACTCATTAGGACAGAGTCGAAAGAATACCATATCCCAAAGGGGACAAATATTGTCCTGCATGAGAAGAGGGTGCTGATTGGTTGGTAGAGGTATTGCCATGGAGAGTGTACCAGGGATCAGTTAACTGTCAAGCTTTTGTTTAAATTCAAGCACTGCAAGTCAACTCTGATTCTTAAAGACATGAAGACACTGAGTACATGAAAGTGTATCTAGCTGATATAGCACACATTGTAGGATAGCCTGAGTGATTTTCACATTGGTAAAAACAAGGACTGCAGATGCTGGAAACCAGATTCTAGATTAGAGTTGTGCTGGAAAAGCACGGCAGTTCAGGCAGCATCCGAGGAGCAGGAAAATCGACATTTCGGGCAAAAGCCCTTCATCAGGATTTTCACATGCAGCACAAACGTCTGGTAACAGCGCAAGGCCTTGGGATCAACCCAGACATACATACCTGTCTTAAAAAGAGAAAATTCTGGAGAAACTCAGCAGATTTGGCAGCATTTGGGGAGAAAGAACCAGAATTACTGTTTAAAGTACAACTTGACACTTCAGAGCCTAAGGAAGTAATACTGGTTGTAGAGTAGTGATGTAAATTCAGACTAAATATTAATAACAGTCTATAGGTCATCTCTGAAAGCATAGTCATGAATACAAGACACTAGAAGGAGGTGGGGGGAATGAAATGTAGGACAGAGATCATGGTCTGAAATTATTGAACTCCAATGTTGAGTCCAGAAGGCTGTAAAATGCCTAAGTGGAAAATAAGGTGCTGTTCCTCCAACTTGCATTGGGCTTCACTGGAAGACGACAGTAGTCTAGAACAGAAAATGTGCACATAAGAGCAAAATGGTGTATTAAAATGGCAAGTAACTGGAAATTTGGGCCATTTTTGCAGGCGCAACATAGGTGTTCTACAAAATGGTCACTAAGTCTGCATTTGGCCTCTCAATGTTGAGGAGACGGTATTGTGAGCAGCAAATACAGTCAACTAAGTTGGAAAGAAAGTACAAGTAAATGTTTGCCTCACCAGGAGGGGTGTTGAAAATATGCTTCTATTGTATTTTTCTGAGCAACCTTGTTCAAAAACAATTTGTAAAAATGTTTTTGGACTTGTGTAAGAGCAATAACCTGTCTAGATGTGTCCACTAATGTATGAGCTACCCAAGACACACCAAAAATGATGTTCCTTTTTGTCCTATCATGTCTATGACTGGTTCTGCACAACATGAATTGGCTAAATTGTTGAGTGAGTTGCTATGAATAGTTTGGGATGGATCTTCCACAGAAATGGTAGAGGGTTCCTTCACCTTCATGAAGACCAATCAGGGCTTGCAAATTGATACCAATACTGTTGTGTGTTTGTTTGCTCTTGATAACCTATTTGCTAGTATACCACATTACTATTGTTATGGTGATTGAGACAATAGTCTGTATTCGTTGAACGTATCAACTTAACTCAGACAGCTGAGTTCAGTTTCAATGACATAGTCTGAATAGATTGTGTTGCCATGGGATCCCCTCTAGATACAGTTCTCACTAACAACATCGTTGATTGCCACAGGAAACCTTGTATCATGAGGCACAGACAACACTGGGTTAGTGTCTTCCCAACTGGCTCCCAATAACTCTGAAATTTGCTGCATGCAGCTTTATTGGTATTTAATGTTAGAAAGCTACATTTTTTGCTATCTAAATTCCAGGCCTTGGCTTTTGCCACAAGGTTAGCTAGGTGGACGTGACAGGGTGTGAATTCCTTGATTGGGACTGTTAACTGGTGCAATCAGGAAAACTTGGCTGACATATAAACAGAAGTGTCAGAGATTCTGCTCATTCTCAGAGCTGGCTCTGAGGGAGCTGGGTCAGTGTCAAGGACCTTCCACCAGTAAATAAAGTATGACTTGGTGTTGGGATACTGGCCTCTGAAGTTATTTCAGTGGCAACAAGAGAAAAGCACGGTCCTAAAGAAATTCACTTGCAATAGTTATCTTTTGAGTTGCATCAGCATTTCTGGCATCATGCTATTATTTGGGAAGCTTCACTCGTTCGATTCTGCCATCGAAGATTGGGCCCAGTATGTGGAAAGAATGCATTATTTTTTCCGGGCAAATGACATTGGGGCAGATGAAAAGCAACAAGTAATTCTGACAGCTTGTGGACCCACAGCTTTTTCAGTTATTAAGAGCCTAACTTTCCCTGAGATACCAGGTACTAAAACTTTTTTCAACAATTGATAGATTTAGTTAAGGAATATTACAGCCCCAAGTTATCTCTGAGACACTACTGGTTCGACCCTGCAATTTGAGAACCAGGGGAATCCATTTCGAGATTTTTGACTAGATTAAGACAACTACCAGAGGCATGTGACTTTGGTTTAACCCTTAATGAGATGCTGAGAAACTGTTTGTTTGGTACGTGGGATTAATGATGTAACCATGCAAAAGCTACTAGCTGAAGCCCAACTGCACTTCAAACAGTCCCTCCAACTGGCTTTATCATTGGAAAATGCAGCAAGTGGAGCATATGAGTTATAGGGTATTCTGATGGAAATGACACCTTTGCCAGTCCGACTGAGCTTGGGGAAAACCACTTGAGGTGAAAGCAGTTGCACAGCCTCACTCAGGAACAGATCCTGAACAGAGGGGCCTACAGCAAAACCCCAAAACAAAGCCAAGCCTCAGCCAAATGGTTAACATGTTCTTCAGGATCTGGGCTGGTAAGCCATTGTAGTTGCTGTTAGTATGTAAACTTGAGACAACAAAAGAGTCCCACTAGACCTAAATGAAGTAAGAGAACTCATACGCCAGTATCCAGGAGAGTGCACACCCTGGAAAATCCTCATATGTCTGGTCTGGAACGGTTAAATTGGTTAGCAACATCCAAATCAGAACCAATCAAAATAAACATCTGGTTAAATGGTCACCCAGTTCTAATGGAAGTTGATACCAGCGCAGTTGTATCAGTGATCGCAGAACTAGTCTTTAACAAAATTCACTCTGGACTCCAACCCTTAGGTTTGCGCAAGACCTTGGCTAGATTGAGAATTTATACCAGGGAACCTTTACAGATGAAGGGTACAATTTCGGTTCCGGTCTCTTATGAGAAGCAGCTGGTTTTGTTCCCACCAATTGTAGTAAAAGGCTTGGGCCCTAGCTTGATGGAGTGAAATTGGTTGAGAAAGATTAACCTTGATTGGCCCCACGTTTTCCAATTAGAAAATGGCTGCCTGAGTGAAGTCCTAATTGAATACTCAGAAGCTTTTCAGGAGGTTTTCAGGACTATCAAAGGAGCCAAGGCCACCTTATGTATTGACCAGGAAGCAATTCCACAATTCTGCAATGCCCACGCAGTGCTATTTGCCTTATGGGCAAAAGTAGAGTCAGAAATCAGGAGGCTGGCAAGTAAAAGAATCATCAAACCAGTGTAGTTTGCATAATGGGGAGCATTCACTCGTTGTACCAATTATGAAGCCCAATGGGTCAGTTTGTCTCTGTGTGGATTTGAAACAAATGGTAAACAACTTTTCACAGCTGTATAAATACCCAATCCCTTGCGCAGAGGATTTATACACAATGCTGGCAAGGGGAGCTGTCCTTCATGAAGCTAGACAAGCCATGCATACTTGCTGGTGTGAAGGATGCCTCAGAGAGGGTACAGAGTATTCTGAAAGGGGAGAGTGATCAGCAAGAGGTAGTTGTGCATGTTGATACCATCAACATAGGTTGGGAAAGGGATGAGATTCTGTCAAGACAGTATAGGAAATTTAGGCAGGAGGTTAAAAAGTAGTTCCTTGAGGGTAGTAACATCTGGACTACTACCGGTGCCACATGCTCGTGAGAGTAGGAATAGGAGGATAGAGCAAATGAATATATGACTGAGGAGCTGATGCAGGGGGTGAGGAGTCACGTTTTTTGATCATTGGGATCTCTTCAGGGGAGAAATGACCAATTTAAGAGGGACGGGTTCTGCCCAAATTGAAAGGGACCAATATCTTTGTAGGGAAATTTGCCGGTGCTACTCGGGAGGCTTTAAACTAGTAAGTGAGAGTGGGGTGGTGGGAACCAATGTGATAGTGAGAAAAGACTGAGGCTGGTACAATAGTTAAGGGGGAACGAGTCAAATAGTCAGGGCAGACAAGAGCTTGGCAGAGAATGAGTTAAGACTGGTAAATTAAACTGCATTTACTTAAATACAAGAGGCCTGACAAGTAAGACAGATAATCTTAGGGTATGGTTAGGAACATGGGACTGGGATATCACTGCTTTAACAGGGACATGGCTCAGGGTTGGACAGACTGCCAGTTTAATGTTCTAGGGTATAGATGCTATGGGAAGGATAGAAAGGGGGCAAGAGTGATGTGGGGGGCGTGGTGTTCTTGGTTCAGGATAACATCATTACGGCTGTACTTAGGATATTCCTGGAAGTGAAGTTAAATGGACGTAACTTAATAAGGAAGGGATGATCACCTTGTTGGAATTGTATTATAGAACCCCCACCCCACCACCACCACCAATAGTCAGCAGGAAATTGAGAAGCAAATTTGTAAGGAGGTCTCCGATATCTGTAAGAGTGTCTGGGTTGTAATAGTAAGGAATTTTAACTTCCTAGACATAGACTGGGATTGTCATGGTGTTAAGGGTTAGGATAGGAAGGAACTTGAATGTGGACACACAAACTTTCTTTTTCAATCTGTGGATGTGCTTACTGGAGAAGGAGCAATACTTGACTTTCTATTGGGAAATAAGGCAGGGGAAGTAACTGAGGTGTCAGTGGGGGAGCACTTTGGGGCCAGGCACCATAATTCTATTAGTTTTAAAATAATTATGGAAAAGGATAGACTGGATGAAAAAGGTAAAGTTCTAAATTGGAGTAGGGCCAATTTTGACAGTATTCGACAGGAACTTTCAAAAGTTGGTTGGGGGAGGCTATTCATGGGTTGGGAGGTGGGAGGGACGGTTGGGAAACGGGAGGCGTTTAAGAATGAGATAATGAGAATTCAGAGACCGTATGTTCCTGTTAGTATGAAGGGCAAGGCTGGTAGGTTTAGGGAATGTTGAATGACTAGAGAAATTGTGGCTCTGGTCAAGAAAAAGAAGGCGGCAGATATTAGGTATCAACAGCTGGGATCGAGTGAATCCCTCTGAGTGTAACTGCAGTAGAAGTTTACTTAGTAAGGAAATTGTGAGGTCACAAAGGAGACATGATAGCTTTGGCAAATAGAGTTAAGGAGAATTTAAAGAGAATCTACAAATACATTAAGGGCAAAAGAGTGGCTTTGTGTGTGAGAAATCTTGTCTCACTAACTTGACTGAGATTTTTTGTAAGAGGTGACAAAGAAGATTGATGAAGGCAGAGCGGCTGACATTGTTATATTGTGTATAGCTGTAATGTAACTTTTTTTTTCTCGTCATTTCTCTATTCTGTAACTAAGGATTGTCCTGAGGTACTCTGTACCTAAGATAGTGCCATGTGTTGGTGTTTTTGTTACACTGTAACTAATCTGCAACTGAAGAAACTGTATCTTTGTACCTAAGATGGTACTGTGACTTAGAAACTTTTCATTGTACTCATTTCAGTACATGTAACAATAAAGCTCATTCAATTCAAATTCAAGCTTTAAACATTTATACAATTCCCTGTGGCTTTTTTTGCATAGCTATTCATGTTTCAATAGGCGCACTATTCTTGTGGTGGATGCTAGCAATCGATGGTGTCTTCTAGTGAAACTTGCAAAGATTTGATTTTCTGCAAAACTATATATTTTTTGGGATGTTTTCCTGCTGTTTTCTTTTCAAGAACAAAAAGTGACTGACTGAGAACAAGTATAGTTACCATTTTTGTTCTAACTTTCTGTTTTCTCACAGATGGGAAGATCATCATACATGCCCTGCAATTGTCCTACACTTCCTCTTGCCTGGGGCCGTGCCTCCTGCATAGCTAAGCTGGGTACCAGAGGTAAGCTACTGTAAAGAATTGCTATATTCTATGTGTAAAATGTGATCTGGTGGATTGGGAATAACAGTCCATTTTTTTTCACAGCCTCATCCTGAACCATCTCCTTAGTTTTCTTCTTTAGATTAGATTAGATTAGATTACATTACATTACAGTGTGAAAACAGGCCCTTCGGCCCAACAAGTCCACACCGACCCGCCGAAGCGCAACCCACCCATACCCCTACATTTACCCCTTACCTAACACTACGGGCAATTTAGCATGGCCAATTCACCTGACCTGCACATCTTTGGACTGTGGGAGGAAACCGGAGCACCCGGAGGAAACCCACGCAGACATGGGGAGAATGTGCAAACTCCACACAGTCAGTCGCCTGAGGCGGGAATTGAACCCGGGTCTCCGGCACTGTGAGGCAGCAGTGCTAACCACTGTGCCACCGTGCCGCCCACTGTGCCTTCTTCTTCCATTTTGTTAACTGTCTTGACTTGTCGACTTGCAGAAGAGAAAGCTTGTGGTCCAAAACTACTGTATGACAATATAATTTGTATTCTTCATTTAAAAAAAAATCTTTTTAGTCCAAAAATGACCAATGGTGCCAAGTACTGCTCCTATTTGTAAAAATATGGATATTTTAAATGGATATTTTTGACCATTTCAAGAGCTACGCCTATTATCTCCGCATCAAGAACAACCTAATTCCTGAGAGTAATTCCTTGCTGATCAATCTAGGAAGAAGAATGATTTGCCAACCAGTGTTCTACACTAAACCGTTCTGCACAAAATCTGGTCATACTGTAGTGCAGCCTAACCCTGGTACTGACACGTACGAATCTTCTTGTGTAGATTTGGGATCAGTGCCTTTATGTCACTCTCTTCAATCCAGTAATTGTAAAGATTCCCCTAATGCTGTACACCTAGTTAAGGTCAGTTTCAACTGATGACCTTTCCAATAAATACATCTTTTGCAACTACAGGAGATGAACAATGTAATAGGAATCCTGATGCATGGAATCTTTGAGAACTTGTGGTGTTTATTATGCAGATGGTAAATTGTAGACTTGCCCTTCATTTTTGATACTGATTCAAACCTTGGTACAGGCACCCACTGGTAGAAAATCACTTTGAGCTCACTCCTTCTTTTATTACTGACTAAAGTTGTAGAATGCATTATCTAGAATTGGGAAGGATGAACTCATTTATTCAGGCACTTGGAGATCTAGTACTATTTTGTTGACCAACTTCTGTATATTCTTAAAGCAGAAATGTATCACAGAAATATTAGATGCCAGTAAGGAATCTCTTCTGGACTTAGAATTTTCCTCAATGCAAGTGTTACTTTGGGCTTGATTTTTAACTCTAAATGAAAAAAATTGAGACCTAAACAAGATGGTATGCTGGGCCCTGTAGGAAATGAGTTGAATGCTCAAAAGCTGCAGCAAATGTTTATAACCATGACTGCGTCATTCTATCAAATTTCACTGGATCAAATGTACTTTGGCAAAGTATCTACTTGTAGTCCCCATTGCTGAATAGGGACCTATTTTGTGTTTGAGTATCTTTTTCTCATGATCGGTTTTTTTTTTGCAGTTTGAACTTCTTTTCCTGCAATAGAGAAATTACCTTCCTTTGTTATTGCATTTGTATTTGAGCTCTCTTTTCTTGACTAGTTGTATAACATTGTATTGGCAAGGTGTCAGTCAGGCCACGAGACTCAAATTTTCACTAATTGTGACTTGACTGCAGACCAAAAGCCCAAATGATGTTGACCAAGAACTCAATTTCTATTATAAACCTATCTTTATCCCAGATGTGTGTCTTCTCTTAGATACCTTTTGTGCTTCTCAACTTTGTTCAGTCTCTCAATTCTGACACTAAATTGTGAAGTGTTCAAAGAACTGCAAAAGTCCATTCACTTTCTGTAACTTCCGGTAAAAGAGATTTAATACTTTTGCTATTTGCTTTCCTTTTCAGGTGCAGGTACTGAAATAAGTTCTCCAAGTTCCGTTCTTCAACCAATCAAATTATATAACCAAGTTAGCAGTAGACTGCACTTTTCATCCCAGAAGGCAGCCAGATGTAAACCAGATGGCCGGGACTTCAATTTGGTCTGTATATGTCTCTGGATAATGGTGATAGACTATCAAACATCTCTGTATTCTTTGAAAATGATTTGGAGATGCCGGTGTGGGGCTGGGGTGTACAAAGTTAAAAATCACACGACACCAGTTTATAGTCCAACAGGTTTAATTGGAAGTACTAGCTTTTGGAGCGCTGATGAAGGAGCAGTGCTCCGAAAGTTAGTGCTTCCAATTAAACCTCTTGGACTATAACCTGGTGTTGTGTGATTTTTAACTTCTTTGAAAATGAGCAGGATAATAGTTTGCGGAAACATTTCAACTGCCCACCCCTGAGCTTACAAGAGCAATGTGCTAAGGTGGCCTTGTAAATTATAAATTTGCTTGTACTCCCCTTCACCCTGCACTCCCAGTCCCCAAAACACAGAGTATCTAATCTAGGTGGTAGCTGGTTACAGTGGAAAGTTCAGAACTAAATTAGGCTGTTCATATTGAATCTAAACTCCGATTAAACTTTCGGGAGATTCCTGTGGAAGCCAGGTATCCTTTCACTCCAAAGTCAGCTATAGGTGTTCTTTCTGAAATGACTCCCCAGATGCCGCTCTCCATTCACTAAGTAACCCTTAATTTGTATGAGAAGAGTCCTTGACACTGGTCCAGCTTCCTCAGCTCTCAGTGAACAGACCCTCTGACACTCCTATTTCTATCTGTCAGCCAGAGCTTCCTGATTGAACCAGCTTAATAGTTCCAAACAGGGAATTCCTATTCTGAGTTCTATCTGGCTGACCTCGTTACAATCATGACACTTTTTCCTTCCTAGTAGCTCATCTTGAAATTATGTTTGGAAAAAGTTGACCATCCGGTCCATCAAGTGGCACTGGAATACCAAAACAGACAGAAATCATAGAATCATCATAGAACCCCTAGAGTGTGGAAATAGGCCATTTGGCTCAACAAGTCCACATTGATCCTCTGAAGAGTATCCCATCCAGATCCATTCCCCTACCCTATTACTTTACATTTCCCCCTGACTAATGCATCTAACCTACACATTCCTGATCACTATGGGCAATTTAGTATGGCCAATTCACCTAACGTGCACATCTTTGGACTGTGGGTGGAAACCAGAGCACCTGCAAGAAACCCATTTTTCAACCCATTGTTTCTACTTTCCATCCTATAGGAAATACAAACTTAATTGGATTCACTGCTGTTCTGTTTTGAGGTGAAGATGTTATGCAACTGTTATGTTGTACATCTTGTACAAGAGCAACTGTTTCACTATGTGCCTCTTAGATGAATCAGTTGTCTCTCAATGAAATCAACCCTCTACAAATTTTTGTAAACTTGAGTTTAGTAAAATCTTCTTTAAACGAAGAGTTCCTATTTATCAATCTATTGTTCTGGGTCCTCCTCACCAACTACTTGGGATTTATGGGTCTTTCATGAAAGGAAAATGAGTGCATTTGATCTTCTCTGTTTTGTATAACAGCCGTGCAGTTCTGAGTTTAAAGCATCGCTCTTAAATTGATCTTTGGATTCAATGGCTGTTCTGAGTATGGCAGGTGCAAAGTAGGGGGAATTAGTGCATGGCATGTGTGAACAATTAAGTTAGAAAATATACTGGCGATAGCTATGATGAATAGGGAAATTGATTTTGGCTTCCTAACACACACCATATATTTTTGGATGTTGATGAATTAAACTGGGAATTGTAAAACATTTTGTGTGAGAAAGAAGTTGGCAAAGGAATGAATAGCATCATGTATAGATTGAGGATTGATTGTCCACACTCTAGCTTTTAAACAAATTGATCTCTACTCCAGTTCAGCCTGGTTAAGATAAACTGAAATGAATTAATGGCAGTTATTCAGATCCTGGGATCAGTGGTGCTATTGAAATCTTATTCCCCTTTGCCAAATTTACCCAATTCAATAATTTGGCCATTTTTCTTCTCTCTGTGCATATATTCTCCCCTCCTCCTATTTCTCCTTGAAATTTGAACTACATAACACTTTCTTCATCTCTTTCTTCAGATGAAAAGGGCTTGTGAATCGAATCGCTCTGTTGCTCCTACATTTGTTTCTGTTGGAGGTCCTGCCACTTGCAAATCAGATACCGAAGGTAGATCAAAAGAAAGACTTTTTTATATCAGCCTTTCATGACCTTAGGATTTTCAAAAGTGCTTCACAGCTAATTAAGTACTTCGGAAAATATTTGTTGTAGTAATATTGGAAAATACAGCAGCCTTTTACTTTTGCTGTTTGTGGAATGGGATAACGATAGGACAGTTTAGATTATCTGAATCTTCAGAATCAAATGAGTGGTGATAAGCAGCGATTGCTCAGCAGACTGAAGGCTAAACGTGGAACTTCATTCTGTTTGATATACACTGCTAATAGAATTCAAAATCAGATACATATTCAAAATAATCAATTTTCACACAAGGCCTAGTCTAAGTTAGATGATAGATGGCAGAGTTTTAATTAGCTTAAGTATATTCAGCATGTGAGATGGGACACCAACCAGTTGAATCTGGAGCACAGATGAGCGCTTTAGTGGCTGAACTGAGGCAGCGGAAGATTCAAGTGATATTAAGGAAGTGAAAGTAGGTGGACTTTGATAGAGAAGTTGAGGTTGAAATTTCCGCTCAGCAACCAATAAGATATAGAGGCTGCAAACATTCCAGATCAGCCAGAGTTGACACATGGGAGTGGGGGTTCAGTGCTGAGGAGGCCTGCCAAAACTAAAAGTTCAGGAAGAGAGTATTATGGTGGGAGACTGGCTATTATGTATGCATTCTGACAGTGGAGGTTTTGAGAGGTTGAGATAGAGTAGAGCAGCTTATCATCAATGTATGAAAGCAAGAAACCTCCTCACGCAGAAGAGCTGTCAGATGCTTAACTGTATTTACCTGCCAATTATCAGTTTTGCTATAAGGTAGGGTGTGAATTGTGCTGAAGATCAGTAATCTTTGTCAGTGGAGATGCCAACTTCACTATTAACTGTGTTAATTTAAGACTAAGACTAAAATGTGATGTAAACAATGAACTTATTGTGGTATACATCTGTGTCATGACCCATGCTGGCCTCTTGAAGCTAATATTGTAAAAACCTCTCTTTAGATCTAAGAATGCAAACACCACATAGAGTGTTACAACCATCTAACTATCAATTCAGCAGTACACTGGCTCCATCATCTCAAAACGTACGGCATCCAAGAAATATGCCTGCTCCCCCTTCAAGTATGGTAAGTTAGTTTGCACTCAAATTGATGGTTTGCATGTTGGATTCTTGGATTTTTTTTTTGAGTATCAATGATCGAAAAGCCATATATTGGCACAATAAATTAGTACCTGGAAAGGTTCTGAAAAGGAAATCAGACCTGACAAATTTATTAGAGTTAAAGTTCTTTGAGGAGGTAACAAGTAGGATAGATAAAGGGGATAGATAAAGTAGACATGATATAGTTGGATTTTCAAAAGGCATCCAATAGGCACACAAGGCTACTTAATAAGACAAGAGCCCAGGGTGTTGGGGGTCATATATCCCCATGGTTAGGAGATTGGTTAACTAATAAAAGACAGAGTTGGTTAAAGGGGGCATTTTCAGGATGGCAACTTGTAACTAGTGGTATGCCACAGGGGTCAGTGCTGGGGCCACAATTATTTCCAATCTATATTAATGACATGGATGACATAAGAGAAGGTACTATTGCCACGTTTGAAGATAATGCAAAAATACATGGGAACGCAAGTGACAAGGACAACATTGTCTCCAAAGGGTTTAGACAGGTTGAGTGAGTGGGTGAAAGATTGAATATAATGTGGGAAGATGTGAAGTTGTGCACTTTGTCAGAAAGAATAAAGAGCTGAATATTATTTAAGTGGAGAAAGAGTGCAGAAAAATGCACTGGAGAAGAATTTGGGAGTCCTGGTGTATGAATCACAGAAAGCTAGCATCCAAGTTCAATGGGTAATGAGGATGGCAAATGCACTGTTGGCCTTTCTTTCAAAGAGAATGGAGTATTAAAAAAAGGCAGAGTCAAATGTTGTGGGAGAGCCTTGAACAAGAGTGCTAAATAAGGGGTTGCCCACTTAAGACCCAAGATGAGGAGGAATTTTGTCTGTGAGGATGGTGAATCTGTGGAATTCTTTACTATAGAGGGTTGTAGAAGCTGGATTATTAAGTATATTCAAGACTAAGATGGACAGTTTTTTAATCAGTTAGGGAATCAAGGATTGTGGAGATAAATCAGGAAAGTGGCATTGAGGGTTATCAGTTCAGCCATGATCAAATTGAATGGTGGAGCAGACTCAATGGGTGAATGGCCTCCTTCTGGTCCTATATCTTTATGGTCTTATAAGAACATAAGTATTAGGAGCAGGAGTAGACAATTCAGCCCCTCAAGCCTGCTCGTTTCAGTCCCAGGGTCCACCATACTATGGGATAATGAATTCCGATTTCCATAGCCGTCTTAATTGATCACTTTCAAATTTATATCCAGCTCTCATTTGAATCCTCCTATGGAAACAGTCTCTCAGACAGCATATTCCAAATCCTAACAACTGAGTAAAGAAGTTTTTCCTCACCTCACTCCTTGCTCTCTTGCTGACAATCTTGAAATTGTGACCCCTAGTTACTGGTATACCAACGAGTGGAAAGAGAATATCCTTCTTTACCCTGTCAAATCGTTCAGAATTTTGAACACCTCAATAAGGTCCCCTCTTAATCTTCTCTTCTCCAAGGAGAATAAACCCAATTTCACTAACCTTGTATCTAAAATCCCTCATTCCTGGTATCATTCTAGTAAATCTCCTTTTATCTCTCTCAAGGGCTTAAAATAAGGTGTCCAAAACTGAACACAGTACTTCAAATGTAGTCTGACGAATGATTTGTAAATGTGTAGCATCACCTCCTTGCTTTAATACTCTATGCCTCTATTTATTTATAAACCCAAGGCTCCCATGTGCCTTTTTAACATTTACGACCCTTTTGAGAAAAGTAATTTCTCCTCATCTCTTTTAAATCTGCCATCTCTTTGCCTAAAACTGACAGCTCCTCATTCTAGATTTCTCCACAAAGGAAAACCTCAACTCTCCATCTACTTTGTCAATCCCCTTTAGCATCTTGTATACCTCTAAACTCTAGTGAGTATAGGCCAAAACTGCATAATCTCTCCTCTCAAAACAAGCCTTTCATCTGTGAACTGCCTCCAATGCAATTATATCCTTCCTCATGTAAGGGGACGAAGCTGTCCACAGTACTCCAGATGCAGTCTCACCAATCCCTTGTACAGTTGCAGCAACGCTTCCCTATTTTTATACTCCATTCCTTTAGCAATAAATGCCAAAATTTCATTTTCCCTCCTCCATTACCTGCTGTACCTGCAGACAAGCTTTCTGTGATTCATGCACAAGGTCACCCAGATCCCTCTGACCTGAAGCACTCTGAAGTTTCTCTCCATTTAGATGATTCCAACCAAAAAGGATAACCTCACACCACATTAATCTCCATTTGCCAAATAGTGAACCATTCATCTAACGTAATCTATCCATTTGTAAATTTGTTTTCTTCATTGCAATTGACTTTTTCACCAATTTGAGTGTCATCTGCAAATCTGTTGATAGTACATTCTATTGCTGCATCCAAATCATGAATGTAGATTGTAAATAGTTGGGGCCCTGAGGACTGAACCTCATTGCAACCCACTAGTTACAGCTTGCCAACCAGAAAAAGATCCATTTATTTTAATTCTGTTCTGTTGGTTAGCCAATCCTTTATCCAAATAAATTGGAAACTTTGTACGGTAAACTCATTCCGTCTCGAATTTGTTTGTTTTCCTTCTCTATTTTGCCTTTTGCCATCACCCATTGTGTTGTTCAAGCATTTTTCTTTTCAGTTATATATTGGGGGTGGGGTAGGTACGGGAGGTCCAATTTCAGCCATACCCAGTCATTCTTATTCCTTTCTATTCAGTGTGTCTGAGTGCTGTGGTTAATATCAGCTCCCAAACAAGGATGACTAGTCTGTTGACACCTGCAGTCTGGTATTGCATATTTCACATATTGCACACCCACATTTAGATGAGGTAGTGGAAAAGTGTACAACAATACACCAGCATGAGTTGCCACCCTTACAAGAAAGAGCTTGAGTACAATATTGGAATTTGCTCAAAATAGAATAGGAAGTTGTATTCAAATGCTGTATACTGTCTAATACTCTTTGTCATTTATTTGTGTTAAGATGAGTATGAATTTCCCTTGAACACTGCACAAATTGTTTAGTTGAATTGCATTTACAACATAATTGTAGATTCAGTTTAAAACCAGTTTAATGGAATAAAGTTGTATAAAATAGTATTCTAAAATATTGCATGCTCAATTGCTGCCCCCTAACATGAACATTTAGTGACAATGTGGGCTCAGCAATTTAATGAAGAACTTGAACATTGAATTACCATTTAGAGGTTCAAGAGCAGTTCATTACTGGTCAAAAATTCATCTTCACATTTGATGAAAAACAAACAAGGCTAGTTTGACTTCAAAAAGAGTCATTAGATGTGTTCCTGTTGCTGCTACTGATCTTAATATATTCTTTAAAAATTCCCACAAACTTGTTCAATTTGTAGAGTCCCTTCTCCAGTATGCATGTGTTATTCAGAAATTTGGTTTAGACTCTTGTTAATCTAACTTTATTCGTTCCAACAGGTTGCAACTTATAAACCTGTGAATTGGTCAAATCATCACTCTCTTAAGGGCAAGACAGATGGACAGAGTGCCTCAGACCATACAAAGGATGGTGAATATCTGCCAATGGTGGGTGAAGGATAGTGAGGTTTTGTGTTATGTAACATGTTACAACTGTTTCTGTTGATGAAATTGAATAGTCTCAGAACAAATAGTTTACCAATGTACAAGTTCTTGACTATACAGGAGTATATGTCACTGGAGTGTTGAAAAAGCTGTCTTAAAAATGACCTTTTTGGCCAAGCTGTCAGTTACCTGTTAGAACTCTGCCATTGTGGTTTGGATCCTCAAAAGTGCCCCCAAAAGTTATTCTCCCTTAAATTTGTCATTTGAACATACAAACATCCAAATCAGAAGCTGAACTAAGCCATTTTGCCATTGAGCCTGCTCCACTGTTCAAAACGTTGATGGCTGATCTGTTTGTGTTTCAAATTCCACATTCTCATCTAACCTTGATAACCTTACATTTTTAATTAGGAAATGTAGTCAATTTACCTCAATGACCTGCCTATACCACCTTCTGAAGCATTATGTTCCAAAGTGTCACAACCCTCAGCAAATTTTGCTTCCGTCACCAAGTCACCCTTTATTTACACGTGGAGAGTCCTTAATACTGGCCCAGCGCCCTCAGAGCCAGCTCTGAGTGAACAGAACCCTTGACCAACCCCCCCCCCCCTCCGTTTATCTGTCAGCCAGGGCTCCCTTATTGGACCAGATTAACAGCCTCAATCAGGGAACTCGTATTCTGTGAGGTTCATCTGGCTGACCTTGTTACAGTCACCACACAGTGCTTTGACATAAATTGTAAGAAGTCAAGGCCCCATCACAGACCCACTCATTACATCCTGCCAATCAGTAAAGGACCCATGTATGATTAGACTCAGTTTTGTGGCTGGCAGAAATATGCGAGTATGTTACACCCTAGCATCATTTGATTCCAATTTGTGTAATTACATTTTAACCATTAATACCTTGTCAATGTCTTCTGGAGTCCAAGCACAGTAAGTCTACAGGCTTCCCTTTATCCACAGCACATGTTGCTCCTTCAAAGAATTCTGATAACTTGGTTAAATATGCATTTCCTTTCACAAAATACTTAGTCTTCCTGATTACCTTGAGTTTAAGTGTGCAGATATAATCTTTTTACTGGTCTATTCTTAACACCTTTGCCACAACCGACATCAAGGTAACTGGCTTATAGTTTCCTGTTTTTTTTTAGATTAGATTAGATTCCCTACAGTATGGAAACAGGCCCTTTGGCCCAACAAGTCCACACCGACCCTCCAAAGAGTAACCCACCTAGATATGCCTACCTCCCTTAATAGAGTTACATTTTGCTACTTTCTAGTCCAATGGAACCTTTCCAGAATCTTGGGAATTTTGGAAAATTAACACCAACATATCTACTACTTCATTCTAGGTTCATTTAAAAAAAAGTAGCAAATGAAGTCGATTGGGACGTAGGGACTTGTCAGTATCCAGCTCTGTCAGTTTACTCCGTCTCCATTCCCTGGTGATTTGTAATTTCACCAAGTTCCTCTCCTCCTTCTACCTCCTGATTTACAGCTATTACTGAAATGATTTTTATATCCTCCTACAGTGAAGATAAAACCAGAATATTTGTTCATTCCACACCATTTCCTCCTTATCTACTCTTAAGACTATACGATGCTGGAGCAGAAGTAGGAGCCTGCTTCACCATTCACCTGAGGTGATGGCTGCTCTGATAATCCTCCACTCCACTTCCCTGCCTTAACCCATAACCCTCGGTTCTCTTACTGATTAAAAATCTGTTTGTCTTAGTCTTGAATTTACTTAATCACCCAACCTCGACATTCCTCTGCAGTAAAGAATTCCACGGATTCACTCTCCTCAGAGAGAGGACATTCCTCCTCATCTCAGTCTTAAATGGGTGATCAATTATTCTGAGATGATGCCCTTTGGTTCTAGAATCTCCCACAAGGGGAAACAACCTGTCTGCATCTATTCTGTCAAGCCCCCTAAGAATCTTGCATGTTTCAGAAAGGCCTCCTCTCAATCTCCTAAGTACAGGTCCAACATACTCAGCCACTCATCATAAGAAAACCCTCCATACCTGGGATCAATCTCGTGAACCTTCTCTGGACTGCATCCAATGTTTGGTATATCTTTTCTTTAGATAAGAGAACCAAAACTGTTCACGTTGTTCTATGTCTGGTCTAACTAGTGTCGTATATAGTTTCAGCAATACTTCCCTACTTTTTAATACTCCGTTGTCTTTGAAATAAAGTCCACCATTCCATTTGCTTTCCCTATTTGCTGAGCTAGTTTGCTAGTTGTTTGTGATTAAGGCATGGACAACCCCAAAACCCCCTCTGCTGCACCTTTCTGCAGTCTTTCTCAATTTAAGTAACATTTTGTTCAGATGAAAGTGCAGCACAGAGGGATCTATATGCTTGTGTGCACAAAACACAACACATTAGCATTCAGGTGCAGCAAGCAATTAAGAAGGCAAATGATACATTGACCTTTATTATTAGTAGATTGGAGTTTAAAATCAGGGAAGTGTTGTTACAGCAGTAGAGAATTGGTGAAGCTGCATCTGGAGTACTATGTACAGTTTCACAATGGATGTACTGGCATTAGAGTTTTACAAACTGATTCACGAGGCCAATTCCTGGGATGAATGAGTTGGCTTGTCAAGAATGGCTAAACACACTTTGTTTTGAAATTCATTTGTGAGACATGGGTGCTGCTGGCTGGCCAGCATTTAATGCACGACCCTAGTTGCCTCCTACAGTGCCTCCTAGGAAGATGGTGGTGAGCTTCTGCCTTGAATCGCCGCAGTGCACATGCTGTGTGGTAGAACCACACTGCCTTCAGGAAGGGAATTCCAGGATTTTGACCCAGCAGCATTGAAGGTGATATATGGATGTCAGGATGGTGAGTGGCTTGGGAGGAAGCTTGCAGGTGATGGTGTTCCCATATATCGGCTGGCCTTGCTTGTCCTTCTGATGGAAGTGGTTGTGGGTTTGAAAGGTGCTGTCTGAGGATCTTTGGTGAATTCCTGCAGTGCATTTTGTAGGTAGTATACACTTGCTGCTACAGAGCATTGGTGGTGGAGGGAGTGGATGCTTAGGGATGTTGTGCCAATCAAGTGGGCTGCTGTGTCTTGGATGGTGTCAAGCTTCTTGAGTGTTGTTGGAGCTCCACCCATCCAGGCAAGTGGGGAGTATTCCATCACACTCCTGACTTGTGCCTTGTAGATGGTGGGCAGGCTCTGGGGAGTCAAAAGGTGGGTTACAAGTTTCTGACCTGCTCTTGTAGCCATTGTGTTCATGTGGCAAGTCCAGTTGAGTTTCTGATCAATGGTAACCCCCCCTGGACATTGATAGTGGGGGATCCAGTGATGGTAACACCATTGAATGTCAAGAGACAGTGGTTAAATAGTCTGCTATTAGTAATGGTCACTTGCTGGCGTTTGTGTGGTGCAAATGTTAATTGCCACTTGTCAACCCAAGCCTGGAGATAAATTAAGGCAAAAATATAACCCAGGGATACTGGGGATAACTCACCTGCTCTCCTTCAAAATAGTGTCATATTTTATATCCATTTGAGAGGAAAATGGAATGGAAGATTAGTTTGAATTTCCCATTTGAAAGTAAAAGCCCTCAACATGAAAGTAAAAGCCCTTTACTTGTGGCCATAATGGAGATGTGGGCTTCACAGGGGCAGGAATGGTTGCTAGATGTTCCAGGGTTTAGAAAGTTTAAAAAGAATAAGGAGGTTGGAAAAAGAGAAGAGGGTGTAGCATTGCTAATTAGAAAATGCATCACAGTTACAGAAACAGAGGTTGTCAAGGATGGTTTGTCGATTGAGTCAGTATGGGTGGAAGTTAAGAACAGCAAAGGAGCAGCCATCTCATTGGGGGTTTTCTACAGACCCTCTAATAGCAATAGAGAGATTGAAGAACTCATAGGCCAGCAGATTTTGGAAAAGTGCAGATGTAGCAGGGTTGTTGTTATGGGTGACTTCAACTTTTCCAATATTGACTGGAACCTCCCCAGTGCAGATGGTTTGGATGGAGCCGTTTTTGTCAGGTGTGTTCAGGATGGTTTCTTTCCTCAGTATGTAGACAAGCCAATGAGGGGAGAGGCCATTTTGGATTTGGTGCTCTGCAATGAGCCAGGACAGGTGTCAGATCTCACGGTGGGAGAACACTTTTTGCTAACCGTTACCATAACCATTGGAAAATATTTAATTGGGGAAAAGGAAACTATGATGCTATTGGAGTTGGGAAATACAGATTGGAGCAATTATTCCACAGAAAGGGCACTACAGACATCTGGAGACTGTTTAAGGAGCAGTTGTTGTGAGTGATGCACAGATTTGTTTCTCTGAGACAGGTAAGATTAAGGAGCCTTGGATGACGAGAACAGAGGAGCTTCTCGTCAAAAGGAAGAAGGCAGCTTACATAAGGTAGAGGAAGCAAGGATCTAGCACAGCTTTAGAGGATTACAGGCTTACTAGAAAGTAGCTCAGAAATGGAGCCAGGAGGGGGCACAAAAAAGGCTTGGCAGGAAGGATTAGGGAGAATCCAAAGGCATTTTACTCATAGGTGAGGAATAAGAGAATGATCAGGGAGCAGGTAGGCCGGTCAGGGATAACGTAGGGAACTTGTGCATGGAGTCTGAGCAGATAGGGGAAGCCCTTAAATGAGTTTTTGCTTGGGTTTTCACTCAGGAAAGGGACCTTGTTGTGAATGAGAACTTTGAGGAGCTGGGAAATAGGCTTGAACAGATCACGATTGATGAAGTTGATGTGCTGGAAATTTTGGCAAACATTAAGATTGATAAGTCCCCAGGGCCAGACCAGATTTATCCTAGGTTGCTCCGGGAAGTGAGAAAGGAGTTTGCTAAGCCGCTGGCGAAGATCTTTGCTTCCTCACTCTCCACGGGAGGCAAATGTTGTTCCTCTGTTCAACAAGGCTAATAGGGAAATCCCTGGCAATTACAGACCAGTCAGTCTTAAGTCTGATGAAGGGCTTTTGCCCGAAACATCGATTTTCCTGCTCCTCGGATGCTGCCTGACCTGCTGTGCTTTTCCAGCACCACTCTAATCATGTTGGCATAAGCAGGGAAGATGTGTTAGGTATGCTAGAGATTATTAAGGTGGACAAATCCCCAGGACCGGATGGGATCCGGTTGCTGAGGGAGGCAAGAGATGAAATAGCTGGGGCCCCGACAGATATCTTTGTGGCATCCTTAAATACAGGTGAGGTGCCGGAGGACTGGAAGGTTGCTCATGTTGCCCACCTGTACAAGAAGGGTAGTAGGGATATTCTGGGTAACTACAGACCAGTGAGTCTGACATCGGTGGTGGGGAAGTTGCTGGAGAGGGTACTGAGAGATAGGATCTATTTATATTTAGAAAAGAATGAGCTTATCAGTGATAGGCAACATGGTTTTGTGCAGGGGAGATCGTGTCTTACCAACCTAATAGAGTTCTTTGAGGAAGTGACTAAGTTGTTAGATGAAGGAAGGGCTGTTGATGTCATATACATAGACTTTTGTAAGGCTTTTGATAAGGTTCCCCATTGTAGACTAATGGAGAAAGTGAAGTCACATGGTGTGCAGGGTGTTCTAGCTAGGTGGATAAAGAACTGGTTGAGCAACAGGAGACAGAGTAGTGGTTGAAGGGAGTTTCTCGAAATGGAGAAAGGTGTTCCACAGGGGTCAGTGTTGGGCCACTGTTGTTTGTAATGTACATAAATGGCACTGTTGGTATGATCAGCAAGTTTGCAGATGACACAAAGATTGGTGGAGTAGCAGAAAGCATAAGGGACTGTCTGAGAATACAGGAGGATATAGATAGACTGGAGAGTTGGGCGGAAAAGTGGCAGATGGTTTTCAATCCAGACAAATGTGAGGTGATGCATTTAGACATGACTAATTCTAGAGCGAATTATACAATGAATGGAAGAGCCTTGGGAAAAGTTGATGGGCAGAAAGATCTGGGAGTGCAGGTCTATTGAAAGTGGATAGAGTGGTCAAGAAGGCATATAGTATGCTTGCCTTCACTGGACTGGGTATTGAGTATAAGAGCTGGCAAGTCATTGGTTCGGCCACATTTAGAATACTGTGCACAGTTCTGGTCGCCACATTACCAAAAGGATGTGGATACTTTGGAGAGGGTGCAGAGAAGGTTTACGAGGATGTTGCCTGGTATGGAAGGTGCTAGCTATGAAGAAAGGTTGAGTAGGTTACGTTTATTTTCACTAGAAAAAAGGAGATTGAGGGGGGACCTGATTGAGGTTTACAAAATCATGAAGGGTATAGACAGGGTGGATAGAGACAAGCTTTTTCCCAGGGTGAAGGATTCAATAACAAGAGGTCACACTTTCAAAGTGAGAGGTGAAAAGTTTAAAGGGGGATACATGCGGCGAGTACTTCACACAGAGGGTGGTGGGCGTTTGGAACACGTTGCCAGCAGAGGTGGTAGAGGCAGGCACGGTAGATTCGTTTAAGATGCGTCTGGACAGATGGATGAGGAGGTGGGGAGCAGAGGGATACAGATGCTTAGGAATTGACCGACAGGTTTAGACAGTACATTTGCATCAGCTCAGGCTTGGAGGGCCGAAGGGCCTGTTCCTGCGCTGTAAACTTTCTTTATTCTTTGAATCTAATCTCCAGCATCTGCAGTACCGACTTCTGCCTACATTTAGATGACTGCTGGACATGCGCATGGAGAGCAGTGAACGGAGGGGTGCGTAGGTTCGGTAATTTTATTTTAGATTAGGAATAATCCTCGGCACAACATTGTGGGCTGAAGGGCCTGTTCAGTGCTGGACTTTTCTATGTTCGAACAGTGTCGCACTCGCTCAGCACTGCACTGGAGGGTTAGCATAGATTTTTGTACTCAAGCCCTAGAGTGGAACTTGACCCCAGAATATGCTCACTCAGACAAGAATGTTACCTGTTGAATCTGACTGCCAGTATTCTTCCACCGTTTGTCATTGGAAGGTGCACTTTGTCAGATCACCACCAATATTTCTCAATTCTCTAGTGTAAAAATTACATTTTACAACTTATCAAAATGAAGACGTGATGAGATTTTGCACTGTGTATATGTAATGGACGTCTCACATTCTCTATTTTAGGATCAGATAGTACTTCGTCTGTTTAATGATTCAGAAGAACCAAATGAAGTAGAGAAGGCAACAGAAACCCCAAGCTTAAAGGAAGAATTGGAAAGACCAAAGACTAATCAGGGTCCAAGCCTAGTTGATCTAAAGCTAGTAAAGCTAAAGGTACAGGTACCACGGCATTTAATGGTTGAGCTTTATGCACTAGTTACAAAACAGCATATTTTGTTGACATTGTATCACTTGTAAAGCCTTGCTTTGTTCACAGACTGATTAGTTTCCTTTTCTTCTGCCAATGTTTTTCTTTTATATGGCGGTTGGTAAAAGAGAGAAAAAAAAGGGCTAACTTTGCTGTTTTCCCCCCTCTTCTCCATAATTCTTATTTTAAAAAAGAGCTGTAAACTAATAAATTAATTACACTAATTACATTTATGGTTTTCTCACTATAAGATTCTAAAGCTAATGGGACTGTTCTTATCTTTTTTCCAAGTGTTCTCTTGGTTTTAGTTTCTTGTGTTAAATTGTTCTTTTCTGCCTGCTGACTCCTGGCTCAAAAAAACAGACAGAAAAGCTGCTCAAATCTTTGTCAAGACATCTGTTCTCTACACCCTACAATGGCATGGCTAAGCATTCACTGTGAAGACAGCTTATTATGTCATCCATGATTTGAGTGGAGTGCTGTATCATTAATAAGTTACATTTTCTCCAGGTTCTTGAGCTGTTGTAACTTTTGTTTTACAGAACATTGAACTTCTTTCACAACAACTTCAGAAAGAGTTGCAAGAGGTAAAGGCGATTGAGGAGACGCTCACAGAAAGCAGCTGTGAGGAAAATGTACCTGCCTTCCCAGAAGAACATCCCAATTTGCCTGGTGCTGTCTTGAAGAATAGAACAGTTGTTACAGCTTCAAAGCAGCAGGATGCTGAAGAATATATTATTTCTTCCCAATGTACACCTCTGACTCCCATTCCAACATGTAAGCTCATAGACTGGTCACAACAGACTAACAGTCTTTCTGGAGCAGCAAATTGCCTTCCTACCATGGACCACCAATCTGAGATATTGCTTCCTTCTGCTAAGCTGGCTTTGAATGTGATGGATACATTGCCCACGTCCATTTCCCAGGGATCTTCACACTTGCACACAACGGCCCAAGGGTCGAAATTCCAATCCCCTTTTCTCAGTGGAAGCAGAGGTAAGTGTGTGTGTGTGAGATCTCCTTCCTATTGGAAAGATGTTGTGAAACTTGAAAGGGTTCAAAAAAGATTTACAAGGATGTTGCCAGGTTGGAGGATCTGAGCTACAGGCTGGGGCTATTTTCCCTGGAGCGTCAGGCTGAAGGGTGACCTTTATAGAGGTTTACAAAATTATGAGGGGCATGGATAGGATAAATAGGCAAAGTCTTTTCCCTGGGGTCGGGGAGTCCAGAACTAGAGGGCATAGATTTAGGGTGAGAAGGGAAAGATATAAAAGAGACCTAAGGGGCAACTTTTTCACATAGAGGGTGGTGCGTGTATGGAATGAGCTGCCAGAGGATGTGGTGGAGGCTGGTACAATTGCAACATTTAAAAGGCATTTGGATGGGTATATGAATAGGAAGGGTTTGGAGGGATATGGGCCGGGTGCTGGCAGGTGGGACTAGATTGGGTTGGGATGTCTGGTCGGCATGGACGGGTTGGACCGAAGGGTCTGTTTCCATGCTGTACATCTCTATGACTGCTGTCTTATACTATTACAGTATAATATTCACCTCCAGTGAGGTGGCAATGATCTAGCTCAGCATTTGCCTATTTACTCAAGACACAGGAGGAAATGAGGTATCAAAATTACAACAAAACTTGCTGTATACCAAGCTGCCATAATACCTGTCCTCCTATGTGCCTGTAAGACATAACCACCTACTCCAGACGTATTAAGCTATTGGACAGATTCCACATGAGAAACACTTGGAACATCATGGGTATCAAAAAGGGAGAACATAGTTCCCAATGTGGAGGTACTTCAAAGAGCAGAAATGTTTGGAACTGAAAAGCTCATTTTCAGAGCCCAGCTGAAATAGAGTAGACATGTAGTACATATAAATAATAAAATATTGAAGGCAATCATGTATCACAACTTAAACTTGGACACCACTTGTGAGATAGGCAAAGATTAAGATTCGAGCACTCCTTGAAGGTGAACATCAGAAAAAGTGGCATGTACACTACAAGCCACTCACCGTCATGACTTGGAACTAGATCACCATTCTTTCTTTCAATGTTGTTGAGTCAAAATCCTGGAATTCCCTAAGAGAAAGTGAGGACTACAGGTGCTGGAGATCAGAGCCGAAGAGTGTGGTGCTGGAAAAGCACAGCAGGTCAGGCAGCAGCGGGGGAGCAGGAGAATCAACGTTTCGGGAATAAGCCCTTCATCAGGAAGGGCTTATGCCCAAAATGTCGATTCTTCTGCTCCTCGGATGCTGCCTGACCTGCTGTGCTTTTCTAGCACCACACTCTTCGATTCCTGGAATTCCCTCCCTGAGAGCATTGTGGATTTACCTACAGCACATGGACTGCAGCAGTTCAAGAAGGCAATCCACCATCACCTTCTCAAGAGCAACTAGGACCAGCCAGCAACACAGATGTCCCATTCGCAAATTTTTAGTTTTTAAATTTGAAAAAATATACAAAGAACTACCTGGGATCAATCTCAAGTCGTGACATTGTTTCATTTGAATAGGAAAGAATATGGGCAGCAAAGGACAAAAGATAATAAAATTAATTTCTATTAGTGAGGGAAGTTTTCAGGTTGACATGAAGCCATACAAGTATTGGTCAGTATAAGACAGCTGCTTATCTGTGTTTATTTCTACTTTCACTGGATTATTTTTGTCTGCGAGGTGTGGGCATTGCTGGCCATCCCTAATTGCCCTTGAGAAGATTCTGATGAGTGACCTTCTTAGACTGCTATAGCCCACAAGGTATAGGAACGCTAACATGACCCAGTGACAGTGAAGGAATAGCAATATAGTTCCGATTCAGAAGTATGTGTGACTTGGAGTGAACTTGCAGGTGGTGGTGCCCTCATTCTTCTGGGTGTGAGAGATTGCAGACATTGCTGTCAAAGGAGGGTTGGTAAGTTGCTGCAGTACATCTTGTATTTAGCATACACTGTGGATTGGTGATGGAGGATGTGAATTTTGAAGGTGCTGGATGAGTTGCCAATCAAGTAAGCTGCTTTGTTGGTATTGAGCATTTGTTAATTGTTGGCATCCATGCAAGTGGGGAATATTCTACCACACTGATTTGTTCCTTCCAGTTGATGGGCAGGCTTTGGAGAGTCAAAGGGTGAGTTAGTCTCTGCAGTATTCCTATCTTCTGACCTGCTCTTGCAGCCACAGTATTTGTGTAGCTGGTCCAGTTCAGTTTTTGATCAATGGTAATCACCCAGGATGTCGAAGTTACAGAATTCAGTTATGGTAATGTTATTGAATATCATGAGCAGATGATTAGATTTTCTCTTGATGGAATTGGTGTTTGTGAAAAAATGTTACTTGCCACTGATCAGTCCAAGCTTGATGATGTTCAAGTTTTGCTGCATGTAGGTGCAGACTGCTCCGATATCTGAGGAATCAGGAATGGTACGAACATTGCATTATCATTAGTGAACATCCTCACTTCTGACCTTCTGGTGAAGGGAAGGTAATTAATGAAGCAGCTAAAGATGGTTGAGATAAGAAAACTATGCAAACCTCCTGCAGCGATGTCCTGGAGTTGAGATGGCTGAACTACAACAACCACACCCATCTTCCTCTAAGCTTGGTATGACTCCATCCAGTGGAGAATGTTCCCCCGATTCCCATTCACTCTATTTTGCTAGGGCTCCTTCATGCCATACTTGCTTAAATGCAGCCTTGATGTCAACTTTGAAACGGCAGGTTTAAAGCACTTCAGTGTGGCATTCCCACAGACACCTGGGAATCACTGGCCCAAGACCGTCCTGAGTAGAGGAGGAGCATCCGGGAAGGCGTTGAGCACCTCAAGACTTGTCATTGGAGATAAAATGGAAGCCAGACGAAAACAGCAAAAGAATCGTGCTGCCACACCAATGTCCGCCCCCCCCCCCCCCCGGCAACTACCACCTGCCCCAAGTGTAGCAGAACCTGCAGAAGCCCCATCGATCTGTCCAGCCGCCCACGGACTCGCCCTGAGAGTGGAAGAGCCATCCTCATCTGTGAGGAACCACCAGTGATGATGACTTGCTCAAAAGCAACCTTGATGTCAAGGACTCTCCCCTCCCCTCTGGAATTCAGCTCTTTTGTCCATGTTTGAACCAAGGCTGTAATGAGATCAGGAGCTGAGTGGCCCTGGTGGAACCCAAACTGGGCGTCACTGAGCAGGTGCTGCTTGATAGCCCTGTTGATGACTCCTTCCATCACTTTACTGATGATTGAGAGTTAACTAATGGGGCGATAATTGGCTAGATTGAATTATCCTCCTTTTTTTGTACACCAGTCATACCTGGGCAATTTTCCACATTGTCAGGTAAATGCAAGTAGCTGGAAGGGCTTGGCTATGGGTACAGCGGGTTCTGGAGCACAAGTCTTTAGTACTATTGCCAGAATGTTCTGAAGGCCCATAAGCTTTTCAGTATCCAGTGTCACCAACCGTTTCTTGATATCACACAGTGAATTCAGTTGGCTGAAGACTGGTATCTGTGATGCTGGGGACCTGTGGAGGAGGTAGAGATGGATCATCAGCTCTGCACTTGTGGCTGAAGATTGCTGTGAATGCTTCAGCCTTATCTTTCGCACTGATGTGCTGGTCTCTTCCATCATTTAAGGATGGGGATACTTGTGGAGCCGCCTCCTCCAGTGAGTTGTTTAATTGTCCACAACCATTCCCAACTGGATGTGGCAGGACTGTAGAACAGAGATCATAGAGTCATAGAGATGTACAGCTCAGAAACAGGCCCCTTGGTCCAACTCATCCATGCCAACCAGTATCCTCAAATAATCTAGTCCCATTTGCCGGCACTTGGTCCATATCTCTCTAAACCCTTCCTATTCATATACCCATCCAGATGCCTTTTAAATGTTGTAATTGTACCAGCCTCCACCACTTCCTCTGGCAGCACGTTCCATACACGTACCACCCTCTGTGTGAAAAAGTTGCCCCTTAGATCTCTTTTATATCTTTCCCCTCACCCTACACCTCTGCCCTCTCATTGTGGACTCCCCACCCCAGGGAAGAGACTTTGCCTATTTATCCTATCCATGCCCCTTATGATTTTATAAGCCTCTATAAGGTCACTCCTCAGCCTCCAACGCTCCAGGAAAACAGCCCCAACCTATTCGGCCTCTCCCTGTAGCTCAAACCCTCCAACCCTGGTTACATCCTTGTAAATCTTTTCTGAAACCTGTCAAGTTTTATAACATCCTTCCAATAGGAGGGAGACCAGAATTGCACACAATATTCCAAAAGTGGCCTAACCAATGTCCTGTACAGCTGCAACATGACCTCCCAATTCCTATACTTTATGCTTTGACCAATAAAGGCAAGTGTACCAAATGCTGTCTTCACCATCCTGTCTTACTGTGACTCCATCTTCAAGGGACTATGAACCTGCACTCCAAGGTCTCTTTGTTCAGCAACACTCCCCAGAATGTTACCATTAAGTGTATAAGTCCTGTCCTGATTTGCCTTTCCAAAATGCAGCACCTCATATTTATCTAAATTAAACTCTATCTGCCACTTCTCAGCCCTTTGGCCCATCTGATCAAGATCCCATTGTACTCTGAGGTAACCACCTCCGCTGTCCACTACACCTCCAATCTTGGTGTCATCTGCAAACTTCCTAACTATACCTCCCATGTTCACATCCAAATCATTTATATAAATGACGAAAAGCAGTGGACCCAGCACTGGTCCTTGTGGCACATCATTGGTCACAGGCCTCCAGTCTAAAAAGCAATCCTCCACCACCACCTCTGTCTTCTACCTTCGAGCCAGTTCTGTATCCAAATAGCTAGTTCATGTGATCTAACTTTGCTAACCAGTCTTGGGTCCATTGGTGTGGGCTTGCTTAGTTCTATCACTTGCTGCTTATGCTGTTTGGCATGCAAGTAGTCCTGTTTGGTAGCTTCACTAGGTTGACGCCTCTTGTTTCGGTATGCCTGGTGCTTCTCTTGGCATGCCCTCCTGAACTTAATGGTAATGGTTGAGTGGGGGATATGCTGGGCCATGGAGTTGCAGATTGTGTTGGATTGTGTTCAACTGCTGTTGATGGCCCACAGCGCCTCCATGGATGCCCAATCTTGAGTTGCCAAATCTCTTCAATGTCTGTCCCATTTCGCACAGTGATAGTGCCACACAACACGATGGAGATTATTCTCAATGTGAAGGCAAGACTTCGGTTCCACAAGGATTGAATTGTCACTCTCCGTATCATGAACAGATGTATTTGTGGTAGGCAGATTTGGTAAGGATGAGGTCAAGTATGTTTTTCCTTGTTTGTTCCCTCAACATCTGCCGCAGACCCAGTGTAGCATCTATGTTTTTTGGAACCTGACCGGCTTGATCGGTAGTACTGCTGCCGAACCACTCTTGATGGTGGATACTGAAGACCTCACCTCGAGTACATTTTGTGCCCTGCCACTCTCAGTGCTTTCTCCAAAAGAAAATAAAAACATGAGAAAAGATATTGAAATGGATCATGTTGTAATATCCAATACTTCAAGCATTTACAGCGTCCAGTTTAGAGTCAAGCACTTAGATCCCATCTCATTTGATTCTATTCCCTAATTAGTCTCTGAGCTAAAATAATCCAGTAGAAATTGGGAATCTTCAGTACAGCAGCTACATTTCTGAAGAGGGATAAAAGTTCCTCTAGGTGTCCAGAATTATTAAAAATATTCACATCCGGTACAAATGCAGTAATTTTTTTTAAAGAATAAAGATTTGCATTTGTGTAGCACTTCAACATCTCAAAATGCTTCTCATTCAAAAAAAGTTTGCTCTTGAAAAACATTGCTGTTGGTAACCATAGCAGTCCTTTTTGAACAAAGTAAGATGCTATGAATAGCATTAAGATGAATGGCCAGCTGTGCTGTTCAACTGGAGCTGGTTGAGGATGAAATTATGGCCAGGTTATTTAATGGATCTTTAACCTCTACCCAAACAGGCAGATGGACCCTTAGCTTAACATTTCATTTTTCACTGTTCCTCCAGCTGTCTCAATACAGCATTCAAGTATAAGCCAAGGTAGAGTCCTAGACCGATACTTGACCTCACAATATGCTGGCTTGCGAATGTTCTCAATCGAGCAAGACTGCTCATTGATCAACTAATAACTAATGCAGTTTGATCCCACTTTTTATTATATTCATGAGTTGTAAAATCTGTTCATGGGTTCAAATTAGAAATAGTCTCCCTACAGTGGAGTTTTTTTTTTGGAAAATTAATTGAGCACCAATAGAGTTGCACTGAACTTTCAAAACTGTCTGTTTTGACTTTCAGACAGAAGCACTCTGCTCTGGAGCAGCATGAAGCAGAGGTTTGGTGAGACTTTCCCTGGATATCGAAAACCTTTCCCAGAGGCACTTTTGGATGAAGAGGTTTCTTGCTGTCTTACCCGTGCCATCCAGTCACCTAATAAGATAACAAAGAAGGAAAGAGACTGTGCCAATCCAGTTGCCAAGATACTTCAGCAACAAGAAGTTATGGTGAGTAATACCAAAGAGGAATTTCCTGAATATCCTCGTGTGAATTTTGTTCCTGGGAAGGGAAAGATCAGTCTTCTATGCAATATCATTTGTAATTACAATGTGCAAATTTAGATTTGTGACTTGCACAAACATACTTCAGCAACAGTTACAATTTCACCAAAATATTTGTAAAAGTATCTAAATAACTAGCTTGATGACAGTTTCCACCTTTCCAGTCTCTCATTCCATTTTAATCTTTTTCAAATCCACTGAAATCAAAATGAGTAGAATAAAGATGCTTGCTTTGATTCTGATTTTTTTTTATTGTGGACTTCCAGTTTTAGACTGTAAGCACAGTTACTTGTGTTGTAACCATTCAATAGAGATATCTACATAGCCCATCAAAGTACTTTGTATTTTTTTTCTCTCCTCAAAGACTGCATAATTAGTTCAACTTAAAATCTATTTCTGGTATGAAAGGAACTACCCTGGATTCTTTGTATGAACTTGTCAGCACTTCTCTTACATAAGGTTGCTTTTTGCCCTCCTCTAAAATTTAGTTAACTTTTTAAAAACTTTCCAGCTCTATACACAATCGTTCATTTTAACAGGTATATTGCAGTGGTCTAACTGGAAGTTAATTTTCATCCTTTTTCTCGTAGCCTTCTGAAGGTTTTTTTTTACAGCCCTTAAACTAGTCCCTGCAGTTTTTAAATTGATATTGTCTTGGATTCTAACTCTGTATTTCTGCTCCACAGCACTTTGTCCCAATCAAGCTGCATTACCAGCCAGAAATCGCTTCAACAATTTCTGATGTCCTTTTGTGAGGAGCCAACAAGTCCTACCCTATTGTTATGAACCTTATTCTTCTTTTTTTCTTCATCTGTATTAGTGTGTTTTATAACCTGAGGAGACAGGTCTAGTTGTGGACACTTAAAGAGCTTCACTCACTGCTTCAGGGTATATTACCAGTAGGATAGCTGCTTTACAGTTTTGTTATAATAGAAAAGCTGTGTTTTGTCTACATAATACTCGAGCAGCTCTGCTTGCATTAGAGAACATCTTGCGGTTTGTTAACTATTTTAACTGCCCAATTAGCACAAGTATGCTGAAGGCATAACCTGCTTCTGGTTGATCTCATAACTGTATAAATTGTCTAATGTTCAAAATATACTCTCCCTTCAATCAGAACTGATGTGCACTCTGTCATGAAGATTTTCATTCTAGCATCAGTTTCTGTCTTGTGCTGCTGTCCTTTTTAAAGGTCTCCAGCTATAAACAACAGAATTAATTTTGCTCCTCATGCTTGAACTCTCATAATTAACACTAATACCCTTTTTAACCAGTTAGTTCAGAGTTTTTGTGGGTTTTTATTTTTTAAAATTTGTGATATTAAAAAGATATGATTGAAAAAGTTAGTTTGTAAAGTGAGACATGTTGCTGAATCTTTTTACCTTGCACTCATCAGGACAAATGCAAGAATGCCAAATTTCAAACAATTGCATCAATTTAAATTCTGATCAACCAAGGCATTGGCACAGAGAAAGCAATGGGAACTATAGGTGCCCCTATGGTTCAATGTACCAACTAATCAGCACGCTTTCTTCCCAAAGTATAAATTGTTGCAATAATTCGATATTTGACATTCTAGTGTTTTGTTCTGATCAGTGCAAGACAAAAAGATTCAGCAATGTGTCTCTTTCTTTTCACCAGGTTTCAAGAAATATTACTGCAAATGTTTGCCCTTGTTTAAATATCACAGTGCTCCCAAAGTTTCTCAATCTTGAATTGCATCAATTAAATGAAATGTTCCCTATAAACAGAAGGCAGAAATATGATGACTGCCACACTATCAAAGAAAGCTCTTGGCAGTTTTCACACTGTATATTGGCTCATTTAATTTTATTTGCAGTACAAAAGCAAACTTTTTATTCACAATAACTTGTCTTTTGTGCCACCACCAAACCACCATGAATTCAAATTAGGCAAAAAAACGTTTGTTCTCCATTTCTGCATTGCTTGGTGTGACTGCAAACTATAAGAGGACATCATTTTGCATCAGTGCTAATCTTCGTTATGGAAATGTGGGCTTGCTACAAACCTTGAAAACCTTTTCTCTCAACAAAGATTGAATTTTAATACTTCTGACAATTCCAGTTAACAATTTACTAATAAGTAAATGACCTAATAAAGCTGTTCCACTACACTTCGTAGATCAAAAATATTCAGGTCCCAAGTTCATCCTTTAATGCTTGGTTAGGCATTTGTAGAATCTTAAAACTTGCACAACAAATAGAAACTCCACTGAACTATTGAGCTGCAAATGGTTGGTTTGTCTGTTAACTTCTCCTAACGATTCTGGTCAACCCTGTTCAGGTCAACCATTGTTTTAAGATTTGGTGAGTGGTGTAATGGCCAGATGCCCTTCCTGCAGCTAAGATTCTCCATTTATCTGGACTAGGGCCTGGCACTGATATATACACACACACACACACACACACACACCGGCCTGCCTACACCAGTGCTTGGGTTCTTTTGTAGCCACTTGGAGATAGTGAGAACTGCAGATGCTGGAGAGTCAAAGTGGATAAAGAATGGAGCTGGAAAACGTATAGCAGGTCACACAGCCTCAGAGGAGAAGGGGAGTTGACATTTCAGGTTGTAGCCTTTCATCAGGACTTCATTTGTCCTGAAACGTCAACTCCCCTTCTCCTCTGATGCTGGCTGACCTGCTGTGCTTTTTCCAGCTCCACTCTTTATCCACTTCTTTTGTAGCCAACAAGCCATAGAGTGGGACTTGGAGGGGGGTGGAATTGGTTACAAAAAGGGCCTTCCAGCTCAGAAACAGAAGAATTGCCCACTTTAGCTTTTATTTTGAACTTTAAACACTTTCTGTAGATGAACCATTCCAATCTTGTGTATTCTGCTTTTGATTTTAATCTTTACATTACAAAAGAAACTACACTGTAGCCTGACTCTCCACTGTAAGATAGTTTTAGAAGTTCTTAACTGAAACATTCAGATTTTCCATTCATATTGTAACACCTTATTGTAAATGTCTCTGCTAAATCTGATAATTTATCTGCAAAGTTTATCTTTCATTTTTAGCCATCTTATGATTGCCTTTATTATTACACTGGTCTGTTCAGGACTTTTGTATGCTGTGTACATTTTGTATATTAACTACTATGCAAATAAAGCTTTATTGTATATTTATTTATTTGCTCCTTTGTACTTTTTTTGAAATAGGATTTATTTGTGAAGTCTGGTTTACATTGTTGAACCTGTACCAATCGATAGTCACTATAAAGAGATATCAGGCTTCTGGTATGTTTTTTGTCTATTTTTCCTGAGAAAAATAATGCATAGAAATTATAACTATTATTTACTGAAGAGCCAAGATTTGATCCCTGAATCAGCAGTAAAATATATCCATGCATACAGGTAGTTCTGCTATTACATGGTAGTTCCGTTCCTGTGCAAACCCGTGCTATACGAAAATTGAGCAATACAAATACACTTAAGTGTACTTTAAAAGTTCATATTTTGGAAAAACCATTTCCTATTCACCCAGTTGTGTGACAGTCAATTTGTGTTAACAGAAGACACGTTATAGCAGAACTACCTATATTTTCTCTTCCATTCCCACTTTGATTGGTGGAGAGGTTGTTAATGGTAAATGGTAAGTACTGAAACGGTGATGTAAACTTCATTTAATTTACCAATCAAAATAAGACCCCTCAAGTAAGCAAGTTAAGCCTCACAATCCAACTTGACTATTACCTAAGAGGGTTCAATCCTTGTACAGTGTTGTTCTGCTAAAGGGAGAGTTCTGGTGTTCGATTTTTAGACCAAAGGAAGAGAATTTGTATATGTGATATTATTGATGATTTCTTAAATTCCTTTCATCCAAATTACAGCAAGTCAGCAGCTTGCCTTCTTCTCAGAAATAATGTCTTTGCTCCTTGTTATATTTGGCCTTAATTGTCTGTTTGAAGACACAGCTTTCCTGTGATTAACTCCTTACATTCTTCTGCAGGCCAATCTTTGTCCTTTGTGGCAATAAAGCATCCAAGCAGTGTCTAAGCAGTTTGACTTGTGTAATCTCAACTCCCTCCTTCCAAGGCATGACTCACTTGCTTTCAATTCCTGTGTAAGTTTGTTCTTGCTTTTAATAGTTTATTCCAGACCGAAAGTACTGATTCTTTCAGTGTGTAATAGTTTACCTTTGTCCATTCAAGCAATCCGTGAACAGTTATTAAAGTTTTGAGCCTAGAATATCACAGGGGGAATCTGGTTTGGCAGTGGAGTTTGAACATTACTTAAACCATAAGGAAGACTACAAAATAGTGCGTCATAAGTATCAACTAGAATTCTGGTCTTTCACATTTTGTAAAATTTCAATAAAACACGTAGGAAAGTCTCATTTGGCAGTTAAACAAACGATGTAAGATCTTTTGCATCGACCCAGTAGGACTAATGGGGTCTCTGGTGGACAGTGTGTTCAGAAGTGCAGAACTCCCTCAGTGCTATGTTTGGAGTTCAGATTCAGTTTAGATTTTTTCACTTGGATCTTTTAACTGAGGTATGAACTCCTGGCCCTCTGACTCCAGTGAGATGCAATCACACTCAGCAGCAAGGAAAGAGTCAAAGAGAACCCCGACCATATGGTGGTCTGCTGCATCAAACCAAAATAATTCAACACAAAATGACAATCAAACTTCCATTCTGTGGTATTCATTTTTTAAAAAAGTTTTTATTTAATCTATTTTCTAATCAACCTGTTCAGAAATGTTATTATACACCACTGGAGCAGGTGGGACTTTGAACCTGGGCCTCCCAGTCCAGGGATAGGGACACTACACTGTGCCACAAGAGGGCCCGTCTGTGGTGTTCAGTTGCTCAGTATTTAATTATGAGAACCTAGTATCTGTTGAGTGATTAGTTGAGACTGGATATGGTAACTGAGAAAAAGAACATAAGTTGCAGGCAAGCACTAATGAGCATTAGAGCAGACAGAGTCATAGAGATGTACAGCACAGAAATAGACCCTTCGGTCCAACTCATCCATGTCGACCAGATATCCTAAATTAATCTACTCCCGTTTGCCAAAATTTGGCCCATATCCCTCCAAACCCTTCCTATTCATATACCCATCCAGATGCCTTTTAAATGTAGTAATTGCACAAGCCTCCACCACTTCCTCTGGTAGCTCATTCCATACATACACCACCCTCTGTGTGAAAAAGTTGACCCTTAGATCCCTTTTATATCTTTCCCCTCTCACCTTAAACCTATGCCCTCTAGGTTTGGACTCCCCCACCGTGGGAAAAAGACTTTGGCTATCTATCCTATCCATCCCCTCTTGATTTTATAAACCTCCATAAGGTCACCCCTCAACCTCTGACACTCCAGGGAAGATAGCCCCAACCTATTCAGCTTCTCCCTATAGCTCAAATCCTCCAACCCTGGCAACATCCTTATAAATCATCTCTGCACCCTTTGAAGTTTAGTTACATCTTTCCTACAGCAGGGAGACTAGAACTGAACGCAGTATTCCAAAAGTGGCTGAACCAGTGGCCACAATCTAACATCCCAACTCCTCTACTCAATGCACTAACAAATAAAGGCAAGTGTACCAAATGCCTTCTTCACTATCCTGTCAACCTGTTACTCCACCTTCAAGAACAATGAACCTGTACCCCAAGGTCTCTTTATTCGGCAACACTTCCCAGGACCTTACTATTAGGTGTATAAGTTCTGTCCTGATTTACCTTACCAAAATGGAACACCTTATTTATCTAAATTCCATTTAAAAGCATCGAATGAAACTTGCACACAGAGATAATTTGGAGTGTCTCCTCTCTGCAGATCTCTGAAGCATAAAACTTATTCAAACTGAGCTGTCAGGGAGCTCTGATTTCACAGAACCCCTCATCACTGCACTGGTGGCTGGGATCTATGTAAAACTAATAGTATGATCCATGAGGTATTAAGACAGTGTGGTCTTTTGAGCATAATATGAAATTGTATTCTTTGTCTCTCTCTGACCTACTCTTATCCAAAGGAAAATGCTTGTCTGTATGATTTGTATCGTCACTTCAGGTCCTTCCGATAAAAGCAACAAGATTCGCTTGGAGATAACTGACTAAAATGACAGCACAAGAATATGTATTTCCAATAGACTATAATCCTTAGTTGTTTTCAAGGATCATGAAGATTGCAAAACAGATTTGCAAAGGGAGCATGTATTTGAAAAGTGAAGAAGACCAATTCTCAGTAGCTAGACAATGTTCCATCTCTTGCCTGTTCAGCATGCATTAGGACTTTAACTCCAACCAATTTATTTACTTTTCTTAAATACAGTAAACTTCTGGGCATAAGGTGATTAGAATTACTAATCGTATACTATTGGGACTTGTCTCTTCGGCCTGTTGAGGTCTGTCCAGGTTTTGTCTCAGTAGCCCCATGGATCATTTTGCATGGGGGTTGTCGACAACACTTCAAAATGTATAGTGTGTAATTAAGCTGGATTGCCAGAAGGTGGTGCCGGTTGCAAGCTTTCCTTTGAAAAACTTTTCTGGTCTCTGCACTACCTGTATTTCTTTTACAACTGGACATTGCCTGCACCCAAGAGACTAATCTCTGTGGGTTCTACATTCTATAAAGTGTGTGTGTGTGTGTGTGTGTGTGTGTGTGTGTGTATGTATGCAAACTCTGAATAACTGTAACAGAAATGTGTTTTAATTATTTACATGAAAATGTAATTGCAAAATATAGCTAATATTTAGGAAAAAATTAAAATTGTGTATCTGTCTCAAATTCTGTTTCCCATAACTGTGCTATTTAGAAAAAGACTAAATATTTAGTCACAGAATAAATTGTGCTCTGCATTGTAGTTAAGGAATTTTTAATTTTCAACTCAGAGTCATAGAGATGTACAGCACGGAAACAAACTCTCAATCCAACCTGTCCATGCCTACCAGATATCCCAACCCAATCTAGTCCCACCTGCCAGCACCCGGCCCATAGTCCTCCAAACCCTTCCTATTCACATACCCCTCCAAATGCCTCTTAAATGTTGCAATCGTACCAGCCTCCACCACTTCCTCTGGCAGCTCATTCCATACACGTACCATCCTCTGTGTGAAAAAGTTGCCCCTTAGGTCTCTTTTATATCTTTCCCCTCTCACCCTAAATCTATGCCCTATAGTTCTGGACTCCCCGACCCCAGGAAAAAGACTTTGCCTATTTACCCTATCCATTCCCTTCATAATTTTGTAAACCTCTATAAGGTCACCCCTCAGCCTCCGACGCTCCAGGGAAAACAGCCCCAGCCTGTTCAGCCTCTCCCTATAGCTCAAATCCTCCAACCTGGCAACATCCTTGTAAATCTTTTCTGAACCCTTTCAAGTTTCACAACATCTTTCCGATAGGAAGGAGACCAGAATTGCATGCAATATTCCAACAGTGACCTAACCAATGTCCTGTACAGCCGCAACATGACCTCCCAACTCCTGTACTCAATACTCTGACCAATAAGGAAAGCATACCAAACACCACCTTCACTATCCTATGTATGTCCAATACCCATTTAAATGCCCTTAATGTCGGCGAGTCTACTACTGTTGCAGGCAGGCCGTGCCACACCCCTACTACTCTCTGAGTAAAGAAACTACCCCGATATCTGTCCTAAATCTATCACCCCTCAATTTAAAGGTATGTCCCCTCATGTTCGCCTTCACCATCCAAGGAAAAAGGCTCTCATTGTCCACTCTATCTAACCCTCCAATTATCTTATATGTCTCAATAAGCCATCTCTCAACCTTCTTCTCTCCAATGAAAACAGCCTCAGCTCTCTCAGCCTTTCATCATAAGATTTTCCTTCCATACCAGGCAACATCCTAGTAAATCTCCTCTGAACCCTTTCCAAAGCTTCCACATCCTTCCTATAATGCGGTGACCAGAACTGTACACAATACTCCAGGTGTGGCCGTACCAGTGTCTTGTACTGCTGAAGCATGACCTCGGGGCTCCGAAACTCAATCCCCCCCACCAATAAACGCCAAAACACCATGCGCTTTCTTAACAACCCTCTCAGCCTGGGCGGCAAGTTGTACTAATAAAGAAAGACAGATGCTAAGTACAACATCAGGCTTCATGTTAGCATCATAACAATAGAAGGAATTTCTTACAAATATCCACAATTTAAATTGATTAAATATGTGCTATCTGGTTGTCAACCCAACAGTTTATCTTTCTTTACACATTCTAAATCCTTCATAATTTTAAGCACTTAACTCCTTTTTGCGTGTAGATCCTTCAAAAACCCTGTCTGTAGTTGACTAAAATTACTGGCAGAAAACTATGAAAGCTTAGGAAAGCTTGACCCTGCTTTTGTTTTTAAGTTCAGTTATGAGATTTGGGCATCGCTGGCTGGGCCCAGCATTTATTGCCCATTCCTAGTTGCCCCCTTGAGAAGGTGGTGGTGAGCTGTTTTCTTGAACCACTGCAGTCCACATGCTGCAGGTAGACCCACAATGCCTTAAGGGAGGGAAATTCCAGGATTTTGACATAGTGACAGTGAAGGAACGGTGATATAATTCCAAGTCAGGATGGTGAGTGGCTTGGAGGGGAATTTGGGGCGATATTCCCATGTATCTGCTGCCCTTGTCCTTTGAGATGGAAGTGGTCGTGGATTTGGAATGTGCTGTCTGAGGAGCCTTAATGAATTTCCTGTCAATATCAGTAGGTTAAGTGTTTTATGAAGTTCTCTCTCTGCTCAAATGCACCATTCTCAGATTCTTGCCTCTTCTTCTCAATGCTCTCTAATCTGTTACTTTCTCTATTGACATCTATGGCTCCTCAGGAGACTTTGACCTTCATCCTCATGTGAGGTCATTCCAGCTTCTGCGTACAATAAGCAGGAACTCCTGTTCTCATGGGCAATCTTGCCTACTTACTCTGTACAGCAACCAGAACCATTTCCATACAAGCAACCCTGAGGGCAAGGAGCCTGTTACACACTGATACTCACCAACAAATTCTCATAAATGATTGGTGTGTGTGTAAAAGCATAATGGAATGCAGTATCATTTTACAGGTTTTTCAATCAGTAATTTTAAAGGGTGGAACAAATTTACAAGCAGAATCTTCCCCGCCCCTGAACAATGTGGGCAATAGCAAGTCAATTTGGAAAATATGGCAAGATTAGAAAAATTAGATTCTCGATTATTGAGAGAAAAGGGTCTGATTTTCCACCCCAGGTTTGAACGTTGGCATGAGAATCTTGCTCATGAGCAGCAAGAGGTCTCTTTGCATGGATCCACACCACATTATTACCTAACCTCACCTCATTTTAATGTAGTTTGCTATTTTCCCAGGCAGCAGCGAGGAACTAGACGACAGTGATTCCCAACATGAAAATCTGAGTGGGTACCTGACAGCTGCATCTTGCCACTTGTTTCTCTCGGCCTCTACTTCGGACAGAATTCTATGGAGGTTGGCATCGGACACAGTCATTATGGCATATCTCTGACTCACTTCTAATACAGTTCACCACTTCAATACTGTACCTTGGAGCTTGTTGACATCTTTCATTGTAATGCTGCTGCTTGGCCATTTTGTGCAACCATCTCATGCATTGGAACAGGGTGTATCTCAAGGCTGTTCGCTTGCTGTCTTCGCACTTATTCAATTTGCCTCTACTTGGATATTCATTGTATCTTTGCTTGGCTTTTAGTGCATTGTGGTCTCATTCAGAACATAAAAGCTCACAGTACTTCTGTGTTGCCTTGTCATTTAACTCAGACATCAAGCTAGGCAGCTGGTCATGGTTCTCAGCAATGAACAGTCAAGGGAGTGGATGTGTTTCTGTACGGTACCATGCTATAGTTTGTACCAGCAGTTTACACAGAAAACATCGTGCACATGCTTCAACCAAATGGCCATGCCTCAAACAAAAAAAGTTAACCTTTCGGGTCCTGTGACCCTTCCTCAGAACTGGAGGACCCAAAACTGGTCTAGTTCTGATGAAGGGTCTTCGGACCCGAAATGTTAACTCTGATTTCTCTTCACAGATGCTGCCAGACTTGCTAAGCTTTTTCAGCCACTTATGTATATGTTTTTGATTTACAGCATGTGCAGTTTTCTCAGCCATGTCTCAAAGTCTATGGAGAGTGGTCTTCATTCAAGGGTGATGAAGGGCTTATGCCCGAAACATTGATTCTCCTGTGCCTTAGATGCTACCTGACCTGCTGTGCTTTTCCAGCACCACGCTCTCAATTCTCAACTCAGACATCTGCAGTCCTCACTTTCTCCCAGGTGACTGTTGTCACTCAGGGTGTCCATGACAGTCACTCAAGGCCATCATATGCTCTTAGCCCAGAGGACTGGACGTGGTAATTCACGCTTTCAGCATTCAGCAAAATATTACAGTCCAGGGAGCAGAGGTCCTGTATATCCAGTGCAACAAGTCTGGGAATTAACACTATGTTAGTCAGGTACTGCACACAGATCAGGGGTCTCATTACTCAGTCGTTGGAGGTGTCCACCGTAGTCAGTCAGGTGGGGGTGGGCCACTGTCAGTCCTTGAGGGGCAGTCTGCCTACTGAAAGTCAAAGGAACTATCGGGGCCACTGTGATGGTGGCCAATAATAGTCTCCTTCTGAGGAGGAAGGTGAGGACACTGAGCATCACATTCAGCATGATTAAGCCTCAACAAGTCTTTCAGGACTTAATTTGTTAACTTAAGTAACTGTAGCTTCCAACTGTTATGAGTTAGGCAAGGTCATCATTTATTGACAGTAAATCTGTAGTTGCTCAAAGGGCAAACAGCTTCTGTTTATTCCCAGAAGTAAATACAGCTTTTCTACTTGTTTTTTTCTTCACTCTTCCAGTTGTTCAATAGAAGTTAAATGTATCAACTATTTGAAGCCTTTGCAACATGTGATGTTCCCACATTGAACCATGACAAGATGTTATGCTACGTTGGGCACTAGAGAGAGGAATATTTCTTTAGATAAACTCCTAAGATGGTAACAAAAACAGAAATTGCTGGAAAAACTCAGTTCTGAGGAAGAATCACTGCACCTGAAACATTAACTCTGCTTTCTCTCCACAGAAGTTGGCAGACTTGCTGAAGTTTTCCAGCAATTTCTATTTTTGTTTTTGATGTGCAGTTCTTTGGGGATTTTTTTGTCCTAACATGGTATGCTATGAGGGATGAGTATCCTCTGTACCATCAGTCTTGAAGCTGCAACTACATTCGGCGAAAATGAGGACTGCAGATGCTGGAGATCAGAGTCGAGAGTGTGGTGCTGGAAAAGCACAGCAGGTCAGAAAGCCCTTCATCAGGAATCCTGCTCCTCGGATGTTGCCTGACCTCCTGTGCTTTTCCAGCACCACACTCTCGACTGCAATTACACTGACAGGTGATGATGTAAAGAGCAATATTCTTAATGATGGTGAGATTATAATTCCAATGAAGTGTCACTAATATCACCAATGTACCCTCAGAAGCTTTTCTTTTTCGGTACCCTCCCACTCTGTGCAGGGTGACGGTGGCTACCACAATTTGCATAGCTGAGTTTTAAATATGGTGCCACCGCAGAAATCCTGGAAGATCTGGGCAGCAGTGAGCACACAACAGTATGACTGCAGCATTTAAGGTCATGGGCATACATAGCAAAGTGAGTAATGGAGAATTGCATGAGATAACTCTCTATAGCTCACAGAGAGAAACCCCCAAAATTGACAGTTAGTTGACTTTTGATCAAATTCAGCTTTCAAGATCCAAAGGATTCAGACAGTTTCACCAGCTATTGCTGTATACTCTGATCTGTTTTAAACCTTATATTGAATGAGGAATAAGACAAGAAAAATAAACGATGGAAATGTGAGTATCGGACGAATTGGAGCTCTTTCAGAGACCCACCACATTCACATTGGGCTGAATGGCCTCCTTCTGAGCTGTATGATTTCATTAAACTTTTACAACTAAGGATTTCTTGTAGAAATTTTGTCGATTTCCTCTATTTTAATATCATTCTCCACTTTTGTTTCTGTTAATCAATGATGGAAAACAGTCCCATTTATCAACAGCAGGACAGGGTGTAGGTGAGACCTGTCTGGAATACTGTGGATAGTTTAGGTCTCTGTATTTAAGAAATGCTATACTAACATTGGAGACTGTTCCAAGCAGATTCACTCAATTGATCCCTGGGATGAAGGAGTTGACATATCGGGAACTGCAAAACAGATTAGGCTTTTGCTCATTCGAGTTTGGAAGAATGAGGGGTGACCTTATTGAAACACACAAGGTTCTGAGGGGGTTTGACAGGGTAGATGTTGAGAAGATGTTTCCACAAGTGGGGGGAATCTCGAACTGGAGGATATAGTTACAGATTAAGTGGACACTTATTTAAAACTGAGCTGGAAAGGAATTTCTCCCTGAGAATGAATGGCTAGAATTCTCCACCCAAGAGCGTTTAGAGGCTAGATCAATGAAAGTACTTAAAGAGGACTTTTTTTAAAAAACATCAAGATGTTGAGGGCTATATTGAATTGGCATGAAAGAGGAGTTGAGGCCTGGGATAGATCAGCATGATTTTACAGAATGGCAGGTCAGGCTTGAGGGGCTGCTCCTGCTGCTGTTTCTTATGTTCTTCTGTTCTCAGCTGAGGATGTGAGGAGAGAATCCATAATGTTTGTGATACAAAAGAATACTTCCAATCACAAAATCCAGTTTTCTCTTTGTAGTCAGAAGTGCTTTTCCAGAGATAAACAGATCCAATCACTGGACACTGTCTGCTGAAAAATGATAGACCTCACATGGCTGAGTCCAATTCTGGATCCAGGTCCATGGATGGATTCTCAGCAGGATTACCTGATTGGGATCATCTATAGGAATTATAGATCACCTTTTCCACAGGACTGTGAAAGCATTTGGAAGCATTCGTTGCAGATCAAATGAGATCAGCTATCTGTGAATAGATCAGGGATTGAATGAAACATTTTTCTGGTCTGTATCACTGAGGGACTCATTGCACATCTCAGAGGGCTGGTTTCATTTCCGCATTAAGCTTGCTTTGGGAAGCGATTTGGAATTAAGTCAAATTTTGATGTTGCCTGTATATGGAGAAATATTTGGCAATTGGGAAACTGTAGAATAATAATGTCACATGTCTGCAACACATGTTTGTTGTTCAGGTTTTTCCTGTCTCTGATAAGTGATTTGTGACAGAAACAGCTGTTAAGCTAATAATTAATAAATGAAACCAAGAAAAACCATCCTCAGATAAACACTCAAGGTCTGGGGAGTATGCAAGATATTAAAAATGACCGAGAGTCCCTAGAGAACAATTCAGTTTTCCTTTCCTCCTCAACTGCTTCTTCTCTGTAATTGTCTGTGTAATTTGTTTAGTTCATGTCCTATTTTTCTCCTCATTCTTGCTGCATATGGCTCAATACTGGCAGTTCCCTAGGAACTATTTGCATAACCTTTGTGTGGGAAAACTCAGGAAATTCAAATAGTCCAAAGCCAATCATATATGTCATTACCAAATCAATGTTGATGCACAAGTTATTATACAATTAAACCTATATAGGTCTTAATGTGTGTCCATGAAACAGACCAAGTGTTGAAGGTTTGATCATCCCTGTCTATTAACACAGTAACTTTGAGGGGGGGGGGGTTCTGTGTGACCTAGGAGCTTTGCAGTGACATGGGGTCAGCATACTGTGCAAACTGTGACAAGTGGTACAGGGCACAATTTAGGAAACAATCCTTCTGAGTCCTTTCTTTTGTTACAATCAGTTTGAACATGCAGCATATCAATTGTTTGTTCCTTTTCCTCTGAGTCAGCAAAGTAGATAGAAAAAAAAAATAAAAATGCAGTGGATGTTAAGCAAAGAGAACAAAACATCTTTCCAGAAACTAGAACTGTCAGAACAATGGGTATGAGCCACAGTGTCAGAGGAAAGTGGTCTGTCTGGATTTAGCTGATGTGATTTTTTTTTTGCTTTTCTTTGTTCTGTTTGCAAAAGGGGGATAACATTGAGTTTATCAAAAGGTGGTCAAAAACACTGGGCTTTTGCTGATCTTGTTCGTGCTGGAACTCAAAGCTCTGCCAGCACAGCAGATCTATGAGTGATAGCTACAGTTTATTGTTCATAATGGTGGCCTTGCATTTCAGATGCTGATGTCGAGAATTACCACTCCATGATAACAGTCAGCACATAACGTAGCTATGGAAGCAGCATGGACACCAGAAAAGAGATTTTTACATTACAACCGCCTTATATTGAAAAGCTCCATTTTTGTTTTAAGGTAAACAAATGTTCACAAAAACTCTCTAGATCAGTATGTTTCCAGTAAGTTTAACCTCTATAGTGGAAAGCCTTTAGAAATGATAATTTGGGACAAAAGGAACACAATTGTGGATTCATTGAGAAAAGTCAGCATGAATCTGTTAAGGGAAAATTGTGTTTAGCTAACTTGATTTGAGATTATGATATGGCTCATATGCTTATGTGTTTCATAGAGAAGGTAGATGAGGGTAACACAGTTAAAGTGGTGTACATAGACTTCCAAAAAGCATTTGAGAAAGTGGCACATAACAGGTTTACCTGAAAGGTTAAAGCCATGGAAAAATACAGATGATAGAACATTACAGTACAGTACCGGCCCTTCAGCCCTCAATGTTGAGCCAACCTGTGGAACCGATCTGAAGCCCATCTATCCTAAACTATTCCATTCTCATCCATATGTTTATCCAATTACTATTTAAATGCCCTTAAAGTTGGCCAGTCTACTACTGTTACAGGCAGAACGTTCCCCTGTGCCCCTACTACTCTCTAAGTAAAGAAACTACCCTTGACATCTGTCCTATATCTATCACCCCTCAATTTAAAGCTATGTCCCCTCGTACTAGCCATCACCATCTGAGGAAAAAGGCTCTCCCTGTTCACCCTATCTAACCCTCTGATTATCTTATACGTCTCGATTAAGTCACCTCTCAACCTTCTTCTCTCTAACAAAAACAGCCTCAAGTCCCTCAGCCTTTCTTCATAAGACCTTCCTTCCGTACCAGGTAACACCCTAGAAAATCTCCTCTGAACCCTTTCCAAAGCTTCCACATCCTTCCTGTAATGCAGTGACTGGAACTGTACGCAATACTGCAAGTGCAGCCACACCAGAGTTTTGTACAGCTGCAGCATGACCTCATGGCTCCGAAGTTCAATCCCTCTACCAATAAAAGCTAACACACCGTATGCCTTCTTAACAACCTTATCAACCTGGATGGCAACTTTCAGGGAGCTATGTACATAGACATGGAGATCTCTCTGCTCATCTACACGACCAAGAATCTTACCATCAGCTCCTTCCAAAGTGAATCACTTCACACATTTCCACATTAAAATCCATTTGCCACCTCTCAGCCCAGCTCTGCAGCTTATCTATGTCCCTCTGTAACCTGCAACATCCTTCAGTGCTATCTACAACTCCACCGACCTTAGTGTCGTCCGTAAATTTACTAACCCATCCTTCTATGCCCTCATCCAGGTCATTTATAGAAATGAAAAACAACAGTGGTCCCATGCGGTACACCACAAATAACTGAACTCCAGGATGAACATTTCCCAACAACCACCACCTAACCTTTCAGTTAGCCAATTTCTGATTCAAACCGCTAATCACTCTCAGTCCCATGCCTCCATATTTTATGCAATAGCCTATCATGGGGAACCTTATCAAATGCCTTACTGAAACCCATAGACACCACACCAACTGCTTTACCCTCATCCACCTGTTTGGTCACTTTCTCAAAGAATTCAGTCAGGTTTGTGAGACACGACCTACCCTTCGCAAAATTGTGTTGACCATCCCTAATCAACTTATTCCTCTCTAGATGATTATAAATCCTATCTCTTATAACCCTCTCCACCACTTTGCCCACAACTGAAGTAAGGCTCACAGGTCTATAATTAACAGGGTTGTCTTTACTCCCCTTCTTGAACATTTGCTATCCTCCAGTCTTCTGGTACTATTCCTGTTGACAATGGCGACATAAAGATCAAAACCAAAGGCTCTGCAATCTCCTCCCTGGCTTCCCAGAGAATCCTCGGATAAATCCCATCCGGCCCAGGGTACTTACCTGTTTTACACTTTCCAGAATTGCTAACACCTCCTCCTTATGAACCTCAATCCCATCCAGTCTAGTAGCCTGTATCTCAGTGTCCTCCTTGACAACATTGTCTTTTTCCAGTGTGAATACTGACAAAAAATATTCATTTAGCCCTTCCCCTATCTCCTCGGACTCCATGCACAACTTCCCACGACCATCCTTGACTAGCCCTAATCTTACTCTAGTCATTCTTTTATTTGTGATATACCTATAAAAAACTTTAGGGTTTTCCTTGATCCTATCTGCCAACGACTTCTCATGCCCCCTCCTGGCTCTTCTTAGTTCTCTCTTTAGGTCTTTCCTGGCCAGCTTGTAACTCTCAAGTGCCCAACACAGTAAGATACAGACTGTAGGGAAATAGATGGTGACATCTTGCAAAATGTCGAGATTACAGAGGAGGAAGTGCTGGATGTCTTGAAACGGTTAAAAGTGGATAAATCCCCAGGACCTGATCAGGTGCACCCGAGAACTCTGTGCGAAGCTAGAGAAGTGATTGCTGGGCCTCTTGTTGAGATATTTGTATCATCGAGGGTCACAGGTGAGGTGCTGGAAGACTGGAGGTTGGCAAACGTGGTGCCACTGTTTAAGAAGGGCAGTAAAGACAAGCCAGGGAACTATAGACCAGTGAACCTGACCTCGGTGGTGGGCAAGTTGTTGGAGGGAATCCTGAGGGACAGGATGTACATATATTTGGAAAGGCAAGGACTGATTCGGGATAGTCAACATGACTTTGTGCATGAGAAATCATGTCTCACAAACTTGATTGAGTTTTTTGAAGAAGTAACAAAGGGGATTGATGAGGGCAGAGCGGTAGATGTGATCTATATGGGCTTCAGTAAGGCACTCGACAAGGTTCCCCATGGGAGACTGATTATCAAGGTTAGATCTCATGGAATACAGGGAGAACTAGCCATTTGGATACAGAACTGGCTCAAAGGTAGCAAACAGAGGGAGGTGGTGGAGGGTTGTTTTTCAGACTGGAGGCCTGTGACCAGTGGAGTGCCACAAGGATCAGTGCTGGGCCCTCTACTTTTTGTCATTAGCATAAATGATTTGGATGCGAGCATAAGAGGTACAGTTAGTAAGTTTGCAGATGACACCAAAATTGGAGGTGTAGTGGACAGCGAAGAGGGTTACCTCAGATTACAACAGGATCTGGACCAGATGGGCCAGTGGGCTGAGAAGTGGCAGATGGAGTTTAATTCGGATAAATGCGAGGTGCTGCATTTTGGAAAAGCAAATCTTAGCAGTACTTATACACTTAATGGTAAGGTCCTAGGGAGTGTTGCTGAACAAAGAGACCTTGGAGTGCAGGTTCAAAGCTCCTTGAAAGTGGAGTCGCAGGTTGATAGGATAGTGAAGGTGGTGTTTGGTATGCTTTCCTTATTGGTCAGAGTATTGAGTACAGGAGTTGGGAGGTCATGTTGCAACTGTACAGGACATTGGTTAGGCCACTGTTGGAATATTGCGTGCAATTCTGGTCTCCTTCCTATCAGAAAGATGTTGTGAAACTTGAAAGGGTTCAGAAAAGATTTACAAGGATGTTGCCAGGGTTGGAGGATCTGAGCTACAGGGAGAGGCTGAACAAGCTGGGGCTGTTTTCCCTGGAGCGTCGGAGGCTGAGGAGTGACCTTATAGAGGTTTACAAAATTATGAGGGGCATGGATAGGATAAATAGACAAAGTCTTTTCCCTGGGGTGGGGGAGTCCAGAACTAGAGGGCATAGGTTTAGGGTGAGAGGGGAAAGATATAAAAGGGACCAAAGGGGCAACGTTTTCACACAGAGGGTGGTACGTGTATGGAATGAGCTGCCAGAGGAAGGAGTGGAGGCTGGTACAATTGCAACATTTAAGAGGCATTTGGATGGGTATATGAATAGGAAGGGTTTGGAGGGATATGGGCCGGGTGCTGGCAGGTGGGACTAGATTGGGTTGGGATATCTGGTCGGCATGGATGGGTTGGACCGAAGGGTCTGTTTCCGTGCTGTACATCTCTATGACTCCATGACTCTATGAACTAAGTCTTCACGTCTCAGTCTAACATAAGCCTTCTTCTTCCTCTTGACAAGAGATTCAACTTCTTTCGTAAAGAAAGGTCAGTAGTAACATGGATATGAAGGTGGCTGAATAACAGGAAACAGGAGTTGGTATTGAATGGTTGTTTGTCGGCTGGAGAATGTATACAGTGTGGTTTCCCAGGGATTGGTGTTAAGAGTCACTTTTCTTGATCTGTATTAACAACCTAGTCTTTGGTGAAAGGGTAAAATTTAAAAATGTGCAGATGATCCAAAAATGCAAAGTATGGTGACCTGTAAGAAGGATAGTGATAAATTTCAAGAGGTCATAGACAAGTTGGTGAACAAGTGCCAAATGATAGTTAATGCAGAGAAGTGTGAAGTGATTCATTTTGGTAGGAAGAATGAGGACAGGCAATATAAAATAAAGAATACACTTCTAAAGAGAGTGCAGGAGCAGAGGGATGGGAGATATATGTATACAAAGAATTGAAGGCGGTAGGACAGGTTGAGGGAGTGGTCACTATAAGTGTTCAGGATCCTGGACTGTATAAATAGAGACATTGGATTGTATTTCTGCAGCATCAAGTCAACTTCAGAAATCTTTAAAAACGATGGACTGGACCCAGATCTATAGAATCCATCTACCAGGCCCACTGTCAAGGAAAGGCCGCCAGCATTCCTAAAGATCCATCCCACCCTGGTAATGCTTTTCTACAACCTCTACCATCGGGGAGAAGGTACAGAGGCCTGGACACACACACCAGCCGGTTTCAAAACAGTTTCTACCCTACTGTTGTTAGAATACTGAATGGACTCACAGACTCTTAACATTCACCTGTACCTGTGTTTTTGTTTTTGCCCCTGTTTACCTATTATTTACTATCTCTGCTACTTAACTTTGTGATCTGCCTGTATTGCTCGCAAGACAAAGCTTTTCACTGTGCCTCGGTACAGGTGACAATAAATTCAATTCAATTCAATTCAGATGCAGAAGTCTCACTTCCATTTCTGGCAGCTTCTATTTTCTTCTGGTTGGGGAAAGGGTCAGGATGTGAATCACACAGGAAGGAAACCCAAACCTGGCAGAGCCATTTGAAATTCGAGGGGAGTTCAAACAGACCCCATTTTAGCTGTTCCAAGAGTGTTAACTCATAGCGTACGATTTTCATGAATTTATGGAGGAGGCAGAAACAATCTTGAAAGGCAGATAAATTCTGTTGAAATGTTGAAAAGTTATTAAAATCCCCAGCCCTTCCAAAATGAGGAAAAGCAGTCTTCAGCTTTCAATTCGAGTGAAAAGAAAAACAGACTGCTGGGATGAATTGATTGACAGGCCATCTAGCCAAAAAGAAATGATTAGCCATCTGTTCCTGCAATTCCAATAGACTTTATTCTTGACATTTCCCAAGGATCGTTATTAAAGCTGAGCCCATTTTGAACACTTGGTTGAAGATCAAAACTGCAAAAACCACTCTTCATCTCAACAGCAGAGGCTGGGTTCAGTTTTAAGAGGCTGTTAAAGGATTAACCCTCTTGTATGTGTTTAGTAATTAGAATTTTGTTTTCCTAACAGATTGACCATTTGAGGTAATTTTAAATTTTTGAATGGGTTGTATGAAGGTAAGTTTCTTTCTTCACTATCAAGTGTGAATGAGTGCAAGTTCTTTTCGCCTGTTAAAAGTTAAGGGTTTTTTTTATCTCCACAGGGCCGAAGGACCTGTTTCTGTGTTGTATGGCTCCTTGACTCAAATGGCTCTTAAGATCTGCTCATAATAGATTTTAAGTAAGTGGCTATAGAGGTGATAGGGGGGGTGTATAAGGGGATCTGGAGATGGAATGGGGGATATTAGAGGACCTGGAGGTTCCATGGGGACATGTGGAGCTCTAGAGGTGGCATGAGGGTTATGAACAGCTATGGAGGGGACATCGAGTTATGAGGGAAAATGGGTGGTGGGTGAGAGGTGAAGGCTTTTGGGTCAAACAGTCTTTTAAATAATTGGGACAAAGTCTGAGGGAACAGAGGTGGGCCTTCTAACCAATCTGCTTTAGCAGTCACCCAATTTTGTGGCCTCTTCTGATCTGCTCCAAGAGCTTATGTGCCTGATTCAATCACACCAGTCTTCTCAGCCTATGTTACAAGGTCCTTTATATCAAAGTGGGTCTGCTGCGTTGGGAAATATCCTGCTTTGAGCCATCTGCCTCAATAGGGAAATCTGGCCGACAGAGTTAAAAAGCAAGGATCCTTTATAAAATGCTGGCTGAGTTTGAAATGAAAAGATCTTGTCACCATGACAACATGACATTCAATGGTACTTCAGAAAGCCACCAACAGAGTGAAAACAATTTGTGCAGACCTTCAGCTCCTTTTGCTTTGTCCCCAATGCTTTTATTCCTGCCCATCGACCCTGGCCAACAGCAAGCATAATACCAAGCATCTCTCCTCACAAACAGTGATATCACAAACAACTGTGATCACCGCTGGCACCAAACTTAAGGAAGGAAATGACAACATTGAAGAGAATGCGAAAAAGACCTACAAGGTGATTCCAGACATTTAGCAGCAAGGATGGAGCCACTGGGGCTGTTCATCTTGGAGAAGAAAAAGTTAAGAGGAGATTTAACGGAAGGATTCAAACTTTGGACAGATTGGACTAGAGAAACCTGTTCGTGTTGACTGAAGAGTCAAGAACAAGTTTTAAGATGAATGGCAAAAGAACCAAAGGTGACTTGAGTCATTTTTATGCAGTGAGTGGTTATGATCTGTGGTGCTCTACCAAAGAGTGCAATGGAAGCAGAGTCAATTATAGCTGTCAAAGGGGTAATTGATAATTATCTGAAAAGAAAAAAAATTGCAGGACTACAGGGAAAGGGTTGAGGAGTGGGGACCAATATTCTCTGACAGTTGCTCCTAGAATCGACATGCAAATGTCCATATAAGCCATATTGACTTCCAGTTCTACAAGCCGCTGCTGTCCATGGAACTGAGAGGTTGCGCAAACAAAAACAAAATTAGCAGGAACACTGGTGGGGACTGGGTATGTCGTACTTGCAGACAGCCGGCACTGAGACTATGGGTCAGTTAGCTTCCTTCTGTATTGTAAATCTTCATTGACTTTACAAAGCATTGCTTCTGCATTTTCAGATTCTGTGTCATGAGGCAATCACTACAGCTCATGCACAAAAGGCCTAGACTCCTGTGGCCTATTCTAAACTGAAGTCCAGTTTTAAGAACAGTCCATGGTAAAGGGAGGTACTTCTACACTGAGAGTTTCATCTTAGGATCTCCCTCTGTGTTTTAAAAACTGTAGAATCATGAATCAAAATTAGTATCAAAAGAATGTATAACCAATATGTAATCCTGTTTTTCGATTCAATTTCACTTTTGGAAATCTTAAATCTTTTGGCAGAAACATTAGAAGTATTCAACAGGTCAGACAGCTACTGTGGAAAAAGAAACAGTTCACCTCTCAGGTTGATGACCCTTCATCAGAACTTGACGAACTATGCAAGGCAAAAGGTGGTAGTAATGGACAAATAAAGATATAAAAGAACAGCCTGGGCAATGGTGGGAAAGTTGCGAGAACATGGCAACATTGAAAAGATCAGATTGCTGAGAGCGAGAAAAAAAAGCTGATGTTTCCTCTGAAAGGGTTTCAGTGCTGAGTTTTGAACCTTCCTAAAGAGTGGCGACTAACTTAGTTCCATGTATTTGCATCTCATTATTAGCTAGACTCACCTCATTTCTGTGCAGTTCCCAATTCTCCCCTCCTTCCTTCAGAAACTCGATGGTGGTAGTTCCTAAAATGGAAAGCAAAGGAATTACCTGGTGGCACTGCTTGCTTCAGTGGGTCTTTGGACAACTCCACTCTCACTACTCAGTTCCCCCATATTCCATGTCCTCTTCCAACCTATGTCCATATAAGCCACCAGCCACACCACATCATCATGGCAAAAGTGAGGACTGCATTTGCTGGAAACTAGAGTCTAGATTAGAGTGGTGCTGGAAAAGCACAGCAGGTCAGGCAGCATCCAAGGAGCAGGAAAATCGACATTTCAGGCAAAAGCTCTTCATCATTCCTGATAAAGAACTTTTGTCCAAAACGTCAATTTTCCTGCTCCTCAGATGCTGCCTGACCTGCTGTGCTTTTCCAGCACCACACTAATCTAGACACCACATCATCATGACTGCTTTCACACACCCCTTCAGCCCTTCAGGACTTCATTTGGAACTCATGGATGCTTATGATTTGTGTACTTCTGACAGGTCACTTTGCACACAGGGACACGCACACACATCTCAGCCTATGTGGCTGGCATTGCTTTGGAAGCACAGAGAGAGAGGCAGGCAGCTTGTCAAGATGGGGAGTGGTAGATATATCACTTATAGCACAGTGTCACACCCACAGCATGGGCCAGCAGCTCTACAGCAAACTCACTGAATATGCTGCAACCAAATGGCAATATCTAAACACCACAGGGGAGTGAAGGGCTACCACAAATCAGTCAAGAAGTTCATCCAATGTCAGCCCAAAGGGTGGGTTTTGGTCAGTCCTGGGGATTTGGGTATGAACTGTCAGGGACTTGACCAGGACAGTTCATGTATTCTTGGGGAAAATGGGAAGTTGGAGTCGATTACAGCAGCATGACTGAGCCCAACAAGAACAGCAGCCTCCAGCAGCATGTGCAGATCATCCAAGGAGACAGGACAGTGAACCAAACCCTTGAATCTACTGGCTTCATTATCACCATCACTTGCATTCTCAGGAACCAAGCAAAGATAAGGACTAAGAATACCCCAGGTCATCATCACTGAACTGGATCATCTGCTGGAACAGACTGTCCACTCAGAAGAACCATCCCATCCCAGTTCCCATTAAGATTACATCTGCCCTGAAACGTTATGTCAGCGGCTTGTTCCAAGGAACAATTGGAGACATTTGGGGCATCTCCCAGGTTGTGGTCCAAAATGGATCCGGGCTGTCGGTGTTGCAGTTTCTCCAGATTACACCAGTTTATATCCTTCCTCCACAATGAGGTGAGTGAAACAACTCAGGGACTGGCATTCTCTAATATCGCTGGCTTCCCCCAGAAGCCAGGCACTATAGACTGTAGGCTTTGAGACCTCAGCTCTATCACTATCCTACAGCAGTCATCGATGGAAAAGCCTTCCAGTCCATCAATAACTCTGATCATCCATGCCAAATTCCAGTGTTGTCCACCAGGTATCCTGTAAGCTGCCATGGTGTGTACGCACCGGAAAACTCACAGGTTCCTGTATCATGAAGATGAGATCTTGATGCCAAGACAAATCCAGTGGGCCTTGCATTTTAGCCCATAAAGAATGTTTGCATCATTAATATTCACAACTGGAGCAGATAAGAGTGGGGTGGAGATGCTGGATGCAGAAGAAATTGGGCATCGAGAGCCATTTGTTGGGTTACAGTGGTGCAGGATCACAGTGTAATAGGTAGTTCATGAAATGCTGTGAAGCTGGAATGTAAATATGGCACCAGTGGTGAGACTGTGGCCAAAGGCCAGCACTTCCATCTCTCTTGCCACACGATTCTGGAGTGGGGTGCCATTGAGGTCAGTTGCATAATTAATGAGCTGAAGAGGAAAAAGTTGTTTAAGAAATGTTGGCATGGGATGTGGTGGACCGCCCATTGAATTTAATTGAAAACAATCACTGCCAGAACATGGAAAAATTCCGCACATACTCATTTTTTCTCCATAGATGCTGCCTGAGTAATGTCAGTGTTTTCTGTTTATTCTTTAGTGTAGAAATCTTACCTGTCCACTTATTTCTATGTGACATGATCTGGGGGAATGGGTATTTGTTAAGACTGGTAACATTTTCAATGACCAAACCTGACACCTTAATCTAAGCAGCCATTCTGCCCATTCCTATCCAGCCGCTGTTTCATTTTTAGACTTGGTATAAGATGGCAGCTCTAATTAATATCATAAAGGGTACAAACTTCACCCTTTTTATATGTACCAACTATTGTGCATTCAGGGTATAACTTAATATAGTGATGAGCTGTGGCTCACTGAATTAGAATTCATGGAGACAAACAGCCTGAAGCAGCAATTCCTGACTTGAAAGTCTAAAACTGCTCATAAGTCGTTAATACACAAGTATTAGTCAGTGAGGGATGTGACAAGACAGCTCACTTTCCCTATGGTTGCCAATAAGCAGTCCATGTATAATTATCATATCCATGTCATGGAAGGGGCCTTAACTGGTAAAATATTAAATCTAATCACACCATTTGATGTTTGATGTTTGTGTTTATTTGATGGATTTGCCAATTTGGGGTTACTATTCATAAAGCAGTGCTCCCCCTTCCTTGTAAATTCAGTTGATGTGTCTCTAAAGCTCAACAAAAAAAACAGTGGGCAGCAGTTTCCAGGGTAACTGCAGTTTGTGAGAGATGGAGCTCCTCCTGTGCTTTGAAATGAAAGGACCATGTCACCATGACAACATGACATTCAATGGTACTTCAGAAAGCCACCAACAGAGTGAAAACAATTTGTGCAGACCTTCAGCTCCTTTTGCTTTGTCCCCAAAGCTTTTATTCCTGCCCATCGACCCTGGCCAACAGCAAGCATAATACCAAGCATCTCTCCTCACAAACAACTGTGATCACAGCTGGCTCATCTAAACATAGTAACCTGTCTCCAAATTTATCAGGATTAAATACTTCAAATGGTAATGAAAATCCTAAGGTGGAAATTTCAGTTTGAGAAATTACACTCTGTTTAGGAAGAGGGAGGCACACACACAGTTGCACCCAGAGCAAAGTTAGTTTCTCTACGGTGTGCAGTGAAACTTGTTTGTATGGCTAACTGTTAGTTGATAATAATCAGAAACCTTAATCAGATAGAGTCATAGAGGTGTACAGCACGCAAACAGACCCTTCGGTCCAACGCGTCCATGCTGACCACATATCCCAACCCAATCTAGTCCCATTTGCCAGCTCTGCCAATTTATTGGGGAAAAGAAATTTAAAGACAATTAAACTCATTTAAATTGATAACAACAGGTTAGAAAACATTTGAATTGTGTTATAAATGTGGAAAAATCATCTCAAACTGCAGAATTAACTCATGGATGGAAGAGTTACAGTTCTGGATTCTTTAATTCATGGTCACCTGTCACTTCCACAAGTAGATCTCACATTTTGATGACATGTGTGACTAGGAACGAGGCAGGTAGAGGGATCCAGGAGGTGGTCCTGAAGGATTCTCAGCCCTTGAGCTTGTCCAACAGGTTTGAGATTATTATTCCCTGTGTGGATGAGAGTGGAGGCTGTGGGACAGATGAGCAAATTGACCATAGCACCATGATACAGGGAACCATTCAAGAGTGGGCGGATAGAAAACAGAAATGTAGTTGTAATCGGGGATAGTACAGTCAGGGGAACAGACATTATTCCCTGTGGTCAGGATCAAGAGTCCTAAAGGCTATGTTGCCTGCCTTGTTCCCTGGGTTCAGGATGTCTCACCTGGGCTGAGAGGAATTTGGAGCAGGAGAAGAAAGATCCAGTTGCTGTAGTTTCTGTAGGTAGAGAGAGGAAAGAGGTTCTGCTGACAGAATAGGAGCAGCTAAATTAAATATCAGAACTGAAAAAGGTAATAATCTCTAGATTACTACCAGAGTCATGAGAAAATTGGCACAGGGTCAACTAGATTGAAGAGGTAAGCTCATGGCTGAAAAGATTAGTGTGGGAGAAACAGTTCACATGCATGGGACATTGGCACCAGTACCAGGGAAAGGAAGAATCTGTTCTAACAGAAAGGGCTTCACCTGAATCATGCTGGGACCAGAGTCCTGGAAAATTTCATAACCAGGGCTGTATGTAGGGCGCAAAACTAAATAGTGCAGTAGGGGGTTCTGTTGCATGGAAAATGTGAAAGGAGGCAGTACAGAGGTTTTTAAAGTTTCCAGAACAAGTAATAGGATAGAGAGTATGGAAAGGATCAGGAATCTAACTTCAGGCACAGAAGGTCAGGGGACAACTATGAGAAGGTGGGCAGTCAACACAGGACTGAGATGTTGTACTTAAATGCACGCAGTGTACGAAACAGGGTAAATGAGCTTTGTTGCACAGACTGAAATTGGCAGGTACAATGTTGTGGATATTACAGAGACATGGCTGCTTGGGGATCAGGGCTGGGAATTAAAATACCCAAGGCTACACATCCTATCAAAAGGACTAGGAGATGGGTAGAGGGAGTGGGATTGCGCATTGTTAGTAAGAAGCAAAATTAAATTGATAGCCAGAAGTGATGTCAAGTTGGAAGGCGTAGAATCGAAGTGGGTGGAGTTGAGGAACTGCAAAGGAAAACAAAGACCCTGATGGGAGTTGTGTGCAGGCCTCCGAGAGTAATCAGGATGTGGGGAAGAAAATAAACCAGGGGACAGAAAAGGCCTATATGAAAAATACTATTACAATACTCATAGGGGACTTCAACCTCCAGGTGGACTGGAAATACCCAGTTGATAGCAGATCTCATGAAACAGATTTTGTGGAATGTCCATGAGATAGTCTTTTGGAGCAGTTTGTGGTACAGCCCACTAGGGAACAGGCAATTCTGGATTTAGTGATGTGAGATGAGGTAGACTTGATTAGGGAGCTTAAGTTGAAGGAACCCCTATTGGGCCATGATCATAATATGATGAATTCACCCTGCAATTTGAGAGGGAGAAGCTGAAATCAAATGGAACACTATTACAATTGAGTACAGGTACAGTCATTACAGAGGCAAGAGGGAGGAGCTGGCCAGAGGTGATTGGAAGGGGAGCCCAACAGGGAAGACGGTGGAGCAGCAATGGCAGGAGTTTCTGGGGGTAGTTCAGGAGGCAGAGCAGAAACTCATCAAAGAAGAAGAAACATATTAAGGGGAGGATGAGGCAACCATGCTTGGCAAGGGAAGTCAAGGACAGCATAAAAGCCAAAGAAAAATCATACAATGTGGTGAAGATTAGTGAGAAACCAGAGGATTGGGAAGCCTTTAAAAACCAGCAGAGTATAACTAAAAAAGGGAAGGGGGGAGAAGATGAAATATGACAGTAACCTAGCTAGTAATATAAAAGATGATTGTAGGAGCTTTTTTAAAAGATATATAAAAGGTAACAGAGAGGTAAGAGTGGGCATTGGACTACTGGAAAATTAGGCTGCGAAGTAGTAATAGGGCACAAAGAAATGGTGGAGGGACTGAATAGGTATTTTGCATCAGTATTTACAGTAGAAGACACCAGCAGCATACCAGAACTTCAAGAGGGTAAGGGGGCAGAGGTGAGTAGTGACCATTACTATGGAGAAGGTGCTGGGAAAGCTGAAAGGTCCGAAGGTAAATGAATCACTCGGACCAGACAGACTATGTCCCAGAATTCAGAAAGAGAAAGCTGAGGAGATTGTGGAGGTATTGGTGGCGATCTTTCAGGAATCACTGGAGTCAGGGGGGATCCCAAAGGACTAGAAAATGGCTGTAGCCAAACTAAATCAAACTCGCTATTACTGGATTCACAACATTGTGAAATTAAAAATATTCAATTTCCCTAAAATTGGCCTGTTGTTCCTAACCAGACTTTATGAAAAACAGATTTAGGAAACCAAGTCTATAGTTTAAACAAAAAAAACAATTTATTATTAATACTTAAACAGAGCAAAGTTAAACAACAAGGTCATCCAATTAATGTCTGTGATTTAAACTCAATCTTCTTTATTCATAACCCCATTCTCACACACAGACAGACAGTTAACTTAGAACAGATAAGTTAGAAGAAAATAAGAGAATTCTTATTTACCAGTTCAATAACTATTTCAATATTTATGGAATCTTTGAATGATGTGTTGTATTACAGGTACATGGGATAGTATCTTGCTTGAATTCTGAAATCACTTCAAGCCAGACAGCTTTCAAGCAGGCTCTGTTGAAATAGTCACTTATTTCTGATAAACTCTCATTCTTTTCACAGAACATTCAACAATTCTTTAATTGAATATAAAATCACAGAGAGTAAACTCAAAACTAGCTTCCATGCTAGCAGCTTCCAAGTACACAGTCTTCTGCCACTCCAAAATTCAGTCAAAACCAATTCAATCTATGGTTTTCACTTTCTTTTTCAACATTCTCTGTGATTGACTGGCCAGTACTAGCCTCCTCTTGATTGACCAATGTCACATCCAACCCTCTGCCAGTCCTTGAGCATAACACATAGAACATAGAACATAGAACATAGAACACGGAACGTTGCAGCTCAGTACAGGCCCTTCTGCCCTCGATGTTGCACTGCCCTGTGAAACCAATCTGAAGTCCATCTAACCTACACTATTCCATTCTCTTCCATGTGCCTATCCAATGCCCATTTAAATGTCCTTGAAGTTGGTGAGTCTACTACTGTTGCAAGCAGTGCGTTCCACACCCCTACTACTCCCTGAGTAAAGAACATACCTCTGACATCTGTCCTATATCTATCACCCCTCAATTTAAAGCTATGCCCCCTCATGCTAGCCATCACCATATAAGGAAAGAGGCTCTCACTGTCCACCCTATCTAGCCCTCTGATTATCTTATATGTCTCAATTAAGTCACCTCTCAACCTCTTCCTTGTAACGAAAACAGCCTCAAGTCCCTCAACCTTTCCTCGTAAGACCTTCCTTCCATTCCAGGCAACATCCTAGTAAATCACCTCTGAACCCTGTCCAAAGCTTCCACATTCTTCCTAAAATGCGGTGACCAGAACTGTAGGCAATACTCAAAGTGCAGCTGCAGCAGCGTTTCATACAGCTGCAGCATGACCTCATGGTTACGAAACTCAATCCCTCCACCAATAAAAGCTAACACACCATGTGCCTTCTTAACAGCCTATAAACCTGGGTGGCAACTTTGAGGGATCTATGTACATGGACACTGAGATCTCCCTGCTCATCTACACAACCAAGAATCTTACCATTAGCCCAGTACTCTTTATTCCTGTTGTTCCTTCTAAAGTGAACAACCTCACACTTTTACATGCATTAAACTCAATTTGCCACCTCTCAGCTCAGCTCTGCAGCTTATCTATGTCCCTGTGTTACCTGCAACATCCTTCGGCACTATCCACAACTCCATCAACCTTAGTGTCATCTGCAAATGTACTGACCCATCCTTCTACACCCTCATCCAGGTTGTTTATAAAAATGACAAACAGCAGTGGACCCAAAACAGATCCTTGCGGTACACCACTCGTAGCTAAACTCCAGGATGAACATTTTCCATTAACCACCACTGTCTGTCTTCTTTCAGCTAGCCAATTTCTGATCCAAACCGCTAAATCACCCTCAATCCCATGCCACCGTATTTTGTGCAGTAGCCTACCATGGGGAACCTTATCAAAAGCCTTACTGAAACCCATAGACACCACATCAACTGCTTTACCCTCATCCACCTGTTTGGTCACCTTCTCATATCTTAGTGCTGAAATGTCTGTCATGTTTTTAGGACCAAAATTAACCCGCAATGATTTTTCCAAGCCAATTCCGATAAACAAACATCAGTTTGTTTGCTCTCTCCTCCTTTCGCAAATAAGCTACTGCTCAAAGTTTGAGATCCCATTCTCAATTTCAGTGCACATTTCAAACCAAAAATGAGAAAAATAAAGAAAAACAACAATGGTCTCAACAACAGCAATGGTCTTTAAAAAAGAGTCTGCCTTTATGCACTTAATAACTCAGTTATTGCAACAAGGCTCATGAATCAAAGCCTTGCTTGCAGACATTGTTGTTGGGTAGGGCCAAAATTGTGTTTAGCTGTGAGGTATTACCTGGTCAAATAGTCTACTGACCTTGACTGATCAAGCTCACAAATGGCAAATTTATTTGGGTGGGGTTTTGAACCAGAGCCCAACACAAGCAAGAAGAAAAAGTTAAGCTTGCCTACTGAACAACATGAATGCTGCATTCTAATTGGGCTGGTGACTGTACTTATTATAATATACACCAAGGGTTATCAACATATACTAATTTAGATTGTTGTAACTAAAAAGAGCTTTTCAAACTGTATCTAATTCTTGCAATGCAGCTTTTATTTTTGAGCTCTATTAACATTGCAGGCTTCATTACATTTCATTAGGACCATATGATTCAGCACAAGGTAGATCAAACACTGATCATGTATTTGTGTACTTCAAAAGAGGTGATGCCTGCTTGTTGCTTGCTTCTTGTTGAAAACACAGTACATCAATTCAATATTTATCTTTAAATCTGCATTTTAGTATAATTTTCCTTGTTCAAGAGCTCTCATCATATTCATGATTCACTCAGCCATCTCAAACTGAGAAGCTTGCGGAATGAGTGATTTCTGTGGCTCAGTAATGCCAGGACCAAGAATATTAACCCTTATTTTACAGTTGTACCAAACTGGGGAAGTACACATTTGAGACTTGGGGAGGGTGCAGGCAGTTCACACCAAACATTGTGAAAAGCTTACCCTTATTTTGAATAGACTACGAGCATTGGTAAAGCTCTCCCAAAAAAACTTGTGACACACTTGTCTGAGGAACACGTTATGCTGTATCATTTGATCTTGGCTTAAGCTTCTGACCTCATAGTTACACCATCATGAAGACCACTTATTTCTACCTCCATAACAATGCTCAACTTCAAGCTTGTCTCAACTTGCCTGGTGTCACCCTTATCCATGCCGTCTAGACTTGATTACTCCAGAGCACTCCTGCCTGGTGTCCCACATCCTACCCTCCATAAACCTGAGGTCACCTTGAACTCTGCTGCCCATATCTTAACTCAGAGCAATTCTTGTTCCTCTATCACCCCTATGCTCACTGACCTCCATTGGTTTCCAGTCAAGCAATATCTTGATTTTAAAATTCTCACCCTTGTTTACAAATTCTTCCACGGCCTTTCCCCTCTCTGTTTCAATAATCTCCCCAAAGCCCCCCCAACCCTCTGAGATCTCCACACTTCTCTCATTCTGGTCTTTTGTGCATTCTCAATTTTAACTGCTCCTCCATAGGCAGGACACTTTCAAGGTATCTAGAACACAAGGCTTTGGAATTCCCTCTCTCCCTCCATTTCAATTTCCTACTCTACGATACTTATTGAACCCTACCTCTTTAAGTTTTGTTCATTGGACCTATTGTCCCGAAGTGGCTCAGTATCGTAGAGTAGCGTTCCTGAAGGATCTTGCAATGTTTCATTACAAGAAAGGTGCCATAAATAAGTTGTTACCGGCATCATCAGATGCCACACAGTAAAGATGTCATGGCTGCTTCCAAAATAACAGTCATTGCTGTTCCAAATGATGCATCTGTGTTCAGATATCAGGTGAACATTATGCAAATCCTTCTTTCTCAAGAAAGCTGTGGGGTTGGCATGAAGATCCCTGATGCCCACTTGAGTATTGAGTAGAATCTTTGCACCCAAAACAACCTGATCATCTTGTTCAGCTGATGCTTCCTTTGCACAGGAAAATGGTGACAGCCTGAATTTATGTAAAAGGGTCTGGAAGGTGAAAGGATCTCTCACCTCAGATTCAGAATGTCGTGGGTTCAAGTTTCACACCAGGGAGGCACACATTGGAGATACCATCTTTCAGATAAGGTGATAAACTGAGGTCTCTCCTGCCCTCTTAGGTCTGTGTAAATGACCCAGAGTAATAGCTGAAAAAGAGCAGATTTATCCCTCAACAAATATCACTGTAACAAATTATCTGGCCATTGACACATTGCTACTCATGGGAGTTTGCAGTGTGTGAGAGTGGCTGCCAAACCTGCCAGCATAGGATTGATTAGATTCGGCCATGTTGCACAGAAGTTTGCCTTGTGAGCAGGATCTTTTCCCACCATCCAAAGTGTGGCTATCGAATATGAACAAGTATTGTATATAGCTTCCCTCATCTGATTGATACCATTCGGTCTGCTTTCCAGTTGATCATTGCTCCTACAGAACCAGGAGCCAGTGGTGACGCCATAGGAATTTACTTATCTAATGCTGTTATCTGTGAAAATAACATGTGACCTCCTACCAACTGTTTGATGGGAATACAAAGGGATGAGAAGGAGGATATTCAAGTCTTATCCTTTTTCAGGTTCTAACAGTGGGTCTGTGAACCAGCATGTTTTCATCACACTGTTTCCCACTAATTCTACGGTATGCTGTTAATTATTAAAATATTATCAATTAACAGCTGAAACTAATGGCTGAAAACCACATTTGTTGGCTAAATCTGAGCAGCGTTGAAATTTGTTGGAGGGTTTTCATCATGAGACCAAGTGAGTTATATCAATGTATCTTACCAAACTTCCTGCAAGAATTACTTACCCTGCCCCGATGGCATCTCTCATCCAATTCTAGTCCCCTCTTACCATGTGCCATTCCTAGAACATGCCACTACTCAATGGATATCCCAGAAATCACCAAAATCCCTTGTGCCCGCACCATCTTTAAAAGTCTGTCATGCACTTGGACAATCACCGCCAGTCCACAGATGCCCTGCACAATTCCCAACATTTGTCCCAAACATGGCAAACAGGGGGAAATCGGTGCCCCCTCCCCGCTGTGTGGGCAGAGACAAGGTCACCAACTCAGAGGTCCTAGCGTGTGCTAATTCCATCAGCATGCATTCATTGGTAAGCCAACAACACCTGAGCTGGCTCTGCCATGTTTATCAGATGGATGATAGCTGTCTACTCAAAGACCTTCTGTACAGCAAACTGGCCACTGGGTCAAAAACTCCATCGTGTCCATACCTCCACTATAAGGACACCTGCGAGAAAGATATGAATTTGGCAGAAATTGAAGTTGACAGTTGGGAGATGTTTGCTGACAGCTATGAACTCTGGATGCCGATTGTCAGGAAGGGCTTTGGAAGAGATGAACAGAAACATAAAGTTCAGCTGGCCAAGAAGAGGACCCAGAGTAAACAGAGGCCAGTGGTTCCTGCATCTTCTCAGCCCAGACTGCCATGTCGCAGCAGGGCTTCTGAGTCACAGCAGGTGATGTTTCACACAAAACACCACCACAGTGCAAACTGTCACCTTACAAGGCAGAAGGCTGCCACCATCAGAGGAGGAGGAAGCTGGCTGGAGAATTTAAAATTATTTGTTGCATTGGAGAGTGAGAGGTTTGCCGATTTGTTTGTGTGTCCAATTCGTGAGCGCTTTGAGGATCCCCTGCAGTTCTGTTGAAAGACACAGCTCAGAAAAAATTATTCTGGAGTGAGATAAATCACGAGAAGCACCTCTGCTTGGGACTCAGCATGTCCTTCCGAGAGGTAAGGAAAATGGTTTAATTCTCCCCACCCAACCAGGGAATATTAACAGCTTGATGGCAATTAGTGTTTATTTCTAGTTTGTTCATCATAGGATACTAAATGATCTTGTTCAAGTGTACTTTAACAAGTGGTTTGAAGTGCTCACTGGTTTTCTGTCGATTACAGCTTTTATACCTGCGTTTTTGATTTATCCAGAGATTTCTGTCTGCTTAATGGATTAACGAAAGGAGGAAAATTAAAATAGATTGATACAGGGTCATGGAAAAACATGAATAGCTGAATTAAGAGTAAAATTGTAGACATTAGCTTGAAAGACTAAAATTATGAATAAAGATAGTATACAAGAGACAGAAATAGCAGGATATGTTGCATTGTGAAGAGACATAGATAAACAAAAAGACAATGGATCAATCTTGAAACTTATATTAAATTTGGCAATAACTGAAGAGAATAAATACCAGGCTATTAAATAAATGGATATAAAGAGGCAAGAAGCAACTCAGAGACAGAGAAAAACAGAAAAAGATTGACAGAAATGGTAGATAAAAAAGTAAATGAATGTAGTGCACATCAATTTAATAGTTAGCGCGTCATGCATATCTGCTAGTTTATATGAATCTTTGTACAAGATTAATGTAATATAATTGCTCTTCATTTTGAACTGTGTACATTACCAATTTGGAAAATTACCATTTTCCTTTGCACATGCAATGTTCTATCCTGTACACAGAGGCTGTAAATTGATTAATTGACATGTTCAGGTTAACAGAGCTGATGTTTAATTCCTGAATTAGATATTTTAATGATGGACAGTCTGGTGTTTATTTTCCAAGTTGGATGCAGAAGTGGTGTAAATGGTGCACATCTCGTAAAGAAAATCTGTAATTACACTGTATAAATGGCACATGGCTCCTGTAGGATTGCTTGGCCCCATCTTGCTCCTGAGCTGACAGATAAGAATGTTGTAGTAGCAGTATTCAATAGACACTGTAACATTCATAAAGCCTCAACATGGGGACAATGACAGCTTGAAAGTCTGTATTCGTAATGGAGAATCTGCTATTTCTCTGTGTGGTGTTGAAAGCAGATATAAAACCTAATCATCTGTGCATGTCTTCTGCAAAATGGCCATGTTACATGGTAATGACATTACTCCTCAATGACGTGTGTCATGTAGATGGAAAGAAGTGAAGAGAGAAACAGAGAGAACAAAGTGAAAAGAGAGTGGAGACCCAGGGATATAAATTCACTGTGGGTGACAGTGAATCAGCTGGCTGTTTTAGAATCCATCCAATTTTCTTCTGACTAGTGGATGATTTTTCTTGCATAACCTTTCTGGTTTATCCCAGTTTTGTAATAATAACTCACAAACTGTATAACTGCAAGTGTCTCCTGGCATGGTGGGCAAAAGTCATTTTGACGCTTGTACAAATCTGTACAAATTTTAAGATAGTGAGAGAAGAGTGAAGAAAATAACTGAGAAAGAAAAAAGACGGAAACAGCCCATTACTGGTTGATGTTAATTACTTCAGCACCGAAATAAACTGGAGTGAGCAGAGATTCAAACCAAAATAATGGGTTGATCAAGACCAGAATCGAAACATTGCCCTGTACATTCACACCTGACATCTTTAAGCCATTCTTTAACTGAAATATTAAATATCCCAAGATCTTATTTGTTTTGCAAGAAAACATCAACAGTTTACGAATCAAAAACATGCTGACTAGGGCCTGTCAGACATCTATTGGTGTCATTGAACATTATGTGGAGATCGGGGTCTGGGCTGGGTTTTTGTGGAAAAGCTCTGCAGGCTTCACTTGAGATAGATACCGTTTTGTGGAGCAAAGGCTGCAGTCCTGATTCATGAGTCAAATCAAAATCATTCTTATGAAGGAATGTGAAACTACTGCAAATAACAGGCATTTGGTGGGGCTTGGAGGAGAGAGGAAGGTTTACCTCAGTAATGATAGCAATAGCAGTGGAAGTCAATGGAATAAATGTTGAAAATAGTAGAAAACTGCACAGAGAAGATCATTACATCCTTGTGGCCATTTCCCTTTAAGGAGAAACTTGGTATACACCTGGATGGAAGGAATAGAAGATTAGAGAGGGTTAGTTGAAAAGGGGTGGGAGGAGGCTCCACTGGAGTATAAACACCAGCACAGATCAGTTGGGCTGGATGCTCTGTTTCTATTCTGTAAAATTCTATATATGTCAATGTAGAATCTGCAAGGAAATGAAATCTAAAAAGTAAATTAATTTTCACAGTGACACTGTCCTTTTTGTCTTAGGAATTGAGGAGTCGCAGGTTCTGGCGTTCAGTTTTAGCAGAGCTGGTTGGTTCTCTGGTCTTGGTTGCAGTGATTTTGGGTGCCTCTGCCCCTGGACAGGAGGACGAGGTGCCAGCCTTGATGCAGGTGGCTGTAGCTGCGGGGTTTTCTGCTGTCAGCCTGATCCACTGTTTCGGAGAGATTAGCGGTGCTCAGGTAAACCCAGCTGTCACACTCGCGTTCTTGTGCACCAGGAAACTGGATTTCCTTCAGGTTGTGTCCTACCTTTTGGCTCAATGTCTTGGAGCTGTGATTGGATCAGGGATAATCTACATGTCACTGCCAGTCAAGTCAGCATCAAGGCATTTAGTTAACATGGTAAGTCTATTTATATTCTTGCATTTACTATAACATTTTCCCTGTTGGTTTACAAGTGAGGTGTATTTCCCCAAAGTGGAGATTAGAAACTAAACAATAAAACGCAACAAAAAAAAACAATTTACCATGGTGCTGCAAACAAAATTGTGTTTCATTTTAGAAGGCAGCTGCATTTAATGCTTCTTCCTATTTGCACCGAGAAGGTAGAGAGCTTGCCAAACTAATTCAATGGCTATTAAATGTCAGCCTGGTCCTGAGGATTGCAGCCTCAGGAGCAATTCAGGATGTGCAATAAATGCTGCCCAAGCCAGCAATGCCCACATCCTGTGAATGAATAAAATCAGTCACACATGAGCCAGACTGGTTCCTTTCTTGAAAATTGTTGCAATAATCTGGCAGCAATCATCACATGTTCCCACAAGTTACGAGATTTATTCAATTCACAATTTACCACAGTGGGATTTGAACTTGCAACCTTTAGGTTCAATGGTCTAGTTCCTAACTTCCTTTTATTAAACCTTTTTCCAGTGGTTTGTTAATTCATTATTCCCCAACTCAAACTCCCCTTTATTTCTATTAAATCATTTCCAGCTGTATTTTCTGTCCTCATTCCCCTCCTCAATACTTCATTTGGATTAACGTTTCGTGTGGATCGACTTCTCATCTACTCTCTTACACGATAACTTGCAACACTCTATAAATAAATTAAGAAAATCGCAGTGCCAATTTCTCTGATTTCCTGCACTCACTAATGTTCATTTTGCACATTCACACAACAATAGGATCAGTTACACGAATAGGAAATTCCTGGGAAAATATTACCTCAATAATCTTCAAGAGACAAATAAGACCTACCAATAATACCACCCCTTAATGACGCTAAACAATTTAAAAGTATTCATATAAAATGAATTTACCAAAGTGAGGAGCAAAACGTGAGATCTGATTCCTGTAGAAATTTGGTTTCAAACAGGAGTTCAGGTTAGACATAGATGATCTTTTAGCTGTTAATTCACAGAAACCTACAACTGATTGAAATCTGTAAAAGCTGAACTTGGACCTGAGGAGCTGGTGGTTAGTTGTTAATTGTTAACTGCTTAATTACAGCTAATTAAATTAGAAAAGGACAAGTCAAACTCTGGCATTTGTTTATATCAAAGGCGGGACACAAAGAGGTACAGTACTTATACTTTTCAGAAAGCATTGAATAAGGTGCCACATAAGAGACACAAGCAGAATCTGCCCCACTGGATTATCACCTAAATAAAGACAAAAATCTATCCTTTGACCACATGGATTGATAAATGTCATGGGGGAAAAGCAAATAAATGGGGTAAATTGTTGCTTTTCAAGTGATTGCGAGGTAAGTAGTAGTATGCCTCCAAACTCTGTGGTAGGACTTCTTTTATTTTCAAATCATGGAATTATGAGGCACATCAAGGCTGAAACAGAAACCAGTGTGTTACAGAAATTTATCATGGAACATAGAACATAGAACAATACAGCACAGAACAGGCCCTTCGGCCCACGATGTTGTGCCGAACATTTGTCCTAGCTTAAGCACCTATCCAATTGCCGCTTAAAGGTCACCAATGATTCTGACTCTACCACTCCCACAGGCAGCGCATTCCATGCCCCCACCACTCTCTGGGTAAAGAACCTACCACTGACGTCCCCCCTATACCTTCCACCCTTCACCTTAAGTTTATGCCCCCTTGTAACACTCTGTTGTACCTGGGGAAAAAGTCTCTGACTGTCTACTCTACCTATTCCCCTGATCATCTTATAAACCTCTATCAAGTCACCCCTCATCCTTCGCCTTTCCAATGAGAAAAGGCCGAGAACTCTCAACCTATCCTCGTACGACCTACTCTCCATTCCAGGCAACATCCTGGTAAATCTTCTCTGCACCCTCTCCAAAAGCTTCCACATCTTTCCTAAAGTGAGGCGACCAGAACTGCACACAGTACTCCAAATGTGGCCTTACCAAGGTCCTGTACAGCTGCAACATCACCTCACGACTCTTGAATTCAATCCCTCTGCTAATGAACGCTAATACACCATAGGCCTTCTTACAAGCTCTATCCACCTGAGTGGCAACTTTCAAAGAGCTATGAACATAGACCCCAAGATCCCTCTGCTCCTCCACCTTACTAAGAACCCTACCGTTAACCCTGTATTCCGCATTCTTATTTGTCCTTCCAAAATGGACAACCTCACACTTGACAGGGCTGAACTCCATCTGTCACTCCTCAGCCCAGCTCTGCATCATATCTAACTCCCTTTGCAGCCGACAACAGCCCTCCTCACTATCCACAACTCCACCAATCTTCGTATCATCTGCAAATTTACTGACCCACCCTTCGTCTCCCTCTTCCAAGTCATTAATAAAAATTACAAACAGCAGAGGACCCAGAACTGATCCCTGCGGAACTCCACTTGTAACTGGGCTCCAGGCTGAATATTTACCATCTACCACCACTCTCTGACTTCGACCGGTTAGCCAGTTCTCTATCCAACTGGCCAAATTTCCCACTATCCCATGCCTCCTGACTTTCCGCATAAGCCTACCATGGGGAACTTTATCAAATGCCTTACTAAAATCCATGTACACTACATCCACTGCTCTACCCTCTGGTCACCTCCTCAAAGAATTCAATAAGACTTGTAAGGCAAGACCTACCCCTCACAAATCCGTGCTGGCTGTCCCTAATCAAGCAGTGTCTTTCCAGATACTCATAAATCCTATCCCTCAGTACCCTTTCCATTACTTTGCCTGCCACCGAAGTAAGACTAACTGGCCTGTAATTCCCGGGGTTATCCCTATTCCCTTTTTTGAACAGGGGCACAACATTCGCCACTCTCCAGTCCCCTGGTACGACCCCCGTTGACAGTGAAGACGAAAAGATCATTGCCAACAGCTCTGCAATTTCCTCTCTTGCTTCCCACATAATCCTAGGATATATCCCGGCAGGCCCGGGAGACTTGTCTATTCTCAAGTTTTTCAAAACGTATCATTACATCATTGCTCTGTGCTGTATTTATAAAAATCAAAAATGCAAATTTACATTTTTATGGTCTTCCGCTCTTTCTGCTTTAGTTGTGTCGGTATAACAGGCTAAACCATATTCCACTAACATTTATATAATGATGAATATGGTTCACAGTGTGATAATGACCAGACAATCTGTTTTTGTGGTGAGGGATTGCTATTGGGTGGGACACTGGGATAACTCTGCTGCTCTTTTTTGAAATAGGCTTTATCTATACACACATGCATTTCATAGAGTCATAGAGATGTACAGCACCGAAACAGACCGTTTGGTCCAATCCGTCCATGCCGACCAGATATCCCAACCCAATCTAGTCCCACCTGACAGCACCCGGCCCATATCCCTCCAAACCCTTCCTATTCATGTACCCATCCAAATGCCTCTTAAATGTTGCAATTGTACCAGCCTCCACCACTTCCTCTGGCAGCTCATTCCAGACACGTATCACCCTCCGTGTGAAAACGTTGCCCCTTAGGTCCCTTTTATATCTTTCCCCTCTCACCCTAAACCTATGCCCTCTAGTTCTGGACTCCCCCACCCCAGGGAAAAGACTTTGTCTATTTATCCTATCCATGCCCCTCATAATTTTGTAAATCTCTAGAAGGTCACCCCTCAGCCTCTGACGCTCCAGAGAAAACAGCCCCAGCCTGTTCAGTCTCTCCCCATAGCTCAAATCCTCCAACCCTGGCAACATCCTTGTAAATCTTTTCTGAACCCTTTCAAGTTTCACAACATCCTTCCGATAGGAAGGAGGCCAGAATTGCACGCCATATTCCAACAGTGGCCTAACCAATGTCCTGTCCAGCCATAACATGACCTCCCAACTCCTGTACTCAATACTCTGACCAATAAAGGAAAGTATACCAAATGCTTTTTTCACTATCCTATCTACCTGCGACTCCACTTTCAAAGAGCTATGAACCTGCACTCCAAGGTCTCTTTGTTTAGCAACACTCCTGAGGACCTTACCATTAAGTGTATAAGTCCTGCTAAGATTTGCTTTCCAAAAATGCAGCACCTCGCATTTATCTGAATTAAATTCCATCTGCCACCTCTCGGCCTATTGGCTCATCTAATCAAGATCCTGTTGTAATCTGAGGTAACCTTCTTTGCTGTCCACTACAGCTCCAATGTTGGTGTCATCTGCAAACTTACTAACTGTACCTCTTATGCTTGCATCCAAATCATTTATGTAAATGACAAAAAGTAGAGGACCCAGCACCGATCCTTGTGGCACTTCACTGGTCACAGGCCTCCAGTCTGAAAAACAACCCTCCACCACCGCCCTCTGTCTTCTACCTTTGAGCCAGTTCTGTATCCAAATGGCTAGTTCTCCCTGTATTCCATGAGATCTAACCTTGCTAACCAGTCTCCCATGGGGAACCTTGTCGAATGCCTTTAGATTAGATTAGATTACTTACAGGCCCTTCGGCCCAACAAGTCCACAACGACCCTCTGAACAGCAACCCACCCAGACCATTCCCCTACATTTACCCCTTCACCTAACACTACAGACAATTTAGCATGCCCAATTCACCTAACCTGCACATTTTGGACTGTGGGAGGAAACCAGAGCACCCAGAGGAAACCCATGCAGATACAGGGAGAATGTGCAAACACCACACAGACAGTTGCCTGAGGCGGGAATTGAACCCAGGTCTCTGGCACGGTGAGGCAGCAGTGCTAACCACCGTGCCACCGTGCCACCCGTACTGAAGTCCATTCAGGAACATTATGCATTTCCCAGATTATAATTGTGCAATATATAAGGTCTATGTAAACATTTAAATGTATTTATAAAATTGTATTTATATCATTTATTTATAAAACGTACAATCTCAATCTCCTTTATATATTCTGGGAGTTTCAATTTTATATGATTTCTTGTGTTTCTGAGCAGATCAACAAGGATGGAAATGCTGGCCAAGCACTTGCAATGGAGATTTTTGCCACATTCCAATTAGTTTTCACGATATTTGCTGTGGATGATCATCGGCGCAGGGAAGTGAGAGAACCTGGCAGTTTGGCAATAGCTCTCAGTCTGACAGCAGGAATCATGGCATCGGTAAGAAACACAAATATCTGCTGCATTAAAACTGTTAGTTTGCATTGTACATAACAGCTTCCTCGATAGTGAATGACAGACGGTAATGAGTACTCACTACACACTAGACGAATTTTCAATGTAATAGTGTGATGTAATCTGTGTAATTTATACATACTTTGATATCATTTATTTTAGTTTGGAGTTCAGTTACTGGCATGTGGGTTTTGGTGCGTGTGTGCCTGGAAGGGTTAACTGATCACTTGTCAGTATTTTTGTAGCCATGGTGATTTCTTTTACAAAAAAACAGTGAAAGAGAAAGAGCTCCTGGTGTGTGGTGGGGTTATGTTTTCATTTTTACAAATAGCTGTTTTACAAATACAAGTAAATAGCTGTTTAGGAGCCTTTCAGCTTAGAAAGTTGGGTTTTTTTCTTTTGATTTGGGGAAACACCCACAGCTTGGAAAACACATTTGGGTTTCTGTTTTGGTAGTTTGCAGAAGTCTGGATGTGTAAAGGACTTGCTCCTGAGAAAGGGAGATAGTTTACAACTGTTAAGAAATAGGGTACCTTGGTGTAAGGAATTCAGTTCTAATGTTCTCGACCAGAGTGCTTGTTTAAAACCTTGAAAGGGTTCTTTGAAGCTGAGAAGATCCAAACTCGGTTGTATGAAGGCTCAAGGAAGAGGCAATCAGATGCTCAAGACCCGAAACTGAAGCCACAATTAAATCCTATGTGTAATAGAGAAAGGAAATCTCTCTGTGTTGTTTGAGTACTATAAAGGAGTGCATTGGATTAATGGGATTGTAGTTTATCATACGCTTCAAAAACTTTAAATGTGTGTTGCATGTAAATTGTTTGATTTATTCAATTTTGCCTTCATTTCTGTTGCATAATAAACTTGCATTTCATTGTTAAACCAAATCTACAACACCTGTGTGTGTTTCAGTGAAAAACCACCTCATTTAAAACAGAAAATATATAATCTATCAAGCCATTTTTCAGTCTGGAATCTGACTTGTCCAGTTATAATATTGGCTGGGATCACAATAAAAGTAATAAGTAGTCTCCATTAATTTGTGCTTTTAGAAGCCAAATCCTATGTAAGTTCAGCACATAAGCTGTGAATTTTAATTGGAAACACAGGAGAGTACAAGACTGAACAGATGGAAGTTTTGGTTTGATTCCTAACTTCTCATTCAGGAGTTCTATGTGTTACAAGAAGTTTGTACACAATACATTTACTTAATCATAATACTTGCTCAGCAACAAGGCCCATGTGAAATTAGTTTGGAGAATCTCAATCTTGATCTGAATATGTGTCAGTCCACTACACACAACTGTCTCCAGGATGGCCATCATATGCTGGGATGCCACAAGAATGGATTATAGGAAATGAAAGATCTCACAGTGGTATGGCAAAAATTGTCCTGCTAAAGCTGCAAAAACATACAAACAAAAATATCTATTAATCAACAGTTTTAAAACTTAAAACAAGGCAGCAAGGGATGTTTGAAAAGCAACAGTAAGTGTACAGACACTCCCTTATAAAATTTAGGATTCTAAGGTGATTAAACATACTGAGTTTGTCCTTTAAGTATAGGAACAATTTGGGATTTATCCTGCGCTCTCACTGAAATCATCTGAAATTGAATGGAATAAAATTTTCATTTTAATTCATGCCCAGACCAGGGAGAGCAAGAGTGCATATCAGGGACTCCAGGCATGCAGTTCCAAAGGCTGACTGTTATGTACAGACACTGTTTGAGAATGAGTCAAGATTAGACTGGTGCTGGAAAAGACAGATAAATTTTATCTCTCCACCCCAGAGACTCTTTGCCTTCATTCCTGATGAAGGGCTTTTGCCCAAAATGTTGATTTTCCTGCTCCTCAGATGCTGCCTGACTTGCTGTGCTTTTCCAGCACCACTCTATTCTTGACTCTGACCTCCAGCATCTGCAGTACTCACTTTTGCCACACTGTTTGAGAATGTGCATCTGAATTTGTGACAAGCAATGGGACTAGGCAAAGCACCAGGAGGGGAATGCAAATTTTGTAATGTGCTCCCTTTAACTTCAAGGAACTAGTAGGGCTCACTGATTTCTGTTCTTATTTTCTGTAGGGTAAGTTTTCAGGAGGCAGCCTGAATCCTGCAAGATCTCTTGGACCAGCGATAATCACCGGATTCTGGGAGCATCACTGGGTAAACAAAGGCTTACAATGCCCACTTCATATGGCAGCATTTTCATCTGTAAATGCCTTCACTGAAGCTTTGTGATCTTCGCAGCACAAATGTTTAATATAAATAATAACATTTTTCAGGCAGAATGTAAAATGCAAAGCTTGGCAAAGGTGGTTAAAGGAATTTGGTGTGATTAGCTACATCCTCAAGTGCTCTTGTTAAAAAAAGATTTTTTAATCTTTATTTCTGAAATGTATTTGGCACAAAAAAGTAGGTTTTGAATATTTATTTCAGGGTGGCGCTGCTTCCAATCCACAATTACTAAGGTAGAGCAAGTATTTGAACACAATCAGATAGATTTTCTGTATCTAAGTGGGAAATGTGCATCATAAATGAATTAGGTAATGGATATTTTACAGTTGTGGTTGTTACTGGACCAGTAACCTAGAGGTCTGAACCAGTAATCTGGAAAACATAAATTCAGATTCCACCATGGCAGTCTGAGAATTTCAATTCATTTTTGAACAACTGGAAATAAGAGACTGTTACCAGTGAAGAAGAACCATGAAATTGTTAGATTGTGCTAAAACCCCAGCTGTTCAGTCTTTCTAACTGATAAGGGCAGCATGGTGGCTTAGTGGTTAGCACTGCTGCCTCACAGCACCAAGGACCCGGGTTCAATTCTACCTTCAGACAACTGTCTGTGTGGAGCTTGCACATTCCCCCCCCCCCCCCCCCCCATGTCTGCATGGGTTTCCTCTGGGTGCCCTGGTTTCCTCCCATGGTCCAAAGATGCGCAGGTTAGGTGGATTGGCCATGGTAAATGTAGGGTTACAGGGATAGTGAAGAGGAAGAGTCTAGGTGAGCTGCTCTTTGGAGGGTTAGTGGACTCAATGGGCTGAAAGGCCTGCTTCAACACTGTAGGGATTCTATGTTTCAATGATTATGTCAATCCAATCCCACATCAACATGGGATGATGATAAACATCCCTCTTAAAGTGACCAAGGAATTTTTATCAAAGAGAAAAATGCCACTTGGGAAGGGATTTGCCAGCAATGCCCACACTTAAGCAGAAATGATAGAAGCAAAAAGCAGCAATTAAAAATCTAGAAATGGCAAGTGCAGAAATGCAAAAATGCAGCAAGTAAATGCAAAAAGTGAAAACACAGCAAGTAAAATGCAGCAGGCAAAAATTCAAGGATGGAAAATTCAGAAAATCAAATGCAATCGTGCAAAGTACAGCAAATAAAATACAGCACTCAGTTTGTCAAGGGCCAGACATGTTTGTCCTGTGTCACCCATTTTATAACGATAAATCAAGTGCACAAAGTATTCCTGGTGCAAAAAAAAACCAAATAATTCAATTAGATAAACACTGTTCACTTGCAAACTGATCAGGGCCTTAATGAAGTTCACATACAGTTTATATCAGAACACTTCAGGCAATCTGGACGATTGAATGCAACACAAATCAGTTCCATATCCACATGCTTGTTATGTTCTAGTGGTGAAAACATTTAACCTGGTGTTTCAATCTCTAGCTTTCGCTGTCTCTCAGTCCCTAATGTTAGTTGATATTGATGGAATATTGCTCAACAAAGTGTCGTTTTAAGTATGATTTAAATTTATTTCAGAAGTGATAGAAATGTAACTTCAATTACTCAAGAGGTATAACTGCAAAACTTGTGGTGTAATGAACCATATGCACCATGGGAGTTGATGATTTAGCCTTGTAGTGGGAGAGGGGCCACCAGAATTTGTCTCAATGCTCCTGAGGAGGAGAAAAATAATTCAGAATTTACACTTCTAATCATTATTCACTGAACTGTATTGATAAATGCAATTGTGTGGACACTGGTTCAATTTTGTTAGGACCATGATGAAAGAATCTGCCAGCACTTACTGTTTGGCTTCACATTGCTAAGAAAGGCTACTAAGGTGAGATAGTTGAAGGTTACCAGAACACTCGGAACTGGACCTCATCATGGGTCAGAAGAGAGAATTATTTTTAAACCGCATTGGAATTAGATAAGAATTTAAATCCCAGCTCTGTATTACCTGGGTTTTCCCTGTCACCAGACATTTGGGAAAAACTTTATTTCCATCATATTTAAGTTAAATTTGATATGACACCAGGTTATAGTCCAACAGGTTTATTTGAAAGTACAAGCTTTCGGAGCGCTGCTCCTTTGTCAGGTAGCTAGTGGGGCAGGAAACATAGGACACAGCATTTATAGGTAAAAGATTAAAGCATCATACAACTGATGTGATGTATTAGACAAACCTAGATGGCTGTGAAGTCTTTAATCACTTAGAATGAGGATGCAGGTTTCGATTGATTAATATTTAAATCCTACTTAAGTCACTGATATTCTAAGTCATAATGATTTCTGTACAAATTATCTGAGAGGCCAATGTCACAGTAATTACAATTAAAGGCTCCAATATTTATTAAATACTGAAAGGCAATAATATGCTGCAGTCTTTTGCAAGGTGAAACCTTTTCACCCAAAAGGTAATAATGTTGTGGAATAAGTTACCAAAAAAGGTGATTAAAGCAGACTCTATGAATGGTAATTAAAGGTAATTAAGAGGTAATTAAATATATTTTTGGAGAGAGAAAAGAATGAGGCATATGGTGGCAGAATGAGCAATGGGGCAAATGTTCAAAACAGTAACAAGCTTGTAATCTCAGGTATTGAAGTGTTGTAATCTCCAATATTGCTCTCCTATAAAGGTTTGTGTAGTGAACACTGTTTCTGATTTCAAAACTGCTTGCATTGAAATTCCCTTAGGTTGCCTTCAGGTTTATTGCTGGTTTTCCTCTCTCTACTATTTACACTTTGTTACTTGTTATGGACGAGGCCAGACCACTCAAAACATTCTTAAGCAAGCAGCTCAGACTATAACTTTGCAATTTGTTTCGGTAAGTGTGTAGTGAAAATTACCTGGATTAAGTTAGCTAGGTTGACTACTGGATTTTAAAACAGACAAAAATTTATTCACCAAATTACACAATGAAACAGAAAGAACAGAATAAAGAACCCCTACAGAACTCAGCCTATCAAAGTAGATTTAATTATGCTTTTCTGAATATACACAACAGTCCCAATAAGCAACCTCCCTTTAAAAACCAGTATAAATGGAACGCCTGTTTATAGGTTGAAGTTGAAGGGCAGAAAGAGAGAGCGAGAAAGAGACTTTCCACACAGCTTCCTGCTGAACTTCCAGCCAGTTCAAGGCTGAACTAAAACTGCTCAGCTCAGCTAGAGAGCTTTCTTTATACAGGTCACTTGTAAGGCATAGCTACTTTGGCCTGAAGTTTCATCTGCTTACATATAAACAAAAGGCCTCTCAAAATCCTTTTCATCTCTGTACCAAACCAGACTGATCGGAACCCAGCCTGGTTTATTACCCCTCTGAAAAAAATCAAGGACTGAGTCTCCTTGAGCCAAGGAACAGCTTTTAGGAAAAAAAGGGACTAGCTTTGTGATATATTATTACTTCAGAACATTTTTTTTAAGTATTATTTTCTTTTGGTGAGTTTTCGGTCCATGGAGGTGCCAAATACAGTCAATTTCTCCTTGTTGGCTTATGGAACAAAGACTTGGAGCAATGTCACATCAATTCCCCACAAACGGCATCAATTCAAACATTTCTCCAATGAAGGTTAACTTCAGTAATGTGACACTTGTGTTCTTATGGTGCTGATCACCATGCAAGTGTTGCATTTGACCTTTATCATTGACAGGGTGTTCAGTGGCAGTTGTACACGGTCATTAATGAAATGCCCATTCCTGTATTTTTGGTTGAAAATGCAATACTCACCCTTTCAGAAGCCCAGTGAGCAACCACCAAAAACTCAGAACTATTCATTGTTAGCTGTCCTTCAATTCAAAAGTGACATTTACTCAGTGTCATCAAAGCTGTTAGGTTAAGTTAAATTAAACGATCCTAATGGATCAGATCTAAACTCTGCAGTCCGATCACACCCAGTCATGAATGTTGGTGGGCAATTAAACAACTCACTGCAAGAGGAGGCAGCTCCATAAATATCTTCATCCTCAATGATGAGGGAGTGCAGCACATCAATGAAAAAGATAAGGCTGAAGCATTTGTCACAGGCTTCAGCCAGGAGTGCCAATTGGATGATCCAGCTTGGCCTCTTGCAGAGGTCTCCAAAATCGCAAGTGGCAACTTCATTCAATCTACTTATGATCAAGATAAAGGTCACCATGCCTCAGGTGAGGAAGAGGTTGGGAAGGAGAGTCTATCATGGTCACCTCAGCCTGTGCAGGAATTGAACCATGCTATCAGTATCACTATGCATCTCAAACCAGCCATCCAGCCAATTGAGCTAACCAACCCCACTATGTTACATTAAGAACACACTGGATACAGCCAAAGCTGTGGGACCTGACAACAGTCCAGCATTCGTCCTGAAGATGTGCTCCAGAACTAGCCAAGCATCTAATCAAGCTGCTCAAATACAGCTACGACACTGGCATCTACCCAGCAATGTGGAAAATTCCCTAATCATATCCTGTAAACAAAAAACAGGACAATTCCACCCTGCCAATTTCTGCCCCATCATTCTATTCTTAATCGTCAGCAGTGAAGAAAGGTATGACCAATAATCCTATCAAGCAGAATTTACTCAGCAAAAACCACCAATGCTCAGTTTGGGTTCTGCTAGGGTCACTCAGTTCCTGACCTCCTTATTGGTCCAAGCATAGACAGCTGAACTCAAGCAATGAAGTGAAAATGACTGCCTCGATATTGAGATAGTATCTTGACAAGGAGTCTTGGCAAAACTAGAGTCAGTGGGAATCAGGGAGCAGACTCCCCACTGGCTGGAGTTATGGTGTAGTACAAAGGATAATGGTTGTAATTGTTGGATACCAAGCACCTCAGCTGCTTCATCAATGACCTTCCCTCCAACATTCACCATTTGCTGCTCCTCAGATATTGAAGTAGTTCATACCTGAATGAAGCTAGACTTGCACAACATTAGGCATGGAATTCTGAGATGAGCATTTCACCTCCTCAGTCTCCAAAGCCTGTCCAGTTTCTACAAGGCACAAGTCAGAACTATGATGGGAATACTCCTTGCGTGCCTGGATGTCTGCAGCTCCAAAGACACTCAAAAAGCTCAACATTATCCAATCAAAGTAGCCTACTTTATTGGCACTCTATCCAGCACTTTAAATATTCATTCCCTCCACCATTGACACTCAGTAGCAGCAGTGTGTACCATCTGTAAGATGCACTGTAGTAATTCACTAAGGCTCCTTAGACAGCACTTTGCAAACCCATAATCACTTCCAACTTCCAAACAGAAGGACAAGGGCAACAGATACATGGGAACACCACCAGCCCCTGCAGGTTCCCCTCCAAGCCACTCACCATTCTGACTTGGAAATATTTCACCGTTCCTTCAGTGGTCAAAATCCTGGAACTCCTTTTCTCATAGGACTGTGGGTGTCTCTACACCATCCAGACTGCAGAGTTTAAGAAGGAAGCTCACCACCACCAGGTCAGTCAGGGATGGGAAATAAATGCTGGCCAGACTAGCAATGCGCACACCCCAAGAACAAAAATAAATTGTAGCAAAACTCATACACAAATATGCCACCCAATAAAACACTGTGTGCTCATATTCTTAATTGTAACTTTCTATTCATTGTTCCTGCAGGTGTACTGGATTGGTCCTATCCTTGGTGCTGTCCTTGGTGGCATTTCTTATGAGTTCTTTTTTGCCTCCAGTGCCTCTCAAGAAAAGCTCATTGCCTGTATCACATGCAAAGATATCGAGATTGTGGAAACTACCAGTGTGTCCCGTTCATCATTACTGACAGTCACACAATCTGCAATGCGAGCAAAACAGACTGCAAAAGTGCAGGATCACAGTTAAAGTTCACATTATTTATTTTTCCACATACCTATATAGATAGCCTGGGTTGTCTTTTTGAATCTGTGCTAGAGACATGGTTTGTCACAAACATTAACAATTAGTTTTGGCACCCTGGGAGGTGTTGTTGATGAATGCATTGGCTAACATTGTCCTGAGGCGTATAGACCAGAAAATTCCAAGTTCAAATCCCCCAGTGTGTGCTGAGTTAGCTGATCGCAGAAGGTCACCAACTCAGACGCAACTATTATTATCAGGACTTTACTTCAGAAGAAGAGCGAGTTTCTGCTCTTGTTGGTTAGAAAGTGTGTAAATGAAGATCAGCTGGGCTGAAATTCTGTCATGGTTAAATGACCCATAAACAGGGTTGTGAGCACTGACTATTCCCATGTACAAATATGCTGGCCTCATTGAATAATGAAAAGTCAGCTCATTTATGTATTTCTTTTGTCGCTCTCACCACATAGCTCATAAAACCATATCCCAGCATCACTGGACCTGCATGTTGGCACCAGTGAAACTATACCCCAACAAGAGCTCAACATTTTAGAATAGGAGATAAATGCTGGGTAGAAAGTAAAGGCAAGTTTGTGTATTTTACAGTGGGACAGTGGGAGATAAGTTGTACAAGGGAACAGTTTCCATTGATACCCTTAGAGCAGAACAGGAAACTCTTCAAAATGTTTGTGAATTAAAAAGAAAATGCATAATATCCTCATTAAAACTAATCTTAGGAAGCAAATTAATTTTCAGATTTATAACAAGATCTATTTTCACACTGCATTACTTGATGAACCGGCTAAGCTTAACAACTCTAGTAAACATATTTTATGTCATTAAACCCTTGATCCTTTACTGGTTAGTAATATTTTTTGGTAGCAAAAACTGAAATAAAAGTCTAAAGTAGTGTTACAACTAAAAATAGAAAATGCTGGAAATACTCTGCAGGTCTAGTAGCATCTTTAGAGAGAGTTAAAGTTTCATATCAACGTCCTTACTAAACAAGGATGATGACCTCAAATGTTAACTCTGCATCTCCACAGACAATGCTGAGTACTTTGAACATTTTCTGCTTTTATTCCGACATCCACACTATTTTGCTTTTATCAAATGCAGTGTTATTCCGCAACCTTCCAAAGATGAGAAGGGTTATGTGATAAAGCCAATAGCTGAAATTATATGGTCAGACTCTAGGATTGGCAAATATTTGAAAACCTGGAAGCCAAAGATTTAATAATAATTTTTTCAAAAATCTCAAAAAAGTGTACACAACCCCAAATAATCAATTCCTTTAAATCTGTACAAAATATGAATGTTTCCTTTTTAACAAAATATTAACAGTTGGTTAAGTATGCAGTTTGTAATAATTGGGCCAAGTTCTATTACTTAAGGAAGAGTTATTTAGGGTTCACTCCACACTCTATAGCACTTTAAGGAACAGTTGTGTACTCGCAATTTCCAACCCCATGCAGGATACGCCTTCTTTCTTTTGACACTGTGTACCTCTGGGATGTTGCAATGTTTCTAAAATTTATTTGAAACAAACCTGTATCATCTTATTAAGAACAAACTCTATGTCAAGCTTGTCTTCATCTGTCTTAAACTGAACAATTATTTATAGAGCTTCTTACCCATAATAGTAATTAGTATGACAACGTTGACACCTTCTAGCTGCTTAACAAGACGTGGTGCAATAATTGTCCCAAAGTCTTTTAAAATCTTTCCAAATTGCTAGCTAGATTATCAGTCATCTTTAATTTTGCTGTAAATGGTACATTATGAAAAATAGACCAAAGAAAAGTTCAATGGTTTAATTTGCATTGTTTAACTTTTAAAAACATTTTAAATAACTCTTAGCAAATCATAGAACCATAAAATGATTGCAGCCCAGAAGGAAGTCACTTGGCCCATAAAGCTCATGTTGTTCTCTGCAGTTCCCACTCTTCTGCCTCTTCCCAGTAGCTCTGTAAATATTTTGTCTCCAGTTTATTATTCAATTCTCATTTAAAGACCGCAATTGCATCTGCCCCTTCATTCTCACAAGCGGTGCATTCTACTTCCTAACCACAAGTTTTTCCTCACGTTATTGTTGCTGCTTAGGCAATCATCTTAAAACAGTGTCCTCTAGTTCTCGATCCTTCCACCAATTGGGACAGTTTCACCTAATCTACAGTTCACAGCCCTCATAATTATGAATATCTCTTTGCAATCACCTCCGAGCCTTCTCTTTTCCGATCTTCTCCCATCTATCTATGTAAGTGAAACACCTATTCTCTGGAGCTATTCTCGTGTGTCTTTTCTGCACCCTCTCCAAAGCCTTAACAGCTTTTCTAAAGTGTGGGGCCTAGTCATCTTTAGCTGCTTCATCAATGACCTGCTGTCCATTATAAGGTCAGAAGTGGAGATGTTCGCTGATGATTGTACAATGCTCAGCACTAATCATCACCCCTCAGATATTGAAGCAGTCATGTCCAAATGCAGCAAGACCTGGACAATATCCAGGCTTGGGCTAAAAAGAGGCAAGTAACATTCACACCACATGACCATTGCCACCAAGATAAAATCTAGCCATTGACCCCTAACGTTCAATGATGTGGGGCGGCACTGTGGCTCAGTGGTTAGCACTGTTGCCACACAGCACCAAGGACCCGGGTTCAATTCCAGCCTTGGGCAATTGTCTGTGTGGAGTTTGCACATTCTCCCTGTGTCTGCGTGGGTTTCCTCTGGGTGCTCCAGTTTCCTCCCACAATTCAAAGATGTGGAGGTTAGGTGAATTGGGCATGCTAAATTGCCCACAGTGTTCAGGGATGTGTAGGCTAGGTTCATTGGTCAGGGCAAATGTAGAGTTAAGGGGATGGATTTGGGTGGGATACTCTACCGAGGGTCGGTGTGAACTTGTTGGGCCAAGTAGTCTGTTTCCATAGTGTAGGAATTCTATGAACAAAAAAAAAACTAAATTTGTGAATTCTATGAACTGTAGAGGTTACCATTGACCAGAAACTGAACTGGACGAGCCATATAAATACTGTGGCTATAAGAACAGATCAGAAGCTAGGAATCCTGCAGGAGTAACTCACCTCCTGACTCTCCAAATCTCCACCAACTACATGGCACAAGTCAGGAGTGTGAATACTCTCCACTTGCCTGGATGAGTGCTGCTCCAACAACACTCAAGCAGCTTGATACCATCCAGGACAAAGCAGCCCACCATAGCCACAAGCGTCCATTCCCTCTACTACAGGCATTCAGTAGAAGCACTGAGTACCAATTAGAACAAGTAATGCAGCAACACATTAAGATTCCTTTAACAATACCTGCCAAACTAGTGACCTCTACCATCTAGAAGGACAAGGGCAGCAGATACATGGGAATGCCACAAGCCACAAGTTCCCCTCCAAGCCACTCACCATCCTGACTTGAAAATATATCACCATTCCCTCAGTGTCACAGGGTCAAAATCCTGGAATTCCATTCCTAGTTGCATTGTGGGTCTACCTACAGGACATGGATGGCAGTGTTTCAAGAAGACAGCGCATTACCACTTACTTGAGGGCAACTAGGGATGACCAATAAATACTGGCCCATATCCCATGAGTGAATACAATAAATCCAATAAATCCTCTAGTTGATGCTGAACCAGTGCTTTAAACAGGTTTATAATTTCCTTTTGTACTCAGTGACCTGATATATAAAATATGTTTTATTAACCACATTCTCAACCTGTCCTCCCACCTCCACTGATTTGTGCGCATGTACCCTGAAGTTATTCTGCTCCGGCACCCTCTTTATTTCATTTTGCCTCTCCTCATTCATCCCATTAAAATGAATCACTTCATACTTCTCTGCATTAAATTCTATCTGCCATGGGTCCACCAATTCTATGCGCTCTTGAAGATCACCGCAAACCATCTCATAATTTCTAATGCTTCCAAGTTTTGTGTCATCAACAAATTTTGAAATTGTTTTTGGTATATTCAAGTCTAGATCATACACTTACATGAGAAAAAGCAGAGGTCCTAACACCAATGCTGTCCCCATAATCTTCCAGTCCATCAACTATTCACCACCACTCTGTTTCCTATCACTCAAACACTTTCATGTTCACGCTGCTGTTGCTCCTTTTATTCCATGAGCTCTAACTGTGCTGGCAAGCCTATTACATGGCACCTTATCAAATAGAATCATAGAATGTCTATAATGCAGAATGGAGCCATTCAACCTGCCGAATCCGCACTGACTCTCCAAAGAGCATCCCACCCAAACCTAGCTCCCCTCTCCACCACCCCCCCCCTTCCCCTTCCCCCCATCTATTGTAACCTCACATTTACTGTGGCTAATCCACATCTCTGGACACAATTTAGCATGGCCAATCCACCTAATCTGCACATCTTTGGACTGTGGAAGCACGTGGAGAAAACCCACGCAGACATGGGGAGAATGTGCAAACTTCAAAATGTTTTTTGGAAGTCCATGTACAGCACATCAACTACATTATCCTCATCAACCTTCTCTGTTATGTCTTCAAAATCTCAATCAAGTTAGTTCGACAATAAATCTTAATAAATCTTTGCTGGCATTTCTTACTTGGTCCATTCTTTTTGTCCAAGTGACTGTTAATTTGAATGATCATCTCCAAAAATCGTCTCAATACAAAGGTTAAACTGATTACCTTTTGTTATTCAGTTTATCCTTGCACCTTTTTTGAACAAGGGTGTAACATTTACAGTTCTCCATTCCTCTGGATTTCTTAAAGAAATAGGATAATTTCAAAATTTGTCACTCAGTCTAAAGCACTTTGAACTTGCATATAGCACCAAAGCATTCTACTCTGACTCAACAGTTAGCCTTAATCCCAGACTTAGGAGGAGCACGAATGTAATATTTCTCTTGTCCTTCTGCATGGATTGTCAACTTGTTGGATTTTGTGCTGTCCACTCATCTCCACAGGGAATTAGATCGAGAATACCCTGTTTCACAATTACCATTGAGCTAATTTTCACCTGAGTGATTTGGGCTGGATATGAACGCAACTGCCAGGAATGAACAGTTAATGAAACATGACATGCTCTTGGGAAATGAACTTTAACTTTTTAGGCCTACCCTTTCCTCACAAGAAGTTAAGATTTGATTATTAAATCATTGCAATGATTCTATGATAAATGATCTAATATCTAAATTTTCCTATTCTTGTAGCAGCCATTGAGTATATTTAAGATGGAGATAGATAGGTTCTTGACTGTCAAGGGGATCAAGGGTTATGGGGAGAATGGGGTTGAGAAACTTATCAGCTATAATTGAATAGAGCAGCAGACCCGATGAGCTGAATGGCCTAATTTCTGCTCCTATGTCTTATGGTCTTATATCAGGTCATAATAAGCATTCTACATTTTACAACTGTTTTGTGTTCTGCTGAACAAAATCAAACAGATTCTCCTGTTAATAACAGATATTAGATATGGATCTATTAGGAAGGATTGTTGAAAGAAAAGTTTGAAATGACATCCATGTGAGCCCCATCAGGATTGGTCAACAAAGGACAAATTTGATATTAACAGAAAATTCGAACAGTTATTATTGTATCGAGCCATCACTATAGCAGTCACTGTGAACTGTAAAGGCAGTTCTATGGTGCCTCATTATATGATTTGTACTGAAGGTGTGGGATATTGAGCAGCATTTTACTGAGTATGTGGAAACTGTGTTGTAGTTTGTTCTGATATGTCACTCAGTATTTTCCTTCAGAGTAAAACATTTCAGTGTTATAGCAAAGGGGTAGGTTATGCAAGGGTAAGGCTTTTCAATCAGTGATGGATCGTTCATCAATCTGTGCTGTGGTAGATTGACAGTGTATCATCACACAACATAGGGAGGAGATATTATTTCAGAACGTGTATAAAGAGCTGCAATTGATCCACATATTAAAAGCTACCATTTTACTTGCATGTGTAAACTGCTAATGCTTGCACCCATTCAATACTACTGGTATTATTAAATAGCAGACACCTCTGTTTCTTGTGATGATCAATTTGTATGTTGATTTTGAATGAGTAAAGCTTATCACCACATTTCATTTCAGACTTAGTTTTAACCTTAGTTTTAAACAGTAATAACTTTTTCAGTATTATTTAAATTGTATACATCATTTTACTTCATTTGTATCACTAATAAAGAAATAAGACGAGCACTCTGACAACTTTCTACTTTCCTTTCAATTGTCTGATGTTTTTAAATGTTATAAACTATTGGTGTCCATTTAACTTCACATTTCTGTTAAGACAGACAAATTTCCAACACTACCATTAACCTACAGACACTCTTACTTCACACTGCTGTTAATACTGGAGGTAGTTTTTTAAAAAACTTCACAAGTAAATTATGCAAATATAATGATAGATCAATCTAGCAGTAACCTAATTAACCAGGGATGACTAGCAGTAAACTAATTAAGTAATTTACAAGACATTATAAGCTAGGAAAGCAAACTTTGAGTTGTTGGCAGTTGAACCCTGAGACTGGATTGTTGCCTTTACTTCTCAACTGAGACCTAATATTGTGTACATTATCTTTTCCAATTGTGATTTCACAATTTTCTCTCCACTCCTGAAGTCACTGAGGTACATTTCTGTGGGAATCTAGATGGCTATCCTTAATGTATGAACCATGACAGTGAAATTGGCAGGCTATTTAACCATTGCAAGCAAAAAAGCCTCTGATCCTATTCTCACTTGATACTGCAGTGACTGTCGTGGGGTCAACCTGGTGGAACTCACAGAGTATGAATTCCCTGATTAGGGCTGTTAACCTGGTCCAATTTGGGGGCCCTGGCTGACAGATATAAACAGGAGGGTCAGAGGTTCTGTTCACTCTGAGAGCTGGCTCTGAGGGAGCTGGATCGGTGGCAAAGACTCTCCACATGGAATTAAAGGGGGCCTTGGTGACGTGTTACCAGCCACTGGGGAGTTATTTGAGATACCACTGTAGTGGTTAGCTAAAATAGCACATGCAACGTGCTTTAATGACTACCACTCAGTGGCTCTGACTGCCACAATCATGAAGTGCTTTGAGAGGCTAGTCATGGCTCACATTAACTCCAGTCTCCCAGCCTGCCTCGATCCCCAATTTACAGATTGACATAACAGGTCCACAGCGGACACCGTTTCCCTAGCCTTGCACTTATCTCTGGAGCATCTGGACAACAAGGCCACCTACATCAGACTCCTGCTCATTCACTACAGCTCCGCCTTCAACACCACTATCCCCTCAAGACTGATCTTAAAACTCAGATACCTAGGTCTCAGCTCCGCCCTCTGCAACTAGACCCTCAGCTTCCTGACCCACAGACTGCAATCAGTGAGGATAGACAACAGCATCTCCTCCATGATAACACTCAATACTGGAGCCCCCCACCAAGGATGTGTCTTCAACCCCCTACTGTACTCCGTGTACACCTGTGACTGTGTTGCCAAATTCTGACTGAATGCCATCTACAAGTTTGCTGATGACACCAGCATGGTAGGACGGATATTTAACAATAGCGAGTCAGAATATAGAAAAAGGATAGAGAGCTTGATGACATTGTGCAATGATAACAACCTGTCTCTGAATGTCCGCAAAACTAAAGACGTCAGAGAGAAAGGAGGAGAACGCACCCCCACCTACATCGACAGAACTGAGGTTGAGAGCGCCAAGTTCCTTGGAGTGATGATAATCAATAATCTGTCCTGGACTTCCCTCGTAGGTGTGACAGTCAAGGAGATACAACAATGCATCTTCTTCCTCAGGTGGCTCAGGAAATTCAGCATGTCCACAAAGTCCCTCACCAACCTTTACAGATGTACCATTGAAAGCACACTGTCCCGGTGCATAACGACCTGGTATAGTAACTGTTCTGCCCAGAACTGGAAGAAACTACAGAAGGTTGGGTGCACAGCCCAGACCATCACGGAGCCCAATCTTCCATCCATGGACTCCACTTACATGGGTCGTTGCTATGGAAAGGCTGCCAACATCAGGAAGACCCATCCCACCCAGTAATGCTCTCCTCCAACCTCTTCTATCAGGCAGAAGATACAGAAGCTTGAACACATGGACCAGCAGGTTCAGGAACAGCTTCTTCCCGGCCACTATTGGACTGATGAATGGACTCTCTAACTTCAAGTAATGTTGATCTTGTTAATATTGATCTTGCCTCATGCACACCCTGTGCAATGTAACTTTACATGCTTCTGTCCAAGTTTTTTCACCCTATGATCTGTATGTTCTTGTTTACTATGATCTGCCTCTACTGCTCGCAAGCAAAGATTTTCATTGTACTTAGGTACACATGATAATAAAAAAAACAGTAAAGTTAAGAGCAATAACAATAGGTGTTTTTCCTTTCATTGACCTAGAATGCTGAGGTGAATTGTACAATCCTACTGGCCAGTAAACTCATGATGGAACAGGAATCAAACATGGACCCCTCGAGTCGAGAGTGTGGTGCTGGAAAAGCACAGCAGGTCAGGCAGTATTCGAGGAGCAGGAGAATCGACGTTTCGGGCAAAAGCCCTTCATCAGAAAACCTCAAGGCCTGCATGGATTAGTACCAGACTGGTGCAAGTGGCCTTGCTCATTTTATAAAAAACTATAATCAATGCTAAGTGATGCAGTTCTCTCACAATATCACACTGTCATATAGGACCTTACACAACTGCAGGTTTATTTCGATGGTTAAATTATGAAGAATTAATTATCTTGCTCACAATAAATACTGTTTAATTGACACTGAGTCGTTGATATTTGAGATAAAAATATAATTAAGTATAGGCAATTCACAATTTTTTTGAGAGGGAGAGGGGGTTAGAGGACATTCAATGCTCTTCAGAAAGGTCAGAGATATGTTACTATTCGGACAGTATTTATTTAGTTCTCCAACCAGTAGAAGCCTGGAGAATTCAAGCCCAGGCATTAACTGTGTCAACATCAGCAGAATTGTACTGGAATAAACTCTCAGTATAATAGACTTGCATAATCAGGTTCACACTGCTCTCACCCATTGTACTCCAGCTGGCAATATTCAATAGAAAAAAGCAAATACATTGTAGAGCCTCACAAGCCATATATACTTGATATATTTTGTATGCTGCTGCAAAATCTATTCTTGTAGCTGATGTAAAAATGCTAAGCTAGTGAAAGCAGTAGCTGCAAATCACATGATTTTCCACCACTGTCGAAATAAAGAAATAACACCTTTTATTTATACTATATCTTTAACATGGTAAAACCTGCTAGGATACAGTGGGGAGGAATGAATTAAAAACTAACAAAGCCTCAGAAGGATTAGGTCAGGTGGTCTGCCCAAATCTTGGTCACAGAGGTACATTTTAAAGAGGGTCAGAAAGGAGGAAAAGGGTGGAGAGTTACATTTCTATATTTTGTGAGGGAATTCCATAGCCATGGAGTCATAGAGCTGTACATACAGAAACAGACCCTTCGGTCCATGCTGACCAGATATACGATATTAATCTAGTTCCATTTGCCTGCATTTGGCCCATATCCCACTAAACTGTTCTTATTCACATACCCATCCAGATGTCTTTTAAATGTTGTCATTGTACTAGCCTCCACCACTTCCTCTGGCAGCTCATTCCATGCACACATCACCCTCTGTGTGAAAAAGTTGCCCCTTAGGTCTTTTTTATATCTTTCCCCTCTCACCCTAAACCTATGCCCTCTAGTTTTGAACTCCCCTACCCCTGGGAAAAAGATCTTGAGTATTTACCCTATCCACGCACCTCATGATTTTATAAACCTCTCTAAGGTCAGCCTTCAGCCTCTGACACTCCAGGGAAAACAGCCCCAGCCTATTCAGCCTCTCCCTCTAGCTCAAATCCTCCAACCCTGGCAACATCTTTTTAAATCCTTTCCTGCACCCTTTCAAGTTTAACAACATCTTTCCTGTAGGAAGGAGACCAGAACTGAACGCTGTATTCCAAAAGTGGCCTAAACAATCTCCTGTACAGCCACAACATGACCTCCTAATACTTATATTCAACGTACTGACCAAAACAGGGCAAGTGTACCAAACGCCTTCTTCACTATCCTGTGTACCTGTGATTCCACTTTCAAGGAACTATGAACCTGCACTCGAAGATATTTTTGTTCAGCAACACTCCCAGGACCTCACCATTAAGTGTATAAGTCCTGCCCTGCAGCACCTCACATTTATCTAAATTAAACTCCATCTGCCACTCCTCGGTCCATTGCCCCATCTGATCAAGATCCCGTCATACTCTGAGGTAACCTTCTTCACTGTCCACTACACCTCCAATGTCAGTGTCATCTGCAAACTTACTAACCATACCTCCTATGTTCACATACAAATCATTTATATAAATGACTAAAAGCAGTGGATCCAGCACCGATCCTTGTGACCACTGGTCACAGGCCTCCAGTCCAAAAAACAACCCTCCCCCATCACCCTCTGTCTCTTACCTTCAAGCGAATTTTGTATCCAATTGACTAGCTCTCCCTGGATCCCATTTGATTTAACCTTACTAACCAGTTACCATGGGGAACCTTGTCGATTGCCTTACTGAAGTTCATACAGACAACGTTCACCACTCTGCCTTCATCGATCTTCTTTGTCACTTCTTCAAAAAGCTTACTCAAGTTTATGAGACATTATTTCCCATACATAAAGCCATGTTGACTATCCCTAATCAGTCCTTGCCTTTCCAAATACATGTAAATCCTGTCCCTCAGGATTCCCTCCAACAATGTGCCCACCACCAATGTCACGCTCACTGGTCTATAGTTCCCCGGCTTCTCCTGACCTCCTTTCTTAAATAATTGCACCACATTGGCCAATCTCCAGTCTTCCAGCACCTCACCTGTGACTATCGATGATACAAATATCTCAGCAAAGGGCCCAGCAATCACTTCCCTAGCTTCCCACAGAGACAAACCCTTTGGATTCTCCTTAACCCTATTTGCCAAAGCTATCTCATTCCCCCTATGTACTTCCTGATTTCTCTCTTAAGTATACTCCTCCTGCCCTTATACTCCTCGAGGGATTCACTGGAACCTAGCTGTCTATACCTGCCATATGTCTCCTTTTTCTTGACGAGAGCCTCAATTTCTCTAGTCATTCAGCATTTTCTACACCTACCAGCCTTGCCTGTCACCCTAACAGGAACATAATGTCTCTGGACTCTCATTTTCTCACTTTTGAAGGCCTCCCACTTTCCAATCATCCCTTTACCTGCAAATAGCCTCTCCCAATCAACTTTTGGAAGTTCTTACCTCATACTGTCAAAATTGGCCTTCCTTCAATTTAGAACTTTAACTTTTAGATCCGGTCTATCCTTTTCCATCAGTATTTTACAGTCGCTGGCTCCAAAGTGCTCCCCCACTGACACCTCAATCAAAGAGTAGGTCAAGTTTTCCTCCTTCTCTAGTAGATACCTCCACATACTGAATAAGAATGTTTTCTTGTAGACACTTAACAAATTCATCCCTATCCAAGCCCTTAACACTATGACAGTCCCAGTCTATGTTTGGAAAGTAAAATCCCCTACCATTATAACCTTCTCATTTTTATAGATATCTGAGACCTCTTTACAAATTTGCTTCTCAATTTCTCATTGACTATTGGGGGGCCTACTGGGGGGCCTAATGAGCTGCCAGAGGCCCCCCAATAAGGTGACAATTGTTTTCTTATTTTTCAGTTACACCCAGCTAACTTCACTGGGCATAGTGTCAGGCATATCCTCCCTAAGTACAGCTGTAATGCTATTCCTTATGAAAAACATCACTCCTCCTGCTCTCTTACCCCCCTTTCTATCCTTCCTGTAGCATTTGTATCCTGGAACATTAAGCTGCCTGTCCTGTCCATCTCTGAGCCACGTTTCTGTAATTGCTATGATGTCCCAGTCCCATATTCCTAACCATGCCCTGAGTTCATCTGCCTTCCCTGTCAGGCCTCTTGCATTGAAATAAATGCAGTTTAATTTATCAATCTTACCTTATTCTCTGCCTTGCTCTCGCCTACCTTGACTACTTGACTTTCTCCTCTTCTCAACTGTACCAGCCTGAGACTGATCTTTTTTCTCACTATCTCTCTGGGTCCCATGATCCCCTCCCTACCCTCTTACCAGTTTAAAGCCTCCCAAGTAGTACGAGCAAATCTTCCTGCCAGGATATTGGTCCCTTTCCAATTCAAGTCCTTCTTGGATAGGTCACTTCTACCCTAGAAGAGATTCCGGTGTGAATTTAGGGTATCAGTTGTTATGGCACAGCCACCAATGTTTGAACAAAAGGAATGGTGGATACTTAAGAATCCAAAGTTGGAGGAATGTCAAATCCTTGGAGTGTTGAGTGACTGTAGGTTATATGGAGATAGGGAAGGAGGGGAGAGGCCATGGAGGGATTTGACAAGGGGATAAGAATTTTAAAGATTAGGCACTGGTGTACTGGGAGCCACTGTAGCACAGCAAAGATAAGGGTGACGAAACCAAATGTTTGGTCCAATATTCCACTATAATTAGCTGCTAGGGAGTGCATGAGAGTAACCAAGAGTGAGTGTTTGTTCAAAGTTTCCTTCTTCCAAGTTGGAATTGCTCTTCTCTTTTGTAATGAAAAATGTCTGATTTATCATATAAATATTTACAATCTTTTAGAGTTTGGATTTTAAAATCGTGGCATGTGGTTGATTACTTTTCTGAAAACTTGAAGAAAAACTAGATTACTCGGTCTTGCCATAACAGTGTGTGTCAGGAACCCCTAGAGTGTGAATGGAAGATTGTTGGTACTGTGCTGGTTTACGACAGGAAGTGTAAATATTGAGGATCATTAGTGAGCTTTTGGTTCAGTGTAATCAAGAATTGATTTTAGATTTTAAAAATCCAGATATTAAAAGCTTTTGGCAATTCAGAGGTTATCTGACTGAGGGGAAATGCAAATAGTGAGTGTACTGATTGTAACAAGATCAGCCAACTGGACCTCATACAATATGAGTTCCCCAATTGGGGCTGTTAATCTGGTCCAATCAGGGAACTCTGGTCGACATATAAAAAGAGTCAAAAAGTGTGGTGATGGAGAAAGCACAGCAAGGCAGGCAGCATCCAAGGCGCAGGAGAGTCGATGATTCGGGCATAAGCCCTTCATCAGGAATATGGAAGGGAAAGGAGGCTGAGAGATAAATAGGGGTGGGGGAGTACGGCTAGAGGGGGAAGGTAGGTGGGATGGTGACAGGTGGATGTAGGTCGGAGATGATTGTGATAGGTCTGTTGGTGGAGGTGGGGGGAAGGAGAAGATAGGTGGGGAGGAAGATGTACAGGTAGATAAGGTTAGACAGCAGTGCCGAGTTGGAAGGTTGGATCTGGGAGGAGGTGGAGGGAAGGGAGATTTGGAAACTAGTGAAGTCATTGTTGATGGTTGTCGGATCCCAAGGCAGAAGATGAGGTGTTCTTCCTCCAGTGGCTTCAGTGGGTAGCTTTGATTTGGCGATAGAGAAGGCCCAGAATTTGCATGTTCTTAGGGGAGTTTGAAGGGGACTTGAAGTGGTTGGTCACAGGGCAGTGGGGTTGGTTAGTATGTGTGAGCCAGAGGTGTTCCCTGAACTGCTCCGTGAGTTGACACTCGATCTCCCAGATATGGAGGAGACCACATCGAGAGTAATGGATGCAGTAAATGAGGAGGGAAATCTCTGCCAGAGTTGAAATGATCCTTTGGGGCCTTGGATGGAGGTGAGGGATGAGGTGTGGGTGCAAGTTTCACACCTCGTGCGGCGGCAGGGGAAGGTTCCGGGAGTGGAGGGTGGGTTGGTGGGGGGACGTGGACCTAATGAGGGAGTTGCAGAAGGAATGGTCTCTCCAAAACACAGATAGGGGTGAGGACGGAAATGTATTTCTGGTGATGGGGTCTGACTGTAGGTGACGGAAATGGCGGAGGTTAAACAGGGTGTCAGAGATACCGACACTTTGCTGCCCAACTCTGTATGAGACGGTATTATAAGTCAAGGACTGTTCATGTGAAAATAAAGGGTGACTTGGTGACGGGATACCAGTCTCTGTGGAGTTATTTCAGTGAGGATGACGCAAAGAGTCTGCAGATGGACATAGCTGGTGGGCAAAAGGTAGTGGGCAAAAACTTGGCAGATGGAATGTAATGTCGGAACATGTGAGGTTATGCACTTTGGCAGGAAGAATAGAGGAGCTGAATATTATTTAAATTGAGAAAGACTGCAGAAAGCTACAGCACAGAGGGATTTAGGAGTCCTCATCCACGAATCACAAAATGTTAGCATCCAAGCTCAGTGGGTAATAGGGAAGGCAAATGGAATGTTGGCCTAACGCTTGCTTTCCACAACGTATATTCAGTTTTTGAAATAAATCTTGACACAATGAGACAATTCATTCAAAAGGGGAGATGCATGTCAACATTGTACGAGGCCTACCTTAAATACCAGGGACTCAAAAATGTTCTGAAGTTCAGAAATATTAATTTTTTATTACATTTTATTTGATGATCCAACATGGCATTTTCCTTTAACTGATTCTGAAATGTTTGGAGAAAGGTGGACCTTTATCTTAATTCTTTTACAAGATGTCTGTGTCATTGGCAAAGCTAGCACATGTTGTTTATCCCTAATTAATTTGTTAACTTACTAATTTGTCCCTGATTGAACCGTTGCATTAATTGGGTGTAGGAACAGCCACTATACTGTTAGGGAGGGATTTCCAGGATTTTAACCCAATGAAAGTGAAGGAACGACAATATATTTCCACGTCAGGTTGGGGAGTGGCTTGGAGAGGAACTTGCAGATGATGGGGTTCCATGCAGCTAGTCCTTCTAGGTACTAGAGACCACTGATTTGGAAGGTGTTGTCGAAAGAGCCTTTGTGAGTTACTGCAATGCATCATAGAAAATAGGATCAGGAGTAGGCCATTCAGCCCTTTGAGTCTGCTCTGCCATTCAATATGATCATGGGTGATCATCCAACTCAGTCTCCTGGTCCCTTCTCCCGATAACCTTTGATCCCTTTAGCTCTAAGAATGATATCTAATTCTTTCTTGAAGACGTTCAATGGTTTGACCTCAATCACTTTCTGTGGCAGTGAATTCCACAGGCTCCCCACTGTCTGGGTGAAGACATTTCTCCTCATCTCAATCCGAAAAGGCCTACCCCGTATCCTTAAATTGTCACTTTGGTTCTAGCTTCCCCATAGGGAACATCCTTCCTGCATTAACCCTGTCTCATCCTGTTAGAATTTTATAGGTTTTGAAGAAATACCCCCCAACCCTTATTCTTCTAAACCCCAGTCAAAATAGTCCTAACTGATCCATTGTCTCTTCACACAGTCCTGTGTGGTAAACCTTTATTGCACTCCATCCACAGCCAGAACATTCTTCCTCAGATAAAGAGACCAAAACTGCACACAATACTCCTGGTGTGGTCTCACCAAGGTCCTATATAATTTCAGCAAGACATCCCTGCTCCTGTACGTGAATCTCTTTACTACGAAGTCCAACATACCACTGCGTTCTTCACCACCTGCTGCACCTACATGCTTACTTTGAAGGGCTGGTGTATAACGACTCCTAGATCTTGTTGCACTCCCACTTTCTCAATCTATTGCTATTTGGATAATAAACTGCCTTCCTGTTTTTGCTACCAAAGTCTATGACCCCACATTTATACACATTATACTGCATCTGCCGTGCAATTTCCCACTCACTCAACTTGTAGATGGTACACCCTGCTGCTATTGTGCAGTGATAGTGAAGGATGTGAATGCTTAAGATATGGAAGGTATGTCAATCAAGTAGGCTGCTTCGTCCTGAGTGGGTGTCACACTTCTTGGTTGCTATAGGAGCTGCACCCATTCAGGCAAATGAAGAGCATTCCATCATACTCCTGGTTGTGCCTTTTGTATCATGGTTAGGCTTTGGGAACTTAGGAGGTGAGTTATGCAAGTTCCTAGCAGGACACCTGACATGTTAATCGATAAAATGTTTATACTGCTGAATTTACATTGAAAGAGAAAACAGGTCAGCGGCCATAAGTTTATTTTGACTTCAAAACAGAAGCATCAAGCTTTCAGTTTAGAAGAAAATTTCACCCTAATGGAAGGGTTTTATTTTGTGACGCCTCCAAATTGTGAGAGTTTGCATAGAAGTTTTCAAGTTGTCAGAACTGAAAAGAGGTTCATGCCAACAGACTTGAACAGAAGTCATGAAACTGTCTCAGCTGTTCAAGAAGGAGAACAGAAAAGAATCAGGTAAGTAAGAAATTAGAGTTGAGTTAGGAGTGATGGTTCTCTGAGACTGAGCATGTATAAAGGATATTGCTGGGAAACAGGTTGAAACTTTGTTTTGCTGTTTATGTGAAGATCTTTCTAAACTCTCATTCATCGTTTTATTTGATTTTCTTCTTTTGTGGAATAAACCTGTCTTATTTTGTTAAAAACCATTTGAAGCCTTGTGTACATATGTTCAATGACTAACCATCATAGTAACCAACTACAAAAATTAAACATATGATATATTAGGAGGATTTCATTCTGGGATTTGACTTGTCCAGCATTACCATCAGTTGGGATCATAACATTTCCCCAAATTTATAATATGAAATAAAAACAATAGTAATGTTCCCTTTGGTGAATACAAGTTGGATTTCTACAGCACAGCAAAAATGAAGTAACCAGTCAATTATCTACCTCATTGCTGTTTGAGGGAACATGTTACACACAAGGTAACTACCATGTAATGTCAAGGATTACAAAAGTAATACCTTGGCTATGAGATATTTAAAAACATCTTAAGAAAGCGTGCAAGTGTTTAATTAATGCAAGTTCTCTGTTAAAGCTGGAATTATAGGTTATACTCCAAAAATAAGAGAATCTTCAACATTAAATGTCTTAGTTAAAAATCACACAACACGGGTTATTGTTCAACAGGTTTATTTGGAAGTACAAGCTTTCAGAGCGCTGCTCCTTCATCAGGTAGCTAGCAAATGAGTAGCACTCTGAAACCTCGTATTTTCAATTAAACCTGTTGGACTATAACCTGGTGTTGTGTGATTTTTAACTTTGTCCACCCCTGTCCAACACTGGCATCTCAACATCATTAAATTTCCTGTAATCCATCTGAATTCTGTCAAAATGCAGTAACTCAGTGAGGGTGACCTACAATGGACACAAGAATATGAAGTGTTTTCATTAAAATGTCTGATTCCAGATAACTGATCTGAATGAGCTGAGAATTTGGGGTCTCAAAGAATTAAACTGAGATTTTCCCAAACTCATGATCCAGAAATTGAACAATTCTCTTCTTACCTCGCAGTAAATCCAAAGGAAAACACTTTTAACACATTCAAAATTCATTTACTTGGACAAAGTTAACATCAGACCCAATAATTGTGGCATTTGAGCAACCCTGTAAAGCTGGTCTCTTGTGGCATATCCGCCAGGCTGTGAAACAAATGCAAGATTCAGAAGACTCAGTCATAACAAGCAAATGCTCAAGCGAGTCACATCTCTACATATGGAAGCGGATTTAACCCTACATGGTTTCTCAATAGGACATTAGAGAATCTTATCAAAAGATGATGCTTTTGCTTTTGTGGCATCTTCTACCATACTAGTTAAATCGCCATCTGAAAGGGAACCAATGACTGATGAAGAGATAGGCTGAATTGGATTGTAGGCTGTAACGAGAGCCAAGCTGCCAAACTTGTTCAGAAATCTTCACCGGGAAGTTGCCAACTAACCTTTCCAACAAAGATATCAAACTCTCTTTCTCTGTAATTATTCACTTTCTTCACATCAGAATTAGGTTTCTAGGCAGAGAGATTTTAACATGCACAAATATAAGCTAAGAATTGTTAAAACAGGAGACGTAAAATGATTAGAAATTGAAGGGATAAACATGAGCAAAGGTGAAAAGAAAATAGCGACATTTGGACAAGCATTAAAATTATCTAATCAATAAGAAGCTATTATGAACAAGGGTAACTACATATTCCGACGCATTGGATTCTAATTGAAAACAGGTTTTCATAACTTCTATAGAAAATTAGAGAGGTCATATAACATTTCGGGCACCCTAAATTCAAAAGAATGCTGAAGCATTGATTAAGGTTCAAAGAGTAGCAAGGATCATCTGGATTTCGGACTATGAAGAAAAATGTGCAGAGCTGAACTTCTTTCTCATTGGAGAAAGAATCATTCAGAAGGAATATGATCCACATCTTTGAAATGTTCATTAATAACTATAGTGGAAGTAGGTAACTTGGACGGTGCTTGCATAGCTTTATTACATGAGAATTTTATTTACAAGCTCGAAGTCACAGAGATTTTTTTTCATAAAACAGTACATAATTGCAACGCAGTTCCAATTGATGTTGTGTTATTTAATTTCTGTTTTGCAAAATCAATAAATGTCTGGTTAGGAACAGGCTTGCATGTTTTGAGTAAACAAACAGGTTGGAATAGGTATGATACACTGAATGGCTTCCTTTTTTGCTGTATCCTTCCATGGTTAAAAGAATAGCTAGGAAAGAGACCGAATCAGTTAGGACTATATTCAATGGAGTGTAGAAGAATGAAGTGAGATTAGATTAGATTCCCTACAGTATGGAAACAGGCCCTTCGGCCCAACAAGTCCACACTGAACCTTCGAAGAGTAACCCACCTAAAACCACTCCCCGACCCTATATTTACCCCTGATTAATACACCTAACACTATGCGCAATTTAGCATGACCAATTCACCTGACCTGCACATCTCTGGACTGAGAGAGGAAACCGGAGCACCTGGAGGAAAACCACACAGACACAGGGGTTTCACCAATTCCACAAAGACGATGTGCAAGGCTGGAATTGAACCTGGGTCCTTGGCGCTGTGAGGCAGCAGTGCTAACCACTCATCCACCATGCCATCTCATAGAAAAATCATATTTTATAGAAATTTTATAGAGTATCTATAAAATTCTAACAGGATTAGACAGGGTAAATTCAGGAAGGATGTTCCCAATGGTGGGGCTGTTCAGAAGCAGGGGTCCCAGTCTAGGGACACAGGGTAGACCTTTTAGGATTCAGATGAGGAAAAATGTCTTCACCCAGACAAAATAAAAAATCACACAACACCGGCTTATAGTCCAACATGTTTATTTGGAAGTACAAGCTTTCAGAACACTGTTCCTTCATCAGGTAACTAGTGGGACAGGATCGACTGTCTTATGATCCTTGTCGACAGTGTGATCTGGAAAAGCACAGCAGGTCAGGCAGCATCTGAGGAGCAGGAAAATCGACGTTTCGGGCAAAAGCCCTTCAGTCAATCCTTTTCCAGCACCACACTCTCAATTCTAATCTCCAGCATCTGCAGTACTCACTTCCGCCCTGTCTTATGATCCTGCCCCACTAGGTACCTGACGAAGGAGCAGTGCTCCGAAAGCTAGTACTTCCAAATGAACCTGTTGGACTATAACCTGGTGTTGTGTGATTTTTTATTTTGTCCACCCCAGTCCAACACTGGCATCTCCTCATCATGTTCACCTAGAGAGTGGGGAGCCTGCGGAATTCAATACCACAGAAAGCCATTGAGGCCAAAACATTGAATGTTTTCAAGAAGGACATAGATATAGTTCTTGGGGTTAAACAGGTCAAAGAGTATGGGGAGAAAGCGGGAACAGGAATGGTTATGATTATATTGAATGGCAGAGCAGGTTTGAAGGGGCAAATGGTCTACCAATGCTCCTATTTTCTCTGTTTCTATGAAGTATCCTTTGCAGCATGGTAGTTATGAGTTATGATCATAGAATTCCTCAGAAGAAGATCTTATCAAGGGTGAATAATGGTGGTTGTATGCTTACATAGACATTGAAATTTTGCTGACTTACTTATGGATGACAAGTAAAAACTACACAAACTTCATTCAAGAGATTAACAAGTTGGACAGACTCCATAAAAGTTCAAATTGTACATGATCGATAGAAAAAATGCGTTTAAAGGTTGAAATGCCATTTTCTTGTTTTGTGCTTTTTTATGCTATTAGCATGCACTGCTACAGTGTAACAAGCACACGATGGAAATGACTAGAAAAGCAAAAAGGGAGGAAAAAATCATTTTAAAATGTCAATAATACTTGTCAAAGTCAGGAACTTCAGCATTCTACAAAGCACACATTGAGAGAGTGATGAAATACTCCAATCCTACTTAGCAGACTGCAGAGATAATTTTTGTCTTGAAAGTGGAACATATGCAGACCAAAACCATATATAGGTCAGTGGAATAAATACAAATAACTGCTTCATGACAGAATCCATCCTGCAAGATACTAAAGCGATGAATGCAGGCAGATGGACTCAGTGGGTAAGGACTTCTGCACATGTTTAAATGTTCCCTGCTGCTCAGCTTATCTACTCAGGGTTAGTAGTATATTCGTTTTGGATATCGATGCTTATTCCAGCATTATGACAGCTGTAATTTGTTGTATCACTGTGCAACATAGTATCAGTAGGAGAGTATTTTCTTGAGTTTTAGGACTACGTGAAAATAGCTGCCTTTTTAAGTAAATGAATAAAAAATACAAATGTTCTATTAACCATTTTAGAATTATGACACAGAGAACTATGCACCTTTACAACAAGACCTTCCTAGATGAAGCTACTGCAAGGCTGCAATGAATGCAATGTACAATTATTTCAGGTGACAGCTAGATAGAATGAGTGTCTCGATGAGAGTGGTGCTGGAAAAGCACAGCAGGTCAGGCAGCATCCGAGGAGCAAGAAAATCGACGTTTCGGCCAAAAGCCCTTCATAGGACGTTTCGGGATTTTCCTGCTCCTCAGATGCTGCCTAACCTGTTGTGCTTTTCCAGCACCACTCTCACCTAGACTCTGATTTCCAGCATCTGCCGTCCTCACTTTTGCCTAGATAGAATAGGTGCCTACAGCAACTTTCCTTTTATTCTTTTGCAGGATGTGGGCATCCCTGGCTAGATTAGATTTTTTTTTACCCATTGCTAAATGCTCTTGAATTTAATGTGCAATATTATTTCAAGATACCCTGAATGTAACATATACTATTGTTTGAGGACATGCTGAATGTAACGTGAACTGTTATTTCAGATTTCTGCTGAACAACATATTCAATGTAATATCAGATCTCGCTGAATATAATGAGCACTATTATTTCAGATCTCCTTATTATAAGGCGCAGTTATTTCAAATCTTATTGAATATAATGTGCACTATTAATTCATATCTCCTTAAAGTAACATGCACTGTTATTTCAAACCTCCCTGAATATGATGTGCACTCTAATGTTAGATCTCCTAATGATATTTCAGATCTCCCCGAACATGGGAGAACACTGTTCTTTCTGATTTCAATAATATGACGTGCACTGTTATTTTCGATCTCCTTAGTATGTTGTGCACTGCTACTTTAGATATCCTGAATAAGAGACGCATCGTTATTTCAGATCTCCCTGAATATAATGTGCACTATCATTTCATAACTCCTTAATACATTGTGCAATGTCATTTCAAATCTCCTTATTATAATGTGCACTACGTTTTCAGATCTTTCTGCTATTAATGTGCACTGTTATTTCAGATCTCTTCAACATAATATACATGATTGTTTCAATGAGACGACGGTTTTATTTGAGAACAACGGCAATGAGGGCAGATTTAAAGGACTGAGGGACAACACCCGAAGAGAGAGCGAGCCTCCTCTTAATGGAACGTGCATACCAATAATGCATTTGCCTACTTCTAAAAGACCCAATCCTCTCAAGGATTCTGTTCAGTCACTCTGGTATCTCCCAGATGCAACGCAAACATGGGCCATTAGGTTTACATGACTTCACATCGACACAATGTTCGGTTACATTCTCTCGAATGCAGGGTTTCGAAGCGTGTGTAGTGAAACTCCAGAAATGAAATGAGTTTTTTTCTGGGCTAACGTATCAAATCCTATCAAATCTGCACGGACAATGACCAGTATTAAGCAGGAAAATTTCCAATTGTTATCTCACCGTTTATGAAACCAAATCCCCGCCCCCCACAGCATGTCACGGTATTAACCCTGCAGGCAAAGTCAGACGTCCATATCTCCCTAAATAGCATCGACCATAAGGACGCAGTTTGGGTTATTTACCGTTTTTGATCATCAACAGCCGCAAGCAGATTACTGGTCCAAATTATAACATATTTAGAAAGAACTTGAACAGAAATTGTGTCCTTGTCTGTCCACTTGTTCACATCTCACCAGGTGCTGAGCATTATTTAACAGTGTTCAGACTGAAGCACGTGTCGAGATTGCTTCAAAATTCACAGTGGCACACGTAGTGATTATTCAAAAGAGTCCAGAAAGCCTTGTATTTGTCATACACCTTTCATGACCCGTGGACATTTCAAAGCACTTTACAGTCAATAGTATTAATCAAGTTGTAATCATTCTTATAAGAAATATGATCAATTTGCCCACCGCAAATAACCTTAAACAGCAGTGCGATAGTGACCAGATCATGTGTTTGTGATATTGACTGAAGGTTAAATCTTGGCCAGGACACTGAGGAGAATCCTTCAATTTCCCTTCAAAGCAATGGCCATGGGATAATTCAGTATTTTCTAATGCTTTTACACATCTTTGGAGCTGGGATCTCCTATGTCCATCTGAGGGCATAAAGCTGGGCCCTGTTTTAACATCTCATCCAAAAACAAACCCCACCTCCAACAGTGTAGCACTCTCTCACTGAAATGTCAGTCTTGCTGTTTGTCCACATTCTGGAGTAGAACTTCAAAACAAAGAAGTTTATGATTCAGTAATGAGAATGCGCCAACTGAACCATGTCTGACATAAATTCAGAGGTGAGTATATATGGAGATTAAACTTCACCCAATTAATTTCTCCACAATGCTGATTGGATTTATGTGACTATTGAATATTCATGGGATGGATCCTCAGAATTGGAAAGACGATCGCTATGCCTTCCTGGTTAAACTCCATACGTTTAAAGACCTCTTTCCAGGTCATCCCTCAGCCTGCTTATTTAAGAGGAAACAGGCCCAACCTATTCAATCCTTCCTGATAACTATAACCTCTGAATTCCCGTGCCCGCTTTCAAAAAAAGTTGCAACTTCTTCATTTATTCCACTTTTGTAAAATGGAGACTAGAACTGTGCATACTTTTCTAAGTGTGGTCACATTAAGGTTTTAATATAATTTCTCTGCCTTTGAATTCTAGTAATCCAGTACTCAATTATACCCGAACCTTATGGTTTTGTTGACCTGTGCTGCTACTTTTAATGTGATTCCCTGATTCTTTTGCGGTTCATCCCATTTAAAGTCTTACATTCCATGGAATATTTGGCTTTCTTATTCATCCTATAAATTTGTATCCCCTTACACTTATCTGTATTGAAATTAACTTTCCATTTAGACACTTATTCTGCAGGTTTGTCAACTTTTTTTGTGTTTTCTTGCAATCTTCCTCAACATTAACTGTATTGCCTAATTTGGGTCATTTGCAAGTTTTGATATGGTACTGCTGATTCTCAAGACCAAATCTTGATATCAATGGTGAACAACAGCGGTACCAGCACCATTACCTGTATGTTATCACTTCCCATCTTTTCAAATCTGAGTAACTTTATACTTTGTTTTTAGCTTTGTGGCCAGTTTGCTATCCATTCTGCTACTTGTCCTCTAAATCCATATGGTCTGACCTTACTCAGCTGTACCTTATTGAAGGCATTTTGCAAGACTATATAGATTACATCAATCGGATTACCCTTGTCTACTCTTTGTTAATTTCTCAAATAATTCAACAGGGTTGGTCAAGCATAATGCTTATTGCAATCCATGCAAATTTTCAGCATACTTTCATGTTCATAATGTTTTTCAATTGCAACTTTGAGGAAAGGTGCCTTTACATTTCCTACCATCAGCATTAGGTTAACTAGTGTATAGCTCCAAAGATTTGTTCTATCTGTTCTTTTGAATGTTGAAGTAACATTAGCTGCCCACCAGTCCTCTGGCACGATCCTATTAAATGTATATTGTAATCTCTTTCCTAGCTTTTTTTTTAATGTGCATTGATCCATACATGGATTTTATCCTCTTTATTCAAGTTTGTCAATTATTTCACTTTTTTCTACTTTAAATGTCTTAATTGTTGCCATTTCACTGGCTCCGTGGTTAGCACTGCTGCCTCACAGCACCAGGGTCCCAGGTTCGATTCCAGCCTTGGGTGACTGTCAGTGTGGAGTTTGCACATTCTCCCCGTGTCTGCGTGGGTTTCCTCCCACAGTCCAAAGATGTGTAGCTCAGGTGAATTGGCCATGCTAAATTGCCTGTAGTGTTAGGTGCATTAATCAGAGGGAAATGGGTCTGGGTGGGTTACTCTTCGGAGGGTCGGTATGGACTTGTTGGGCCGAAGGGCCTTTTTCCACACTAATCTGCGTTCATCTTGTACATCCCTTTGTGACCTTACCTTTCGTTGATGTCCTTTTGCTATTCAGGGGTTTGTAAGATATTAAGTTTTTACTTTCACAATTTAATTTAATTTAATGGACCCTCGTTGCCTTCCTAATTGCTCTTTTATTTTTGAGAATCGTTACCAAGTATATAGTCGATTGCAGAAATAGGATGGGGGAAATATAAATCACTGGAATATGCCTAGTGCGCTGGGATGAAACGGTTAAATGTAATGACAAACCGGACAGGTCCCTCCCACAGATAATGTTGTCAGATTCAGAGTCCCCTATAAATACGTCATTCTGTGCAATTAAATTTGGGGGGAATGTTTGAGAAGTGAGGAGATAACTTCACTTTTTTTATTTTCTGTTTTCTTTTAATAGTTTGCTTTTTGGAAGATCGGGAATGATGTGGGAGCTGAAGTCTATCTCCTTTTGGAGGGCAGTCTTTGCAGAGTTTTTTGCCACCATGCTCTTCGTATTTTTTGGACTGGGCTTTACCATGCGATGGTCTCCAGGCCCCATGAACGTGCTGCTGGTTTCTCTGGGTTTTGGCTTTGTCCTGGCTGCCCTGGTACAGGCGGTTGGACATGTCAGCGGGGCACACCTCAACCCGGCCGTTACCTTCGCCTACCTGCTGGGGGCGCAGCTGAGCATATTTCGCTGTGTAATGTACATGATCGCTCAGCTCCTGGGGGCAGTGGCGGGGGCAGCTGTGCTGTATGGGGTCACCCCTCCCTCGGTCCGGGGCAACCTGGGGCTCAACACGGTAAATATGTTGGTAAACGTACACTTAAGAGGAGAAAAAAGCTTAAAATATGAATCTGGAGGGGAAAAAAAACAAAATCCTTATTTTGAAAGCGAGTATTAAATAGAAAAATAGTTAATGTCTTGGAAAGTCAAAGTATGAATAGAGTTTCGAAAGGCGTTTCAAAAAATATAACGGCGTAAGCGTGTAGAGACCATAAATAGTACTTCTAAAAGTTTCATTTATTGAAACAACGGGCTTGAGTATGAAACATCTTTAAGAATGAATTGGGGTAATATTAACTAACGCAATTTTCAAAGTATAAAGATACGAGACACATTAATCGAGAATCTATATAATCAAATTGAACCGCTGTAAAATCTAAACTTTATCGAATTGATAATTTAATATTTGAAATAAAATACATCTGGATCTATGTTAAAACGTTTTCGTTGAACTAATTAATGCGAGGATGTTTAAATTTTACTTGATTTGAATAGGGAAATAAAGCATCATATTGCAATATTCCAGCCGGCATAATTTTTTTTTTAAAAGTGATGTGGAAATTAAAGCAGTACGTGTAATAACAGCGAAATATGCGACCAAACCCGGTAAATTGGTGCTTGAAATCTTTCAAAAAGAATATTAATCTGAAGTGCCGGGATGGAAGTTGCTCCGCTAGCTTTACAAATCTCTGGTCATTTAAAACGGCATCATCCCAACTTTGAATAGGTATTTGTTTCGTCTGTTGTGAGTCAAAACGGTGAGTGCACATAATCAATCAGTATGGCTGCATTTTGCTGTATACACTTTTGAAGGTGTTGAATGAAGCGGGAATGCTGCTCTCCAGAACGTATTCAAGAAACGTCTTAATTGTGAGTCAGCCTGAACTTTAGGAAGGACAATTTGGGAATCTACCTTCCGCTGGGAATTAAGCGTAACAAAATTAAGAGATTTTCCTCACGAAATGCAAATAAATCATTCAACATTTTAAGAAGGTCGCCATTTTCTGAAAATTCGTAAACACGGCAATTTTTAGCCAAGAATGTGATATCTTGACAAATCAACCGAAGTTTTGAAAAGTACAGATACATTATTGCTAGGTTAGAACCAGAAATAAATTAAGATAAATTAAAACAAAAAAAAATGGAACGGTAGTCCGGTTTTCTGTGTGGATCTCCTTGACTGATCGATCCTGTTTAATCCAGTGAAGTTTATTGAGTGATGAAAATGCAGGAAGTTCGGCAATATAATCAACAAGGTGAAAACAGACAGAACTTTAACCGAAGCTTGAGTTGTAGGAAGGGTCAAAGTCTTGGTAGACTTCGTTTCCATTCATACTCGCATTTAAATCTGTCACTTTTAGTATTTATCAAAACAAAATGAGCCATATATTTAGAAAATTACATTAAAAATCTGGGAGAGACCACCCCTGTTCCTGCATATTTCTATGGACTTATCTAAGAGAGGTCGACGATGCATAAAATGCTGTCCAACTCCAGGCTTTCTTTAGGGGCGAATGTGGCAAAGGAAAAAAAAATCATGTTTCTGCATTTTAACGGTTAACCCTCAAACGTAGACCAGGTGCGCATTTTCTTTTTAAAATCGATTACTGAGATTAGGAACAGTAGTATTTCGTGATCATTGCTCAGTTAAATATCTGGCGTGTTTTGAGATGTTTGCTGATTTGAGTGTTTCTGAGATAAGTATTTGTTTGATGCATCCAAAATGACAGCCTGAGAATGCCCCATCAATTTGATAGATGTTTCCTGAAATGTCATGCGTTTTAAGAAGCCTTAATTTCTGTTTCAATACTTGAGATAACATGATTGAATGTGTTCACTTGTCGCTGTACTTGCAGGGCTACGTTTCTCAGGCGCAGTTACCTAGGAATTTTAGTTCCAATAAAGGCCCTGTGCGTTAAATGGACCAGTCTGGACATTTTCAGGGTCTTAGAAATCTGCCCATAGGTTAATGAAACCCTCCAGCTGATTTGAGATAGTAGCAAGTAGGACAGAACAGGATGCTTTGGTTGTCGCATACAATTTTTATTCTTGTAAATTGCTGGGAATTTTTAAAAAAACTACGCAATAGCAGGCTTCACTCAGCTGTGAATTACTACTAGTTCTGGAGTGACAAGCTAATTGACTTAAAAGCTCCCCATATATTCTTGGCGTTTGCATTGTTCGCAGAAGTGATTCTAGTATGAGGCTTTGGGACATGTTACAGTAGCAGTTTTAACGTTTGGTCTTGGTGAACAGATATGAACAGATACATTTTATTTGCGTCTGGCGGGGCATGTGAAGAAAAACGACCCCCTACCTATCGCTTTAACTGATATATTAAATCTTGCTGGGAACGAGTTGGGGGTGGAGGGTGAACTTTCATAGCAGGAGGTTTGAACAATCCAAATATCAGTTCAGAGTGAATGGTTTCGATCTCCCAAACTGGTATCAAATCTAAAAAGGATATTGGATATTTTTCCAAGATTTGCAAAACGGATTAAGTGGGCCGGTGGGCTGTCCAGATGCTGATATCGCGGTCAGAATAACTCGGCGGGCGGCGGGGGGAGGAAATCAGGCGGTTTCAAATGCAGTAAAATCCACACATTTGCAGTGCTATAGAGCAAATGCACAACCATTGCTTTCTCCAGGAAAGCCATTTACTGTTGGCAGCAGCCCCATTTAGCATCTAGAATAAAGGCTGCAATCTGAGTAATAGCTCATCAAGGTGAGCACGGACAGCGGCTGCAATTAAAGTCGTATTCACATTATGGACGCAAATGATAAAACAAAGTGACAACTCACTCGCAAATGTTAATATATGTCTCTGTGGCAATGACAGCTCATGTGATGTATAAACGAACAAATCCCAGTTCGATATTTGGAGAGTAGAACTCTGCTGGTGACTTGGGCAATATTCCATTCTCAACCAATAGTACCAAAACCACAAAGAGCAAGGACAGGTCACTAATCTCAGGAGTGCTTTTGGAAGCTTGTATGCAAATTAGCACCAAAACAAATTAAGTGGCCTCTGATTCATTGTTTGTTGTTCGTGCGATTTGAATGTGCGCAAAACACCGAAACAGACTAGCTGGCTACTGATCGGATTGTTGTTATTGGGATCTTACTGCGCGCAAAGGGTCACTAAAACAGATTAGAGTGATCATTCGTGGGACTGTTGTTCATGGGATCTTGTACGCAAACATCACTAAAGCAGACTAGAGTGAAATTATTATTCCTGGGATGGTGCTATGCTCGCACATCACTGAAACAGACTAGAGTGGTCATTGTGGGATCTTGCTGTGCGCAAACGTCACTAAAACAGACTAAATGCATTGCCGATGCTTTTGGTTTTGTACTGATCAGGACAAACCCGCGGGATGGTTTATGCTGCTGGGTAGGGGAGTGCCGATTAGTTAACAAGTCGCTCTTTGATGGGATCGTGCTGTGCGCAAACATTGACGAAAACAGACTAGAGTGGTCATTAATGGGACTGTTTTAATGACATCCAGCTCTATGGGAAACACTAAAGCGAAATCAATAGTCAGTGACCTAACTTTTGCTCCGTGGGATCTTGCTGTGCGCAAAACGCCACGGAAAGTCAGTCCGTGATCGCATTTCTGCTTGTCGGACCTTACTGTATGCAACAAGCCACGAAAGCAGGCTAGTTGGGCAGTGATCGCATGGCAGTTCCTGCAAACTTGCTGTGGGTAAAACTGCACCAAAAGAGATCAGATGATTATGGATCTCACCTTTTACAGAATCCTCCTGTGCGCCAAACAACAAAGCAAACTAACTCTTGATTGATCCAATTTTTGATTTGGTGTTCTTAGACTGTACAAATCATCAGCAACACCTTATTAAGTAATTATTGATCGGAGTTGTGGTGGTAGGATTTGACTGTACGCTAAAAAAGACTAAGCTAGACCGGCTAGGAATCACTCTTATTGCTGTTTGTGGAATCTTGCTGTGCGCCAAAAAATTACTAGTAATTAGTCATTTTTCTGTGTAAGCTTTTGATGCGAATTAAGTTGTTCCTGCATTTGCCGATGTACTAACTCAATGGAGTTCAGAATAGTTTGCAATATAGGAAACATTTTGACATGTAACTGAAAGATATAATGATATGACAAGTATATTTTAACAGAAGTAGCTCAATCACATCAAGTGTTATCTTTTAGTTTCAACATTTTCAGTTTGAGGAGAATTTTTTCAGTATAAATTCCGATGGAATAAATATTCAAGATGCTTTTAGGTTTCGATTTTGGTAAGTCGAAGCTTTGAATATTTGGTGATTAAAATGTAAATTGGCCACAATCATTACAAGTCATTCTCGAGTACCAGGAAAATGTGCTGTAATTCTGCAACATCTCCACTCCCAAGGTTCAGACGAATATTCACTGCCCTTCGGCTACCTGCCTGTTTCAGAGAGAAGACCAATGGCGGTCTCTAAGTCTGCGCTAAAAGCTGAACACTAATTAACCACTGGTATGCCAATGATCAAGGCATAATCCAAGACAACTAGCCCGAACTGGCACTAGCCTGGGAAGGATTACTGGTTCACCAATTACTGGATGCAAAATCAATTAGCTTGCCAGGGCTCAATTGCATAGTTTACTATTAGGCTGTATAGGATGCAATGCATGATCAATCACTAGGACATCGACACTTCCCACAAGATCATTAACTGAAATCCATCCTCCCCTCTCCCCCATCCCTCAAGATCAAACACTTATAATACCCTTAGATTTAATGACTACAAAGAGAGGATAATTCTTCAAAACACATGGTCCATGTACTTATTCTGGTGTTAAGCGGACAATAAAATTCCATAGCATTACTCAAAGAGCAGTGATTCTCCACATTTATTCAGAATTCTCCCTCAACTAACTCCACCCAAAAAGATTAACTGATCGATCATCATTTTCTATGTACTTGCTTACATATAAGACTGGACTTGTGGTGGCACACTGTACTTGAAACAGATTTTTTAATGTATATATTAAAGCATTAGGAAAATGTGAATCTTCATATTTTGATCATTTGGGATTTTCAATTCAACATGCCATGGATTCCTGCTATGAACTGCTTACTGTAGCAAATAATTTATTAGAATAAAGCATTTTATAGGAGTTGCCTGGTATCTCAGATCATCAGCCAAGAAAGCAAACATTTACAACTGGGTTGAGTCTCCTGTGACAATGGCAAAACATTTGTGTGATACATGCACCATAAGCTAATGACATAGATAAATGTGACTGTTAATATACTGAAAGTGTGCATAACATTTGACCAGCTTTCATTTTCAAAAAAGTGTTTTGTTTCATTTCCTATTCTTACAAAGTTAAAAGTTGTAGAATATGCAACAGAACAGAGTGGAGTGAAGAATAATTAGAGTCACGATTGATGTTTAATATCAGTTGCAGAAAAATGTTAAATCTTTAGCACAACTAGAAAGCTATGCATCCTTTCTTCAAAACTGTTTTGTGGTGTAAATGGAAAATAGGAAATGACTAGGATTGCAGAGAGGACAGTTATTTTAAAAAAATTAAAGTTTAGACTTTTGGTCAAATTTCACCATGATTGTGATTGAATTCTCAGATGATCTAAGTCTCCTATAAACTGAAGAAAACCCTAGATTATGTAATACATTATTACAGTGTTAAGTTCACAGGCATAGATTTTTCTTACAGTTGTGGAAGATCATAATTCAACTCTCTTCGTGATGGGAGGTAGGTTAAAGCATTACCTTTTTATTTATTATATTCCCCCTTCCCACCGTACACACCTCACGAAGCTTCCTTTTTTAAAATCATGACTAGCTACCTACAGAACCATACCTGAAACCAGTTTGGGTGGTTTCAAACTATTTCCATATGAACATGGTTCCACAACTCTGAATTATACCTAGTTTGGCTCAAATTTCCACTCTCACGCAGAGTTCATGGAAAAGTAGTTCATGGAAAATGAAAACCTTACAACTGGTGTGATACAAGCTTTTTTGAGCTTGAAGACAAAAACATACAATTACGGTAAAGTAGAGGCAGTTTTGGTTTTACCCAACTGTTTGAAGCTAACATCAATTCCAAAAGTGGAATAGTTGCATTATCTATTCAGTACTGATATCCCTCAATTTGATAGACACAAAAATTCAATGATAATTCACAGCTCAATAGACAGTTGTTTAGTGGGTATTTGATTCACAAAGGAAGTAGTAATGTGATGTCAAGAAGATTGGAAAAATAAATCGGTGATTTTGACTCTCATAGTAAAATAATCTAATTGAGGATAATTTGAATAAGTGATTGTTTGACTCTAAAGGAATGACACTTAATGAGCAACCATTATTAGTTCTGACTGAGTCACTTTTCCAAAGTTGCACTCCATTCTATCATATAGCACCCATTAAATGTTAAAATGCCTGTGGTTTCAGTTGGTTTTCAAACCCTAAAATGGACTCACCCCAAATACACAAGGGAAAGAAGGCGGCTTTAAAATTTTATGGCTCTATGCAGTTTATAGAATATTTTTGTTTGCTAACAAAATCAGTGACATCTGTAATTATTTCCTAAATTAATTTCTAGTCTGTTATGATTTTCCATTTTTTTTTAATTCTTTAGCTGCATGCTGGAGTGGGTCTGGGCCAGGGTACAGCTGTGGAGATATTCCTTACTCTTCAGTTCGTTCTCTGTATTTTTGCCACAACAGACATTCGCAGAAATGGATTTATGGGCTCAGCAGCTATCATCATTGGTTTTTCTCTCACTGTGGGTCATTTCTTTGGGGTAAGTCTGCAACTTTATAAATAGAAAATAAATAGAGTCAAAACTAGACTAAACAAGGTAAATGCGCACTATCCAAACTTATGTACTATTACTTAGTGTGACATTGAGTTATACAGACTAAGAAGACACCCAGTGTGTAGTGAGTTAGCCTATCCCAGACAGGGCACAACTGAGGTTCTAAAATAGACCAAAGTTCCCACTCACCTCTGGGCTAGGAAGGGGAGACAAATTACCCAGGGGTCATGCTCTTAATCATTATTCAGTAACTTATGCCAAAAGGAACACATATATGAACATCAAGCAAAGACAATTATTACATTCAGTTTGCCATTATACTTGTGTCAACCTCTTCTGGGCAATTTCAATTAACCTTTACTGTGGCAATTCAAATTTCAACTGTTTTGTTGGAAGTTTTATCATAGTGCATTATCAGAAAGAAATGGATAGTTGTGTAACAAAAATCAAATTAGACTTCATGGTTTACTGGAAGAATTTGGTTTGATTGGCCAATAATCTTTTCTCTTTACATACTTTGAATACTAACAGTTGAAATTAAAACAGGAAATTAAATTTGATTGATAAATGGAGTGCTCAGCTGTAAATTAGCATCTATCTTATGAATTAATGTTCAAAAAGGTTTGAAATTATGCCTATCTTCTTTTTATTCAGCTGTATTATACAGGTTGTGGAATGAATCCAGCCCGTTCCTTTGCACCAGCCATACTTACGAGAAACTTTGGAAACCACTGGGTAAGAACAAACAAAATTCAGCTAAAATACAGTGGGATGCTAAATAAAGAACACATAACATGAGGCTATTAATTTCTTTAATCACTAGCCAGGCAACCAGTTAGAACCATAGTGACTTTTGTAACCCCAAGAACTTTGCAAAGTTGTCCATCATTCCAACTCATGACCAAGGACTCCTCGGATACAGGTCAACAAGGTTATTACAAAGGAGACACAGTACTTATTTTATTTATCCTTGTTTGCATCTTATCTCATACTCAATAAGAGGTTGCACATGTAATTGCTTCAGTTTAGAAAATGCATCAATTCAGAGATTTCAAAAGTTCCAGTAAGTCCCTGCGTACCAGTTTTGAGCTATTGTTTGAAATATTCTTTAAGTGTATTCTTGATTCCCAAGTAACCTGAAAGACTACTTTAAAAGGCAAAATGGCCTCTCCTGAGCTTTAAACTCCTAAAGAGGGATTTATGTTCTAATTAAAATGTAAAATTCTCCCTAATTCAGCACAAATTGTCATTAACAATCTAATTTAGATAATTTATAAAAACATCTCACTGGATCTCTAAGGGGTCTTGTAGAAAGGTAACTTATTAGCTCTATAATTTAAAAAGCTGTACATTCTAAAGCAGCGAAAAAGGCGGATTTTTACCTGTAGAAACTGCAATGTTGTAACTTGCAATCCAGAAGCAAGCATAGGAAGTGTGTGGCTATATGGGGAAGGAAATCAGAAAGCCTTACGTTTTCTGGGTGAGGAAAGGAACAAGCATCCTGGTTTTTACAGCCACTTCTTTTCAATAGTCTACCAAATGGATGCAATTACACAGACTTTGCACACCATTGTTGTACTGTGCAAAACCGGTGTAAAACACATTACAAATGCTTAACTCACGGTAGCTACTGCACCACTCAGATCATTAAGTTGTATGGCTTAAGCCAAGTTGGCTGATTGCAAGCAGGGTGTCAGGCATCCTCAAACCAGTGATGAAAAAACGTAGCTGGAATTTCCCCGGATCACAGAGTGACCCTTGCAGGAAAATGTTTACATCTGGACAGGATCTGACCTGTCCTTAATGTTTCCATAGTACAACAGTGTGCTACTATCAAATATAAAAAGATAGAGGAAAAGTGCTCAATTCAAATAAGATGATATCATTTGTCTCAACTCTGTTCTTATTTCTTTATTTTTGCAGGTATTCTGGGTAGGTCCTCTCATAGGAGGTGCTATAGCAGCACTGCTTTATGACTTTATCCTCTTCCCCAGGATGAGAGGTCTTTCAGAGAGACTGGCTATTCTTAAAGGAGCTCACCCTCCAGAAGCTGAGGGGCAACAAGAACCTAGGAGTGAGCCCATTGAACTCAAAACACAAGCCTTATAAAAAGTAATTTTAAGAAAGGAGTTTACAACACAAGAACTATCCTATCATCAAGTGACATTGTGAAATTTACTTTGTTGTTACTGAAAGTGTGCTTGAAAGAACATGAATGCTGTTAACGTCCCAAGCAGTGAATTATAGATCAGATGCATATCTACATTTTACTGTACAGACAGGAAGGTATTTGAAAAATAAAATGAAGATAAAATTCCCAGAGTGTGGAAGCAGGCCAATCGGCCCATCGAGTCCACACCAACCCTCCAAACGGCATCCCACCCAGACCAACCCCCAACCCTAACCTTGCATTCCCCATGGCGAATCCACCTAACCTACGCATACCTGGACACTATGGGCAATTTGGCATGGCCAATCCACCTAACCTAAACATCTTTGAACTGTGGGAGGAAACAGGAACACCCAGAGGAAACCCATGCAGACACAGGGAGAATGCCTATGTGGAGTTTGCACAGTCGCCCAAGGCTGGAATCGAACCGGGTCCTGGTACTGTAAGGCAGCAGTGCTAACCATGGAGTACTGTGCCTAATTAAGATAAATTTCTCAAATTTGTTCCTAAGATTCTTTAAATTCAAGGATTTGAATGTAATAATCCACTCATTAATTGGCAAAAAGCCCATTTAGAAATGGGTTATCAACAGGAACCTTTTTGACTATGCTTTACATTAAACTTATAATCTGCTTTATTAGAATGTTTGTTACTTATAGATTCTTATGCTTGAAATATCATCTAGTAGGTTGTTTTGATTGAAAAAGAACTTTTAAAAAAAGTCTTGAAGTTCATGAAAAACATAAGTTTAATATTAGTGAAGATCAGCAGTGAAAGTCAGATATGACTAGTTAAATCTGCCATTACAAAGTAGAATGGGTTTTGATGAAAATTAATTTCACTTGTTTTATTTTTAAAATACCCCCACCCAATTCCCTACATGAACAGTATGCTTTGAAAAATGACTAATTAATGAAGGAAATTGCAAAAGAACAAAGTCATCATGTTAGAGAACTTTACCATTAAGCCAGTTTCGTGGTATTTTTTTCTTCCTGACATACAGACCATATTACAATGAATGTTTGGTCACTTGCTGCAGAATTTCAGCTCCTCCCCTACCACATCAAAGTAGTTTATAGTAAGTAATCATATAACCTTCTGAAATGCTTTTACAAATATTCACAAAATATTTACAGTTTAGAGCAATACAACTCAGATTATAAAAAGGTAGCAAAGTAACTGTGAGACTAGGACAATAATCTTTAGGAGATGAAAAGCTGTGGATAGTCTGACATCATCCTGTTATTGCAAACAAAAACGCAACGTTAAAAACAAAAGGTAATTTAGTTTAAGACCTAAATTGGATTTGATACTTATTTTTGTGTTGCCTACGCATTAGCTGATTTTGGACACGTCTCTTCCTTTTTGGTATCTCACCTTGGCTTGAGAGTTTGAGGGTCTCAAATTTGAATATGAATTTCCTAACCACAGAAAAATCTCTCTTATGGAACAAGTGCCAGTGCTTCTATTCCTGAGATACTTGTTTGCTGCACTTGCATGAAAATGAACAAGTTGGTGTCTAAACCAACTTAAATCTAGAAACTATAAATCTAAAACACGTTCAAAACTCTGAACTCACAGAAACTCAGCACTGTTTGACATAATCAGTTGATAAAGAGATAGAAGAAGAAAAATACGTGATTTTACATTATTATATTTTATTCAAAATGAAGGTAATGAAAATTTGTAGATAGGAATGAGAGTATGCATCTTTAGATTCGACAGGTTAAAACCCAATTTCAAGTTTTAGAATGATTCAGAAACCTGAGTTTCACAAATTCAGGGCAAGTTCCAAACTGTGATGACCATCCGTAAAACTCTCAAATATATTAGTTAACAATACCATGGAATCCACTAAAAAAGAACCTTCAACGTAAACAAAGTTTCACCAAATCTGCCAACAAATCCTTCAGTAATTGCAGGGTTGTCAATTTTCAGCTTGATACACCAGGAAACAGAGATGTAATTGTGGTCTATTGGAGATAGCAACAACAGTTCTGCGTATTCCAGCCAAACAAAGCTACTGTCCAACCGTGTTTTTTTTTCTGTTGTTGACCCTATTTTTGTCTCTAAACTAAAACACAAATTTTGAAAACTGAATAATTACAATACCAACACTGTTGAGAGTACAGGGTTTTTAAAGTGGTAGTGCATTGGCCTCCCAAACCCAACAACTGTAACTCCAAATCCCATTTAACCTACAAACCCATCTGTCCTCATTTGGGTAAGTTCTGTCACATCCTGCTGAAGCTGCGAGTTGAGACCCTTGAATTATATTGCAAGGTGGAGGAAGAGATGAATACTTCTACCTCACATCACTGGGATAGCACTAATGGCACCCAAATAGCAGCCCAGGAATTTCTGACCTCTCAATTGAGGTTAAAAGAATTAGCATGTATCAGAAGGAAATAGGGTGAGAAAATAAACAGCTATATTAAAATAGCTCTGAATAATGTCCATATTTACACTCCACATTGTATTATGCTAGACCTACTAGGTAACTTCCATCGATAAATCTATACCATTTTGTTCCTGATTAAAAATTCCTTGGGCTGGAGTGATTGCTAATTGGGAAAAAGTGATCAGGGGAATGTTTAAACCAAATTTAGAACTAGAGTTTGCATATGTGGATTTCTTACAAGCTGTTTTGAGACTTGCGCTTTGTGGTGGGAATATAGGAAGTTGCTTTTAGAAGAATGAATATACTGCCCTCATTAATTTTGGAATTAAGATTTCTATACCACACCATCCCACCCCCAGTCACCTGAAATAAAATATCAATTTAACATTGCCACTCTTACTAGGATCAGTTCTTGTATTCATGGGCAAACAATTTGGACTTTTGTTGGCCCTTTGAGAGCAACTCCTTGTGTGTAATCACTTTGGTCTTTCAACTTATTTTTTTGAATTGGGAGTGATGCTGCAGTTGTTAACAGTGCATTTTTGTGGTACCATTAAGACAACATATTTGAATGAATATACTTTGAAAAGTGGCAGTGCTGTTCTAATGAAAGTTAACATTAATTCTGATTAAATTTCTTGAAGTCATAACATCAAACCGAGGTATACTTAAAATGGCAAGTGAAATAAAACTTTTCATTCTTAAAAGTCAAGTACTCAAGGTGTAATTAAGGATTCAGGATACCTCTTTACCTCAAATTTTGCATAGAATTGACAATGCTATACCCATTTAAGCATGTCATTCATTTGAATTTCTTTAAATTGCTTAGTACTTAAACTTTCTTTTTCAGCTTTTGTAGATTGCTTTAGAAGGGAATGTATTTTGTTCAAAGACACCATCTCTGGAAGTATTTCAAAAGCACAGCTATTGAAGATCTGCAGTTTTGACTCTTCAAAACAACATAGCCATTCAATTAAAAAAAAATCAAAATCCTATTGGGACTGACTACAATTTAAGCTGTTCAAATATCCCATTACAATGAATTAGTTTCTTGTCTTCTTTAGTAAGATGTCAAAAGGAGCAAGAAGTCTATAAGAAACATTAAACAGACTATGCAGAATTGCTGCAATTATCATGAGCTATGTACGAAAGGTGGTTAATGAGATGCTGTTATAGAACTTCCTCATCCAACCCAGCACTTGGAAAAGAACTTGGCAGTTAATTTGATTGTGTTGCCCGTAGTCAATGTGGAACATTATTAAATTCAAGCCCAAGTTATATTTACAGGATGGGATTTTTGAGTCTTATTTAACTAATTATTGTCTGCTTTAAGAAAAATACCATCTCACAGACACATGCTCTAATCCATTATTGCCAAAAAGTGACCAAATTTGATTTCTTTCTACAAGTTACAGAAACACAATACCAACTCTTCGTAAGCACCACACAATTATATACGTACTAGGCTTTGCAGTTTATATTAGTTTGTACACTGTTTTTAGTTGTTACTATAGGAAGTTAAATGTAAAATTTAAAACCTCCTTCATGTTTGCCAGTGTTTGTAACTTGTAGACATAAGCAAAAGAAAAGGAAAAAAAATAAATCCTACACAACATGAATTGTATTTGATCTTTTGTGCCAAGTGGGTCAGTAAAGTGACTTGTACTTGACCCACTTCAGGTGCCAACCTACAATTAGAAAGTCCAAAATCTACAAGGGTTATAGCCAAAAAAACAAAAATGAAAATAAACTCTATTTGCATAAAGTTTTCAAAATCAGTCAATTTATTTTTATTCCTGGTTAGGTGCTACATTTCCCTCCTCTTCCCCACTCTACGCAAAATCCCAGCGTTAAGAGGCAGCAAACGAGCAACCTGCTGTGATCTGTGCACCTTACTTTGTAATCAGGTGCTGGAAGCTGGAGTAACCTCTCCTCAGATTTCTCTCTTCTTCAGGAAAAGAAAAGAGTCAAGATTCAGTCTCTGGCTGCTACAATTCACAGTTGAATCCACATGTGGCACCAACACGTTGCCAAACATCTTTTAGCAGCTCCAGTTTACAATGTTGTCATTTTATTGCTGGCTTCTTAATTTGTATCTATTCACATCTATTCTCTAGTTTTGCCAGATTTGTTTCCCACATTGCTAGTATAAATCCTAGTAAACCCAAATCCAAAGCATGGAGATGTTTAAAAGGCTGCATAAATGAATATAACTGGGGCTAGAAATGAAAGCGTTATGTTGGTACAGCAGAGTCTGTGTTTTGAGACTGGGAATTGAGATGCATTGTTGACACAGAATGGAGAGGTCATTCCGCTGCATCTAGCCTATTCTCTACCAGAGTGCAAACGATCAAGGTACAGTACTATGAAGTGCAAGACACTTCTTTACCATATAGTTTTTCCATGTAGGAATGCAGCTGCCTCCCCTAACTTAAAACTGAAAGTAACACATTAGACAAAGGTGGCATTGCTTGGACTATCTTTTCTTAAAATGTCTGTCCTTAATAGAAAAATTTATTTCCTTCTATCAAGTGAATGACAGAAAAGGTCACCCAATAGCTCACTTAGCTATTTTACACAAAACAACCCTTGAATTTGCATATCACCTTTAACATAATAAAGCCTTCAAGCATCCTTCATAGAAGAATTAAACAAAATTTAAGTCAAATCTGCATTCTCAACCTGAAGTCAGACTTACCTGTGTTAAGACACAACAAATACAGTCAACTGGTCCTTCAACTGACATTACTTAAGGACTCATAAATGCAACTTTAAAAAATCAACAAGAAAAAAATCTTTCACCAACTATTTTAAAATGTGTACTTAAAAATGAATGAGGACTAGACAGGAAGCTTCCTCTTAAATTAATTTTTTTTTATTGTTCTACATTTTACAGGATCCCATACAAATAAATGCAGAGACTTTTATCTCATTTCAAATGAAGTATACACTTGGGACTGTAAGCTCTACTGTTCTGGAGACCTGTATCTGTTGAAACATTCTAAGCATAATCACAACTTTTTAAAAAATATCAAACACAGCATAGCAAACATTATGTACAAAATATATAATTAATCCTTTCAATTTACACAGGATCAGTTTGCAGCACTGGTTGCCTGTTTTACTAATATTCTTCAAACTATTGAGCCAAGTGAAAGGACATCAAAATAGTCTGTGCTTTGGTTCTTACCCTTCACAGATCAACTGAATTGGGAGTGGTAACAAAAATAATATAATAAATGAGCATTTCAAGTACTGGAAATTATACAAATGCAGTTCTGATTAAGGAAGAGTATTAAATCTGATGACTTGCCTTCTGTATCGGCTTGGCATCTTCCACATTTGGCTTAACTGAGAGCAAGAATTTGAAATAAAGAAAACAGAGGCTGGAAATACTCAGCAGGTTAGGCAGCATCTGTGGAGAAAAGGAGGAATGCTTAATAGCTCAGGTCTTTGACCCTGCATCAAAACTGAGTCATTTACAGAACAACAGCCATGTTGTTTAGGGGTGGTACAGTGCCAGGGACCACCCTTCGATGACTGTCTGCGTGGAGTTTGCACATTCTCCCCATGTCTGTGTGGGCTTCTACCAGGTGTTCTGGTTTCCTTTCACAGTCCAAACATGTGCAGGTTAAGTGGACTGGCCATGCTAAATTTTCCCTTAGTGTCCAGGGATATGTAGGTTAAATGGAGTAGCTTGATTTAAAAAAAAAGAGTAGGGTTACAGGGATAGACTGGGGGTCTGGGTGGGATGCACTTCGGAAGGTGGGTGCAGAATCAAATGGCCTCTTTCCGCACTGTAGGGATTTTACGAACAGCCTACGAGCAAAAACAGAGCCGGGAAAGGGGCAAGGTGGTTAAAAAACACACACAGGAAAAACAATTATCTGTAAACTGATTACATGAAGGCCAGGAATTGATTAACAGACAGAAATAATAATAGTACACAAAGGGGACAATGATGAGAAAAGTTAGACATCTTTTGTATCTCTGAGATTCAGAATGCTCGAATACTAGGATATAGCAGAGGGCATGGGAAACATGGAAAATCTGGAAAAGTGGAAAAGCTTGCTGTGGTTCAAGCATGTGGTGCAAAGGACAGATAGATCCCAGGAGTGTAAACCATCCTAATTGGTTCATGAAAATCTAAGCACAGGTAAAAACATAATTGGTCATCATGACATTTTCTCACTTTGCACAGAAGGCAAAACATATGAATTTACAAAAGGCATTTATCACAACCTTTTTATGTGATAAGATAAAAGCTTTCAGTATTGGGAGCAATATATTAACATGGATAAGGATTAATTAGCTAACAGCAAAGAGCGAATCTAGATACACAAGTTGTCTTCAAGGTGGCAAACTGTAACTAGCAGAATGCCACAGAAATCAGGCCTGGGGCTTCAACTATTTATAACCCGTAGCAATGGCTTGGATGAAGAGACAGACTGTATTGTGGCCAAATTTGGTGATATGAAAATAGGTAGGAAAGCCATTTGTGAGGAGGATAAATCGGTGAAAGGATATAGAGAGGCTAATTGAGTGGGCACAAATTTGGCAAATGAAGTATAATGTAGGAAAAAGTGAGGTTGCCCACTTTGGCAGGAAGTATACTGTTTAAATGGAGGTAGACTGCAGAATAGGGATCTGGGTATCCTTGTACATGAATCACAAAAAAAAAAGTTAAAATGCAGGTACAGCAACTAATTAGGAAGGAAATTAGAACAATGGCCTTTATTGTACGGGAGATGCAGCTTGAAACTAGGGAAGCTTTGCTACACTGTACAAGGTGAGACCAGACTTAGAGGATCATGTGCAACTTTACTCACTTTGCTGAAACTAAAATGGACCAAGTGGCACCTCATCTGCCACCTTCAACATTCACTCCCGCCACTATCGACAGTGGCAACTGCGTGTACAACCTACAAATGCACAGCAGTAACTCACCAATACTCCTCTAATAGCACCTTCTAAACAACCTATATCATTTTAGAAGAACAAGGACTGCAGAGATATAGGAACAACACTAGCCACAAGACTCCCTTCAAGCCACACACCGTCTTGACTTGGAAGCATATCTCTTCCTACACTATCACTGAGTTGAAATCCAAGAACTCTTTTCCAACAGCACGGCAGGTGCCCTTACACTCCAAAGACTGCAGCGCTTTAAGAAGGAAGCTCAATACCACTTGTGTTGGACAATAAATGCTTATCTAGCTGATGAAGCCCACTGATTCCTGTAATGAGGGCTTTATCTTACGAGGAAATGTTGAGGAGGCTGGGCCTATATTTATTGTATGTTTAAGAACGAGAAGTGATTATATGGTGTGTGTGTGTGTGTGCCTGTGTAGAAATGAGCCATTCAACCCAACGAGGCCATGCTAGTGTTTATGATCTGTCCAAATCTCTGCCCATCTAAATGTATCGTAACCCTCTATTTCCTTCACCTTCAAATGATTCTGTACAATTCTCTTCAACTATTCTCTAGGGTGTTCAATATTCTCACCTTTTTATGGAAAGAATAAATGTTCAAAGAGGATTTAAAAAGATGCTACCAGAACTGCATGGGTAAGCATGGGTCTTTTGTGTTTTTCCTCATCTTAAACAAAGGATGAAGACTCACCTAATAGAGGTATTTTAAAATTTTGAAAAGACTCTGACATAGACTGAACACAACACAATATTTTCTTTTATTGGGAAAAGCATAACTAGAATCCATCATTACAAGGTGGTTCCCAAGAATACCAATAAATTGATGCTGAAAAGGATGTTTCTGGTTATTAGCAGAAATCAAAAACAAGGGGACACCGCTCAAAAATAAGGAACTCCCATTCAACATGGAGACGAGAAAGAATTTATTTTCTCAGAGCAAATAGTGGAGGTTGATCATTGCTTTGAATAAATTCAGAGTTAAACATATTTGATTATCAAAGGAAGTCAAGGTTTGTAAGTGGAGGAATTAGATCAGTCAATATTTTAGTGAATTATACAGAAGGTTCAAGGGGTCAAACAGTCTACTCCTGCTGCTATTTCTAATTCTTCATTCTTATCCAAATTGTTGTTACAGGAACATATACTTCTTAACAGAAAGTCATTTATAAATAGAATATTGTAAAACTTTCTTTAACGACATCAAAATTACATTCAAAGCAGAGATACTCTTTGAATCAACAAGTCAAATCTGAAAATACGATGCAGTATAAACAAACTACTATAAACTTCAATTTGACCCCGAATCAGCCACTACAGTTTCTAGTTTTATGCAAGTTTGTTACATTCAGACTCATTACATACAATAGGAATACACTGAATGTGTATGTTTTTTCCAAATAAAAGTAAACATACCGTTGTGGTCACTTTAACAGCTTTTCAAAATTTTAAAAGACCTCTATTAAGTGACTCTTCATCGTTCTTTTAAGATTGAATAGTGCTTATTTTTACTCATCTATGTCAGACCTATAACTAAAAAGCACAGACTAGTTTGAACATTCCTTAAGACTGTGCACTGTCTAGTATTTGCATTATTTTAACTGCTGACCATGAGACAGTGATATTAGTTTGTGATACGTGACAGTAATGTTCCCAGAGCTCTTTGTGAAGAGACAGTTTGCATAATTTTGATTTTAATCTAATAAAACTGCGACTCCCTTTGATTAGGAAGGGCTCCCAAATATTCATGGTTTAGCAAGTAGAAATTATATACACATTATAATAGGGTAAATTTCAGTCACAGGGATTCCTGGGAGTACACAACTATAGCATGAAGACAGAGGAAATACAGGGGATAGGCTATCCAATAATCTGAAAATTCTCTTTCCCACTTGCAAAATATAAAATTGCAGCACAGCTAAAGAGCTACATTAAGTACAAGTAGAATTTTCAGTTCTGTGGAGTACACTGAAAGCACGACAAATGAAAGCACATCTGCTCAATTAAACTTGTTTCAATTGTACAAGCTTAGATCATCGGTTCTGAATTCCAGATTCGACAAGAACCTGACAAACATTACAGCAGGTTTCAAACAACTAAACAGCTACTATATACAATTTGTAGACAAGGTTAACAGAAAAACAACAATTAAGGCCAAATGTCCTCAGTAACAGTTGATTAAATAGCATAAGTATGACCACCCTTAAAGTTTCATATCACAGCCACCACCCCTTTCAACAAAATAAGCACCTGAATCAATTAAACAAAACAGCCACAGTTACATCAGGCAGCTTTAACAGACTATCAAAAGCCAATTTCACCATTAACATTGTTAGTTGTGTTGCAAGATCATTTTGGCAAGCTTGAAGAAAATGCAAACAAATCAATCAGCTTTAGGAAAGATTTGCACCAAGTTTTTAAAATGATTCAGAACTTTGGGATTTTTTTGTGCCCGATACATTATACTTCAGTTTTCTGTAGTTTTCCACTGATCCTGGTTATGAGCTTCCAGGAGTTAAATTAATATATTAAAAAAAACATGGTGTTCAGAATACCTTTAAGGATTTTTCTGATTTGAAGACATTAGCCAGCAAAAGGCAAGCTCTATTTCTAATGAAGTTCACTTCAGGTTGCTTTTTGAAAAAGGGAAAAAATAGTGAACATTCATGTTCACATACTCAAATCCATTATAGCTTGACTCAGCAAAGAATGTGCAAACACTTCCATTCTGGCCCCAAATAAGTCAGCAGTTAAGCTGCCTTAGGTGTAAAGTATTTTTTAATATTCCGTATATTTTAACTGAACAAGTTATACATTTCTTGAATTTGTATACAAATTACAATATTTGGTGTGAAAATATATCTATATATTCCAGTTTAACAAGAATTTGCAAAAGGTTTTGCAGTTCCTGCGTCGCTGACCCAAATTAGGTGCAGAGCAATCATCACTGGCATTTGCTCTTTTAACTATTTTTATCCAATTTCACTCTACATTTGCTTTATTGCCTTTAAGGGTCAAGTGAACAGAAGGTTCCTTTCTTTTATATTTGTGAATTCACACAACTCGAGGATAAATGGCATTAAGGAGTTAAGCAAGGATAGTTTAAATACGGAGGAATACTCACTCTACTGTGACACTATTTAACGCTCAAAAGAGCACAACTACAGAGTCTGTATAATCGCCATCCCATTTCTTCCAGTCAACTGGCCAGTGTAAGACTGCCAATGTGTGAACAGTTTTATGCTGTTATAGACTGGCTTCCAGCAGAAACAGAATTCAGATTCTTTTAACCTCCGATCATGCATCATCCTTGCAGATGGCAAAGAAAAAAAATTTGAATCCCATCAGTGTGGCAGGATTTGAATAGCCTATGTTACATACTGGACGGTCCAATGTGCGAAGATTAACAAAGTTGAAAATACACTTTCGGGTCATTAAGAAACAGAATCACCGCAATGGCTTCCAAGTTAATTAAACACTTTGGTACAGAGCAATGTAATGAGTATTTCCAAAATGTAAGGGTTAAATTGTACTTTCTGGATGGTTTATAATTATTTACATCCCAGTCATATCAAAACATTCCAAAAAGATTCAGAGAATTAGTTTTTGGAGTGCAGTGATCACTATCTGGGAAAATGCAGCAATCATTCAGCGCCAGCAATATCCACAATCAAAAGCTTCAAAATATTTTTATTTTGCTTTGATAATTTACAATTTCATATGCTATGAAATTTTATTTTGCGTCAAGAATGCAAATAGCCAAGCTTGGGATACAGAATCAGTTTGAATATTTTGCGCAGCACCACAGCCCAGAGACTTGTTTATCCCAAAACCTTTTAGAAGGAAACGCCCCAGAGAGCCTGTGTAACTGTTTTAAAGTTATATTAGATGATGGATTTACAAAGATTGGCAAGCTGTGCACTAAAACAGGAGTTGGGGGGGGGGTGCGGTTAAACGAGTATCCAAAAATAACAATAGACTGAAGAGGAAGAATTTACTCACAAAAGAGAACTAAATACGAAGTCAGAATTATATTTGACTCTGGAGTGCATTTTTATGTAATGCACATCATGGGAAGCAACAAAGAAATACAGAACATTTTCTAAAGCCTGCATATAACCGCTCAGTGAGGAATTGCTGTTATCCTCATACTTTGTGATGCAATTGGATAAGTAACCATTGGAGTGGTGGCATGGCTAATAGTGATTCCTGGCATTGCTTGTGCAATTGACACTGCCACTGGTGCAACAGAAACAGCCACTGGGGCCATAGAGACTGGAGGCGCCATCCCCTGGGCAATGGTCTGGGCAAGCGCTGCAGGAAGTGAAGCAATCTCAGGATTAAGATGCTGTGCTGTTGGTGCAGCATTAGCAGGTGGTGCAGCAGTAGCTCCAGCAGTTGCCACCAGGTCTTGCTGGGTGACAGGTCGCGGTTGAAGCGCTTGGCTGCTCAAAGTGGTGTGGGTCTGTGCTATTCCATGGTTGTAATTAGTGATTGCACCCACAGTTGGTGCTGCCAGTGTTTGCTCTGTTGCTGTGGGAGTGGAGGTTAGCGTGACCACCTTGGTTTGGTTGCGGAAATGTGCATTTTGCTCCAAAAGTACCTCATTAGTTGCCATTAAATTTGAGATCTGTTTTTTGAGTTCCTCAACACGCTTTCGAAGCATCAGATTCTCCTCCTCCAGAAATCGATAGTCAACTGGACGTGAATTTGGGATATTAAAATCATAACTCTCAAATCGCAAGCCATCAACCCTTCGTCTCTTTAGAACATGGTCATAATCAGCATAGCGATCAGTGTCATAGAGGTCATCAAATGGGTCATATCGACGCACTACAGGAGAAATCACTTGGTCTCGTGACAATCTCTCCAAAGTTCTGTTTTCATATTCATATTCATCACGTTTTAAGTGCCGGAATTTACACTTAGATCCTCGTTGACAGTCACCTTTCAAGTAGTCACGACAAATTGGGACCTCACCTTTTTTAAAAGAGAGGTCAGATGGCGAAAGGCCAAGACCCATGGCCACTGTCAGGCGCAGGCGTGGGGGAAGCTCTCCTGACTTTTTATAATGTTCCTCATCCTCCTTTGTCCCATGAATAAACTTGCAGTTGATGCGAGTGCACTCCTTGTTCTGATAGTCATGACAAAAGACAAATTCATTTTTCTTTACGCCCAAGTCAGACACTTCATTAATATCAGGGTGATAGAACTTGCAGCGCTTACCACGTTTGCAGACATTGCGCAGGAAGTCTCGGCAAATATCATCTGAGCTGTGGCCAGCCTCGTCATTACCACTGTTAAATAAATTATCTTTATCCGGCATCTTCACAGACTATTTCTGTGCTTCTCAGCCACTGTACACAAAAACATCTGAAAAAGAAAATCAAGGTATGTCTTTACAGAGAAGGAGGAATTAGTCCACAAGCTAAGTGTTACCTGAACCACTGTAATTGGTACTCAGCAAGCTAAGCAACGATTGTAATGGAATTGAAAAAGGTTTCTAAACGTGCCCAGAGTCAGCAACAAACATTACTAGGTTAGTTGTACCACATGCTTCCCCACAATGTAGCTTCACTACAACTTCGGAAGTCTACCTCCTACTGTACCAGAGTCACATTTTCATCACTGATCCCTTGGCGGAGTTGGGGAATGATGAGTATGGATTGTAATAAATTATAGGTTATTTTGTGCTTGGCTTATGTTCATTGCAAACTTGCCTGAGGTTTGCCAAACCTACATCATTTTAGATATCACCAAAGAACAAAAAAAAATTTACTTCATTAGTCTGAGATACATTAAATAACTGCATCTATATGAAAGTAAATAAAAATTGCTTCTTTCAAAAAAACTCCAAGATTTAGACTTTATCATGATTTAACTTATCCACATTCAATGTACATGCATACTTTCAGAAGTATCAGAGAGTAATTCATGATATAACGCTTTCACACACTTCAAAGTACCACTAATGGAAGTGAGGAAGACTTATTTCTTTTCTCAGTGGAGAAACAATTCTGGGTATTGGGAAAGGAGAAAACTGAAAAAAATAAATAAGAGTACCTGACTCATAGACCAAAGTACAAACTACACCTGCTTGCCTAGAAAGAATTGTTGACTATGGCTTTTAGCAATCCAGAAAACAAAAAAAAAGCGAGAGTTTTCACTTCGAATTTCAACCCTGTGACCTCTACTGGAAAATATACATGAGAGCTTTGGGACCACAATGCTTGGTATCACCTTTGATCCCAGCATTTGTAAGGGTTATTCATTATTACCCGGACTAGCACGTAAAGAATGTCCACAATGTGGTAAAGAAGATAATGCATAAGTACCCCAGCAAGAGAGTCAGCACTTTCGACAGATAGGGGTGGGGGTTGGTGGTTGGTGGTGGAATCCAATACTTGCAATCATACTAAACAAATGTGAACCCAAAGAAACAAAAAAAAACTAAAGTATCATAGAACTAGAAACACAATGAGATGACATACAAGAAAGTGAAAAGGTGAAAATGGACAGTGATTGGGAAGACAAGAGTAGAAATTACTTTTGCCAGGAATGTTTGTTTGAAAAAAAAATGCAGTTGATGAAATTCAGAACTTTGATACCATGTTTTTTAGGGTATCTGTTTGCCAGAATCTTGTGTGCCTTTGATAGTCAATAATGAATGGACTGAAAGCTCCAAATGATGGCCACTGAAATGAATAATGTACACAGCTGAAAATTACAAGATTATTAAAGTAGTGCAGGTGTGAAAAATCATTTTCAGTGTTGTTCTTTCATCATCCCCTACCCAGAACGTGACACTGATGACAAAGCTCATTCCCCGTTTTGATAATACAAAGCTAAAAGTAATTCCTTACCAGTGTATCTGGGCCAGTATCACAGATCTTTAACTGATTTCATTTATCACAAACCGGTCAATATTAACAAAAGGTGGCATCAGTAAAACTCCATTTAGCCATAGACATTGGGATCATGACAATTGATGCAGAAGATATTTGTAGAGGGAACAGTATTACTTTGAGGGGAAAAAGTATGTAAATTGAAAATATTCTGAATATACATAAATTATTCAATGAGAAACAGCTATTTCAACAAGTTGAAGTACATTTATTTATGTAAAAAACCTTGATACTGCAGGCATTCACTGAAAATATTTTCAGTTTCGCAAACATCATGAAAAAACAAGGAAAACACAATTCTTGGGTTTTATAATTAGACGTATCAAATACCAAAATAAGGAGATGTGTTAAACTTGCATAAGACATTAGTCAGACTGCAGTTGGAGTACTTTGTGGTAGTTTATGGTGCCCAGTTATAGGAAGGCTACATCAGCAAAGATGAAATAGCATTGGATGTAGGTTTGCTTGCTGAGCTGAAAAGATTCATTTCCAGATGTTTTGTTACGTTACTAGATAACATCTTCTGTGGACCTCAGGCGAAGCGATGCTGAAAATTCCTGCTTTCTAATTATAATGTTTGGGTTTTTTTGGGTTGGTAACGTCATTTCCTGTGGTGAAGCCACTTCAGTTCCTTTTCTCAGGGGGTGGTAGATGAGGTCTAACTCGATGTGTTCGTTGATAGCATTCCGGTTGGAATGCCATGCTTCTAGGAATTCTCAAGACAACCAATTATGCCCTATCTGGCATAAAATTCACTAAAGAGGAGGAAAACAACAACAAACTGCCATTCCTAGATGTCACAGTAGAGCAAACAGCCAATGGGGAACTTCAAACCAATGTCTACAGGAAAACAACACATACAGACCAAATATTGAACTACAGAAGCAATCATCCCAACATCCACAAACGAAGCTGCATCAGAACATTATTTCAATGAGCCAACACACACTGCAGGACAGAGGGACTACACAAAGCAGAGGAAAATCATCCATACCGTGTATTCAAAAAGAATGGGTACCCAACGAACACAGTCTGCCAATTTCTCAGCAACAAACCCAAACAAGCAGACAAAACACGTCCAGAAACCCTAGCCACTCTCCCCTACATCAAAGGCATCTTGGAAATGACTGCCAGACTACTCAGACCCCTTGGCATCATGGTAGCCCACAAACCCACCAACACACTAAAACAGCAGCTAATGAACTTAAAAGACCCTATACAGACAATGAGCAAAACTAACGTCATTTACAAAGTACCATGCAAGGACTGTTAGAAACACTACATTGGACAAGCAGGTAGAAAACTAGCCACGAGGATACATGAACACCAACTAGCCACAAAAAGACATGACGCCCTCTCACTAGTATCCTCACATATGGATGAGGAAGGACACCACTTCCACTGGGACAACACATCTATCCTAGGACAAGTCAAACAAAGACATGCACGAGAATTCCTAGAAGCATGGCATTCCAACTGGAACTCTATCAACGACCATATCGAGTTAGACCCCATCTACCAACCCCTGAGAAAAGGAACAGGAAGTGACTTCACCACAGGAAATAACATCACCAACCCAAAGAAACCCAAACATATAAATAGAAAGCAGGAATTTTCAGCATTGCTTTGCCTGAGGCCCACTGAAGATGTTACCTAGTAGGATAACAAAACGTCTGAAAATGAACCTTTCAGCTCAACGAGCAAACTTACATCCAAAACCTCAACCTGAGCTACAAATCTTCTCAAAACTCGCTGTGAAATAATGTTACCAGGATGGGCTATTACAGTTAAAAGAGATTTAAGTTTTAAATTTAAGACTTTTCTGCTGGATTGGAGAAAATTAAGGGGTTCCTGATTAGAAGCCTTCAAGATTATGGTGAAATGGTAATGAGTGCACATAAATTTAGCATGAAGATATAAATGAGAGGGGTTTGAAAAGTGTTTCCTCATAGACGGTGATTTGGATGTGAAATGCTCTAAAAACTGTTGTTCCAAGCAAGGTCACAATTATTAAATAGATAATTACTTGAAAAAGAATATTAAAAAGGATAAGGGAAACAAGCAAGAGAGTAAGATTAGGTGGCTTTTTGCAAGAAAAATTCATATATATATATCAAATTGTCACATGCTATGATCTTAAATCTTTCAAAATTACTTAAGAAAAACTGAGAAAAATCAGAGATTGTTCAACTTTGAAAGGAGGTACATGATGGACAGCAAATGCTGATCTTGCCAGCGATGCCCATGTCCCACAAGTGAACAGAAATTACACGTGAAATTGAAAACAATAATTTGAGCACTGTTTCAAATTAAGTCACGACTGTCAGCAAAGGGGAATGAGGTACAAACTGATAAAAAATGCAAATACAGCATTGATGTCAAAAGGCACTTTAGCACAGTGATCATTAATTAAAATGATGCCTATGATAGGGCAGAGGATGCAAAAACCTTGAGTTAATCTGTGATATGTGCGATACTGTGACGAGGCTGATATTTGGAGTTTCTATGAGAGGCTGAGAAAAAATAACTGAACTTCCTTCTGCATCTGTACTTACCTTTGTGCTTAGACAACATTTTGTCCTGTTTTATACATCACATTATACAATATAGCCTTCATACAGAATACAAATGAGTGTTCTTCCAGGACCTGAAGCAGTCGCTGTTCTCCCATCATGGATTACAATCAAAACAAATCAACCCAAGTCTGATCCTGGTACAGATCCGCCTTTATAATTATAACAGAAATAGTAACAATATAATTAATTGTAAAATTATTTTCAGACTTGACTGTTTACAGAGACTACATATACACGCCTGTAAAACAAAACTCAACAAACTAATCTGATGTAGCAAAAACATTGAATGACAATGAAAAGTATTGTTTGTAAGACAAATTCCCAAAACGTGCAAACGTTAACATGACTGCTCTTCACTTCTTGTCTTTTTTGAAAGCAACCGGAACAATCGAATGCAAGCAGAACAGGAGAACCAATCCTCTCTCTTCGGAATAGAGTATAAGGCATACATACTACTCCTTGCAGCATGTGAGAATAAAAGTTTCTTTAAATGTATTACTTATGGAAGTTTAAGTGTCATGACCAATTTAAAGAATCTTAGCCTCCCTCTTCTCCCAAGTTTGGAAACTGCACTGTCCATTGTCAAAAAGAAGCATAACGTTGAAACTTAACTCACACCGATCTCGACTGGAATGCAAGAAACCATATTTAGAAAAGGAACAACTTAGACAGCATGAGAAGATGGTGCTTATTACTTCAACCATGGAGATGAATTAGAAACTGTTAACTGTCAATCTTAGTTAGTTGTTTAAAATTAAACCAGGCAGATAGTCTCTGATTGGCAAAGGTGTTGTCATGACAAAAACAGCATGGATTTGGCAGTCCCCATACCTAGGTGAAAATGAGGACTGCAGATGCTGGAAATCAGTCAAGATTAGACTAGTGCTGGAAAAGCACAGCAGGTTAGGCAGCATCCGAGGAGCAGGAAAATCGATATTTCAGGCAAGATGAAGGGCTTTTGCCCAAAACATCGATTTTCCTGCTCCTCGGATGCTGCCTAACCTGCTATGCTTTCCCAGTCCCCATACAGGTCTCCTCAATGAAAAGGTGCAATGTAAGGACAAATTCTACAAAGAACAGGGCTAGGTGTGTGAATATGTGCAGCCTAAGCGCATGCAAATGAATCACACTTCAAACCAGATTGATAATCTTGGTTTCTGGTGTAATTCTCATCGGAGTTAGGATTATTCGTAAAATGCTGTCCAGCAGCAAGATCGCATCCAAATGTCAGACATGGTATTCTGAAATTTACAAGCACGGGCTGGTTGAGCACAGTTAGCCTGCTGCCTGCTGTGGACAATCAATGGGATGTTTTGCTTAATATAATCTGTCAGTTTTTAAGATGTAGAATCTATAGACATATATCACACAACTGAAACTCATTAACCGCATTACTTGTTTACAGAGGCAAAATGTCTCTGCGGCTTGATGGCAACATCCTATCAGTATGGAATACCATTCTCATGTTTCCTGCAAAATAGCAATGAGAGATGGATATCAAGGTAGATTGGACAGGTTTCAGGGCCAAAAAAGTGGTGGCTATAGATCCTTCCATAAATTTATGTGATATACAGTGGGTGCTGATTTAATAAGATAGCCATTTTCATATGTGAATAGCTGTGATATTGGCTATCTCAGCATCAAGTTTGCAGTGAGCAAATGGTTAGAGGCCAATTCATGAGTTTGCCAATAACGTTGATCTTGTAGTACATCGAATTGTTGGAATACCAGTGCATAAATTGACTAATGCATGCAGCCTTGCAATATATGGTGGAAGAAAACCCATTTGCAGATTTCCTAACAAATACAGAGCTTGTTTGATTGTGCCATTTAATCTGTAAATTTGTGCACAGGATGGGAATTTATGAAACTGTATAAACAAATTCTTTGATGCAACTGTGGATACAAATGTTGTAAATGTGTCAGAGGTAAAATCTGCTGCTGAAACGAGGCAAGCAAGCTCTCTTTCCTCATGTAAATTGAGAAATATGCCAATGTGTTCTCTACTACTGTCTACCACAAACCTACATTGGATTAGTGGTGCTGGAAGAGCACAGCAGTTCAGGCAGCATCCAACGAGCAGCGAAATCGACGTTTCGGGCAAAAGCCCTTCATCAGGAATAAAGGCAGTGAGCCTGAAGCGTGGAGAGATAAGCTAGAGGAGGGTGGGGGTGGGGAGAAAGTAGCATAGAGTACAATGGGTGAGTGGGGGAGGAGATGAAGGTGATAGGTCAAGGAGGAGAGGGTGGAGTGGATAGGTGGAAAAGAAGATAGGCAGGTCGGACAAGCCCGGACAAGTCAAGGAGACAGTTACTGATCCACTCCACCCTCTCCTCCTTGACCTATCACCTTCACCAGCACCACTAATCCAGTATTTGGTTTTCAGCATCTGCAGTCATTGTTTTTACCTCACAAACCTACATTCAACAGTCAATATATGCATTGGAATTCCTATAATTTCCCCATTCTACAAAATCAACCTATTGGCAACCTCACTGATAGGGCACTAGCCAACTGCTTACCATGTAAGCTTAACACCAAGATATGATGCATCAAAACTAATGCATAACCTGATAAAATCATCACTTGCTATATATCACACAAACTCATCGAAGATGCAATGGTTGCCACATTTGGCCCTGAAAGGTGTCCAGCCTACCTCAGAGTACCTTGGAAATGGAAGGTGAATCAAACATTTGAACAACAGGTGAGGGCTAGCAGTCTCACTCTGCTACTTCATAATTAAGTGGTATTCTTCATCAAGCCATGGAGATTTTTTGACTACCACACAAAGCTATAGGAGTTTCAGTACTGGTGTGATGCCAGATATGCAAGGCTGTACATTCAATCCAACGACTGGCAGACAGTTATTAAAACAACATGGAAAAAGACAGAAGGTGAAAAAAACAAATTTGTACTGATGTTTGATGCTTTCTGCTCAATCTATAGTTAAACAGCAAGCTGCGAGATTTGTAATCAATGAAAGCGTAGAAAGTAACTTTTTAAAATAAAACTGCATCATAAGCAAGGGATATTAATATATAAAACAACCATCCTGCAATTTGCATAACCTAACTAAATTTAGGACAGATGTATAAAGAGACTATAAAGAGACAAAAATCCTAGAAGCAAATGTATCTTACAATACTGTAATTTTAAAAAAAGTTCATCATATTCATTCAGATAGCTCCTACCCAGAATATCATGAACAGCAGACCAGCCACACATCCAAAAGGTGGTAGGGTAATCAGTTTGCAGCCTTTGCCTCGCTGCTCATCTTCCACATTGCCACCAATAAAATGTCATAAATTGGAAGTAACACTGTGCTGAACAACTAAGTACCAAGAGGTTTATTTTTAAATCAAGGATACAGCACCTTTAACTTTTACTTTGTATTTTATGCATCTGCTAAGTAATCTGATAGTTAATTATTGTAGGGAGGCATAATTGTAAGATGCCATATAAAGCAAATACATATCACACCAGAATAAACTGATGTGGAATTTGAGAAAAAGCAGAATTATTGGAAAGACTTAGGGCTTGTCCAATGTTCAAGAATTTTAAACCAACGTCATACAGATCAGCAAAAACTTGAATGTGGTCCTTGGTCTGTGCTGAGCTAGCTGTATCCTAATTACAGTAGTAAGGATAGAACTCAATGACCTCAGAAAGTGAATGCAATGAACTACAAATTGGTTCACGAACCATGTATGGCAATGTATTGTGCTATGGAGTAGTAGAATGCAGGCTCAATCCCGTAACTGATCAAAATGTTAAGTTTTCTGAACTTAGTCACATCATCAAACAAAAAGTCAGAATATTCCTCAGAGTGGGAAGGAGCAAAAAGAATGGAAAGCAAACCACTGTCACATACTGCTTAGCAAACAGTTACATCAGAACATCAGCAGAGACCCAGATGCCTAAATTTATTGCTAAAGTGCTTAAATTCAGAAATATTTGGATTGCGGACATCCAAGCAAACATTAAATCGACCAGTTTAGGAGCAAGGAGCGGAAGACAGTGACAAAAAAAAAGAAAACATTTCCATCCTCAGCAGTCATGGCAAAGTGATTCCTGCTATCAGGTACACAAGCTACCCAGAATATCATGATTAACAGACCAGCTACACATGATCCAGATTTGCAAAAAGGCTGATATTATCACAGGCAACAGAGTGATGACAGTGTGTAGCTGATTCAATTAATAGATTGAAATATACCTGTATGGACACTAGATACAAAGAGGATCAGGTAGGCTGCAATAATCCTCATGATTAAATAACCTTCTGGAACGGCTCACAAATGTGGACTATCTACTTGGGTGAGACACTGGCGATTTAGTGGCAGCTGAGGAGGTGCATCCAGGTGAACTACTATTTTCAGGAAAGAATTAGCATAAGACTGGGAAAGAAAATATAGTTTGCAAAAGACTTGTTACACTATTGTTATAATTTTTCATTTATCAATTTCAGGATGTTAATTGGGGACTTAGCTTGCCTTTTAACTCTAATTCGTACTCGACATCAATTAGTACATGTCAGATAGCTCAGCTATACAAAAGGATTGTAACCTCTATGCTAAGCACATTTTCAAAATTGTATAATAGCATCTCAAAAACCATTATTCAGGATCAGTTTCCTTCTCACTACTTTTCTTGCTTTTCCAGGTCACCATCAAATTCTGGAAAGCTGATTTGCTTCATTTAACATTGTTGAAGTAACATCAGGGTCTTCCATCAAGACAATTTTCAGAGTTATACAGTATTTTGAGTACTATACTCTAAAATATAATACTTTAAAAATAACAAATTAATGAAGCATGGGGTCAGCTTTTCTAGAATGATGATAGGGAACTTTATACTTTCAACTCTGCTTTATGAAACAGCTTGCTGGATATTAAATTGTGGATAAACCAAACACTATCAAGACTGATGGCACTCTGTTCAATTTCCATCTGAAATTCCACATCCTAAACTGCATTTTACTATAAGACTGAAGCCAACGCTGTAATCTAACTACCTTATTGAACTATAAAGAGTTACAAACTCCTTAGGGTGGCTCAGTGGTTAGCACTGCAGCCTTACAGCAACAGGGACCTGGGTTCAATCCTCGCCTCAGGCGACTGTCCTTGTGGAGTTTGCACATTCACCCACAATTTTTTTTCTCCCACAATCCAAACATGTGCAGGCCAGATGAATTGGTCATGCTAAATTGCCCATAGTGTTAGATGCATTAGTCAGAGGGAGATGGGACTGGGTGGGTTGCTGTGGACTTGTTGGGCCGAATGGCCGGTTTCCACATTGTAGAGAATCTAATCAAACTTCATATTGCTTTCGCTGCAAAAAGCTGAACTCCCCTCGTGTTTATCACTTCCAGGCTTGACTTCAATACAATCTGCACATGCCTCACAATTCCATCGCATTCAAACCAGCATGAAACTCTAACTTGCCCCATTCACCTCAGGCTTCATATATTTCTGTTGGCTAATCGTGGTACGTCAATTTCAAAATTCTCATCTACAAATCTCTCCATAACCTAACTGCCAGCTTAATTCTAAAATTTTCTCTATTTCTAGGTTTCAATTCACTTTACAATTTCTAAACCTGAACTACATGTACATCACATCCGCTGCAACCTTTGCAATGGGTCTTCAGCTGACAAGTAGTCTTGAATTCCTAAAGTGCTTCCACCTTGCTACATCGTTCTCTGCCCTCAAAATATTCTTCAAGTAGCCTTAACTCCGCTGAGGGCTCCATCTCGTCCCCATGAAATCCCTTGGGCCATTTTGTTATGCTCAAGGCAATTTAGAAGTATAAGCTTTTGTACTCAAAAAACGACAAAAAAAACCCTGCAAATCCAAAGTAGACAAGCAGGAGATGGAAGACAGCATCAGGAGGTGGAGTACATACTACCTGGCTTGCTGTGTTCTTTCAGCCTCTTGCTTGTCCACTTTGTACGCGAAAGAAGCATTTCGGCAGAAAACAAGAGTCTAATCAAGTTTCATCAGAAGTAAATATCGATTCCTTAGTGCTGCAAATGTATGAATGATCTATGAAATTTCAAAAACAATGCTCGTAAAATTCTGATTTAACGATCATTTTACTGTACATTACACCGTATATCAGTCACAAGCTAGTCGAGGGATTCGAAGGCTGTTATGGGATTTCTAGGCCTTAACTTTGTGCTACATGAAACAACGGCGTACACACGAAAACAAAATTAAACCTTCGTTCTGACTATTTAAATTGTCGGAATAATCAAGAGTAAAAATCAAAACGGATACAAAACAGACAGAAAAAAGGAATGTATTTACATACACGGTTCAGCTCCTTCACTCCTTCACTCCTCCAAACACAACGAGTATCAAAAAAAGCTCCTCCCAGACAAGAGCGGCTTAACGCCAATGAGTTGCGATTCGTAACCTGAATTCCTTCCAGTCAGCTCGGTTACTATTTTACATTCAAAATTTAACCTGAATTCCCTCGCCCATAAATTTTCTAATATCTATAACATTGAATAGTCCCCAACAGCATGGATGTTAGTAATTTGAAAACCTGAAACAATACAAGGAAATACTCAGCAAGTCTTGCACCATCTTTTGAGAAACGAAAAAAATCAGAGAGAAGCGTTTCAGGTTAGTGACCTTTAACTGGGGAAGAATTCAGAAGTAACAGGTTTTAAGCAAATAACAAGTACCTGTACAGAGACAAGAAAAGTGGGAGGGGGCTTACACTAAAGGAAAAGCCTGTGAAAGGTGGAAGGTGGGAGTAAACGACAAAAAAGGATGATGGTGCAAGTAAAAATGAAATGCCAATGTTGTAAGTAAGGAAACAAATGATGGACTTACAGTAGGTGTGAATAGGAAAGTCGAATAATCCCCAATTACATTGGAGAAAAATGAAAACAGTAGTTATGAGTTAAAAATTTTGAACACTGAAAGGCTGCAAAGTACCCAATCAAAAGATGCATGTTGTTCCTCGAGCTTACATTCACCTTCATTGGATTACTGTAGGAGGCTAAGGACAGAATTCAAACTGGAAGAACAGTGGAGAATGAAAATTACAGGCAATCTGGAATCTGAGGTCATGCTTCTGGCCTGAATGGATATATTCCACAAAGCAGTCACCCAATCTAGGTTTGGTCTCCCCAGTAGAGAGTAAGAAAGGCAAATACAGAGTACTAAACAGAAAAAAACATATACAGTGCGTAAATTGGTATTTTGATGGACTGCAAGGAGGCTTGTACAATGAGAAGGGTAAGTTTTGTATCTCTTGCATTTGCACAAGATACTGTTGTTGAAAGGAGAAGGGGTGTTGAGGATGGTGATTGAAGTTGTTGTATTATTAATCTACAATGCAGAATAAGTCACATGGATTCCATTTATTTGAAAATCTCAATAAGACTACTGTAACTGCAGTTGTAGATAATTGTATGGATTCTGATTCTAGTTTGCTTTTGGCTGGGCAACAGTTGATCATGTAGTTTTATATTAGTCCTTGGCACATGAGCACATCCAGCTCTTTAAAACAAATCAGGTCTTGAAGCAAAAATCACACGTTACTTTTTAAACCCCCCCCCCGATAAAAATTACTCACAGAGTGAAAGTGCATCTACATTAGGGTAGCTGCAAATGTATTAAAATAGAAACAGTAATTGAAAAAAGTTAAGAGTCTAAATGACATACTTGGTGGCTTGACAATCCTTCCAAATCTTATGATGGTATAACCTTCTGGAGATTTGGATTCGCACTTAGGTGTTCTTGACTTGTAGGTGTGTTCAAGTCATGTGTGTATTTAGTGCACTGTTTGTTGTCCTGATGACCATCCACACCTTCATTTTCAGGTTGATTTCTGCATGTATTTTTTGCACAATTGGTGTATTTTACAGTTTCCTGAGTTGGCTTTTGTTTCCCCTCAATGTTGCTTTATTTGGTGTCATGACTTTGTAGCATTTAGGCTCACTGCATATTTTGGCTTTCTCTGTTCCTGTGTAACATTTATGATTCTGACCTTCTGTCCTATGTATAAATTCAACAGTACCACATCTGCATGTAAATCATGAACTATCTTTATTCTTCATAGATTCATCGAGATATGCAGGCCAGAAACCGGCCTTTCAGTCCAACTCGTCCATGCAACCAGATATCCTAAGTTAATCTAGCCCCATTTGGCCCATATCCCTCAAAACCCTTCCTATTCATATACCCATCCAGATGCCTTTGAAATGCTGTAATTGTACCAGCCTCCATCACTTCCTCTGGCAGTTCATTCCATACACACACCACATGAAAATGTTGCTCCTAAGGTCCCTTTTAAATCTTCCCCCTCTCACCTTAACCCCATGACATCTAGTTTTAGGCTCCCCTACCCTGGGGAAAAGACCTTAACTACTCACCTGATTCATGCCTCTCAAGATTTTATAAACCTTGATAAGGTCACCCCTCAGCCACCAACAGACCAGGGAAAAAAGCTCCAGCCTATTCACCCTCTCCCTATAGCTCAAACCCTCCAACCCTGGCAACATCCTTGTAAATCTTTTCTGAACCCTTTCAAGTTTCACAACATCCTTCCAACAGTAGGGAGACCAGAATTGAACGCAGTCTTCCAAAAGTGGCCATACCAATGATTCGTACAGCTACAACATGACCTCCCAGCTCCCAAACTCAATGCACTGACCAATAAAGGCAAGCACACCAAACGCTTTCTTCACTACTCTGTCTACCACTTTCGAGGAACTATGATCCTGCACTCCAAGGTCTTTTAGTTTGGCAACACTCCCAAGGACCTTACCATTAAGTGTATAAGTCCTGCACTGATTTGCCCTACCAAAATGTAACACCTCACATTTATCTAGATTAAACTCTACCTGCCACTCCTCGGCCCATGGGCCCATGTGATCAAGGTCCCGTTGTACTCTGAGGTAGCTTCTTCACTGTTCATTACACAGGTATTCCTGATGAAGGGCTTTTGCCCGATACATTGATTTTACTGCTCCTTGGATGCTGTCTGAACTGCTGTGCTCTTCCAGCACCACTCTAATACAGAATCTGGTTTCCAGCATCTGCAGTCATTGTTTTTACCTGTCCATTCACCACCAATTCTGCAAACTTACTAAACATATCTCTTGTATACCTTTGAGCCAATTTTGTATCCAAATGGCTAGTTATCCCTATATTCCACATGATCTAAATTGTCAACCAATCTACCATGTGAACCTTGTCGAACACCTTAATGAAGTCTGCATAGACAATGTTCACTGCTCTGCCTTCATTAATCCTCTTCATCATAGAGTCATAGTCATGGAGATGTACAGCATGGAAACAGATCCTTCGGTCTAACCCGTCCATGCCGATCAGATATCCCAACTCAATCCAGTCCCACCTGCCAGCACCCGGTCCATATCCCTCCAAACCCTTCCTATTCATATACCCATCCAAATGTATTTTAAATGTTGCAATTGTACCAGCCTACACCACTTCCTCTGGCAGCTCATTCCATACACGTACCAATCACTTCTTTTAAAAATCCAATTAATTTAGTAAGACACGATTTCCCACGCACAAAGCCTTTCTTGATTTTCAAGGTGTTTGTCCTGTAACTGAGGTAGGATCAAGAAATACCGTAAAGCTTTCTATAGGTATATTAGGAATAAAAGAATGACTAGAGAAAGGGACAATCAAGGATAGTAGTGGGAAGTTGTGCATGGAGTCTGACGAGATGAGGGAGCGCTAAATGAATATTTTCTGTCAGTATTCACATTGGAAAATGACAATGTTGTTGAGGAGAATACTGAGATACAGGTTACTAGACTAGACGGGATTGACATTCGCAAGGAGGAGGTGTTAGCAATTCTGGAAATTGTGAAAATAGATAAGTCCCCTGGGCTGGATGAGATTTATCCTAGGATTCTCTTGAAAGCTGGGGGAGGGGGGTGGGTGGGTGGAGAGATTGCAGTGTCTTAGGCTTTGATCTTTATGTCATCATTGTCCACAGGAATAGTGTCAGAAGACTGGAGGATAGCAAATGTTGACCCCTTTTTCAAGAAGGGGAGTAGGGACAACCCTGATAATTATAGACCAGTGAGCCTTACTTTGGTTGTGGGTAAAGTGTTGGAAAAGGTTATTGGAGATAAGATTTGTAATCATCTAGATAGGAATAAGTTGATTAGGGATCATCAACATAATTTTGTGAAGGGTAGGATGTGCCTCACAAACCTTATTGAGTTCTTTGAGATGATGACCAAACAGTTGGATGAGGGTAACCGCATTATAGGAAGGATGTGGAAGGTTTGGAAAAGGTTCAGAGGAGAATTACTAGGGTATTGCCTGGTATGGAGGGAAGGTCTTGTGAGGAAAGGCTGAGGGACTTGAGGCTGTTTTTGTGAGAGAGAAGGAGGTTGAGAGATGACTTAATTGACAAAAATAAGATAACCAGAGGGTTAGATAGGGTGGATAGTGAGACCCATTTCCTCGGATGGTGTTGGCTAGCAGGAGGGGACATGGCTTTAAATTGAGGGGTGATAGATCTAGGATAGATATCAGAGCTAGTTTCTTTACTCAGAGAGTGGTAGGAGCTTGGAACACACTGCCTGTAACAGTAGTAGACTCACCAACTTTAAGGGCATTTAAATGCTCATTGGATAAACATAAAGATGAAAATTGAATAGTGTAAGATAGATGGGCTTCAGATTGGTTCCAAAGGATGGTGCAACATCGAGGGTGGAAGGGCCTGTACTGCACTGTAATATTCTTTGTTCTATGAGAATTTAGACAGGTAAGGACTTGGCAGAGTTATCCCAATTTGCCTTCAAAACATAATCTCTGTTGGTTACAGTAAGCCCATGTTCAGAGGAAGGGTCACCAGACCAGAAATGTTAACTTTGATTTCTCTTCACAGATACTGCCAGATCTGCTGATCTTTTCCAGCAACTTCTGTTTTTGGCTCTAGGGGGCCTATTGTACTCCGGTTAGGGCAGGGTTACTGTGCCCAGGTTAGGCACCAGGGGCAGAGCACCATTGATTTCTGTCACTACCTAACAGGAGTCGTTGTAATCTAGGTGGTGTACTTGAAGTGATTTGCGCCAAATCAGTTTCAACAGGTTGAGATCAGTTTCCACAGTGATGTACCAAACAAGTTTCTCGCCAAACAGATACCCATGCAATCTTGTGACACCAAATAATAGAACAAGCATTTTATACTCTTTGTTGGAATAGTTGAATTGTACTTGTGATAGATCTTTGGATTCAAATGTTTGGATGCATGCTCCTTCTGAAACACATTGGCTTCCAGGATTATCTTAATCCTTGCATCATAGCACTGTGGGATACAGGTTTCCACTGACAATGCCAGTTTTACAGTGATTCAAGCATGCATTGACATAGGACACAATTTATAAATAAAAGATCAAAGTGTCATACATATATGTTATACATATAGTATGTATTTCCTTAAGGGTTCTCTTAAAGACAGTGCTTTATTGGAAAAGTATTATATGTTCTGAGCTAGGAACTTGTAAATATCTGAGAAATCCCTGTAGAGCATCTTTGAAATGTGTGATCTATATCTTTGACTTTGCCTGGGTCAGGACAGATCCCATGACATGACTAGATAAAGGCAAAAAGTTTGATCTGACCTACATTTACTTGACACCTTTTGCTGTTGAAGACACATTCTTCATCACGATCTGCTGCCATTAATGAATGCAGATTTTGGCTATGTTCTTTTTTTGTTTGTACCATCACCACAGTATAAATTGGTATTACCTATATATCCAGGAATATTTTCTGCAATTCAATCCATACACTGCTAGAACTGATCCAGAATGACGGGCCAAAAGGTAGTCTCTGGAAGCAATGTCTTTCACGTGGTGTCTGAAAGTAGTGATTTCGAGATTTTTTGGCCAATTGAATAGTCAACATCCATGTTGGGTATCCAGACCAGAGCAGAATTTAGCTCCTACGATTCAATTCATCTTGCATTGGAATTTTGTGCGTGCAATCCTTTTAGAAAGAGATTCAGATGTTTTGGGTCCAAACATGTCCTGAGTGTTCCATATTTCTTAAGCACACGCTGAATAGAACTGCACCAGGGTGATGTACAAGCCAAATAATGTCATTATGTCCCATAATGTCCAGCTCATGCTTGAGCTTTTCTTGTATGTGAATACTGCATTTTTGGTAGGGTTGATTGATGGAATTCTATCTTCTTAGAGGTGCAATACAGCATCACCTTTGAAGTTACCTTTGGCATAGAATCTATCTGGGCACAATAGTTGAGAGTGTTGGATTGACTAAATGCAATTATTTTTGGTCTCGCTGTTGCAGTTAGTATCTTTACAGCCCAATTTGGAACCAACCCTGCCTCAACAGGCTCACATCTCCTGTAATGACTTTTACACTGGGACCCCAGAAAAAAAATGTGACTTTGGCACAGCTTCAAGTCTTGTCTAAGATTTTCTTCTGTGGTTTTCAAGCATGCATCACTGCTTTTATTTCTTAAGAAAAATCAACATTGATCATGTTGTGTTTCTTGTATTATTGGTAAGTAACAGATAAAATCACATGGATTTAGATTAGATTACTTACAGTGTGGAAACAGGCCCTTTGACCCAGCAAGTCCACACTGACCCAGCGAAGCGCAACCCACCCATACATTTACCCCTTCACCTAACACAACAGGCAATTTAGCATGGCCAATTCACCTGGCCTGTGGGAGGAAACCAGAGCACCCGGAGGAAGCCCACGCAGACACGGGGAGAATGTGCAAACTCCACACAGTCAGTCGCCTGAGGTGGGAATTGAACCCAGGTCTCTGGCACTGTTAGGCAGCAGTACTAACCACTGTGCCACCATGCCATTTAGTTGAAAGTCTGTACAGGTTTATTTTAGAGCTGGTACATCTCACTGGGGTAGCATGTCAGAAATCAAGCTTCACTAGTCCTGGCGTTGTCACTAGAATTAAAGATTTTAAGAAGTACGCAGAATTTCCCAAATTACCTGTCTTTTCGACAAAGGTTGACAGAAAGCAGGACCAGGTTTCCATACTTAAATAACTATTTATTTGTAATAAATAAATATTCTTCTAAGTACAGATAAGCAATAATGAACTGTCCAAATATAACTCTCATAGTTAAAACAGTAACCCCTTTAACATCCCCCACCCCCCCCCCCACCCCCCCCCACCCCCACCACCACCCCCCCCCACCCACCCCCACCCCCACCCCCACCCCCACCCCCCCCACCCACCCCCCACGCCCCCCCACCCCCACCCCCACCACCCCACCCCCACCCCCCCACCCCCACCCCCCCCACCCACCCCCACGCCCCCCCACCCCCACCCCCACCACCCCACCCCCACCCCCCCACCCCCACCACCCCCCACCCCCCACCCCCCCACCCCCACCACCACCACCCCCCACCCCCCCACCCCCACCACCCCCCACCCCCCCACCCCCCACCCCCCCACCCCCACCACCCCCCACCCCCACCACCCCCCACCACCACCCACCCCCCCACCCCCACCACCACCCACCCCCCACCACCCACCCCCCCCCACCACCCCCCCCCACCACCCCCCCCACCACCACCACCCCCACCACCCCCCCCACCACCACCACCCCCACCACCCCCCCCCACCACCACCACCCCCACCACCCCCCCCCACCACCACCACAGGACACAGAATTTATAAGTAAAAGATCAAAGTGTCATACAACTGATGCAGTGTACTAGACAAACCTGGATGGCTGTTAAGTATTGAATTACTTAGAATGGGGATGCAGGTTTTTATTAATATGTAAGTCCTATCGCATTGCATCAGTCATATGACACTTTGAGCTTTTACTAATAAATTCTGTGTCCTACGTACCTGCCCACTAGCTGCCTGACGAAGGAGCAACGCTCCAAATGCTTGTACTTCCAAATAAACCTGTTGGACTATAACCTGGTGACGTGTGAATTTTAACTTTGTCCAGCCAAGTCCAACACCGGCATCTCCACATCATGTTTCCCTAATGGGCTTTGCATGTAACTTAATCATTAGGAGAACGCGGATGATTTACTGTTGGACGTTAACAGGTCAAAAAATATCATGGGTAACTTGGTGATGGGAAAAAAAATTGTTACGTTTAAGAGCACTTCTAGATAAAAAAAAAGAAAATAAACTGGCTGCCTTCAGACCCAAGTGCTTTTTACTACAGAAGAAAAACAGCCTCTGTTCCTCTGTTTAACAGCCTCTGCTAAAACATTCATCCCCACACACTGTTCAGCAATCTGGGAACCAATCAATGTAGATGCTGGCAGGCAGATGGCCTTTGTTATTGATAACGAGACACTAACTCACAGATCAATCAACTACACTTGGCCAACCAAAGTTCCATGCACAAGACCATAAGGTGTATGAGCAGAAGGCCATTCAGCCCATCAAGTTTGCTCTGCCATTCAGTGAGATCTGATAATCCTCAACTCCATTTTCCTGCCAAATCCCCATAACCCTTGATTCCCTTACAGGTTAAAAGTCTGTTTATCTTAGCCTTGAAAATACCCTCTGTGATAAAAAAATTCCAAAGATACACTATCCTCTGAAAGAAGAAATTCCACCTTGTCTGTCTTAAATCTGCAATCCCTTATTCTGACATTATGCCCACTGATCCTAGACTCTCCCACAAGATAAATCTACCCTGCATCTACCCTGTCAGGTCTCCTAAGAATCTTGTATGTTTCAATAAGGTCAGCTTTCATTCTTCTAAATTCCAATGAGTACAGGCCCAACCTCTGCAACCTCTCCTCAAGAATATCCTTCCACATCCAGGATCAATTTAGTGAACTTCCTCTGGACTGCCTGCAATGCCAGTGTATTTTTCTTCAGAGAAGGGTCCCAAAACTGTTCACAGTATTCCAGTTGTGGTCTGACTAGTGTCTTGCATAATTTTAGCAAAACCTCCCTATTTTTATACTTCATTCTACATTTCAAACACACCATTTAGCTCCAACTCATCTGCAAACCAAGCAATTGAAGTACAAACAGTACTTCAACGAGTGTCAGGTTATTGGCTTTTAAAACGTGCGGCAATCCTTCAGCTATCTTTGGTTTTTAAAACAATTGTTTTCCCATTTCAGATCGCAATCGAAAATATAAATAAAAATTATTTTTATACAGCTCAGACTATAATTTGCAGTTACAGATAACTATGTTTGCGTCCTGACTCTTGCTTACCACTGTTGATCCACACATAGCAGTTGGTTACCAGTGACAGTAACCTCTAGTTTTAGCATGTCCCACAAGAGAAAACATTCTTTCTACATGCACCCTGTCAAGACATCTCAGGATCTTAAATGTTTCAATCAAATCATCTCTTACTTTCAAATGCCAGCAGATATAAGCCTAGCCTGTCCAACATCTCCTCAGAAGACAACATACCTATTCCAGTATTAGTCCAGTACATGATCTCTGAACAATATCTAACAATTTACACCATTCCTTAAATAAGGCAACCAAGACTTTACACAATATTTCAGATGTGTAGAAATGGAGGAGGAGTGGACCAGGATGTCCTGGAAGGATTGTTCCCTGCAGAAGGCTGACAATGGAGATGATGAGAATATGTTTATGGTGGTGGCAAACTGGTGGAGTTGGTGGAATCATTTTTATCTGTAACGATCTTTGGATGTGGATGATGGTATGGTGGGGTGGTAAGTGAGTGTCAAGGGAACTCTATTGCTGTTATGCAAGAGAAGAGAAGAACTAGATGCGACGTGTTGGCTCTGCTTTCTCTCCATCAATGCTACCAGACTTTGAGTTTTTCCAACAATTTCTGGTTTTGTTTCTGCCTCATTCAATATTCTGAGAAAACTCTGTCATTTCAGTCCTTCTGGCCTCCTCATTGTAATTAGTGTTTGTTCAGTAATCACATTTCTTATTTCTCTAGCTTCTCTGTGGGTTTGCAAGCAAATTTTACTGCCTCTTTATTTAGAAACTTTACAGCCTTCTCAGTGGGATTTGATTTCCTAAAAGAAAGGTTTATTAGACAACCACTAGTATAGAGACCCCTGAGTCACTTCAAAGCCAGACTGTCTAAATTATTAGACAATATACCTCTGAACTCCTTGAAAGCTTTGCTTGGCTATTTTCTTTAAAATCATTTTTCGATAAACAGCAATGACTTACAGCACACATTAGATTGTTACTCTCATTCCTGGATTTAATCGAAACAAAATGTCCAAATTGTTTCATATTTTCCAATTTTTCTACATAATCCTGAAATATAAATATGTCTTCCAACTGTAATAAAATTGTCAAAGAGTTTTTATGCCATTGTAACTTTGAAGCAATTTTCTCAAACAAAAGACAATTCAATTCCTTCCTCACTGAATTTAGGCATAAGGTGAATATTCTTCTCAAATCAAAATGAGACTGTGATTTGTGATTGAGATGGAAGAGCTATGGACCTTAAACAAAATGGTGACACAGTCCTCAATCCAGAAATCCTGGCCTGATATCTGGCAACTACCATTTTAACTGAGCAGGAGCAGTGGAATTTTGCATGTGCATAGATTAAGAGACTGTTGCTTTTACTCAGAACTAATTTTCATTGAAAATGTTTTGTGTAACATGACTCATGAGATTTCTTAATTTGAGGAAAAGATACAAATTTACTAGAGTTCTTTGGAAAGCTGAGGTAACCTTTTGGAGAACTTTAAAAATGTTCACCAAGGGCCACCAAGCTTCAACAAGTTCAATTGCAAATACCAGTAGAATTGGATGAGGGGCCTGTGATTTTGCATGAAATTTTCTCCTAATGTCTAGGCACCCAGTTGGAAGGAAGGAGAATGTACCAGATAAGAAGAGTGCACATATGATAAAGGTACTGCAAATTATGGGAAATCATGGACTATATTGCGGTGGGATTTCTGGTTGGCATGGACAAGTTGGACTGAAGGGTCTGTTTCCGTGCTGAAAATCTCTATGATTCTATGTGGTTTCACCAACGCCCTTGTAATTGAAGCATAATCGTCCTACTTTTGTATTCCATTCCCCTTGCAATAAACAATCACATTCTATTAGCTTTCCTAGTTACTTAATGTATGTGCACATGAACCTCTTGCAACTCATGCACAAGGACACTCAGATCTGTCTACATCTCAGAGCTCTGCAATTTCTCACTGTTTAAACAACATGCTTAATTCTTCCAGCCAAAATGGACAATTTCATGTTTTTCTACATTAATATCCATTTGCCAGATCTATTCCCCCTCATTTAACCTCTCTATATCCCTTTGTCACTTCTTTATGTGCTCTTACTTTGCAACCTACCTTTGTCATTAGCAAATTTAGCAATCAAACCCTTATTTATATACATTGTAAAAGATTGAGGCCTCAACACTGATCCTTGTAACACACCATCCATTACGAGGTAAAAACAATGACTGCAGATGCTGGAACATCTTGCCAATCAGAAATTAACCATTTATACCTACACTGTTTCCGGTCAGTTAGCCAATTTTCAGTCATTGCCAATATTATTACCACCTACATCATGAGCTTGTATTTTCTACAAAAATGAGAAAGTGAGGACTGCAGATGCTGGAGATCAGAGCTTAAAAATGTGTTGCTGGAAAAACACAGCAGGTCAGGCAGCATCCAAGGAGCAGGAAAATCGACGTTTCGGGCATAAGCCCTTCTTCAGGGCTTATGCCCGAAACATCAATTCTCCTGCTCCTTGGATGCTGCCTGACCTGCTGCGCTTTTCCAGCAACACATTTTTCAGCCTTTTTCTACAATAATGTTTTACATGGCCCTTTATTAAATGCCTTCTGGAAATCTGGAAGGAGGGATGGAGTCAAAGAAATGGAAAGAATCCAGAAGGGTGTCAGTATCCATCAGTTGTTAAAGCTTATGATACCCTCACACTTAAAAGGAAAAAAAGCCATTGTTGAAAAGTAAGAGGTGAAAGATGAAATGGAATTGTGATGCAGTACTACTGTCGAAAATATGTACATGGCACTGAGTGTAAATCTGTAGGTGAGTTATGAGGATAGATTGGAAACGTTGGTACTGTTCCCCTTGCAGTTTAAAAATTATGACGGGGCGGGGACAGAGTGGATAGGGTGAAGCTGTTCCTGCTCATGAAGAGAAAAAGAACGATGGCATAGATTTAAAGTGATATGCAAACAAAGCAAGGGCGATGTGATTTTTTTACACTGAGTTAGTTATGCTATGAAGTGCACTGCGTGACAATGTGGTGTAGGCGGCAGGATGGGCCGAATGGCCTCCTTCAGCTTCATAGTGATTCTTAGCGTTCTGGCAGTCTGTAGAGAGAGAATTCACGTTTCAGGTCAAAGACCTTTGTTCAGAACTGAAAAAAAGTTAAATATCTTAAACGTTTTAAGGAAATATCGGAAGTCGGGGAAGAAAGAACAAAAAGGAAAGTTTGTGATAAGATGGGAAACGTTGGCTGAGCGGGTTACTGTTCATGAAACAATGGCTGTAAACTGGTTCCAATAGCGTCTTCTACGGGTACTCTTGTCTCGGAGGACCTGAGTCCATATATTCGTTGTGCTTGGAGGACTTAGAGGATAAAAAAAAGGCTTACACCGTGTAGGTAAATGTGGCCCTGTTTCTTTCTATTTTATATATATCGGTCTTATTCCGGGATTGGTTGAGTGTAATTATTTATTTCTGTAGTTACTTTTTAAAAAAAAGTTCCCTACTTCTATTTATACGCCGACAGTTGCATCATTTTGAGTAAATCCGTTGAGGCCTAGAGTGTAATGAAGCCTCGTAGCAAGTTCGAGAACTTTCCGCCACCAGACCTGTCAACGGTGCGATTTCGTGCGAGTTTCTGTCAGAATTCCGGTAGGCCTAAGAACGGATTTGTTCTTCGGAATGAAGGAATTCGTGTCCAGTAATATTATTAAGGTTATAACTGGCATGAAAGCAATGAATTGATTGATTGAACACAAAACAATCTAAATGAAAATCTAAGACAAGAGCATCTAAAGGATACCGAAAACACTGTTTTCAAGTATGGGACGCCAAAAGAATTTTGGTTCAAATTTATCGTTGAAATATTATTTGAAACCGCTTCATCCCGTTGGCTTCGTGCAGAAACGATTTTTCTGTACAGTATTAAGACTGCTCAATTTCTGGCATTTTTTTCCAAGTGGCGAGAAATACACCAATCTTTGTTTTTAAATCTGAGTCAAGAATATCGATATGCTACCTAAGCTTTTTTCCCCCCACTTGTCGTTTTATCCATTGACATGGATTCTCCAGTCCAGTTTGAATAAAATAATGATTGAAACTGAAACGTGCTTTATTGCCACACAGTTAGTACATTTGTCTACTAAACCATTGGAATCTTTTTAAAACAAAAACCTTAATTATGTGATTTTTGTTTTTAAAAATGGCAATTACTGAAAATTATTTCCAAATATTATTCTTTGTAGATCGCTCTATGTTTTGCCATTCAAGAACAAGAGCAGGAGAAAGCAGTAAGTTTTAGTTGATCAATCAAAGGTATGAGGGAGAGTAAATTTTTCATTTTTCTCCTTTGGATGTCAGATAACTTTACAACTCGTCCTATTTGCAGTTATTGTTGACTTGCACCCTATAGTGTGAAAATTCTTAGAGATGATTCTAAAAATCCTGTTTTTTCCTTCTGTCGTGTCCAGTTATATCCCCTTGCACCTAAAGATAATGACTCATCCTGAGGTGGTATTGATAACTATTCAATGGTAGAAACACATTGCCAAGCTTAATCCGGTCTTTGCTGCATATTCATGTGTACACTTTTTAAAGAGTGGTCAGGTTAGAACTCTTGCTTTTAGTTTAATTTGAATTATCGAGGTATGTTTATTTTATTTCTCCACTGCTGCCCTGGTTGATTTAAAAAAGAATTAATGCAAATTGTGGATGAACCTGGGACTATATTATCCTGTCTGACTCCTCAGTACGACATCATAACTGCCATTTGTGTACTCAGTTGGTAGTGATGGGCAGAATGATTTGATTGTTATGCTGTTTGACTGGACTGAATCATTATGTTATATTTAAAGAAACCGTAATCCTGAGGGCATAGATGGAGTACAAAATACTGTCCCATCTGTAGTTCTTGGGGGTGAAAACATAGTAAAGTTATGCCCTTCCTGTCTTTCATAATAACATTAATTCAGATATCAAAAAAACTGGACCAGAAATTGATTCAGACTATTTATAAAAATGCTATATTCTGGTGATTTTGGAGCTGAACTGAAAGGTTGGAACTCCCAAAAGTGCAGCCTTTGTACCTTTGCCTGATGGCACTTGTCAACATTATCTTGGCAAAAATATTCAGTGCAGGAAGCCATGCTGTTCCTTTAATCAATACCCTGTATTCATTATTTGGGACCTTTTTTTCTTTCAAAAAAAAGTTTGATAAACTGATTTTGGAGCAATTTGACAGATAATTGAGGCGTTCTTGTATGAACTTTTGAGGCATTAAACCGATAAGTTACATAGTTTTGCAACTAAATCAGTTTGTGTTTTAGATAATTGTCACTTTGTGCTATGGTAGCATAAATTAAAATAAAAGCTATTCACTACTTCCTCTCTTCAATGACATGCTGCTATCAGACCCATATTCTTGAATGCAAATAAAACGTGCAAATCAAGATCATTTTCTAATGTTAAGAACTTGGCCACTAAGTCTCCTTAAATGGGACACCACAGAAATTGGAAAAGCTGAGGTTAATCCGCATGTAATAATTGGATCAAAGAATGAAAGGTAAAAAATTAATACTTTTGAATGGAATATTGTGTGCAATGCTGGTCTCCTTCCTACTGAAAGGATGTTGTGAAACTTGAGAGGGTTCAGAAAAGATTTACAAGGATGTTGCCAGGGTTGGAGGATTTAACCTATAGGGAGAGGTTGAATAGGGTGGGGCTGTTTTCCCTGGAGCGTCGAGGCTGAGGGGTGGCCTTATAGAGGTTTATAAAATCATGAGGGCATGGATGGTGTAAATAGACAAAGTCTTTTCCCTGGGGATGGGGAGTCCAGAACTAGATGGCATAGATTTAGGGTGAGAGGGGAAAGATATAAAAGGGACCCAAGGGGCAACATTTTCAAGCAGATGGTAGTGCGTGTATGGAATGAGCTGCCAGAAGTGGTGGTGGCGGCTGGTACTATTGCAACATGTAAAAGGCATCTGGATGGGTATATGAATAGGAAGGGTTTAGAGGGATATGGGCTAAGTGCTGGCAAATGGGACTAGATTAATTTAGGATATCTAGTCGGCATGGACGAGTTGGACGGAAGGGTCTGTACTGTACATATAGGCGAAGTCCTTGGAAATAATTAATTAGAGCAAGGAGCTTCAAGTCATGAAAGATAGACAAGACAGAAAAAGGTCCTTTGGCCCATCAAGTGTATGCCAATCAAAAACAAACGTCTAATTATTCAGGGTTATAAACTTTGCATTAATAATGATAAAGATGTAGGAAAACTGCATGTTTGGAGCTTTGGAAGAACAAAATAAAATTCAGAGAAAGTCTATATTAATAAACATTAAGATTTGTGGTTGTTAAAAGGATGATGGGGTGAAGACAGTTGGCTATCTGACAGGAAGATGTTTTTGTCTTGTGCCTAGAAATTGGAGCAATGTCAGAAAAGTCATCCCCTTTCCCACCTCTCAGATTGTGGGAACAGTACTCAAGTTTCTGGTAGATGTAAAGTGTTAAAAGGTGCTGAAGGATGGGAATAGGGATGAAAAGGTTTTTGACATGAAAGAGGAATTGATTCTTGGGAACAAGTTTAGCAATAAAGGAGATGTGAAATCAGAAGGAGTGAGGTAAAAACATTTTTTTACAAAAAAAAGCACCCCCCCCCGACTATCAAAGACAAAGAGTGTCCATTGTTTTGATTCTAGAAAGAAGGAAATATTTTGCAAAAATTGAAGGAACTATGTTTTACTGCCTCATTAAAGAGTGTGAAGGAGGTAGCTTTAAGTCAGAGTTGATGTGTAAATGTAATATGGATTATGGGATTAGAATCCAGCCTTTATTTCAATAGCAGCTTGCAATGAAGTTGACTAAATTTTCTTCAACATGTTTAATATAGAGTTGTTTGTATTTTGTTTAATTTTTGAATCACTTAAGTTGACACTTTATCTTAATTCGACATTGCTTGCGTTAAATTTTCAGTTGCATTTTCATAAATTAGCTTTTATGAATTAGAAACTGGAGCATGTATGTTCATCTATAAAATTTCATCAATAGTATTTACTCGCGGACCCTTTAATGAATATAAATTTCAACATGCCATGATTGTGTGTATATGCAATATGCTAGTTTGCAATTTAGGAATGCATTTAATCATCTGAGGTATTCTCATCCTACTACTTAAACATTTATCTTCATAGCTGTGATGTTAAGTGTTAAAAGTGGTTTGTTTTTGTTTTCTAAAATCTAGAATTTGAGGACCAAGTTTGAAATGAATAGCTGTCAGAATTTTATACAGTAGATTAGACATAAGCTCTTATGGAATTTCATGTGGAAAGTGAAAGGTTGGGTTTGCAATATTCCTTTACATAGTATTTGCTACAATAATGTGTAATTGTGGGTAGACTGAACTCTGCTCTGGTGAGCTAAATCACCACCATTTCATTTTCTCTGTTCTTTACGTTTCTTCAGTAGTTTGTTTCCACTGCTGATTGTACGTCTCTATTTCAAAATCCCTATAGTATAATTGCAATAAGAATTCATTTTTAAAATAATTCTTATTCGCGATTATTACTTATTTTGTTGTACCACTGACTTAATCAAGAAAAGAAACGCACCCGTAAATCGTTAACACCTATCATTTTAAGTGAGAAAAGACAAATGGTTCTTTCAGAGGAGGAATGCAAAATCACTGATAGCAACTTCTCAATTTCCATGTTATCCTTTGTACATGTGAATTTCAGACAATGCTGTCAGTTACAGAAGGAAATGATGGCAAAGCTGACAATTTTGCCATCATTACTATAGCAAATTCCTGATCTAAATAAAACTGCTTCTCCATTTTGTTATCAAACTTCAGCCATCTCCTAATTTTAAAAAAAATCAACAATGTAGGTACAACTACAATGTTTTGTGAGAAAAGGATTAACCACAGTTACTTTTGTAGATTAATCTCTTGTTCATTGTAAAAGAACTGGCTTCTTTTTCTTTTGCAGTTGTTTATTGAGAGCCTTGGCTGAGTAGCGCAGAAATAATCTGGAATCATGTCCGAGAACGACACTGATAATTTAGTCAACAGCGGCAAATATGAGGCTGGCAAGAGCAAACGGAATGTTTGCCGAGACTTTCTGCGCAATGTCTGCAACCGTGGTAAGAATTGCAGGTACTTCCACCCAGATGATATTGAGGCCTCCGACCTCGCCGAAATAAGGAACGAAACTGATAATTTAGTCAACATTGCCAGTGACGAGGCTGGTAAAAGCAAACAGAACATTTGCCGAGACTTTCTGCGCAATCTCTGCAATCGTGGTAAGAATTGCAGGTATATCCACCCAGATGACATTGAGGCTTCTGACCTCACTGATGTAAGGAATGACACTGATAATTTAGTGAACATTGGCAATGATGAGGCTGGCAAAAGCAAACAGAACATTTGCAGAGACTTTCTGCGCAATCTCTGCAATCGTGGTAAGAATTGCAGGTATTTTCACCCAGATGATATTGAGGTCACCAACCACGCTGATCTAAGTGATGACGCTGATAATTTAGTCAATAATAGCAAATATGAGGTGAGCAAGAGCAAGCGGAATGTTTGCCGTGACTTTCTGCGCAATGTCTGCAACCGTGGTAAGAATTGCAGGTACTTTCATCCGGACAATGTTGAGGCCTACAATGTGGGTGACATGCGGCATGAGTCAATCTTTTGTCAGTACTTTCAGAATAGTAAATGTACCCGTGAGAACTGCACATTCATTCACGGGACGAAGGGGGAAGAGAATTATTACAATAAAACAGGAAAGCTTCCTGCTCACTTGCAACAGACAGTGGCTGTGACCTTTGGGCTTTCACCCTCTAATCTTCCTCTTATTACAAAGGAGATCCCATTCTGTCGTGACTTTCTAAAGGGCAAATGTCGAAGAGGATCCAAATGTAAATTCCAGCATTTGAAACGTGATGACAATGATAAAAAAAGTGTAGAAAGAGTGTCGTCACAAGATAGAGAACTTTCTCCTGAGATTTGTAGGTATGACCGTTTGGATGACCTCTATGAGACAGAGAGATGTGATTACGACCAGCATCCGAAAAGGAGAAGGGTGGAGGGCCTGCGTTTTGAAGTATTTGATTACAGCACTCCTAGTCTGCGCCCAGGTGAACTCAGTTTTTTGGAGGAGGAAAACCATATGCTCAGAAAGCGCAATGAAGAACTCAAAAAGCAGGTGTCAAGCTTAATGCTGACTAATGAGGTCCTTCTGGAACAAAATGCAGATCTGCGCAAGCAGGTGAAGTTGGGGATCCTGAACACTGGGGCTGACCCAACACAACACCCAGCTTTGCACACTGTTACCAATTATAACCGTAGCATAGTAAAGACTCACACCACCCTGAGCAACCAGACACTGAGATCACAACCCATTTCTCATCAAGAGTTGATAGCGCAAGCTCGAGCTCATAATGCATTGTGTTCTGAAGCCACATCCCAAAGTCCTCCTTGTCTTAGCGCTTCTATCTCTGCACCCTATGTCCAGGGGATGACTTCACCAGTTTCAATGGCACCACTTGCCATCTCTACACCTGTGGCAGTTACACAATCACTGCCAGGAATTGCCATGAGTTATACCACCACTCAAATGGTCAGTTACCCAAATGCATCCCAAAGTATGAGGTTCCTCTGTCGTGCAGAAGAGAGTTGAGGTTTGAAGATTTTATGAAAAATTAATATTTTCCCATTGTTGCTTCCCAGGGAAATTGTGAAAATTGAGTTTAAATATGATTCTTAAAGAGGGAGTCTCACCATCAGCAACCCTTTTGCCGAAACAATGAAATGAAGATGCTTTTTACTCCTGCCTCAAATGGTGCGGGCTTATGAACTCACTGACAAACTGCCTGTACAGAATTGTACCTCAGCAATAGTAGCATACTGAAGTTAAACCACCCTTCAGTTTGCCACTATGTATGTCGCAAATGTTCAAAAAAAAATCCAACAGAACCCTTGTTTTTGAATGCTTTGAAAACTTGGTGTCAGCAGAAGTCTTGCTTTTGTTTTGCTCACCCTGTAAACTCTGGTGCTAATGAAAGCAAAGTTTTTGACAACGCATTGCAATGCCCAGACCAGCTTGAGCTCTCCTGCTGCTGCACTTGGAATAGTTTTGCCTGCACTATGGTTGCTCTGTCTGTTTCTGTAAAATTGGTTGAATTTCACAAAAAAGTTGGTTTAAAAAAAAACACAACGCTTGTGTTAAAAAAGATTGTGCCTGTTCTGCAGTTACTTGTTTTTAAATCACCTTTAAATCCAGAGTTTTTGTTTTACAGAAATAAAAACAAATCATTTTGTTTCCCCTTCCTCCCCCACCACCAAAATAAATTCTGCTTTAATTGTGGTCAGGACAGTAATTGGAGGGTATGAAGAAGGGAGAATAACTGTTTTCTGCTAGATATTTTGCCCTGTAATATAAATGGGACTTTTTACTCGAGCGTTTTTGAGGAGTGGTGGGGTTGGGGACTGAAAACCAAAAATGGCTCTCTTAAATGCAGCATCAGGGAATCTGGCAGCAAGAGGAGGCTAACATAACATGCACACATTTGAAATACGATCACTGAAGCAACTTGGGTTAATGCCTCCCAACTACTGCTGATCGTTAAGTTATCTTGCGTTTCCTTGTTCACAATTCCTTAGCTTTGAGCTCCCAAAGTTCAAATTACATTGATGAGCTTTGTGAAGCAACAAAATTGTTTCTTTTATTTCCTGGGGTACTGATGGTAAGACTCCCTCTACATAAACTAAACAAAAAAAGTGTGCTCTAAGATTAGTAATGAATTGACAGTCTTTATCAAAACACATAATTTAATGTAATATAAATTGCAAACTACCTGTTCTTCCCTTCTCCAACAATTTATGAAATTCACTTTTTTTATTACTGATAATTTTTATTTTTTTCTACCAGCAATCGTATGCCACAAATGTTCTATTTTTCCTTTATTTAGAATTACAGTTGAGGTTATCAGGACAAATACAAAAATTGCTTACTTGGTTAGTTTTAAATCTCTCTGATATTTGCTTATAGACATTCTATACCCATCCCATTTCAAAGCACTTGGAGGGTTAATTTTTGGTGATACATGTGCATTTAGTTGAAATTACTTTTGGTAATTAAAATTGTATCTTTTTTTTAAAAGTCATCAAGTTCCATGTTTCCTTTGTTTTTGTACAAATAGAGTTCCTGGCCAAAGCATTTTTTTGCTCTTGTCACTTCTTTTCCCTTCAAAAGTGTACAAGCCCTCCGAAGATAAAACACCTTCTGTAGTGCAAAAAGAAAACTAAATGAGCATTCTCACCACAAACATATCCACTGTAACCTCTTAGGATATGAAAATGATTATAAAGTGCTGCAGTACTACGATTTAAGTTGGTGAGGCAAACTACAATATGTAACAAATATATACTTAATGCCTGAAGCGTGGAAGCTGGGTGTTCACTAACTAATAGCTGAAAGTAGCATTGTATCAGATGATGTGAAGAAAAGGTTTGTGGATTGTCATCTTTGTCATGTGATTTTTCGAAGTTCTAGGTTCAAAACTTGTAGATCGCTGTGCCATTTCTGCATCTCGTCAAGAAACTTACCTAATTGCATTGTTAATCAGGGTTTCAAGGGTGCATCACCAATGTATACACCAGTACAACTGTTTTTTGTTTTCAATTCAGCAGTAACAGAACTGCAAAGTCAATCAGAGAGAATAGGAAACATCTACATTCATACAGAGCCACAACTTACTATATATAGAAGATAGCTATATATGCACATGTATATGACTTGACTAAAATATTTTTTAGTCATCCATATTGTAAATGTATGTTGAATGGTAACGTCAAACTACCCCTACTAAAAATATTTGTGATGTTGAGCGAGGAGAGAATCTGGGACAGAATCTGGCCCAGTGTAATGTTTCCTTCCCTTGGTTGAATATCCTGCTGACTTCCAGTATCTAGACTCAACCGAAAGATAACCACTTGGATGAGGTTCCAGCGGACACCTTGTTGAATGATACTTCAGCATGGTGTCAATGACATTGGTTGAGGAGGAGGAGGAGAGTAGAAAACTGACAGAGGAAGGTGGGGAGGGGGGGGGAAAGGCTTACAATTATGCATAGGGTATAAAAGTGTACTGTAGTAAATAACATAGAATACAATGTGTGAAATATTGGCAGTTTTTTTCTACTTGAAGTTGTATGAGTAGTACATTATTGTGCCCATTTGATTCTTCACTTTAACAAATGACAACATTGGTATGTCAATCACTTCCTCGACTGCATGATAGGTTGAACGATCTGAGGGAGGTGCAAAGCAAAGTATGGTACTTCCAATTGGAGAGATGGCATTCTGAAAATGATTCTGTGCCCTGCATCCAATTTGTTTAAGAAAAACTGCAGTTTTCCAAATTTTCTGTATAGTTATTAGCTTCAAGTAAATTTTAACTTGTTGCAAGTTTTTTTTTGTTTTCAGATGTTTTCAATATTTTGATTCTATTACAGATTTCTAACTTGCTAAAATTAGACATGAGAATTTCTATTTACATAACGGTTACATTACTATCAACTGGGGAGCCATGTAGAAAATGCACTCAAGGAAGGATTAAGAAGCCAAAACCAACACTGAGAAGTTTGGGTCTGCAACATGGGAAATATGAATTTTTACAAATTTTAGTCTCAAAATACAGTAAACCCTTTACTATTCTGAGTCCCTGGGATTTTTCAGCATAAAGTGCAATGCCAAGATTGTCTAACTGCAGTCGGCAGGTCTTAAATTCACAGATGTTCAAAATAGGACTTCTAGTGCAACTTTTGAAAGTGGTCCATTAAGCATGTTTTCATCAATTTTAATGCTGATAACTTGTTCGTGTGCATACTGGTGTTCATGAAAAGAAGTTCTGATTTATTGAAAATCTGAAGATGATAATTGATGTCCACTGTATGTAAATATAGATTATATGACAAAGAATGTACAGCAGTGTTGTCACTTATTGTTAGGATTAAAATAGGACCAGAATGGATGAATTCATACTGTTTCTGAATAGAGCCAAGTGAACTGTGTCTTTAGGTGTGTTTTTCTTTTTTGGTATGACATGTAATACCATTTCTCAAAGTTAAACTTTCCCACTGATAAGAACCTCCAGAATAACCTAAATTTCCAGTTTACTTCTGTATCTTGCTTGATTGATATTGTGTAAGTTTTTTTAAAATCACATTTGTGAGAAAATTAAACATAAGTTTTCTCCATGCTGTGTATAACTACATTTGTTATCAGTTTACTTTTTAAATGTTGATCTGTAAGCATTTTTATAGTGTGAAATATGAACTATTCATTTTTAGATGGCAAGATTCTTTAAGAAGGGCCATCTAGTGCTTTTATGCATTCAGAATAATTCTGGTCAGTTTGCTAAGTACCCTGTTTTAAGCAAGTCCCATCTGTGGTTGTGACTCAAACTTATTGGTTCTTTATTCACCGTTACTAAATTATAATGTTTGATTTGGAGGAGGTTGGGGATGAAATTTGGGAGACTGGAAGGTAGAATGTTTTCCTACAGATGTGTGCACTGTCTCCTGGCAGATTAAATTAACACTGATTTGTTCTGCTTGCTAAAGATGGACACAGATGTTCCATATAGAGGACATGAGTTTTGACCTACAATCCCCAGTTCAACCACATCACTGAAGAAAGTTGCTGAACAGAGACCAACTATTTTGCCATATTCAAAGTATGGGGCAGTAGCAGGAGGGTTTGTCCGAGGTGTTCTTGTATGTCCAACAGCAGCCAGTTTCAGAGCAGTATAAGCAAAGGCTGGGTGAAGGACACCCATTTTCTTATCTGTGGGCAGTTTATGAACCAAGGATTTTTTTTGTGTAGAAAGACTTGTCTCTTTCTGAACAAAGTTTTAAAACATTGTATTTCTGTTGGATACTAATGTGTGTGGTGCAATTAAATTAAAGATTTTCAAAGTCTTTTTTAGTTTTTTTCTGATTTGTGTTTTCATTGTTTTTCATAAATTGAACCAATTCAAAGGATATACAGTATATGCTGTTGAATGAACTACATTTTTCAATCGAGTTACTAGCTTTTATTTTTGGATTTCCACTTCTGCAGATGAAATCAGTTGGTTCCTTATAACTTGCTAGTACTGGCTCTTATGCAACCAACTTCACAGAAGTGCAGAAGGAGGCAATTTGACCCGTTGTGTTTGTGTTAGCTCTTTATGAGCAATTTACCTCGTGCCACTCACTTGACTGCTCCCCGTAACCTTCCATGTTCTTTCTTCCCAGACAACGGTGTCATTCCCTCTTGAATGCCTTGATTGAACCTGCCTCTACCAGACTGTCAGTGCGTTCCTGATCCTAATTACTCGCTGTGTGATAAAATGTTTTGTCATGTTTTTACTTCTTTTGCTCATCACCTTTTTAAAATCTGTTTGTTCTCTAACCTTGCACTAATGGGAACATTGTTTTCATACATACTCTTCCAGACCACCCAAATTTTAAATTTTGCTATCAAATCTACTCTTAACCTTCTCTAAGGAGAACAGTACCAACTTCTCCAGTCTATCTAAACAACTGAAGTTCCTCATCCCTGGGATAAATGTTTTCTACATCCTCTCTAATGCTTTCACATCTTTCCCAAAGTGCAGCACCCAGAACTGTGCACAACATTCCTAGCTGTGGCCAAACCAGTGTTTGACACATATTTAATGTAACTCCCTTAACTTTAAATTGCTGCTTCTGCCTATTTGTCATGGATTGCCTCCATTTACAATTTGGCTCAATATGACCATTCTATCCCCTTTTCTTTGGCTCCTCGTAACACTGCTTGAATTAATCTTTTCCTTAAATATACCTTGGAGCTTAAACAGGTATTTTTCACAAGACAGCTTCACAGATGAGGACAAGAAAATGTCTGTGACGGTGAAGAAAATACAGTGTATTTCAAGGGTTTGACAGGTCCTGCCTTTGGTCAAATTCATCTTTCTGTTCTAAAATAGATCTGAAAATAATGGCCACGTTAGAAGTTGGAAATAAACATCAGCCATGTAAATTTGCTGCACATGCCATGATGCAGCCTGTAGGCATCTGTTCTGTTACAATCTTCATAGTCTGGAAAACATTTAAACCACTATGATTATGTTGATTCTTTCTTTGCTGAATGGTCTAAGTACATAGTATTTACATTGCACATTATTTTGGTTTATTGCTGTGTTAAATGCAGCATATTACTGTTAATATTTTGGAGGAATGTTGTCGAGCATTGCCATCTTTAGACTTGCAGATCTCTTTTTAATAACCTACTTTTTAAGTAGGATGTTATTAAACTCATTATGAGGTGAAAATAAATAAAGATTAAAATAGCATAACCAAACTGATGTGAACCTCCTGCAGCTGTGAACCTATTAAGGTCTCAATGTTCAATAGCTCCAGCAAGCATAAAATAAATGGCAAAACTTTGGAAGCTGCAGCGCAAACAACATCACGTGGGTATCTGGAGTCGGAAATATTCAAGCTTATGGAAAAAGTTGATAAGTTATGTGAAGCTGCAAATTCCTTGATCTAAGATCCAGACTGTGGTCTCACTTCCAGGCCAGAGCTGGTGACCAAAGCAATTCCTCATAATTAGATAGTGGCATCAGAGACAGAGATGACATGAATGTGAATCTTTGCACAATAAACTTTTAAGTTTTGGAATGCTCTGCCTGATAAGGTGGTAGAAACAAATTCAATAGTATGTTTCAAAAGGGAGTTCAATAAATAATTCAAGGAGAAAACGTTTGTGAGATATGAGAAAAGAATGGAAACTGCTCCTTAAAAGAGCCAATGTAAGGCGATGAAGTGGCTTATTTTCAATATTCGCAGCATCTTTGCTTTTTGCTATACTATTTTGCTTTTATTGACATTTCTGTTAAGCTATTTCATAATTCTGTAATGAGATGGTGCAAGTTAGAGGGATAGCATCAAATTTAATATGGTAGGTAATACGTTCACATATGAAGCACTTTTTTATTGTGTCTTTCATGACCTGATTTACAAAGATGTTGCTGAGGTTGGAGCATTTGAGCTATACGGAGAGGCTGAAGAGACTGAAGGGTGAACTTAGAGGTTTATAAAATCATGAGGGGTATGGATAAAGTAAATATCTTTTCCCCAGGTAGGGAGAGTCCAAACTAGAGGTCATAAGTTTAAGGTGAGAGGGAAGATTTAAAAGGGACCTAAGGGGCAACTGTTTCAACTAGAGGATGGTGTATGTATGCCAGAGGAGGTGGAGGTTGGTACAATTACAACATTTAAAAGGCATCTGGATGGGTATATAAATAGGAAGGTTTTAGAGGGACATGGGCCAAATGCTGGCAGTTGGAACTATTTATTTAGGATGTCTGGTCAACATGGACAAGTTGGACTCAAGGGTCTGTTTCCATGTTGTACATCTCAATGACCTCAGGACATCCCAAAATGCTTTACAGTCAGTGAAGTACTTTTTAAAAAAAACTTGTGGGAAATCCAGCAGCCAACTTGTGGAAAGCACGATCAATGTGAGGATGTCGTTTGAGGGATCATTGTTGACCAGGGATAACTGCAATGCTCTTCTTTCAGATAGTGCCATGACACATTACACATCCACCTGAAAGGAATGTTGAAGCCTTGGTTTAATGTTTAGTCTGTAAGAAGACACTTCCAATTGTGTAGTATTTCATTAGTACCGCACTGAAGAGATTAGAATACAAAATTTATTTTTAACACAAATGCGATTTAAAGTCAGATGGTCGTGGGTTCACAGGCAATAATGCTATTGACTGAGATTTAGTTGATAATTGTTTAAACGGGAAAATTGAGAATTTGGGACAGAACAATGCACACCAATCGAATATAAATATAAGTAAATATATTGAAATTCTACGTTTGCGTGCACTTTCTCTGTAAATTTCTATATCCGTATTTCCAGGATGGAAGGTTGTCAAGTTGTAATTATGCTCTGATCATTTGAAATGTTGCTGTAATGCCTCCGTTTTGCTTCCTGCCTCTCCTTGCTATGTTTATCCTGTAGAGAAACTTGTGATCCAACCATTTCTCTGCTTCCCAAATTCCTATATTTAACTACAAAATCAAAGCCGTATAGAATATTTGACCTAAGAACTGGAACTGAATCCTATTTCTAAATTTTGGTCGAAATAGTTATGTTTTTCTTGAAGACTGTATAGTCTTAGTTCTCTACCTTGCCGTAGCAAACAGACTAGGATACAAAATCAAAACCTAACCCACATCCTACACTTTAATGGTAACTAGGGAAAGTCTTCCAGTATACATGTAACATATCAAAATGTTTGCACACGTCCTGTCTGCAGAATCTTAGTTTACGTTGTCATCTCTTTACTTGTTATACTCACTCTGTTTGCAATCCGGCTACTCGCAAAGTTGGTTCCAAACTCCTTTATTTTTCGTCGGTAACTCGCCTACTCTGATCTAGCGGTCCTTCACGCTACGTTGGAGAGTTACATCGGAGTGGTCTGGGAGTTTTTTGTTATCCGCGAAAAGTCCGTGCCTTTATCCCGTGTGAAGAGCGAGGATTTGCTGCAAGTTGCATTTACATTTTTCTACCAGTTGTTGTGCTGTAACTCCTCTCGCACTACCTCAGCCTGCATTGCAAAGCAACACCTGTAATCCAATTGTGTTTTCATCCCTCCGTCCCAAATTTCCAAGTTTGCTAACTAACTGCATACGAAATCAAGAATTGTTGTGAAAATAAGGACATTAAAGCTATGCCCCCGTAGTATTTGCGACTCGCCCAGATGCATTTGAAAGATCCTGAAGACTCAACCTTTTAATTTATGTGAAGTATTTTGTGACATTTCTCAGTATGAACAGCTACTATTCAAATATATTTTCGTATAACTCTACCTATTTGATTATTTCCATGTGCATAAAATTCTTGTAGGCGTTTGCAATTTATGCTCACTTTCGGGCCAAAATTCTACTTTTGAAACTTGAGTATGTAATTCAGGCTAGCTCTTCAGTTTACTATTGAGGGTGGGAGATGTTGTTTGAGGATTTATGTGAGGTCCTGACGACATTCAGTGAGCAAGGAATATCTCAGAGCAGTTATAAGCTGACTAACGTTTATCACTCTGCAGATATTGGAATCCAAAGTAGACCGACAGAAGACTGGAACAACACAAGTCAGGCAGCTTCAGGAGGTGGAGAAGTTCAGGCTGTGATGCTGCCTGGCTTGCTGTGTTCTTCCAGCCTCTTGTTTATTAATGTTTATCAGAGTCGAAAAGTGTGACACTGGAAAAGCACAGCAGGTCAGGCAGCATCCAAGGAACAGGAGAATCAACGTTTTGGGCGTAAGCCCTTCATCAGGAATGTGATAAAGGAATTCCTGATGAAGGGCTTATGCCTGAAACATTGACTCTTCTGCTCCTCAGATGCTGCCTGACCTGCTGTGCTTTTCCAGTGCCACACTTTTTGACTCTGATAAACATGTGATTAGGCAAGATTTAGGATGCATAGGATGGGGAAGGAAGCTGCAGGGGATGGGCACGATTGAAATGTGGAGCTTATTTAAGGTAAAGTTAGCGCGTGTCCTTGATAAGTATGTACCTGTCAGACAGGGAGGAAGTGGTTGAGCAAGGGAGCTGTGGTTTATGAAAGAAGTTGAATCTATTATCAAGAAGAAGAAGAAGGCTTATGTTAGACTGAGATGTGCTGGCTCGGTTAGGGCACTTGAAAGTTACAAGTTAGTCAGGAAAGACCTAAACAGAGAGCTAAAAAGAGCCAGGAGGGGGCATGAGAAGTCATTGGCAGATAAGATCAAGGAAAACCCCAAAGCTTTCTATAGGGTATAGTAGGAATAAAACAATGACTAGAGTCATAGAGATGTACAGCATGGAATCAGACCCTCCGGTCCAACCTGTCCAGGCCGATCAGATATCCCAACCCAATCTACTCCCACCTGCCAGTACCCGGCCCATATCCCTCCAAACCCTTCCTATTCATATACCCATCCAAATGCCTTTTAAATGTTGCAATTGTACCAGCCTCCACCACATCCTCTGGCAGCTCATTCCATACACGTACCACCCTCTGCATGAAAACATTGCCCCTTAGGTCCCTTTTATATCTTTCCCCACTCACCCTAAACCTATGCCCTCTAGTTCTGTACTCCCCCACCCCAGGGAAAAGACTTTGTCTATTTATCCTATCCATGCCCCTCATAATTTTGTAAACCTCTATAAGGACACCCCGCAGCCTCCAACGCTCCAGGGAAAACAGCCCCAGCCTGTTCAGCCTCTCCCTATAGGTCAAATCCTCCAACCCTAGCAACATCCTTGTAAATCTTTTCTGAACCCTTTCAAGTTTCACAACATCTTTCCGATAGGAAGGAGACCAGAATTGCATGCAATATTCCAACAGTGACCTAACCAATGTCCTGTACAGCCTCAACATGACCTCCCAACTTCTGTACTCAATACTCTGACCAATAAAGGAAAGCATATCAAATGCCTTCTTCACTATCCTATTCACCTATGACTCCACTTTCAAGGAGCTATGAACCTGCACTCCAAGGTCTCTTTGTTCAGCAACACTCCCTAGGACCTTACCATTAAGTGTATAAGTTCTGCTAAGATTTGCTTTCTCAAAATGCAGCGCCTCGCATTTATCTGAATTAAACTCCATCAGCCACTTCTCAGTCCATTGGCCCATTTGAGCAAGATCCCTTTGTACTCTGAGGTAACCTTCTTCGCTGTCCACTACATCTCCAATTTTGGTGTCATCTTTAAACTTACTAACTGCACCTCTTATGCTCGCATCCAAATCATTTATGTAAATGACAAAAAGTAGAGGACCCTGCACCGATCCTTGTGGCACTCCACTGGTCACAGGCCTCCAGTCTGAAAAACAACCCTCCACCACCACCCTCTGTCTTCTACCTTTGAGCCAGTTATGTATCCAAATGGCTAATTCTCCCTTTATTCTGTGAGATCTAACCTTGCTAACTACTCTGCCATGGGGAACCTTGTCGAACACCTTACTGCTGTCCATATAGATCACATCTACCACTCTGCCCTCATCAATGCTCTTTATTACTTATTCAAAAAAACTCAATCAAGTTTGTGAGACATGATTTCCCACGCACAAAGCCATGTTGATGATCCCTAATCAGTCCTTGCCTTTCCAAATACATGTACATCCTGTCCCTCATGATTCCCTCCAACAACTTGCCCACCACTGACGTCAGGCTCACCGGTCTATAGTTCCCTGGCTTGTCCTTACCACCCTTCTTAAACAGTGGCACCGCGTTAGCCAACCTCCAGTCTTCTGGCACCTCACTTGTGACTATCGATGACTCAAATATCTCAGCAAGAGGCCCAGCAATCACTTCTCTAGCTTCCCACAGAGTTCTAAGGTACACCTGATCAGGTCCTGGGGATTGATTCACCTTTATGCATTTCAAGACATCCAGCACTTCCTCCTCTGTAATCTGGACATTTTGCAAGGTGTCACCATCTATTTCACTACTTTCTATATCTTCCATATCCTTTTCCACAGTAAATACTGATGCAAAATACTCATTTAGTATCTCCCCATTTTCTGCGGCTCCACACAAAGGCCGCCTTGCTGATCTTTGAGGGGACCTGTTCTGTCCTTAGTTATCCTTTTGTCCTTAATGTATTTGTAAAGACCCTTTGGATTCTCCTTAACTCTAATTGCCAAAGCTATCTCATGTCCCCGTTTTGCCCTCCTGATTTCCCTCTTAAGTATACTCCTACTGCCTTTATACTCTTGTAAGGATTCACTCGATCTATCCTGTCTATATCTTACTTATACTTTCTTCTTTTTCTTAACCAAACCCTCAATTTCTTTAGTGATCCAGCATTCCCTATACCTAACAGCCTTTTATTTCACCCTAACAGGAATATACTTTTTCTGCATTTTCGTTATCTCATTTCTGAAGGCTTCCCATTTTCCAGCCGTCCCTTTACCTGCGAACATCTGCCCCTAATCAGCTTTTGAAAGTTCTTGCCTAATACCGGCAAAATTGGCCTTTCTCCAATTTAGAACTTCAACTTTTAGACCTGGTTTATCCTTTTCCATCATTATTTTAAATCTAATAGAATTATGACTAGAATAAAATTAGGGCCAATCAAGGGCAGTAGTGGGAAGTTGTGCGTGGAGTCCCAGGAGACAGGGCAAGTGCTAAATTAATATTTTTCATCAGTATTCAGACTGAAAAAGACAATGCTGTCAAGGAGAATACTGAGATACAGGCTACTAGACTGGATGGGATTGAGGTTCACAAGAAGGATGTGTTAGCAATTCTGGAAAGTGTGAAAATGGATAAGTCCCCTGGGCTGGATGGGATTTATCCAAGGATTCTCTGGGAAGCAAGGGAGGAGATTGCAGAGCCTTTGGTTTTGATCTTTATGTCATCATTGTCAACAGGAATCGTGCCAGAAGTCTGGAGGATAGCAAATGTCCCCTTGTTCAAGAAGGGGAGTAGAGACAATCCTAGTAATTATAGACCAGTGAACCTTTCTTCGGTTGTGGGTAAAGTGTTGGAAAAGGTTACAAAAGGTAGGATTTATAATCATCGAGAAAGGAATAAGTTAATTAGGGATAGTCAACACGGTTTTGTGAAGGGTAGATTGTGCCTCACAAACCTTATTGAGTTCTTTGAGAAGGTGACCAAACAGGTGGATGAGGGTAAATTGGTTGATGTGGTGTACATGGATTTCAGTAAGGCGTTTTGATAAGGTTCTCCACGGTAAGCTATTGCACAAAATATGCAGGTATGGGAATGGGGGTGACTTAGCAGTTTGGATCAGAAATTGGCTAGCTGAAAGAAGACAGAGGGTGGTGGTTGATGGGAAATGTTCATCCTAGAGTTCAGTTACTAGTGGTGTACCACGAAGATCTGTTTTGGGGCCACTGTTGTTTGTCATTTTTATAAATGACCTGGATGAGGGCAGAGAAGGATGGGTTAGTAAATTTACGGATGATACTAAGGTCGGTGGAGTTGTGGATAGTGCCAAAGGATGGGGGTTACAGAGGGACATAGATAAGCTGCAGAGCTGGTCTGAGAGATGGCAAACAGAGTCTAATGTGGAAATGTGTGAGGTGATTCACTTTGGAAGGAACAACAGGAATAAAGAGTACTGGGCTAATGGTAAGATTCTTGGTAGTGTAAATGAGCAGAGAGATCTCGGTGTCCATGTACATAGATCCCTGAAAGTTGCCATCCAGGTTGATAGGGTTTTTGAGAAGGCATGCAGTGTGATAGCTTTTATTGGTAGAGGGATTGAGGTTTGGAGCCATGAGGTCATACTGCAGCTGTACAAAACTCTGGTGCAGCCGCACTTGCAGTATTGCGTACAGTTCTGGTCACTGCATTATAGGAAGGATGTGGAAGCTGTGGAAAGGGTTCAGAGGAGATTTACGAGGATGCTGCCTGGTATGGAGGCAAGGTCTTATGAAGAAAGGCTGAGGGACTTGAGGCTGTTTTCATTCGAGAGAAAAAAGTTGAGAGGTGACTTATTGAGACATATAAGATAAGCAGAGGGTTAGATAGGGTGGATAGGGAGAGCCTTTTTCCTTGGATGGTGATGGCTAGTACGAGGGGACATAGCTTTAAATTGAGGGGTGATAGATATAGACAGATGTCAGAGGTAGTTTCTTTACTCAGAGAGTAGTAGGGGCATGGAATGCCCTGCCTGAAACAGTAGTAGACTCACCAACTTTAAGGGCATTTAATTGGTCATTGGATAAACATGGATGAAAATGGAATAGTGTAGGATAGATGGGCTTCAGGTTGGTTCCACAGGTTGGTGCAACATCGAGGGCAGAAGGTCCTGTACTGCACTGTAATGTTCTGAGTTCTATGTAGGAACTGTCAACGCTTGCTTATGTTCCCAGCTCTGATCTGACTGTTACAAAATTTTTAACTCTTTGCCATCACCACACACACACGTGCCACCTCCATCATGACCTCGTCCAGTTGCAAGTTCCTAGCCCAAACCAGTCAAAAAATCTAAGCTGTCCATAGATTCCCAACCCAACTCTTTAGAAATCTAAGTATTCCCTTCAGCAGGTTCCCAGTTGTAACCTGGCTCTTTAAAACTTGCTTCTACCTTTCAGCACTGTTGGTAAGTATTTGCAAACTCCGAGTTCCCAGTCCTGTCTGCTGGTGCACATAATCCCAACCTCAATTTTGCTTCATACAGCTTCCTATTTACAAACTCAGTGCCAACAGCATTTTTAAAAAAAATCTGTTTGATTGCTGAGCCACTTTAATTTCATTACTGATCCTCAGTTTTCAATTTTTTCTACCCCTCATTCGGCTCCACTTACCAGCTATTATTTAATGGGAGATCCATTTGTATCAGAAAAAAAATAAAATGGACAACTTTTATCAGTATTTCATTATTGTTTATGGGAACTTGCTCCATGTAAATTGGCGCATAGAACAACCTTTGTATTCTTGCTTTTCAGTTTGCTCCCTATAATGTCACTAAAAAGTTATCACACTGCAGCTGATCACTAAACAGAGAGAACAGTGTAAATTGTTTTCTTTGTTAGTACATGAACATACAAAAATTGCAGCAGGAAAAGACCAAGTGGTTGATCAAGCATGCCCCAAACTCATCACCTGGAGCATTTTGATGACAGAAACAACCATCCAATTCTGGAAAATTGCATTCCTTTGGGTGATTGAAATCAGTTCTGGAGATCACTGGCTTCTATATGTGTGGTGTGAGTTAACCAATTACCTTTCTGTGATGTGTTCTCTACCCCAATGAAGAACTGATTTAGCTCCCTTTTGAAGGCACCTGGACACTGAGCACACACTCAACAAGTCAGTAGTGAATCCAGAGGCTTGTTACTCTCTTACTGAAGGATCACCCCCTAATGTTCAGTCTATTTTTACTTTTGCATATTTAAATTAAGACTGATTTCAGTCTTTTCTAACCTATCAAACTGAAATAAGCTGAAATAGGCAAAGGCCTTGTTTGTAGTTCTCAACTGCATTTCTAAGCTTAAATTCAGGTTCTTTTAAGAACATCATCATGCTCAAATGACTTAGCTTACAATGAAAAATTTGCCTATTATTTTTTGTTCTGCATGCAATACATCAGGAGCCAGCAGCCCAATTCTATTTATCACTAACACATGTAAGTTTGGAAAACTGATTACTAAGCATACGCAAATTCTAAATATAATGTTAGTCACAATTGTGTCACGACTAAACCATGGCATAATTTGATTTTAGCACAGATATCACAGGTAAATTTTGGCATGCATTTGTGTATTTATTTAGCTTGCTATTTGTTTTTGAAAACAAGTGCCTCTCCTTGAAAAATCTGTAAAGAAAACTATTCAAAGGAACTGGCTTGCCTGTTTAACCTTTTCCTACTAGCTCAATGGTTTTTATGTTACGTGGTGTGATTTCACAACTGGTTGTTACTGTTTATTTCTGTGAATGACTCAGTAAATAAACTTAGTAATTTAGTCTATTATTAAAGTGTCTGGTGTGAATGTTATTAATCATTACCATCTTCTGAAAATTGAATCTACTGCAAATCCTAATGTGTAGTCTAAAAATAATAAACAGACTTATTGTTTGTCAAGAGACTGCTCTCCCAGATTGCTTTGTGCAATCTCGCTTTAGTTTACAGGAAGTATAAACCTGCCCACGAGAGCTGACTTTGGGGTTGGATATACTAAAATAGTTGCAGAAGTCTCAATCATATAGTTTAAGAAAACAGGTGGAATATTAACATCACATGCAGGTCAGCAGATGGAAATGAAGTTAAACTGACAAACAACAGTATCAAAAATGCAAGGATTTAAATCGCTGTGAACAGAGTTGGAATTAGTCTGATTGACTGTGGAGGGAAAGGGCAAAGGTTCTACATAGCAGTTAGAAGTGCTTATATTAGGGGCTTTCGAACAATAGTGCAAGGAGTCTCGGTGTCAACACAAAAAAGGTGAGAAAGAACATGTGAATATTCAAAGCTGATATGCTTTGGAAAAGCATATCTAATGACAACAGACAACTTGCAATAAAAGAATTTCACGTGAGTGAAGGCACAGAACTTAGGTTCACTAAGGCTTACATATAAGATTGGTAATTAATCTTAGCCAATCACATAACATGGATGAAATGGTTTTTTTTATTTTTGAGAAGTCAATGTCTTCAGTGGTTAGCAGTCTGGCCTCCGCATTGGAAGATCATGGGTTAAAGCCTCTGGCAGGGTTGTAAGAATGAAGAGGTGTAGGCAGCTACCAAGCCCCTTGAGCTTTATCTATCATTCAATAAGACTATGGCTGATCTAATTGTAGCTCCAACTCTGCTTTCCTGTCTGCCCCCATAACCTTTGACGACCTTGTTAATCAAAAATCTACCTAACTCGGCCTTCAATATATTCATTGACTCAGCCTCCACTACATTCTGGGGAGGAGGATTCCACAGACTAACAATTCTGAGAGAATAAAATTCTCATAATTTTGGTCTGAAATGGCAGACCCCTAATTTTTAAACATTTCCTCCCTTAGTTCTCCACACCCCAACATCCACAAGGGAAAACATCTCAGCATCCACCCTGTCAAGTCCCCTCAGGTTTTTGTTATTTCAATAGGATCACCTCTCAAACTTCTAAAACTCCAAGGAATTTGCCCAGTCACTCCTCATAAGATATCACCTTCATCTCTAGAATCAATTGCTTTGAATGCAATTATATCCTTTAAGTAACAAGACCAAACATAGACCACATATGAAGAACTGTCTAACTAAGGCCCTGTACAGCTGTAGCTTAAAAATTTGTTGCTGGAAAAGCGCAGCAGGGCATAAGCCTGAAACGTCGATTCTCCTGTTCCTTTGATGCTGCCTGACCTGCTGCGCTTTTCCAGCAACACATTTTTAAGCTCTGATCTCCAGCATCTGCAGTCCTCACTTTCTCCTGTACAGCTGTGCCCTGAACACTTCCTTCTCTACTGAATTTCCCCTGCAAAAACCAACAACATTATATTTGTCTTCCTAATCACTTGCTGCACATGGTATACCAACTTTTTATTGTTTATGTACCAAGAAACCCAGATACCTCTGCAGAGTACTGCAGTTGCCATTCAAATCATACATTTTCTGCCAAAACGGACATGTTCACATTTTCCCACATTATACTTAATCTGCCAATTTTTTGCTCCCTCATTTAGCCTATCTGAATTCCTTTGTAGACTGTATGCCCTCTTGACAACTTAGTTTCCTCCTATATTTCTGTCATCAGTAACCATATATTCAGTCCTTTCAAATCATTGAAGTCCATCTAAGTCATTGATATAGATAGTAAATGGTTCAGACCCTACCGCTGGTTCATTGCTTTCACTGCCCAGTTTGGTGGTTGGGGCAGAAACCCTCTGCAAATTCAAAGGAACCTGGATCTGCAGCTGAAATGCTGTGACCTGCAAGGCTACAGACCAAGTGCCAGTAACTGAGATTAGAATGTGTGGCTAGTTTATTCAGATGGTGCAAACACAGAGTCATACAACATGGAAACAGACCCTTTGGTCAAACTCGTCCATGCTAACCATGTTTCCCAAAGTAAACTAACCCCATTTTCCTGAGCTTGGCCTGTATCCCTCTAAACCTTGTCTCTCCATGCACCTGTCCAAATGACTTTAAATGCTGTAATTGTACTCTCCTTTACCACTTCCTCTGACACAAGGGGCTGAACCTCTCTTTCCATGCTGTAACTTTTCTATGAGCACTGTAGCACACTACTAGTAACAACATGCTAACCTTAAGATGATACTGTTAGTGAGCTAATTTTCCATCCGTGCTAATGTGTTACTCTCTATACCATGTGCTCTGTTTTTTGTTGTAACCTTTGATGTGTCACATTATCAAATGCCTTCTGGAAGTACAAGTACACTAATCTAGAAGTTCCCCTTTATCCACCTTGCTTGTTACTTCCCCTAATATTTCTAATAAATTATTCAAACATAATTTCCCTTACACAAAAGCATGTTGACTCTGTTGTATTATAATTGTCCTGTTTCTACCCCCCCCCCCCCCCCCCCCCCCCGCCCCGCGCATAATAATGAATTCTAGCATTTTCCCTACAACAGAGGTTAGGCTAACTCGCCCATAGTTTCCTGCTTTCTGCCTCCTTTCTTGAACAGTGGTGTGACATTAACTATTTTTCAATTCCCAGAACCTAGGAAATTTAGGAAGGCCACAAACAACGCACTTACCAAATGTACTACCATTTATTTTTAGATCCAGGATGCAGACTATCAAATCCAGAGGTCTTGTCAACCTTTACATCTAATAGTTTTCCCAGTACATGTTCTGTAGTGATTGTGATTCTTTTAAGTTGCTCACTTTGATCCTGAATTACAAGTATTCTTCACATAATTACTCAGAATGCCAAAATGGACACGTGAGGTTGATGATGTCACCTGATTTCGGATTTCTCTGTGCATGTGCTGTTGATGTCACCATGTTCAGTGCGCAATGACATCCATGCTTGTGCAGACCTTTATATTACAATAACTGGGTTTTAAAAGCACAGCTAATCCGAGATAAAATAGACAAAGAACTGAGGATGCTGGAAATCTGAAACAAAAACAGGCTCTGCATGGTAAGTTAGTTACTAAAGTTAGATCATACGGGATTCAGGAAAAGCTTGCCAATTGGATACAGAATTGACTTGATGGTAGGAGACAGAGGGTGGTGGTGGAGGGTTGTTTTTCAGACTGGAGGCCTGTGACCAGTGGTGTTCAGCAGGGATTGGTACTGGGTCAACTGTTATTTGTTACTTATGTCAAAGATCTGGATGAGAACTTGGTTAGTAAGTTTATGGATGACACCAGATTTGGTGGTGTCGTAGACAGTGAAGAAGATCAGGAGAAAGTGAGGACTGCAGATGCTGGAGATCAGAGTCAAAAAGTGTGGTGCTGGAAAAGCACAACAGGTCAGGTAGTAACTGAGGAGCAGGAAAGTCGATATTTCGGGATAAAGCTCTTCATAAGGAATGAAGGGGTGGCCTGAGGAGGCTGAGAGATAAATGGTGTTGGGGAGGGCGGGGAAGGCTGGGAAAAGGTTTTTGGGAATACAATAGGTAGATGAAGGTGGGGAGTGATGGTGATAGGTTGGAGAGGTGGGTGGAGCAGATAGGTGGGAAGGAAGATGGACAGGTAGGACAGTTCAAAAGGGCAGTGCCAAGTTGGAAGGTTGGATCTGAGATAGGATGGGGGGGGAGGGGAAATGACGAAACTGGTGAAATCGACATTGATCCCATGTGATTGGAGGGTCCCAAGGTGGAAGATGAGGCGTTCTTCCTCCAGGCATCAGGTGGCTAGAGTTTGGCAATGGAGGAGGCCCAGGACTTGCATGTCCTTGGTGGAGTGGGAGAGGGAGTTCAAATGTTTAGTCACAGGGCGATGGGGTTGCTTAGTGCGTGTGTCCCAAAGATGTTCTCTGAAACATTCTGCCAGTTGGCATCCTGTTTCCTCAATGTAGAGGAGATCACATTGGGAGATGACGTGTGGAAGTACAGGTAAATCTCTGTCGGATGTGGAAGGATCCTTTGGGGCCTTGGATGGAGGTGTGGGTGCAGGTTAGCACTTCTTGTGGTGGCAAGGGAAGGTGCAGGGAGTGGAGGGTGGGTGGGTGGGGGGGGTGTGCGTAGACCTAACAAGGGAGTTGCGGGGGGAATGGTCTCTACGAAACACAGATAGGGGTGAGGAGGGAAATATATCCCTGGTGGTGGGGTCTGTTTGTGGGTGGCGGAAATGGCGGAGGATGATGCATTGTATCCAGAGGTTGGCAAGGTGGAAGGTGAGGACTGGGGGGTTCTATCTGTGTTGTGATTGGAGGGGTGGGGTTCAAGGGCGGAGGTGCTGGAAGTGGAGGAGATGTGCTGGAGGGCATTGTTGACCACGTGGGGGGGAAATTGTGGTCCTTGAAGAAGGAGGCCATCTGGGATGTTCTATGGTGAAATTGTACCTCCTGGGAGCAGATGTAGCAGAGGCGAAGGAGTTGGGAGTAAGGGATAGTGTTTCTACAGGAGGCAGGGTGAGAGGTGGTGTAGTCCAGGTAACTGTGGGAGTCGGTAGGTTTGAAGTAGATGTTCGTGTTGAGTCGGTTGCCGGAAATGGAGAGGTCCAGGAAGGGGAGGGAGATGTCACAGATTGTCCAGGTGAACTTGAGGTCAGGGTGGAAGGTGTTAGTGAAATTGATGAACTGTTCATCCTCCACATGGGAGCACGCGGTGGCGCCAATACGATCATCGATGTAGCAGAGGAAAATGTGGGAAATGATGCTGGTGTAGCTGTGGAAGATGGACTGTTCAACATACCAGACAAAGAGACAGGCATAGCTGGGGCCCATGCGGGTGCCCATGGCTACCCCTTTAATCTGGAGGAAGTGGGAGGATTCAAAGGAGTAACTGTTGAGGGTGAGGACTAGTTCAGCCAATCAACCGAGTGAAAGGATACTGGTTGAGTCGGCGGGAGAGGAAGAAACTGAGCGCTTGGAGGCCTATGTCATGGTAGGTCAATGTATACAGGGACTGGCTGTCCATACCAGGTAGCTGTGGGAGTGGAGAGAATTATCTAAGATTTCAAAGGGATCTAGATCAATTGGGCCAATGGGCCAAGCAGTGGCAGATGGAGTTCAATTTGGATCAATGTGAGGTATTGCATTTTGATAAGATGAACAAGGGCAAGACTTATACAGTTAATGGTAGGGTCCTGGTGAGTGTTGGCGAACAGAGAGGCCTAGGGTTCAGGTACACAGTACTTTGAAATGTACGTCACAGGTAGACAGTAGTAAAGCAGACAGGCCTTCATTGTTCAGATCATTGAGCAGAAGAGTTGGGACGTCATATTGCGGTTGTACAGGATGTTGGTGAGGCCACATTTGGAGCACTGTATGCAGTTCTGGTTGCTCTGCTTCAGGAAGGATATTAAATTGGAGAGGGTTCAGAAAAGATTTATAAGGATGTCACCAGGACCGGATGATTTGAGTTCTAAGCATAGGCTGGGACTTTTTTGATTGGAGGGTTGGAGGTTGAGGGGTGACCTTATTGAGGATTATTATAAAATCATGAGGGGCATGGATAAGGTGAATAGCAAAGGTCTTTTCCCTAGGGTAGGGGAGTTCAAAACTAGGGGGATTATTTTTAAGGTGAGAGATGAAAGACTTAAAAGGGACCTGAGGGGCAACTTTTTCACAGAGGTTAGTTCGTATATGGAATGAACTGCCAGAGGTAGATGCAGGTGCAGTTACAGCGTTTAAAATACATTTGGACAGGTACATGAATAGGAAATGTTCAGATGTTATTCCAAAATGGGAATTCTGGCAAATGGGACTAGTTTAGTTTCGGAAACTTGGTTGGCATGGACGAATTGGACTGAAGGGTTCTGTTTCCACGCTGTATGACTTTGACTCTCTGACTCTAAGTCTGGCAGCATCTGCTGAGAACTAATCCCACATGCTGCCTCTGCCACATTTCATGCTCCTTCCTAGCGCCTTACACTGATGCATATGAGGTGGAGAAGAAGCTCACTGGTCAGAAGGAATTTTGGCCTTGAATAGCCAAAATCTCTCAGAAATGTGTATATAATCACAGTTTGATTAAATCAGCAGTGCCATATTTGTGACAGGCAAGTGCTGCTGCCACTCCAGCAATGGGTAGTGACATGGCTACTCATTACTGCATTTGGCAGTGTTGACAATAAACACAGATTTTTTTTAAATGTCTACTACAGATAAACAAAATGCCCATTCAATGCTTCCACCATTTTCTTGCTTCCCATTATCAATTGCCAAGTCTTGTCTTCTAAGGGATAATTTCTAGTGATCATTTTAGTTACTCTTTTCCTTTTCAAATACTTGAAGAAACTCTTACTATCTATTTATTATATTTCTAGTGAGCTTTCTCTCATACTTAACCTCATCCTTACTATTCTGCCAGGCTGCAGATGCATCTGTCTATGACCATATCGGTAAGAACTACCACCGCACAGCCCTTATGGAGACAAAGTCCCACCTTCACATTGAGAATAACCTCCATTGTGCTGTGTGGTGGCACTATCGCTTTGCTAAATGGGACAGACTTCAAACAGATCTAGCAACTCAAGACTGGGCATCCATGAGGTGCTGTGGGCCATCAGCAGCAGCAGTATTGTACTCCAGCACAAGCTGTAACCTCATGGCCTGGTATATCCCCCACTTAACTATTACCATCAAGCATGGGGATCAACACTGGTTCAATGGAAAGTGCAGGAGAGCATGCCAGGAGCAGCACCAGGTGTACCTAAAGATGAGGTGTCAAACTGGTGAAGCCACCAAACATAAGTGTTAAGTTAGCCTGGAGCGGTGTTTCCTTTTTAAGAGCAATATGACGGTGCAATTTTCTGGGTCTGCAGATTGTGAAGGAGCAAAGATGGCCTTTAGTAGAGTGATATGCTCATCTTGTCAGATGTGGGAGTTTAGGGAGTGTTTACATGTTACTGAGCATTATGTTTGCAGGAAGTGTCTTTGGTTGCGAATCCTATCAGATAGAATGGATCAGTTGGAGCGACAGTTAAAGGTAATGGGGAATTTACAAGAGCAAGGGGGTATGATGCATGGCAGTTATAGGAAGGGAGAAAAGCTGCAGATACAGTCAGATAGATGGGTTAACTCCAGGAAAGGTAGGAGAGGTAGGCAGGTAGTGTAGGAGTCTTCTGTGGCTATCCCCATTTCAAACAAGTATGCTGTTTTGGAAAATGTAGGGGGTGATGGACTCTCAGGGAATGTAACACGAACAGCCAAGTTTCTGGTATCAAGACAGGCTCTAATGAAATGAGGGGTACGTCGGGTTCCAAGCGATCGATTGTGATAGGAGAGTCTCTAGTCAGAGGCACAGACAGATGTTTCTGTGGCCAGCAGCGAAAAATCAGAGCAGTGTGTTGACTTCCTGGTGCAAGGATCAAGGATATCTCAGAGAAGGTGTGGAATATTCTCAAGGGGGAGAGGGACCAGCAGGAGGTCATTGTATACATTGGAGCCAACATAGGAAGGGAAAAGGTTGAGATCCTGAAGAATATAGAAAGTTAGGCAGTAATTTAAAATGGTGGTCCTCGAGGGTAGTAATATCTGGATTGCTCTCGGTGCTACGAGCTAGTGAAGGTAGGATTAGGAGGATATAGAGCAGATGAATGCATGGCTGAGGAGCTGGTGCTGGGAGAAGGGTTCTCACTTTTAGATCATTTGAATCTCTTCTGGATTAGAGGTTACCTGTACAAGAAGGATGGATTGCACCTAAATTGGAAGGGGACTAATATACTGGCAGGGAGATTTGCTAGAGCTGCTCAGAAGGATTTAAACTAGTAAGGTGTTGGAGTGGGACCCAGGGTAATAGTGAGGAAAAAGATCAATCTGAGATTGGTACAGTTAGGAAAAGGGGCGAGGCAAACAGTCACGGGCAGGCAGGAACAAAGCAGAGAACAAGGTAGGACTGATAAATTAAACTGTATTTACTTCAATGCAAGAGGCCTTACAGGGAAGGCAGGTGAGGAACATGGGACTGGGATATCATAGCAATTACAAGGACATGGCTCAGGGATGGGCAGGACTGGCAGCTTAATGTTCCAGGATTCAAATGTTACAGGAAGGATAGAAAGGGGGGACAAGAGAGGAAGGGGAGTGATGTTTTTGATAAGGGATAGCATTACAGCTCTACATAGGGAGGATATTCCTGGGAATACATCCAGGAAAGTTATTTGGGTGGAACTGAGAAATAAGAAAGGGATGATCACATTATTGAGGTTGTATTATAGAATCCCTAATAGTCAGAGGGAAATTGAGAAACAAAATTGGTGGTTATGGTAGGGGATTTTAACTTTCCAAACATAGACTGGGAGTGCCATAGTGTTAAGGAGTTAGATGGAGAGGAACTTGTTAAGTGTGTGCAAGACGATTTTCTGATTCTGTATGTGGATGTACCTACTAAAGAAGGTGCAAAACTTGACCTACTCTTGGGAAATAAGGCAGGGTAGGTGACTGAGATGTCAGTGGGGGAGCACTTTGGGGCAAGCGACCATAATTCTATTCGTTTTAAAATAGTTTTGGAAAAGGACACACCAGATCTAAACATTGAAGTTCTAAATTGGAGGAAGGCTAATTTTGACGGTATTAGGCAAGAAATTTCAAAAGCTGATTGGGGGCAGATGTTGGCAGGTAAAGGGACGGCTGGAAAATGGGAAGCCTTCAGAAAAGAGGGTTACCTCAGATTACAACAGGATCTTGACCAGATGGGCCAATGGGCTGAGGAGTGGCAGATGGAATTTAATTCAGATAAATGCGAGGTGCTGCATTTAGGGAAAGCAAATCTTAGCAGGACTTATACACTTAATGGTAAGGTCCTAGGGAGTGTTGCTGAACAAAGAGACCTTGGAGTGCAGGTTCATAGCTCCTTGAAAGTGGAGTCGCAGGTAGATAGGATAGTGAAGAAGGCGTTTGGTATGGTTTCCTTTATTGGTCAGAGTATTGAGTACAGGACATTGGTTAGGCCACTGTTGGAATATTGCATGCAATTCTGGTCTCCTTCCTATCAGAAAGCTGTTGTGAAACTTGAAAGGGTTCAGAAAAGATTTACAAGGATGTTGCCAGGGTTGGAGGATCTGAGCTACAGGGAGAGGCTGAACAGGCTGGGGCTGTTTTTCCTGGAGCGTTGGAGGCTGAGGGGTGTCCTTATAGAGGTTTACAAAATTATGAGGTTCAAAGTTTGTGAGAAGATTTGTAGCTCGGGTGCTCGTTGTTGTGGTTCTGTTCGCCGAGCTTTTTCTTTCCTCCGGCATTTGTAGTGGTTTGAATCTGCCGCTTCCGGTTGTCAGTTCCAGCTGTCGGTATATTGGGTCCAGATCGACGTGCTTATTGATTGAATCTGTGGATGAGTGCCATGCCTCTAGGAATTCCCTGGCTGTTCTCTGTTTGGCTTGTCCTATAATAGTAGTGTTGTCCCAGTTGAAATCATGTTGCTTGTCATCTGCGTGTATGGCTACTAGGGATAGCTGGTCGTGTCGTTTCGTGGCTAGTTCGTGTTCATGGATGCGGATTGTTAGCTGTCTTCCTGTTTGTCCTATGTAGTGTTTTGTGCAGTCCTTGCATGGGATTTTGTATACTACGTTGGTTTTGCTCATGCTGGGTATTGGGTCCTTCATTCTGGTGAGTTGTTGTCTGAGAGTGGCTGTTGGTTTGTGTGCTGTTATGAGTCCTAGTAGTCGCAGTAGTCTGGCTGTCAGTTCGGAAATGCTCTTGGTGTATGGTAGTGTGGCTAGTCCTTTGGTTTGTGGCATGTCCTCGTTCAGTTGTCTTTCCCTTAGGCATCTGTTGATGTTCATTTAAAAGGAATTTGGATGGGTATATGAAAAGGAAGGGTTTAGAGGGATATGAGCCAAGTGCTGGCAAAAGGTTGACTAGGATGATCCCTGGTATGAAAGGATTGTCTTATGAGCAAAGGCTAAACAAGTTGAGACTCATTGGAATTTAGAAGAATGAGAGGTGATCTTATTGAAACATAAAAGATTCTTAAAGAGCTTGACAAAGTAAATGCTGAGAGGCTGTGTCCCCTCATGGGAGAGTCTAAGACCAGAAGGCATAGTTTCAGAATAAAGGGGCACCAATTTGAGATTGAGATGAGGAAGCATTTCTTCTGAGGGTTGAGAGCCTTTGGAACTCCTTGCCTCAGAGAGCCAGGGGTAGAATTCTTGTGTGTATTTAAGGTTGAGATAAATTCTTGATCAGCTGGGGAATCAAGGGTCACGGGGAAAGGGCAGAAAATTAAATGTGAAGAATGTCAGATCAGCCATTGATTGGCACAGCAGAATTGAGGGGCCCCCTCTTCCAATTTCTTATGATCTCATGAACAATAACGTCAACACACATATGCAAACAAACACAAACACTTTTTGGAAAAAAGAGAAAACATTACACATTTCTCTGCAGAGATTGGCTTTCTGAAAAAAAAAACCCACTTTGGCCCATGGTTATTCTTGAAAGTAAATGTATTGGGCATAATTATGTTTGGGAGTCTGGCACATATAGACAAACATGCATGATTGTCTCTTGTGGAAATAAAATCTTGAGATGTTTTTTCAATCAGTCTTTCAAAAGGATAAATAGGTTTCACCCTGAACTCAACCAGTGGGTTTTCTTTTCAGAATTGAGAAGACACAAGGGGGTATTTTGTTCTCGGTAAGCTTCCTTCCAACTCAGGCTTGTTCTTAGTAGGATTCCCTCTGATTGAACCAGATAAAATGAGCACCTTTCCAATCCGGTCACTCTTCAAAACAGACCCAGCAAAGTAAGCAATTATCCCCAGTCCTATGACTTCAAAGAAGCCTTTTAAGCAGCGAATTCCAAACCTGAATCACTTGTGTGAAAAGGGTTTTTTCTTACATTGCATTTGCTATGTTTGTAAATTACTTTAAATCTGTGCCCTTTCATACTCTATCTTTTCTGAGTAGTAACAATTTCTCCCAATCTACTCTATCTAGACCATTCATGATTTTGAAGGCTTCTATCAGATCTCCACTTAACATTCTTCTCTCCATGGAGAACAGTTCAAAATTCTTCAATCTGTCCTACCTGGAATAAGTTTTTGCAAATCTCTTCCGTAGTCTCTCCAATGCATTTACACCCATCCTATAATGTGATGCCCAGAACTCTACACAGTACTCCAGCTGACATCTAACAAGTTTCTCATATAGTTCAGCATAACCCATTTGATTTTGTAATCTGTGTGTCTATTAATACGTTCCAGGATATTATATCCTTTATTAACTGCTCTCTCCCACTGTCCTGCCACCTTTTGTAATCTATGCATATATATACCTAGATCCCTCTGCTTCTGACCCCTTTCGGTACTGTACCTCTTATTTTATATTGTCTATCCATGTTCTTCCTACTAAAATGCATTAACACACACGTCTCCACATTGAACTTCATCTACCACCCCATGCCCAGTCTACCAACTTGTCAATATCATTTTGGAGTTCTTCACTGTCCTCCTCACAGTCTCCAATGCTTCTGAGTTTCATATTGTTATGGACCAGGCCAGACCCCCTCAAAAGGTTTTAAGAAGGTAGCCCAGACCCTAACTTTTTATGCTTTTCTTAGGCAGATATAAAGTGGATATTCCAGAAGTGATGTAGCTGGCCAAACACGCAGCTTTAAATAAAACAGAATCTATTTAAGGTTTGCGTAAAGAGTTGTAGTTCGGATGCCAGTTGTCGTGGTTGTGGTTATGATCACCGCGTTGGGATGTTGATTTGCAGACATTTCATTCCCTGTTTAGTGACATCTTCAGTGCTTTGGAGCCTCCTGTGAAGCGCTGCTCTACTGTGTCTTCTGGAATTTATTTGGTTCCATTCCTGCTGCTTCCAGGATCATCAAGAACATAAACATAGACAAGATGAATCAATTGACAAAGCTCGAGCCAGAGAGACAATAGCCAACTTCCTGGACAAACAAAACAAACGACATAACAAGAACCTATTAACAACACCTGCACACTCAAACTACTGGACCTGTGCTTAACAATACACTTCACATTCAACAGCTAGATATATGAACAGATCAATGGGACACGGATGAGCTCACCCATCTCCGGGCTCATAGCAGAAGCAGTGATACAAAGACTAGACGAGAAATTCCTCCTCATCTCAATCCTAAATTAGTAGAAAGAACACAGAACGGTGAATGCACCACAAAAGTGTACAGAAAAGCCAAACACACGGACCAGCTCCTGAACTACAACAGCAACCACCCGAGCACACACAAGAGAAACTGCATTAGGGCCCTGTTCAAAAGGGCTATAACATACTGCAGCACTCCTGACCTGTGAAAGGAAGAAGAACGCCTCTACACCAAGAATGGATACCCCTGCAACTTCATCAAACAACGGGACATGGACATGCCACAACACAACACACTAGCCACGCTACCTTAGATAAAAAAAAATCTCATATGTTCATCTCTGTTCATATATCTAGCTGTTGAATGTGAAGTGTATTGTTAAGCACAGGTCCAGTAGTTTGAGTGTGCAGGTGTTGTTAATAGGTTCTTGTCATATCGTTTGTTTTGATTGTCCAGGAGGTTGGCTATTGTTTCTCTGGCTAGAGTCTCCCACCACTCGGATTTATGACAGCCCATAAATCGACGAACAACAACTCACTAGAACAAAGGATCCTATACCCATCATGTGTAAGATGAACATAATTTACAAGATTCCATGCAAAGACTGCATGAAACACTATATATAGAACAAACAGCAGACAACTAGCAACCTGCATCCATGAACACCAACTAGCCACTAAATGCCACGACCAGCTGTCCTGAGTAGCCATACACACAGATGACAAGGACCACAAATTCGACTGAGAGAAAACAATGAACATAGAAAAAGCTAAACATAGGACAGCCAGAGAGGTTCTAGAAGCATGGCACTCATCCAAGGACTCCATCAACAAACACATAGACCAGGACCCAATATACCGGCCACTATAATGAACTACCAGAACCGGCAACCAGAAGCAGCAAGAATGGAACTAAATAAACTCCAGAAGACACAGTACAGCAGCGCTTCACAAGAGGCTCCAAACGATGTCAACTAGGCAGGGGATGAAATGTCTGCAAATCAACTTCCCAGCTCAGCGAACTTACCCACAACTACGGCATAATTTATTTGAAACGCTACAAATGAAACACGAACAAAAGAAAATAGAATTTAGAACTTAACATATTTGATAACCCAACCGACTCTATCATAAATTAATGAAGGAGCTATTCCAATCCCTGCAACATCCCATAAACACACCCCTTGGCAAATGGTAAATTCAAACTCAGGCAGGAGAGAATTCAGAGAGAAATTTCAGGCAAGACCTCTGTTGAAGCATGGAACCTCTTTTCACTGTAGCTGCTTTTCTAGGTCCCCAACAGTTTTTGACTGCTTGCTAAAAATAAACCAAGCTAGAAAAAAAACCTGAACTGGGAGAACTGGTCACTCCCCACCATTGTTTTCATGTAGCCATTTCCAGACATATCGGAACCTTCACCTTTATGACCCCTTATGAAAAAAACCCAAGGACAACATAACCTTATTAAAGGGCAGCATCATCACATTCCCCCCCCCCACCTTAAAAAAATGAATCATCAATACACAACGATGGCTTCATTTTAAAACCCTTTACTCTTACACTATTAGTACATTACAATACATATATATTACATTGACTAGAACATGCACTACTACATTCTATTTCAGTCTGTTCACTCCTGCCATCGAATACCTCCGTTTCTGATCCAAGTCTTGACAATGTGTCACCAATAACATTTTCTCGCCCTGCCACATGACAATTTTCAAATTGAACGGCTGCAATAAAAAGCTCCATCTAAACTGACTGGAATTTTTGTCCTTAAATTTCTTCAAAAACTTGAATGGGTTAGGAAAAGTATATATGATTGTCTCAGATACATTATTGGCAACACAAATGTTGAAATGTTGTCACACCAACACCAGGCTCAAAATCTGCTTCTCAATTGTCGAATATTTCTGCTGATGAATGTTCAGTTTCCAGGAGGAATATCCAATAGGTCTTTCTATCATCTTGTCCTCTTCTTGTGAGAGTACGGCACCAATACCCACATCACTTGCATCGATAGCCACCTTGAATGGCTTTGCGTAATTAGGTGTGGCTAATACTGAGGTAGTGATTAACACAGCTTTCAGGCTGTCAAATGACTTCTGACAGCCTGCCATCCACTGAAACTTCCTGCCTTTCTTTAGTAATTCAGTGAGTGGAGTAGCCATGCTGCTAAAATTCAGTACGAATTTTCAATAAAACCCACCCAACCCCCGGAATTGTAGTACCGCTCTCTTCAATCGATAGTATGGGAAACTCTCCAATTACCTTTGTTTTTACATTCTGTGGGGCCATCTGTCCATGTCTGATAATATGGCCCAGGAAGGTGACTTGGGCCTTGGCAAATTCACTTTTAGCCAGGTTTATCACCAAGCCTACCTCTTGAAGTTGATCAAATAATTCTGTTAAGTGTTGTAAATGTTCCTTCCATGTGTGACTAAAACTCACCAGGTCATCGATGTAAACCACACAATTGGGTAATCCAGAAATGACTTTATTTCATACCAAATGGCATGACTTTAAATTGATACAGTCCATTAAGTATTATGAAAGTCGAAATTGCCTTTGCTCTTTCGGATAAAGGAACCTGCCAATATCCTCTGAGTGAGTCCAACTTAGAAATAAAAGTGGCTTGTCCCACCTTTTCAGTATGGTCTTCCAAATGTGGAATCAGATTTGAATCAGACTTAGTAGCTGCACTGGCTTTGCGATAGTCACACAAAACTGTTGGGTGCCATCTGGTTTTGGCACTGTTACTGTGGGTGAGCTGCAGTCATTGCAATTTGATTATGTTGTCTTGGAGCATGCATTCAACCTCCTTTTGAATCTGTGCCAACTTTAGATGGTTAAGTCTATATGGAAATTGCTTAATTAGAACAGCAATTCCTATATTGACATCATGCATATTTAAATTAGTACTTCCCAGCTTATTTCCACATATCTCCCCATGTGATTTCAATTTTCCTCTGGAATGTAACTTAATAAGTTATCCCAATTTTTGACAACTTCCTCGTTGTCCAATTTGATTTGAGGAATGTCTAATTCAGAATCCTCTGAATTTGGTTCTTCACTCAATGTTGTAACCAGTAACACATTCTCCTTTTGCTTTCCTTCCCTATCATATTCATACGACACACTCTGTGAGATTTCTTTCTGTCTGGAGTCCTTATCAAATAGTTCACCCCATTTAATCTACTTTTGATTTGATAAGGTCCACTAAACTTTGCTTTTAAAGGTTCACCTATCATTGGAAATAACACTAACATTTTATCTCCAATAGTAAAATTGCGAGTTTTTGATTTCTTGTCTGCTTCCTGTTCATCATATGCTGTGATACTTTTAAATGTTATCTAGCCAACTCCCTGCTCTATTTAAAAATCATTCCCTAAAATTTGACATATAATCCAAATATGTGGTCTCTGACTTCTGACTCACCAATTTCTCCTGAATCAATTTTAATGGTCCTCTCACTTCGTGCCCAAAAGCTAATTCAAATGGACTGAATTTAGTCAATTCATCTGGTTCATCTCTAACGGCAAAAAGTACAGACTGAATTCTTTTATCCTAATCATCTAGATAGTCTTGACTATAAACCCTCAACATTGTTTTTAACATCTGATGCCACCTTTCGAGCATTTCCTGCAATTCTGGATGGTACGCAGTGGATTTGAAGTGTTTTATTCCTAAACTGTCCATAACTTCCTTGAATAATTATAATGTAAACTTTGACCCTTGATCTGATTGTATCTCTGTGGGTAATCCATATCTAGTGAAAAATTTGAGTAATTCCTCTACAATCCTTTTAGCTGTGATATTGCATAATGGAATGGCCTCTGGAAATCTAGTGGACACATCCATTATTGTTAACAAATACTGATTCCCACTTTTTGTTTTAGGTAGGGGTCCTACACAATCAATTAAGATGCTTGTAAAAGGTTCCTCAACTGCAGAACTAAGTATTAAAGAATAGATTATTTTAGATTAGATTACTTAGATTAGATTACTTACCATGTGGAAGCAGGCCGTTCGGCCCAACAAGTCCACACTGACCCGCCGAAGCGCAACCCACCCAGACCCATTCCCCTACATTTACCCCATTCACCTAACACTACGAGCAATTTAGCATGGCCAATTCACCTAACCTGCACATTTTTAGAGTGTGGAGGAAACCGGAGCATCTGGAGGAAACCCACGCAGACACAGGGAGAATGTGCAGGTTAAAGATGTGGGTTTTATTACTGCCTGTGGTTTTCCAATTATCTTCCGCCTTGGGACCCTGCAACCACAAGGGATAATGTGCATTTCACCAGTTTCCCCATTTCCCCTCACCCATCCTTATCCCAGTCCCAACCTTCCAACTCTGCACTGCCCTCTTGACCTGTCAATCGTCTTTCCTATCTATCCACTCCACCTTCCTCTCTGACCTATCACCTTCTGCCCCACCTTCATCTACCTATTGCATTCTCAGCTACCTTCCCCTCCAGCCCCTCCCCCCCCTCCCATTTATCTCTCAGCCCGCCCAGCCCACAAGCCTCATTCCTGATGAAGGGCTTATGCCTGAAACATTGATTCTCCTGCTCCTCTGATGCTGCCTGATCTGCTGTGCTTTTCCAGCACCACACTCTTGACAATTACCTGACATGGAAGACATGTCTGGCAAAATTCAACTACATCCTTATGCAGTCCAGGCCAGTAAAAATGTTTTTTTTATTTTAGCTTGAGTTCTTTTTAGAACTAAATGACCTACTGGGAGTTCATATGCTACCCACAACTCATCCTTTCTATAACCCACTGGTAATATAACTTGATGAACGTCTGCCCATTTCTCATTGGCCATGAATATGTGATGATCTCCATTTCCTCATTAAGGAAATTTTTAAGATCGTAGCATTCTGGGATACACTCAGATTCTACTTCCGTGTATGCATTTTGATACAATTGCTTCAGTTTTGCATCTCTCTGTTGTAAATCTGTTAATTTCTCTGAGCTAAAGATATCCACATTGTCCTCCACCTGTTCCTGTCTTTTCTCAATCATTTGATCAAACATGGTCTCTGATAATTCTACTTCAACTCTCTTATCTGTACTCTTTGATTTCTCCTCCTGTTTCAACTGGTGACTTTGTGACCTTGTTACCACACAGTCAGGAAAGATCCCAGGATATGCTTCTTGTAATACCTCAATTGCCTGATTATCCACTGGCGTTTCAACCACAGAAGGCATTATTCCTACCTGTGAGCCAACTAGATCATTAGCAAGGACAAATTGTATTCCTGGAGCTGAGAGTTCTTCCAGTACGCCTACCACCACTACTCCAGTTTTCATTGGACACTTTAACCTCACTTTACATAACTGAGCACTTCTTGTCTCACCGTGATTTCCACATACTAGCACTTTTTCTGGCAATAGTCCTTCCAAGTTACATATCTCCTCATCTGTCAACATCATAGATTGACATGATTCTCTGTCTCTTAATATTGTAACCTCCTTACCTGCTGCTCCTGGCCTACACGAGTAAACTTTACCTTCGCACGTAAATGATTTTGGAAGATCTGGCACTTCCTCCTTAACCAACCTCCAACCAGTACAGTCTGGTGCAGTTTTCTACCCTACACTGTGCTCTGTTATCATTCCAACAAAATTCACTGGCTTATCCTGCTTTCCGGTATCCATCTTCCCAGTGCTTTTTCTAACACTGTGATTTCATGTAGGCTACTTTATTGCAGTGATAACATTTCTCTTTCCCCTTCATGGGTTTCGTTTTTACCCTGTGGTAAGTTATCCTTATCATCTTCACTGAGATCTACCTTTCCCTTTCCATGTGAGGATTTCTCTTTTCCCCAGTTCCTATCCCTCGCAGATTGAAATTGATGTTGTAAGCCAAACTTTGATTTATGACCAACTTATAATCATCAGCCATTTTAGCTGCTAACCTTGTTGTTTTAACTCCCTGCTCTTCCACAGGAGTTCTCACTACTTCAGGAAGTGAATTTTTGAACCCCTCCAAAATAATTGTCTCTCTAAGAGTGTCATATGTTTGCTCTATTCTTAATGCCCTTATCCACCTATCAAAATTACTTTGTTTGATCCTTTCAAACTCAATATAGGGTTGACCAGAGTCCCTCCTTAGATTCCTGAAACATCTGTAGGTTTCTGGTACAAGCTCATGAGCACTTAAGATGGCTTTTTTCACCTCCTCATACTCCCCAGATACCTCCTCTGATAGTGATGCGAATATCTCACGAGCTCTACCTACACGTTTTGTCTGGATCAAAAAAAAACCCACATGGTCACTGGCCACTACATTTGTTTAGCCACCTTCTCAAATGAGATGAAAAAGGTTTCTACGTCTTTCTCATCAAATTTAGGCAAAGCTTGAATATATTGAAACAGATTCCCACCAGGCCTTTGGTAACCATAGGTTTGCTCATCCTCAATATCTTCCTCACTAATCTTACCTTCTGCCTTCATCTCCATTCTTTTATGCCAACTTTCCTGTCTTAGTGCCAATTTCTGAAGTTCAAACTGTCTCTTTTTCTCCTTTTCTTCTCTCTCCTTTTCTTTTTGTTCTCCTCAAGTGATTTTTGTCCTTTTCTTTTTGCTCAGTTTTTAATCATAATTCAAACTGTTTCATTTTTTTCTCTTTCTTTTGCCTCTAACTCAAGCTGCTTCATTTTCAATTGAATTTTAGCCACTTCCAAAGATTCTGATGGCATTTCCAGCAAGTTTAAATGCCGAGCCGTTGCTGTAATTATCTGTCCTTTTCTCATGGATGAAGGTAACTCTAACTCCAGCTTGTCTGCCAATTCCAACGCCTTTGCCTTATTCACCTTTTGTAAGCCACCAAAGTCACTTCTTCCACTCCCAGAAAATTCTTAGTGGCTGAAAGAACCATTACGACACCAAGCACTGCTTAAAATCAACCAAATTCACCACCCAGAACAAAAGACACTAGCACCTACCACTCGCCACCTTTGAGTCCAACAACCCTAATCCCAATTTGAAACTATAGAATAAATCCCGCCAAGAGTCCTCAATTTGTTATAGACCAGGCCAGGCCCCTCTCAAAATGTTTTAAGATGGTAGCCCAGATGCTAACTTTTTATGTTTTTTTAGGCAGATGCAAGGTGGATATTCCAGGAGTGTTGCAGCTGGTCAAACCACTCAGCTTTAAACAAAACATAATTTATTTAAACACTATCCATGCATCACAAACAAAAAAAGAGTTTAGAATAACTTAACATGATTGATAACCCAACTGACTCTACCATAAATTAACAAAGGAGCTATTCCAAACTCAGCAACATTCCATAAAACACCCCTTGGCAAATGGTAAATTCAAACTCAGGCTTATTCAGGCTGGAGAGAAGTAGAAAGAAAGTTCAGGCAAGACCTCTGTTGAAGCATGGAACCTCTTTTCACTGTAGCTGCTTCTCTAGGTACCCAGCAGGTTTTGACTGCCTGCTAAAAATAAACCAAACTAGAAAAAAACTGAACTGAGAGACTGGTCAATGCCCTGCCATTGTTTTCAAGTAGCCATTTCCAGACATATCGAAACCTCTGCTTTTGTAAACCCTCTTGAAAAAACCCAAGGACAACATAACCTTGTTAAAGGGGCAGCATCATCACAATATCCTCTGCAAACTTTGAACTGCTCCCTTACACACCAAGTTGTTCATTGTTAATATACATCAGGAGAAGCAACGGTCCCAATACCAACCCTGATGAGCTCCACTGCAAACCTTCCTCCAGTCCAAAAAATATCTATTGACCACTACTTTTGGTTTCTTATTACTCAACCAATTTTGTATCCTCATTGCTACTGTCCATGAGTTTTAACTTGTCACACAGGTCTGTTGCCCACTGCATCGAATGCGTTTTGAAAGTTTGTGTACACCATATTAACAACATTACCCTTATCAAGTCTTTCTGTTTACCAATTCAAAAAACTGCCTTAAAATTAGTCAAATATGATTTCCCCTTTAGAAACCCATGCTGGCTCTTCCTAAACAACCCCTGTTTTTCCATACGACTCCTAATCCTTCCTGAACAACTGTTTCTAGAAGTTTCCACATCACTGCAGTTAAACTGCCTGCTCTGTAATTGCTGGGCTTATCCTTACAAATATTTTTAAACAAGACTGTAATGTCTGCAATTCTCCACTTCTCTGGCCCCTTCCCCAGGTCTGGAAAGACTGAATGATTATGCATGTAAGCTTGCTCACTGAGCTGGAAGGTTCGTTTTCAGACGTTTTGTCACTATACCAGGTAACATCATCAGTGAGCCTCTGGTGAAGCACTGGTGTTATGACCCACTTTCTATTTCTGTGTTTAGGTTTCCTTGGGTTGGTGATGTTATTTCCTGTGGTGATGTCATCTCCAGTTCTTTTTCTCAGTGGGTGGTAGATGGGGTTCAGGTTGATGTGTTTGTTGATAGAGTTCCAGTTGGAATACCATGCTTCTAGGAATTCTCTTGCCTGTCTTTGTTTGGTTTACCCTAGGATTGATGTGTTGTCCCAGTCGAAGTGGTGTCCTTCCTCATCTGTATGGAAGGATACTAGTGATAGTGGGTCATGTCTTTTTATGGATACATGAACATCAACTAGCCACAAAAAGACATGACCCGCTATCACTAGTGTTCTTACATACAGATGAGGAAGGACACCATTTTGACTGGGACAACACATCCATCCTAGAGCAAACCAAACAGAGACATGCACGAGAATTTCTAGAAGCATGGTATTCCAACTGGAACTCTATCAACAAACACATCAACGTGGACCACATGTACCACCCACTGAGAAAAACAACCGGAGATGACATCACCACAGGAAATGACATCACCAACCCAAGAAAACCTAAACACAGAAATAGAAAGTGGGTCATAACACCAGTGCTTCACCAGAGGCTCACTGATGATGTTACCTAGTATGGTGATGAAATGTCTGAAAACGAACCTTCCAGCTCAGTGAGCAAACTTAGATCCAGAACCTCAACCTGAGCTACAAATCTTCTCAAAACTCACTAACTGAATGATTATGGCCAGTACCCCTGTAATTTCCATTCTCATTTTCTTCAATATATCTTTGATGCATCTCATCTGGTCCTAGTTCCTTGTCAATGTTAAGTGTCAATAGCTTATCCAACACTTTCTCCTTCTCAATTTTGAACTCTTCCAGTGACAGAGCTTCCTCTTCTGTCACTATGACCTGAGTAGCAGCAACCCCAATGCAAACTATTAACTTGACACTTCAGCCATTCCCCTGGCCTACATGTGTAAATCCCCTTTTTGGTTTCTTTTAGCACCCTTTCATTATTAATGTGCCTGTAGAAAACATTGGGATTCTCCTTTATGTTAGCATCCAGTCTTTTCTCATAATCCATCTTTGCTTCTCAAATTGGCTTTTGCACTTCCCCTTTGATCCTTCTGTAATTTTCTTGGTTCTCAATTGTATTTTCTACTTAATACTTGTCATAAGCACAGTTTTTCTTCTTTATTTTAATTTCTATCTCATCTTTCATGCAGGAAGCTCTTGATTTGTTTGCCCTTTTGAGGGTATATACCTGGACTGTGCCTGACTTGTACAGGTTACATCTTGCCAGAGCCTATCCCAAGAATCTAAAGCCTTTCTTCGGCACCATCTTTCCAGCCACACATTCAGGAGATACCTTATCCTTTTATTTCTATCATGACCAGCAGATACCAACATATCTCGAGCTCTGCTAGACATATACTTCAAAATATATAACAGCTGGTAGTAATCCCAGGATTTCTTTCTCCATCGTAGAGGTTCTCCTTTGGTGTCAATTTAACTTTTTACAGAAATTCCTACTGGCTTATCTGCAGCTGACTCATCAACTTGTAACAGCAGCTACTCTCAAATCCCTAGCATCAGTTGTTACCTTGAAGAGCTTAGTTAAGTTTGGTGTAGCTCACACTTGTTCATTTATCAAAATGATTTAAACTTTTCAGAAGATGTGTAGTACTCCCCTTGGCATATTACCTTGGCTTACATTTTGAGCAAATCTGTCAGCAGAGGAGCTCTTGTGCTGAAATTTGGGTCAAATTTGCAACAAAAACCTCATATCCCCAAAAATCTCATTATTTTTCATTTGGTTTTAGGGGTGGCAATCTCCATTAATAGTTGTATTTTTGCTGTTCTTGGTAGCACTTGTCCTTGCACTACTATATGCCCTAGGTAAGTTCCTTATGCCTTTGAAAATTCATTTTTGGCAAGCTTTATCACTAATTCAGCCAATTGCAAGTTCCTAAACAAATCTTCCAGTTGTTCCAAGTGGTTGTCCTAAGTGTCACTCTATGCCAGTACATCATCAAGGTGACCCATCCAATTTGGAACCAATGCTGAAGCAATGTTTTAGCCTGAAGGAGTGAGATATAGTTCTTAGGACTAAAGTGATCGAAGGGTATGAGGCAAAAGTGGAAACAGGGTATTGGGTTGGATGATCAGTCATGATCGTATTGATTAGTGGAGCAGAATCAAAGGACAGAATGGCTTATTTCTGTTCCTACTTTCAATGCTTCTATGTTTCCCTAAATGGCATCACTTGACATTGGAAAAGACTGTCTGGCATGACAAAGGCCAATATCTCTTTAGCTCTGGGTGTTAAATGAATCTGCCAATATCTTTTTAATAATATATTTTGGCAAAATATCTGGCATTTCCAATCCTATCAATACAGATTTGTAAACAAGGAATTGGTAAGGTGTCTGCCTTTGTTACTACCACGACCTTTCTTAAGTTGATACAGCATCTGGGTGAACCATCAAGTTTAAAACTTTAACATTGCTGGGGATCTATAGCTGCTTTGATTTTTTTTAAACCTATTTTTATCATCAACCTATTCAGAGATGTTATTGCACACCCCTGGTGCAGGTGAGACTTGAAATAGGTCCGCCCAGTACAGGGGTAAGGACATACCCGCTGCACCACAAGAGGGCTCCTTATTTGGTTTTTAAAATGTATTGGATTTCTACTTTCTGCTTGTTTCTCTGCACCTCAGTGATAAGAACGCTATTTATAGGGGAGGATTCACGTACATCTGCATTCTGTGGTTAACATTGTGCATATGGGTTTATCCTGAAAGACTTCTTTAAACTGGATGAGTTATCTTAAGTATTCTTTTTGTTCTTCTGCTTCTAATATGAAAGCATGGCCTTTTTATCCCTAACAATTCATTGTAAGGTAAGAGGAAAGTAGTTGGTTCCTCCACTGTCCTTACTACTGACACACCTGCACTGGCTTAGAACACAAGAACATAATAAACAAGAGCAGGAGAAAACCATTCAGCCCCTCAGGCTTGCCCTGCCACTCAATAAGACCATGCTTGTGCTGTCCCAGACCTCAACCCCTCTTTCATGACAGCTCAGCATGGCTGTCAGCTCATAAAATTGTTATGACACAGAAGGAGTCCATTCAGCCTGTTGTATCTACACTGACTTTCCAAGCATTTTAAGTAAGTGCCAAACTCCTGAATTTTCCCTGTATCCCTGCAATTATTTCAATTCAATTAATCACCCAAGTCCATCTTGAATGCTTCAAGTGAACCTGCCTTCACCACACTTTCAGACTGTGCATTCCCTGATATTTCAAAAATGTACTTACCTCCTCTTTAAATACCTTTAGTGATCTAACCTCTACAATTTCCTGAGGTGGAGAATAGCAGACATTCACTCTCTGGGAGAAGAAAGTCCTTTGCATCTCAGTTTTAAATGAGTGTTTCCTTAATCTGTAACTATGCCCCCCAGTTTGAGATCCCGCCACTAGTGGACATGTCTTCTCAACATCTACCCTGTCAAGCTCCCTCAGAATCTTGCATGTTTCATTAAGGTCACCCCTCATTCTTCTAAACTCTATCGAATAAAGGCCAAAATTGTTTAGCTGTACTTGATAAGTCAACCCTTTCCATCCCAGGAATCAAGCTGGTGAATTATTTTACACACCCTCCAATGCCAGTATATCCTTTTTTTACGTGCGGGCTCCAGACTCAGTACTCCAGGTGCAGCCTCACCAACACCATGTTTTTAAACTCTAACCCCCTACTATTAAGGACCAAATTTTCAGTTACCTTCTTAATTACTTGCTGCTCCTGTATGCTAATGTTTTGTGTTTCATTCATAAGAACACCCAAATCGCTCAGCTACACTTTTTAAGAGACTTTCTCCATTTAAGTTAGCAATCTGCCTTTTTGATTCTTCCTACCAAACAGCATGACCTCACACTTTCCTACATCAAACTCTGCATCTGCCGTGTTTTTGTTCAGTTACTCAATCTGTCTATATTCCCTTGCAGAATCCTTATGTCCTCATCACAACATGCCCTCCTACTAAATTTTGTGTCATCAGCAAATCTGGATACATTACACTCTGCCCCTTCCTCGCGGTCATTAATATAGATTGTAAATAATTGATGTCCTAGGACTGATCTTTGTGGTACTCAACTAGTTATGTCTTTCCTAGGGCCTCTTTCCTAGACCTATTATTTCTGATTCTCTGTCTTCTGTGTGTTAGCCAATCCTCAATCCATGCTAAAATACTACCTGAAATACCATGAGCTCCTTTCTTATGCAATAACCTTTTTAAATGGCACTTTACGGAATGGCTTCTTAAAATCCAAATACATTACATCTTCCCCTTTATCAACTCTGCTTGTTATATCCTCAAAGAACTCTCGCAACTTTGCCAAACATGATTTCTCTTTCAAAAATATCATGTTGACTCTGTTTGATTCTGTTAAGCTTTTCCAAATGTCCCGCTATTTCTTCTTTCATAATGGGCTCCAGCATTTTCCTAACAACAAATGTTCAGCCAAGTGGTCAAGAGTTTCCTGTTTTCCACCTCTCTCCCTTCATGATTAGAGCATCACATTAGCAATTTTCCAATCTGCTGGAACCCATTGAGTTTGGAATATTTCAACCAATGCCTGCACTATCTCTGCAGCCACTTCTGTTAAATTCCTTGGATGTCGGTCAAGTTTTGGTGTCTTGCTGCTTTTAGTCCTATTTGTTTGTCAATATTTTGTCCCTCGTGATAGAGACTTAAAAGATATTTTCTCCCATCAGCACCTTGCTTATCTGTTATCTCTGGGATGTTTCCAGGAACCTCTATCGTGAAACCGATGCAAAATATTGGTTTAAATTATCTGCCATTTCCCTGTTCCCTGTTTTGAATTCTGCAATGTGCCCTCCAAGGGTCCTACAGTTACTTTAGCTACTCTTTCTTCTTATGTATCTGTAGAAGCTCTTGCTTTTTGTTTTTTTTATATTTCTTGCCATTTTACTTCTATAATCAATTTTCTTCCACTTTATCTGCAATTGGTTCCTAAATAATTCCTAATCCTCTGGCCTACCATTAATTCTTGCCATTTTGTATGCCTTAGTTTATGATTAGTGCTCTCCCTGTCCTCTTTCATTAATCATGAGTGGTTCATCCTTATTGTCAAGTTCTTCTTTTTGTCTGAAATAAATACTTGCTGAGCATTATGAAATATCTGCTTAAACGTTTGCCACCACTCATCCACTGACCTTCTCCTTAGGCTATTTTCCCAGTCCGCTTTACACAACTCTTACTTCATACCTCTGTGTTTGCCCTTATTTAGGGTGAGAACACTGGCTTAAAGGCCAATTATTCTCTCTCAAACTATATTTAACATTCTGCCATGTTGTGATCACAACCCCTCAGAGGATCTTCAACTACAAGAACTCTTTATTAATCACACCTCATTACACATTACTAAATCGAAATAGCCTGTTCCCAGATATGTCCTGCAACGTTCTGTTTGAAGAAACATGCCTTGATGCACTCTGCAAATTAATCTTCCACGTGACCCTTGCTCATCTGATTTGACCAGTCAATACTCAGATTAAAATCACTGATGATAATTGTGCCTTCTTAAGTGCCTCCATTATTTCCTGATTTATCTTTTGTCCCACAGTGAGGCAACTCTTTAGGGGTTTATATACAACTCCTACCTGTGACTTCTTTACCTTGCTATTCCTTATTTCTACCCAAACTGATTTAACAGCACAATCTATTGTACCTATATCACTACTGCCCACCTTATTGATAAGTTTCTTAACTAACAAATTTACCTACTTCCTATTACCTTTTATTTCTATTCTTCCACAACAGCAAATACCCTTGAATATTGAGTTCCCCTGTCTTAGTCACACTGCAACTACATCTCTGTAATAGCCGTCAGGTAATATTCATTTATTTCTATCCGTGCTGCCAACTTCTATCTTGTTGCAAATGCTGCATACGTTCAAATAAAGAACCTTAAGCTTTGAATTTTTATCATGGTTACTTGTCCTGGTTCTAATTTCTGCTGCACTCTAAGTATATTTTCTACTTCTTCCTGTCACTCTTTGATTATCATTTGCCTCTTCACCTCTGCTCTCTAAGTTCTTTTTGATTGTTTTCATATTTCCCTTCAGTTGAATCCTTGCCCAACATTAATTAGTTTAAAAGCACATTTACAACTGTAATTATACAATTTGCCAGGACATTGGTCCCAGCATGGTTCTAATGAAACCCATCCCAATGGAACGGCTCTCTTTTTCCCAGTAGTGGTGCAATAAATTGGACCTCATTTCTCCAATCATTGAGCCACACATTTACCTCTCTAGTCTTATTTACCCTATGCCAGTTTGCATGGGGCTCAGGTAGCAATCTGCAGAGTATTACCTTTGTGGTTCTGCTTTTTAATTTAGCCTGGAGTTGCTTGTAATCCCTCAGAATCTCTTTCCTAGCACTATCTATGTCATTGGTACCTATGCGAACCACAACTCCTACCCTTTCCACTCTAAGTTCTTATCCATCCCAGAAGAGATGTCCTGAACCTTGTCACCAGGTAGACAACACAGCCTTTGAGACTCTGTCTTTGCTGCAAAGAACAGTATCTATTTCCCTAACTATGCTATGCCTATTACTATTACATTTCTTTTTTCTCCCCTCACTTGAATGGCATTCTGGTGCTGTCGTCAGTTTGATCATCCTCCCTGCAGTCATCCATACCAGGAACAAGGAACTTGTGCCTGATGGACAAGGTTGAGACTCCTTCAAAGCTACATTCTGGCTCCCTATACCTGTCTTTCTTACAGCCACATCTTCCTGTCCTTGGCCACAGATCAAATTTGATGTAATTAATGTAGGGGATGGGACTGTCTCCCGAAATAGTGTCCAAGTAATTCTCTCCCTCCCTGATGTGGCACAGTGTCTGCAGTTCAGACTCCAACTCATCAACTTTGAGTTGTTCAAGCAGCCAACAACTGCTACAAATGAGCTCATCATGGATCACATGCATCCACCATCTTCCACATTCTACAACCTCAACACCTCACCTGCTCAGCAATCTCGATCCTATTTCACGAATTAATTTGAATGTTAAATAACTTAAAAATGAATTTCTTTACTGTACTCTGCTGCTGTCATAATGTGTCTTCATTTAAACCACTTGGTTAAACAAAAGAGACATGTAAGAAATACTCACTAATCACCTGCCCATTTTCCTGTTACGTCACACTTTGGCTCTGACAGGTTAAAACAGGTTGAAGGGACTGTCTGCTGCCAATTTTTATCTCTGTTGCTGCTGTCCTTCTAACATAGGTCTGCTCTTCTCTTTATGAAAATGCACTCTCTCATGTTATCTCAGAAGTTGCTGTCCCTGCTGTTTCCTGCTATTTACTAATAGATACTAAAACATTCACATTCATGTCATTCTCTGATGGAAAGTCAAAGCTTTCTCCAATGAAAGACTTGAGTGGCTCCTATATCTCTACTATGACTACAGATTTAGTTGCCTCATTTGAGGAAGAAGGAGTTACTTTTCATTTTCACAAGAATTCCTTGTAACTCTCAGGTGCCTTGCTTAATTACCCTGTACTCACAGCAATGGTCAGAGTAACAACTGGTCTTTTGCACTCTCAGTCAGGGTTCATTTTACTGCACTGGCTTTGTGTACCCTGATATGGATTTACCTCACAACTTCCAGCACTATGCATGAAGATGTCCCAGATTATGACAATGGAAATACTGAGGCCTTTGGATATCACTTTCAACTCAGCACTTCTCTGTCTGGTTTGCAGAGTTTCCCAGTATCGGTTCTTATTCTTGGCTATTTGACTTCCTTTCACTTTCCAACCTTCTATCTTTCTTGAGTTTGTGAGAGGTGACAGAAAGTAATGTTTGGATTTGTGGACCAGCTCATAATCATCTGCCACGTCAGCTGCCTATTTAGTGTTGCAATATTCTAATGATCTCTGTGCTTTCTTACTAATAGCAGGAACTACTTTTTTTAGTTCTTCCAAGAGAATGATATCCCTAAGGTCTCATATACGTAGTCTCTATCTTTACTGTCTGCATCCAATGATCAAAGTTATTTTGGTTTATCTCTCAAATTCAAAAAGTAGTTCCAGGATGGTTCTGGATGTTCAAAAATATCTGTTTGTAAGCCTCAGGGATCAACTCATACTGAGAATAGTCTTTTTTTCCATTTTATAATCTATAGGAGCCTGTGAGCAATGTCCAGTTTTATTTTAGCTAACTCATCTGCTTAGCTATCTTTTCAAAAGAAATTAAAAATACCACAATGATTCTTCCATCAAATTTTGGGAGGGCTTGCACAAATTTAAATAGCTCCCCAATAGATCTTGGATTAAATTCAAATCTTTCCATGTTAACATGTTCCACAGAGTCAGAGGCCTTTTAGTTTAGTTTAGTTTCGGACTTTTAAGCTGGCATTTCCTTTCTTTCACCTTTTCCCTTACCTGAAATATTCTTTACCTGAAATGCTCTTTCCTTTCCTTTTTCCACCAGTTTAAGTTTTCTTAACATTTCTTTTACTTTCTCTATTTCAAGCTGCTTCATCTGTACGTAAAATACTACTAACTCAATTGACTCACCATGTGATTTGTGTTGCTGTTCTTCCAACTTCAAATGTTGCACAATTATCTTTCTAAGCCCCCTTATAACTCTAACCCTAATTTCTCAGCTAATCCAATCAGCCTAACCTTGGTTGTTCTTTGTAAATCATTCAGCGATAAATAGAGTCATAGAGTCACGGAGATGTACAGCATGGAGCAGACCCTTCAGTCCAACCCATCCATGCCGACCAGATATCCCAACCCAATCTAGTCCCACCTGCCAGCACCTGGCCATATCCCTCCAAATCCTTTGTATTCATATACCCATCCAAATGCCTCTTAAATGTTGCAATTGTACCAGCCTCCACCACTTCCTCTGGCAGCTCATTCCATACACATACCACCCTCTGCGTGAAAAAGTTGCCTCGTAGGTCTCTTTTATATCTTTCCCCTCTCACCCGAAACCTATGCCCTCTAGTTCTGGACTCCCCGACCCCAGGGAAAAGACTTTGTCTATTTACCCTATCCATGCCCTTCATAATTTTGGCTTGAAAGAGAAGTTAAGTTCAAATGATTGCACAGTAATTTTGTGAATTTAAAGGGAAACATCGAAATTTCACTTGTTTTAATTTTTATTGGATGAAGTGAAATAATAATGTAACTAATAGTCTATGGTTTAATATTGTTGAAGGATTCGTGACTATGATGAAGACCACATTTTGTGGCTTCTAAGGGATCCCGTGCATTTAAGTGGAGTTGAAGGACTAGTTTGCTGTTCTGTGTTGTTGAGAGGAAGGGGTTTACTTTTCCATAGGCAATGTGTGGTTCATTTCACTGCTCCTTGAAGACCGAGTTCCCCTCATTCGTAAGCAAGGCGGAGGGGGGAGGTAGTGAACTATCTTTGATTATATACCAGCTCTGGAAGGCCTTAGAGTAAGTTGCCCGACTTTGGCCAGAAAGTTTGTGTGATCTGAATTAACAATGGTTAATCGAATGCTGATTTTTAAAGAAGAAATAAACGTCGTGATAGAAGACGTCGCAATATTGTCAAAATGTTAAGAATGATCGTTGCAAGAGTGATACAGATTGCTAGATTTCGTACGATCATCTTTCAAATCAGACTGCCAAAAATTATGTTCATAAAATAAAATCCAGTGTTTCCCTTTTTTTTCATGTTTAATATAGTGTAAGCATTTGATTCCTAAATTTTCATTGGAAACACCAGAATTCTATGTAGATATAATCCAATCCCTTGTTCCTGTATCAGAGTAGTTTACAAAACTCCTATGTAGAGTGTGTTGTGTTTTCTAAAATGACGTTTGTGAAAATGGCACATCTTAAATAAAAATGTGCGATTTCCATTTAATAAATGGTATTTAGTATTCGACGAGGCATCGAACGAGTTTTTCAAATTTTGTTGTGAAAGGCGCCTATGATACGCCTTGTTTTCGTTTGGAGTCCCTCTTGACTGGGAGGACCTAGTTTAATGCTCTTTGTCGTGAAGTTACCCTTGACTGGGAGGACCTGCGTTGAGCCTCTTTGTGTTGAAGCCTGTGAGGGAAGGAACTGAGCAGAACGGAGCTGTGCTGTATAGGTAAACCTACCCGTGGTTTGTGAGTTTTGACACATGTTAAAAGCTTCGGGGTCATTGGAATCATTCCAAGATTTATATGTGCATACGCTGCTTAGAAGATTCGTGTTTGTTTGTGAGCTGGGGGTCATTTTAATTTGTAACAGGAAGTCGAGGCCTAAAGGCGCCATTACAGCCTGAAATCCAGCGAACGCGTTTGCGAGGCACTTGGTTCAACAGCAGTAATCTGGAGCGACCGCGGCTACCGATTCACATTGTTGGATAAATTTAATCTAATTCATATAATAATAAATTGCTGTTTACTTGAGTTCGCTAATTGATTTCAGATGGAATTTCTTGTTACGAAAATCCCATTCATATTTTTTGAACAATAAACCTTCCTGAGGGTTGGTGGGAGCCAAATCTTCAGAGATGGCCTTGTACCTGAGTGTTGTCAGCTAAAGAGCCTTTTCTTAACTTCGATAACCAATGTTTAGAAGTTGATCTCCTTCGGTGTTGCTCAAGACATCTTTAAAAATCACCTTTCCTAAGTGATTTCTGTTTCTCTTGTACCTCGTCTGTTTTTTTTCCTTTCTTTTGCTCTGCTGGCCTCTATCTATCTATCTATCTATCTATCTATCTATCTATCTATCACTTCACCTAATTGTGCCATACTCATACAAATAATTATCTCTGTCGCTTGGGTTTCTAGTTGGTTTTGCTTGGTTTTTTAAAAAAGTTTGTTCAGTGCTTTTAGTTGGAGGACCTTTTGTGGAAAAAAAATCTCTTGGGTTAGTGTTCTAGTTCTCGCCATAGTCCACAGAACCCTAATTTCTCTCTCTGATTGCAATAGTTCTAAATCAACATTTATCAATCTATTCAGACAAGTTATGACACACCTCTGTCAGGTGGGATTTGAACTCAAGCCTTCTAGCTATACCATTGTGGCATAGTATCCTCATACTGTTTAACTCATTCTTTTGAATGAACCCTATTTTCAATTTACTCTCAATCCTGGTACAATTTCTCGCTGCTGGCTAATATCTGTGATAACAGTAGGAACTGATGTGAAGTACAACTTAAATACATTCCCTGTAAACTGAATACTATGCAGATTTAATTGATCAGTGATGTGAATTTCTGCTAATTGGGCCTGTTTAGAATCAGAGAGAGGTACAGCATGGAAATAGACCTTACTGCTCAACTCGTCCATGCTGTCCGGATACCCTAAATTAATCTTGTCCTCTTTGTCAGCATATCCCTTTAAACCCTTCCTATTCGTATACCCATCCAGATGCCTTTTAAATGTTGTAATTGTACTAGCTTCTACCACTTCCAGGCACGCACCACCCACTGAATGAAAAAGTTGCCCCTTAGGTCCCTTTTAAGTTTTTTCCCCCTCACCTTAAACCTGTGCCTTCTAGGTTTGGACTCCCCTACCCTAGGGAAAAAAAGTCTTGGCTATTCACCCTATCTATGCCCATCATGATTTTGTAGACTTCTGTAAGGTCACCCTTCAGTCTCTGCTCCAGGGAAAGTATGGCCCCAGCCTATTTGGCCTCTTTCTCTAGCTCAACACAGAGGGTGGTACGTGTATGGAATGAGCTGTCAGAGGATGTGGTGGAGGCTGGTACAATTGCAACATTTAAGAGCCATTTGGATGGGTATATGAATACGAAGGGTTTGGAGGCATATGGGCCAGGTGCTGGCAGGTGGGACTAGATTGGGTTGGGATATCTGGTCGGCATGGATGGGTTGGACCGAAGGGTCTGTTTCCATGCTGTACATCTCTATGACTCTAAATCCTCCAACCGTGGCAACATTCTTGTAAATCTTTTCTGAACCCTTTCAAGTTTCAAACATCCTTCCTATAGCAGGGAGACCAGAATTGAATGCAGTACACCAAAAAATGGCCTAACTAATGTCCTGTACAGCTGCAACATGACATCCTAACTCTCAAACTCAATGCACTAATAAAGGTAAGCATACCAAACACCACCTTCACTATTCTGTCTACCTGTGACTCCACTTTCAAGGAACTTTGGACCTGTAGTCCAAGGTTTCTTTGTTCAGCAATGTTCCTCAGGATCTTACCATTAAGTATTGTAAGTCCAGCCCTGATTTGCCTTTACACAATGAAGCACCTCCCATTTATCTTCACCTGCCACTCTTCAGCCCATTGGCCCATCTGATCATGGTCCTGTTGTACTCTGAACTAACCTCCTTTCCTGTCCACTGCACCTCCAATTTTGGTATCATCTGAAAATTTACTAACCATGTTTCTTATGTTTACTGCAAAGCATTTATTTAAATGACAAGCAGTCGTGGAAGGCCTCCAGTCTGAAAAGTGACCCTCTACTACCACTCTCTGTCTCCTCTCTTCAAATTTGTTGATCTTTGTACTCTTAACAGTGAAATTAGTAAATAATTCTGTATATGTTAAAGTAATTTTAAGATTTAGAATTGGGTTACTCATTGATGCTATAGAGTCATAGAGATGTATAGCATGGAAACAGACCCTTCGGTCCAACCTGTCCATGCCGACCAATGATTGGAAATATTTATTTGTGGTAACTCAATTTTTAGTGGTATTAATAAAACTGCTAGGTTGCTATTCATTAAGGAATATTGTTAATGCATAAAACAAACTTTCCAAAATACTGATTGCATTGGCTCTGTTTTCAATCTTGATGATGTACAAGTAAATTTGAGTGGAAACTTAAGCAAAAAAAGTCTGTTTGGAAAGCTAGTACCATGTGGGGACAGATTGCCCAATGCAGGCACTATGCTCCATCCCATCTCTGACACCAGCCCCCACCCTACCTCCTGCAAAAATTCCATCCCGTATTCCCAATTCCTCCACCTCCGCCGTATCTCCTCCCAGGAGGACCAGTTCCACCACAGAACACACCAGATGGCCTCCTTTAGAGACCGCAATTTCCCTTCCCACGTGGTTAAAGATGCCCTCCAACGCATCTCGTCCACATCCTGCACCTCCACCCTCAGACCCCACCCCTCCAATCGTAAGAAGGACAGAACACCCCTAGTGCTCACCTTCCACCCTACCAACCTTCGCATAAACCAAATCATCCGCCGACATTTCCGCCACCTCCAAATGGACCCCACCACCAGGAATAAATTTCCCTCCCCACCCATTTCTGCCTTCCGCAAAGACCGTTCCCTCCGTGACTACCTGGTCAGGTCCACGCCCCCCTACAACCCACCCTCCCATCCTGGCACCTTCCCCTGCTACTGCAGGAATTGCAAAACCTGCGCCCTCACCTCCATCCAAGGCCCTAAAGGAACCTTCCACATCCATCAAAGTTTTACCTGCACATCCACCAATATCATTTATTGTATCCGTTGCTCCTGATGCAGTCTTCTCTACAATGGGGAGACTGAACGCCTCCTAGCAGAGCGCTTTAGGGAACATCTCTGGGACACCCGCACCAATCAACCAAACCGCCCCGTGGCCCAACATTTCAACTCCCCCTCCCACTCTGCCGAGGACATGGAGGTCCTGGGCCTCCTTCATCGCCGCTCCCTCACCACCAGACGCCTGGAGGGAGAACGCCTCACCTTCCGCCTCGGAACACTTCAACTCCAGGGCATCAATGTGGACTTCAACAGCTTCCTCATTTCCCCTTCCCCCACCTCACCCCAGTTCCAAACTTCCAGCTTAGCACTGTCCCCATGACTTGTCCTACCTGCCTATCTTCTTTTCCACCTATCCACTCCATCCTTCTCCCTGACCTATCACCTTCATCTCCTCTTCCACTCACCTATTGTACTCTATGCTACTTTCTCTCCACCCCCACCCTCCTCTCATTTATCTCTCCACCCTGCAGGCACTCTGCCTGTATTCCTGATGAAGGGCTTTTGCCCGAAACGTCGATTTTTCCTGCTCCTCGGATGCTGCCTGAACTGCTGTGCTCTTCCAGCACCACTAATCCAGAATCTGGTTTCCAGCATCTGCAGTCATTGTTTTTACCCAGTTTTATTTTTGATATTATCTATGAGGAGCTATCTCACAGAACTTGCTAAATGTTGTAAGATGATAAGATGTGGAAGAAGTAAGCTCATTCAGTGTGATCATAGTTGATCTGAACATCCTCAACTCCACTTTCCTGCCTTTTTCTCAATCCTTGATTCCCTTAATGATTAACAATCTTGTCTTTCTCAGTCTTGATTGAACTTAATGGCCCAGCCTCAGCAGTAAAGAATTCCACAGATTTACTACCCTCCAGAGAGGAAATTACTCCTCATCTGACTTAAATGAGCAACTCCTTACTCTGAGATTATGCCCTCTGGTTCTAATATCTCCTACCAGGGGAAAGAAACACGCTACAGAGATGGACGCATTCTTTGTCTTTGTCTGTCTGTCTCTCTGTCTGTGTCTCTCTGTCTGTGTCTCTCTGTCTGTGTCTCTCTGTCTGTGTCTCTCTGTCTGTGTCTCTCTGTCTGTGTCTCTCTGTCTGTGTCTCTCTGTCTGTGTCTCTCTGTCTGTGTCTCTCTGTCTGTGTCTCTCTGTCTGTGTCTCTCTGTCTGTGTCTCTCTAAAAGAAGCTTCCTCATAAGAAAATCCCTCCAGACCCGTGATCACTTCCAAAGCCAGTACAGAGCAACCTCGATCATCTGAACGAGATGGGTGGGCAGTATTTTGTTCGGCTAATTGGTTAGTCGGTTAATTGATTCAATGCCTTTCCTCTGGGGCTTGGAGTTTTCTGTTAAGTCTGCTCCCCGTTCAGGAAACTAGGCAGCAGCACACTACACTCGAGCCCCTGCACCTCCCCAATGGCATCCAACACTGCCCCCTGTGTGGTCCACGTCCAACATCACCCCCCGCTCTCCCCTCCCTTGCAACCCTGTCCAACACTGTCCCTCCCCACCACACCCCCGGGGCAGCCGGACTGGACACCAACGACAAGACTGCTGCTGCTGCCTTTTGGGTGGAGTCTCCAAATAGTGTACACACAGCACCACGCACAAATTTTCAGTGTAAATTTTTTTGACAGGTTCCACCTTTGCCCTGTACAGGATGATGTTGGAGAGATAATCTGGGGAAGGGGGGTTTAGGGTACACGCCTGTTTAGAACTCCAGGGAAAATTGGGGGGGGGGGGGGGGGTGGAGGCCAGATATTTGGAGACGATGCCTGGGCTCCCATCAGTGCAAGACTGTTCTTGGCAGCATTTCAGCCAAGTTCACTTTTAATCACTTTAAACAAAAGACACGATCAGTGTTAGAAGCACGTCTTTGATGTAATGTTTCTATTGGGATCTCGAGATCTCCTTCGGATAATCTGATATTCGGACAATCGAGGTCCCTCTGTATATGTTTTCTTTGAAAGAACCAGAATTCTCCAGGATATCCAGATGTGGTCTCACTTGTGTCTTGTCTTGTTTTAGCAATATTTCTCTATTTTTATACTGTTTCCTTTCAAATAAAGGTCAGCATTGCATTTGTCTGCCGTAATACCTGCTGTACATGCATGCTGGCTTTTTATGATTTATGTACAAGAGCCCCAAATCCATCTGTTGCAGCTTTCTCCATTGAAATAATATTTTATTGCTCTATTCCTCCTGCTAGAGAGTATAACCTCACATTTTCCCATATAATATTCCAGCTGTCAAGTTTTTGCCCATTCACTTAGCCTGTCCAGAACCCTCTGCAGACTTCTCGATATTTGCCTTTCCAATTGGTGTCATCTGCAAAGTTGGTACATTAATTACCATCCTGAAATGGTAGTATTCAAACTCCGTCTCCTTTGAGAAGCCATTTCTCGCTCTTCCTTTTTGCACATATAAAGAAAGGAAAGAGAATCTTTAAATTACTTATTAGTGTTTTGGTTTCAGAATTAGTTCAGAAAAATTAAAAGGCTGATGCAGATATATTAAGTTATAAATCACACAACACCAGGTCATAGTGCAACAGGTTTGTTTGGAAGTACTAGTTTTTGGAGCACTGCTTCTTCAGGTAGCTGTGCAGCAGAATCTGTGTCTTATGATCCTACTTCACAGCTACCTGAAAAAATAGCAGTGCTCCAAAAACTTGTACTTCCAAATAAACCTGTTGCACTATAACCTGGTGTTGAGAGATTTCGGACTGGGGTGGATAAAGTTATAAATCACACAACACCAGATATCTCTCGTGAACTTAAAATTTAGGCCTTATAAACATGTTGAACCACAAAAGGAAAATATTATTGAAGGGAATCTGAACCAAAACAAAGGAACATTGTCCTTTATTTCAAAGGGAATGTTATATAAGAGATCGGAAGTCTTGCTAAAGTTATACAAGGCACTAGTCAGACCACATCTAGAATACTTAAGACCGTTTTCGTCCTTTTATCAAAGGAAAGATATACTGCCATTCAAGGCAATCCAGAGAAGATTCACTCAGTTGATACCAGTAATGGAAGGAATGTCTTATGAGGCTGGCCTGTGCTCATTGGAATTTAGAAGAATGAGAGATTACCTTATTAAAACAAGATTTTTTGGGGACTTGACAGGCTAGATGTGGTGAGTTTGTTTTCCCTTGTGGGAGAGTTGGATCAGTGGGCATAATCTCTGAATAAGGGTTTGCACACTTAAGACACAGATGAGGAACGTTTTTCTTCTCCAGAGGGCTGTTGAGTCTGGGTCATTAAGTATATTGAAGGCTGAAACAGATTTTTAATCATTAAGTGAAACAAAGGCTATAGGGAAAAGGCAGGAAAGTGAAGTTGAGGATTATTAGATCAGCCATGATCAACCTGTGGACCAGACCAGCCATCGGGCTGAAAGATCTTTATGGTCTCTGTGCACTGGCCTTGTTCTCCTGTGGTTTCTAACTCTGCTTCTTTTGAAGAATCTCATGGTCGTGTTTTGGAAACGGGACACTTGATGTTATATATCTGTCATGATGTGGAGGTGCCAGTGTTGGACTGGGGTGGACAAAGTTATAAATCTCACAACTCCAGGTTATAGTCCAACAGATTGATTTAGAAGTACTAGTTTTCGGAGCACTGTTTCTTCATCAGGTAGCGTGATTTATAATTTTGTCCACCCCAATCTGAAATCTCTCAACACCAGGTTATAGTGCAATAGGTTTGTTTGGAAGTACTAGTTTTTGGAGCACTGCTCTTTTTCAGGTAGCTGTGGAGTAGGATCATAAGACACAGATTCTGCTGCACAGCTTCCTGATGAAGAAGCAGTGCTCCAAAAGCTAGTACTTCCAAACAAACCTGTTGCACTATAACCTGATGTTGTGTGATTTATAACTAATATATCTGCATCAGCCTTTTAATTTTGTGTCCACAGTTAAAGTAGAAAAATTTTATGTGGAAGTTGAATCTTGTCTCTGGCCAGTAGATAGAATTCCTCAAAATAACTTTAGTTTTTAATCCTATGAATTATTTTCACCTGTTTCATCAAAAATCCTCCCTTGATGTTAAAATTGTAAGTGATCCTGTCTGTATACTAACACAACTCTAATAAAGCATCCAACCGATGAGCATCTCCAATAAGAAAAGGCCCAACTATCTTCACAACGTTGTGGCATCTATTCTGCCACAGTCTTCTGCTAAAAGTATTCTGGATTAGTGGTGCTGGAAGAGCACAGCAGTTCAGGCAGCATCCGAGGAGCAGTAAGATTGACGTTTCGGGCAAAAGCCCTTCATCAGGAATAAAGGCAGAGAGCCTGAAGGGTGGAGAGATAAGCTGGAGGAGGGTGGGGGTGGGGAGAAAGTAGCGTAGAGTACAATAGGTGAGTGGGGGAGGAGATGAAGGTGATAGGTCAGGGAGGAGGGTGGAGTGGATAGGTGGAAAAGAAGATAGGCAGGTAGGACAAGTCATGGGGACAGTGCTGAGCTGGAAGTTTAGAACTAGGATGAGGTGGGGGAAGGGGAAATGAGGAAACTGCTGAAGTCCACATTGTTGCCCTGAGGTTGAAGTGTTCCGAGGCGGAAGAAGAGGCGTTCTTCCTCCAGGCGTCTGGTGGTGAGGGAGCGGCGGTGAAGGAGGCCCAGGACCTCCATGTCCTCGGCAGAGTGAACTTGCCTCCATGCTCTAGGCAATGCATTCCAGATCTATATGTGTGTCAGGTTTCTTCAATTCATTAAAACCGTATGATCCTGAAACACTGAGGAAAAAGCAAGTGCTGGGGAGTAAATAGGCAAGATGGTATGGGCTAACTCAAATTTGAGGTACTGTCTGCTTTTTCTTTCTTTCTTTCTTCTTCGCTACTATGTTATCATGTATGCTGCAGATGCACTTAAAAATAGAGTGCAAGTAGAGCTGATTTAAAAAGCAAAAGAAACTCAAAGAATTGTGATACTGGAAATTTGAAACACAAACTGAAATTGGTGGAGGAAGCTCAGCAGGTCTGGCAGCATCTGTGGAGAGTCAACGCTTCGAGTCCAGTGCCCCTTCAGAGTATAACCTGTATGCTGCACTCTGTCCAAGCACACGATGATCTGTATGTCTTTGCTTACTATGATCAGCCTGTACTGCTCAAGTTTTTCACTGTACTTGGGTACATGTGACAATAATTCAAATCAAAACCTGATAGCTGGAAAAAGGTGGTATTTATGCTTGGGGGAGGGGGGGCATCAAGAAAGAGAATGACAGTAAGGAGACAAAGATATTAGTGATGGTCTGCTCAGGAGGGAAAAAAAAGCTGATACCTATGACCATAGGTAGATGAAAATGGGTTGGGTATGCTGAAAGCAGCCAGTGTGACAACAGGGCCTTGGGTGTGAGTAAAAAATGTGGAAGAAGGTGGTCAGGTTCTAAAATTCTTGAACTCTATATAAGGTCCTGAAGGCTGCAGGGTTCCCAAGCAGAAGACAAGGTGCTGTTCTTCCAGCTTGCGCTAAGCCTTGGCACATTGCAGCAAGCCCAAGACAGAAATGTTGACCAGAGAATACGGTGGTGTGTTAAAGTAGCGGGCAACTGGAAGCTAAGGGTCATTTTTGCGGACAGAACTTGGGTGTTTCGCAAAGCAGTCACCGAATCTGTGTTTCATTTCTCACCTTACCCCAGTTCCAAACTTTCAGCTCAGCACCATCCTCATGACCTGTCCCAATCTTCCTTCCCACCTATCCGCTTCACCCTCCTCTCCAACCTATCACCTTTACCCCTTCCTCCATCCACCTATTGCGCACTCAACTGCCTTCTCCCCAGCCCCACCCCCGAGGCTTCCAGCCTCATTCCTGATTAAAGGCTCCTGCCCGAAATGTCGATTTTCCTGCTCCTTGGATGCTGCCTGACCTGCTGTGCTTTTCCAGCACCTCACTCTCCACTCTAATCTTGATTCTAATCTCCAGCATTTGCAGTCCTTAGTTTTGCCGAAACCAAAATGGTGTCCAGTCCCTTCCCACTTAACTTGATCCCACTGATGCTTTACCTTATTCGCGAGTTTTGTGAAGATTTGTAGCTCAGGTTGAGGTTCTGGATGTAAGTTTGCTTGTTGAGCTGGAAGGTTAATTTTCAGATGTTTTGTCACCATACTAGATAACATCAGTGAGCCTCTGATGAAGCACTGGTGGTATGGCTTGCTTCTTATTTGCTCTTAGTTTTCCTTGGATTTGTGATGTCATTTCCGGTTCTCTTTCTCGGGGCGGTAAATGGGATGCAAGTCAATGTGTTTGTTGATAGAGTTCTGGTTGAAGTGCCACACTTCTAGGAATTCTGCCGCGTGTCTCTGTTTGGCTTGTCCTAGGATGGATGTGTTGTCCCAGTTGAAGTGGTGCCCTTCCTTATCTGTATGTGAGGATACTCGTGAGAGAGGGTTGTGTCATTTTGTGGCTAGTTGATGTTAATGTATTCCGGATACATGCCTAGAAGCATAGAGTTCCGGTTGGAGTGCTATCAACAAACACATTGACTTGGATCCTATTTACCACCCCCAAGGGGGAAAAAAAAAGAGGAAATGACATCACTAACCCAAGGAAAACTAAACACAAATAAAAAGTGGGCCATACCACCAGCACTTCACTGAAGGCTCACTGAAGATGTTACCTAGTATGGTGATGGAACATCTGAGAACAAACTTACATCCAGCTTTACATTATTTTCAAAATTCCCAGGTCGCAGGTACCGGCTGCCACCTCTTCACCATGGATGTGCAGTCCCTCTTACATACCCATCCCCATGCACCACTACCCTCCTCTATTTAGCGAAGCAGGTCTTCACTTTGAACAACTTCTCCTTTTTAACTCCTGTCTTTTACAGCAAATCAGAGGGGTGGCCATTGGTACCCATATGGGCCCCATTTATGCCTGCCTCTTTGTGGGGCATGGAAAGCATTCTTCGTACCAGTCCTACTCTGATCCTCTCACATACCTCTTTCTAGTGCGTCAGTAACATCGTTGCTGCTTCCCTGTCTCATTCTGAACTGGAAAAATGTATCAATTTTGCTTCCAATTTCCACCCTGCTCTTGCCTTCACCTGGTACATCTCTGACTTTTCCCTTTTGTCGATATCTCTCTTTTTCATTTCTGATAATAGGATGGCCACTGTTAACTACTGCAAACCCTACAATTCCCACAGTTGCCTGGACTATACATCCTCACACCCTGGTGTCCGCAAGGACTCTCTTTCCCATTCTCCCAGTTCCTTTGTCTCCGTCCCATCTGTTGTGATGATGCCACCTTCCACAAACAGATGGGCCTCAGAAAAGTCCCCCTTTTTCCCTCCACTGAGGATTCCCTGCTACTGTGGTTGATAGGCCCTCAGCTGTGTCCGATCCATTTCCCGCACTTCTGCCCTTGCCCCTTTTCTTCCCCTCCTACAACACCAATAGCGTCTCCTGGTCCTTACTTTCCACCCCACCATCATTCATATCACAAGGATCATAAACCACCATTTCTGCCAAATCCAGTGAGATGCTCCCACTTGACGCACATTTCCCTCTCGTCCATTGCCAGCATTTCACAGAAGCCATTCCATCTGGGACACCCTGGTCCACTCCCAACACCACCTCATACCCCACCCTCCACAGCAGCTTTCCATGCAATTGCAGAATGTGCAACACCTGCCCATTTTTGTCCTCCCTTCTCATGATCCAAGTCTCCAGACATACCATCAAGGTGAAGCAGCGATTTACCTGCACCTCACTCAATCTAGTATGTGCTGCTCACAGTGTGGTGCCCCCTCCCCTCAAAACAGCCAGCCAGCATAAATACTACTTTTTCCTAGCTACCATTAGTTCTGAGGAATGAACTCAACGTTAACTCTGCTTTCTTTCCACAGTTGCTGTCAGATCTGAGTTTCTCTAGCAATTTCTGCTCTGATTCAAATGCAGTTTTGTCATGTTATAGCTGTTAACATTAGTGTTGAAACTGCTTTCAATGGAAACATGCATTTTCCACTCTAGCACCCAAATCTCAAAAACCTTCTCTCTATTGAGCAACATCACTGGAGATCTGTTTGGGTAGGATTGAACTTCCCACTTAATTTCATGAAGTTTTAACTACAGTAGTTTACATACGTAAATATTGTCTTGCCTCACCCCTTGTAAGTTGCTGGATTGACATCTTAGCAGTAAGACTACAGCAACAAATAAATGACTTTGGGATGGAGCATGAATGCGAGCAAGATCACTCTATGATCCACTTGAGTAATATCTTTCTGTTGCAATATGTTGTGCAGGTAAGTGATGACTGCTTTTTTTTTTCTTTTGCACAATGATTCTCATTGATACTTGTCTCAAAACCGAAAAAAAACTAATGTTGATGTAGCAAAGCCATTCTTGCTTGAAATCTTACATTTTCCTGTTTGTTGCGTTATTTTCACTCTGAGTATACACTTGGATGTCTAAGTTATGATGCACGCTGTTAGTTTGAGCTAAATTAGCGCTTTCATAAAAACAGGTCAAAATGTCAGGCTAGAGGTAATGCAGCTTAATTTGTAATAGCCACTCTGTGGAGCCAGTATTCTAATTAGTACGTGTAACAATTTGGTGCACTGCCATCTTCCATACTGTTTATTTAAAGTTCACTTGATTTCCCTCAATGGTCATTTGAAATTGCTCAAAGTTTATGACAATTCATTTTTGATTTTACTTTCATTTACTTTTGAGAGTGGCAGTGTTAAGTTTGAAAAGTAAAATTTCTGATGTCGATGTGGATTAGAAATAAATAGTCTTGGCGCATAAAGGCCTTGATCAGTTGAGAATTTAGCAGACTAAGCACATGTTTTTTTGCAATATGGTGGGGTTGAATGTAGTGGCGGCCAATTTTCTGCAAGTTTTAACAAGAATACACAGAATTCAGCTACAGTTACACCATTTTAATGAAAATGTCTCATCATTTTGCTGCTGTGTATATTTTTATCCTGATTTAAAAAGAAATTTTAAATGGTTTATACCCAGGCTTTTATTTAAAGATACAAGTGTCTTGAATTTTATTCCACTGATTCTGCTTCAACGTTGATCACCTTATTGATGTTTCCATGTTACATGAGAACAAACAGAATTGTCCTCCGCTCGTTAGATAGGTTAATTTATTGATCTATTGCCCTCATAAGAAGTGAAAAGGTAACACTTCCAATTGCCTTCTGGGTATTTTTCCCCCACAGACCAATTCGTGTTGGACTGCTTTGCTAAACTATACTTAGAAATGTGCGACCTGTAAATTGTCAGAACTTGTATTAACAAGTTTCACCATTAGAATGGTTACATGGTGCTATAGTAAAAAAGGTGGCCTGACACGTACGAAATGCATCAGAGTGTATATGACCAGTTTATATCCTTTGGAGCCACAAAGTCTGTAGTTGCTACTGTGCTTTCAAGGGAGGTGGGATGACGTTTCTGATTTTCACCAAGTCATTATGGGTCTTCCAGACATCTTCCAATGTCTGATTAGGAACGCATACCATTGCTGAACTTTAATGGATCTGACTTTAAATGCATTGCTGAGTTTTGTGTGATGTTCAATAGACTAATAAGATTCCAAATTCAGTCCCTGACCCTTACTGATGTTGATCTCAGCCAGAGCAGTTGTGGGGATATTATAACTGCTTTAATTGTTCTCTGGTAATAGAAAGGAGATCCAGCCAATTTTTCTACTTCTAATTGATAGTCCCTGATCTCTGGTGCACATAGGTGTTCTATTCAATATTATCGATAGCAATAAGTCAGAGCACCCAAATGATTCAGCTTGTTTAGATGTCTATGAAGCCTAAAGATCCCTGATTTTGATTGGTGTTCAGTGATGAGTTGGCTAATCACAGCCAGCATAGAAGTAGAGTTGACACAGTTTTGTCTCTGGCCTTCTGGATTATGGGGCAATAAAGTCTCATGCCTGATCATTCTCCAGTGAACCCTCCAGTAAGTGTATGCGGTGATCATTGGATTAGGTTTAGTTTAGCTTCCACAAGTGAATGGGATGCCTTTTCAGGTCCACGCATAATGAATGTGCATCTGAGCGCAATGTCAGAAATCTGGTTCATTCAGGAATGGAGAAAAACTTGGTCAGGGTAGAAAGCTGAAATTCCATCAACTCTTATTACATGTATGTCTTCCATTAATGGTTTACTTTCAATGAATGTTTTAATCATTGAGATGAGTGAATTAGTTATTTTGTGGATACCTGTAATTCCCTCTTTCTTTGTAAAGACATGACTTGTTTTTCTTTTGCAGTTCCTTGTTGAGCATCTTGACTGAGCAGCGCTGAATTAATCTATAGACTGTAAGGTACAGATCATTTAGTCAACAGTGACAACAGCAAGGCTGCCAATAGCATTGATGACATTTGCTGAGACATCTTGCGCAACCTCTGCATCTGCGGCAAGCGCTACAGGTTTTGCCATCCAAATGCTAATGAGTGTTCTGAATTTGGCATTTTGCTTTATGACATGCCTCTTTATGAAAAGGTTTGATTCAAATCTTCCATGGCGATCAGAAGGGTAGATTTTGTAGGCTTGAATGTAAATTATTGCATGTAAAATATGATGCTTTTGATTATGGAAATCACAATGAAAAGCATGTACCAACTACTCTTGCAATGAGTATTTTCCACATCAAGGAGGTAGCCATCTGAAGTGAAATATTACTCTTGCTGAGATAGGAATGTGGCATAATTTCACAAACAGTTGATTGCTAATAATTTCACAAGAATCTTGTGCTGCAGAAACTTAACAGGGAACTTGCATTCAGGTGTCACAAGTGGAACAGAATGTGTATCTCAACAAACAAATGGAGTAGGAGTGGTGGTTTCCATATTTTTTTGAAATAATAGGGATGAGGTGCTGTCAGGGAGTGATACTGTTGAGAGGATGTGACTGAGGCCTGGCATTCTGTTTTGTTAATCTTTATTATGCCTAATAGAGTAGACCCCAGTTTCTTTCTAATCTCAGCAGTTTATCCCAGAAGAATCTGCATTGCATGCAAAAGGGCAAGTAGTTATAAATTAAGCTAATTGTGAACTTCGTTATTTCAGGGCAGACCTCAGTTGATCAGTTTAGCAGTGAATAAGTGACAACATTGTGAGGGTGCATGTAATGCATACTTTTGTTCACTGCATTCTTTAAAAAAATGGCAAAATATTTCTTAGTATGTATCATGAGTTACTAGATTCATTCACTACAAAACTTGACTTTTGCTACTTGCTGTTCTCCAGTAGTTCAGTCATAGTCTTAAACCATTCCCTAAAAGCTCATCATGCTGTTTTCAAATATTGCTTGTAATGTTAAGTTGAATATCACCACCTGTCCTTTTTATTTAAACAAAGCATCCCGGCATACTCTTAAATCATCCTGAAGCATTGGAATCTCCATATTGCTTAACTGGAAGGTTTGTTTAAGTTATTAATAGTTGGAATAAAAATTATATAAGGCGGGTATAAAATGGATCTTCTGATTTTGAACAACCTCCAACATCTGTTTAATTTTCAGAGGCTTTTGTGGAAAAGTTCTCTTTCAGGTGGTGTTACCATGTTATAATTCTTCATATTTCTGAATGATCTGATTTCAAACATCTAGGTATACTTCTGCATTGGAACTACCTTCCCACCTTGATTAACTACTGACTTACACAACAATTCTTCTCTTTCCCTAATCCATCTAGTGTTGCAGTTCAGGGAAGAGATATTGTTTTGATGTATTTCGAAGTGTTAAAATTGTTAGATCACTAATTTTTATTTGTAATTCTCTAAACTACAGAAAACATATTTTGATGCAAAGTGCCCTTTAAGTTAACTTTGTTGAAGCAAACTACTGCAATTGTCATTTGTTTTGATAGTTATAAAAATGTAAGTATTCTAATGACCCTCTGACATCAGACAGCGATTTAAGTTATTTGTTCCACCAAGTGAAAAATGGATGTTAACATCAAAAAAGCTGCACTTATCCATCATTGTTTTCTTTGAGGAAAGACAAATGAATCAATCAATGGTCATGAAAATGGCTGTGTAAATGCAGACCTTTATTTTCATATTTATTTTGCGGGGAACAGACAGTCTCCATGCACAATTCATTTTTTTGTAACTTTTGTGTGCTCTTTGAGCCCCCCACGCCCCAAAAGTCCAGTATCATCCCATGAGTGACCAAAGCCCAAAATTATGTCAGAGAACAGCTGCATCCCATTTCTTGGTACTGCGAACTACAAGATAGTTCGTTTTATTTGTTATATGCAACCTTGTTGTGTATTATCAGCTTTCAGAGATGAGGGCTAAAAATTAAATACGTTATAATAGAAAATACACGAATTTGCATTCCATGGAAGAACTGACTGGCCAAATTCTTAAATTTAATCCCCACAACACCAGGAAGTATCCCAATAAACCATATTGCTAAAAACAAAATTTCCCTGCATAGTCTAAACATGCCTATTGTTGTAAATGTTTTGCATTTATGGTATCCATCACATTTGCACATAATTGGCTCAGATTTATTGATTTTAAAAAATCATCATTGTTCAATGGTATAATATCTAATAGCATGGATAAATGTGAGCGTATTCTTCAGCTTTTTGTGGAATTGTTTAAAATAGTTTAACTTGGCAAATCATTGTTTTCCCAGTAATGAAAAATCCAAGAATTTTGATCAACAAATTTTTAGCATTCCCAATTTTCCTCTGCATTAGAACCTAATCATAATCCCCTTCAGGACATTTTTTTATTTGTCCTAAATTGAAGTCTTCAGGATCTTAACAAGGAAAAACAGGGTAGATAAATATAAACTATTTCCACTGATTGGGGACTCTAAAGCTAGGGGGCATACTTTGAGAATTGGGGTCAGTTCAGAAGAGATGTAAGGAAGCATTTCTACACACAAAGGATGGGGATGCTAGATCAGTTGTTAATTATCTATCTCAAATTTAAAATGTTTGTTCAGCAAAGGTATGAAGGGATATGGGCCAAGGTCAGGTGTATGGAATTAGGCCACAGATCATCCATGATCTCATTGAATGGTGGAACAGGCTCAAGGCGTGGGTAAAGTCATTATAGTTCTACTGGACCAGAGCACTGCTCTCATTAGAGCGAGACAAATGATGGTGACTCTCAAGTTAAACTACCACGTGTCAGGCAAGGAGATAGGTTTGAGGAGGAGAATCCTTCCTGGTAACCTTAGCTGGTGTAGAAGTTAACTTGCGGTATTCACATCAATCTGCATCGCAAACCAGCTGTCCAGCCAACTGAGCTAACCAACCACCTTTGTTCCAATATTATCTTTGAATATCAATTGTTCTGGATTAGCAATAATCTCTGAAAATTGTTTTGAACATTTTGATTGGAGTTTTTTATACAATAATGGTATACAATTATTTATTTATATATATATAGTATTTATATTTAATGTCAAAATAACATTAATGGAGGCTGCTCTCTCTGCCTTGTGTTGTCCTTGCCTAATAAGAGAACGTCACAAATCATGAATGCCTTTATTAAATCTCTACACAATTAAATAAATGTTCAAAAATCTCCATGTTTACAAGAGATTATATAAGTGAACTTGCGTAAACATTCCGTCCTGAAGGAGCTGTTTGTGCATTAGTGTCTGTAAATTAGATATTTTACTTTGATTTCTACATACATTAGAATCCACAGGCTAGGTTATGCCACATTTCTTATACCTTCTGTTCTGATTCTTGGATTCAGCTGGCAACCCTCCACTGTTTTACTCTTTCAAACATTTGATTTAAAACATCTGGTACAAATTGAACACAAACTATTTTTGTTCTTAAAATGCATTTATTCATTTTCATAGTTTTAAGCATGATGTTTATCATATCTATTATTGAGCCAGGATTAAGTTAATTCTGTGCTGGTTTACATTGTTTAAAGAAAATTCTCAACACATCTGTTTCAGAATGTTGTGGGGTCAAATTCGACCCCAGGAATTTGAGTTTCCAATCTAAGATGACACTTCGAGTATTGTATTGAGAGGAATCTCCTTTTAGAGGAGTTTTTAAACCAAGGCCGCAATACCCCCCACCCCATCTCCTCCCTCAACCGGTTGAACAGAACATCCCATGGCAGTGTTTGGAAGAGGAGTAGGGAAGTGCTCCCTGATGTTCTAGCTGATATTTATCCCTCAATCAGGTTTTTGCAAAACAGGTTATCTAGTCGTCATCACGTTGCTTGTGGGTGATTTTTGTATGCAGATTGGTTGTTAAAAATCACAACATTTAGTTGTATGTCCCAAGTTGTCCATTAGGTTGTGAGAGGCACAACATAAACCTAAGTCTTTTCTAGCCTGGGTTCCTTCTGTATATTAAGTTGAGCCTCAAACGTCCTGCATTTAGAAATACAGATTCACTTTCACTTTCCTGTTTCCTCCAGTTATCCAAGTTTGAGCATTTAGCTGCAGGGAATTGAGAGCAACATCAGACTATTCTAAAACATCTCTTTACAGTGGAATTAAGAATAGCATAGGCATATTCTACAAACAGATAAGCTTTCTGCCTTCTTAGTATTGGGGAGGTTGGAGCAAATTTGTTGAATACAGTTCCGGTACCTTGCACCTGAGGTCAGTAAGACCATCTAATCAAAGTTTGTATTTGTCAATATAAAATATTATTGAGGAATTGTTTAATTTTGTTAACATTGTTCAAATTATTTCCTCTGTTTACCGTTTGTGTTTTTCCTCCTCCTGTATATTTTGGCACTGAAAGTGGGGTGTTACATGGCCTGCTCTCTGCTCCTACATTCTGATTCTCAACAATCCATCCCTGTTTAATGCAGTTCCCCTCAAATTTTTATGCTTGTCATCAGTACTATTGGTGATATTGCATTCATTTATTAAAAATGCTACTCCAATTTAAAATAGACTGAGCCTTGTAGCTTATTGAAGGAAGTTATCTTTGGTCTATGGATACTTATGCAAACTTGTATGGATGATTTCCAGTGAGAGGCCAGTTCAAGCCTTTGAAGCTGAAATGCTTCTTTGACACATCTATGCAGTGCACTGAGGCTGTAAATCCCCAATGGTTCAGTGGATTAATGTGCTTCTATTATGATACTGAGGCACACCTATCCTAGGTTTGATTCATGGTCTCTCCTGAAGCACCTGATCTCACCAGTATGGTGCTGGTGGCAGTTAGTTTCATGATGTACAGGGTTATGGGCCGAGTCTGACTGACTTGTACCAACTGCTCCCTGATAGAATTTTCATAGCCTGCTTATGCTAATTGTCAGACTCATTAATATAATGAATAAAGGTGTCTTGGACAGTTTAGTCAAAGGCTGCAAGTGTCTATGGAATTGTAATTTTTCACGAGTCTTTTCTTTTAGAAGAGGACAGGAGAAAATTGTGATTTGAGTTGAAGAGCATTTTGTACTGCAGTTGCTAATCAGAAGCAGGCAGGTCAGCCAAGTTGAAATGGACTACAGCGATAGGAATCTCAATATCAAACCTTTTTTATTTTTCTATTTGATACACAGAATTAGAATGTCTATAGTCTTAGGGGTGGAGTGAGTAGGGTGCAAGTGGAATGTGAAAATGGAATTTCAAAACATTGCATTTAATGCAGTTCAATTTCAGCTAATTGGGTTAATATGTATATATCTTTGGTTTTGGATTAATGTTTGCAGTTGAAAACAAAGCTTGTTCTATGTTTCTGAATACTTCCAGTAGACATTTCAGATTTTTAATATTACAGTTTCTTTTGCAAATGTGGGGTGATGCTAGTTTCCTCATCGCACAGCTCTGTCTGGTCCTCCTAATTGTTTCTTTCACTGTTCAAGAATTTGTAATATTTTGTCTTATCAGATGCTGTCCAGCCTTCCTGAATGAATTATTTAGTGGCTTACATTTCCTGTTATAACAAATTATTGAGTTTACTTGAGATCTTAATTCAGTTAATGTCCTGCAAACACACTGGTCAATAGTTCTTCCAATTTATGCATAATCTGAGCTTTGGTCTCCAGTATCCTGTCAGGTACAAGATTATTTCCTTTAAATTTGAAAAGTGTTATAGCTGTCAATAACAGGTATATGAATACATTTGATGCTTTTAATTCCATAATACCCACAGATGTTAACCTGCAACTTTGCTTCCTAGTGGTCATTATACTTCTTGGGAGTTTTACCCTTCCCAAGGTTACCTTCCTCACCATTGACGAGGCCGCCTATTTTGGTGTCATCTGCAAACTTAACTAATAATGCCTTGTACATTCTCATCCAAATCATTTGATATGGATAGGGCGTAGGAGGTTGGGTTGGTAAATTTGCGGATGACACTCAGGTCAGTAGAGTTGTGGATAGTGATGAAGGATGTTGTAGGTTACAGAAGGACATAAATAAACAGCAGAGCTGGGCTGAGAGGTGGCAAATAGAGTTTAATGCGGAAAAGTGTGAGGTGATTTGGAAGGAGTATCAGGAATGCAGAGTACTGGGCTAATGGTAAGATTCTTGGTAGTGTAGATGAGCAGAGAGATCTGTGCCCGTGTACATAGATCCCTGAAAGTTGCCATCCAGGTTGATAGGGTTGTTAAGAAAGCATACGGTGTGTTAGCTTTTATTAGTAGAGGGATTGCGTTTCAAAGCCATTAGGTCATGCTGCAGCTGTACAAAGCTCTGGTGTGACCGCACTTGGAGTAATGCGTACAGTTCTGGTCACCGCATTATAGGAAGGATGTGGAAGTTTTTGAAAAGGTACAGAGGAGGTTTACGAGGATGTTGCCTGGTATGGAGGGAAGATCTTATGAAGAAAAGCTGAGGGACTTGAGGTTCTGGATGTAGGTTTGGTTGCTGAGCTAGAAGGTTCATTTTCAGGTGTTTCGTCACCATACTAGATAACATGTTCAGTGAGCTTCCAGACGAGGCTTCTCAAAACTTGCGGACTTGAGGTTGTTTGCACTGGAGAGAAGAAGGTTGAGAGTTGACTTAATTGAGACATATAAGATAATCAGAGAGCTAGATAGGTTGAACAGTGAGAGCCATTTTTCCTCGGATGGCGATGGTTAGCATGAGGGGATGTAGCTTTAAATTGAGGGGTGATAGATATAGGATGATGTCAGAGGTAGGTTCTTTACTCAGTAGTAGTGGCATGGAAAGCGCTGCCTGCAACAGTAATAGACTGGCCAACTTTAAGGGCATTTAAATAGTTATTGAATAAACATTTTGACAAAAATGGAATAGTGTAGGTTAGATGGGCTTCAGATTGGTTTCACAGGTTGGCGCAACATTGAGGGCCGAAGGACCTGTACTGCACTGTAATGTTCTATGTACCCACCATTCATATCCTTTTGATTTAGTTACAGTTCTTAGACCATTTGAATTTGGGTGGTTCACCAAAATTGTAATGATTCTTTACTTTGTTTCTTGACATTGGCAGCTTTTTTGTTGCATAATTTGTAAAATTCATCTCCTTAACCTTTTTTGGGATATATTGTAAATTGTAATACTTCCGGAAAAAGTATTAATTTTAAAAGTTTGTATTTGTTCAGTAGGTGAACTTGTGTACCACCTTTGCTTGGCTGTACAGCTTTTAACGAACAATACATGCAGCATTCTCTGAGCTATCCCTCAGCTTTTTCGACTTCCCATTCTATAATATGACAAATACAAGATGTAAAATGAAACAACTGCAGATGCTAGAGATCTGAAACAAAGGAAAACAGAAATTGCTAGAGAAACTCAAGGTTTAGGAGCGAAAAAGTCAAATGTTTAGAGTCCAGTAATCTGTTCTGAACAAGAGTCACTGGACTTAAAGGTTGATTCTTTTCTCTTCACAGATGCCATCAGACTTGCGTTGTGTTTCCAGCAGTTTCTGTTTTTATTTGTTTGAAATAGAAGATGCACCTCTAATTTTCTCAATTTGGTTTAGGAACTCGTTAACAAGCGAATAACAAGGAGCAGGGGTTGGCCATTCAGCCCCTCAGGCCTGTCCCGCCATTTGATATGATCTTGGCTGATCAGATTTCAACCTTGGTTCCACTTTCCTGCCCATGCTCGATAACCCATTGTTAATTAAAAATCTGTCTGTCTCTTCCTTAAATTTACTCCATGCCCAAGCTTCCACTCCACTCTGGTAATGAATTCTACAGAATCAACTACCCTTTGAGAGAATTAATTTCTCCTCATCTCTGTTTTCAGTCTGGTACCCCTTAGCCTAAAATTATGACCTCATTCTCGATTGTCCCACATCAGGAAGCACACTTTCTATGACTGCTTTGTGAAACTCCTTTAGCATCTTATAACCCTCCATTAGATCTCTAATTCTTTGAAACTTCAGAGATTATAGGCCTAAACTGCTCAATCTCTCTTCATAAGACAAACCCCTCATCTCTGGATGCAATGATTTGAACTTCCTCTGAATCGTTTCTAATATTCCAGGTGCAAGCTCACTAATGCCTTGTACATTTTAAGCAATACTTGCCTACTTTTACATTATATTTCTTTCACAATAAATGCCAAAATTCCATTTGCTTTCCTTTTATTATTTGGTGTACCTGTGTACTAGTTTTCTGTGATTCATGCACGAGGATGCGCAGATCCCTTTGCACCATTGCACTCCAAAATTTCTCTCCACTTTGAATACAAAGTCAAATTTATTATCTAGAAGTCATAGAGATGTACAACATAAACAGACCCTTCATTCCAACTTCTCCGTACCGACCAGATATCTGAAATTAGTCCCATTTGTCAGCACTTGGCCCGTATCCCTCTCAACTCTTCCTATTCATGTACCCATCCAGATGCCTTTTAAATGTTATAATTGTGTCAGTCTCCATCACTTCCTCTGGTGGTTTTTCTGCATGAAAATGTTGCCCCCTAGGTCCCATTTATACCTTTCCCCTCTCACCTTAAACCTATGCCCTCTTGTTCTGGACTTCCCTACCTTGGGGGAAAAAAGACCATGTCTATTTACCCTATCCATGCCCCTCATGATTTTATAAACCTCTATAAGGTCATCCCTCGGTCTCTGACGCTCTAGGGAAAACAACTCCAGCCAATTCAGCCTCTCCCTGTAGCTCAAACCTTCCAATTCTGGCAACATTCTTGTAATTCTTTTCTGCACCTTTTCAAGTTTCACAACATCTTTCCTATAGAAGTGAGACCAAATCTGAACACAGTACACCAAAAGTGGCCTAACCAATGCCCTGTACAGCCGCAACATGATATCCCAACTCAATATATTGACCAAAAAAGTTGAAAATCACACGACACCAGGTTATGGTCCAACAGGTTTATTTGAAAATACCAGCTTTCAGAGTGCTGCTCCTTCATCAGGTAGCTCCTGACAAAGGCGCAGCACTCCAAAAACTTGTATCTTTAAATAAACCTGTTGGACCATAACCTGGTGTCGTGTGATTTTCAACTTTGTCCACCCCAGTCCAACATTGGTGCCTCCACATCATGGCTGACCAATAAAGACGAGCATACCAAATGTTGCCTTCACTGCCCTGCTTCCCCGTGACTCCACCTTCAAGGAACTATGAACCTGCACTCCACCGTCTCTTTGTGTGGCAACACTCCCCAGGACTTTACCATTAAGTGTATAAGTCCTGCCCTGATTTTCCTTATCAAAATGCAACACTGCCACTTCTTGGCCCATTAACCCATCTGATCAAAGTCCCACTGTACTCTGAGATAACCACCTTCACTGTTCACTACACCACCAATTTTGGTTAGTAAGTTTGCAGATGACACCATTTATTTGGATGTGAACATAGAAGAATTTATATGAACAACAAAAAGCAGTGGACCCTTGCGGCACACTGCTGGCCATAGGCCTCCAGTCTGAAAAGCAACCCTCCACCACCACCCTCAATGTCTCATATCTTCAAGCCAATTTTGTATCCAAATGGCTAGTTCTCCATGGATTCCACGTGACCTAACCTTGCTAACCAATCTACCATGTGGAACTTTGTCAAATGCCTTGCTGAAGTCCAATATCCATTGCTCTGTCATCTTCAATCTTCTTTGTTACTTCAAAAAAATTGAATCAAGTTAGACATGATTTCCCATGCACAAAGCCATGTTGTGTATCCCTAATGCATATAAGTCCTGTCCTTCAGAATCCTCACCAACAACTTACTCACCAGTGATGTCGGGTTTACCGGTCTGTACTTCTCTGGCTTTTTCTTACAGCCGTTCTTTCAATAATGGCAACACGTCAGCCACCCTCCAGTCTCCTGGCACCTCACCTGTGACTATTGATCATATAAGTATCTCAGCAAGGGGTCCAGTAATCAATTCCCAGCTTCCCACAAAGTTCTGGGATACACCTGATTAGATCGCAGGGATTTATCCACCTTTTATGCATTGTATGATGTTTAGCACCACCTCCCCTCTAATATGGACACGTTTCAACTATCATTATTTCTCCAAATTCTCTAGCTTCCATATCCTTCTCGACAGGAAATACTGACATGAAATACATGTTTAGTACCTCGTCCATCTCCTGTGGTTCCACATACAGGCAGGCTTGGTGTTCTTCAAGGAGCCCTGTTCTCTCCCTAGTTACTCTTTTTGCCCTGAATGTATTTATAGAATCTCTTTGGATTCTCCTCAACCCTGTTTGCCAAAGCTATCTGTTGTCCCCTTTTTGCCCTTTTGATTTCCATCTTGAATATACTCTTACTGCCTTTACATTCCTCGAGGGATTCACTCGATCCCACTTTCTATACCTCCCCTATGCCGCCTCTTTCTTGGCAGACCCTCAATTTCTCTAGTCATCCAGCATTCCCTACATTTACCAGCCTTTCTCTTCACACTAATAGGAACAAACTGTTTTTGGACACTCATCTCATTTTTGAAGGCCTTCGAATTTCCAACCGTCCCTTTATCTGCAAATAGCCTCTCCCAATCAGCTTTTGAAAGTTCTTGTCTAATACTGTCAAAATTGGCCTTCCTCCAGTTTAGAACTTTAACTTGTTGATCAGATCTGTCCTTTTCCATAACTATTTTAAAAGTAATAGAATTATGATCATTGGACCCAAAGTGCTCTCCCACTGACAGCTCAGTCACTTAGACTCAGATGTATAGCATGGAAACAGATCCTTCGGTCCAACTCATTCATGCTGACCAAATATCCTAACCTAATCTAATCCCATTTGCCAGCACTTGGCCTGTATCCCTCTAAACCCTTCCTATTCGTATGTCTAGATTAGAGCGGTGCTGGAAAAGCACAGTAGGTCAGGCAGCATCCGAGGAGCAGGAAAATCGACGTTTTGGGCAAAAGCTCTTCATCAGGAATGAAGGCCCTTCCTATTCATATGCCCATCCAGATGCATTTTAAATGTTGTAATTGTACCCGCTTCCACCACTTCCTGTAGCAGCACATTCCATACACACACCACCCTCTGCGTGAAAAAGTTGTACTGTCTTATTTTCCAAGAGAAGGTCAAGTTTTGCTCCTCTAGTAGGTTCATCCATATACTAAATAAGAAAGTTTTCTTGTACACACTTAACAAATTCCTCTCCATCCAAGTTCTTAATACTCTGGCAGTCCTAGTCTATGTTTGGAAAGTTAAAATCCCCAACCATTACAACCCTGGCTTATCAAATCTGCACTGATCCTCCAAAGAGCATCCCAACCAGAGCCCAACCCGATCACTGTAACCCTGCAGAGTTAGTCCCCCTAGCCTGCACATCACTGGACACTGTGGCAATTTAGCATGGCCAATCCACCCTGCACATCTTCGGATTGTGGAAGGAAACTAATCCTGTCACATACTGGTTTGTAAATTTTCCATTTCTTTATTGCATCAAAGTTTCTCACCTAATTTAGTGTCATCTGCAAATTTGACTGTAGTATCTTCTATCCCTGCATCCCGAGTCATTAGTATAGATTGCATTATGAATAGCTGGGACTTGCAGGCCAAACCATGTGGCACCCAACTAGTTGTAGCATTCCTGATGAAGAGCTTATCCCTGAAACGTCATTCTCCTGCTCCTCGGATGCTGCCTGACCGGCTATGGTTATCAGCACCACACCTGTTGAGTCTGATCTCCAAGTCTCACTTTCTCTTAGTTGTAGCTTGCCAACCAGAGAAAAACCCACCTATTTTGACTTTGATTTCTGTTTCGAATGGAGTTCCGCACATCAGATACACGTCAAGCTTTTCTTTTTTTAAAAAAAAGTGGGTTCCTGTTCTCATCATTGCTTTGTCCAGGGTTACTTAAGCTACCGCCCTTTTTTAAAATGATTTGGAGATGCCGGTGTTGGACTGGGGTGTACAAAGTTAAAAATCACACAACACCAGGTTATAGTCCAACAGGTTTAATTGGAAGCACTAGCTTTTGGAGCGTCGCTCCTTCATCAGGTGGTAGCGGAGGGCTCAATCCTAACACAAAATTTATAACAAAAATTTACAATGTGATGTAACTGAAATTATACATTGAAAAATTGATTGTTAAGTCTTTCATCTGTTGGAATACCTTTTTTTAAGTAGTTGCAACTGCTTACGTCGCAAGTTATCTTCAAGTGGTCAGTTACAGTGTAATATTACAGTTTAAAGTTAAAAATCACGATTTTTAACTTTGTACACCCCAGTCCAACACCGGCATCTCCAAATCATTGTTGCAGTTTAGTTTCATTATACAGTGTAACTTGACAGGAACTCGGGAGGATTGATATGTTCTCATTTCCTTTGCTCAAATTACCTAAGTCTTTGGCGTTTCTTTGTTTATATTAATAAAGTTGATATTGACGCGCCATTTTGAAAAACAGCTTTGCAGCCGCAATTTTCAGGTCTGCAAAATGGTGCCTGATACCATCCATAACTGTCAGATTAACTAATAGGAGCTCAGTCTTCCCCGGATATTCCCGCCCAAATCCGGACAGTCTCTAGCAGCGCTGGTTTATTTGAATAGTTGCTCTTGGCAAGCTGGATGTTTTGAACTATGATGTGGAGAGTATTTATTGTCTGGCAAGCTTTTCGGTTAATTGTGATTTCTTCCCGACAGTAGCCTGGAAGCGTTTGCGATTACTCCAGGTCTGTTATTTTACTTTCGCTAATTTGAGTTCGGCTAACCAGAAATGCCTGCCCTGTTTTGGATGGGGAAGATTTTATTTGATGTGCACTTCACAAAGTTGCAAGACAGGAGTATTCACCAAGCTTCTCTTCAACAAATGGCTGGAAACGGCGCCAGGCGAAAATAAACTCTCCACATCTTTAAACGTCCATTGCGAAATTAGCAACTGAATTTACTATAAATTTTCAATGGTGTATTTAAGTAGCTCTGACCGAAAAAAAGTTGAAATGGGAAAGCAATCTTACAAACAAACAGGAGATCAGCAAGCGATAAGAACCGTAGAGTGACGGCTGTAGGTGGGTTCATCTTGAAATTCTGAAACGTCCAAATTTCTGGATCAATAAAAAGTAGTTTAATTATAATCAGATTTAACAGCGACTTCCTCTGACGGCAAACCAAACGAGTTCAAAATGCATCTATGAGCTAGGCTATTGAAGATTAACTATCTTGGAAACTTGTATTTTTAGAACGTTATTTTCCCGTTGAGTTCTACAACAGTTTAAAAGATTCACCGCAAATCTACAAATGTGTTAAACGTTCACGTTAAAATGTTATACTTGCTCTCAGCAGGTTGAGGTCTCGACTTAAGATTGCTCCAGCGCATGACAAGTGGGGGAGGGGGGAATTGGTTTAATTTGAGACATGCAGAGAAGTCTGCATGTCCTGTTTACTGAACTGAATGAATTCCTAGCGCCCAGACTAGGTATAAGAGAAAACAAACATGTGTTCCTGGGGCTATTATCCAATTACTTTTTTTTCAGAATGTGTATACTTCTGAACCAAACTGTACGGAGTTGTCATTGTATGCCTTTGGCGCAGGTGGGACTTGTGATCTAGGCTACTGGCTCAGAGTGGGGGCCACTACCACTGCACCACAAGAGTCCCGTGTACATCTGGTGAGGGGATTGGGCTTGTCTGTGGTCTCCTCTTAATGATATTGTGCCCGATATGCCACTACATTTTTGTGTGTCTCTACTGAGTCCACTTAAATTGCTTCTTGGAAACTTGCTCTGTTCACCCAACCTAAATGTGAACCTGCATGTAAGTTTCCATTTATTGCCTAGGCATTTTTAAGTATTGAGTTAGTGATGCCATTATTAACTCTTAAATGCCTATTAAGTTCCTACCTGATCTCTCTTCCTGGGGGAGATTAGAAGAAGATATTGGCAGCCTGACTTCTAAACACCATAAATAGTACAATCTCAGCTAAAGCAACACCAGTCACTAGACTTCATAGACATTAACTTCTGCAATTTATTTAGATGTGTGGCAATGAATGGATGTTTTTGGAGTTACCCAATCCACTGTTCATGTTATACTAACTAATAGAAGACGGAGAATTGGGATAAGGGGAGATTCTGTGGATGGCAACCTGTGATTGGTAGAAAACCATAATAGGACTTCGTGCTGGGGCTGCAATTACTGAGACTATATCTTCATGACTTGGTTGAGGAAAGTGAATGTATTATCGCCAAGTTTGCAGATTGCAAAAAGATGGGAAGGCAAGTGGTGAGGATGACAGTCTTCAGAAGGATATAGACTGGCTAAGCAAGTGGAGAAAAACTTGGGAGATGGAATATACTGTGGGAAATGTGAAGTTGTGCATGTTGACAAGAAGAATAGAGCAGTCGAATATTTAAATTTGAGATTACAGAAAGCTACAGGATAGAAGGATTTGGGAGTCCTCATGCTTGAATCATGGAAAAACTAGCACACAAGTTCATTGTGTTACAGGGAAAGCAAATTAATGTTGACCTTTGTTTCAAAAGGAATGGAGTATAAAAATTGGGAAATCTTAGAAAAGTTAAACAACCACTGAAAAGAATAGTTTCTATTTCTAGGATACTGTGAACAGTTTTGGTCCCCATATTTAAGGAAAGATGTTGTAGGCAGTCCAGAGAAGGTTCAGTAGGTTGATTGTGGATATGGAGGGACTTTGTTCTGAGTAGAGATGAGGTGTAGGTTGGGTCTGTGCTCATTGGAATTTAGAAGAATGCGAGGTGTCATTATCGAAACGTAGAAGATTCATTGGGGTCTTGACAGAGGGGTTGTTTCCCCTTGTGAGAGTCTTGAACCAGAGGGCATAATTTCAGAATGGGGAGTCACCCAAGTAGGAGATAAGTGAGCAATTTCTTCTTTTGGGGAGCATTGAATCTGTGGAATTATTTACTAGGGTTGTCAAGGCTGGGTCATGTATTCAAGACTGAAATAGCCTTTTGATAGTCGTGGAATCCATGGTTATGAACGAAGTGGATTTGAGGATTATCAAATCAGTCATGACCTAATTGAGTGGAAGAGACTTGATGGGCTGAATGGCATTACTTCTGCTCCCACATCTGACGGACCTGGGGAAATATCCATCAAATTTCATCACCTAGCCCAACTCACCCTGTCATGGGATTATACTATTGCTTCAAAACAAAATGTGACTGCAGACTGCTTTAATCCATGATGTGGTGAAATGTACAGAATCAATGGTCTATTCAGAATTGCTTATTTCAGTTGGTGGAATTTAATTGCATAGTCTTACAGATATAAAAGAGCACTATTCCTCTTGGGTGGGTCAGTTTACTTGACACTGTCGTTTACGCTTGAAGTAGGACTCCTGCTTTCTGATGGTCTTTGGTTTATTCAAATTTATTGCAATACTTTGTCCGATTGGTGTCTGTGTTCTGAACTTTAAAAGTTCAAAAATTTTTGTATTTGTATTTTAAATGTCTTTGAAAGTGTCAGCAGAAAGATCAGAGAAGCAGTTATCAATATTGTCAATCTAAACTTTGCACGCAAAGAGAATTTTGAGCCTTGTGAATGATTAGTAATGTATTTCGGCCACTTCTGTGTAATGAATTAAGGAAAGCACACACTCAGCATTTTGGCTTACTGTTTTAATTCTTTCTTCTCCCATTGGTAGATAGTAGCTATGTAATTTTCCATATGTATAAATTGATAACATTCCATTTAATGGACAGGCGATTTTCTGATCATTACTCTGATCTTGGAGGAGGGTGATGAGCACTTTCCCCTGCCAAATCTAATGGTGACCTTTTCCCCCTCATACTCTGCTGTCTGCCAGGTACTGTTTTGAGCTATCTTGTTGAAGGTGCACAGATTTTATTTGTTGGTATGATTTTGTTGATATAAAAGTGGGGGATATTGGTGCTGAGGACATTTTATTAGACACCAGAAATATCAAACTTTGGAATGTTATACTTTCTCATGGTTAACTGCTAATTTGTAGGCAGATTTTCTGAATTATGTACACTACATATGTGTTGTGACCAGGGTGAGAAATGCAAGTGCTAAGGAACTGTGTGTTTCCTATTTTTAATCCTCTGGCTGGGGCACCCTGGTTCTGTCTTCAATGTTTGGTGTTTTTGCAGCCCAGTAAAATAAGTTGATAGAAGAAAGTAGGCTGATGAGTAGCGAAACGCATAATTGTAGCCTATGTTCTGCCCCAAATGCCCTGAAGACAATGCATTGTTTGGAGACTTGAACAAAATCCTTAACCTCAGCCTTCTTAGTCGTTCTACTGCTGTACCAGTACAGGTTTTCCCAGTTTGGTTATCTTGTAGAATTATAAGCCATATTTTCAGACACTTCAGCAGTATGCACCTATGCCTACTTGAAATTGGTTTATAACAGTCTACGCTGAGTTAGCCAGGGATAATTCAGTAGACAGTTGATATGAGCAACATTTTACATCTCACTTATGAAATGAGAATGTGCTCATAGCTTTGAAAGGAGATCAGCGTGTCCTTGGAGGGAATTTAAAGGAGGTCTATTAAGCTGTGATGAAATGAGTGTCAATAGGGAAGCTTGTTTGGGGAAAGGTGGCTTTGAATTGACATTGAGGCATTTGAGATTTTAATTATGATTCTTACAATGTTTATACTTAAGTATGTCACAGCAAGAGAACGTTTGATGTGTTGTGCTACACAAATGCACTTTTTTCGTAAGGGGAGAAATCAACCGTGTTAACAAGATTGAATATAAGGAAATAAGGGATGAATAAGATATTCACCCCTTGAATAAGAAAGGGGGTGAATATATTTTTTTGTGGAAGTGCCTGAGGTTGGGCAGTACGTAGCCTTTGGGATAGTTTGATGGATAAAGTTCAAAGTATGATGTTCCAAAAGCCATTAGGACATACCAAGAAAGTAGATCACTATTGCTCAAGTAGGAGATAGTAGTGAAGTAATTTATAGCACCATAAACTATCCATGATGCCTTTATTTGGTTTTTTGAGGAGACAAAAAATTGAGACGCTTAACAAATTGAGGATTTACTAAGTAATAAAGCAATACTCAACAACAGGCGTAAATGCAAGTTGACACTGGTTCTGGTTGAGTCTGCTTTCTTCTGTTCCTTTTTTTTAAATCTTCTGTGAATATGTACAATTCTGTACTGGACTCTTTTTGGAATGTTCTTTTTAAAATCCGTGTCTAATTTTGGTATTCATATATCCTACCACATTTGATGCAAGCAATTGAATAATGATTCCTAATACAATAGGATCAATTCTACATTTACAATTATATTAATGGACCATTGGTTTGCAGTTAAATGGGCGGCATGGTGGCACAGTGGTTAGCACTGCTGCTGCCTCACAGTGCCGAAGACCCGGGTTCAATTCCCACCTCAGGCAACTGTCTGTGTGGAGTTTGCACATTCTCCCCGTGTCTGCGTGGGTTTCCTCCGGGAACTCCGGTTTCCATATCACAGTCCAAAAACGTGCAGGTTAGGTGAATTGGCCATGCTAAATTGCCCGTAGTGTTAGGTGAAGGGGTAAATGTAGGGGAATGGGTCTGGGTGGGTTGCTGTCCGGAAGGTCGGTGTGGACTTGTTGGGCAGAAGGGCCTGTTTCCACACTGTTTTTTTATATATTAGATTAGATTACTTACAATCGGCTGTTGATACACAATCGATAGTTAGACCCTGGACCACAACTGACAAAGTTGTGATTACGTGTCCTTTTGGTAACATCTTTTGTAGCAGTGAGAATTGGACACGTGCAGACAGAGTAACCATTTTAAATATCTTCCTGCCTTTTCAATTATCCATGTCTAACCAAATTACTGAAACATTTTTTCACATACAAGCAATTAACTCTTTGCTTGCCAAAAAAGCCCATTTTAAAAAATAAAGTAGAGCACCTAAAACTCGTAGTACAAAAACAAATCATCTTTCTTTCAATAACCCTGGTATTGTGAAATGAGGAAGAAACGAAGTAGAGATTTTTCTGAAATTGGCCACAAATGATCTTCACTTTGTGCATCTCACAAGAGTTAATAGTGCAATGATTGGAAAAGATCGTATACCCTTTAAAGGATAAGGTTGATAATAGGTGGTTCTTTTAGAGTCATAGAGATGTACAGCATGGAAACGCCCTTCGGTCCAACCCACTCATGCCTACCAGATATCCCAACCTAATCTAGTCCCACCTGCCAGCACCTGGCCCATATCCCGCCAAACTCTTTCTATTCATATACCCATCCAAATGCCTCTTAAATGTTGCAATTGTACCAGCCTCCACCACATCCTCTGGCAGCTCATTCCATACGTGTACCACCCACTGTGAGAAAAAGTTGCCTCGTAGGGCTCTTTTATATCTTTCCCCTCTCACCCTAAACCTATTCTCTCTAGTTCTGGACTCCCCGACCCCAGGGAAAAGACATTGCCTATTTACCCTATCCATGCCCTTCATAATTTTATAAACCTCTATAAGGTCACCCCTCAGCCTCCAATGCTGCAGGGAAAACACTTCTTAGCCCATTGAACCATCTAATCAAGATCCTGTTGTAATCGGAGGTAACCCTCTTCGCTATCTACTATACCTCCAATTTTGGTGTCATCTGCAAACTTAGTAACTATACCTCTTCTGCTCGCATCCAAATCATTTATGTAAATTCTTTCCTAGTTTTGTAAATGGCTTGAAAGAGAAGTTAAGTTCAAATGATTGCACAGTAATTTTGTGAATTTAAAGGGAAACATCGAAATTTCACTTGTTTTAATTTTTATTGGATGAAGTGAAATAATAATGTAACTAATAGTCTATGGTTTAATATTGTTGAAGGATTCGTGACTATGATGAAGACCACATTTTGTGGCTTCTAAGGGATCCCGTGCATTTAAGTGGAGTTGAAGGACTAGTTTGCTGTTCTGTGTTGTTGAGAGGAAGGGGTTTACTTTTCCATAGGCAATGTGTGGTTCATTTCACTGCTCCTTGAAGACCGAGTTCCCCTCATTCGTAAGCAAGGCGGAGGGGGGAGGTAGTGAACTATCTTTGATTATATACCAGCTCTGGAAGGCCTTCGAGTAAGTTGCCCGACTTTGGCCAGAAAGTTTGTGTGATCTGAATTAACAATGGTTAATCGAATGCTGATTTTTAAAGAAGAAATAAACGTCGTGATAGAAGACGTCGCAATATTGTCAAAATGTTAAGAATGATCGTTGCAAGAGTGATACAGATTGCTAGATTTCGTACGATCATCTTTCAAATCAGACTGCCAAAAATTATGTTCATAAAATAAAATCCAGTGTTTCCCTTTTTTTTCATGTTTAATATAGTGTAAGCATTTGATTCCTAAATTTTCATTGGAAACACCAGAATTCTATGTAGATATAATCCAATCCCTTGTTCCTGTATCAGAGTAGTTTACAAAACTCCTATGTAGAGTGTGTTGTGTTTTCTAAAATGACGTTTGTGAAAATGGCACATCTTAAATAAAAATGTGCGATTTCCATTTAATAAATGGTATTTAGTATTCGACGAGGCATCGAACGAGTTTTTCAAATTTTGTTGTGAAAGGCGCCTATGATACGCCTTGTTTTCGTTTGGAGTCCCTCTTGACTGGGAGGACCTAGTTTAATGCTCTTTGTCGTGAAGTTACCCTTGACTGGGAGGACCTGCGTTGAGCCTCTTTGTGTTGAAGCCTGTGAGGGAAGGAACTGAGCAGAACGGAGCTGTGCTGTATAGGTAAACCTACCCGTGGTTTGTGAGTTTTGACACATGTTAAAAGCTTCGGGGTCATTGGAATCATTCCAAGATTTATATGTGCATACGCTGCTTAGAAGATTCGTGTTTGTTTGTGAGCTGGGGGTCATTTTAATTTGTAACAGGAAGTCGAGGCCTAAAGGCGCCATTACAGCCTGAAATCCAGCGAACGCGTTTGCGAGGCACTTGGTTCAACAGCAGTAATCTGGAGCGACCGCGGCTACCGATTCACATTGTTGGATAAATTGGTTAAAGATGCTTTAAAGACAGAAGCATCCGTCGAATAAACTGCTTTAGTTCGTGTGCGTGGCACGCAGGATAAAATCAGACTGTTTTGTGGGGGATGGGAGGACAAATTTGTTTGGAGGTTCGCCTTGGTCTTTACAGTTAAATACTGAATCAATTTCCCATACTTAAACAGTTTATCCCAAAATATTTTTTTAGTCTTGTTTAAAGTGGCTCGAATTGCAGTTCTGACACCGTTGTCTGGATCTGTTCGTAGTTTGGAGGAGCTGAACCGTTTGTGTAAATGTGTTCCTGTTTTCTGTTTCTTTCACCCGTGATCACTTTCTCGATTTATTATAACTGTTTAAATGTTACGGTTGAGGGTTTAGTTAGTGTGAATGCAGTTGTTTCCTGCATCAGGACGTTGAGGCCTGGAAGCCTTGTAATCCGATAAGCTACATTGAAAATGATTGTGTACAATGCAAGAGGTGTAAAATTTACTGCAGCTCAAACGATTTGACCGACACCCACACCTGCAGAGTGTTCTTGTATCGCATTTGGATTTAATTCCCCCGCCGCACGCCGTAGACAACTAAACTTGGGTACAAGCGTTGTGACTTGTTTGGTTTTCATGCTGTTGAATGTATTATGTTCAAAATTGACGGAACTACATGAGATCATTCTGATCCATTCAGTGGAGCCAGATGAAACGTTATGATTCGGCGAGAATTCATCGCCGCCACCCCGCCCCAATTTTGTGGTGGTCCTTGGGCAAAGAACCATCAATTGTGCCTGTTAGTGCGCCTCTTAGCTCAACAGTGAGGGTGACCACGACGTAACTGCCTTCATGCCGATCAGATACTTCACTGCTTTTTGCTAAAGTATTAATCTTTTAGTTTGCATAATGTCAAGTGCTTTTAAGAGTTCATATTTAAGGCCACTTTGTTTTCTTTTCAGGTAGTCTGCCTTGTAAATTTTTCAGAGCAAAAATCCTATAATAGCGAGAGGCTAATGTGCATCCTGAGTTTGCGAGCGCTACCCCTATGCATATTGAGATTGGTAACTTATGTGAAGGCTTACCATTTGATGTAGATTGGCGCAATTCACTTAATATCTACTACATTATCTTTTAGTGCAGCTTTAGTGTTTGCCTATTGTACTCCTTTTCAAAGGAAGAGTTTATATTGGTGCACCAGAAATCCATGTGTTCTAACATGGATTAGTGTTCTAATTTAAACACTAAATTATGAAACTTGAAGGCAACCATAAATCGTAGAGCTTTGGTTTTGCGCGCATCACAATTGTGGAATTACTGATTCCTTTGTGATTTTTTTTTGTGTGCTAACACATGTTGCACAGATTTCTTCAGTCCTAATAGTCACTTGGTAATGTTGCTACTGCAACTACTCAAAATTCAATGTTTTATAGAATGCGCAATAATTAATTTGTAATGAATCGCTCATTCTCTGTAAAGACCTGCCTTTTTTTTTCTTTTGCAGTTGCTTGTGTAGCGCCTTGGCTAAACAGCGCAGAATTAATCTATAAAAATGCCAGATAACGGCACCGAGGAGGCTGGCCCCAGTACAGATGATATTTGCCGTGACTTCCTGCGCAACGTCTGCAACCGCGGTAAGCGCTGCAAGTTCCGCCACCCAGACGCTAATGAGATGTCCACCCTTGGCCTTTTATCTTCTGATCTACCTGTTAATAAAGGTGAGATTCCGATCTGCCACGACTATCAGAAGGGTGACTGTCAAAGAGGGCCCAAATGTAAGTTCCTGCACGTAAAGCGCGACGAGTATGGTTATGAAAACCAAGGTATGGCGCACAGCCAGGTGTTTTCTCCCTTGGCACGCAGATATGACCGCTACGATGACCTCTACGATGGCTACGACGCTCACATGAAGAGGAGAAGGATGGAGGGCATGGGGTTTGAAGTATACGACTACGGCATGCAAAATCCTGGCGCAGCTGACTACCGGTTTCTGAAGGAAGAGAATCTCATGCTTCAAAAGCGTGTTGAGGATCTCCAAAAACAGGTGTCAAACCTGATGGCCACCAATGAGCTCCTCCTGGAGCAGAATGCAAATCTCCGCAACCAAGTGAAGATGGGAATGATGACTCCCATGACCCCCATGACCTCCATGACACCTATGACACCCACGCCCACTGCAACAGCTGGGAGATTCACCACCCAGTGACATTGGAGTTGATTACCTGAAAGAGGTGTGACTCAACTCCTTTAAATACCTGTTTGTCACTTCAGTATACTAATAAAGAAACCTATGTAGTTTGTCAGATCTGAGAACGTTGTGCTGGGACTCTGCTTTACAGTTGCAAATTTACAAATTGACCAATATAAGACCACAAGCTCAATCAATATTAAGGCAGTTTTAACATACCACTACCGTGAATTTATAAATGGACAGGGGTTGCTGTGATACCCTTTCCAGCATTTCATTTGGGAGTGGTAAGAACAATATCGAAGATTCTGGTGTTCGTGTTTATATCCCATTTCCCTGCTGTGAACATTTAAACCATTTTGAATAATTTGACCTTCTTTTCTTGCCTCCACTGTTCACTAATTTAAGAAAAAGTATGAAAGAAAGTCTGGGTATAATCCAGTGTTGGCTTTGGACAATTTTCCAAGCAACGCAATTTGAATTTTCCATCCATTGACTGCATTATGGCCATACATGCGCAGGTTTGAGTCTTCTCACCGTTTCATGCATTTGCTTTTATGAAAACGTGTTGCAAGACTTGAGGTGTTTGCCAGATTTATCTTTGGCAAAACTAGGTAACAGAAGCAGAAGTGAATTAAGTGGCAAAATTGGCAACTCATTGAACCATCTGTACTGTAAAATCATCCAGTGTGTCACGGTGAGATGCTTTGGTATGTGTTGCAAGTTGTAATGGTTTTGGGTACTAAAGAGCTGTATAAGTCTTGATCGATCTTGCTGTCCTGATCTATTTTCTCAGCTAAATCTAGGGAATGGGAACTTACAGCCCTTCATATACCCAAATCATCTTTTAAACATGTAGTTAGCTGCCTCATGTGTTTGTTACTTTGTATGTAACTGACCTTTGTGAGAACCAAGTCAATCATTAGCCAGTTAGTCAACTGTACCACAAGAATGAGGCATTTTTAATGCTCTGCATAATGGGTATTGTTGGGTTGGTGGTACTTTGGTCATTAGAAATCTGTATTGTAGTGGGTTGGTTTTTTGCATTGGTGGGAGCCCATGGCTCCTCCATGCAGTTTTTCTGTTAGTCATCTTGTATTGCTTTCTACTTTAAAACTCAATTTAAAACAATTGAATGAGTGTAGATATTAGTTGCCATGTTTTCACTATGTCCAGTGAAGAGAGAGTTTTGCCTGCTGTTAGTAATTCCCCAGCTACTGTTCATAAGTTTTTAAATTTATTTTTCTTGTCACTCTGCTACCCCTATTGGAGGCCAGAAATTTAGCCTCAGAAAATCTTGATCTTTCTCTGGCTGTTGCAGCAAATAAAGAGACAACCTTCTTCCGATTCTCATCCTCTCTTTGAAGAAACAGCTGGTCTTCATTCTGCCACTCCAACTGGTAATGGTGGACATGGACTAGCCCCTACAGCTACTGTATTCCTGATTTCCCTTTATCCACATGCTTCCATCTCCTTCCTTTTATGCCATCTTTTAAGCTCAAGGGATAAAGTACAGCTTTGCGTTGCAAAATGCAATTCATTGTGCTACCACTAGGTATTGGTGATGATGGATATCAAGCTAATACTGCGACTACCAGATACTTTTGGAATTCCTTTCTTGTAGTTTAGGAATATTAATTATTTTAGTTATAATTGGTATACAGGGATGGATGAGTCATAATTGGGTGTGCAGTAGAATCCTGTTTGTGATAGATGGGGCACAATAGCTTATTCATCAGATTTGCATAAATGACTCAAATCAATTTCTCTCAGCAGGACCTAAAGCAGGTTTTTGCCATTAATGCATACGATACAAATTTCATGGATTTAACTGTAGCCTCTTTCAGTTCCTCAAACCACAGTGCTTGAGTATCGCTTGCTCTCTGTAGCGTTTATTTTAGATTCTTGCACTGAAACATACCGTGATACTATTTACAGTCATAACTGGCCTCATTTGTTTAGGATTCTGGCATCCATTTATCCCCCATTATGGTGTTTGTATGTACTATGTGAATTTAGTTCATTTCAACTTAAAGCTTGGGGTCAATATTTAAGCCGTTAATATTTCTTCTCCTACCCCTCTCATTTACCTAAATTGTTGGGCACCACTCAAACTTAAGTTAACTCTGGGGAGGGTGGTCAGGAGCAGTTCTTGGTCAATGGCTACTCATCAGTTATTGTTAACCCTTTCCAGTCAAAAAAAGACATTCAACAGTGTTTTTGCTTGGCTTACAACTCCCAGACTATACTGTTGCACCAAGATTTATTTAATAATTCAGAAATAATTATTAATTGTATTTCTTAGTGTATTTTCACAGTGAAATTCTTTATACAATCTACACAGACCCTGTCATAATTATTGACACTTTTTATACAAAGGAATTTTGATTTGAGGTCTGAGTTAATGTGGTCATCGTGAGATCTGTGCATCTGGAGAATGTTGCAGTACTGTGATAGTGCATGCATTCTATCTGCCATTGATCTGAACTGCAATTCTGTTCCTTCAGTTTAAGTTCTGGCTTTTACTACTGATTGCTAAGTAGTTTTTTTAAATCATTCAATGTTTTATTATTACTATGCTACCAAATTACATTGTTTCCTGCATTGGACTTAACTTGCAGAGAAGTGGTTATCCTGATATTAGTAAACACTTCAATTGCCATCTAGGTATGCCAATAAAATGGGAAACCATCACTGCTATTGTTGGTTCTTTATGGGCTGGAAAGGTTTAATGGTACAGTATGTGTATAATGTGTATATATTGATTGCTGCATAATTCTTTGCTATGGTTAATGCTTTTCTATGCGATTACATGTAGACTGTTCTTTCCCATGGTTAATCGTTCCATTGATGCAGACCTCCAGGACAGCAGAACCTATAGAGTCCTAAACTAAGTGTACTTCGTTTAATTGTAGATCTTTTAAAGCAAAAATGTGTTCACCTTCATTTCTATGGAAGTCTGTTGAGTGTATAACAATAAAGCAAATTTTCATTTGTGAATTGTTTTGTATTCCTTGTGTTTGTAGTGCATACTTGTATCCCAGAACAGGCAATGCTATTTAATGGTTCTTTTGAGTTAAAATTTTGTCCTTCACCCCAGGACGTGTTAAAACGCAACCTAATCTAATAATATTAGAACGTGATTACTAAACCATTTGGAGGTGACAGGTACTATGAAACATGCTGTTAAAGCTTCATCACTTTGGAGCTGTTTTAACCAGCAGGAGGGAGAAATGGCTATGGCATTTATTTAAGGAAAGACTGCCACCTACTTTCCAAGTTCCCTGTGCCTTCTACTTTGACTGCAGTCAGTGATCTGATGTATGTTTGTGACCTACCTAGGATGGGGAATTAATTTGTTTTAAGATTTTATGCAAATCATATTTGAAGGTATAGTTTTTAAAAACTAGAAATGGGTTGTTTTAAAATTGGAAACCATATGAGGAACCGTTGAGAAAGGGCTTATCTTGGAAAAAGCATGGATCAGAAACAGGTGAGTTGCCTGTTAGCCAGTGATTTTAAACAGGAGTGTTTTTCTTTTAAATCTGAATTCTATTTAGAAGCAGGTTATGTTAGAAGAATGGAAGGTAAATGTAATTCTAGTCAAAAATGTTCCCATATTTGGTCATTAGTTCTACAGGATACCCTGCAAAATAAATGATCCTATCCTTCCCTGGCATCCAAAAATCCTCTTCTAGCAAGGGTCATAGAGCAGTATTCTGGATTTGGAATCCTGTCTTTTTTTGGCTAGGTGTGGTGTTGAGTCATTCTATTGTACCTAAATTACTGAATTCAGTACAGACTGCTGAATTTCCAAGGACCCTGAATATAATCAAAATTAAAACCAATTGTGTCCATTGGAAATTTAAACCTTGTTTGACATTTTTCCATGTGTGCATGCTAATATGAAGGCTTATGTTCAGGAGAGCCATTGAAGAGCGGTAAATGTTAAGACTTAAGTTTTTTTTGTAAGAAAGATATAAATAGATCATGCCTGCTAAATTTGTTCTCACTATCTGTAGAAAATATTTGAAGCAGAGAGAAGCCATGATGCTAGGGACACTGATGAGGAATGGATGGTCCATTGGGTTAGATGCTGTTCCTTTTGAACTGTTTGAATTTGTGACCCCTAATTTTGGATTCTGCAATAAGTGGAAAAATTCTTTCCACACTTTCAAGCAACTCTGTCAGGTCTTCTCTCTTAATTTTAATTTTTTTCCTGATATCTATAATCAGCTCAACTCCAGTAACATCCTTGAAATTGAAAACTTATTTCCAGTCATTTTCTTTTTTTCTCCTTACCTCTAAGTGTTTGCTGGGTTCCAGTTCTTCAAGTGGCACTTGCATTTCAGAACCTCTCCCAAGTGTTCATTATGTAAAATTCAAGCATGGCCTATAAATTTCAGTTGTTTGGTTAAACATCCTCTGCCAATGGGGAAAATGCACAGCTACATGTTTTTAAAGTTTTACTTTAAATAATATGAAGCTTGTTCCCATTGCACCAGGTTTTATTCTAAAATATTAATGTTGATGGGGCCTAGGTATTGGAGCAAGGCGTTACGTCTGCTGGTGAAAGGGGCACAAATATCTTGGGCTCCTTCCCATTGTTCTGATTGAAGGACTTTTTAAAAAAATTTTCTCCATGATACCTTTTATACTGCATGGGAACCAGAATTATTCACAGAACACACTGACCAAAGTCCAAGTTTGTTAAATTCTACTTGCAAATTCTATATCCATGAGACTAAACCCCAGTGCTTTGATAGCATTTTTTTTGATGATTTGCTGACCAGCCTTACCTGTTGTTAAAAAAAATTCCCCGTTTATCCTGAAATTTTTGTTTTCTGTACCTTGTTTAATTTCTTGTTTTCCAAAATGTGGGTGATGTTTCAGCTTTGCTAACCAAAGGGTATCGCTTTTTGGTCATCTACGTGAAAATTTATTTCCTGCTCCACTGTAAGTTTTATAGTGTCTTATGATGCATTTTCCTCTGCCATACCACCATGTTTGGTATAATTGGCAAATTTTTGATTTGAGAAGATTTATGAATAAATCAAATAGTTAATACTTAATCATTGTGATCTAAGCAGTGAACTTTGTGGATCCTTTAATCTGAGTAACTGCTTTTAATACTGACCTTTGCGCTCTCACAATGTTACCCTGAGATGCAAGTGACTACCCTGTTGGCTACATGATAGGAATCATGTTCGTATGGTACAGAAGTGATGACTCTAATGTACAGGCATTAATAAACCAATTTGGTTTTTACAACTGTTAGAAAATTGCATGATACAATTTCTAGATTTTCTAAAGCTGAGTTTGAATTGTCATGTGATGTTAGTTCTCATCTCTAGTCCTGGAACATGACTATTCTACTGCATCCACTTGAAGTGAATATCTGTAGATTGATGCCCATCTCTGGTAGGAATAGGTTCATTTGATAATTTGTTTCCAATTCAGCATTAAATAATTAGTGAGATCACTGTATGGAAAGTGAAAACACTCTGAAAGTACAGTCAAGGAAGCTCTAAAGATTTTCTGAAGTAGAGGAGTTTTGCGAGTCTCGTTTCTGATTGGATGTGCTTAATGAGTGTCGAAAATGGAAATTTTAGTTCTCATATGTATCTCTTATTGATGAAAACTTAATCGATAAAATAGGAAAGTTGACAGCTATTTTTCTAAATTTAAAAGAATCCACCAAAAGTGAAATAATGCCAAATGGTAATGGTGTTTGGATATGCAAGAGTTGAAAATTGCCTGAACAGGTCCTGTTTTTGTCGCTAAACCAGTTTTTATTTTCCTGCTACTCTATTCAGTATATTCAACGTTACTCATACAGTTGCAATTCAATTTCAAATTTCATTTGGCATGCATTTAAAAAATATGAACTTGGATTCTTACAACTGTTGATGTTATACCACAAAAGGCCAAGGGATGCAATTAACTGCTCCAGTTTTGTTTTCTCAACTTTCTCTTGGCAATTGAGAAGTAGTTCCTTTCCTTTTTTCTCCTTATCTCCTAAAGGTTTGCTGGATTCCAGTCCTTCAAGTCTCAGTTGCCTTTCAGCACCCCTCCCAAGTGTTCATTACATGCAAAACTCAGACACGACCTTAAACTTAAGTTGTTTGGTTAAACGTGCTCTGCCAATGGGAAAAACAAAAATAAACTACCTGCCATCAAAGTAAAACTTTGAAGAATATGAAGCTTATTCTAAAATATTAACGTTGATTGGCAAGCATTGGAGCAAAACCTTATGTCTGCTGGTGCAAAGGGCACCAACATCTTGGGCTCCTTCCTGCAACTGATTGCAGGAATTGCTAACCTTAGCCTGGTTCCTGGTAGGCCCACGAGTTGAAGGATACTCTGACCAGCCTGGCGCAGAAGCAGTTGAGAGTATAGTTCCCCGGACCACACAATTTGAACTTAATCCTAGTAAAGAATTTGATCTGCATGTAGTTGTTTTGGTCAAATGTGAGGCATGTGGTCTCAATTATTCTGCATACCTTCTGCAGTCCAATGTTTTCTTGACCAACAGGTTGCCCTGAGATTTGGGTTGAGCTGAGAGAAGAGCTTTTGGTGCTTTATGTATCTGTCAAACTATCACCCCAGTTCAGTACTCAAAAATAGAATCCATTTAGGGCACCCTACACTTTCGTTCCTGAAATTGTAACTATTTAATATTGCTGATTTTTGTTTTTACAAGAGAGTCTTTCCACTTTTGGTCTCCTTTTCTGGTTGTTTATTTACTGCACATGAAAGAGAGTGAATGAATTCTCTGAACATTGGATTAACCATAGATGAAATGGTCATGATTTCCACCATCATGATTGTATTCATGTTTCGGAAGGTGGTGTCACAATGGCAAACGTAATCATTTTAAACTCTTAAGCTGCACAGTCAAATTGTGACAGAACACGTTAGCTTCAGCCTAATCTTGGTCTTGATGCAGATATGGACCCAAGAGTTGTATACCAAATGGAATGCGAGAGTAGCAAGTATCCTTGACAGCAAGACGGGGAAGTCGATGAAGTATTGGCAAATATGAATTGGAGTGAAGGTAGTGTCCAGTAAGTGCAGTTGTACTTGATGCAAATGAAGTTCTTTGTTAGGTGGTCATTGTACCCTTGGTTTATCGCTGCAAGGTGCCACAAGTTTCCTCAATTCACTCATCAGCTGCTCAATTCTGAATTACGTCCACTCGCCAAAGATTGAGTGTGGAGCTGTGGCTGCTGATTATTAGTGTATAACTCTATTCACAGCTCCAGATAATGAAGTAGCCAGTTAGGTTACAGTAGGATGTGGATATCATTTGGGGCTTGGGACTTGATCAACCATTTTCTACTGTTCTTTGCTAGATGGCACAGCGGTGGTGTCCCTGCCTCATCTGTCACAACATCTTGGAACAGGTTGATTAGGAGTGCCTATGTTAATGAACTCCTGCAGAGATGTCCTGGAGCTGAGAAGATTGACTTCCAATAACCATTGGGGCTTGAGGCTTGATAACCTCTGGTCTTGGCTGCTAGTTTATACAATGTACTGAAGGCGTTAAAACCTCCCTTCATTGGGCTTCTATCATTGAAATGGACAAGAATATCAAAAGCAGCACAGTGGCTTAGTGGTTAGCACTGCTGCCTCCCAGTGCCACTGCCTCCCGGGTTCAATTCCCGCCTTGGGAAACTGTGGAGTTCTCCCCGTGTCTGCGTGGATTTCTTCCCATAGTCCAAAGGTGAATTGACCATGCTAAATTGTCCATTGTGTTAGGTGTAGGGGAATGGGTCTGTGTGGGTTGCTCTTCGGAGGGTTGGTGTGGACTTGTTGGGCTGAAGGGCCTGTTTCCACACTGTAGGGAATCTAATTAAAAAGCGATAATATCACTTTCAAGTTCCCTTCCATAATTTAAACTGTTCCAATTTGGGCAGGTGTTGTCTCTGATGCATATCCTGCAATTTTCTGCTTCTCATAATTAAGAAACTCTTATCTTTAGAATTACAGTAACTTAAGGCCATCTCCAGGCAACCAAGGATGGGCATTAAGTGCTATTGCAGCATTGTCCATAATAACAAACAGCACAGGATTTTCTTCTGAAAGCTATTCACCCACCTTTTGGGGGGAAAAATAGATTTTGTATGCAGCAATGAGGGTAATGTAAGAGTAGGTATACATTGGATAAGCACTATGAAGGGTTAAGTAAATAATTGTGATGAGGCAAAAACCAGATAAGTCATGATTGGGTTGATGCCCAACTTGGGATTTCAAAGTCTTTGGATGTAGGCAAAAGCAACAAGAGGGCACGGAGAGGTCTTATTGATATCAATAAAGTGATGATATAGGGATAAGATGTGTAAGGGGGCCAGATGAAAGTCAAAGTAAAAGTCTATATCAATAAAGTATGGTCACCAAGAATATCACTGAGGGAAGTAAGAGACCAAAGAGTGCTTTTAAAAACCATTTTCATTACTCCTAAATAATATTATCAAAATGTTGTAAATGTACAGTGAGTGTGCATCTGAAAGAAGTGTTGAATTAAATACTCAGTGGGTGTTAGATATTGAATAAAAGAAACCTTTAATGTGACTGGGGAAAACATGGAATAGGAGGGAAAATAATCTTCAGTTATTTGAAGATGTGAAATTAGTAAGATCATAGGAGAAAGCATAACCTGGTGTTAGTTTGTTTTATTTTACTATTGGACATTTTCCACAGTTTTGTTCCAACTTATTTAAGGTTCTCCTGAAGGTTTTAATCTTGTACTGTTTGGACTGGAAGAAAGAACTGTCCTGGAAACTCTGAGTCAGAATAATTTCTTGACTAGATTAGGTTTGAAGTCAATATAGTTAATGGTCCTGTTCACAAATTTTAAAGTTCTAAAACAAAAAGAAGGCTATTAGGGCACATTGTTGTGTGCTTCCTGAATTCAGGCTGATAAAACAATTGCATGGACAATTAGTAAGTAATTATGAAAGTTCATAAAATACTTCCAGGCCAATACACAATGGTTTGGTCACTGATCAAGCAAATCTTGCTATGCTAGTTTTGCTTTACTTCCTTTGAACATACCCTGTCACTGTTTGGGTACTTCATTTAGGTTGATTCATATGCTGTAGTCTCCCCATTCTCGAATATGGATAATGAAAACATAATGCTGGAAATGCTCAGCGGATCTGGCAGCATCTGTGAAGACAATTAAAAGTTCAGGTCATGACTTCCAGTAGCAGTTTTAGAAGGTGAATATCAGTAGGCAACAAGGGCATTCCTTAGTCTGAAGGGAATTTATGCTCGTTCAGATTGTGCTTTCTTGTAGATATTTCAAGCCCTGATCAAAATCTCAAGCAGACAATGCAACGAATAGTTGATGAGCCACAACTTTAAACTACCCTGGATGTCATGTTGACAAAGTTTATAGCAGTTGATAACTTCTGCGTAACATTTTTGAAGTGTTGGTAGAATTATAGTCTTTGCTGGATTTTAGAACTTAATCCAACTCAAGAAAGTTTTACAGAAAAGCTTAATTTAATTGAGAGAGGAAGACAGGAAATTTCCTAACCAATTTGGTTCAAGTTGTAAATTTGCTCGTTGAGCTGGAAGGTTTGTTTTCAGATGTTTTGTCACCATGCTAGGTAGTATCAGTGACCCCCCACTGAAGCACTGGTGTTATGTCCCGCTTTCTATTTGTGTGTCTTGGTCTTAAGGTGGGTGATATCATTTCCGGTTCTTTTTCTCAGAGGATGGTAGATGGGGTCCAAATCTGTGTGTATTGATGGAGTTCCAGTTAGAATTCCAGACATCTAGGAATTTCCGTGCGTGTCTCTGTTTGGCTTGACTCTGATGGATGTGCTGTCCCTGTTGAAGTGGTGTCCTCCTTTGTCTGTATGTAAGGATACTAGTGATCGTGGGGCATGTCTTTTTGTGGCTAGTTGGTGTTCATGTATACTGTTGGCTAGCCTGTCTGTCCGATGTAATGTTTGTTACGGTCTTTGCATGGTATTTTGTAAATGACATTTGTTTTGCTGGTTGTCTGTATAGGGCCCTTTAGGTTCGTCAGCAATTGTTTAAATGTGTTGTAGGTTTGTGGGCTGCCATGATGCCAAGGGGTCTGGGTAGACTGGAAGTCATTTAAGAGATGTCTTTGATGTATGGTAATGTGGCTAGGGTTTTTGGGCAAGTTATGTCTGTTTGTTTTGATTTTTCAACAATGAACCCAGACTGTGTTTATTGGGTATCCATTCTTGAAGTATCAGTATTTTTCTTCTGCTATTCATAGTTCCTGGGTGCCGCACCATTGAAATAATGTCCTGATGTAGTTTCGTTTGTGGGTGTTGGGATAATTGCTTCTTGTTGTTAGGTATTTGGTCTGTGTGTGTGTGTGTGTGTGTGTGTGTGTGTGTAACTTTCCTGTAGATGCTGGTTTGAAGTTCATTCTACTGTGATATCTAGGAATGGGAGTCTGTTGTCATTCTCCTCCTTTGTGAATTTTATGCCAGTAAGGATGTTGTTGATGATGTAGGTTTCATCTACTTTGTTCCATTTTGTGATGACAAAGGTGTTATTCACATAGTGGAGTCCAAAGTTTGGTTTGGATAGTTGGGAGGGCTTTTTGTTTGAGTCTCTACATTGCTGCTTCTGCTTAGAACCCTGATATTGGTGACCCTGTGGGTCATTTGTTTGTAGGTTTTGTTATTGAATGTGAAGTGGGTGGTGACACATGGATGTTGTCTTTACTGATGAAGTTGGTGCTGTCTGGTGTTTGTGTTCTTGGCTGTTCTGATTGATAATTGATGTGAACAGGGCTGTTCCATCAAATGAGACAATTATTTTGTCGTCTTCTATCTTTGGTGTCTTTGGTGTTCAGGAATTCTTGGGTGGAGTGAATGGAGTGGCATGAATCTTCTACGTATTTCAGTTTTTAGTAGATTTCCTTGGCTTGTCTGTATGTCGGTGTTCCGGGTAAGTGAGACTATTGGTCTGAGGGGGCCCCCTGGTTTGTGTACTTTAGGTAGTCCATAGAAGCGAGTGTGTTGGATCCATCTGGCTTCATTTTTTTTTGTGGAAATCTGTCTTGTTTATTTGTCCTGGTTTATGAAGTCTTTTCAATGTGGCTATGACATGGTTTTCTTGTTGTGGTGTCAGGTCTATCGCCAGTAAGTGGTAAGTGTTTGTATCTGCGATCGGTGAGTTTGCTTTGTCAATGTACTCTGTTCTATTTAGAATGACGATCATGTGCCCTTTGTAATCCTACCTGCAGCCAATGTTTTTGTCTTTTTTGAGTCTTTTTAGGGCTTTCCTGTGTTTCGTTCCTTTTTCAACACTTAACGCTGGTGCAACTGTCTTGTCTGCTGGGTTTCTTCTTTGAGTCCATTGCCCTTCAGGGTTGATCCAAATGCTGTTAGGAAGTCCTTTTTGTCATGTCTGTGTAGTTGTAGTTTAACCCTCTTATTTGGATGGTCTTAGTGGTTGGTCTGAGGTTTTGACCCAAGCCTCTTTGTTGTCTTTGTTCTTTTTATGTGAGCTTGTCCAATTTTTCATGTAGGGCTAATTTTTTTCATTTTTTGTTTGCTTATGGCTCGTTCTAGCATGTCTGTCCATTCATGGTCTGTCATGTTAGTATATAAAAGTTTTTTGCGAAATTTCCTGAATGTATTTGTGTCATTGGTTGTGGGCATCTTTTAATCATTTCTCAACATTCTGCGGCTTTTCTGTTCTGTTATTCTTTTGGCTAGTGGGGTGTTGAGCGGTGGTTTGTATTTAAGACATTTTGGAAGTACCTGATTCCTGAGGCATTCATGCAGGAAGTACAGTAGTTCGTGGGTGACCTTCAGTCAGATGGCATTGGTTTCCCAAATTCAGGCTAATTTTATCGTATTGCACCCATAGGTGTTTATGGTTTTCAAGAAGATTTGAAGCTCAGGTTGAGGTTCAGGGTGTAAGTAGGTTTTTCTTTGGAAATTTTTATATAGTGGTTGTCGCTGAGCTGGAAAGTTTGTTTTTCAGACATGTTGTCACCATACTCTGTAACAACATCAGTGAGCCTCTGGTGAAGGGCTGGTGTTATGTCCCTCTTCCACGTTCACTAACAAGTCTGACAAATATATCAACAGAACACCCCATGGGATCACCAGTATCCGGGTCCTTAGCAGAAGCAGTAATGCAGAGACTCAAACAGCCCTCCGAATTAAACAGCCCAAACTTTGGCTCCACTACGTTGATGACACCTTATGTCTTCACTAAACAAAATAAATCAGATGAAACTTACGACAGCATCAACAATATCCTTACTGGCATAAAATTCACAAAAGAGGAGAACGACAACAGACTCCCATTCCTAGATATCACAGTAGAACGAACAAACCAGGACTGCAGGAAAGTAACACACACAGACCAAATACTTAACTATAGAAGCAATCATCCCAACACCCACAAACAAAGATGAATCAGGATGTTATTTCAATGGGCTGCAACACACTGCAGCACCCAGTAACTACAAACAGCAGAAGAAAAATACTGATACAGCATACTCAAGAGCAGCGGGTACCCAATATAAACAGTCCGCCAATTTCTCAACAACAAACCCAAATAAGCAGACACAATGAGCCCATATACCCTAGCCACATTACCATACATCAAAGACATCTCTGAAATGACTTCCAGACTGCCCAGACCCCTTGGCGTCGTGGTAGCCCACAAACCTACCAACACACTTAAATGGCAGCTGATGAACCTAAAGGGCCCTGTACAGACAACCAGCAAAACAAATGTCATTTATAAAATACCGTGCAAGGATTGTAACAAACACTACATCAGACAGACAGGCAGAAAGCTAGCCAGCAGTATGCATGAACACCAACTCGCCACAAAAAGACATCCCACTATCACTAGTATCCTTATATACAGACGAAGGAGGACACCACTTCAACTGGGACAGCACATCCATCCTAGGTCAGCAAAACAGAGACACACAGGAATTCCTAGAGATCCGGTATTCTAACCGGGACTCTATCAATCAACACACCGATGTGGACCCCGGAAATGATATCACCCACCTTGAGACCAAGATGCACAAATAGAAAGTGGAGCACAACAGCAGCACTTCACTGGAGGCTCACTGATGTTGTTATCTAGTATGGTGACGAAATGTCTGAAAACAAACCTTTCAGCTCAGCGAGAAACTTACAACCTGAACTGCAAATCTTGAAAACTGTAAACGATTTCCTTGGAGTTCCATTGAGTTGTGTTTTTAGAGAGAGAAACTGGGAAACTGCCTCAAGCACTTAATGGATATCAAAAATATATTCTTCTGCAGCTGATTGCATTTTTTGTGCATGTGGTATTCCCTATCTGAATGTGTTATGCTGTTGCTTCTAAATGATTATCCAATGCATAGATCATCTGCTAGATGCTGTTTTATCGACCTCTGTTAGCTTCAACCAGAACTATACTAAGCAATGCGTTGGCATCATTGGTCTTGGAGCTTTGATCTTGAGAATAGCAGTTATGTTTTTTTATGTTGGCAGTGAGGTTTTCCAAGTCCTAAATGTCTGCTACATTTTCTTATCCGCAAATGGTCAGGCTTTTCATTAGCAGTGAGGTGGAAATACAGAAAATGATTATTTATTTTACTGTTTACATTTAGTTTTCTATATTCTTCCCTTGATGAGTTTGGACATTAATTTTGGTAAACGTGTGAACTGTGCTGGCATTTGACCTATTCTTGAATGCTTACAGTAAACGACAATTGGGAGTAGAATCCAGATTAGATTCTTCTTGTCCCAGCTTGAGAACACAGGCTGCTGTTAGCAACCTTGTTGCCTCTCCGGAGATGCTAAGGGTTGCAACATTTTGGAAAATGTAATGTCTACAAACAAGTTAAATGTGGGATAATACTTCGAGTTCTTATGTTTTGCTGATTAAAAAATTAAAATCTTTGTAATCATTTTAATGTACGTTTTCTGATGTGGAAATGTTGAGTAAAAATAGGATACTGTGCAATTAATCTTGATCTCAACACATTGGGGATGCAAGGAGGGAACGAACATCTAGACAAGTGCATCTGTATGTTTTCAGAGGCAACATCACCATTTCAACAGAGTGAAGAAAGGTAAGGAAACTTGCAATCGTGAGGATAAGCTTAAGAGACTGCAGACAAGAGGGTCTATCAAATGTCAATCTTCAGGTTTACTGAATCCAACTTTAGAATCAACTCATCACTGACATCTCTTTTAACGCTCTTTCTTTATAACCTTATCTCTACATTCGTGTTGGCCCCATAACAGTTCTTTCAAATTCTTTATCAGGGTTTGGGGTGGGGGGGGAGTGCAGTTTGTTCTCGTGTTTCATTTTTAAAGTTTCAGAAACAACTTTGGGAGAAAAAGATCTAGGAGCTCCCCCTCAAAGCGTTTAGTTGCACAAAGATAGACAACAGGTTAGAAGATTGGACAGAATGTTGACCAAAGCGAAGAATTACTCCAGCTAATTAGGGTGACGGGGGCGGGAATGCAAGAGAATGCTAGCTAGAAATATAAAAATAATTAAACAATAGAAAATAAGGATACAGCAGATGAATTGAAACAGTTATTTTGCATCAGTCTTCACAACGGAGAAATGAACTTAAGTTCCATAGCTAAATTAGGAAATTGAAGGGAAGAAGGAACTCAGAAAATTGTAAACTCTGGGAAAGTGTATTGGAGTTGTAAGCTGACAAGTCCTGCATCATGGCTTTGCCCTAGGGTCTGAAATGATTGAGATGGTTAATGTATGGTTGTAATGCTGCAAAATTCCCTAGATTTGGGAAAAGCCAAATTAGATTAGATGAGTTAACGTTTACTATTCCCAGAAAGGGAGGAAGAGAAAGAAAAACTCCATGCTAGTTGACTTAACATCTACCACACAACTGTTAGTAGCCGTTATTAAACGTGTGATGGCATCTAGAAGAAGGTACTCTGGCAGAGTTTTGCGAAATGGAAATGATGTTTAAGCAGTCTGGAGGGGCTCCTTGAGTCATGAACGTCTGTATTATGATTATGCATACTTAAGAATGCGATCTCCTGCAAGGGTGTAATTTTTAAAAATCTGACGCATGAATGTTTCCTGTGCGCGCACATGGCTGTTTTATGTTGTCCTGCATTGTATTCGAATTGTATACAAATTGACTAGCAAGTGGACTTGAATGAAACCCGTTTGCAACCCAGGGACAACCTGTATTGGAATTCTTTGAGGAGGTAATAAATACTGTAGATAAAGGGGAACTGGTGGATGCACTGTACTTTGTACAGAAAATATTTGAGTCAAAAATTATTCTGGAAAATAAATGCTTATGGTGTAGGGGGTAACATTGTTATGGATTGAAGATTTGCCAGCCAATACATAATGGTATGGGCAAATGAATAACAAGTGGCGTGCCATCAGCATCAGTACTGTACCTCAACATTTTACAGAAAGCACCAAGGACATGGTTGCTAAATTTACTAATGACACAAATCTGGGTAGGAGAGAGTTGTGAAGAGGACATGAGTCTGAAAAAGTCGGCAAAGTTCTGGCAAATAGAACGTAATATGGGAAAATTTGAAATTGTTAATTTTCGGAGGAAGAATAAAGCATGTTACCTAAATGGAGAGAGATTGATGGGCTCTGGGCATACTAACGCACGTGTTGCGAAAGGTTAAATTTAAGCATAGTAAGCAGTTAGGAAAACTAATAGAATATACTTATTTCCCCTTGCAATAAGTTATAACAAGGTGGTGATGCTTCAGCTATACAAGACAGTGGGGAGAGCACACCTGGTGTACTTTGTACAGTATTAGTTGTCTTATTTAAGAAAGGATGTAAGAATGTTTTGAAGCAGTTCTAAGAAGATTACCTAAAATTGGTGGGTTGTCATATATAAGTTGGATAGGTTTGTACTCAATAGAGTTTAAAAGGGCAACTAGTGACTTGGCTGCAATGTACAAGAGCCTGAGGGGCCTTGACAGGGTGTATGTGAAATGGATGTCTATGGGGAATTTTAAGACTCATGAGAAATTGAGAGTTGTGTCTTTGGAGCACTCCAAAAGGTTGGAAGCAGAGTTTTTGCGCTTTTAAGGAAGAGAGATTCTTGAGTAAGAGAGTGAAAATTTATTGGGGTGGGGTGTGGGTACAGTGGGCAGGAATTTCTTATTACATTCTTTTGTGGGATGTGGCCATTTTGCTTGCCAACCAGCACACTCTGCCCATACCTAGGTTAGTTTTATGTACATAGGAAGCAGGAGGGGTAGACATTCAATACCTCAAGCCAAATCAGCTATTCACTAAGATCATGGCTGATATAAAGACCACATATTTGTTTAAAAAAATTGTTCTCTCATGGGAGTTGCTGGCTGATCAGCATTTAATGCCCAACCTTAATTGCCCTTGAGAAGGTAGTGTTGAGCTGCAGTCTGCTTGTTGTAGGTAGACTCACAATACTATTAGAGGAGGAATTCTGGGAGTTTGGGCCTAGTGACAGTGAAGAAACTGATATTTCCAAGTCAAGACGGTGAGTTGCTTGGAGAGAAATTGCAGATGGTATTCCCTCCAAGCCACTAACCACCCTGACTCGGAAATATAATGCAGTTTCTTCACTGTCACTATGTGAAAATCCTAGAGTTCCCCTCTAATAGCATTGTGGGTCTACCTACAACACGCAGACTGCAGTGATTTGAGGCAGCAGCTCACCACTACCTTCTCAAGAGTGATTAAGGTTGGGCATTAAATGCTGATCAGCCAGCAACTCCCATGAGAGATCAATTTTTTAACAAATATGTGGTCTTTATATCAGCCATGATCTTAGTGAATACCTGATTTGGCTTGAGGTGTTGAATGTCTACTCCTCCTGCTTCCTATGTACATAAAACTAACAGTGATGTATTATTGTGAGGGGAAGGATATTGTGATGTTTTCCTTTTTTTTTCAAAATTAACTAAATCGTGATGATTTTGTTCAGCTGCATAATTTTTCTTAATTCCCAAATTGCTACTCTGCATGAAATGTAAAATTGAAAAAAAAAACTGTGCAATTCTAACAGTTCTGTTTTGTTTGAGAGGCTTGTTGATTCCTCTTGTGGAGTTAGTCTTTGACTGGGAAATCTAGTTGGAGTTGGAGCTGTGGAAAAACATGTACTGTATTGATGGTTCTATTGATAAGGTGGGATTATAAAATTTTATTGTGCTGTATGAAATGAGTATGGGTTAGATTGGATGTATGGCCACTTTTTAGTTTCTTGCAAGAAGTTAGAATCCAAAGGCCTGGGAGCACATTTGAGTGACTGTACCTTTTTGATCATTGGAAAACAAACCAACAAGTGAATTTTATAAAATAATAAACAATGTGTTTGATTCGGTACACATTGGACTGGAAAAGCTTAAAAGTTGCAGCTTTACCAACTGATCTGTATGTTGTGTGTACCCTGACCCCAACTTGGAAGTTATCCCATGAAAATAATGAACCCTGCACAACATATTAGTGACAAACTGTAAAGTTTGTTTAGTTATTAAGCAGCATGCTCCATAACAGCTGTCAAGAAAAAAAGACTGCAGTGATGTAACTATGGGGAAAATGCTGCATGTATCTAGACTTTCTGAAAGGTAGTAAGTAATGACACATATGATTGCACTGGAATACGAGTTATGAATTCAAGTTACTAGCTACAATAAGCCAGGGAATTTTCACCTCTATCCTTGTTATTGGAGGTGGAGAAACCTTTAAGACCCCACTTAAAAGATTTCATTCTAGTCTGTTGCCCTAATTCTATTATCAAAGTCATGCAGATTTCTTTCTCCTCTTAGTGTCTTTATAATTTAAATGTAAAACTAGTTTAACAAAAGTATGTTTCAAGTCTGAAAGCCACATTAATGACTTTCAGTTGCTTCATGGTCCCTTTTGGTGTGGCCATGTCAGTTTATGTTGATCAGTTAGCCTAAGTTACATGACTACAGAAAGCATCCTCTTTTAGTAGATCATATTAATTTATAATACATGAGGCTTTGCTTTAGTGTTTATGCAGTTTTTACTCATTTACTGTCTCATATTTATACTGTACATGTAAGTAGAAATTTTGAAAGTTTTATTTAATTATCCTATCTGTCATGGTTCCCAACATAATGAATCTGTTGTTTTCATCATCTCAACTAGAAGTCACTGTTTTGCTGCTAAGCAAGGTATATGATCATAACAATTTTATTTGAATTGACTATTAGTTTTGATACAGCCATCATACAGTTTATATGGCCTTATTGCGTGGCTCCAGCATTTCGTTAACTTTTCATTTAGCAAATGTCTGCTGATAAATAACTTCAAACACTTGAACTTTGCCCTTGAGTTTAGGTCCTTTTCTCTAGCTGAATGTTCAGGATGCATTAGATGTGATATGCCCATAACCTGTTTGAGTTTATATGATGTATGCATCGCTGTGGCACTTTGCTTCCACCTTTTAATAACTGCCTGCCCTGCTTCTATGCCACATGCCCTTTGTTGCAATCTGCGTAGAGACTGATAGCTCCTACTGAATAGAGTCATAGAGATATACAGCACGGAAACAAACCCTTCGGACCAGCTCATCCATGCAGACCAAATATCCTAACCTAATGTCCTGTTTGCCAACACTTGGCCCATATCCCTCTAAACCTTCCTATTCATATACCCATCCAAATGCCCTTTAAACGCTGCAATTGTATCCGCTCATTCCGTGCACATGCATGCACACACACTCTCAATCCTCTGCATGAAAAAGTTGTCCCTTGCGTTCTTTTTATATCTTTCCCCTCTTACCCTAAACCTATGCCCTCTAGTTTTTGACTCCCCCCGTCCCCAGGGAAAAGACCTTGTCTAATTATCCTATTCATACCCCTCATGATTTTATAAACCTCTATAAGGTCACCCCTCAGCTTCCAATGCTTCAGGGAAAACAGCCCCAGCCTATTCAACACTCTCTGTGGCACAAATCCTCTAATCCTTGTAAATCTTTTCTGAACTCTTTCAAGTTTCACAGCATCCTTCCGATAGGAAGGAGACCAGAATTGCATGCAATATTCCAAAAGCGGCCTAACCAATGTCGTCTTCTCCCTTCCCATCCACTCATTTTAGGTCTAGAGTTGCATCTATCAGAAGTCGTATTCAAAAGTCCCCAGACAAAATACTTTTGCTTCCTTGGGTCATAACTGGCCTGATGACATACAATTCCCACTGACTACTGCAACCCCTTTAAAAGTTCTGGTGCATTTTGGGCACAATTTTGACAACAGCAAGGGATATTATTGCAATTCACACTACCTTGCTGTGTCTTCAATGTTTCCCTTTTCCAACTATTTAACACAGGATCGCATTCTCTGTTTTATTTTCTGCATTAAAGGCAGAATCTATTGGAAGACTGCCAAATAGCAAACTTAAGAGTTTTTTGTATTTTTTAATCCTCCTTTGCATGAATTTCTAGTGTTCTGAACTGTCAAACAGGAAAAACAACTAAGGAACCATAGATGCTGGAAATCCTAAACGACATCTGAAACTGTTAGGACAACTCACGAGGTCTGGCAGTATCTGTGGAGAGAAATCAATTAATGTTATAGGTCCAGTGACTGACTCCACCCCCTCCTCCTCCTCCTCCTCCGCCGCCGCCCACCCCCAGGACTGAAGAACGGGGTAACGAAATAACTCCACTCATCTACAATTAACTTTGTGTACCCTTTGCCTAGGGATAAATAACTAATACACAATCCTGGATCACATGGACATTTCTTGGAATCCGATGATGTTATAATCAGGAAACCAATTAAATCTCTGCAAATACTCACCACTGGTGTTCCCACTAAGGTGCATGACCTTGCTTTGAGGTTCCATGCATACTAATCGATATGCTGATACATTGACATCCGGTTTTGGAGATCCTGTTTTATTCAGTTGTGGGACTTGGGTGTTACTGGCTGACCAGCCAGCGTTGCTGCCTAACCTGCGCTTTTCTAGCAACACATTTTTCAGCGTTGATAGCCCATCCCTATTTGCCCTTGAGAAGATGGTGGTGAGCTGCTTTCTTTAATCGTTACAGTCCACTTGCTGTGGATTGACCCACAATACCAGTCGGGAGAGAGTTCCATGATTTTGACCCAACGACTGAAGGGATGGCGGTACATTTCCAAATCAAGGTGGTGTGTGTGGCTTGGAAGGGAACATGCAGTTGGTGGTGTTCCCAAGTACCTGTTGCCCTTGTCCTTCTAGGTGGAAGTGGTCGTGGGTTTGGAAGAGGCTGTCTAAGGATCTTTTGGTGAATTTCTACAGTGCATCTTGTAGATAATACACATCGCTGCCGCTGCTGCTGACCAGCGGTGGTGGAGGGGTTGAATGTTTGTAGATGTAGTGCCAATCAAGTGGGTTGCTTTGTCCTGGATGGTGTCAAACTTCTTGAGTGTTGTTGGAGCTGCACCCATCCAGGTAAGTGGGGAGTATACCATCACACTTGTGCCTTTGTAGATGGTGGATAGACTTTGGGGTGCCAGGAGGGGAGTTACTTGCTGCAGTATCCCTCGTCTCTCTGACCTGCAGTTGTAGCCACTGCATTTATATGGTGAGTCCAGTTGAGTTTCTGGTCAATGGTAACCTCAAAGATGTTGACAGTGGGGGATTCAGTAATGGTAATACTGTTGAATGTCGAGGTGTGGTGAGAGTGTCTCTTATTGGAGATGGTCGTTACTTTCCAATTGTCAGCCCAAGCCTGGATATTGCCCAGATCTTGTTGTATTTGAGCACTGACTGCTTCAGGATCTGAGGAGTCGCGAATGGTGCTGAATACTGCAATCATTGGTGAACATCCCCACTTTTGACCTTTTATGACAGAAGGGAGGTAATTGATGAAGCAGTTGAAGATTGTTGGGTCTAGGACACTATCCTTAGGGACTCCTAGAGATGTCTGACCCTCCGCAACCACAACCATCTTCCTTTGTACCAGATATTACTCTAACCGGCGGAGTATTTGCCCCTGATACCCATTGATTTCAGCTTTGCTAGGGCTCCTTGATGCCATACTCTGTCAAATGCAGCCTTGATGTCAAGGGCTGTCACTCCCCTCCCTTTAGCTCTCTTGCCAATGTTTGAACCAAGGCTGTAATGAGATCAGGAGCTGAGTGATCCCGGTGAAACCCAAACTGGGTGTCACGGCAGATTGTTGCTGTGCAGGTGCTGCTTGATAGCACTGTTGACGACCCCTTTCATCACTTTACTGATGATCGAGTGGAGATTAATTGGGCCGTAATTGATTGGATTGAATTTGTCCTGCTTTTAGTGCATGCCAATAAAAAAATCGGAGGTTGTATTGTTCACCAGTCCATTTTGTTCTTACCTGTGCGATCTGCTCGAGCCTTTCTGGTCCTTTTTGTCTGAAGAGCACCGATGTCACTGCATAGCTTTTTTTTTCCATATCTCTTACATAGACTGCTTTACCTGCTCTTGCTTTCCTGGTAGGTTTTATAATTATACTTTCAAGACATACTTTGTTGTGAAGAGCTTGTCTTTCGGCTTTTACAAGCCTTTTTTCATGAAAGCCAAATTTATGCACATCAATGTTCATTCCCAAAACTGTATTTTCAGTCACAACTGCCACTTTATAAACTATTGTGCTTCTGACGCTTCTTTTCTAGCAATACCAATTGTACTAGTATTGTTGTTTCTCCTGATACCAATTTATAGACTGATCTGAAACATTTCAATTTTTGTGTTCCAGAAGAGTGTGTGTGTGTGAGAGAGAGAGAATGTGAATGATGCCTGATAGTGTTGATGACATTTGGGGAATGAGTGTAAAAAGGGTATCCCTCACAGTTGTCATGATAAATCTGATCCAGAACACAGGAATATTCTCCTGACAGTCTCAGCAACAGCTTGCATTTACACATACCTTAACTTTGAAATAGAGGGAGTTTGCAGATGTAATTTTAAAGAGTCAGGATTTGGTGTAGGATATGAAACAGGCAGTAGAATTTTATTGTCTTACAAACTGGTTTAACAATTGGGTAGAATGGAAGAGCCTTGAAATAATGGAGTCCAGAGAAAATGAAGTAGAACTGAAAGCTTCAATGGAAGATGGGCTAAAGTAGAGCTGGGCATTCGTATCCAAAGGAGAAGTCAGTGGTCATTGCACAGAGAGAATGTATGACAGCAGCTCATCTGTAGTTGAATTGGATGCAGGAAGAGAAGATCTTCCTGAATCGGAAACAGTGGAACTAGGCAATGCGATGCCACAAAACTAGACCGATTTGGTGGAGGGTTGTATCAGAGGGATAATGCCCCAGTAGTAGTTACATTTGCAGAGAATCTTAATTGTACCTGTGGTTGAAGCTGTTTGATGTAGGAGTAGCCAAGACACACACTGGCAGATTCAGGCAGATATCCAAAAGGATTAGCATGGATTTGGGAGATGGCCACACATCCAAGAAAGACAGGTGCCTGAGAGTTACCATTTGAAGGACACAGTTTTTGAGGGTAAGTTCATGTTTTTAAAGCGTGAAGTAACAGCAATTTTGAAGAAAGTGAATTCTCCTCTTGCATGAGGGAACCTGTTACAATGTCAGTTTAACCATACTCCTGTTCCATTCCTTCTTTGACGGCAGAATCCTCTAGTCACTGCCCTGACCTCTGGAACGTTGTTAAGTCATCTTGCTACTTCTCGCATTTCCAAAACCCTTGTTCTCCAACCATTCTTCACTCTACCACCTTTTTAAACCTTAAAAGCTTCCATCAAGAAAGGAAGCCAAAAATAAATTTTGTTACAGCAGCTTAAAACCTTAATATAAATTATTCTTTCTCTTTCCTCCCAGTAGGTTTGTCATTACTGCATATATAATGGGATATAGGTTTATTTAGGTTTGGAAAATACTAAGGGTATGAAAGGAATAATCCAGGTCATTTAAATCTAATACGATACTAGGCCCAGTAGATTTTAGCATTTAGTGTAGATTGCGAGATCCAGCCAGTTCAGCTAACTGTATATTGGGCATGCCCAGGTATGGACTGCAATGTTTGTTATTAAACATCTTAAAGATGGAAATAGCTTCAATGTTGCTATTTTGAGCATTGTGTGGCACTTCTTACAAGCAGCTGCTAAAGCCTGGGACCATTTGTTTTTAAATAATATGCTGGGCAGACCAGAAAATGACACAATTTTTTAGTATTTGCGATCAGAAAAAAAGTTAGCTTGTATCTGGGTTTGAGGTATGAGATTCCTTGCAAAAGCAGGCTTGAGGATTTGAAGTACTGATTTAAGAGTTGAATCTTGGATAGGAAAGGATTGTGTACAAGTTGAGTGACATGCAATAATGGAACTTTGTGCATGAACCAAAGTGCCACAATAAGGATTTCTAACTTAATGCTTCTTAATATACAACAACACTGAAAGTAGAAGGTTTCTTAAAACGTTGAAGATGCTTGTACTGAAAACTGTCTTGAAACCCTAATTGCAACTTTTGTAATATTGATGCTCAGTCTTTCCAGTTCTTGGTCTCAGGTGAAAGTGCGTATCAGCGTGTCCAATTCATAATTATTTGGCGAGCGCTATGTTTGTAACAATGATTTCATCCAACTTCAACCATTTAATTACAGAACAATTCTGATATGCCTTCCTGTCTGTCTCGCGCTACTTCGTATGTTTGCTTACTTGGGAGCTGCTGATGTATTCTGGCAATTTGTGCTTGAAGCCTGAAGGAAACTTTGACAAATTTGGATAGATCTAAATATGCATTAATGTCTTAAAAATGTGATTGTAATACCTTTGTTAGATTTCACTTGGTGCACTAAGCTGTAGGCAAAAAGCAAACAAGTGGTTAATTGAAGCAAAATCATTCAACATTTGTCATGATACTGGGGAGGGAATTTACTTCCTTCAGAGTAAACTCCTTTGAATTTACATTTTGAGTTTTTTTTTCCTGTACTTTGTTTATTTCATAGTTGCAGATTTTTGGGTATTCTGTCTCATTTTGGGTATCTTTGCTACTACTAGGAACAATTCCAGATTATCAGCCAAACAAAAACAAACACTTTTTGGGAATAGCAAGCACAAGACCTTTTTAAATTATGGCATGAGGGTGCCATATTTTGGTCATGTGACAGTTCTCTTTCATTGTGAAGAGTGGTTCTCTTGTTCAGTAGGACTAGGTTCTTTTCTGTTTTCCATTTAACCATTAATGTTTGGTAACATGTAATGTTTCTTAAAAATGTGATAGTGATTTTTATGATATCCAGTCTTCATACTTAAAGCGTTGATAGAAGACCATTTTTAACAAAAGCCTTGTTATTTCCTGTGTGTTTCTATATCTACATAGCGCAATAATATGTTGTTTTATCATATATTACCCTTTTGTTCTACTTGCTATGGAACATTGCACATCAAATGAATGGTGTCTATATGGGTACTGGATGGGAAAAAGCTCATGAGCAGCAACATCAAAGTGAAACACCTGAAGGGATTGTGTCCATGTAGGTAACGTGGGCTCTCTTGAGGTGTATGAAGGATACTTTTATTTGAAGAATACGAAACACCTTACAATGTAGGTAATGTTATTTCTTTGATTATTCTGGATTGTGTTATCTTGCTTCAAATGAATTATTAACTCCTATGCTACACACTTAGGTGGTATAACATGCCTTTTTTATTACTATGAAAATTAGGTCCAATGGAGCATCTCCAGAGCAGTTCTCCAAACTCTGTAATAAAGAAGTAAGTAGATTTTTTTTTCAGTTTTGTGGCTCTATTCAAGTCACTAAGAGGTACATATGCTTGTGTCTTATTCAACTTTTTATTTTGATTTATACTTGTCACCTTGCCTTTTGATTTTGGTTTGCCTAGCTGGCACAGAATGAGGAATACTGGCAACAGGTGAGTCTTAAAAGTTCTTAAAATTGTTTAGAAATCTTGTGTTTGCTCTTTTATTAAAAACCAAGCATGATTTGAGTGAATTTTTTTTGGAAAGAAGTTGTGGTTTGTAGTTTTATAAATATGCCAGTTGTGTTTAGTAGTACTCATGCTGCAAGCTTTAATGTCACCATTCATTTTTAAATTACAACTCTGTTTTGGGACTAAATTTCAGAAGCATTCTCTTGGCCTAAGTGCTTTGTTCCTTTAAATAATGGGCCTGTTTGAAACGTAGACTTTCTCCAGTTTTAACTCCTTGGCAACCGAGGAATGCAAGAATAAAAGAATGCAAGAGGACTTGGACTAAAGGATAGATGCAGTGGCAGATGCAGTTCAGTGTAGAAGTAGTATATTTTGAAAATAAGGAAAGAGAAAGTAAGTATGCTGTAAGGAGAGAAACTTTAACAGCAGTAACAGAAGTTTGATGTGTAGATACACAAATCATTGAATGTAGAAATTGAAGTGATTAAGGCAGTTAACAATACCAAACAGAATCCTTGATTTTTTTTTCAAAATCTAAAGCTTCAAACAGTCAGAAAGTGATCTTGAACTTGTAAAGGACCTCAGTCAGCCTACAGTTAGAGCATTCTTAAGATTTCCTTGGATATACCATTTATAAGACGTTTATGAAAATAATAGGTGTAACATGGGTTCAGTATACCAGGGATGAGAAGATGTGGTTATTATGAGAGACTTGAGAGATGTGTTTCATGGGGTGGGTGTCTGTCACTAAGAGTTTGATAATAAGACTGTGCAAATTCAAGATAATCTCAGAAATTTGGGGCAGAGTGTTGAAAAAACTTCAGTGTAATGTGTATTGAGTCCTCTTCCTGAAATAGTACATTATTTTAAAAGAAACTCAAGATTGTTGTTTGGACAAGAAATGAGAAGGTGCAGGGAGGTGAATGTGATTCAACAAGCTGAGATATTAAAGGGCGTGGAGAATGGGCAAGAAAATGGGCTTAGACAGGTAACTTGAGAGAAACAAGGGTGCAGACTTGATGGAACTCAAAGTTAGTGATGGATTTTTATTAGCCCTTTGGCAAACTAGGAGGTGCATGTACTTTTATTTCTGTATCAGAAATACTAATATGCCAGTAAGTTAAGACTTTCAGTAGACTTTAATTGCATTGTTAATTTTTGACTCGCACACCTATAGATGTAATAAAAAATAATAGTACAGACTTTCCACTTGTGCATGATTTCTACTTGCATAACCCATGAGGCGTTACACAAATATGTATGACAGGAATTTCAGCTGAAATATTCCATGTTTTGAATACCCTTAGACAAATTACTTTCCAGCTTTGGTGACCTGAAAAGTCAGCAGCTTCAAATAATTCTGCTCTTGTTTTTCTCTCAGTACACCTGATCCTTTTATGGCCAGTTGGAGCTTTTTGCCTTCCATAAAAAGATAAGGGACTTTGTCTCCATGGACTCTGGTGGGTTCCTTTCAGTATTATTTAAACCAAAAGCCATACTTGATGCTGTAATAGGCACTGAGTAATGATCTCAGAGTTAAGATTTTTGTTCAATCTGAAGTAACTTTTGTTAAAATATAGTTTGTACAATACACGTGAACAATACATGCAAATGTTGGATTGTGTATTGGTGCTTAATCGCAACCTTCTAAGCAGTCTATTAAATCTGTGGACACATTGTTTGGCATCCATTTGATAAAAATCAGTCTGTGCTTTAATTGTCAAAACTATATGCAGTGTGATTTGAATTCATGCTTGCAGTCATGCCAAACGTTTGAACTAACATAGTAAATGGAGGAAAGTCCATTTAATAAAAGCCAGACTCTCTGCTGTTGTTCGCTGCCTTTTTCACTGCTTTTAAGAGTGTTAGTAGGGTTCCTTAAGATTCTTATGAATAGCTTAAAGCCTGGCTCCAAAGTTTTTAGAAACTACCCTCCCCACCAACTGGCGCTATTCTGTGCTTTCTTTAATTTGCTGTATGATGTGTCTTGCAACATTTGAGCATTGGTAGCCAAATCGCTTCAAGGAAAAAAAATGGATGCTGGCTTTAAATATGAATCAAGTGTAGAATGAAGTATTTTCAGACTTTAGTATGAAACTTTGGAGGGGGCCTTTCAGAATATTTACATCGTGCTGAATTTTTAGAGCTTTTATTTCATCACCATACTGCTTTTTAAACTGAAAGCAATGCCTTTGCCTTTGTGGCAAACAACGAACAGGTCTGTGCTAGCGGCTGTAAGCAAAACCAGTGCCAGTTCTGATAAACTAGTTATGCGCAAACAAAAAATGAGTTTAGCGCTATCCTGGCAAGTAATTACTAAATTTTTGTCAGTAGCTACAAGCACAATTAGCCCCTGTTCTGGATAGCACCAGTCATGCGCAAAAAAAAAGCGTTATTCCTGGCGAATAGCTGGCATTGTTGTGGCTATGAGCAAAATCTGCCAATTCCAGATATTACTTGTCACGTGCAAAAAAGAGAATAATTGTAGTAACACTCTGGCAGTTATGAGAAACAGTTCCTCTATAAATATATTTGCTAATCCACTAGTTACTGGCAAAATAAAAACAGTACTTCACTGCAGTGTTGTCAGTGGTTGCATTACCTCATGGCAATTTTACTGTTTCTTATTTCTGAGTGAGTAATTAAGTATCTGATCAGATCACTCAACATTTTATGCCTCTGGTGTTGAATAGAGAGCATATTAACAAAGTGCAGGTTGAAGATAGTCAAACTGATTCTTGAACCTTTGCTTCCTTAGACCAGGATGTTGTGAAGTTATCCCATGATTTTTATGTGCAGTGAACCAAGTCACTAAATGTGAATACTCCCCATAAATGTTATACACTTGTTTGTGTTCAATTACCACTAAATGCATCATAAGATGTGCTGTTCCTGGGAATGCTTCACAAGAGTGTTGTCTTATAATTTGAGAAACTTGGTCTTGTATTTATTTCACTACTTTTTTTTGGGTGGATAGTTTGTGGCACTGCAGATGATAAAATCATGCAATGTGCTGGACCTGAGGAGCGTGGGCAATATATATCCCTCATTGAGCATTATTAAAAACACATTGGCTTGTCAGTTATCTCAATTGTTGTGAAGCTCTGCTATGCGCAAAGAGGCTGCAGTGTTTGCCTACAAAACAATGGTGACTGCATTTCAAAAACAATTCATCAGCTATAAAGCACTTTATGACATCCTGAGAGCACTAAATGCCAATCCATTCTCTTGATGTATCACAATTTGAAGAATTATTTTACTATCTACGTTACAGGGGAATATTGTTGCTTCTATGTATTTTGTAATGCTTAATATATTTTGCCATATTGTGAGAATAACTGTGTCATTGTTTCAGTTGAGAAATATTAGAAAAGTCAAATTTTCAACTTGAAAAACAGTTGCATCAAAATGCGCACCTGTAAAAAGCATTCAACATCTCTTGCTGTTATCCCAGTCTGGGGCATTTCTGATTTGGGCCAAGAGTTTTAAGAACCTGGTAATAAAGTTACAATAGATATAAGGCAACATAATTTGATTAAGTAGTTTTTTTGCTGGAATAAACCACCAGAAATGGTAAAAGTGTTGTTGACTGTCAGAAGAAGACCCAAGGTTAAATAGAAGTTTGAAAGTTGTCATCACGTTTGCTGTGGCTCCCCATAACTGAATGACGCAGTGCATTAACTTTCAGCTATGATACACTGCCTCACGACAGTCATGCAAGACATAACCTTGAAGTTGAGATGGAGGTGGTGTGCTGAAGGTGACATATAATGCCATACATTGCACAAAGAAACAGTAAGTAATGAATTTTGTCCCATGTTTCTTGAGGTGTTTTCCTTCCAGAAAAGTATGAAAGTTTGCTCCTCTATCAGGAAATGGTGCATGGGGAGGGTGAAAGGCAACAGAATATTGATCTAGAAGCTTAGAAAATAGGAGCAGGCGTCAGTCATTTGGCCCTTTTGAGCCTGCTCCACCACTTAATATTATCATGGCTGATTATCCAACTCTGTACCCTGTTCCCGTTTTCTCCCTAAGATCAGGTTTTTCAAAATAATCTAGAATTAGATAGTTTTGTTCAAGAAGTTCCATGATAATTTTGCATTTTGCCAACAAGTTTCCGTCTTGGCTGCATATTCCTGTTAATAGTTTGCTTTCTCAGGGTTCTATGCTGTGACCTGCTTTTAGGGTAACCTTGAATCTTTCCAGTATTTCTTAAGAGCACCTTTTACCTTATCCACTGAAAGGTAGTATTGATACTGCTAATAAAATAGTATGTTAGCTTGATCCTCAACTCGAGAGCATGCTCGGGTGGAGCCGTTCAAAATATATGCATATAAATAGAGTATTGTGCAATTTATAGTTTATAGAATAGTGCTTTTTTAAAACTATTCTCCTATCCTGGGAAAATCTGAGGTTAACACCATCTTTTTATATCTTCAATCTGTATATTATGGTGTTGAAACATACTTTAATATTACAAGAATAAAGCTAGTGAAATGGCAGTTGTTTATTAACGTATAAAAAACATTCTGAAATGGATTTAACAAAACACTTTTTAAGCAAAACCTTCTTGGCCTGTCTTTGACTTTGAGCTCCTTCTTTGTCCACATTTTCCCTTAGTGTGCTATTTTTATGATTCCTGCTTGAATTATTTTCCATCTAATCCAATCAAAGTTGTGTACTTAAATCTTAATTAACTTCTGTCTCCTGTATCTCTGCATCCAATTGGAAAGAGGGAATCAAGTTCCAATAGAATGGCATTTGGCTCAGAACAAGATTCATTGGTTTTTGTTTCAGCCAGTTGAGGGCAAATAAGCCAAAGCTTAAAATAGTTGTGAATATTACCATGTGCATTTTTGCTGTAGTTTTTGTATGTAAAATTCAAGAGCCTACTGTTCACTACACTTACCAACAACTGGAAAGTGAACTCTCACTCCAATGAAACAATTTTGGCGCAATACAAAATGGCTAAAATTGGCTTTATTGAAAAATTGTGCAAACACTTAATGTGACTGCTTTTACAAAATGAGGCGGCTAATAAACCTGAAAAGAGTGCTTACAGTTTGGGAAATTTGTCACACTCTTGGTATAAGCATTCCAGCTGATCTTTAACTCAATCATCTTTGCGTTGATTTTTATTCTTGACTTGGGGAGGTGGGGAGCAAAAATGAACCACACTTACTTTGTGGTCAGTCCTTTTCTCTGACATGATTCATTTTTCTTTTGCAGTTGTTTGTTGAGCAGCGCAGAAATAATCGGTAAAATGGCAGACAATAATGTTGTTAACAATGGCAAAGACGGGGCTGGCCAGAGCACAGAAGACGTTTGCCGGGACTACCTGCGCAATGTCTGCTATCGCGGCAAGACCTGCAAATACCTGCACCCGGACATAAATGAGGTACATGATTTAGGTGTGAAAAAGAATGAGTTTGTCTTCTGTCATTACTTTATGAATAATGTTTGTACCCGTGCAAAGTGCACATTCATACACGGTACAGCAGAGGATGAGGAATACTACAAAAAAACAGGGGAGCTTCCTCTGCACTTGCGCTCCAAGGTGGCTGAAACCTATGGCCTGTCAGTTTCTGATCTGCCTGCGGATAAAGGTGAGATTCCAGTATGCCGAGATTACCTAAAAGGTGATTGTCAAAGAGGCTCAAAATGTAGATTCCGGCACTTCAAGCGTGATAATGCAGAACATGATATCAGACTGACACGGGACACCCCACTTTCTCAGCCATTGCGTAGATATGAACGATCGGATAAGGATAGTGGTATCACTTGCTATGAGTATGACCACCGTTTGAAGAGGAGAAAGTTGGAAGGTTTTGAGTTTGAAGTGTACGAATACGATCTCTCAAGTCGCCGGTCGGTTGATTCAGGATATCTGGAAGAGGAGAATCTTATGCTGCGAAACCGGAATGAGGAGCTGAAAAAGCAGGTGTCAAATTTGATGGGTAACAATGAGGTTCTTTTGGAGCAGAATGCATTTCTTCGCAACCAAATAAAGGCAGCAATGGTGAATTCCTTGCCCACAACAACAGCTGGGAGATTTGGCCACTGCACTTCCCCAGGACTTAAAACAAGGGGACTTTGGGAGTAAAATTACTTCCAAAAATTGTAAATCTAAACATTAGTCCTGTAGTTCTGGATGAGCTCATTTCCAATATTCTTAACATCTCAGCAGTGATCCTAAATGCATTCGACTCTGCTTCCTGTGACATTGGGTTGGGGTGGGGGGTGGGGTGCAGGATGTGGAATATCATTCAAGACCTAAAACTGTTTATTGCTTCAGCGTGTCCAATCAAGGAACATACCAAGCTTCTTGACAATTTTAAAAGGCCATGTGGGAGCCACCTATGGATTTTAGCTGGGTTACTGTTTCCTGGTTGTAGTTGCTAATTGAAGCCGTACTGTGGGAAAAGCTGTTACTTGAAAGAACAGCTGAAGGGCAAATACTGATACTTGCTAAAATATGTCAGCATCATAGGAGCAGCAAATCTTTGGCAAAATTAATTGAAATGCAGCTTGTTTTAACACCATTTGGTGCAAAAAGCAATGTATAACACAACAGGTTAATTTCGAGGCTGCACTCTGTGTGAGTGTCATCACCGACATTTAGTGGTGACTTTGGGTTACAACCTATTTGGACTTAGAATGGTGGTAGCTATGTTGCCTTTGGATTGAGCTGAATTAGACTCAAGTGCATCGACAACTGAGTTCCAAAACCCTTTAAGCGTATGAGCTGGAACAGCACCTAACAAGTGAAACAATAATGTAAATTATTGCAAGGAACTCTGACAATGTTACAATATCAGTCACATCAATACTCTGAAATCTAATGACACAATAGAGCTGCAATACTTTCTCACCCCCCAGATCTTTGGTGCCTTGAAAATCAAACTGTGTGACGAGCATGTAGTGGGGGAAAAAATAGAATTAAAATTGATTCCGATGTTGCCCACAATGATCTTTTCTGAATAGACAATGCAGTATGTATACGTATGCCCATTTTGACTTTTTTAGTAATTTGAACATCTTTGACAAGCCGAATTTCCTTTTACACCCTTGAAACATTTAGAGGGTCTCTGTGCTGCTTCCTGCAGTTCCCCTACACAGCTCACCCCCACGACCCCTTCACCCCAACAGATTGCATCCACTGTGCAACACACCATGCCATTCACCTTGCTTCCTCCCTCGCCCCCAACTTTCTGGCCCCCTTGCTGTGTTTTCCCCCCCGACCTTCCGCTAGTCTCCTTCCCCTCCTGCCTCGCCCCTTCTGACCCCCAACATGAGTGTGCTCTCACGTGCTCTTTCTATCACACTCACGCTTTTGCGCTCGGAATGAGATAAACTGCTGTAAAACTTGGTAAATATCACATTGGGTATCAATAATTACGTAGGTATCAGATTATTATGTAATTCCTTTCCATCCTGTTCCAAAAAAGGCATGAGAGTTTACAGTTCTAAGAAGGTAATTGAGTGAAGGAACCTGTGTAATTGAAATTTGATATTTTTATTCAGTTGCTGTAATATTGTATACACTGTACTTGAAATACAATGTTTCATAAAATGGTATCTGATATCGACAATTTGACTGCACCAAATATTGGATCAACCCATGATTGTATCTATCTTCCAGTTTTGTTGTGCTGACTAATCTCTTGGCCACATAATAAAGAAATGCCAGATTGGAGTCTGAGCAGAATTTGTGCGCAAGAAGGCGCATAATGCCATTGCTTGAGATGTACACTTTCAGTACTGAAACATTCTGTAGATGCCTTTAGCTGTTTTGAATGTCACATGTATTCAACCTAATGCATTTTAATGCCAGTATGCTGAAATTCTATCTTTCTCTCTCCTAATACAATCGAGTATGAACTTACTGCATGAGCTTAGTTGTTTGCCTACAAATATTTGGGCATAACACTATAAATCCATTTTCAGCCAAGGAAACCTGACCAAACTCTTGAATTTAAAGACTATCTGATCCAAAATATCTCATGATTATACCATAATGGCTCTTGGCTCTCCAGGAACATTTTACATCATCAGATGCTGAGATTGTATGGCCATCAGTATACCCTAGGTGTCCTGGAACTTCGTTAGGGTTCGCTTCATAAAGCAGTTACAGGACAACTGTTAGACTTCAGATGTTTAGTGAGAAAAAGGCTGAGATATTCAATTATTGCAACCTTTGTTTGTGGCATAGTATTTCACTTTTCACTTGTGGTTCTTGGTCTTATTAGTTCCAAAACTTGAAATTTTATACCATGTTAAATTGTGTTAGTTTCACCCAAAAAGAGTTCAGCCTATGGGATTAGGCACTTAGACAAATGTGCTTTTATGTACATTTTTAAAATTAAAAACAGGACCTCCATAATATGATTAAATGTTGAACACTTATATCTGAATTATAATAGTTGAGCCATGCTTATGAGTTCCACTTTTTAAATTTTAAAATCATTTTCTTGAAAGCATTGTTTTAAATGTTTTTGAATTTTAGTTATCTGATATCAGATTTAGTTATCAGAATAACAGATGCTGCAGATGATGATTAATCTGGATTTAAAAGGCAATAAAATTGTTAATTGTTGCCTTCATGCCTTTATTTTGTGGCTAAATGTTTAATGCTCCACTATATATAATTGTGATACTATTTATACTGATTAGTAAATATGGTAGAAGTGCTTTTCAGTTTGATCACTTTTTTTCTCAAGGTTAATTTTTTCCTGAAAATCTTCAGGGTTCCAAATACTTAGTTTAAATCAACAGGGATTGCTCCAATGTGGAGAGATTCTACATTGAAATTTTACCACATCCTAAAAATGAGACCATTTTAATGTTGTATGCTACTTATTAACCCTGACATGAACATAAAACTGGGGAACCTCTTTAATCATTTAATGCCGAATTGTGCACCTTTTTAAAGTAGAAATTTCAGAAAACCTATTAGTGAGTGTATAACAATAAAGTAATTTTTCATATATTAAGTACCTTGTCTTTATTTTTGCACTCTACAGATCACAGGAGGGTAGAATTAGTGTTTAACTCATCCAGAATTACTCTTGGAGAATTGGCAGAACCCTGAATGCTTTTACTTAAGATATGTCTAGGCCGTTAAGTTGGGAAGTACAGGAAATTTCAATGACAGTTTGGATATATAGCTAATTTAGAAAGTATATACTGGATAAATTGCTTGTTTTGCATACTTAAGGCCTCCACAGATGATTCTGAGAAATCATAGAGTCAGAGATGTACAGCACGGATACAGACCCTTCGGTCCAACCCGTCCATGCCGATTAGATATCCCAACCCAATCTAGTCCCACCTGCCAGCACCCGGTTCATATCCCTCCAAACCCTTCCTATTCATATACCCATCCAAATGACTTTTTGAATGTTGCAATTGTACCAGCTTCCGCCACATCCTCTGGCAGCTCATTCCATACACGTACCACCCTCTGCGTGAAAAAGTTGCCCCTTAGGTCTCTTTTATATTTTTTTCCCGCTCACCCTAAACCTATACCCTCTCGTTCTGGACTCCCTGACCCCAGGGAAAAGACTTTGTCTATCGACACCCCTCATAATTTTGTAAACCTCTATAAGGTTCCTCAGCCTCCGATGCTCCAGGGAAAACAGCCCCAGCCTGTTCAGCCTCTCCCAATAGCTCAAATCCTCCAAACCTGGCAACATCCTTGTAAATCTTTTCTGAACCCTTTCAAGTTTCACAACACCTTTCTGATAAGAAGCTATGGTTTAAAAATTCTTTGAGACCACTCAAAATCAAAGCTATGAAATGTTGAAATGTTTGCCTTGAAATGTTTGAAATGTTGCCTTGATTTGATATTTTAGATAGTAAACATTGACGCTGGTGCTATTCCCTTCCTTAAAGACACATGGAGGCCAAATGCAACACCCAAATAACTTTGGCTGTGAATAACTAGTTCAACAAAGTCATGGAACAAACCATATAAATAATTCGAAGATGCAGTGGATTCTTGCATTTCATACTTAGACCATCAAGTCGTGTTGTGTTCACAGTGTATATGTGTTAACTGTTGCCATTTTATTCTCTTAAATACAATCTGTCTCAGTCTGCCAGGGAGTCCAATTCTGAAGGGTGTTTTCGGATTTCATTAATCTCCTATTTTGGGATAAATTTTGCTTCCAATTAAATATTTAAATCAAATAACTGATCCAGGCCATCATTGCCATTTTATGTAAATATGTAACAAATCTATCCTGCATTTTGCATCTCCTGAAAATTATGCACCTGTAAGGTTCCAGATTTCATGTAAACCGAAGCAATAATCATAAACACATTGTTGACAAATAAGTTCATGAGACTTGGTTGGTGGTGGACTGAGCACATCCCACAAAAAATGAGAAAGTTAATGGATGCTTTGAGAATTTTATTTCTTACCCTTTTTTTAAACTTTTACCTCGACACACCATTTTGAAACTTTCTGCTTGTAAACATTAATTCTCCAACTTGTTCTGCTTCCCCCATCCACAGTTGTTACCTGGGAAGCCTCGCTGGCCTTATCTCTGTCACAAATCTTCCCTCTTCTAATGATTATATTTATATTTTGCCAGACAGAACTCAATTGCTTTCTTCAGCCTCTATTTGCAATATTTTTCAGGCCAGGCATATTTTTATGTACCATGCATACATGTAAGTTTGTCAGGCTAGTAGCTTTTAGTATCACGTCTGGTAACCTGTTTTAAGGTGGAGAAGACAAGTGCAGTATAATTCTGAAGTCTGGTCCTAAGCTAAAACAAAGAACCTTCTGATGGGGAAAGAAATGTTTTCTTGATTTAATATTATTAGATTAAGAAAATTGAGTTTTTTAAAAAAAATAGTATTGGCCAGCTGTGGTTCTGGGGTGACTGAAATATCCTTTATTTTCTGGTTAATATATTTGGATGGTTGCATGCAATCCATCGTCTTCAGCTTAGTTAATGCAAATATTGTTTTGTTTGTTTCATATCTATGCCTGGCTGGCAAAATGCAGTCCATTATTTATGTAAGATCCTTTGATGTACTTCTGTGAATTCATTGCAGTGCAGAGTGTCTAAAATGTAATTTATGTTAACGATGTCAATAAACTGGTCAGGCTGAGCGAGAAGACCATTAAGAGGAGAGACTGTTCCAAGCCGCTAACTTGTGTACTTTAAGACTAGTATGCTTGTTTATTGATGACAATCTTCAGAGTGGACTGCTTCTACTTCAACAGAAAAGACATTCCTTTAATTCAGGAACATCCTTGTGATCCTTGGTCATCTTCTCTTATGAAATGGGCAATAAAGGCTCAAAAGAATACTCGTGTGTTTACTGGCCATGGCAGTGTTTCTAAGGACTTTTCAAGAGGAGGTATAAGAACAATGGATGCTGTATTTTCAAGGAGTCAATTTTCCCATTTGGCTGTCTTGTAAGTTTGTTCATTATGCTGTAATGTTTCTTACTGCTCTTTGCTTCTGTATTATTTTGTTTTGGAATAAAACTTCAACAAATTGTTTTTGCTCATGCAGTGGTCTGGTGCTGTGGTAAGTGATTTACTACAATCCAATGAACCTAAGCTGTGCTAATTTACGCAACACCGTCTAAAGGTTAGCTTCTCAAAAGATTTGTTTATGAAAATCGTTGTCCATCCATAAAGACAATGAAATGTCAAGATACAAACTGTAGCAATCACCTCCGGGGCTCATTGTCTGAGCATGGCAACAAATGAAATATAAATCCAGTTGGTGATTATGGTGTCTATTATTAAACATCCATTTTTTTTTATCTTTTTCCTCATTGGTTAGGTGTCTTTTCTTCACTGACTGAGTCCAGGAACTTTGGCATCTGAATTGGGCCACTCTTGGAGTGAAAACAAGAAGCCTCAGAGCAATGCTGTGGTAAAAAAATAAGCAAAAACATGACTTGGAAGGAGGCATCAGTAGAGATCAGGAAGAGTGGATTAACTTGGTTTAAGGGTTGAATACATTCCCCTTTTAGTTTGCAGAAGATTGCTGTGGAGAAAGTTCAAATTGCTGAATTGCCAGATGGGTTTGCATATTAAAATTGGATCCCTCTGTAATAATTGATGTAGTCCCAAGATGAGCAAACTTTTATTCTCAATGTCATGTAAACAGAAATATCCCAAGATTTGAACTGGAATGGTAGATGTAACGGGGTCATGGGGGGCTACTTTGAAGTTTAAACTTGTTTGCATTAATTTGCAGATGTCATCTTGCTTATACTAACAGATTTTGGTGTTCTGATTTAGAATTATCCATCATTGAGGTAACAGCGCAGAAAGCGGCTATTACTAAAGCCTCCAGGTATCCACTATTCTAATAGAACAAATCAACAAGAAAGAAATATTAGCGCAAATAAAGCTAAATTTTGAAACTGGGCTATTGGGACTTGCAAGTTGCATTTGACCCACTTGCCGTAATTTGTACATCTCAACATTAATGGCTGCTTGTCCCCAAAGCAAAACAATCGTTTGGATTTTTGCCTTGAACTGATGTGATTTGGTAAGGACAAGAGTCTTTAGTTACCTTCAGTATGTGATGCAATTATCCTGAATTAAGTGATCCCTTCTATGTTTATTTTTGTCCCCCTTCATCCACTTTCTTCCTCTCTTTAAAGTAAAGGTCCCAGGTCAGGAGAATGGGCAGGTACTAGACCTGGCTTCCGCTAATGTTAAAGCGCTATTAGGAAGTGCGCGAAAGCAGGTAGATTCACTTAATTTGCTTTATTTATTCCTGACCACCACCTCTGTTCCCCTTCCAATTCCCTCACCTCATCATATTTTCAATGCCTCGTGTCATGAACCCAGCTGAGATTTTGGAATTTCTTCACTTTGTTTTAATCGTTTGCTAGTATGCAATGCTCTAATTATATTTAAAATGCTTTACATGATTCCAGCCGTGGAAAAATATTCCAAGATTTAACATTTTATACAAGTCTATTAGACACTATATGACCCATGTAGCACCATTTCATAATAAACCACTAGGGGGAGAAGTAAACCATTCCTCTAAAATTTTGTTTTTAGTGCAAAAGGCTTGCCAGTTCAATTGGCCTGATTTGAGATCAACAGCCTAACTGTTGGAAATTAAACTGTGGATGCTACCATTCGTTATGTACAGGGATAATACATTATTATGCCCTACCATCTTGTATTAATATTCTGGTAAACTTTTGTATTAATACTTTAAGGGCATGCAACACACTCAAATTTATTTCTCCAAAGTGTCAATGCTGCAGTTAATTACAAATTAAGGTTTGAACTTGATAAAGGGCTGCCTAATGGTGGTTTTCTGGTAGTATCTTTTTAGTTTGAAGTATTATGGGTCAGTTCGAATAATTTATTTGCACTTTGCCCTTGATCAAAAGATTGGTTGGAGTACAATTCCAGTGTAATACAGTGGGGGTGCATCCCTTTTAATAAATTTATATTAAAAATCCTAAGGCATTATTTGACAGAATAGGGAGCTGGCCTGTCCAACGTTTCTCTCTGACCCGATACCACCACAAACTTGTCATTTATTTGTTGCTGTTCATGGGATATTGCTGTGTGCAAAATGGCTGCTGCATTTATTAATATAATCATTGCTGTTTGGCATAATTTATATGATGAGGCTTTTGGCGCTATATAAAATGCAACATGTTATTTCATTTGATAAACAGGTTTAAAAGTCACTTCACAATATGACATTCAGCTGAGATCTCTTGAAGTTTTACTATAATAGCGCATATTAAACCATTGTGAAACTGTTACTCCTGTGCTGTCTTGTCTTTTTCCTCTCCATATTCTCTATTTTTATCTTAATTTTTTTTGTCATCATTTAGTTTTGTATCAACTGCAAGAAGAACATGGAATTGTCTAGTTTTAACTAGTAAAGCTATGTTATCCTGTGGCTCTGTGACTTGTCTATTTTGGAGCAGGCACCACACTGTTTAAAATCACCCTAAGGCCGATTTTGTTAGCAGAGTGGGAGACAATCGTTGGAGTCTGATCTGACCGAGTCTGAATGAAGGATCAAAATTTTGATGTTTTTCAGCTGATCACTTACATCAAAAATTGCAAAGTTCCCAGCAAGACATTTATTTGCAGCCAAGGTAAGAGCATGCGCAGAAAGAAAATATTTGATATAGTGGACTTTTGTACCTTCCTTTATAGTGACAAATAGAAGACACATTGTCAGAAAAAAGGATTAATTTGCTCCTTTTTGCAGCTTAGAGCAAATTTATTGCATTCCTGGGCTGTGTTGAACTTGAATAGAGCACTAAGGTGGCTGGCATATTTCAAGCTGTTCCGCATAAATCCTTTCACGCAACCAATAGTGACAAATAAATTCTGAACCTTGAACTGCTGAAGGGCACAACTTGAAGACTAAGTATGAGAAAATCTATAAACGTCCAAGTCTCTGGACCTATAATAATTGATTTGCAGAAAGGATGGTGGATGCTGTTCACTCCTTGCAACCCTAACTGGTGGAACAATTATTTAATGGAATGTGATATGTGCCAATGCTATTTCCAGGCGGTATGTAAGAATGCACAAATGTGTGTTGTTGTAGTGAATTATGCTGCTCACTACATTGCTTTTTGAGGATTCCTAGTGCCTGCTTTTGGCACGATGGGCACTTTTCGGTTGTCTATTGCCCAGATAGTGACTCTTCCCTTCTGGGAGGAAGGTGAGCTGCATTTCAGAGGCCTTTTAGTGTTGGTAATTCTCTTTACCTAGAGATTGGGTCATTGAATGTATTCAATGCAGAGTTAGATTCATGATTGACAAGGAAGTCCATGGTTAGTCGGAGCTTGCCAGCAGAGTTGGCCTCCAACATAATGTACCAGATGATGGAAGAATGGAACCAAGTTAATCATTTAGTGGATACCTTTGCCATACTGGCCACTGTATTTGAGAGAGCAAATGGTGATTGACTACCCATTCTGACTTGGTAATGGAATCTTGTAGGAGTTTGACCTCTGAGGTCTGTGATGTTACCCATCTGGTTCCTACAAGCAAATGCTTAATGGGTAGGATGATCATGCTGAACTGGTGATGGAAAACCTACCAGTATTCTAGTAAATTGTGCACTTTTAGTTTTAAAATCTTATTGGTTTCCTTAAGCACTTGAGACTGCTACACCTTGGCTTTTGTTGATCTATGTTATTGGTAAGTATGCCCAGATTTTACAGAAAAGCAACACAAACGGGAGTGTTTGACCTTCATGAAGCCACAAATCAATGAATCGGTTAGGTACTTTAGAATTAATAGAATAGCTATTTAATAATTTGAGAGATCATTGTCCACAATACCTTACTAATGATGGTAAGATTTCAAACATAAATTGCCATCCATGCAAGTGTTTAACACTTATGGATTTTGTATATGCAACAAAGCACATGGATAAGTGAATAACTTTTCCTGTGGAATTACTTTTTAAGCACTGTGTTCAATGTACCTCCTAATTTTTTTTGTTGTGCACAGACAATTCATTTTAAGCCTTCAGGCCCTATAAATTAGTTTGCATGATAACTTAAAATGGCTAGCATGTGCAGGGCCTGTGTGGAAACTTGCAGATTCTATGCCTTAGAGGAAGCATTGCCTGTACAATCTTTGTTTTATCTGTCATCTCATGAAATCTGATCAATCCAAACTTGCTTTAATTGTTTTGCTCCTATTATGTTCCTTATCTTTGGTTTTCCCAGTTCTTTCATCTCTTTCTTTGTCCACCTCATTCGCAGCAATGTAAAGCATACTGTTCTTGCTGTTGGATCATATCTGTTTCTTACCACTTTCTATATGTGTCTTTTGTATTTATATTTCTGTTTAAATTTCATTTTTCTTTTCCAGGACATTCGTTCCTGACTCTGACACTATAACTGTTGACAGTCACCGACTATCTGGTGCCTTGACCAAATGAGAATTATTCACGATCGAGTGAGTATTGTCATGTCATTTCAGTTTGAAAGTTTGATGGCACAAATGACTTATGCCCATTTCAATATCCGCATGCCATGCAATCTTGCAGAGCCATGAATAATAAGAATTTGGAGCCTTGACTCTTGTTTTGCCATTTTGTAATGTATTGTGTAAATTGCCTGTTCTATTTTGCCATATAATAATAACACTCTTTTAGAAGTGATCCATTAGTTGTAAATGGCTTGGAGTAGAATACTCGGCTCCTCAAACCTGCCTTGTCATGCAATAAGATCACAACTGATATTCTACATTGACGCCACCTTCCTGTGTTATTCCCAGATACCTTGGTTCCTTTAGTCATCAAAAATAAATCAAACTCTGCCTTGAATATACTCTGGCTAAGCATCCACAGTTTGGTGGTCGAGAATTTAAAAGATTCAGAACCTTTGGATTGATTGTTTTTGTTTAAATCTTGAAGCTAAATGGCTGATCTGTAGCTGGAGACCCTCGAGCATCTTTCCAGCATATACTCTGTCATGTTGCTTCAGATTTCTATATGTCACCTTTCATTCTTCTAATTATAGGGAGTATAGACTGAGTATACTCAAATTCTCCTCCTAGAGGTAACTCCATTCCTTTGCAATAAAGGCTAACTTATCATTTCCTTTCCTAATTCCTTATACCTGCATACTAACTTGGTTCAGATTTCTCTGAACGAGCATTTTCCAAAAAGAAATCTGCTCTTTTTGTATTTCCAAAGTGAATAGCTTCACACTTGTCATTATATTTCATTTGTTGTATTCTTATTTACTTAACCATCTATATCTTTTTGCAGCTTTTGTTGCATACTCTGTTTGTGTATTTTCCTCACAAACTTGTCAGCAATAAACTTAATGGAACTGAGTTGTTGGACAGTAATATTTTGAATTCTGGATTTTTGAATGTTGAACCTTTGAATTTTGAAATGATTTGATGTGATGAACCTATTGATGCTTAGATTAGATTCCCCTACAGTGTGGAAACAGGCCATTTGGCCCAACAAGTCCACATCGACCGTCTGAAGAGTAACCCACCCAGACGAGTTTCCCTCTGACTAATGCACCTAACACCATGGGCAATTTAACATGACCAACTCACCTGATCTGAACATCTTTGGACTGTGGGAGGAAACGTACGCAGACACAGGGAGAATGTGTAGACTCCACAGACATTCGCCGGAGGCTGGAATCGAACCTGGTCTCTGGTGCTATGAGGCTGCAGTGCTAACCACTGAGCTACTGTGCTGCCCATCCACTGAGCAGCTTTATTCAGTAGAATTAAGACTTGGCACTTGTTCTTTTCTGAGCAGTAATATCAATGCACAGCAGCTTTTACCATTGTGCCCTGGTGGAAACAGTTTCAATTTTCAATAATTTCAGTTAAAACAACATCAAATCATGATTTCTAGTGCTGAGGTGAGAGTGATTGCCCTTGGCTACGTTTGACTGTGTGTGAGCAAAATGAATTAGTAAGAACCAGGGAAAGTTCTCCGCTGGTTGGAGTCATATCTGGCGTATAGGAAGGTGGTTGTGATGGTTGAAGATCAGTCATCTGAGCTCCAGGACATCTCTGCAGGGGTTCCTTTGGGTAATGTCCTTGGCCCAGCCCAACCATTTTCAGCTGCTTCATCAATGACCTTCCTTCCATCATAAAACTGGAGGTGAGGATATTCGCTGATGATTGCATAATGTTTGCCATTTGAGATGACTTGGATATTGAAGCAGTCCATTTCCAAAAGCAGCCAGATCTAGACAATCACCAGGTGGGAGGTGACAAGTAACACTCATGCCACACTCGTGCCAGGCAATGACCATCTCCAAGAGAGGATCTAATATTTCCCCGTTGCATTCAGCAATATTGTCATCACTGAATTCCCTCACTATCAACATCTTGGGTTATTGTGGCTGCAAGTGCAAGTCAGAAGCTAGGAGTCTTGCAGTGTGTAACTGACCCACCTGCTTTCCCAAAGCCTGTCCATCGTCCACAAGGATCAAGTCAGGAGTATGTTGAAATACTCTGCACTTGGCTGGGGGGGGGGGGGGGGGGGGTTCTGCTGCAGCAACGTTCAAGAAACTTGACACCATCCAGGAAAGTAGCCTGTTTGTTTGGCACTATGTCTGCAAACATTCACTCCTTTCACTGGTGCTCAGTAGCAGTAGTGTGTACTATCCATAAGATGCACCTTAGAAATTCCCGAAGTTTCCTTAGCACCTTCCAAAGCTGCAGTCCCTATTGTCTAGAAGAATGCAGGTAATAGATTGTTATGGAGCTGACCAAATTCCCTTCAAATATATCAAAGAGAAAGCTTGGACCAGAACTTTTATCTGTCTTAAAGGCTCATGTAAGGTGCTGTGCTCCAAGTCCAATTAATTCGTCACGCTACTTGGCTTTAAGTAACACACTTTATCCTTACATCCAATTAATATGCAAACAAAAGAAAGAAGGATTGGTACAACTTTAATTCTAATTGGAAAACTTAAAGAATAATAGATTATTTAACTTCTGTTCCAATATAGTCACTTCCCATAAGCACTCCCTTGGCAAAGACAAATTCAGTAAAATAGATTGTCTCACATGTGATGTTTCTCCAATCCAGGAGCACAGAACACCAAGAGAAAATTCCAGTAGTGAGAGAGAGAACTTAAAGCTTTTTGCTGTCACCAACAAAGGTGTATAATAGCTTTCACAGCCAACTTCAAAGCCCCAACAACTGCTGAAAGCTAAACTAAACCCTGGTTCTGTGGGAGCCTCACTGTAGCCATTCATGCTGCTTCTAACTTTTTAAAATAAAACCCAGGGCCCCTTGAGGTTTACGTAATTGGCTTGGAAGAGAGAACTCAGCACCACCTCTCAAACTCTCTTCAAAAAAAGCCAAGACAAAATCCACTCTTTAAGCCATAGTATTGTCGCAAGATGCATGGGAATACCACCGTCTGCAAAGATCTATGACATTCAGTACCTCACTGCAGTGGATGTTAGAACACTGTAAATTTATGAACAAAATTATATTTAATTAGTAAATAGTTGAAGGGTTGTGAAGAGCAGGCAGGAAAGTGGAGTAGAGGCAGAAATTAGATCAGTCATGATCACATTGAATGGCGGAGTAGGCTCGAGAGAGTAAGTTACTTGTGTGCCTAGTTGTATAAGTTGGACACCATCCTGACTTGGAAATATATAGCCATTCATTCAGTGTCACTGGGTCAGAATGCTTGAATTCCTCTCCCACCTCTAGCTTTATGATGGAAGGAAGGTCATTGATGAATCTGAAAATGGTTGGGCCAAGGACGTTACCAAAAGGGGCACCTTTTAGATGACTGACCTCCTCCAACCATCACAACCTCTATGGCAGTTGTTCCAACCCCCCCCACCCCAATGATATTGTGGGTAGGCAGCTCACCATCACCTTCTCAAGGGCAATTAGGGATGGGCAGTAAATGCTTGTCCAGTCAGTGATCCCCATATTGTGAGTGAACTTTTTTAAAAAAAATTATCTGATAACTGTGATGTACTAAGCTATGAGAAAGTAGCAACTGCACTATTTATTTTGTAGCCTCTTTACCCTGTCAGCATTGCATTCACTTTCAACTCCGATGATCTGAACTGAGTATAACTTCCCAGAGTTAGTGCTCTTAACTTTATATCGAACTAGTTTTTGAATGTTCACTAGTAAAAACACATATGCTGGAAATTTTGAAGTTAAATCAGGCATGTTAGAAGTATGCAGCAGATCTGTGTTGTGCACTGTCTTACAATGGCACTTGCATAGTTTCTAGTTGTGAAGTGGCCCAAAGTGTGCAACAAAATAGCAACAATCTTCATCCAACCCCTTGCTTTCCATGCCCACAGTAAATGCTAGTTTGGGTAAATCAATTTCACAATCCAGAACAGATCCAAGATCAGCAAGTAATTCTTACATTTTGAGCTTTGAGCCAAGTACTTGCACCATAAATTCTTGACATTTTTGTGTGATTTGCAACAAGCACATTCTTAGTTGAAGAATCAATGTGGTATTTTAGGTAGGTTTACAGACTGTTAGAAACTCTGCTTGCATATAAGCCTTTGGGAAGTTTTTGCTTTTGGTTGATATGGAGCATAAACAGTCATGATATTACTCGCAGGACAGTGAAATCAAAATTGTTTCCTCCTGGAACTGCCTCTTTCTTTTCCTACTCTAATTCATTCGATGTTGGTGTTTTTCTCTTGACTTTGTTGTCCTCTTGCTATGGATTTATTCTTTTCATTTCATTCTGTTTGTCTTGATTCTCATTATCTGTGAGAGTAGTGTGTGATCAATATGTTTCAACTGGCTCGATATTGGTGCACCTATTTTCCAAGTCAGAAGTTATAATGAAGCTTCATTTGAGTGCTCTATTGGTAATACTACCTTTTAATTGAGAGATTACACTATTGCCTAGATCAATATATTCAAGGAAATGTAAAAAGGTCATATGGCTCTTTACTTTTTGAAGCGAAGCAAAGCAAAGAGATCTTACAGCATCTTGGCTAACAGTTCTCCTGAACCAACACCACCAATGCAGATTAAATATTCACTGATCTCTTTTGCAGATTGGATTCTGCATTTGCCTACCAACAATAGTAACTGAACTCCCCGAGCAGCACATTGGCTGTAAAACATTTAAGTGCCTTGAGAAGGTGAGAAGCTGTATGTACAGTAAATGCAAAATCTTCATGCAGAATTTTGCAAATTACCTCAATGCTGTGAAGTGTTACTTGATTGCTTTACGTTAATTTGCAATTGTCTGTGCATTTTGAAATATGTTGAAATCTGCCTTCAGCTATAGTATCTATTAATGCCATGCTGTTTTATGCCAAGTATGTTGAATGACTAAATAGACACATGAAAAATATGGTCTTTGTGGGTGCTTTTATTTCCATTAATGTTTCGGGCAATGTAATTCAATAATTCCCAAACTAACAAACCACTGCAATCTTTTAAATTGACATTGCTGCTGCTGCTGCTTATGCAACATTTTGCTAATAAACCCAATAAAATTCTGTCACCATGCAAAGTGTACAACAATTTCAAAAGCTATTTTGAATATGGAACGTTTGGGGATTTAATTTCTGCATGTGCTAACACATCTGTCAAACTGTGTTCAATTTCTGCACCAGTTTAATACCATTGTTATCTCTCAACAGCAGTATCCTGAGATTTCATTGCTTGAACACGAGAAGTTTGGGCGGATGAACTCAACGCTGGTCCTAGAGTGCAGCTTGTAGAAACTCGTGGCCTCTCTACGCTCAGTCCCTAGGTTGCATTAAGGGAATGGAAGAGTTGAAAAAAGCAATCTCAACAGCATGTCACGTATTTATTCCAAGGTTACGTTAAGGGAATGGATTGAGTTGAATACTGTTCATAGAAAAATAAAATCAGCTAAAATGTATTAATCTACATTTATACAAGAAGTGAAGGCTCAAGAATAAGAAGCCATGGAAACACTGGGAAGGTTTCCATGACAAGGTTAAGCTCTGACCATGATTTCTGATTGCTTATGCACACTTGTACCTATATATCTAGAATAATGACCGAAAGATTTGTTCTTCTCTCAACCTTTTAACTGTTCCTTTTCCTTGTACAGTTCTGTATTTCAATCTTTTTATTTAATTCATTCATGGCATGTGGGACTGAGTTTGTTCTTCAATCCTAATTATGCTTGATGATGGTGGTGAGCTGCCTCTTGAATTGTCAGCCTTTGAGGTGTTCAGCAGCTGCTTGATATCATGTGGAGTGAATCAAGCTGATTGATTGAAAACGGACATCTGTGATGGGGACTTCAGGAGGAGGCTAAACTAAATCATTCACTTCTCATTTCTGGCTGAATATGGTTGCAAATGCTTGTCATTTTTGCACTCCTGTTTTGAGCATCCCTGCCATTGAAGATGGGGATATTTGTGGAGCTAATTATCCTGTTGTTTAGTTTGCCTACCATTCATGAGTGGATGTGGAAGACTACAGAACTTCAGTCTAATCTATTGATCACAGAATTGCTTAGCTGTGTCAGTTTATTGCATGTTGCTTCCACTGTTTGTCATGTAAGTAGTCATATGTTGTAGCTTCACTCAGTTGGCCTTCAGCTTCTGACCTGTTTCCCTGTTCTCATTGAACCAAAATTGATCCCCTGTCCTGACACGGGATATTCTGGGCCACATTTCATATTGCAACAGTGAATAATTTGCTGATGGCCCACAGAACCTCATGGATGCCTAGTTTTGAGCAGCTTGAACTGCTGTGCATCTGTCCCACTTAGCACAGTGGTAGTACTATACAATATGATGGATGGTATCCTCACAGTGAGGATGGGACTTCATTTTCACAAGGACTTGTGCATTGATGAGTCCTGCCAATGCTGTTATGGACAAGTGCACTTGCAGCAAGTGGATTGTTGAGAAGATCAAATAATGTTTCCTTGTTGCTTTTCTCCCAGCTGATGCAGGCTACTATGCTCTTTATGTTTGGCTAACTTGGTCAGTAGTTATTTTACCAAGCCTCTCCAGTTGATGGTCTTTGAAGTTCTCCACCAAGTGTGATTTGTGTTCCATCTCTCCTCTTGGTTCCTTGTACTCTTATCCTCTTTCCATATGAATGCTCCATTATTTTCATGTTTGAAATCACATATGACCTCTCTATTGTCATCAATTCATTCATAGACAAGGCCATCTCTGAATCCTTTCCTGTATCTCTATCAGCTTGTATCTTCAAATTCTAACCCACTTCCTTCTGCATCAGCCCTGCAGGATAAAACTTCCAGGTCACTTACAACAGCATTTTCATACTCTCATTGACTGCAATAATTCTGTAGTTGCCTATCTGCTCAACAATGCCTTGAATTACACCTTTTCTTGCTCTTCACCCCAGTCTGATGCCTTCTCTCCCAACCACTTCTTCCCCTGCTGCAATTTCTCTCTCTTTGTTTCCTTGCATCCAAAAGATGCAGGTTTGGCGTATATCATGCACACCTGATTTAGTCATTTATTGGCAGATCTGGCAGGACTACATCAAGTTCTATTGGGCACAGTTCACCTTGAAGTGCAAAGGTAAGCCCTGGCTCTTTTTTTGCTGTGCCAGTCATCTCTTTTCATCGCTGAAACAAGTTTCCCCGCTGCCTCCTAAGAAAAAATGAGGAACTCCATGGAAAATGTTTAATCACATCCATGCCTAGCAACTTAAGCTTCATGCTCTAATCCTCAACTTTCATCTTTTGTTCTCATTTATCTCCCAACTAAACTGTTGGCTTCCCACTTTTTCTTCCTGGCCCTCATGTGAGCTGATGTTATAAATGGTTTCCTCTCCTCTGATACCGTACTGTTCCTTTCAAATCTGCAATTTTCACTGCTTTCTCAAAATAACTTTGTCTCTGTCATTGCATCCTACCACACCATCTCCAACCTCCATTTCCTCTCCAAATGCTTGAACATGTGCCTCCAAAATCTGTCCTTTACAACATCTTTATAATAACTCAATATTTTAACTTCTCCACTCCAGGTTTCTGACCCTGCTGCAGAACTAAAGCCATAATTATAGTCAAAATAATATCCAATATGACTGTTACTATGGCACATTATCTCTTCTCAACCTTCTCAAATGTCTGAAGCCATTACAACAGTTGCCTATGCCATTTTTCCAATGCGTCTCTTCTTAACTAGCTGAGTAGAACTACCTTCTCGCTTACTCACTCCCACTCTGTGTCTCTTTTGTCATTTTTCCTCCTCCTTCTCAGTCCTTCTTCCCGCCCCCCCCCCCCCCCAAAAAAAAGGTTGTATTTACCTCAGGTGGTGCATTTACCCACTGAACCTCAAGGCACCTTTTTAACATGTGACTTTATATTGATGCCCCATTGTCTTCACATTATCTATTTCTGATTGTTTTGGTTTTTGTTTGTATCCATATTGAAATGAACAGTTTTTATCTTTATTGTACTGTTTACTTTCTTTTAAAAATAGTATTGGAAAATGTTCCACAGGTCAATTGATGTATAGTATGAAACAGTTAGGTGACTTATTTGTTTATGTACCTTACAACCTCTGTGAATGCTTTGATAAACTGCCTTAATGGCATTTCCTTTTTGAAAATAAATTTTTATTTTATGCTGGACTCTGTTTTGATCATGTACTTAGCCAAACTAAACTCAGACTACATAGCATAACATAGCACCTATATTGAGAAAACTGTTGAGGTCTTTGTGAGATCCTAAAGACCAAAATCTCTACTATGGTGCCAAAAGACACTCTTGAGTCACCACAAAGATTTCTGGTGTGTCACCCATGTGAAAATTAAATGAACTTCACTAAAGCGTGCAAAACAGCTTCTACGGAATTTCATTGTTGCCTTGTGATACTTTTGAAGCCATAGATATAATCTAAGAAGCACAAGAGTATTTGTTTGATTTGCTAATGTAAGTTGGCAGTACTTGCAAGTGGTTTCAAGCAGTCTGGCTTATTAAAAGGACCGTTTCATGGTTGGTGTTGTATTCTTGTACAAAAGCTGAGCTTTTGTATTGCAAAGCAAGTTGCTTCACTTATAGTGAACTGAGCTGTGTTACTTATGCAGGTGTGATAAAATGCATTTAATATTATCGTCTGGAATTTTAATATCAAGGCAGATATATGTTTCAGTTCTGTGGCGGTAACACTTTTGAAGTTGCAAGATTTTTTGGACCAGTGAACTGAAGACTTGACTGCATCACATGCTTTCTTGGAAGTTAAGTGCATAGGAGGGTACCTGTGGTGTTCATGGATTAAAGTTTTATACTGCTGACTTTACCACGAGTTTAGTTTTGACTTTAGTTCAGAAGAGTCAGGTTTTCAGTTCTAAAGAGCATTCACTTTAGCTATTACTTTTCTAGGAGTAGAAGACAGTAGTGGATTATTTGAAATCTTTGATATCAGAAGGGTTTTGGTTTATGAAGCTTCCAAGGTTTTAGAATTTTTTTTTCCGAAGTTGCTAGATCAGAAAAGGGTTAGAACCTCAGAATAGGAAAAAGGTTCATGCCAGTACTACTTGGAAAGAATTCATAAAACGCTCAATCCAACAATGGGAACTGAAAAGAGCAGCTAAGAAATTAGAGTTGAAGTAAAAGTGATATTTCTTTAGAATTGAGTATCTGCAAAGGATATTGCTAGAAACTTTGTTTTAGTGCTTATGTTCAGATCTTTCTAAGCTGTCAGCATTTTTTGTTTTCAATGTTGTAAATGTGTTCTTTTGGCTTTTGCAGCTTGCAAATGTTCAAAGGCTAAGCACCACAGTAACCAATTTAAAAAAAAACTGAATCTATAAAGCCTAGGTTTCATTCTGGGATGTGGTTTGTCCAGTGTTATTATCGGATGGGATCATAACGTGGGTGCTATTGGCTAGGATAGGGAATTCATTGAATTTATGTGGGATCTGTGTCTCTTAATAAGATATAAGGGCTATTCTGAAATTTATGTGGATTGGTCTATCAGAATGTCTTTGAATGTTGCTAATACTTTTCTGGGAGTAGAAGACAATAGTGGACTATTAAAAGTTTTGATATCTGGAGGGACATCTGAAGTTGAGATGTTGGTGCAAAAATTTAGCTAAAATTCAGGTTAGAAATGAAAGATAACTTCTGTTAGAGAAAACAGAAACAAACAGCAATGGAAAGGGAAATTGGAGATCAATATTTCTAAGCTCTTGAAAGAAATCTGGCAACTTGGAAAGAGAAAAGCTTAGAATAAAAGAGGAAATAAAAGGTAGTAACTCAGTGGATGATTCTGACTCTACTGAGGGATTTACTTAACTAGAAATCAAAGTTTAGTATCTAAATTTAGAATATGGGTTGAAAGATATTTTGCTTCGTTTGAAAATGCAGTTTGGACCTGAATGTTAGTGTTTTGATAGGTCCAAAGAACAATGTGCAGACTATGAAACTATATAAAGCATCACTGCATGTTAATGTAGGTTATATGTTTCCCAAAAAATAAACTTTTTGACTGAACCCAGAGAGGCTTAAATCATGAGGTAAGGGACTTCAGTTCATGATGAATAATGACATTATTTTGTACCTAGTTTTAGTAGTTGGACCTCACTTGTTATGGCATTGCCAAAACTGGATGGGTCATAAACTGTTTTCTTCAATTTTTGTGACAGCAACTTCCAGAACTGGACATTAATGCCACAATATGTGGCATGTTTAAGTGGCTGTGCATTAGAGGGCATGGGTTGGTCACAGATCCTACTGATTATAGCAAGGTGAATTCCTATCCAATTGGAGGATTGTATCATGAGGATTAGACTAGCACAGTTTGTTGCAAAAATTGACTTGTTAAAAACATGTTGACAAGGTTCATTTGATGGAACCTCAAAAAAATCATGATTTTTAATATCAGCTGGATTTTATCAATGTAATGGTATGCTGTTTAAAATGAAAGATGCAACTTTTCAATGATAGTACTGAATAACTTGGTTAATCTAATCGTATTGTTTATATTGATGATTTGATGATGGTTAGCTAAACCTTGGAAGATGCACCACTTGAACCAACTGTTTGGTTACAACGAGCCAAGTTAGTCAAATCCAGCTAAAAGTCAACTTGCTAAAGCAAAAGTGACTGGTTTGACTTTATCCACAGTGCAACCCAAGTAACAGCGCGAGAAACAAAAATAAGTGCTATCTTGGGTTTTCTGTGCCTTAAGTAAGTATGACATTTTGAGATATATTTGCGTGAGTGGTTTTTATCAGAGGCTTATTCTAAATTTCGGCACTGTAGTGGCTTCTGTGACAAGTTTGTTGAAAGAAAGGCCAGATAAATGTGAGGTGTTGCATTTTGGTCAGGCAAATTAGGACAAGACTTATACATTTAATGGTCAGCTCTTAGGGAGTGTTGCTGAACAGAGATCTAGGGGTGCAGCTTCATAGTCCCTTGAAGGTGGAGTTGCACGTAGACAGGGTAGTGAAGAAGACATTTAGTACACTTGTCTTTATTGGACAGAGCATTGAGTGTAGGGGTTGGGATGTCATGTGGCTGTACAGGACGTTGGTCAGGTCATTTTTGCAATTTCAGTTCTGCTGTCCCTGCTATCGGACAGATGTTGTAAAACTTGAAAGGGTGCAGAAAAGTTTTACCAAGATGTTGCCGGGGTTGGAGGGTTTGACCTATAGGGAGAGGCTGAATAAGCTGGGGCTGTATTCCCTGGAATGTTGGAGGCTGAGAGATTACCTTTGTGCCGGTGAGATATTTTAATATAGAACCTGATTGGGTACCAGGATCAGAATCAGGTATGGAAGAGGTTAGTAACAACTGCTTATGTCCACAGTGCAAGGGAGAAAAATTAATATCAGTGATCCAAAGGATGTGTAGAATCTTATCAAGCTATTCCTTTTTCACTATGGTTCTAAATAATAAAGAGACATGGATTTGGAGAATTGTTTCCTTTCAAATAATTTAATTGGGTAATGCCCCCTCATTCGTTTCTGAATAGAACAAGTAACAGTACTTTTCATGAAAGGTAATCATACTGTAAACAGTACACTGAAATTAGTCACTTACTCTTTCACTTGTGTTTCAGTCTTTTTTTGTATAAAGCACATTTGTGCACCAATTAGTCTGTAAAATGTCTTGATATCTAAAGAAAAACAGATCTCCCTTTAACAGGTGGTAAATGCCAAGCAAGAGCAATGTCTGAAAACAATGTGAATAAAACGTTTTGAATTTCACCTAAAGTCGTTTTGCAAACACTTCTACAATCAAATCTGGTAGATTTGTTTTTAGATTGTCATGTTTGATCCATTGCCGTTATTAGGAGTCTCCTGGAACCATGACTAGACATGAAAATGTCAAAGTAGATGCTAATTGTTGTGAAATCAGGTAGGTAACCTAGTGTGATCAGATTCTCTATAAACTCATTGAACATCACAGAATTGAAATGTATTGGAGCTCCAAAATAACAACTGTTCTGAACTGACACAGTGCATGTTATATCCTTCTCTCTGTGGTACAATCTGTTGAAAGTTATGAAGATAGCATTGTAATTGAAGCACTGCACAGCCAGCTTGCATGCACTAAAAGGAGGATTTGGAACTGAATTAAGAAATGAAAGCTGTGATCACTTAGGTTGTGCAGTGTAAATCTACAAGAGTGAGTAGAGTGGGTTACTTTCACGGAGGGTGGTGCATGTATGGAATGAGCTGCCAGAGGAAGTGGTGGAGACTGGTACAATTGCAACATTTAAAAGGCATTTGGATGGGTATATGAATAGGAAGGGTTTAGAGGGATATGGGCCAAATGTAGGTAAATAGGATAAGATGAATTTAGGCTGTCTGGTTGGCATGGAATAGTTGGACTGAAGGGTATGTTTCCATGCTGTACAAAACTCTATAAAGGAAACTGTTGACTATGTAATCATCAACAAAAAAAAAGGTTGGGATATAGATTGAATATGGAATGAATGGATAAAAGACTTCGAAGGCTGAACAGCCCTGAATTAAGAAAGAGACATGCAGTCATCAAACAATGTGATTAGAGAAGGAATTTTTACTTTTCTGTTTGTCGGATGTGTCTCTGGCTAGTAAAGCCAGCATTTATTATCTATGGATGTAAGATTGCTCGCTGAACTGGAAGGTTTGTTTTCAGATGTTTTGTCACCATACTAGGTAACATCATTAGTGAACCTGCTGTGAAGCGCTGGTGTTATGACCCACTTTCTATTTGTGTTTAGGTTTCCTCAGTGATGTCATTTCCTGTTCTTTTTCTCAGGGTGGTAAATGGGGTCCAAATCTGTGTGTGTTGATAGAGATCCGGTTGGAATGCCATGCTTCTGGGAATTCTTGTGCGTGTCTATGCAGCCTTGCAGGGACTGGTGTTGTAGATTATTGTGGAGGGGGTGTTTACTGATTGCAGTCTGAGAGTTAGGAAGTTGAGGATCCATTTGCAGAGAGGGGAAGCAGAGTTCCAAGAAGCAGATGTTACAAGGATGTGTATAGGGCCAGGGAGATGATGTCTGCTGTGGACCTATTGTGACGGTAGGTGAACTGTAAGTGGATCAAGGCAATCGGAGAGGCTGGAGTTGATGTATGCCGCTATTAACCTCTCGAAGCACTTCATAATGATGGATATCAGACCCACCAGGCAGTAGTCATTAAGGCGTGTTGTTTAATTTTTCTTTGGCACTGGGATGACCGTGATGGTCTTAAAGCAGGTGGGAACCTTGCATTGGAGTAAGGAGAGATTAAAGATGTCGCAGATATTCTCACCAGTTGGTCTGTGCAGGATCTGGGTGCATGGCTAGGGACTCTATCCAGGCCAGTCACTTTGTGTATTCACCCTCAAGAAGGCTGATCTTATGATTACAGTGGTGAGTGTGGGTACAAGTGAAATCATTTCACTAACCTATTCAAAATGAGCAGAGAATTCATTGAGCTCATGAGGGAGGGATGCATTGTCAGCGATTCAACTCTACTTCGCTTTGTAACTCATTATATTGTGTAAGCCTGGCCACTGTTGATGTGTCTCCATGTAGTTAGTTCGAGACGCTAGTTTACTCTGGTATTGTCTTTTGGCATCTCTAATGGCTTTGCAAAGGTCGTACCTAGACTTCCTGTAGAAGTCAGGGTCACCCGATTTCAGTGTATTGAACCTGGACTTCAGTCAAGAGTAGATCTCCTGGTTCATCCATGGTTTCCAGTTGGGGACCGCTTGGATTAACTTCTTTTGGAAAACACTGTTCTCTATACACTGACTGATTTAAGGTTGTGACAGTTGTGGCAGACTCATTTTGGTTGGCCGCTGAGTTCTTGAATATGGACCAGTCCACTGACTCCAGGCAGTCGCGTAGGAGCTGGTCTGCTACCTCAGATCAGCATTGTATGACTTTCTGTACCGGATCCTTATGCTTCAGTTTCTGTTTGTAAGCTGGGAGAAGGAGCACAGCCATATGGTCTGGTTTACCAAAATATGGGCGGCGAATGGTGTGGTCAGCATCTTTAATTTAACAGGAGATGAGTTAATGGTAACTTGGTAGTGCACTTGAGGTTGGCCTGGTTGAAGTCACTGGTTATGATGAGCAAGGCTTTGGGGTATTCCATCTCAAGGCTATTTGTAGTGATATATATTTCATCAAGTATGCTCCTCACTTCCACATGGGGTGGGGTGTAAACTGCTGTCAGAGTAAACCCCTGCGGCAGGTAGTAGGGAACAGCCCCGACCATAAAATATTCTCAGTCTGGGGTGTAGTAACTTACCAAGATCATGTCTGAGCATCAGGAGGCAGACCCCTTTGCCTTACTCGAGGACCCTGTGTAGTCTATCTGGTGGATTGAGAAACCCTCCAGTTGAAAGGTACAGTCAGGTGAAGCAGAAGTAAGCCATATATTTTTTTTAAAAATTTGATAAATCTCCTGGCCCCGATGGGCTACATCCTAGAGTTCTGAGGAAGGTGGCTGAGAGGCGTTGGTTGTGATCTTTCAAAAGTCACTGGAATCAGGGAAAGTCCCAGATAATTGGAAAATCGCTGTTGTAACCCCCTTGTTCAAGAAAGGATCAAGACAAAAGATGGAAAATTATAGGCCAATTAGCCTAACTTTGGTTGTTGGTAAAAGTCTAGAATCCATCGTTAAGGGTAAGATTTCTAAATTCTTGGAAGGGCAGAGTCGGATTAGAACAAGTCAGCATGGATTTAGTAAGGGGAGGTCATGCCTGACAAACCCATTAGAATTCTTTTGAAGAGGTAATTAGTAGGTTAGACCAGGGAAACTCAGTGGATGTTATCTATCTAGACTTCCAAAAGGTCTTTAATAAGGTGCCTCACAGGAGGCTGCTATGTACAGTGAGGGCCCATGGTGTTCAAGGTGAGCTACTGACATGGATTGAGGATTGACTGTGAGCAAATGCGCGGTCTTGCACTTTGGGGAAAAAGAATACAGACGTGGACTATTTTCTAAACAGTACAAAAGGATCCGGGAGTGCTAGTCCAGGATTCTGTAAAGGTTAACTTGCAGGTTGAGTCCGTGATTAAGAAAGAAAATGTACTGTTGTCATTTGTCTCAAGATGTTTGGGATATAAAAGCAGTGATGTGCTTCTGAGACTTTATAAAGCTCTAGTTAGGCCCCATTTAGAATACTGTGTCCAATTTTGAGCCCCACGCCTCAGGAAGGACATACTGGCACTGGAGCGTGGCCAGCAGAGATTCACACGGATGATCCCTGGAATGGTAGGCCTAACCTACGATGAGTGGCTAAGGATTCTGGGATTGTATTCATTAGAGTCTAGAAGGTTGAGGGGAGATCTAATAGAAACCTTCAAGGCAGAGATTGATAAATTCTTGATTTCGCAAGGAATTAAGGGCCATGGGGAGAATGTGGGTAAGTGGAGTTGAAATGCCCATCGGCAGAGTAGACTCAATGGGCTGAATGGCCTTCATTCCACTCCTATGTCTTACAGTCTTATATCTCTGTATAGCAGAGTACACAATTCCCTTTGGTAGGTAAGTCTGGCTTTAAGTTTGTCCAGCTTGTTTTCAATGGCTTGGACATTTGCTAGGAGTATACTGGGGAAGGGGGACTTAAAACCGCATTGTTTCAGTCTCACCTGTCGGTCAGCACGTTTCCTTGGTAAGTGGCTGCTTCTGGTCAGGTTCAGGAGGCGATGTGGATAGTCTGCCATTTGGAATGTGAGTGGATGGATCTGTTGGGGTCTTGGACACTGGTTGCAGCCTTGGGCACTCTGGAGGTCTTGTTTTTTGTCTGGGCCTCAAAAATCAGTACACCACAAGGTCAGGGAGGACATTGGGACCACATCAGGTCCACTCCACAGTCAATTCGTCAATCGGTATCCAGGTAAGGCCTTTGAGAAGCTGGTAAATGGCTGGACATTTCGTCACTTCAGTTTTGATTAATTAAATTTGAACTCCCCAACTGTAAAAGAAACATTGCCATAGTCTGATCAGATTATAGGGCTGCTGTCTCGTCAGAGAGAGACGACGTGGTGGTTTAACCTGAGGGTCACCATGCCTCAGGTGAGGGGAGAGGTTGAGAAAGAGTCCTTCATGGGAACCTCGGCTAGTACAGGACTTGAACATCACTGCATTGTTAACCAGACACCCAAACAATTGAGCTAGCCAACTACAAAAACAAATTTGCTCGAAAAACTCAGCAGATCTGGTGGCACCTATGGAAATAAAGCAGAATTGACGTGTCTGGTCCAGGGAGCCGCCTTTAGAACAGTTCTGAAAAAGGGTTATTAGACCTGATACATTAACTCTGCTTTCTGTCCACAGGTGCTGCCAGACCTGCTGAGTTTATCCAGCAATTCCTGTCTTTTATTTGTTTCCAGCATAACACGGTTTTTTTGATTTTTTTTTAAGCAAACCAACTATGTCTTCAGATCCCTAGTTCCGGCTTCTGGATTACTAGGCCAGCAATATAACCATAAGATGTCCTTAAGGTATATAGTAGCAGAATTAGGCCATTCAGCCCATTGATCTGATCCACCATTCAATTGTGGTAGATATGTTTCTCAACCCCATTATCCTGCCTTCCTCTGGTAACCCTTGATCCCCTTATTAATCAAGAACCTAGCTATCTCTCAAGTACACTCAATGACTTGACCTCTGCAGCAATGAGTTCCACAGATTCACTTCCCTCTGGCTGAAGGAATTCCTCTCAGTTCTAAAGGGTTGTCCCTTTACTCTGAGGCTGTGCCCTCAGGTCCTAGTTTCCTACTCATGGAAGCATCTCCACATCCACTCTATTCGGCCCTTTCAGTTTACTGAGAGTTTCAATCAGACCTCCTAGTCATCCTTCTAAGTTCCATTGAGTACAGACCTAGAGTCCTCAACTGCTCAATGACAAATCCTTCATTTCTGGATCAATCTTGTGAACCTCTCTGAATCCCCTCCAAGGCTAGAACATCCTTAGATATGGGGCCCAAAACTGCTCATCATAATTGGAATGCAGATTGATTAGAGCCTTATACATCTTCTCTGTCCCTGCTCTTGTATTCTAGCCCTCTTTAAATTAATTCTAACATTGCATTTGCATTCCAACTATCAATTGAACCTGAATGTCAATCTTAAGAGAATCCTAATTTTGGACTCCTAAGTTTCTGTGCTTCAGATTTCCAAAGCCATTCCCCATTTTCGAAAATCGACTATGCCTCTATTCCTTCCACAGTACATAACCTCACATTTTCCCATATCGTATTGCATTTGCCACTACTTTGCCCATTCTCCTAGCCTGTCCTAGCTAGTCGTCCTCCTGCAATTCCACTATGCTCCTGCACTATGAACCGTGACTATAAATTTGGAAGATCAGATGAGAAGTTGCCAGACTCAGACTTTGGAAATTTCTATGGCATTGTTAAATAAATATCATATATTTGAGAGCAGTGTTTAAAATAATGTTATGGGAATATCATTATTACAATTTCAGTATGGCTTTTCCACTAAAGAATTAGCTGAAAACTTGTAGTCACAACAGCGACAATTTTTTCTACTCTGTTAACGGGCTGTTGTGTTTCCTACATGGCAACAGTAACCATATTTTAAAAGTACTTGTTTGGTTGTAAAGGGCTTTGAAAACTTAGGTCATGAAAGGTGCTATATCAATGTCTTTTTTAAACTTACAGCATCACGAAACAGTATATTCTCGCATATATTTGATCTCACTGCTCAGCTGTAGACAAACGCGTATTATAGCCTGAAAAGCTCTATTATTCTGCCAATAGAAAGCTGGCAACCATCTGTTGTAATACAGCTTATAGTGATAACTTGTCATTCAGATTCAACTAAGAACAATTCAAACTATTTTTGCGAATGAGAAGGCTAATATCTGTACCGATTAGAATTAGTCAGAAGCAACAGCCTTTTGATACCAGACAGCCGGGTTTTTAAAAAAAAATCTATTCCCTGTTGCGGTGCTGTTCAGAATGTTCTATATTCAATATGTTTGAATGTGAATGCTTCTTTACGAAAACTGCCACTGATACAATCAGCAATAAATTATTTTGGCTGGGATTTTGAGCTGTTGGAAATTCTGATAACTTTTGAGATACTTAATGAATCAACCGTTGTCGTTGCTGGTACGGGAACTGGTGAGGTACGTAATTGGAAGCTGGCGGATGGGGGGCGGGGGAGGTCGGAGAGGTGAGGTGGTAACTTATTTAGGAGTGTCACTCAAGTTTGGTTTTATAACGTGACAATGTCTGGACCGATACCTCCGTCATAAGTACACTTCAACGTAGGTAAAGGAACATTCCTTCATTGTGACAAACTTGGAAAACCATTCCTAAACTGATTTACCATTTCACGGAATATAGCGCTTAGTTGTTATACTGTTGACAACTCTTCGTATCCAACCTTAAAACCTTCATAATTGACAATTTCGGAATAAATCCTGGCCTTTGAAATATGCAGTATGATCTTTAATTAGGTTATAATTTACTTGTCATCGCACCATGGGCTGGGACTGAGAAAGTGCTGATAACCAATATGTTTAAGAACAAGATGGTACTTTTTAAAAAAAATGCGAGTGAACGGATATGACGGAAGTTTTTTTGCAGTCGGCTGAAGTGGAGGTTTGGTTTGGCTCACCCCTTTAGGCGTGGGTCTGGTCTTTCATTTGAGGTAAAACTTTCTGACTTCAAAAACAACACACTAGCTAAGTCACTGTGGATACAGTATGAATTAAGTGCTTTCCTCGACTTCTTGGTGGAGTTGAAAAAGCGTGGTTAGAAATGAATTTGAGATTTGTAGCCGCTTGCAAATATCTTGGGGAAAAAAAAGCAGAGAGTCTGAGGAAAGAATTTTTTCAGGATGCAGACGCGAGCAACGCCCTCTAGGAAGAGGCTATAAGAGAAAGGGAGGAGAACTCGGTTTCAGTTCTTGCTGCGGACAGACGCAGGGTGAATGTAGCCGCGATTTTTCGTACGAATCTCTGACACCTAGTAAATCGTGTTGAGATCGTATGATTCGTTATTTTCCGGAACCTGGTCTGCTGCAGTTTGGGAGGAACCCCGGCCGCTCGCGCTGAGATGACTTACCGTGCTCTTCACTAAAACTAGTCCACTTTATTTGTTGTCAATTTTTTGTTCGCCCTGCCTTTTTTTAAAAAAAGCTTTCCTTTGTGCAAATTGAACACAAAACGGAATCACCCCATGGATCGAAAGTACAGTGCTCGCGAGGAGGGAGTGCCAACCTCAATTGGCGGGACCCCTGATGAAGCCGGGGTTCCAAGTCTCGCTGCTACCGACATGATGACTCTGTTAACTCGCTTCGGCAAAACACTTCTGTGGCTCATGTTGATCTATCTAACCGGTTACTTCGGGCTGAGTGTGAGCTTTCTGGTTTTCGGACTGATGCTGTGGATGGGGTGGAAAATGCGGAGACAGAGCAAACAGAACAAGCTGAGGGACGCCTTCTACCTCCTGGAAAACGAAGAGAACGTCACCAGAAAAAGAACAAACAAGAGCCTGCCAGCTTGGGTAAGGGGCATACAGCGGGAAGTCTCGCTGTGTAGAAAGTACAAGAATTCTTTTTAGCTGTAAAGTTTTTGACTCTATGGGGAATTACAATCCCAGTCAGAAAATTTGAACAGGGAGGGATGCGCGGGGTCCTAGTGCTACCTCAATTAACCCTTTCTACCAAGGGGGTTTGTGATTTCCTACGGATATCTGCAGGAGTAAAGAACATTTAAAAGAATCATTAAAATGCGTGCATCTTAGAAAAAATGTGAATAATTTTAAATGCGATTTTATTTCTGCGAGTTATTTTAACGTAATAGCTCAGTTTCTTACATAAAAATATCATTTCTTCATGAACGAACATTTGGCATTGTATTTCTGCGGTTAAGATTGCGAGTGATGGATTAGAAATTTCAACAGGGTGAGATCATTGCATATTTTTTGACGTTGCATGACTTGGTTGGTATAATATATTTTGAACTGTAGTTCTACAACGATCCCCATCCTCAATGATGAGGGAGCTCAACATAGTGTAAAAGATCAGGCTTACACACTTGCATCAACCTTTAGTTAGAAATGCTGAGTGGATGATTCATCTCATCCTCCTTCAGAGGCCTCCAGTATCATATGCCAATGTTCAGTCAATTTAATTAATTCCATGGGATATCAAAAAATATCTGAAGGTACTAGACAATGCAAAGGATCTGGGCCCTGATAACATTCTGGCAATAGTACTGAAGACTTAGGCTGCAGAATTTGCCATTTCCTATCCAGTCTGTTCCAGTATAGCTCCTGCATCAGTATCTATCCGGCAAAGTGAAAAATTGCCCAGGTATGTCCTGTGTACAAAAGCAGGACAAATCCAACCTGGCCAGTTGGCACCATATCAGTCTACTGTCAATCACCAGTTTAAAAAAAAGTTGGAAAGGGCCACCAATAGTGCTATCAAACAGCAGTTGCTAAGGGATAACCTGCTCAGTGATACTCAGTTTGGGTTCCACTAGGGTGCACAGACTTGGTTCTAACATGGACAAAACAGCTGAATTTGAATGGTGTGATGAGAGTGACCGCCCTCAAAATCAAGGCCACGCTTGACCAAATGTGGCACCTCGGAACCCTAGCAAAACTGCAGACAATGGGAATCAGATCAAACTTGCCACTGGGTGGAGTCATACATGGCACAAAGGAAGATGATTATGGTTATTGGAGGTCAGTCATCTCAGCTCCAGGACATCTCTGCAGGTGTTCATTAACATAGATATTTCTAATCAACCTGTTCCAAGATGTTGTGACACACCTCTGGAGCAGATGAGAATTAAATCCAGGTCTTCTAGTCCAGAGGTAGGGACACCACCGCTGTGCCATCTAGCCAAGACCAGTAGAAAATGGTTGATCAAGTCCCAAGCCCCAAATGATATCCACATCCTACTGTAACCTAACTGGCTACTTCATTATCTGGAGCTGTGAATAGAGTTATACACTAATAATCAGCAGCCACAGCTCCACACTCAATCTTTGGCGAGTGGACGTAATTCAGAATTGAGCAGCTGAAGATGATTGAATTGAGGAAACTTGTGGCACCTTGCAGCGATAAACCAAGGGTACAATGACCACCTAACAAAGAACTTCATTTGCATCAAGTACAACTGCACTTACTGGACACTACCTTCACTCCAATTCATATTTGCCAATACTTCATCGACTTCCCCTACTTAAATACCGTCTTGCTGTCAAGGATACTTGCTACTCTCGCATTCCATTTGGTATACAACTCTTGGGTCCATATCTGCATCCTGCTCCTCGGATGTTGCCTGACCTGGTGTGCTTTTCCAGCACCACTCTGATCTAGACTCTGGCTTCCCGCCTCTAATCAACCTCTTCAGACATCTTATGATGCACATCTGGAGTGGGTGGGACTCTGGCTCAGAGGTAAGAACACAATTACTGTGTCATAAGAGCCCCAGTTCCTTGGAGTAGTGTCTTTGGCCCAGTCATCTTTAGCCACTTCATAAGGTCAAAGTGGGAATGTTTGCTTATGATTGTGCAATGTTTTGTATCATTTGCAACTCAGATACTGAAGCAGTCTATGTTCAAATGCAGCAAAATCTGGACAGTATCCACATTTGGGCTGATGAAGTGAGAAGTAACGTTGCCTGACACTCTGTGGCATGATAGACCCATCTTCCCTTGATGTTCAAATGGATTACAGTCACTCAATCCCCACTACCAACATCTTGGGAAAATACTATTGATCAGAAACTGAACTGGATCAGCCATATAAATACATTAGCAAATGAACAGGTCAGAGATTAGGAAATTGCAACTCCCGTTCTTTCTCCCCAGTGCTTGTCAGTCACTTACAAGGTGCAAGTCAGAAGTGTGGTGGAGTGCTATCGACTTGCCTGGATGAGTACAGCTCTAATGTAAAATACTTGACACACTCCAGAACAAAGCAGTTTGCTGGATTGGAACCCCATCTATTGTCATAAACATTTACTGCCTCTCCTGCTGACACACATTGGCAGCCATGTATGCCATTTACATGACTACTCGCTAAAACTCCTTGGATAGCTCCTTCCGATCTGCAGCATCTTCCCCCTACAAGGACAAGGGCAGCAGACACCGGCGAGCACCACCACCTGTAAATTCCCCTCCAAGCCACTCACTATCCTGTCTTGGAAATATATCACCGTTCTTCCATTATCTTGGAGCTCCATCCCTAACAGCATTGTGGGCGTAATTACATATGGAGTACGGTGTTTCAAGAAGGCAGCTCACCATAAGTTTCTTGAGGGCAATTAGGGATGGACAGTAAATATTGGTATAGTTAGTGAGGTCCACAACCGACAATAAAAAAAAATTTCCTTTTTGATAATTTGCCTGATCAGATGTGGTAGAAATTCCTTATTGAAAGATTATTTGCCTGTGAAATGAATCTTCCCTTTCTTTCCGGTACAGATGTTGCTCTGAAGCAAAATACATTGTTAGCATAGTTACACATTTTGTTATAAGCTTACAATTGTGGATCTTGACAACCTTGATCGCAGAGATCACAACCACTGTTCCATTAAAGTAGAACTATGTAGTACAGTCATTTCTTCTGCAGCATGATAATCGCATTTCTGTGTGATCCCACTCTATACAAGAATCGCACAATACAAAGTGTCGGTGATGTAATCGTGTTACAGTCAACACAAGTTTTAAAAGTTCGTGCTTTAAAGTGATTGATGAATAGGGGACGCTGTTTTTACAGCGAATTCACGCTGACACAACGCACATTGTAACAAAACGACCTGTAGTCACTTGTATCGATGTTGAGGTAGTTGATCGCAAAGAGGGGAGGAGAGATTGCAAATAGTAGAGGTTACAGTGCCCTATTCCCTCTCATTGTAGACACCATATATACCAAACTTGAATTTTTAAATTAAAAAAATGGGTGCAGCGCATGCACTTTTGATCTCTACGGTTTTATCACCCTGGATGGTTTTTGTGCCTTGAAAAACTCTAATTTACTGCATCATGAACAGATGGGATTTGTGTTCCCACATATCATTGTCAAGGGAAGATGTTAAGTAAAGGCACTTTTTTGCAAGGAGGGTCATGGAGTCATACAGCATTCAGCATGGAAACAGACCTTTCAGTCCAACTTGTCCATGCTGGCCAAGTTTCCCAAACCAAACAAGTCCCACTTGCCTGTGTTTGGCCTTTATCCCTCTAAACCTACTTGTCCAAATGTCTTTTAAATGTTGTAACTGTACCTGCATTTACCATTTCCTCTGGAAGTTCATTGCACATACTATAGGACCTTTCTAAATCTTTCTCCTCACATCTTAAAAATATGGCCCCTAGTTTTGAACTCCCCCACCCTACGGAAAAGGAATTTGAAATTCACCTTATTTATGCCCCTCATGATTTTATAAAGTCACCCCTCAACTTTCTATGTTTCAGTGAAAAAAGTTCCAGCCTATTCAGCCTCTCCTTATAACTCAAACCCTCCAGTGCCAACAACATCCTGGTAAATCTTTTCTGAACCCCCTCCAATGTAATAATATCCTGGCTATAGCAGGGTAACCAAAACTGAACGCCGTACTCCAAAAGTGGCCTCACCAATGTCCCCTACAACCTCAAGATAACATCCCAATTCCTATACTCAATGGAAGGAGCAATGAAAGCAAGTGTGCTAAATGCCTTCTTAACCACCCTGCCTACCTGCAATACATCTTTCAAAGAACTATGTACCTGAACCCCTAGGTCTCTGTTCAACAGCACTGCCCAGGGCCCTCCCATTAACTGCATAGGTTCTGCCCTTGTTCATTTTATGAAAATGCTCCCCCACTGAAATTTTGATCACCTGGCCGGGCTCATTTCCCATTACCAGGTCCAGTATGGCCTGTTGTCTAGTTGAGCTGTCTACATATTGTCTCAAGAAACCCTCCTGAATGTACCTAACACATCCGCCCCATCTAAGCCCTGGCATTAAAGGAGTTCCAATCAATACTGGGGAAACTAAAATCACCCACTGCTACAATCCTGTTGTTTTTACATCTTTCCACAATCTGCCGCTGAATATCAGGAGGCCTATAATATAACCCCATCATGATGATGGCACCACGTTAGCCAACCTCCAGTCTTCTGGCACCTCACTTGTAACTATTGATGATACAAATATCTCAGCAAGAGGCCCAGCAATCACTTCCCTAGCTTCCCATAGAGTTCTAGGGTACACCTGATCAGGTCCTGGGGATTTATCCACTTTTATGGGTTTCAAGACATCCAGCACTTCCTCCTCTGTAATATGGACGTTTTTCAAGATGTCACCATCTATTTCCTCACATTCTGTACCTTGCATGTCCTTCACCACAGTAAACACTCATGCAAAATACTCGTTTAGTATCTTTCCCATCTTCTGCGGTTTCCCATATAGGCTGCCTTATTGATCTTTGAGGGGCCCTATTTTCTCCCTAGTTACCCTTTTGTCCTTAATATATTTGTAAAAACCCTTTGGATTCTCCTTAACCCTACTTGCCAAAGCTATCTCATGCCCCCTTTTTGCCCTCCTGAATTCCATTTTAAATATGCTCCTCCTACTACTCTTTCTAAGAATTCACTTGATCTATCCTGTCTATACCTAATGTATGCTTCCTTCTTTTTCTTGACCAAAACCCCAATGTCTCTAGTCAAGCAGCATTCCCTGCATCTATCAGCCTTTCCTTTCACCCTAGCAGGAATATACTGTCTCTAGACTCTCATTATATCATTTCTGAAGGCTTTCCATTTTCCAGCCATGTCTTTACCTGCGAACATCTGCACCCAATCAACTTTTGAAAGTTCTTGCCTAATACCATCAAAATTGGCCTTCCTCCAGTTTCAAACTTTAACTTTTAGATCTGGTCTATCCCTTTCCATCACTATTTTAAATCTGGTCGCTGAATTATGGTCGAATTATGGTCGCTGGCACCAAAGTGCTTCCCCACTGACATAGTCACCTGCCCTGCCTTATTTCCCAAGATTTGGTCAAATTTTGCACCTTGCACCATACTGAACCAGAAAATTGTGTTGTACACACTTAAGAAATTCCTCTCCATCTAAATCCTTAACACAATGGCAGTCCCAGTCTATGTTTGGAAAGTTAAAATCCCCTACCACAACCACCCTATTATCCATACAGATAGCTGAGATGTCCTTACAAATTTGTATCTCAATTTCCTACTGACTATTGGGGGTCTATAGTACAATCCCAATCAGGTGATCATCCCTTTCTTATTTCTCAGTTCCACCCAAATAACTTCTTCCCTGGACGCATTCCCAGGAATATCCTCCCTAAGCACAACTGTAATGTTACCCATCATCAAAAATGCCACTCCCCCTCCTCGCTCTTGCCCCACCCCCCCCCCTTCTAGCTTTCCTACAGCATTAAGCTGCGAGTCCTGTCTATCCCTGAGCCATGTTTCTGTAATTGTTATGATATCTCAGTCCCATGTTCCTAACCATGCCCTGAGTTCATCTGCCTTCCCTGTTAGGCCTCTTGCATTGAAATAAATGCAGTTTAATTTACCTCATTCTCTGCTTTGTCAGTCTGAGAATTTTTGTCTTCACAAATATATGTACACGTATCAATGTTCTGACGTTAGTCTTGCCAATTTTGAGTGCATCACATCCTGTTAATGTCATATAAATAATGAAGCATGCTTCAGATTGCAGCAATTGAATGAAACTAATTTAAAAGCTGCTTCCACAGTCATTTTCAATACATTGCTTCTGTATAAAGTAAAATGAATCTTTACCCGCTGGGAGTTTATCCCACCTAGAGCCTCTCAAACTAACTGAACGTTTTGATTGCATTATGCATCAATTACTGTGTACTGTCTTGGTAGAAAGGAGAGATGCGCTAGAGGATGGGGAACAGATTAGATTCGGTGGATGAAGGGTTATATAGAAATATAGTCAAAATTAACATTGTTCAAATATCATTCAATACCTCTCCGTAGATCTAATTACATAGGGTATGGAAATCAAAACTACAAGTGATAGATTGACTCAGTTTTAACAAGAAGTCTTAAAAAGGGATTTCAAAACTCCAAATAATTTTTAATTGGAGCTTGAGTTTTTCTCCAATATTATGTTTCTCACATTTTATTATCTCAATATTTGGAAAAAGTACATTTTCCACTTTCCTGTAGTAACCATTCACTATGCCAAGCCTTTATCAGTGAATGGTAATGTCAGTATTCACTGTTAATAAGATAGATAAACAAATCAGAATGCTTAACAAACAATAAGCAGAGAAAGTGTCAGATTTCTTAAATTGGGTGAAGCAGTTTGAAAATGCAGATGAAAGGCCAGATTAACTCTTGGAAATACATTGATCATGTTTACAAGGAGCTCAGAAGGTGAGAGAGTCGTGAACATATGTGTACAATGCTGGCTGAGGTTGTCAGCCACTTTCATTTTACTCCAGTCACCAATTTGACGAGCAAAGATCACAAGATACACTTCTGTTACAAAGCAACCTAGGATGTGATTTGAAGAAAATGTTTCGGGCATGTGCATTGGGGAAGAGTGTGAGTGAAAGTGGATGACAAGAGTCAGGATATTAAAGAATCTTGGAAAAAAAAAGATAAAATCAAAGCTAGTCATAAAATACAGTCTGGATGTTGTTAAAGAGGGTAAGTTCCTATGTGTTACCAAGCTTGAGAGTAGAATGTCTTTAAATGCTGATGTTCAAACAACAGCAAAGAGAGGGATGGCCTCACTTAAAATGAGGGAGTAACAATCATGCTAATACACTTGACAGCTCTCAATAGATAAGGGGGAAACATCTTGAAGACTGGTTAGAAGGCAGAAATTACACAAAGTGAACTAGTGTAAGGTAATAAGTATTACCACTGTGCCAGGGCACAATTTGGTTCCCCAATTGTATTTTGTGCCTGAACTGGAGTCGTTTGATGCAAACATTACTTTGTGGAGTAGCTGTGGTCATGCCCAAGCCACCCTTTGGTACCTTCTGGTGTCAGGATTGCAACACTATCAGTCAATGTTTGGGGAGGAAAGAAAATAAAATTAATTGCAAAAAGTGAGAAAGCCAAAATACATGTTCGTTTGGAAACAATGAATATGTGGGGCGGTTACAGTGAAGAATATATATTAAAGAGAACAGGGTGACATTCCTCTGGATTGAAAATGGGAGCAAGTCTGTTTTTGCTTAAAATTAACAAATTGTATTCTCATAACACACATTCCTGGAATATATTGTAAAATATAGTTATTTTCCATTTTATTGTTAAAGGAGAAAATTCACCCCACAGTGTAATCATGTAAATGATATCAGAACCTGCTACTAAAGAACTCTATTTGACCTGACACAGCCTGATGCCCACAATGAAGTGCTTTATTCTCAAGCAGCAACGTGCATCAACTCAGTGAACATTATGTTCACAAAACACAAATATTTCCTCAATTACATCCTTTATCTGAAGTTTATTTTAAACGAGACACTTATTTTACATCAGGTAAAGGCTGCAATTAAAGTTCAAAATCCATTAACATCACCCATTGGTTCGATCAATTCACTGAGAATACTGATCAACATTTGTTCAATCCTAGACACCAAAAGAAGCTGGCTTTGTTTCCGAACAATACTGTTTATATGTTGACCACAAGATTCTCTACAACCAAATACTAGTATTTCAGAATCCCACTGAATTGTTTCCTCACAGCCTATGTTTTCTTTTAATTTGGAGGTGCTGGTGTTGGACTGAGGTGTACAAAATTAAAAATCACGCAACATTAGGTTATAATCCAACAGGTTTAATTGGAAGCACTAGCTTTCGGAGCACTGCTCCTTCATCAGGTGGTTGTGGAGTATAAGATCGTAAGACACAGAATTTATAGCAAAAGTTTACAGTGTGATGTAACTAGAATTATATATTGAAAAAGACCGGGATTGTTTGTAAGCCTCTCATCTTTTGGAATGACCATATTGTTTTCAGTTCTTTCATATGTAAACCCCAGAACACTTTTTAAAAGTTACATTCTCAAGTGAACTTTAACAATAGGTGCCATGTCAGCTCAAATAATGCATTGAAGGTGTGAGGTTAAAGTTTTTGTAAGTGTGCCCCAATGTTCAGACTGATTCTATTTCTAAAAAAGGGATTTACAGAATCGTATTTGAATTCGTGCATTTGAGCAAAATAAAATATAATTCTGCAAGTACAAATGCACCCCACAAACTTGTGTGTGTATGTACACGTGTGTGTGGGCTAATAGATGTGACTGTCTGTGAGAGAATGTGTATATGTGTATGTATGTGAAGGGGTATAAGTCTGTGAGAGGGTGTGTATGTGTGAGCATACGAGAGAAGGTCTGTAGGTGTGTTTGTGTGTGTGTGAGAGAGTGTGTAGTGCAGTGGGGTCATCTGTAGTGTGAAATGACCCCAAGGTCCTGTTTGAAGCCACCCCCATGGCTACTGAACTTGGCCATCAGCCTCTGCTCAGCCACTTTGCGTTGTTGCTTGTCCCGAAGTCCACCTTGGAGAATGGTCACCAGAAGGTCTGAGGTTGAATGTCCGGACCGCTGAAGTGTTCTCCATCTGGGAGGGAACACTCCTGAGTGGTGATTGTTGTGCGGCGTCCATTCATCTGTTGCCGTAGTGTCTGCTTGGTCTCGCCAATGAACCATGCCTCGGGGCATCCTTGCTGGAGATCAGAGCTGAAAAATAGCTTCATGGAACACTTTTATTGTTCTTGCCATTCTTCTATACAGCTGAGAGATATGGACTGTCCGCAGATGTCAGCTGATGAACTCAAAAGTATCAACCAAGACCATTACTTTGTTGCTTGGTTGCACAAGACATGAAAGTTCTCAAATGGCAAACATAAGCAGCATGCAGCTTACAGTGATGAAGGCACAGCTTCAATGGTTGGATTGTGTCATCTAAATGAATACTAACTTGCCAATGTGCTTAATAGTATGTACAACTGATGGTCAATGAAAGCAATCCTTATGTTCTGCAGAACAACCTGGGAAGTAGTAGCCATAGGCTGGTTGGCACAGTCAAGTCTTAGCTGGTATAGCTGACATCAAGGATAACATGAAAAATTTAAATGAAAAGAGCAGCTGCAGCACCTGGCATGGAGCATCGATGACTTTATCTTTTCGAAATTTCCTCTAAGCCACACAATGCAGCAGAAATCAAGGCTTAAAACCACAGCTTTTCGAACATTGTTACGGTATCAGTATCCCTTTGATAATTCTATTTTGAGCAGTATCAACGTTCATTACAGTCAATTGAACAGTCATCAAATACATTTAGCTTTGAATAGAACAACTTATTCGTTTAGATCAAAACTGCCTCAGGCAGGTTTTACTGAGATTTAGAAACATGGTGCCATGGGGATTTTTGTGAACTTAAACCCCACAGTACAGTAGCAGTGATTCTTTTTGTTTTGCAAGACCATGCATTTTTAAAGACCAGTTTCAGTTATTGTTGCAAATTGTTTAATGGAGAATATGAGCACTCTTTAAAAAGTCACACCTTGTGATGATCTGTATTGAATGGGTTGTGGTATTGAAATATGAGGATGGAATGGCCTGATCTAAATGTTCAGGCTCGGCGAAATAAAAGTCAACATTTAGCCATAGCAATAAATTAGACTAAGCATGTGACTGGACTGGAATGTGCAGTCTACTCTAGTTTAGTCTTCTGATACTGTGCAGAAACATTTTTGGTGCAAATGTACCCTGAAGTCGTTACTTGCAAGTCTAATACAATGTAGTTTTTCACAGAATTTTCAAAAGAGGCAGGGACATTACTGTGAAATTTTAGCAAGACTACACTTCTAACATCAAAACAGAAAGGGAGAGAATCAATGGTGAGTAGGAAAATAAAGAAAAATAATTATGTGCGACAGTGTTGGGAAGAAAAATGCAATACGGCAAGTCAGAGAACAGGAAGGGTAGAAAGGAATAGGGCTGCATTTCCCATGCTTTGTTTCCTAGTGATAAAGCAGAGGAAATAGGGATAGAGACTTGAGATGCTGGATCTCTGCCTTTATGTTGCTTTTCCAGGAGTTTCTTTGGGGATGGGGGTGTATGATCATGGGGCATGGGGCATGGGACAAAGCTCGACAACTGTCATAGTAGTGAGACCAGGGATAGAGTATGGGGGAAGAAGTGGGCATTGGCTTATGCTCTGTCCTTTAAAGTCAGATGAGACAGAGAACACATGAAGCAAGGAGTTCTAGAAACCTGGGTTGGCACTGGAGGCCTCTGACTGCCTGATTCTGGCTTAAATATCAACAGGCTTCCCTGGTACTGGGTGCTGCCAGAGGCAGTCCTAACATTTGTAAATAATCTGAACATGGGGAATTAAGTGACTTGCAGTGGTCACAGAGTCATCGAGTTAGAGATGTACAGCATGGAAACAGACCCTTCGGTCCAACTTGTCCATGCCGACCAGATATCCCAACCTAATCTAGTCCTACCTGCCAGCACCTGGTCCATATCCCTCCAAACCCTTCCTATTCATATACCCATCCAAATGCCTTTTAAATGTAATTGTACCAGCCTCCACCACTTCCTCTGGTAGTTCATTCCACACACGTACCACCCTATGTGTGAAAAAGTTGCCCCTTAGGTCTCTTTTATATCTTTCCCCTCTCACCTTAAACCTATGCCCTCTAGTTCTGGACTCCCCGACCCCAGGGAAAAGACTTTGTTTATTTATCCTATCCATGCCCCTCATAATTTTGTAAACCTCTATAAGGTTGTAAACCTCTATAATTTTGTAAACCTCTATAAACCTCAGTCTCCGATGCTCCAGGGAAAACAGCCCCAGCCTGTTCAGCCTCTCCCTGTAGCTCAAATCCTCCAACCTGGCAACATCCTTGTAAGTCTTTTCTGAACCCTTTCAAGTTTCACAACATCTTTCCGATAGGAAGGAGACCAGAATTCCACGGAATATTCCAACAGTCGGAGTGGGACCATTTGGTGCAGCCACTTTGGCACGAGAGATTCGGTGCGGCCAGTTTGGCGCGACCCATTTGGGTGCAGAACTGTTTTGTAGTTATTCAGTAGTGGTTATTAAACTACTATTATTAAAATAAAACATATTAATATACAAATTATTAAAGTAAAATAAACCCGTTAAAATGCCATCAACAATTTTGTATTTGCCTTATTTCTTTCATTTTTATTTTCTTTTTATCATTTTTACTGAAGGGAATAAACATTATTTTTCTTTTTATTGCTTTCATTAATGCTTGTAAGTAAGCCTGAAAAGGAATAAATAAGAGCTGCGCCGAATCGCTCGTGCCAAAGTGGCTGCGCCAAATGGTCCTACACCCACCAACAGTGGCCTAACCAATGTCCTGCTCAGCGGCAACATGACCTCCGAACTCCTGTACTCAATACTCTGACCAATAAAGGAAAACATACCAAACGCCTTCTTCACTATCCTATCTACCTGCGACTCCACTTTCAAGGAGCTATAAACCTGCACTCCAAGGTCTCTTTGTTCAGCAACACTCCCAAGGACCTTACCATTAAGTGTATAAGCCCTGCTACGATTTGCTTTCTCAAAATGCAGCACCACACATTTATCTGAATTAAACTCCATCTGCCACTTCAGCCCATTGGCCCATTTGGTCAAGATCCTGTTGTAATCTGAAGTAACCCTCTTCGTTGTCCACGACATCTCCAATTTTTGTGTCATCTGCAAACTTACTAACTGTACCTCTTATGCTCACATCCAAATCATTTATGTAAATGACAAAAAGTAGAGGACCCAGCACCGATCCTTGTGGCACTCCACTGATCACAGGCCTCCAGTCTGAAAAACACCCCTCCACCACCACCCTCTGCCTTCTACCTTTGAGCCACTTCTGTATGCAAATGGCTAGTTCTCCCTGTATTCCATGAGATCTAACCTTTCTAACCAGCCTCCGATGGGGAACCTTGTTGAACACCTTCCTGAAGTCCATATAGATCACATCTACTGCTCTGCCCTCATCAATCCTCTTTGTTACTTCTTCAAAAAACTCAATCAAGTTTGTGAGACATGATTTCCCACGCACAAAGCCATGTTGACTACCCCTAATCAGTCGTTGCCTTTCCAAATACATGTACATCCTGTCCCTCAGGATTCCCTCCAACAACTTGCCCACCACCGAGGTCAGGTTCACTGGTCTATAGTTCCCTGGCTTGTCTTTACCACCCTTCTTAAACAGTGGCACCATGTTTGCCAACCTCCAGTGTTCTGGCACCTCATCTGTGACTATCGATGATACAAATATCTCAGCAAGAGGCCCAGCAATCACTTCTCTAGCTTCCCACAGAGTTCTCGGGTACACCTGAACAGGTCCTGGGGATTTATCCACCTTTACCCGTTTCAAGCACTTCCTCCTCTGTAATCTGGACATTTTGCAAGATGTCACCATCTATTTCCCTACAGTCTATATCTTTCAATCCTTTTCCACAGTAAATACTGATGGTCGTTGCAGTAAGACTACATTTTGGGTGTGCTGCACTTGCTAGCTGCTCAGGTACATTATAATTAAAACAAAATAATTAATTTAATAATTTAATGTATTAAATTAAAAATTTTGTTTTGTGATTTGCAACTTAATGAATTTTCACAATTAAAGCATGCATTTCAGCACCAGCAATAACAGTATTTATACTTCAAACTAGTGTTGTTTTGGCTGCTTGGGTGCCTGCTGGTAATAGCAAGGAACATTTAAGAGTTTGATTCCATATCTATGCTGGATGAAGCTGATCTTAGGCAGAGTGTCAACAGTGAGTTCAGGGTCCAGGGTTGGGGAGGAGCAGATCAACCAGAAACCCTCCCTGTGTGCAGTGGGGAAAACGTTGGGTTTGGTTATAATGCTATCCCGTTCTGTTCAGAACAGATGCTCAATGTCCAGTCATTATATAGAAAAGAATAATCACTTGGGCAAAGTACCAGAATGACACTGGAGAAATGGTGTGGTGCTGGAAAAGCACAGCAGGTCAGGCAGCATCCGAGGAGCAAGAAAATAGACATTTTAGGCATAAGCCCTTCATCAGGAATTCCTTCATCACAATTCTGATGAAGGGCTTATGCCCGAAACGTGGACTCTCCTGCTCCTCAGATGCTGCCTAATGTGCTGTGCTTTTCCAGCACCACACTTTTCAACTCTGATCTCCAGCATCTGCAGTCCCTACTTTCTTTCACTGGCGAAATGGTGGCAAAGTGACTGTGTTATTGGACTTATGATCTAGAGGCCAGGCTCATGTTCTGAGGCCGAGAGTTCAAATCCCAGGACAGCAGGTGGAATTGAAGTGTCAGTGTTCATTAGTGAGAGGGACAATGTGGATAAGCAAATCAGGGAGAAGGACTGTGATATAATTAAAGAAACTAGTACAGACAGAAAAGAGGTTCTGTGTGGTCTGGCAGGATTAAAAGCAGACAAGTCATCTGGGCCAGATGAAATGTATCCCAGGCTGTTGAGTGGGGCAAAGGAGGAAATAGCAGAGGTGCTGTCAATAAGTTTCAACTCCTCTCGCCACAGGAGGGGTACCAGAGGACTGGAGGACAGCTAACCTGGTGCTGTTATTCAAGAAGGGATAAACCAGGAAACTACAGGCCAGTCTTTCTAACCTCAGTGCTGGGGAACCTATTGGAAGCAATTCTGAAGGATAGAATGAATCTGCACATGGAGATACAGTCAGCATGGCTTTGCTAACCGGAATTCATTTCTGACCAACTTGATCGAATGTATTGAAGAAATAACCAGGTAACAGCAACATCAAAGCATTTGCACATGATCAACTATGTCATCATTTGATCCAGAGACCTAAAGGATGCTGTCATTACCAAAGCAATGACCAGTGCAGATGACTGCTGGAGAGAACTGCTGGAGCTCATTTGCTCCTCAATATCCATCAAATGCCACTAGAAGCAGCTGAAGACTAAGAAACATTTCAGAAAAACGCTCATCATTAAGTAGTTTCAAGAAGGCTAGCAAACTTCCAACAGTGTCTTCACTAAAAGCTGCAAAGAGTTCATTTTCACGGGGTGGAGGAAATCTGGAAAGAGCTGAAGACAGCCATCATCTGAAGTTGTGAAGAAACCATTGGCTACATGACCAGGAAACACCAAAACTGGTTTAATGACCACATCATCTAAGACCTCATTGACAAGAAGAGGAAAGCTCTCCATTCCTGGGTGAGTGACATCGTCAGTGAAGCAAAGAGGAGAACTCATCAAACTGAAAAGGCAGAGTTACTGTTACAGAAAAGGCAGCGTTACAGAGAAGAGCTGGGGGCATCAAGAACAAATGATAGACTGAGAAAACTAAGGAGCTGCAGCTCATTGCTGACAAACATGACACCGGGGTTTCTTCAGTGTCACCAAGGCAATTGCAGGACCCAATACCCATGGCTTCAACCGGTGTGGAGTAAAGATGGAATCCTTTTAAGAGACAGAATAAACATCAGCCTGTGTCGAAAAACCTTTCAATGAACTCCTAAACTGTGATACAACTGGAGATGAGAATGTGTTTGAGGAAATTCCCCAACTCCCCGACAAAGATGTTCTTGGACTCCTACCTAGTGTGGCAGAAGTTGAAGCCTCCATTAGTCTCATGAAAAATGGAAAAAGAAGATATCCCTGCCAACCTCAGGGATGCTGCCAGTGCCACTGTCTTCAAGAAAGAAGATAAAGTGGGCAGTAGGAACTACTGTGGAATTTCCCTACTCTCCGTCGCCAGGCAGCTCATCACCCGAATCCTCCCAGCTGCCTTCTCCCAGCGTGAGGAAATCCTTCTTGAAAGTTACTGTGGCTTTGATGGGTATGATTTTTGCTGCTCAGCAACTCCAGGAGAAGTTCCAGGAACAACACTAACCTCTCTACATGCCCTTCATCAATCTGACCAAGGCCTTTGACTCAATCAGGAAGTGCTATGGAAGGCATTGTTAAAGGCCGGCTTTCCAGTGAAATTCATCAACATTCTCCGGCCCCAACACAAGATGTTGACGATGGTCCTTCCCAGTGGTAAATATGACAGAATCCTTTGAGGTCAAGCATGAATTTGTCATCACCCCTACCCATTTCTCCATCCTCATTGCCACCATACTCCATCTTGTCAAGAACAAGCTTGCCAGCCGTATAGACATTGTCTACAGGATAGATGGAAACCTTTTCAACCTCCACCACTGAAACCAAGAAGAAAATGATACCACCCTCACTTGTGGAACTTTAGCGTGTGGATGGCAATGCCATCTCTGCTTTCTCAGAAGAGAGTCTTCAAGCCTTGCCTAATGCCTTTGCGGAAGCATACCGAAGAAATGGCCTCAGCCTTAATCTCAAGGTGATGGAAATCCTTTACCAATCTGTTCTCGGTCAAGCTTTGGTCCATTCCAACATTAAAATCAACAAAGAAATCTTCCCAAATGTGGAACATTTCCCTTACCTGGGAAGCTACCTCTCATCTTAAGGCTAACCTCAATGTGCATCCAATTTGTAAGCGCCACCATCAGACGCCTAAGGATGAGAGTCTGCAATGACTGTGACATCCATGCTGATCCCAAGATCTTTATGTGTAAGACAGTCATCCTTCCGGCTTTTCTATATGCCTCTGAAACTTGGACTGCATGTAGATACCCCTTTAAGTCCTTGAGATGTATCATCAATGCTGTTTGAGATGGGTTCTCTGCATCATGTACAAGCTGACTAGCATCTGCCCCCGAAGCAGCCAATAGCAGCAGCATCGAGACCATGATAAAGCCAAAACTAACTCCACTGGGCTGCCCATGTGGGTAGTGCTTGTATTTTAATTAATTGAGTGATTTGGTGCTTTAAAACAAAAACAAGAGCTGGGTTTTTTGAGTTAAGCCTCCTCCAAGATGGAGTGCCCTGGCAATGTATTTCTTCCACCAAGTACATAGCCTGAATCATAATATACAGCTCCTGATTATAGACTGGAGTTTGGGGGGGAGGGGGGGGGGAGGTGGTGGAATGGGGTGCTCTTCAGGACTCTCTAAAAGCCTGTCTTCTGTCAGGACCATGTCTGGAATATAGTCAACTCATGCTGCAACTTATTGTTGTCAGGATTAGCAGCCATCATTAGAGATTTGTCCTGCTTTTTATTTACAGGATATACCTGGGCAATTTTCCACATTGTCGAGTAGATGCCAGTGTTGTAACTGTACTGGAACACCTTGGCTAGGGGAGCGGCAAGTTCTGGAGCACAAGTCTTCAGTCCTATTGCTGAAATGTTTTCAGGGCCCATAGCCTTTGCAGTATCCAGTGCCTGCAACCGTTTCTTGATATCACATGGAGTAAATTGAATTGTGATGGTGGGGGCCACTGGAGGAGCCCTAGGTGGATCATTCACTTGGCACTTCTGGTTGAATGGTTTTTCTAATGCTTCAGCCTTATCTTTTGTACTGATATGTTGGGCTCTTCCATCATTTGAGGATGGGGATACTTGTGGAGCTGCCTCCTCCAGTGAGTTGTTTAATCACCAACCACCATTCATGACTGGATGTGGTAGGACTGCAGAGCTTAGATCTGATCCGTTGGTTGTGGGATCACTTAGCTCTGTGAATCACTTGCTGCTTATGCTGTCTGGCATATGAGTAGTCCTGTTTCGTAGCCTCACTAGGTTGACATCTTATTTTTGGAATGCCTGGTGTTGCTCCTGGCATACCATCCTGCAGTCTCCATTGAACCAGGGTTGATCTCCAGGCTTGATGGTAATAGTTGAGTGGGGGATATGATGGGCCATGAGATTACAGATTGTGCTGGAGTATGACTCTGTTGCAGATGATGGCTCACAGCACCTCTTGGATGCCCAGTATTGAATTGCTAGATCTGTTCAGTTAGCAAGGCAATAGTGCTATGCGAACTGAACAGCGCCCCTTCATTCCTGATGAAGGGTTTTTGCCCGAAACGTTGATTTTCCTGCTTTTCGGATACTGCCTGACCTGCTGTGCTTTTCCAGCACCACTCTAATTTCCAGCACCTGCAGTGCTCACTTTTGCCTAATAGTGCCACACAACACAATTGAAGGCACCCTCATTGGCAAGGGCATATCTTCGTCTCCACAAGGACAGTGCAGTGGTCGCTCTTACTGATACTGTCGTGGATAGATACATCTGCAGCCGCAGATTGGTAAGGAAGAGGTCAAGTATATTTTTCCCTCTTGTTGGTTCCCTTACCAACTGCTGCAGACCCAGTCTTGCAGCTATTTCCTTTAGGGCCTGACCATCTTGATCAGTAGTGGAGCTGCAGAAAGTTTTCTTGCCTGTTTTAATGGGATTTCATGGGGTATTCCGTTGATGTTGAGATTTCCCAGGTGAACCCCTTCCTGACTGATTACCACTCTGCTGCCACCTCTTTTGGGTCTGTCCTGCCAATAGGACAGGTCATATCCAGTTGCCTATAATTTACACAGTGGCTTTTAGATTTACCTTTAATTGCAGATTTTATTGAATTCAAATTTCACCATCTGCCATGGTGTGATTTGAATCCTTGTTACCAGAATATTAACCTGGGTTTCTGGATTTCAAATCCACTGATATTACCACTCAGCCACTTCCTGCTCTGTGTGTAAGTGGAGATACGTGCTCCAACATAAAAATAGAAATTGCTGGAGAAACTCAGCTGGTCTGGCAGCATCTGTGGAGAGAGAAATAGAGTTAATATTTCTAATTCAATCCAATTGTCTGCTGAATTTTTCCAACACTTTGTTTTTAATTCAGATCTGTAGCATATGCAGAACTTTGCTTTTGTTTCCATGTTCTCACAAAGGTTCTGACAGCCTCACTGTGATAAGATTTGCACAGACATGAAAAAAACAAACCAGTTCTATTAAGTTGTTGCTCAGACAACAAGGTTTTGTTTTTGGCATTGAGGTTGGAAATTGTTTGGAATTGTAGGTGTGGTCTGTGAAAACAGGCCAGAGCCGCAGGAAAGTAATCCACCTCATTAAAATTTATAACAAGAGTCTCTTTTGTTCACTCTTTGTTTCCTGCTATTTCTGATAGTTGTCTTCCAGTATTGGATAATGGGGCAAAATAAGAGATAGGCATTTACAATAACAACAGTATGGTACATGCTATCTTTTTAGAGTTTGGAAAAAGAGTGACACAGATTTCTCTCTTAAACAGAAAGTTCCTTTTTGTTTCCTTCTTCCTGCCAGGGATATTGTGGTTTATTGTACAATGCTAACCATGCCCAGGTGGTATCGTTGAACTCCAGAATTTCAATATGGCACTTGGTTGGTGTGTAACACTTCATCCCAGACTGACCATTGACAAATTTGAGTTGCTTAGGGGAAATAAGAATTCAATAACATCATGGAAGTGCACTGATGAAGCAACAAATTCTGTCTCCTAGTCATGGCATCAACTAGTGAATGACCAGAAATATAAAGGGAGAGCAGGATAATCAGGGCACTATGCAGGATACCAACAAGGCAGTCTTCTGACCTGGTAAACACAATAACTGCAGATGTTGGAAACCAAATACTGGATTAGTGGAGTTGGATGCTGCTTGAACTGCTGTGCTCTTCCAGCATCATTAATCCAGTCTTCTGACCTGTACTATCCTGGGTTTATTTGTGTGGAATCAGCTTTGGTGAAGCTGCAAACATGTTGGCAAATTGGCTGTTGCTATACCTGAAACCCTGTGGGACATGAGAGATCAAAATTCCAATTTCTTGTTCCTCTTATTGTATCTGAAAATCATCTTCTCATTTAATGGTTTTTTAAATGTATTTCATTGCAAGTTTGGGAAAGCAGCAGCTTTGTCTGCATGGTGGCTCAGTAGTTATCACTGTTGCCTCACAGTGCCAGGGATCCAAGTTTGATTCCCACCTCGGGCAATTGTCTGTGTGGAGTTTGCACATTCTCCCCGTGTCTGCGTGGGTTTCCTCTGGGTGCTCCGGTTTCCTCGCACAGTCCAGAGATGTGCAGGTCAGCTGAATTGGCCATGGTAAATTTCCCGTAGTGTTAGATGCATTAGTCAGGGGTCAGTATAGGTTAGGGGACTGGGTCTGGGTGGGTCACTCTTCGGAGGTTCAGTGTGGATTTGTTGGGCCGAAGGGCCTGTTTCCATACTGTAGGGAATCTAATCTAATCTTTCATCCTTCTGATGGTACATTTTTTAGATTGAGCTTCTTTCCTAATGGGGAATATACTCAGTGGATACTATCAGCTCAAAATCCGCTTTCCAGATGCCATCCAGGTTTGAGGGATTGAAGCTTATAGTTGCATTGCTGGGTGTCCAGAAGAAAGGGACAGAACCTTAAAATTAGAACCAGGCCATTCAGGGATGATCAAAGAATCTTCGATGTCAGGAAACATTTCTTCATTTAAAAAGTAGTGGGAATCTGCAACACTCTCCCTCAAAAAGGTTAAGGCTGAAGGAGGACACCAGTTAATAGTTTCAAAACTGAGGTTGATAGATTGTTGTTGGACGAGGTTATTCAGGAATTTTTGAGTCAAGGAGAATAAATGGAGTTGACATACAAATCAACCATAATCCCATGGAATGGCTGAACAGACTTGAGGGGCTGAATGGACTCTTTCCATTTCTTATTGTTTTAATAATCTAAGTGGTAATCTTGCTGCACTAAAATCCTGATTGATGACACTGCAATATCTCTTGGAGCCAACCAAGGAGCAGGCTATCTTGGACCTGGTAATGAGGCAGGTTTAGTAAATAAGCTGAGAGTAAAAGGTAGCAGTGATCATAGCATGATAGAATTTAAGTTTGAGAGTGAGCAACATGGGTCGAAAACAACTGTGTTTAACTTAAATAAAGGGAATTACAATGAAATGAGGATAGAGTTAGTAAAAGTGAACTGGGGAGATAGATTAGCAAGATGACAGTAATCAAGCAGTGACAGACATTTAAGGAAGTAATTCGTGACTCAGCCAAAATACAGCTCATTAAGGAGGAAAAATTCTAAAGGGAAGGATAAAATAACCATGGCTAACCAAGGAAGGTAAGGAGAATATTAAGTTGAAAGAAAAAGCATACAATGAGACCAAAGTCAGTGATATCCTAAAGGCTGGGATAAATTCAGAATCCAGTATAGGACTACTAACAAAGAGAGAGAAAATAAGCAACTAGTGAAGAATATAAAACCTGAGAATAAGAGCTTCTTTAAATGTAATAACAAGGACATCAAAGGTCAAAGTGAATATATGCCCCTTAGAAAATGAATCTAGCAAGACATTATGGGGAACAAGGAAATGGCAGAGGAGTTAAATAGATATTTTGCATTTGCCTTTACAATGGAAGATACTTTGAACATCCCATTAATACTAAAGATTAAAGGAGGGAATTCAGTACCGTCACCATAATTAAATAAATAGTATTAGACAAACTAATGGGTCTAAGGGCAAATAAACCCTCTAGCTCTGATGTCTTGCATCCTAGGATCCTAAAAGACATAGCTATAGAGATATTGGATGCATTGGTTGTAATTTTTCAATTATAAATGGATTCTGGAGAAGAATCAGAGGATTAGAGAACTGCTAATGTGACAACCCTATTCAAAAAGGGAGGGAGGTAAAAAGCAGGTAATTCAACGCTGATTAGCCCAATATCTGTTGTTGGAAAAGTGTTGGAATCAATTATTAAAGAAGTAATAGCAGCACATTTCGATAACCATAATCTAATCAAACGGACTCAGCATGGCTTCATGAAAAGAAAATTGTGTCTGACTAATTTATTATAACTTTTTGAGGAGATTTCAACCAGAGTGAATGGAGGGGAACTGGTAGATATATTGCATTTAGACCTTAAGAAGACATTTGACAAGATACCTCATAAAAAGTTAAGTCAGAAGATAACAGCCCATTGTGTTGGAGGTAGTATATTGGCATGGATAGAGAATTAGCTCATGGGTAGGAAACAGCAAGTGTGGATAAGGGATTCTTTTTCAGGTTGGCAAACTGTGACCAGTGGGTTTGACAGGTATCAGTGCTGGGACTGCAGCTGTTTATAATATATATCAATAACTTGGAAAAAGGAAGTAAATGTACTCTAACCAAATTTGTAAATGACACAATAATAGTTAGAACAGCAAGTTGTGAGGTGGATACAGTTTACAGGGAGATATTAATAGATTACATAAGTGGGCAATAAGTTGGTAAGTGGAGTATGATGTGGAAAAAATGTGAAGTTTTTCAGTTTGGAAGGGAGGACCGAAGAACAGTACTTTTAAACGGAGAAGAAAATCTGGATATTCAGAGACCCCTTTATGTGAGAACAGGTATTTCATTGGACACACTTCAGAGAAAATGGGATTGTCTTGTGAGCAAAGGCTCAACAGGTTGGAACTCTACTGTTTGGAGTTTAGAAGAATGAGAGGTGATCTCATTGAAACATACAGGATTCTTATGGGGCTTGACAGAGTAAATACTGAAAGGATGTTTCCCCTCATGGGAGATTCTAGGACCAGAGGGGCATAGTGTCAGAATAAAGGGGTGCCAGCTTAACACTGAAATGAGGAGGAATTCTCTTCTCAAAAGGTTGAGAGCTATGGGGACAGAGTCTTTGTGTATATTTAAGGCTGAGATAGATTCTTGATCTTTCAGGGAGTTGAGGGTTATGGGGAAAGGGCAGGAAAGTGCAGTGAGGAGTGTTGGATCAACCGTGATCCTATTGAATGATAGAGCAGGCTTGAGTAGCCAAATTACTGGATTAGTGGTGCTGGAAGAGCACAGCAGTTCAGGCAGCATCCAACGAGCAGCGAAATCGACGTTTCGGGCAAAAGCCCTTCATCAGGAATAAAGGTAGTGAGCCTGAAGCATGGAGAGATAAGCTAGAGGAGGGTGGGGGTGGGGAGAGAGTAGCATAGAGTACAATGGGTGAGTGGGGGAGGAGATGAAGGTGATAGGTCAAGGAGGAGAGGGTGGAGTGGATAGGTGGAAAAGAAGATAGGCAGGTCGGACAAGTCAAGGAGACAGTAACTGAGCTGGAAGTTTGAAATTAGGATGAGGTGGGGGAAGGGGAAATGAGGAAGCTGTTGAAGTCCACATTGATGCCCTGGGGTTGAAGTGTTCCGAGGCGGAAGATGAGGCGTTCTTCCTCCAGGCGTCTGGTGGTGAGGGAGCGGCGGTGAAGGAGGCCCAGGACCTCCATGTCCTCGGCAGAGTGGGAGGGGGAGTTGAAATGTTGGGCCACGGGGCGGTTTGGTTGATTGGTGCGGGTGTCTCGGAGATGTTCCCTAAAGCGCTCTGCTAGGAGGCGCCCAGTCTCCCCAATGTAGAGGAGACCACATCGGGAGCAACGGATACAATAAATGATATTGGTGGATGTGCAGGTGAAACTTTGGTGGATGTGGAAGGCTCCTTTAGGGCCTTGGATAGAGGTGAGGGAGGAGGTATGGGCACAGGTTTTACAGTTCCTGCGGTGGCAGGGGAAAGTGCCAGAATGGGAGGGTGGGTCGTAGGGGGATGTGGACCTGACCAGGTAGTCACGGAGGGAACAGTCTTTGCGGAAGGCGAAAAGGGGTGGGGAGGGAAATATATCCCTGGTGGTGGGGTCTTTTTGGAGGTGGCGGAAATGTCGGTGGATGATTTGGTTGATGCGAAGGTTTGTAGGGTGGAAGGTGAGCACCAGGGGCGTTCTGTCCTTGTTACGGTTGGAGGGGTGGGGTCTGAGGGCAGAGGTGCGGGATGTGGACGAGATGCGTTGGAGGGCATCTTTAACCATGTGGGAAGGGAAATTGCAGTCTCTAAAGAAGGAGGCCATCTGGTGTGTCCTATGGTGGAACTGGTCCTCCTGGGAGCAGATACGGCAACCAAATCATCCACCGACATTTCCGCCACCTCCAAAAAGACCCCACCACCAGGGATATATTTTCCTCCCCACCCCTTGCCGCCTTCCGCAAAGACCGTTCCCTCCGTGACTACCTGGTCAGGTCCACACCCCCCTACGACCCACCCTCCCATTCTGGCACTTTCCCCTGCCACCGCAGGAACTGTAAAACCTGTGCCCATACCTCCTCCCTCACCTCTATCCAAGGCCCTAAAGGAGCCTTCCACATCCACCAAAGTTTCACCTGCACATCCACCAATATCATTTATTGTATCCGTTGCTCCCGATGTGGTCTCCTCTACATTGGGGAGACTGGGCGCCTCCTAGCAGAGCGCTTTAGGGGACATCTCCGAGACACCCGCACCAATCAACCAAACCGCCCCGTGGCCCAACATTTCAACTCCCCCTCCCACTCTGCCGAGGACATGGAGGTCCTGGGCCTCCTTCACCGCCGCTCCCCCACCACCAGACGCCTGGAGGAAGAACACCTCATCTTCCGCCTCGGAACACTTCAACCCCAGGGCATCAATGTGGACTTCAACAGCTTCCTCATTTCCCCTTCCCCCACCTCATCCTAATTTCAAACTTCCAGCTCAGTTTACTGTCTCCTTGACCCTCCTCTAGCTTATCTCTCCATGCTTCAGGCTCACTACCTTTATTCCTGATGAAGGGCTTTTGCCCGAAACATCGATTTCGCTGCTCGTTGGATGCTGCCTGAACTGCTGTGCTCTTCCAGCACCACTAATCCAGTATTTGGTTTTCAGCATCTGCAGTCATTGTTTTTACCTTGAGTAGCCAAATTGCCTACTCCTGTTCCTATTTCATGTGGTCTAATATTGTTGTTGCTGGTATTTTAAATACAATGAAGAAGCTCAGTCATTGACGCAGTTGTGAAATCCCTGCTGAAAATGTTTCTACATGAGCTAGCGTTATAGAATTTGGCTTTGTTTCCAATTTCCAAAATAATCACAAACATGATGGACAAGTCTCTCTCATCCATACACATGAAGACAAAATCTGGAATGAAATGCTAGTTTAATAGCAGCCACTGTAACTATTGCTAATTGTTGTTAAATACCCTAATATCTTTTAGGGAAAGAAACTTTCCGTCCTCACCTAGTGTCACCTACTTGTGACTTCAGACCCACAGCAATCTAGTTGACTCTGAAATGGATAAGCAAGCTATGCAGTTGTATCAAATCCATTACAAAGTCTGAAGCAAGGAATAGAACTGGACAGACCCTATAGACTGGAAATGATAATGGTAAATGCAGCCCTGTCGACCCTGTAAAATCCACCTTCCTGAGCTCTCGGAGCTAGTGCCAAAATTGGGAGAGCTGTCTCAGAGAAGTCAAGTAACAGCCTGACAATGTTGTAAAGTATGATGCTGTGAGTGTGACTATGTCCAAGACACCACCATCACTGTCCCTGGGTATATCTTGTTCCACTTGCAGGACAGACCTACCAGAGATGGTAGCACAGTGGGAAGGAGTTCTTATGGGAGTCCTCAACATTGATTCATTAGCCAAAGGGTCCAGAGTCAGTGCTCCTCCATGTTGAATACCACTGACAAGAAGCACTGAGGGTGGAGAGATTGATGAACACTCACCAAGAGTGGCTCAGCAACTGCACTACTATCAAGCTGGTCATGTCTAAAAGGGCATGACTACAAGACTGGGTCTACAGAAGGTGGTGAGAGAACCAGCAAGAGGGAGAATTTTACTTGACTTCATCTTGTTTTCCGTCAATGCATCCGTCCATGAGATACTTCTGGTTGTGTAGTCACAAATGAGGATACAACTAATGTCCCAGAAATGTTGCAGTACACAGGGCCTAAAAAGAGCAAGGAACTGAAGAAATCAGTATTAGTCAGGAAACGATATTAGCAAAATTGATTGGATTAAAGGCCAATAAATCCCAGGGCTCAATAAATATATCCCAGGAGTACTTAAGGAAGGGGCCCTAAGAAGAGTAGATGTATTGATGGTTATCTTTTAAAATTCTGTAGATTCTGAAACATTTCCTATGGATTGGAAGGTAGCTAATAAAATGCCACTATCTAAAGAAAACAAGCAAAACAGTCATCCAGGGTTGAAAAGGACACCCAACTGTGGAAAGGAGCCATCAGAAAAAAAGAAGTCAAGAATTGAAATTCCAATAGGATTCTTCTGTTCACCAAATGTAGAGAACAATAATTGGTCATCACATGCACACTGTTCTGCCAAAAAGACATCATGATATTATAGACTTCATAACTTTAATAACTGTTCATGGATTGAATGAATCAACAAAATATAAACTGTTATACATGAAAAGCAGCAGCAATAGCTCTGTCTGGAATAGTCTATTAAAAACAAGAACAAAGTTATACAGGAATTGAAAGCAAGCAGCCATGCCTTGGAAGGAGGGAGTTGAGATTACATAAATAAAACTGCTTAGACACCTGATTAAATTGGATGCTTTATTGCCACAAAGGACAAAGATTGGCCTGCAGAAGAATGTAAGGAGTTAATCACAGGAAAGCTGTGTCTTCAAACAGACAATTAAGGCCAAATGTAACAAGGAGCAAAGACGTTACTTCTGAGAAGGCGGCAAGCTGTGGACTTGCTGTAATTTGGATGAAAGGAATTTAAAGAAGCATCAATAATGATCTGAAGGATAAAAATCAAACACCAGAATAATTCAGTAGCAAAACTTTGAAGAACAATACTGCTTAAGGATTGAACCACGAACAGCTCCAGAGACAGATCGCTGTTGATGAAAACTAGCCAAACTTTACCTTGAATCAGGTAATAGCCGAATTGGATTGAGAAGTTTAACTTGCTTACTTGAAGGGTCTTATTTTGGTTGCTACACGCAATAAAGTTTAAATTATTGTTTCAGTACTTGATTATGAGATTTCTTAATCAGTAGCCAAATTAAAGGTAACTTGTGGTGATTTACCTGCAACATATACAAGACTTGTTGGAGATAGCCACGATCAAAGCATTTGCACATGATCAACTATGTCATCATTTGATCCAGAGACCTAAAGGATGCTGTCATTACCTAAACATTACATTTACATCCCCTAAACACATCCTCGGCAAAAAGCAAGCTTAGAAAAAAATAGATTGTTTCACATGCAACTCCAGTAGCTGGAAGAGAACCCCTAGCTTTTAGCTGTAACCGAGACAGGGAAGAACAGCTTCCACATCTAGCTTCAAGACTCCAGCAGCAAATGCTGAAAGCTAAAACTAAAAATCCTGGCTCTGAGGGAGCTTGGTCCCACCCATTCAGGCTGCTTCTATTGTTTCAACTTTTAAAAAAGTCCCCAAGGTCTCAATCTGTTCACTTTATGGGCTTTCAATAGACAGCTCATTGCTTCTGTCTTTAAACCACTCTTCAAAGAAAAAGGACAACATACACCTCTGAAAGCCATAGTTTCATCACACTAACCTCCAGCGCATGGACTACAGCAGTTCTAGAAGGCAGCTCACCTTCTCAAGGGCAACTAGAGATGGGTAATAAATGCTGGCCCTGCCAGCAACACCCTCGTCCCATGAGTGAATAAAAATTAAATTATGTGCTGTAATTCTCACACAACTATACTCCGAATATAGCAGCAGAGTCTACACTAGTGTACAGTCTTGTACACTAGTGTAGACTACTGTCGCTATGTTATATTAATCTTATCTTCAAATAAAGAACCCTTTTTTCATCAATCCTTGTCATACAATTTATATATTTACAATGAATAAAGGAATGTAATGATAGAAGAATTGCTTACATCTGGGTTGGCTGAGTTTAATGAAAGTCATGACTTTGCATCAGTCATACAATCGTTAAGGTTACAGCACAATTAGGGGTCCTGACGTGCATCTGCTAACATTTTGAAAGAGCAGTCATGCTTAGACCTTCACCCTTTCTTTTGCTGATAGTCCTGTTGTCTCCACATCCCTAAGAATATTTGCAACTTATTTTTTAAATTATTCAGTAATCAGCATCTGCCACGTATTCACAGATCCCAACAAATCTCTTTATCTCCCCAATAAATCTGTAAACACATTTAAATCTGTTTTAAATCTGTGACCGTTGATTGATGATCCATTTACCTAGATATGACCAGTCCCAGAGAACTCTGGCATTGGTTGTGTGGGTACTGCATAGATTTCATCTCTGTGATAACTGCTCAGAGTGCTTTTCAGCAAGATATTTGAGAAGCTCTTTTTCAATTACATCACTAGAATGCAACCCAATGTGTAACTGTTCACAGAACAGGAACAGAGCCCTGTGATTATCTAACTGAACTTCCCGTTAGATAACATCACAGTTTCACAGTGTAACTCTGGGAAACTGAGCAAATTTTTCGATAAAATGATTGGCATCAGAGATGTTTTGAACACCATAACACTTCACAGGCCACCTGACACAGTGTATGTGGATGTGGGCTAGTAGAAGTTTAGTGGCAAAGTGAGAAAATATATTCAGAGGTTAAATCAGAAGCCTGATCTGTCTGAATAATACAGAATGGGGTGGGGGAGTTGAGTAGAGGATTGTTCCTGTGATGTCGCAAATTTGAAGTTTGGAACCTAAGAAGTAAAGATTGCTTCTAAGATTGTTATGAAGATGAGCTGACGTGAAAAAACAGTTCAGTTCTTTTTAATGTGTTGCATCTTCTTATAGACTGGAATCTCATGCTTTCATTTCGAAACAAAACTGTCTGCTTACAGAAGCAGCTCTAGGAATTTGCTAATGGAATGTGAAATTTGGCATCTGCTGTGGATCAAGACACTGGCGACTAAAAGAGATTTTGCATTAAACCAGACATTGATATGACTCATGCTCCTAATGTTAATGAACATTCTGTGTTCAAAACTCAGTGTGTTTGATTTTCTATTTTTCATAGAAGCCATTAGGCCTGTGTGCTTTTTTTGGCTCTGGAACAGCTATCAAATTAGTTTTACATTTTATTTTCTTTTAAGTATATCAAATTTACTCTTGCAAGTTATTATTGAAACTGCTTTCACTGCTTTTTAAGCAGCGTGTTCCATATTATCATAACTTGCTGGAGTGAAAGCATTCTTATCACTGCTGTACAGTCGTCTTAAATCTGTATCCTGATGTTGATGGCTACTGCCATAGGAAACATTCCTGATCTGTTCCATCAAAAACCCTTCCATGCTGAACATCTGTATTAAATTTCCCTTTAACTGTCATTGTGTAGTTATTTTAAATAATCACATTCCCATTCTTGTAAATTTCCTCTGCTGCCTTACAAAGCCTTGACATCCTGTAAAGTGTTTCTCCTCTGTGTTTATTTTTAAAAATAATCTTCTTACAAGTTTGAGAGTTATTTTGCACTTCCCTCTGGGGCTGGGTGTGGATTCCTCATCTCTGACACAACAGTCTGTTCTGACCTGAAAGTACTGTCAACAAACAACTTACAGTAAATTTAAGGCCAGCTGTTAATATTCCCTTAGTTACTAATAGGTTTGAAAACCCTCCTGGGTTTTTCTGCAGTTTCCTGAAAAATCCTGGGATGATGTTTTAAAAAAAAGGATTGGGGTGGCAAAGTGAATTATCAGGAGACAGTGAGCTGGAGATCAGAGTTGAGTGTGTGTTGCTGGAAAAGTACAGCAGGTCAGGCAGCATCCAAGGAGCAGGAAAATTGACGTTTTGGGCCGGAGCCCTTCATCAGAATGCGGGCTCTGGCCCAAAATGTCGATTTTCCTGCTCCTCGGATGCTGCCTGACTGCTGTACTTTTCCAGCAATACATTCTCAAAGTCAATTATCAGCCAATCAGGTATGAAAGAATCTGTTGCTTTCTAGTTAATATGGGAAGATGGATCAAGCCTAGTTATTAAAATATTTTATTATGGCTCTGAATTATTGGTGAAACCTTATTGTGCTGCTAAAAGTTAAAGCAGATGTTAAATTCCCTGGAATTAATAGAGAAGAGATGTTAATGTTCAAATCTTGTCACTAAGAATTGCTTGCCAGAACATGAATGTGGTATGTAGAGTTGAGTAAGGTATTATAATATTCCTTAATCTAGTTGTGTTGCTACAGATTATTTAGTTAAGGTAAGGAAAACACCAATCTGACTTAAGGAATATCTTGCTGTGTCTAATCTTCCTATGAGGCTGTAAGACATAGCAAGGTCATGTGACATAGCATTCCACTTTTTGTTTGTTCACATGTTATGATACCAATTGATTGTATGTGGGACGCCTGATGAAGGGCTTTTGCCCGAAACGTTGATTTCGCTGCTCGTTGGATGCTGCCTGAACTGCTGTTCTCTTCCAGCACCACTAATCCTGTATGTGGGACGAGTCTGATCCCAGATTGATACCTGGTTTGATAGATCATACATTTTATTTTTGCTATTTATTTACTATGGTGATCAGTTACTGAACTTATTCATTAGAGGGTGTCAATATACTTTTAATCAAAGAGCATTGAAGTTTATTACACACTGAAGGGAAAAGAAATATCTATTTTACACTCAATGAGAATTATCTGGAAAAATTCATTGCAAATGTCAGAAACAAAAGTTTAACTCTTACCCTTAACAACAACCTTGTAGATATCCAAACCTCAGTGAAAGGTCTCCGCTTGTTAAATTGGAATAGCTATTATTGGTTTCTGGAACCCTTCTTGCTAACTTCTGAACATTTTCAGAGCAACCACATAGATTTTCCATACCCCCAGCTTCCAACAGTTTTCTGCTTCTGGAGTTTTCCTCAAAGTCACTCAGGACTTTCTGTACACTGCTACAATAACAGAGCCTTTTGCTCTGACAGAAACTATGCACACTGACTGACCTTCTGGACGGCTCTATCTTTCTGGAATACTGGAATACTGGTGCTAAGCAGCAGCAGTTTTTTTTTCTCTTCTATGCTTTTTTTATTAATGCACTGAACTGTTCACCTCAAAGTCGACTCCAAATCTGCAAACCCTCATTGAATTGCATGTATCAGTAAAGTTCAGACACTGTTTTACCACTCTTAGAACAAATCTAAAATGAAACTAAAGCTATGTAACTTAAGAACTAGGAATAGTCCATCTGGCCTTTTGAGTCTGATCCACCATTCAATAAGATCATGGCTGATCTTTTTGTGGCCTCAGCTCCATTTACCCACCCTCTCATCATAACCCTTGATTCCTTTACCGTTCAAAAGAAAAATCTATCTTAGCTTTGAAAGCATTTACTGAGTAAGCCTCAACCACTTCACTGGGCAGGTTATTCCATAGATTCACAACCCTTTGAGTGAAGAGGTTCCTTCTCAATTTGATCCTAAATCTGCTCCCCCATCTTGTCCTAGCTTCAACCGCCAGTGGAAACATCCCCTCTACCTTATTTATTCCCTTCATAATTTTATATTTCTATCAGATGCCACCTCATTCTTCTAAATTCAATGAATATAATCCCAGTCTTCTCAGTCTTTCCTCATAAGCCAACCCCCTCAACTCCGGAATGAACTGAATGAACCTCCCCTGTACCCCCTCCAGTGCCAATACATCCTTTCTCAAGTAAGGAGACCAAAACTGCACGCAGTACTCCAGCTATGGTCTCACCAGCATCCTATACAGCTGCAATATAACTTCCTTGCTTTTAAATTCAATTCCTTTAGTACTGAAAGACAAAATGCCATTTGCCATCTTAATTACCTGTTGCACCTGCAGACCAACCTTCTGTGATTCATGCACAAGAACACCCAGGCCCCTCTGCTGCCATTTTTTACCATTCAAATAATAGTCCTTTTTACTGTTATTCCTACTGAAATGGACGACTTCACATTTATTAACATTGTACTCCATCTGCCAGACCTTTACCCACTCACTTAAACTATTTATGTCCCTTCACAAAGTTTCACAGTTCTCTACACACTTTGCTGTACCACTCATCTTGGTGTCGTCCGCAAACTTAGAAACACTAAGTTTGCGGACTTGGTCCCCAACTCCAAATAATCAATGTAAATTGTGTATAATTGCGGCCACAACACTGATCCCTGAGGCACACCACTTGTCACTGATTGCCAACCAGAATAGTAGTCATTTATCCCCATGCTTTGCTTCCTATTAGTCAACCAATCCTCTATCCATGCTAACACATTGCCCATAACACCTTGCATCTTTATCTCCCCTTCTTAACACACAATTTGAAAATACAAATCAAACTTAAAGCTATATGTGGTAGTTCTACTTTGGATTTGTAAAGCATGGCACTGGAAAAGCACAGCAGGTCAGGCAGCATCTGAGGAGCTGGAGAGTCGATGTTTCGGGCATAAGCCCTTCAAGACGAATGTCACTTTAGAAGCCAAACATCTAAATTGTAATATTGTCGTGTGTTATGTCATTTCATTGCTGATCCTGAAATGCCCTTGAAAAGGTGTTGGCAAGCTGCCTATGGTGTTGTTAGGAAGAGTATTTCAGGAATTTAACTTTGTAAAAATGAAGGAATAGTGATATAGTTCCAGCTCTGGATAATGTGTGACTTGGAGGAGAACTTGTGGGTATTGGTGCCCCCAAATATCTTCTGCTTTGGTCCTTGGTGGAGGTTCCAGTTTTGGAAGGTGCTGTCAATGGAGCTTTGGTGAGTTGCTGCAATAGATTTTTTTATAGCTGGGACACACTGCTGTCCCTGTGTGTCTGTGGTGGAAGGAGTGAATTTTGAAGATGGTAGGGTGGAGCACCAATAAAAGTGGATTGCTTTATTCTGGATGGTGTGAAGATTCTTGAGTGATGGTGGAGCAGCACTCATCCAAGCAGGTGGACAGTATTCCATCCCTTATTGTGAAGATGTATGCTGTATACTACTGGAGAAGTCAGGTCCTTGAATAAAATCTGACTTTATTATTTTTAAGTCAGTTGCGATTCATCACTGAGACATAGTCACACACAGCTGCAGTTAACTTTAACAGCTGAACATGGAAAAGAAGAAATTAAAAAAGCAAGCTATCTAAATATAGGAGACCATTATAATCATCTTAAAACACAATGAAAACAGTCTCAAACTGTTTCCTGACACTATCCATTACAGAAACTCAAGTCTGGAGAAGTCACACCACTATTTCAAGTTTCTGCTTATTTTAGATTAGATTACTTACAGTGTGGAAACAGGCCCTTCGGCCCAACAAGTCCACACCGCCCCGCCGAAGCGTAACCCACCCATACCCCCACATCTACATCTACCCCTTACCTAACACTATGGGCAATTTAGCATAGCCAATTCACCTGGCCTGCGGGAGGAAACCGGAGCACCCGGAGGAAACCCACGCAGACACGGGGAGAACATGCAAACTCCACACAGTCAGTCGCCTGAGGCGGGAATTGAACCCGGGTCTCAGGCGCTGTGAGGCAGCAGTGCTAACCACTGTGCCACCGTGCCGCAGTGTGGTTATAGAGGTGTACAGCATGGAAACAGACCCTAACTCCTTTCAGTTTTTATTGCCTTGGGCTGTGAAGACAATTTAATGCGTCCTTTCCAAATCTGGCGACATGAATGTTTCCATACATCAGAGAGCCTAAACATTTTCAGTTCTAATAATCTGTAGAGTTCTAACTAATGGTCTCCTATATTTAGAGTTTGGTAACTTCACCAATTAAACCTTTCTGCTCAGGTGATGTGTTTCCTGAACTGCCCTGAATCATTCTTGTGGAGAAACTAAACTTCTAAACTCAATCCTGGTGACATCTGATATGAATTTAAACACTTGCTTATCCCAGATTCTTCTAAAAAATGAAAACAAAACTGATGGCCTGATACGTTTACCCTATCTGGTGTAAGCCCAACAATACAAATCTCTTTTCATCAACACCATAGGGGTTCTGTAGTCACTTGCTTTAACCCAAGTGCTGGATTCAGTCACTGTTTTGTCAGAACTCTGACTTTTTAAAAAAGAAAACATTGACAAAAATAATCAACACCCATCTGCCTCTATTTTGAAGTCCAATTCCAAAAAATGATAATATATAAATTACACACCTTTTATCACAGTACTGTCTGATTAACATAGCTCATGGTCAGACTTACCCCTTTATGGTTCAGGCATTGGCTATGTTTCAAGTATTTGCCTGAGTGGCCAATTTTGAGAATGTAATCTTTTTAACAGAGATTGGCTTATATGCTTCCAGTTTTTTTCATGTAAAAGCTGCTGGTATCCTATGTGACTGTTGTGATCATGAACTGCCCCAGCTCATCCTTCTTGACCTGCCTGCAGCCTTGGACACAAATGATGATGCTATCCTTCTCCAACAGCTTTCCACTGTCACAGAGCTACCTGGGACTGACTTGCGTGGATTCATTTTTACCAACGTAGTAGCCAGAGAATCATTATCAGTGGTTTTTATTGCTGCTTCTGCACTATAATCTCTAGTGTCCCTTAAAGATGTATCTTTGGTCTCATCCAAGGCTCATCTACATGCTAACACTGGGCGGCACGGTGGCACAGTGGTTAGCACTGCTGCCTCACAGCATCAGAGACCTGGGTTCAATTCCTGCCTCAGGTGACACTCTGTGCGGAGTTTGCACATTCTCCCAGTGTCTGCGTGGGTGTGCTCCGGTTTCCTCCCACATTCCAAAGATGTGCAGGTCAGGTGAATTGGCCATGCTAAATTGCCCGTAGTGTTAGGTAAGGGGTAGATGTAGGGGTATGGGTGGGTTGCACTTCGGCGGGGTGGTGTGGACTTGTTGGGCCGAAGGGCCTGTTTCCACACTGTAAGTAATCTAATCTAATCAAAACTCCATCCAAAAACACAGTTTTGTGTTTACATATTTGCTAATTAAAATAGCTCCACAGAGGCCAGTATGCTGTCACCAAATCACCCTTTATTTACACATGGAGTGTCATTGGCACTGATTCAGCTCCCTCAGAGCCAGCTCTCAGAGTGAACAGAACCTCTGACCTTCCTGTTTATATCTATCAGCCAGCGCTCTCTGATTGGGCCTGTTAATCTGGTCCAATCAGGGAACTCATTTTATGAGGTCCACCTGACCCACCTCATTACAATCACTACAGTCCTCCCCCTCCAAGTCCAAAGACATAGGCTGGTTCTGTTTTTCGTAGCTCCTCCTGGGGCATTTTAACACCGGGTCAGGTTCCTCTGCCTCTGCCTCTGATATGGGTGACGTGTTACACACAGCTCGCCTCTTGCACGAGGAGCATCTTGGAAGAAATAAATTCTCCTCTTCAGGTGGCAAAGGCATTGAGGCAGTGACACCTGCCATGTCCACCTCAGATTCCGAGGTATCTTCAATGCTTGATGGAGAGGGAGTACCCATGGGTTCAGGAACAGTCATAAAGGCTGACAAGGAGTTGGGCATGTTTTTCTCCCACAACTGTTTGAAAATTTGCAGCTTTCAAATGGTGCACATGCTTGTTAGGACTGTCACACCTACCCAGATTCTATCCATCACTGGACCTGACCTCACGTTGACCATTCCTCTTACCCATGTCCAAGTTCACTTGAAGTCCCATTCATCTATTACCCCTATGCTTGCTGACATACTTTGACTTCTGATCAAGCAACTTCTTATACTTTAAAATTTTCACCTTTGTTTTAAAGGCCTTTCTCTTCATCACTTTCCCTCCTCCTCCGCCCCCCCCCCAAAAAAAAAGTCTCAGTAAGCTTTCCCCAATTCTCCAAGAGATCTGTAGTCCTCCAATTGTGGCCTCTTGTATATTTGCATGAGACCCAAATAGGAAACAAAAGTCAGTATACAAAAAAAGTCTTTCCTATAGAGCATTCGAATAAATGACAGGCATTAGGGACCAGCTTCCCCCAGTAGCTGTGTTTAACAAGTGAATGGTTGGACCGTACAGTTCCAAAACATCTTGAACCTGGATCTGCATTGTTAACTAACCTCAGCAGGTTATGACAATTATCCTTTGCAGCCCTGAGGTGATGCAAGGGACATATTGGCCACGGTTCTGATTCCTGATTGTTGTCCTGCTGGATGTATATGTGCATGAACATCTGGTGCAGTCAGAATCTGGTGGCTTCAAAATTGAGTAATTGCAGAATAGCATACCCACACTCACTACTGAGATTCTCTCACTCATGAAATCACACTTGGCGAACCAGAGGCTGTTTAGCATTGTGAAACAGTTCTGAAACAAGTCACTAGCTTTAGGAGTGTCATAGTGTCATAAAGCTGGACAGCACAGAAACAGACCCTTTGGTCTAACTTGTCCATGCCAACCAGATATCCTAACCTGATCTAGTCCCATTTGGCAGCACTTGGCCCATCTCTTTCTATTTATGTACCCATCCAGATGCCTTTTAAATGCTGTAATTGTACCATCCTCCGCCACTTCCTCTGGCAACTCATTCCATACATGCACCACCCTCTGCGTGAAAAAGTTGCCCCTTAGGTTTTTTACCCCTCACCCTAAATCTATGCCCTCTAGTTCTGGACTCCCCTACCCAGGGAAAAAAAATCTTGTCTATTTAACCTATTCATACCCCTCATGATTTTATAAGTCTCTGCATGTTCACCCCTCAGCCTCTGATGCTCCAGGGAAAACAGCCCCATCCTATTCAGCCTCTCCCTATAGCTCAAATACTCCAACCCTGGCGACATCCTTGTAAATCTTTTCTGAACTCTTTCAAGTTTCAGAACATCCTTCCGAAAGGAAGGAGACCAGAATTGCACACAATATTCCAGAAGTGGCCTAACCAATATCCTGTACAGCTGCAACATGACCTCCCAACTCATGTACTCAATACTCTGAACAAGAAAGGAGAGCATACCAAAATGCCTTCTTCACTTTCCTATTTACTTGCGACTCCAATTTTAAGGAGCTATGAACCTGCACTCCAAGGTCTCTTTGTTCAGCAACACTCCCTCGGACCTTACCATTACGTCTGGCCCTGATTTGCCTTTCCAAAATGCAGCATCTCATATTTATCTAAATTAAACTCCATCTATCACTCCTTAGCCCATTGGACCATCTGATCAAGATTCTGTTGTAATCTGATGTAATCTTCTTTACTGTCCACTACACCTGTAATTGGAGTAAAGAAAATAATTAACAGAGAAAGTTGATGAGAAAAGATGAAGCAATTTTAGGAACCTTTAGTTCTGGGAACAAGAGATTTTTACGTTTATTCTAAGATGTGCACATTACTGACATTTATTGCCAACCCCTAATTATCTTTGAAAATTTGGTGGTAAGCCACTGTCTTGAACCACTATAGTCCCTGTAGAAATCCAATTAATAAATTGATTAAACATGTTTTTGTACAGCTCATTACCTGAGTTAATTGGTATAATTTAATGAGGTGGGCCTGTTAGCCAAGATTAATTAACTGCAAACTTTGTGTTTTGTTGATTAAGTAACAGATAAGGTAGTCATTAGCTTTAATAATTATACACCAGAATAACAACAAATTTTCTGTGATTTTGAACAAGTCACTGACAGAACCAGAAAAAAGTACTGTCTGCAGTGACATGTCCAAGATTCTCTGCAGGATGCTGAGTAGAGGAAATTTAAAACTTGCAGGTCAGGGTGGAGAAGGGAATGCCATTTGAAAGATATATAATTGCAAACAGCCTTCTCAAATCATAAAGAACAAATGTAGAGCATTAGAAGATATCAAAATAACACAGATACAGTTTGCTTTGTTGAATAAACAGCCATTTTGTTTAGCACAGAATATGTTCGGACTAGTGTTTTAGCTTGGCTCACCTGAAGGTTGTGCATTTCACATTTTAATAATAGACCCTTTCATATTTATGTTCAGAAGTGAAACTTCAGTGCTGAGGGATGATTTGTCAATCAGTTGTGAAACTGTAGACTTATTGCTTGGAAGCATTTATGTGCTGCAATACTGTAAGTGTGGGAATCTTCAATTTTCTTGCAGTCATCCCAGATATTATAGATCTGTCACTGTGGTGGGATGTAACCCATAGGATGCTTTAATTTCCAGGACCACAGCCCCTCAGCAACATCCCTCGGTGTGAACATCAGAACTTATAGGAAACCCAATTCAGTGCAGAAGAGTTGAGTAATCTTCCAGAAGGTTTCTTTTTAAATTCTACATTTATTGCTTTGCCTTAGTTTCTCAGAGGGCATTAAAACCACTTGTATAGTGTCATTTGGCATTACAAGTAGAGCTGTTTAGATTCTTATTGTCAGCCTTGCAGCAGTCATGGTCATAATTTGTGGGATGGCATCAGAATAATCAGATTTAGATTAGATTCCCTACAGTGTGGAAACAGGCCCTTTGGCCCAACCAGTCCACACTGACCCTCTGAAGAGTAACCCACCCAGACCCATTTCCCTCTAACTAATGCACCTAACACTGCGCAATTTAGCATGGCCAATCCACCTAACCTGCACATCTTTGGACAGTTGGAGGAAACCGGAGCACCCGGAGGAAACCCACGCAGACACTGGGAGAATGTGCAAACTCCACACAGTCGCCCGAGTCTGGAATCAAACCTGGGTCTCTGGTGCTGTGAGGCAGCAGTGTTAACCACTGAGCCACCGTGCCACCCTTTCTACTGCTGTTCAGTGTGGCATCATGCTATAATAGAATTTGAACTTGTTGGGTCAGTAGTCCACCAACATAGCCACTGATAAAAAACTTGCATTTATACAGTGTCTTTCATGGCCTCAGGATGTTCAAAAGCATTTCCAGCTGATGAAGAAATGTAGTCACTGTTGTAATAAAGGAAATGCAGCATCTAATTTGCTTACAGCAAGTTCCCACAGATAGGACTAACTAGATAATCCAATATAGTGTTGATGTTTGAGAAATAAATATTGGCCAGGCCATTTGTACCCAGAAAAGAGGGCAGATAGACTTTGGCTTAGCATCTTGACTGAACTGCAGTGCTTCCAAAGTACTGTGTGGAGTCGATGGCTTTGTGGTATTATCATTGGACTGTTAATCCCGAGACCCAGATAATGTTCTGGGACCTGGGTCTGAACCCGGCCACGGCAGATGGTGGAATTTGAATTCAATAAATATCTGTAATAAAGAATCTAATGACTATTATAAATCCACTGCCAATTGTTGGAAAAAAAACCCCGTCTGGTTCACTAATGTTCTTTAGGGAAAGAAATCTGCCATCCTTACCTGGTCTGGCTTACATATGACTCCAGACCCACAGCAATGTGGTTGCCTCTTAACTGTTCTCTGGGCAATTAGGAATTGGCAACAAAAGCTGCCCTAGCCAGCGACACCCTCATTCTGTGAATGAATAAAGGCAAAATGTGTACAGTAGTAGAAAGTCAGCCAGTAGCAACTACGTCCCTTTTGTACAAGACGAAGAACCATGAATCAGAACTAAAAGAATTATCTACCGCCACCTTGCTCCTTTCACAAGCTTGCTGATGTTTTCCTCCAATTTCAGCAAATGAAAACGACAAAATTCTTATCACCAGACCAGTACATACCATGAAGCACAGCTTTCATTGTGTCACTTGTCATCAAAGTTAAAACAAACTTGAACATTACTGGACTTCTTGGGGATATGCACTACTACTGCTTTTGCATCCTGCCTTGCCTTTTTATACATTCAGCACTAAGTGCCACTGTGTAATTGGGAGGGCCCAGGCTGTAGTTACTGGGATTGGCACCTGGTGTTTATTTGGGTGGATCAGGTGGCCTTAAACTGAGGGACTGATTGACTCACAGTGTCAGCTGTGGCTCAGTGAGTGGCACTCTCTCTTCTGAGTCAGATAGTTGTGGCTTCCAGTCCTAGTCTAGAGGCTGGAGCACAAAATCTAGGCTGACTCTCTACTGCTGTCAGTCACAGGTAATAAATGGACTGAGAGTTTATTACTTTGCATCGCTGCCAATTAGATTAGGCGTCAAGACTGATTTTGTCTTTAGTATTAATGTCTGCTTGAGGCACCAGAGGTAAAGTTGTATAAAGCACAGTTAGAGCAGGCCAGCTATTGTTTACGTGTCAATTCTATGTCTATTCTTCTTGTACTTGTAGCAAGAACAATATATATTTATCTAGCACCTTTTAACATAAATGGAATAACATAAGAGGTTTCTATGGAGTATTATGAAACAAACTTTAACACAGCTACATAAGATATTAGCTCAGATGATCAAAATCTTAGTCAAGTTTTTTAAGAGATGTATTAAAGGAGTGAAAGTGAAGTGGAGAGGATTGATGGCAAATTTGAATCGTAGAATTATTAAAATTGGAGTTCTCGAGAGGTGAGAATTAGAGGAGCACAGATATCGGGGGTGGGAGGATTTTGCAAAGAGAGGGAGGGGCAACAGTATGAAAGGATTTTGAAACAAGGATAAAATTTTAAAGTTGAGAAGTAGTTTGGCTTAGCAAATGTGGGCCAGTGAACACAGGGATGTTCTGGAAAAAGGATTCATTGTGACTTCACACCAGGCAGCTGTTACAACCCAAGGGATAGTAAGCCAAACCAAATCAGCCTGATTCACAAAGTACAATTAAAACATGCAATGACCCTCAAATTTGCCCAATTGTTCCTAACAGCCAGACTTTACAAGTCTTGTGTGGAAAGTTTATAACTTTAGCAAAAATAAAACAATTTATTATTACTAATGTAACTTTAGCAGAACACACAAGCAATAAGGTAATTAATATCTACAATCTAAAGCCCAAGGTTCTTTTAATCAGGACCACCTACTCACACGCAGAATTATCATTTGCCAGTGAAGAACAGTTTGAAATGATAGATACTAGGTCCTAATGAAATCCTTGAACAATGAATTGTCCACAGGAAAATATAACTGTGTACCTTGCTTGAATTCCAAAGTCACCGGTTAATACAAACTGTTTCAGCAACTTTCTAGAAATATTTACATGTTTCTTACAGACTGAAATTCAATAATTCTACAATTCAACAACTGAAAAGTAACGAGAGAAAGAGCAAAACAGAGCAGCACAGTGTCCAGACGCTTCCAAAAATCACATTACATCCTGCCAAAACCCAGTCAGAACTGGCTGTCTGTTTTTTCCTCTCCTTTTAATCAACATTCTCTGTGTTTGGCTGGTTAGCCCCGATTGACCGGTTCAACATCCAACTAGGTACCAGCCTGTAGCATTGCATCAACTTGGTGCTGATTCACTTACAGTGTCCTTATATCAGTAATTAAGTTGCATTATTTCCAAGGCCAGTTTCCCACAGGACAAATTGGTGGAATGCAACTAGTGGTGCCCCACAAGGATCTATGTTTGGGCCTCAGTTATTCACATCATTTATTAATGACTTGGATAATGGCATAGGAATATATTCGAATATGCTGATGACACAAAGTTAGGGAGCACTGTAGACACTGTAGATGATGGCATAAAATTACAAAGGGATATTGATAGATGAGGTGAATAAGCAAAACTGGCAGGTGGGGAGTTTAATGTAAGCAAGTGCGAGGTTATGTCTCTTGGACCAAAAGGATAGATGAGGGTACTTTCTATATGGCATTAAGCTAAAATATAGTGGATGCCCTAAGAGATTTGGGGGTTTAGGTTCATAGATCTTTAAAATATCACCAACAGGTGCAGAACATAATCAAGGAAACTAATGGATTGCTGGCCTTTCTATCTAGAGAACTGGAGTACAATGATGTAAAAGTTATGCTGCAATGATACAAAACCCTGGTTATGCCTCACTTAGAGTCAGAGAGTCATACAGCACAGAAACAGATTCTTCAGTCCAACCAGTCCATGCTGAACATAATCCAAACTAAACTAATCCCACCTGCCTGCCTCGGTTCATATCCCTCCAAACCCTTCCTATTCATGTGCTTATCTAAGTGTCTTTTAAACATTGTAACTTCCTCCACCACTTCCTCAGGAAGCTCATTTCCCATGTAAACCACCCTCTGTGTAAATAAAATTGCCTCATGACTTTTTAAAATCTTTCTCCTCTCACTGTAAAAATGTGTCCCCTAATCTTGAAATCCCCCATGCTTGGCCTCAGTTTGATTTATTGTTGTCACATGTATCGAAGTACAGTGAAACGTTTTGTTTTGCGTGCAGTACAAGCAGATTATAACAAACAAGGACATACAGATCAGAGGGTGCTTAGACAGAACAAGGCATACAAGGTTATGGCTGCACTGGAGGTGTACAAAAGCAAGGTCAAGATTAGATTTGAAATTAGAGAGTTCCATTCAGCAGGCTAATAACAGCAGAGAATAACCTGTTCTTGAACCTTTTGATACTTGTGTTCAAGCTTCTGTATCTACTGCCTGACGGAAGAGGTTGGCATTACTGGGATGGGAGGGGTCTTTAATGATGTTGGCAACCTTTCCACGGCAATGGGAAGTGTAAATGGAGTCCATGGATGGGAGGTTGGCTTCCATGATGGTCTGGTCTGTGCACACCACCTTCTGAAGTTTCTTACGGACCTGGGCAGAATAGTTGCTATACCAGGCCATTACGCACCCAGGTAGTATGCTTTCTTTCGTGCATATGTAAAAGTTGGTGAGGATTCTTATAGTCTTGCTAAATTTCCAAAGCTGCCTGAGGAAGCAGAGACATTGTTGTGCCTTCTTGACCATCATGTCTGTGTGGGAAGTCCAGGACAGATGGTTGGTTATGGTTGGCTCTCGACCCTTTCCACCTCAGCTCTGTTGATACAGGTAGGACCATGTCCTTCTCCTTTCTTCTTGAAGTCAATGATCAGCTCTTTTGTTTTGCTGACATTGAGAGAGAGAGAGAGAGAGAGATTGTTATCATTGCACCATGACACCGAGCCCTCTATCTCCTTCCTGTATTCTGACTCATTGTTGTTTGATATCCGGCCAACAATGGTGGTGTCATCAGCAAACTTGTAGATAACGTTCATTCTGAAATTGGCAACACAGTTGTGGGTGTATAGGGAGTACAGTGGGGGGCTGAGAACACATCCTTTGGTAGGGGGGGCTCCAGTATTGAGTATTATCATGGAGGAGGTGCTGTTGTCTAACTTCACCGATTGTGGTCTGTGGGTCAGGAAGCTGAGGATCCAGTTGCAGAGGGTGGAGCTGAGACCTAGGTCTCAGAGTTTTGAGATCAGTCTGGAAGGGATCATGGTGTTGAAGGCAGAGCTGTAGTCAATGAGCAGGAGTCTGATGTAGGTGCCCTTGTTGTCCAGATGTTCCAGAGATGAGCGTAGGGCAAGGAAAATGGCATCTGCTGTGTACCTGTTATATCGGTAGGCAAATTGCAGGGGATTGGAGCTGGCTGGGAGACTGGAGTTGATGTGGACCATGACTAGCCTCTTGAACCAATTCATGGAGGTCAGAGCCACTGGACAGTAATCGTTGATCCTAGGGAAAAGGTACTACCATTAACCCTGTCTATACCCCTCATGATTTGATAAGCTTCTATACGGTCATCTCTCAATCTCCTATGCTCCAGTCAAAAAAGTCCCAGCCTATCCAGCCTTTCTTTATTACTCAAACCTTCCATACCAGGTAATATCCTGGTACAGTAAATGTCTTCTGAACCCTCTCCAGATTGATAATATCCTTCCTATAACTGGACACAGCATTCCAGAAGAGGCCTTATCAATAGTAGACTATAAAAAGTGAAAAACTTAGTTTTTCTACTACCACCTTAGTTCTGATTGTCCTTAAGGGAATAACCTCTGGAAATCGAGTGGTGGTATCCATAATTGTCGGAATATATTTCTTTTAGGTAATGGTCCAACACAATCCATTAGTACACGACTGAATGGTTCCTCAAAGGCCACTGTTGGAATCAGGGGCACTGGTTTAATTACATGTTGAGGTTTACCTACAACTTGACAAATATGGCAGGTTTTACAAAACTGCACAATACCTTCATGCAGTTTTGGCCAGATAAAATGCCTGTTTATGGGCATCTAAGTTTTTCAGATTTCCACATGCCCTGCCTGGGAATTTCACGTGCTTCTTGCAATATCTCCCTTCATTAGCTGGGGGCTATCATGACCTGATGTACAACTGACCATTCTTCATCTGTGGGTCTTCGGGTTGTTCCACTTCCTCATCTTCCAGTCCATTCTTTAGATGATATCACTCTGCAACTGTTTTGGTGTCCACCTCAGTATGAGCTGACAGTGCTAATTTATTTAAGTCAGGACCTTCTTTTCATGATGTTATACCAAATGCTCCCTCTGAATTACCCTTTCATTTGTTTGTGTTGTCATGTTAACCTTTATTGACGGATTTTGTTTGACCATCACTCTGGTTACTACACACGAGGGAAATATACCTGGAACCTGTTCCTGTATGATGTACCATAAGACATAGGAGTAGAAGCAGGCCATTCAGCCCATTTAGTCTGCTCTGCCATTCACTGAGATCATGACTGAAGTGATAATCCTCAACACCACTTCCCAGCTGATTCCCCAGAATCCTCAATTCCTTTACTGATTAAAAATCAGTCTTATCTCAGTCTTGAATATACTTAAAGTTCTAGACTTGATAGCCCTCTGCAGTAAAGGAGCAGTTAAGTCAGATGATTTAAGACTTGGTGAAAAAGATAGCTTTTAAGCAGCATGTTAAAGCAGAAGCAAGGATCTCAGAGATTCATAGAGTCATAGTTATAGAGTCATACAGCACAGAAACAGACCCTTCTGTCCAACCGTCAATGCCAAACATAATCCCAAACTAAACTAGTCCCACCTGCCTGCTCCTGGCCCATATCCCTCCAAACCTTTCCTATTCATGTACTTATCCAAATGTCTTTTAAACATTGTAATTGTACCACCACTTCCTCAGAAAGTTCATTCCACATGCAAACCACCCTTTTCCATTGCTTTGAGCCTAAATGTATACCGTTTTGGATACTGTTGGGGCAGGGGCGGGGAATTGCCTATCAGGGGATGGTGGCAGCAGCAGCTAGAATGGTGACACCGCAACTGGTTCTGTTTTACAACAGGGAGGGTCAAAGTGAAGTAGAGCAGTAGTAATAGTCAGGGGCCCAGATAGGTGTTTCTGTGGCTGCAAAAGAGACTTCAGGTTGGTGTGCTGCCTCCCTGGTACCAAGGTCAAGGATGTCTCTGAGTGGGCTTGGGACATTCTCAAGAGGGACTGTGAACAATCGGAGGTTGTGGTACACACTGGTACTAACAACATAGGTAGGATGAGGCTCTGTAAAGGGAGTTCAGAGAGTTAGGAAGGAAGTTGGAAAATGGGACCTCTAGGGTTGTCACCTCAGGATTGCTCCCTGTGCCACATGCCAGTGGGGCTAGAAATAGGAAGATAGTTCAGTTAAATACTTGGCTTAAGAGCTGGTCTAGGAGGAAGGGCTTCAGATATGTGGATCATTGGGATCTCTTCTGGTGCAAGTGCAAACTGTACAAAAAGGATGAGTTGCACCTAAACTGGACAGGCACCAATACCCTGGCAGGGAGGTTTGCTCATGCTACTCGGGAAGGTTTAAACTAGTATGGCAGGGGGCTGGGAACTAGACCAATGGGTCAGCAAGTAAAATAACTAAGGTCAGTAAGGTTAAGAGAAAGAATGTTACAGGAGAGGTTATTGGGGCAGCATGGTAGCTAAGTGGTTAGCACTGCTGCCTCACAGCGCCAGGGACCCAGGTTTGATTCCAGCCTCAGGCGACTGTCTGTGTGGAGTTTACACATTCTCCTTGTGTCTGCGTGGGTTTCCTCTGATTTCCTCCCATAATCCAAAGATGTGCCGGTTAGGTGAATTGGCCATGCTAAATTGCCTATAGTGTTCAGGGATATGTAGGCTAGGTGCATTGGTCAGGGGTAAACATAGGATAATAGGGGAGGGGAATGGGTCTGGGTGGGTTGCTCTTTGAAGGGTCGGTGTGGACTTGTTGGGTCGAAGGGCCTGTTTCCACACTGTAGGGAATCTAGGATTATGACAGATAAGGCAGATGAGTTTAGATTATTACATATAACTATAATGTTGTAACTGTTCCAGAGGAGAAAGTGAGGACTGCAGATGCTGGAGATCAGAACTGAAAATGTGTTGCTGGAAAAGCGCAGCAGGTCAGGCAGCATCCAAGGAGCAGGAGAATCGACGTTTCGGGCATGAGCCCTTCTTCAGGAGACTTGGTCGAGAGAAGGACAAGACTGGCAGTTTAACATTCTGGGGTTTACGTGTTTCCGGCAAGATAGAGAGGGATGTAAAAGAGGTGGGGGAATTGCGTTACTGACAAAGGAGAATATCACAGCTGCACTGAGGAAGAACACCTTGGAGGCCATATGGGTAGATCTCAGGAATAGAAAGGGTGCAATCACTTTGATGGGGTTGTACTACAGGCCTCCCAACAGCAAGTGGGAGATAGATATGTGCACCGATTATGAAACATTGTAAAAACAACAAGGTTGTTATGGTGGTGATTTTAACTTCCCACATATTGACTTAGTGTCAGGGGCTTAGATGAGAGGAGAAATTTGTTAAACGTATCCCTAAGGGTTTCTTGAAGCATTGTGTAAGTTGTTTAATTAGGGAAGAGTAGGTCAGGGGAGGGAGTTCTTTTCCACCTATCCACTCCACCCTCCCCCCCCAGACCTATCACCTTCATCCCCTCCCCTAATCACCTATTGTATTCTGTGCTCCTTTCTCTCCACCCCCACCCTCCTCTCATTTATCTCTCCACCCTTCAGGCTCTCTGCCTGTATTCCTGATAAAGGGCTTTTGCCCGAAACGTCAATTTTGCTGCTTCTCGGATGCTGCCTGAACTGCTGTGCTTTTCCAGCACCACTCTAATCTAGAATCTGGTTTCCAGCATCTGCAGTCATTGTTTTTACCTAATTAGGGAAGAGGCTACCCTAGACTCAATATTGGAGAATGAGCCCAGCCAGGCCATTGAAGTTTCAGTATGGGATCATTTTGGGAACATTGATCATAATTCTCTAAGTTTTAAGAGTAGTCCTCGGTTGGTAAAACCAGATACAATAGCAACGTTTAGGAAGCATCTCGACAAATACATGAATAGGCAGGGAATAGAAAGATACGGACAATGTAGAGCTATTTTAGTCTAGAAAGGTATCATGTCTCGGTGCAGTCTTTGTGGGCCGAAGGGCTTGTTTTTGTCCTGTACTGTTCTTTGTTCTTTGCACAGCAGAGTCCCTTTAAGAGATAACATTGGATGGAAAATATCAAATTGGCCTGAAGAGGATTAGACTTGCTTTTTGGAGATGAGTCACATTTAATGGACAGCTCGCTTTATTACTCATTCTGTTCTCTAAACCAGTTATATCTGCGTTGAAACATTTTTTCAAGGGCAAGGCCATTAAATCAGATCTGCACACAACAGATAGTAAACAAGTTTTCTTTTTCACACTCAGTCCCATCCTGCACCACCCTACATGAATGAAACTTCCACACCGCATTGCTTTCCAAGCTGCTATCTGACAACCATATCAATACCGAGCTGTTTTGTTTTGGTTGGGGCCTTGCTTTTCTGGCAGTATTGTCAGTTTGTTTGGCTTATGCTTTTCTCTGCCATTGTGTTACATCGAAGAGCACTGTTCTGCTCTCTCCCAGAGTGATACTGTAAATACTGGCACACTGCTCTGCCTAATCCTTCCATTTTCACAAGTATTTGGTTGAAGAAGAATTCTGTTGTTTGATATTTGCAGTTTAAACAAAAAAATTTCAAGGAGGGATTCCACAGTTAAAATTGAATTGTTTGACTTGCTTGACGTTATTGACTACAGCAGCTAAGTTTGTGTTCTTCAGTCTGAGCCCAGAATGAGATTAGAATCTTGAAGTGATGCACAGTTTTCTGTTACAGTACTTACTTTTGAGTCATCATGCAAATGAATGAGGTCAGCATGAATAGCTTTGCCAAAGCATCATCCTGTGTGTGGACTGAAATTTTTGCTGTTCCTTTATCCATAATGGGGGTCTCAGTGTTGACACTGACCAGTGCATTGCCTGCTACTGATATTCAATGAGTGTGTTTCAAGCACTTCATAATTGCATGTTTATTGAGCAACTCTGATAATTGGCATGTGTTTAAGGGGTGACCGTTTATTGTACATGCTTTCAGCTGATTGTTTGTGGTGTCCCCTGTATGAATTTTGGGTCTTGAAGCACAGGTTCCAACATGGCACAAGCTGTTAGCAGCTTTGGTGCTACCTGTGAGGAAGAGATTTAAATAGGTTTAGCTTGATATTAACTGGATGATGATTGGTGTCAGTAGTTTCTTTGTCTGACAGCTACTTGAGTCATCCTGATGATAGTCAGAAAAAACAGAAGGAAATGACTTACCACCTTCCTCATTTTTCTCTACCAGAATTAAATGCTTGTGATTTCTTTTCTATTTTCAACAATGCAATGGGCACCCCCTGTCATGTTGCTTGTGATAACTCAGATAGATGCTGATATACAGGAAGAGCAACTCATACTATGTATATGTAATGCAAGAGTGTGACCATTTAGGTTCATAAATTTAGTTGTTAAATAAATGCAGCCTCATCAGAGATCAACCGGAGTATGCTTGCTCAGGCAGGGACTTGTCATCAGTAATGAAGTGTAACAAAGTGTGTGACATCTGTGTGACCATTTTTAATATTAAGTAATAGATTAGGTGCATGAATAGAATGGAATGTTTATATTGTCAGGACCGTGTTTTTTTTATTTGTGAATTTTAAAAAAAAATCTGTGGACTGAAATGAGAAAGCCCTGTTTTAAAAACCAGTGCTTGAAAGTATGGCAGTAGTTTTGAAAACAAGTAACCTGATCCCCATTGTAAGCATTGCGTCAACAACTGTTTGAATAAGCAATAATTGAAGTTTGAGTTGCAGATAATTTGAGGCTGAGGGGGTATACTGATGATACAGCTTTTGCTGGCAATAAGAAGTCGATTGGTCTATGGATTGCTGATCAGTTATCAATGATAAACACCTTTTTGCTTGCCAAGAACTTTGTGATTGGTTCTCAGGCAATGAACAGCTTGGAACAGTTGGGAACAAGTTAAGAAAAAGAGAGAGAAAAGTATTTAGCTCATTCTCAGCTTAGGAGCAGTCTCTCTGTTCTCTGCAGTCAAAGTGCACTGCAACCTGAAGAAAACCAACCTATCTTTCCAGCAGTGGTTGTATGCTGTGACTTTGAACTGATAAGTCAGACTTCTAGAAGTCAACCAGCTGCTTTGTGTCTCTTGTTAGCCAGTGGAAGCATCCAGAGAAAGATGGCCAATGCAGGAGAGTCATAAAGATCATCTCAACAATAGAACCTGGGAATAAAGACTACTGACCTGTTCTTCCAGTTTTTTCCCCTCCGTCCATGAACTATTTTCACCCTGTCTGTGTGTAAGGGGGAGTTTATAAGAAGATGAGAATTAATTATTAGTAGTTTTATATGCCAACAGTTTATACTGTTTACCTGTTGCTCCAATCTAATAATAAATCTGTAATAAATAGTAATTCTTGTTAATAACAGAAACCTAGTCCATGCTTTCTGTCAACCTGGGTCCGAAAGATAGGTAAATTGGGGAACTTTGCATACTTTATAAAATCTGTCAATTTTGTGATGACTCTGGGATGAATGAGGCTTGATTTCCAGCAGACTAACCCAGTGAGATGTAACAATATCATGATCTATTGTAAATGTTTGCAGTATGTCTTCATAATCTATTCTGCAAACTCGTGCTATAGAGCCATCTAAAATTAAAGGAGATGAAAAATATTAATTATTTATTATGTTATATATGTCTGTAGCCTCAAGTGCCAGTTTTCTGATTGGTTGCAATGTATCAAAGAAAGTAATTTGTTTTTCAGAAACATAATCAGATACAAGGAACAATTTTCAGCTCCTTTTCGATCTCCAAGACTGTTCCCTGCTTGTAACCTAACAAAAAAAGTCCTAAATAATTCTGACAGCTGACTTCCTTCCTCTTCAGAAATCCCAGCTTTCATTCTTGGGACCTCTCGTGACCACCATGGTGTCCACAACACCACAAAATGAATTATTATAGCTTGCTTAGCTCTCCTTTTAATTTTTTGTGATACAAATTAAAGTAGATCAGCTGTCAAGCTTTTGTTAAAATAGATTAAAGGTTTATTTATTACCAGCTATTAAAGAAGGTTCCTTTGGATAAAGAGATAATGTTATTAACTGAAAGATGCATATAACAAGATTAAAACAAGTATAGATAAGACAAAAAGAAACATATAAGAAAGCCTCAATAGGTGCTTGAAGCTTTTGCTTGGCTTTCCTATTGAAGTGAAGATGTTAACACTTGAAGTCAGATTCAGAAGCTGTGATGGCTTCTGTCATTGAATCGTTGAGGTCTCAGCGCTTCCATGTTGCCTGAAAACCATCAACAGAACAGTATTTGGTTTGTATATACCTTTTCTTATTGTCCTCTCTGGTCAAAACCACGCCATTTGAGAGTCTTGGAGTTCTGCACATTGGCTGCTCTCAACAGTTTTTAACACAGCTCAAAACTTACAAATGCTGTAGAAAACTTTTACTGAGGTAGCTTCGAATAAGCTGCAGATTTCGGGCCAAATTCTGTTCTGGAAGCTGCACAAATTAGTGGGCGGCACGGTGGCACAGTGGTTAGCACTGCTGCCTCACAGCGCCTGAGACCCGGGTTCAATTCCCACCTCAGGCGACTGACTGTGTGGAGTTTGCACGTTCTCCCTGTGTCTGCGTGGGTTTCCTCCGGGTGCTCCGGTTTCCTCCCACAGTCCAAAGATGTGCAGGCCAGGTGAATTGGCCATGCTAAATTGCCCATAGTGTTAGGTAAGGGGTAAATGTAGATGTAGGGGTATGGGTGGGTTACGCTTCGGCGGGGCGGTGTGGACTTGTTGGGCCGAAGGGCCTGTTTCCACACTGTAAGTAATCTAAAAAAAAAATTAAACTTTACAGAGTGATAGATATGTACAGCATGGAAACAGACCCTTCAGTCCAACTCGTCCATGCCAACCAGACATCCTAAATTCATCTCGTCTTATCTGCCAGCATTTGGCCCATATCCCTCTAAACCCTTCCTATTCATATACCCAGCTGAAAAATGTGTTGCTGGAAAAGCACAGCAGGTCAGGCAGCATCCAAGGAGCAGGAGAATCGACGTTTCGGGCATAAGCCCTTCTTCAGGAATGGCTTATGCCCAAAACGTCGATTATCCTGTTCCTGGATGCTGCCTGACTTGCTGCGCTTTTCCAGCAACACATTTTTCAGCTCTGATCTCCAGCATCTGCAGTCCTCACTTTCTCCTATTCATATACCCATCCAAATGCCTTTTAAATGTTGCAGTTGTACCAGTCTCCACCACTTCCTCTGGCAGCTCATTCCATACATGCACCACCCTCCGTGAAAGTAACCCACTCTACTCACTCTTGTAGATTTACACTGTACAACCTAAGTGATCACAGCTTTCATTTCTTAATTCAGTTCCAAATCCTCCTTTTAGTGCATACAAGCTGGCTGTGCAGTGCTTCAATTACAATGCTATCTTCATAACTTTCAACAGGGTAAGTTTCAACAGATTGTACCACAAAGTGAAGGATATAACATGCACTGTGTCAGTTCAGAACAGTTGTTATTTTGGAGCTCCAATACATTTCAATTCTGTGATATTCAATGGGTTTATAGAGAATCTGATCACACTAGGTTACCTACCTGATTCCACAACAATTAGCATCAACTTTGACATTTCCATGGCGAAAGTAAGGACTGCAGATGCTGGACATTAGAGTCAAAGAATGTAGGGCTGGAAAAGCACAGCAGGTCAGGCAGCATCCGAGGAGCAGGAGAGTTGACATTTCGGGCAAGAGCCCTTCGTCAGGAATGTTGGGGGGGGGGGAGTAGGGGGTGAGTGTGGAGAAGGGCCTTGAGGGATGAATAGGAAGGGAAGGTGATAGATGCATGGTGGGGTGGGTTGATGGTGATAGGTCAGAATGGATAGGTGGGAAGGAGGATGGTCAGGTAGGACAGTTCAACAGGGTGGTGCTGAGTTGGAGAGTTGGATCTGGGATGAGGTGAGGGGAGGGGAGATGAGGAAACTGGTGAAATTGACATTGATGCTGTGTGGTTAGAGGGTCACAGAAAGGCTGTCATCAAAGACCCATTGCACTCTGGTAATGCTCTCCTACAAACTCTTCCATCAGGCGTAAGATACAGAAGCTTGAACACATGCACCAGCAGGTTCAGGAACAGCTTCTTCCGTGCCATTATTAGACTGATGAATGGACTCTGTAACTTCAAATAATGCTGATCTTGTTAATGTGGATCTTGTCAAGCGTTGCCCTGTATGATGTAACCTGTATGCCTCTGTCCATCTGTACATCCTTGCTGACTATGATCTGCCTATACTGCTCGTAAACAAACCCTTCAGTACTCGCGACAATAAATCAATCAATCAGTCAACACACGACCCTGTTCCCTGGCCAATATCTCTGTCTCAAGCTTGCTGCAGTGCTCCAGTGCAAACTATAAGAACAGCACCTCATTTTCTGCTTGGGAACTTTACAGCCTCAATATCAAGTTCAACAACCTTAGGGTTTGAGGCACCTTCTCCCCAGCCTCACATTCCAGGTCTTGTCATTACACAAACAGCTATCTCAAACTGCCCATTCTCAGGCACTAACAGTTTCCATTAGCAGCTATTCATTCTCCTAGGCTAACCTTTACCCATGCCTTTGTCTGACCAACTGTTTTACTCTCTCTCTCTGGGCTCTATTGCCACCTATTGTTTACTCCTCCTCCTCCTCCTACCCCCACTTCATCTTCGGCATAAATACCAACCATTTCTCAGCTACAATCAGTTCTGAAGAAGGGTCACTGGACTTGAAATGTTAACTCTGCTTCTCTTCAGTGATGTTGCCAGACCCGCTGTGTTTTTTTCAGCAGTTTCTAATTTTGTTTCTAAGTTGAGGCCAAACTGATTCATTTACTGATGAGCACAGGCCTAAAAGAGAACACGTGAGGGAGCTGAATCATTAAGATCATTTATGCTGTGCCTCAAAGAAAATGCTGGTAACAGGTACAGACATTATTCTGCTGAGGTCAGCAGCTGTTCCATCAATGGAACTTAGTCAGGATGCTGCAGTCTTGTGGCAGAATTGATCCGTCTTCTTCCTGCAGGTCTTCCTGCAGTATCGTAAATAAGTTCAGAATTTCAACTGATGTCAGAATAGAAGCAACAAAACAGAGGTTAATGGAAGCAACAAGAAAGAGCTGTACTAAATGCTATTAATTCTACTGGGTGGTTCTGCTACTCCTGAAGGGCAAGCTGACCGGACCCTGTTTTCTTTTTAATGCATTTTTTTTGTCTAACATTTGCTGCACAGTGATTAACAGAGGGAATACTGGCTGTTTTCCACTTACCCAAGTACTTTTAAGACCATTCTGGTATACTTTATTGCTGGTGCAGCTGAGATGCCTGACTCCACAGAGATTAGTACCCACTATAACCAAGATCATTACCTGCTTGTTCGTTGAAACTCAGGAGTTCCCCCCACCAGTCGCTTTCTTAATGGCATTGCAGTTGTTGTACATGCTGATGGATGGAAAGCAAACTATCCTTGTGACATAATTGGAACAAATGGTTGGGAGGAGTAATGAGCCCAATGGCATGCTTGAGCCGAATTAGTATCAGCAGAGAAACCAATCGGTATGTATGAACAGAATACACAGCACAGAAACAGACCATTTGGCCTAATTCGTCTGAGGAACTTTGGTTCAAGTTCAGATAACTACTGTGGAAATGTCAAAAACGATAATCCTTCCATTTCATACAGTAGTCATGCAAAAGAGGACAGGCTGTGATAATTATTTATTCTTCTGCTTCTGAAATTACAGAAACAATTAGTAGAAGAATACATTTTATTAAACTATGTCACATGCTTTGAACTGCTGGACAGATTTATTGAAACATAATTCGAGTAGCAACGGCTCCATTTTCAATCTATGGGCTTGTTTACATATGCCAAGATATAAGGTGAATTTAACCTTGCTCGCATATTTCTGTCCAATTTCACAGTAAAACATGGACCCCAGAGAAATAGCTGCAGTGTCTGCAATGCCCACACTCCATGAATATATTTCTTTCTGAGTCACTGAGTATGCTAATTTATGGCTCAGGCAAGCAATATTTATTTCTTAAATAAAATAAAAACAAAGAACTGTAGATGCTGGAAACCTGAAACACAAACAATAAGTGAGAAACTCAGCAGGTCTGGCAGCATCTGTGAAGAGAGAAACAGAGTTATTGTTTCAAGTCCAGTCACCCTTTGTCAGCAATACTTCTTCCCTCGCTCAGTTATTCATTTGATTCAGCATGGCCCCAACATCATTTGCAGACATGGCTAGACTTTCCCCCCTGTAAAGCTTTTTGTTTTAAACCAATTTATTTCCTCTTATTATTACCTCATTAACTGACCAATGTGCAGTAAATAGCTTCCAGTCTGTAGGAATGTCTGGTATCTATTCAGTGCTAGGGAAGTTAGCACATGGAGAGTGCCCAGTTTCTGAGCCCAAACCTCTTGATTTAATGACCTATCTTTATAGTTTGAAAACTGTACATTTAACACTGCATAATGATTGATACAGATAGGGACCAGTCATGCTGAATTAATAGCAGTGCCATAACTGACCTCAAATGCACAAAGCATTAGAAATAAGGTTTGAGGCTCATTTGGAAATTGGCAGTTACGATATTGTGGGGATAACGGAGACGTGGCTTCAAGTGGACAGGGCCTGGGAAATGAATATTCAAGGCTATACGTGCTATCGTAAGGACAGACCGACGGGCAGAGAGGGTGGGGTGGCCCTGTTGGTAAGGAATGATATTCAGTCCCTTATGCGGGAGGACCTAGGATCAGGGGATGTAGAGTTAGTATGGATAGAGCTGAGAAATTCTAAGGGTAGAAAGACCCTCATGTGAGTTATCTACAGGCCCCAAACAGTAGTATGGATTTAGGGTGTAAATTGAATAAGGAGCTGAAATTGGCCTGTCGCAAAGATATTACTACAGTTGTTATGGGGGATTTCAACATGCAGGTAGACTGGGAGAATCAGGATGGTACTGGACTCCAAGAAAGGGAGTTTGTGGAGTGCCTCCAAGATGGATTTTTAGAACAGCTGGTGCTGGAGCCTGCCAGGGAGAAGGCAATTCTGGATCTGGTATTGTGCAACGAACCAGAATTGATTAGGGACCTCGAAGTGAAGGAGCCATTGGGAGGTAGTGACCATAATACAATAAGCTTAAATCTGCAATTTGAGAGGGAGAGGGTACAGTCAGAAGTGACAATATTTCTGTTGAATAAAGGGAACTATGGAGCTATGAGGGAGGAGCTGGCCAAAGTTCAATGGTGCAGTACCTTAGCAGGGATGACAGTGGGGAAACAATGGCAGATATTTCTGGGGATAATGCAGAAGATGCAGGATCAGTTCATTCCAAAAAGGAAGAAAGATCCTAGGAGGAGGCATGGGTGGCCGTGGCTGACGAGGGAAGTTAAGAAACATATAAAGTCAAAAGAGAAAAAGTATAACATAGCAAAGATGAGTGGGCAAACGGAGGACTGGGAAGCTTTTAAAGAACAACAGAGGATTACTAAGAAGGAAATACGCAGAGAAAAAATGAGGTACAAAGGTAAACTGGCCAAAAATATAAAGGAGGATAGTAAAAGCTTTTTTATGTATGTGAAAGGAAAAAAAATGGTTAAGACTAAAATTGGGCCCTTGAAGACAGAAACGGGTGAATATATTACGGGGAACCAAGAAATGGCAGAAGAGTTAAATTGGTACTTCAGATCTGTGTTCACTGGGGAAGACACAAGCAATCTCCCAGACGTAATAGTGGCTGATGGACCTGAACTGAAGGGAATTTATATTTGCCAGGAAATAGTGTTGGAGAGACTGTTAGGTCTGAAGGCTGATAAGTCCCCGGGACCTGATGGTCTACATCCCAGGGTACTGAAGGAGGTAGCTCTAGAAATCGTGGATGCATTGGAGATCATTTTCCAATGTTCGATAGATATGGGATCAGTTCCTGCGGATTGGAGGGTGGCTAATGTTGTCCCACTCTTTAAGAAAGGAGGGAGAGAGAAAGCAGGGAATTATAGGCCAGTTAGTCTGACCTCAGTGGTGGGAAAGATGCTGGAGTCAATTATAAAGGATGAAATTACGACACATCTGGAAAGTAGTAACAGGATAGGACAGAGTCAGCATGGATTTATGAAGGGGAAATCATGCTTGACGAATCTTCTGGATTTTTTGAGGATGTAACTCTGAAGATGGACAAGGGAGATCCAGTGGATGTAGTGTACCTGGACTTTCAGAAAGCCTTTGATAAAGTCCCACATAGGAGGTTAGTGAGCAAAATTAGGGCACATGGTATTGGGGGCAAAATACTGACTTGGATTGAAAATTGGTTGGCTGACAGGAAACAAAGAGTAGTGATAAATGGCTCCCTTTCGGAATTGCAGGCAGTGACCAATGGGGTACCGCAGGGATCAGTGCTGGGACCGCAGCTTTTTACAATATACATTAATGCTATAGATGATAGTATTAAAAGTAATATTAGCAAATTTGCTGATGATACAAAGCTGGCTGGCAGGGTGAAATGTGAGGAGGATGTTAGGAGATTACAGGGTGACCTGGACAAGTTAGGTGAGTGGTCAGATGCATGGCAGATGCAGTTTAATGTGGATAAATGTGTGGTTATCCACTTTGGTGGCAAGAACAGGAAGGCAGATTACTACCTAAATGGAGTCAAGTTAGATAAAGGGGCAGTACAATGAGATCTAGGTGTTCTTGTACATCAGTCAATGAAAGCAAGCATGCAGGTACAGCAGGTAGTGAAGAAAGCTAATAGCATGCTGGCCTTCATAACAAGAGGGATTGAGTATAGAAGCAAAGAGGTTCTTCTGTAGCTGTACAGGGCCCTGGTGAGACCGCACCTGGAATATTGTGTGCAGTTTTGGTCTCCAAATTTGAGGAAAGACATTCTGGCTATTGAGGGAGTGCAGCGCAGGTTCACGAGGTCAATTCCTGGAATGGTGGGACTATCTTATGTTGAAAGATTGGAGCGACTGGGCTTGTATACCCTTGAGTTTAGAAGGCTGAGAGGGGATCTGATTGAGACGTATAAGATTATTAAAGGATTGGACACTCTGGAGGCAGGAAGCATGTTTCCACTGATGGGTGAGCCCCGAACCAGAGTACACAGTTTAAAAATAAGGGGTAGGCCATTTAGAACAGAGTTGAGGAGAAACATCTTCACCAAGAGAGTGGTGGGTGTATGGAATGCTCTGCCCCAGAAGGCTGTGGAGGCCAAGTCTTTGAATACTTTCAAGAAAGAGTTGGATAGAGCTCTTAAGGATAGTGGAATCAAGGGTTATGGGGATAAGGCAGGAACCGGATACTGATTGAGGATGATCAGCCATGATCATAATGAATGGTGGTGCTGGCTCAAAGGGCAGAATGGCCTACTCCTGCACCTATTGTCTATTGAATCACCTGGGTTCAGCTGTAATGTCTTGGCAACTACCTGTCTAAACTTCACATAAAGAGTAGCTCCTTGTCTGTTGTTCTGTGGAAACCCCATCCTGCGAAGGACTGGTGCTTTCAGGAGAGGAATCATGGAGATATAGTTTGTTATGATCCCAGCTGATGTGAATACTGGGTAAGTTAGATACCAGGTGAAACCTGGCTTACTAGATCATATTTTAATTTAGCTTGGTTTTAACAAAGTGATCTCTCATTGAAACATAAGCATGCAATGCTGTATGTTTTGCTTTAACAATGAAACAGAAACTTATTAACAAAACAAATGAAGATATAATTAGGTAGTTCGGTTTATTCTGTTTTCACACAAATTCAAAGATTTTTAAAAACAAATGGCAAAAGTATTATCTCAGTAATCCCAAAACACTTCATAAATTGAAAAGAAAAACAACAGCTTTTGTGTGGTACCCAAAGCATACCCTGTTTCAGTACCCGAAGACGCGTCTTGCTGAGTACCCAAAAAAGACCACTTGTACAGTGCTTACACCAGATGCCCTGTCTCTAACACCTCGATAGGTTAAGTCACTTGTGACTTTAACATATAAACTGGAATTGCAAATAGCTCCTTCCTGGAGCTATTATCCACCGGAGCTTAAACACACTCAGATTTAAGTAACTTCTTAAGTTATATTTAGTCTGGGGCTAACACTAACTCTTCACTGAGGTAAACCTAGATCATTATATGCTCTCTTTCTCAGGAGCATCTATACATGCATTTTATCCAAAGACTTCACAGGTTTGCTCAAAACTTAAACTAAGGAACAACTCCTTAGGCTTTAAAACAGTTCAAAAATCTCTAATAAACCTCGAGGTTCCTTAGCAGCAACTGGGACTTGAATCCAGGCCTCCTGAATCAGAGATGATACTCTTACCACTGCGCCACAAGGAGCCTCTAATCTCTCGATGATGTTAGCAATATGTAGATGAGGAACAAATTGGGGGAAATGGATTGATCAATTGGGACCAAGTTGTCCAGATCAGTAGCAGATCAGTAAGAGTGAAACCAGGCAATTTCTCACTCAGCTGAACAACAGAGGAAAATTATTGCAGGAGAATAGTATGATTGACCACGTCAACAAAAGCAGAGGAATTCGAGAAATGACATGCTATTGCCAGTCATTGGAAATGTTACTTCAGCCTTTGGTTAAGGCTGTGGTGGGTTGGAAATCTGATTGAAGAAATTTAACTATTTGCAGCAGGTTGGAATATGTTTGGAAGCAATAACATGTTTCAGGATTTTGGAGAGCCAAGAGAGAAGCTTGCAGAGACATAGAGATCATAAGTGGGTCCTTTTGGAATAGGTGAATGATAATAACAGTTTTGAAAGGGAGAAGACAATATCTGAGGCAAGGAAACCAGTTACAATGTCAGTTACCATGGCGTCCTGTAGAGATGTTAACTGATTTAATTTTGAGCCACTTTTCATTTACTATATAATTATTGCATGTTGGGAGCAAATGCTTTTTTCTTGCCTCATTGGGGATTGGCAAGATATTGGCTGCTTTTGATGATGTTTCCTGTGCCCAGAGTCTGAACTAAGTTTGCACAGACACAGGTCAGTCACAAGAATTGAGAGAGACATTTCATCAGCTTCACCTCCTGCCAGTATGTAAATGGCAGGAAGTAAAAAAAAAAGGGTAATAATTGGTGGAGGCAATGAACTGTTAATCCAAAGACCCAGGTAATATTCTGGGAACCTGGGTTCAAATCCCATCATGGCAGATCGTGGAATTAAAATTCAGTAAAAATCTGGGATTAAGAGTCTAATGTTGACTATGCATCCACTTTTGTGGGCGGCACGGTGGCACAGTGGTTAGCACTGCTGCCTCACAGCGCCAGAGACCCGGATTCAATTCCCGCCTCAGGCGACTGACTGTGTGGAGTTTGCACGTTCTCCCCGTGTCTGCGTGGGTTTCCTCCGGGTGCTCCGGTTTCCTCCCACAGTCCAAAGATGTGCAGGTCAGGTGAATTGGCCATGCTAAATTGCCCGTAGTGTTAGGTAAGGGGTAGATATAGATGTAGGGGTAGGGGTAGGGGTATGGGTGGGTTACGCTTTGGCGGGGCGGTGTGGACTTGTTGGGCCGAATGGCCTGTTTCCACACTGTAAGTAATCTAATCTAATCTAATGGATGAATACATCGGTCAACTCTTTTTATGCTGCAAAATAAAGCAATTTGTTTGTTCCCAAGGTGAAGCAAATTTACTTTGATATGAAATAACTTCACTGTCTGTCTTTTTGTGTCCAGGCACATAACTTTGACATCACAAAAAATAACTTGAAAGTAATAATATTTCTGCATACAGTAAGACTTTTACGGACACTTTGGGGCTGACAGCTCGTCTGCTATTGAATACCTCATTAATGCATTTGTTACTTCTAGTCTTGACTGTACCAATATATTCTTGGCTGGTCTCCTCCATTCTTGCCCTCTATAAATTTCAGGTCATCCAAAACTCTGCTGCCATGTGTTTATTTACAGCAAGTCTTGTTCCCCATAACCACCCTTGTGCTTGCTGACCTCCATCAACTCCCCATTGAACAATGTCACGACATTAAACTTTTCAACCTTGCTTTCACATCCTTTCATGACCTTGTCCCCTTCTTATCTGTAATCTCCTCCAGCCCCACAACCCTTAGATATCAGCACTCCACTAAATCTAGACACTTGTACATTCCCAATTTTAATTACTGCACCATTATATGTTGGTGCAAGAACATTGAGTTCTTGAAGGATACATTTGCAGGTTCACATTATGCTTCCTTTATTAGAAGTGTGAGCTATACCAATTATTACCACGAGTGCATAAAGGAGTCAGGTGGTAGTCACCTGACGAAGGAGCATCGCTCCAAAAGCTACTGTGCTTCCAATTAAACCTGTTGGACTATAACCTGGTGTTGTGTGATTTTTAACATAATAGATTATGTTGCCATTGGATTCCCTCTAGACTAACATCTTTATTAGTTTCCACAAGAAACCTGTCTTCAATGGAATGATACCTAATCTCCAATACCTTGCAAATTTCCGATATGTAGATGATACATTTGCTGTATTTATTTCTGCAACTATATGCAAGAATGTCTTCCCACACCTTAATGGGTTCCACCTATGCTCAAATTTACCTTTGAAATGGAGCAGTCAAACAAGCTCCCTTTCCTCAATGTGTTCATTTGAGAAATCTGCTCATAGGTTCTCTACCACTGGTCAATAAGCATGTTGCAATTCCTGTCGTTCCACATGCTATAAGACTGGCCTTAGTGACAACCTTGTGAATAGGCCCAAGTCAGTAACTGACTGTACAAGCTTGATGCTGAAATCGTTTGCATCAAAGCTATCCTGTGTAATAATGGCTGCTGCAATCAGGTCATTGTTCACTGTATGACACACAATATCATGAAACGGCCTCAGCTGCCACTTTTGATCCTAGCAAATATCCGGTCTACCTCCAATTACTCTTGGAAGGCTACGTTGTCTTAGAAGTTTGTACAGCAAGTAAGCTCTTTATGTTGTGCTGCTACTGTGCAATAGTAACACTAGTGAAATCCAGTATTCAGCACCTGACGGAATGTTCCTGTCAAGTCAAAAAAGATGTTCAGTTGACTACACACAAAAAGAATGTGGTATATGAATTTCAGAGCCAGTGTGATGCCAGCTGGATAGGTTGTAGGTCTTAACAACTGATGGATCATTACTAAACAGCAAGTCGATTTGTCCATGACAGGCAGAGGACTGACCAAAATGCATACAAAACTCAGAACATAGTGTTCAATGTTGGATGTGATTCCACCATTGGATAACATTTGCTAAATAATCCTGTGTTCATAGAACTACTCAAACAACCAATTTAAAATTAGCAGTCATAGAGTCATACAGTACAGAAGAGGACCTTCAGCCCATTGAGTCTGTACCACCAAAAATAAAGTACTTCCTACCCGAATCCCACTTTGCCACATTAGGCCCATAGTCTTGAATGTTATGACACTTCAAGTGTTCATCCAAGTACTTTTTAAAGGTATGAGGTTACTTGCATCAATTACCCTCCCAAACAGTGTATCCCAGATCCCCATCACCCTCTAAACCTTCTGCCTTTCACTTCAAAGGTGTGCCTCCTTGTTTTTGACCCTTTGACTAAGGGGAATAGCTACTTTCTATCCAGCCTGTTCATACCCCTCATTACCTTATACATTAGGTCCCCCTCAACCTTTTTTGCTCCAAAGAAAACAACCCAAGGTTATCCAGCTTCTTTTCATAGCTGAAATGCTCCATCTCAAGTAACAAGCTGGCAAATCTCCTCTGCACCCCCTTCACATCCTTCCTATTAGTGTCGTGACCAGAACTACCCACAGTGCTCTAGCTGTGTCTGATCCAAAGTTCTGTACAGCTCCATCATGACCTGCTTTTATTTATTCTATGCCACATTAGATAAAGACAAGTGTCCCATGTGCCTTCTGAACTACCCTATTAACCTGTCCTGCTGCCTTAAGGGTTCTGTAGACAAGAACCCCAAGATCCCTCTGTTCCTCTGAACCCCATAAAGTCCTGCCATTCATTGAGTACCCCCTTGTCTTATTACTTCTTCTGAAGTGCGTCACCAGTCAGGCTCACGTATACTAGAAGTTACAAATATTCACACTAGGACTTTGTCCTTTGCAAACAGAAAGAACGTTTCCATGCTCCTGCCAGTCGACTTCCTTGGTTTGAATTTAAACAAAAGCTTGTAGTTAGCCGTCTCCTTGATACATTCTCCATAACATCACTTTATGAATTAGAGTCCACTTGCCAACCAATGACCACCCTCCTCTTGTGCAGTAGAAATTGTTGTTGCCACTCAGATTTTGCATTCTTGCAAGTCTGTCCTGACAAGTACAAGTTTAAAAGCTTTGACAATATGTCTCTTTCCAGCAATACTCATGCTTTGTACTACCATGTAACAATTTCTCTTTAGTTTTTGTTAGGATGTGTTTTAGATTTCAGATTGTTTGGATATGAATGCTTGGGGCTTCGTTACTTAGTGAATTATCTGATGACAGATACCAAAAAATGTATTTGTAACATTTGCCAGTGAATTGCAGATTGAGAAGAACATATAATGTAATCTAATCTAATCTAAACTAACTGTAGAAAATCAACACGCGCTGTCATCTTAATTTGAGTCATCTCAGTATTGATGCAATGCATTTCAAAGATAAATTGAAAGGAGATTGTAAAGTGAGATAGGTTCAATTAATGATGCGGAAGATTGAGGGATATGGCTAAATTAAAGCCAGAAAATAATTATTTGTAGAACAGTGTTAAACTGCTTTTACGTTGCTGTTGTTTAGAGTACAGATTTCAGGGCCAATTATAAATAATGAAATGACTGAATACAGCTTACTCATTCAGTTTCTCATGGATTAGGAATTCTGTTAGTGGGGTAAGTGGGATTCAATTTATAGGCATCAATCTCCAAGAATCTGAAGGTAAACAGCATGTACAATAGAAGCAGCTTCAGGCTAATGTTTATGAATCATGGGGAATAAATTGTCCAAATGATTAAAAATTTTTATATGTCCTTGGGATATGAGCATTGCTGGCTGGGCCAGTATTTATTGCCTGTTCCTAGTTGCCCTTGAGAGGGTAGTGGTGAGCTGCCTTGAAATGCTGTAGTCCATGTGCTGTAAGTAAACCACAATGCTATTAGGGAATTTCAGGGTTTTGACCCAGCAACAGTGAAGGAATGGTGATATATTTCCAAGTCAGGCTGGTATGTAGCTCAGAGAAGAACCTGCAGATAATAGTGTTGCCATGTATCTACTGCCTTTAGGTGGTAGAGGCTATGGATTTGGAAGGTGCTGTAACATGAGCGTTATTGCATTTCTTCAGTGCATCTTGTAGATGGTACACACTGCTGTCACTGTCCATTGATGGTGAAAGGAGTGGATGTTGAAGATGGTGGATGGTACACAATCAAGTGGGCTGTTTTGACCTGGATGGTTTTGAAATTCTTGAGTGTTGGAGCTGCATTCATCCAGGTAAGTGGGGAGTATTCCACCATGCTCTAACTTGTGACTTGTAGATGGTGGATAGGCTTTGAGGAGTCAAGAGATGAGTTGCACTCTGCAGAATCCCCAACCTTTGACTTACTCTTGTAGCCACTGTATTCGTATGGTCAATTCACTTCATTTTGTAGTCAGTGGTAGGCCCTAGGAAGTTGGTAGTGGGGAGTTCAGATTCAGTGATGGTAAGTAATGCCATTGAATATCATGGGGTGGTGGTTACCTTCTGTCTTGCTGTATATGGTCATTGCCTGTTATTTGAGTGGTGTGAGTGTTATTTGCCACTTGTCAGCCCAAGCCTAGATATTGTCCATTTTGAACATGGGCTGCTTCAGTATCTGAGGAGTCGCAAATGGTGCTGAACATTGTGCAATTATCAGTGAACATCCCCACTTCTGACCTTATGATGGAGGGAAGGTCATTGATGAAGCAGCTGAAAATGGTTGGGCCTCGGACACTACCTTGAGGAACTCTTGCGGTGATGTCCTGGAGCTGAGATGACCGACAACCAACAGCAACTATTTCTGTTTGTGACAGGTATAACTCTAACCAGCGACACATTTCCCCCTGATTCCAACTGTCTTCAGTTTTGCTCGGGCTCCTTGATGCTTTACTTGGTTGAATGTAGCCTTGATGTCAAAGACATCCCCTCTGGAATTCAGATCTTTTATCTATATTTGAACGAAGGCTGCAATAAGGTCACAAGCTGAGTGGCCCTGACAGAACCCAAACTGGGTGTCAGTGAGCAGACTATTTCTTCATAAGTGCTGCCCGATAGCGTTGTCAGCGACCCATCCCATCATTTTGGTGATCATCAAGAGAAGATTGATGGGGCGGCATTTGGCTGGGCTGGATTTTTCTTGCTTTTTGAGTACTGGACATTACTGGGCAGTTTTCCACATTGTTGGGTAGATGCCAGTGTTGTAGCTGTACTGGAAGAGCTTGGCTCGGGACCAAAACTGAAAGCGCTAGAGAAATTCAGCAGGTCTGGCAGCATCTATGGAGAGAAAAACAGAGTTAATGTTTGGAGTCCCTTTGTCACTGGGGAAGTGGCTAGTTTTGGAGCATGTATCTTGAGTATTATTGTCAGAATGTTATCAGGGACCATAGACTTTGCTTGATACAACGTGGGATGAATGAAATGGTTGAAGACTAGGGACTTCCAGAGGAAGCTGGTAATGTTTGTCCTTGTTGGCACTCTGGGCACTGCCTCACCAATGCAGCTATGCCTGTACTTAATCCTGGCCACCAGATATAACTTCTCACCAACATCTTCATTTTGGACACCCTTGGATGACCCTGGTGGAGTTCAGCCACTATCTGGCAGCGCCCTATACTCGGGACAATCACTCTTGCTCCCATAATAATATTCCACCCTCTACTGTGAACTAGTCTCTCTAGGTCCAAAAAGATTTTAATTCTAGTTGTGACGGCCCTTTGGTTTCCTCCGTCACCACCAGCTGTTTCAGTTTTGCTAGAACTGGATCTTTCTGCGTACAAAGTCTGATGTTGTAAGCTGTGACCAGACAACTTAAAACCATTATGAACTCTTTCGTGGTGGTACCACTGGGCATGTATCTGCCAATGAGAAGGAGCTCAATGCATCCACATTCACTACTCAGCCTCCCAGATGGTGTTCTAAGTTGTAATTATATGTTCTTAGTATTAAAGCCCACTGCTGAATTCGGCCTGAAGCTATGTTCTCTTTAATTAGACCAAGTAGAGGTGTGTGGGCCTTATTATCACAAATTTTCATCCATGAAGGTACTGATGGAACTTCCTCACTCCAACTACAACTGCCAATCCTTCTACTTCTATCTAGGCATATTAATGCTTTGCATTAGCCAAAGTCCTGGATGCATATGTCATTAGGCAGTCCTCTCCACTAGGCCACCTATGAGCTAGTACCACCTTGATGCTGTATGGGGAGGCATCATATGTCAATAGTTGGGATCATCGTGGGCCAACACATTACAGGATGAGAGCTGGAAGCTTGAGCTTGTCAGTGTGACCATTTCCAAAGCAGACCCTTGTTTTTAAGGAGTTGATACAAAAAAGGCGCCAGGATGGAGGCCATGTTATGTATGAACTTCCCATAATCAATTTACCAGTCCAAGACATGACCTAAGCTCCTTGACAGACATGGGGACCAAGCACCTTTGATCGCCCTCACTTTATTTTCCAATGGTGTAAATTCAGACTTGTCAACTCTGCAGTCCAAATAGTTCACTTAGGGGGCATTCTTTCCCTTCTTGGGTTGACACCTGCCTTAGGAAAATGCCTTAGGACTACCTCCACGTTCTCTAAGTGTTCCTTATTAGTTTTCCCTGTTATTTGGGCATCATTTAGATGAATGGCAACCTGTGGTAGACCTTGCAAAATGTTCTCCATCGTCCGTTGAAAAGTTGCACAGATGGATGAGACCCCAAATGGCAGTCTTGTATATTGGTACAAACCCTTATGGGTATTAATTGTAGCATACATCTGGGAATCCTCATCTAACCACAATTGCAGGTACGCATGGCTCACATCCAGCTTTGTGAAGGACAGCCCTCTGTCATCTTTGTATATAAATCCTCTAGGCGAAGGATTGGAAATTTATCCAGCTGCAAGAAGCAGATTATTATTTGTTTATAATGCCCACAAAGGTGGACCAACCCGTCTGGTTTCACAATTGGTGCTGCCCATTCCCCAAACTGGACTGGTTTGATGATTCCTTCACTTTCCAGCCTCCTGATTTCTGGCTCTACTTTTGCCTGTAAGTCAAATGGCATTGGGCAAGCCTTGCAGAATAATGGAATTACTTCCTGATCAACATGCCAGGTGGCCTTCACTCCTTTAACAGTCCCTAGACCTTCCTGAAAAGCTTTCAGGTATTTAATTAGGACTTTACTTAGGCAGCCATTTTCTAGTTGAAAAATGTTGAGCTAATTAAGGTGAGTCTCTCGCAACCAATTTCACCCCATCCAGCTTGGGCCAGAGTCTTTTACTACAATCAGTGGTAACAACCAGCTGCTTCTCATAAGAGACGGGAACCGAAGTTGGATCTTAATCTGTAAAGGTTCCCTGGCGTATGTTCTCAGTCTAGCCGAGGCCTTGCACAAACCAAGTTGGAGTCCAGAGTGAATTTTGTTTAAGACTGGTTTTGTAATCACTGATACAGCTGCACCAGTATCAACCTCCATTAGAACTGGGTGACCATTTAACTAGATGTTTATTCTGATTGGTTCTGATTTGGATGTTAAGCAATTTAACTGTTCCAAACCAGATTAGGTGGACTTCCCAGGGTGTGCAATCTCCTGAATACTGGTCTATGAGTTCTCTTCATTTTGTCTCGAGTCTGCATATTGGCAGTAACTACAATGGCTTGCTGGCCTGGATCATGAAGAAAATGTTAACCATTTGGCTGAGGCTTGGCTTTGTTTTGGGTGTTTGCTGTGGGCTGACCGAGAATCCCTCTGTTCAGAATGTGTCCTGAGTGAGGCTATGCAATTGCCTTCACTCAAGTGGTGTTCCCCAAGTTCAGTCGGCCTGGCAAGGGAGTCCACTTCCATTGGAATACCCTGCAACTCATAGGCTCCACTTGCTGCATTTTCTAATGATAATGTTAATTGTAGTGTCTGTTTGAAGACCAGTTGGGCTTCAACTAGTAGGTGCGTTTGTATGGTCACATCGTTAATCCCACATACCAAATGGTCTCTTAGCTGTAAGGTTTTGGAAAGGCAAATCAGAGCAGGACTTATACACTTAATGATAAAGTCCTGGGGAGTGTTGCTGAACAAAGAGACCTTGGAGCGCAGGTTCATTGTTCCTTGAAAGTGGAGTCACAGGTAGATAGGATAGTGGAGAATGCATTTAGTATGCTTTCCTTTATTGGTCAGAGTATTGAGTACAGGAGTTGGGAGGTCATGTTGCAACTGTACAGGACATTGGTTAGGTCACTGTTGGAATATTGCATGCAATTCTGGTCTCCTTCCTATTGGAAAGATGTTGTGAAACTTGAAAGGGTTCAGAAAAGATTTACAAGGATGTTGCCAGGGTTGGAGGATCTGAGCTATAGGGAGAGGCTGAACAGGCTGGGGCTGTTTTCCCTGGAGCGTCAGAGGCTGAGGGGTGACATTATAGAGGTTTACAAAATTATGAGGGGCATGGATAGGATAAATAGACAAAGTCTTTTTCTTTGGGGTGGGAGAGTCCAGAACTAGAGGTTTAGGGTGAGAGGGGAAAAATTTAAAAGGGACCTAAGGGGCAACTTTTTCACATAGAGGGTGGTGTGTGTATGGAATGAGCTGCCAGAGGAAGTGGTGGAGGCTAGTGCAATTACAACATTTAAAAGGCATCTAGGTGGGTATATGAATAGGAAGGGTTTAGAGGGATATGGGCCAAATGGTGGCAGATAAGACTAGATTGGGTTGGGATATCTGGTCAGCATGGATGAGTTGGACTGAAGGGTCTGTTTCCGTGCTGTACATCTCTATGACTCTATTTCACTGAGGGTTAAATCAAAGTTACATGCGTCTGGCAGTTGTCTTAATTTAGTCAAAATTCCCATTATGGATTCCCCGGTTCTCGAATTACGGAGTAAAAATGATAGCATCTCACAATTGGAGGAGGCCTGCGTTCGTAATACTTCTTAACCATGTCTGTCAATTCTTGAAAGGTATTAGTATCTGGTGCCTCAAGGAACGTTAAGCTCCTGTGCAGCTCCATAGGCCATCAGGAGAATTACTCATTGTTTTTCATCTGCTAGACACATTTTTTCCATGTACTGGGCCCAGTCTTCGACAGCAGGTGAACGAGTCAAGCTTCTCAAACAAAGGCACGATGTGAGAAATGCTTACCCACAGTCAAAGATGACTGTTGCAAGCAGGTTTCTTCAGGATCATGCTTTACCCCATTACCCTAAAATAACTCCACAGAGACCGGTATCCATCACCAGGTCACCTTTTATTTAAATATAAACATGACTTCAAACATAGTTTCAAGCAGTACTTGACTTTAGTATTGCCTCATTCAGACTCAGGTACCAGAGTGTCAGTATATCCAAAACTTTTTTTTCTTCTTTTTTATTTTCCCCCACACTAAGTAGTGCTTATTTTTCCCCAGCACCCATGTCGTGTGTATGCAGGTGTAGGACACAGTGAAGAACAACAAGTGCGTAAATCTTTATTTATAATCCAGCACCAGGAAGAAAGGAAACACCAGAATGGCCAGTGACGAGCAGTGCCCTTCACATCAAAGGGCAATGAGAAACTCATTGGAGTGGGTTTATTTTCCACAGAAAAGGGACAGGCAATTAGCTATAACAACCCACTCCATGGCTCACTGCCTGGACCTGTTTATGGCCAGTTTGGCCAGGCCCAGGAGCAGACCCACGAGGAAGTCCTCTGACCTACCGTCCGCACCGGGTGATAACCAACCATTTTTTTCTTCCAGCTCCCTCAGAAGCATCTCTCAAAGTGCACAGAACCTCTGACACTCCTGTTTTTTTAATTGTTCCCACACTATTGCCTCACAGCGGTAGTGCTTATTTTTCCCCAGCACCCACGTCGTGGTTGTGCAGATGTAGGACACAGTGAAGAACAACAAGTATGTAAATCTTTATTGATATTCTACCACCAGGAAGAAAGGAAACACTGGAGTAGCCAGTGACAAACAGTGCCCTTCTCTGTCAGCCAGGGCTCCCTGATTGGACCAGATTAACAGCCCCAAATAGGGAACTCATATTTTGTGAGGTCCAGCTGGCTGACCTTGTTACAGTCATTACTATGAGCCCAAAGAATTGAATGCTTTCAAGATGGAATTTGATGTAGTTCTTAAGGCTAAAGGGGTCAAAGGGAATGGGGGAGAAAGTGGGAACAGAGGACTAAGTTGGATGATCAGCCATAATCATATTGAATGGTGGAACAGGCTCAAAGGGCAAAATGGCCTACTCCTATGGAGATATAACTCACAATGAGTTCTAGTAACTTGTTTTTAAAACTGCAAACATCTTCTTACAGAGCTTCCTTGGTTTAAAACTATATCTTTTTCCATTTTTAGTTCACAGTCCAAGAAAAAAGCAAACTATCTTTACAACGGGGCTGTGTAAGTTGTTGCTGTTCCTTTAGGTTTATGTCAGATGGTCTGTCCAGTTTCATTCCTATCTTTAGACTTTCTGGCATTTGACGTAGCTGAATGAATTGCTAGGCCATTTCAGTTGGCAGTTAGAGGCAATGATATTGCTGTGCATCTGGAGTCACACGTAGGCCAGACCAGATAAGGATGGCAGTTTCCTTCCCTAAAGGACATTAGTGAACAGTGATTACATTGTTGCCATTAGACTAGTTTTTAACCCTGAATTTTATTGAATTTAAAAATTCACCAGCCACGATGGTGTGACTCATACCCATGTCCCAGAACATTAGGATGGGGCTCTAGATTACTAGTCCAATTACCACTACACCACTGCATCCCAGTAACACTTCAATTTAAAAAAAATTGTCCTTTTTAACTTGCCTTTATGTTGATGCAAAAAATGTCTTTCCTGACACCATAATACCCACAAGGACCACTGTTAGCCTGTAATCGCCTCCACCTTGTTCATTCTCATCCAATTCTCCACCTTATCTCCTTCTTTCCTGTCACACTCTCACTTTCCAGAGGATTTGCCCTGGATATTTTTGGTACCTTTTTCAATACATTCAATTTAATGTTGAATGTGTTGTCTGTCATCGTCGCAGAAGTACATTGAGTGGCTTCCTTCCTCTTTTGTTGTGTCCAATTAAATGTTAATGGATCTTGGATATTTGGAAGTGGACATACATTTAATGTTGAGGGGTAGTATTTTCTTTGTTGTTACCTCAAGGTTCGCTCCTCTGCTACAACAGCACAGTCTGCTGGTGGGAGATAATTCCACAGGCAGCAATCGCCTCCCAAATGGGCATTTTTTATAAGTGAATCAGACAATAGGAAAGTAAATTTCTGTCTGCAAACAAATGGGTCTCCAGACAAAATGGGTTTGTCATTTGACAATCACAATAGGTATATAATTTGTTCAATCAGATTACACCGATCCCCATGCTTTTTATACTGATGCAATAATCAGAAATTTAAATCACTTGAACCAAACCATGGTTGGATTTAAATATTTTTAAAAATTAAATAATGCATGAAATGTTCTTGAGTCAGGTCAGTGTCCTGCATTTAGAGCAGGCTAGGCTGGAATAGATTGCATATTTGGTGAACACAGTAATACTCTCATAACACTGGAACATTGAAGGAATTGGTGGAAAATTTAATCAGTAACCTTGACTCTGAGATGTGCTATGTCTCTGCCCATTGATATATTTATGAGTACAGCTTGCAGTATTGCTATTGCTTTATTGCTCTGTGATTTGTGGGAGTATCATCAAATGTTCACAATTCACGTGGAACATATAATTGTAGCTTTCTGCTTATTAAAATCTCTTGGTTGATTTATGTGTAAAGGACCCACAGAATACCTGAGTGATCTTGCATGTTGCCAGTGTTGAGTTTGTGATATGTGGTAGGGTGGTGGTAGTATTTATTCAATTTCACGGTTGGGTTGTATTGGTTTCTGCAAGGGGCTAACAACTAATGACAGGTTTTCACAACTGTGTCAGGTGTTATGAACCGGAGTGTTACTGTAATTATTTCATTGTCTTTACAAGGAAAAATTCACCCTGGGCGGAGTCCTTTTTTTTGTTTTCCCCTGTTGGTGTAGCTCCTCCCGGTAGAACAGATAGTGATCCTTCGACCTCTGTCACATGCACTGTTTTATTTCCTCTATGTGCATTACAGCAGGGAGTATCCCAGGATGACTTGAACTTCATCTATTTCTTTTGAACATCTCGTCCTCACTCTATGTCTATGACAGGCATGAGATTGGGAACTCAGTGTGCTGGGGAATTATGGGTCAGATTAATATCTTCAAGTCTGACATACATAACACTGAAATGGAAGGGTCTCATTTTGTATTATTCATTCAGGCGATGTGAGCTTCATTGGCTGGGCCAGCATTTATAACCCATCCCTAATTGTCCTTGAGAAAGTGATGAGTTGCCTTCCTGAACCGCTGCAGTTCTTTTAGTTTAGGTACATCTTCAATGCTGTTATGGAGGGAGTTTCATTTTGATCCAGTGACAGTGAAGGCACAGCGATATATTTCTGAGGCGGGATGGTGAGTGGCTTGGAGGAGAGCTTGCAGGTTGTGGCGTTCCTATGCATCTGCTCCCCTTGTCCTTTTATGTGGTAGCAATCTGGGTTTGGAAGGTGCTGTCTAAGGATTTCTGTGGATTTCTGTAATGCGCCTTGTAGACAGGACAGACCTGTTCGTCTATGTTGGATGCTTGTGGGTAGGATACCTAACAAGCGGATTGCTTTGTCCTGGATGGTGTCAAGCTTCTTGAGTGCTGTTGGAGTTGCACTCATCCAGGCAAGAGGGGAGTATTCCATCACACTCCTGACTTGTGCCTTGTAGACAAGACCATATTTTGAGGGAGTCAGGAAGTGGGTTACTCACTGCAGGATTCCTAACCTGTTCTTGTAACCACTGTATTTATGTGGATAGTCCAATTCAGTTTTTGGTCGATGGTAAACCCTAGCATGTTTATAGTGGGGGATTCAGTAACAGTAACACCATTGAACATCAAGAGGAGTCATTAGATTGTAATTGGAGATTATCATGAATTGACATGAATATTACTTTCCACTTGTCAGCCCAAGCCTGGATATTGTGCAGATCTTGTTGCATTTTGCACATGGACTGCTTCAATATCTGAGGAGTTGTGAATGATACTGAACATTGAGCATTCATTAATGAACATTCCCACTTCTGACTTTATGATGGAGGGAAGGTCATTGATGAAGCAGCTGAAGATGGTTGGGCCTAGGACACTACCCTGAGGAACTCCTGCAGAGATGTCCTGGAGCTGAGATGACTGACCTGCAACAACCCCGACCATCTCCGGTACTCCGGTTTCCTCCCACACTCCAAAGATGTGCAGGTCAGGTGTATTGGCCATGCTAAAATTGCCCGTAGTGTTAGGTAAGGGGTAGATGTAGGGGTCTGGGTGGGTTGCGCTTCGGCGGGGCGGTATGGACTTGTTGGGCCGAAGGGCCTGTTTCCACACTGTAAGTAAGTAATCTAATCTAATCTTCCTTTGTGCTAGGTATGACATCCCCTCTGGAATTCAGCTCTTTTGTCCATGTTTGAACTAAGGCTATAATGAGGTCAGGAGTTGAGTGGCCTTGGCGAAACACGAACTGGGTGTCAGTGTTGAGCAGGTGCTTTGTGATAGCATTGTTGATAACATCTTCCATCACTTTACTAATGATCAAGAATAGACTGATGGGGCAGTAATTGGTTGGTTGTCCTTGCACTTTATATATAGGACACATCTGGGCAATTTTCCACATTGCCAGGTAGATGCCAGTGTTGTAACTGTACTGGAACAGCTTAGCTCGGGCAGTGGCAAGGTCTGGAGCACAAGTCTTCAGCACTATTGCTGGAATGTTGTCAGGGCCCATAGCCTTTGCAGTGTGCAATGTCTCCCACAATTTCTTGATATCATGTGAAGTGAATTGAATTGGCTGAAGACTGGTATCTGTAATGCAGGGGACCACTTGTGAAGGCTGAGATGGATCATCCACTCGGCATTTCTGACTGAGGATTGCTAAGAATGCTTCAGTCTTATCTTTTGCTTTGATGTGCTGGGCTCTGCCATCGTTGAGGATGGGGATATTTGTGAAGCCTCCTCTTTCTCCAGTGAGTTGTTTAATTGTCCACAACCATTCATGACTGGATGCGGCAGGACCAATCTGATCCATTGGTTGTGGGAACGCTTAGCTCTGTCTATCACTTGCTGCTTGCAAGTAGTCCTGTTTACTGGCTTTATCAGGTTGACAGCTTATTTTCAGGAATGCCTGGTGCTGCTCCTGGCATGCCCTCCTGCCCTCTCCATTGAACCAGGGTTGATCCTCTGGCTCAATGGTAATAGTTGTCTGGGGAATATACCAGGCCACGAAGTTACAGATTGCATGTGAGTACAATTCTGCTGCTGTTAATGGCCCACAATACCTCATGGATGCCCAGTCTTGAGATGCTAGATCTTTTTGAAGTCTGTCCCATTTAGCACATTGATAGTGCCACACAGCACGATGGAGGGTATTCTCAATGTGAAGGTGGTACTTTGTCTCCATAACGACTGTGCAGTGGTTACTCTTACTGATACTGTCATGGACAGGCACATCTGCAGCTGACAGATTGGTAAGGATGAGGTCAGGTATGTTTTTCTCTCTTGTTGGTTCCCTCACCACCTGCCGCAGACCCAGTCTGGCAACTATATCCTTTAGGACCTGACCAGCTCAATCAGTAGTGCTGCTGCCAAGCCGCTCTTGGTTGTGGACATTCACATCCCCCACCCCGAGTACATTTTGCACCTTTGCCACACTCAGTGCTTCCTCCAAGTGTTGTTCAACATGAAGGAGTACTGATTAATCAGTCAAGGGAGGATGGTATGTGAAAATCAGCATGAGGTGTCCTTGCCCTATTTGACTTGGTGCCATGAGACTTCATGGGAACTAGAGTCAATGTTAAGGACTCCCAGAGAAACTCCCTTCCAACTGTATCCCACTGTGCCACCACCTCAGCTCGGTCTGTCCTGCCGGTGGGACAGGACATATCCAGGGATGGTGATGGTGGTGTCTGGGACATTGTCTATGTGGTATGATTTTGTGAGTATGACCATGTCAGGCTGTTGCTTGATGAGTTTTGGGACAGCTCTCCCAATTTTGGCATGAGACCCCAGATGTTAGTAAGAAGGAATTTGCACGATCAACGAGGTCATATTCACAGTTCTTATATTAGGGGCCTAAGTCAGATGAGTTTTTGTGGTAATTGACAATGGTTTCACTATGAATTGCAGATTCCTTAAATTTAAATTCTACCATCTCCCATATTGAGATTGGAACCCAGGTGCTTCCTCTATTAACTCAATGTTTGAATGGTTAATCCAGTGACAATACCAGTGGGTCATCTCCATTTCAGATGCTTTAACTTAGTGACATGTATTTCCAAAATGTGTTTGATACCTTAATAACAGTGTTTTGAACAACTATCCAATGTGGTTTCCTGCTTGAGTTGGATCTGATGGTACAGCCACAGTGCCATTTTTCTTTTCTTCTGATACCAGGTTTCTGATGTAACTGCTTGTATGCTGTCTTATCAATGATGCCAGGTGGCAGTGGTGACTTGTAACAAAAGGGTTGCATTTCCTCAAATCGACAGAGGTGTCTCACCAGAACCTGTAATCACTTTCCAGCGAGCCATCAATGCTGACAGAAGTGCTGGACACTCAGAATATTTAAAGCAATGCAGAGTACTATATGAAAAGAAAGCATATACATCACAGTGCCATAAAGTCACAATCTCTTGGGGTCAGGTTTACATCCCAGAAATATTCTAGATTGTGCGCTCAAAGTCTGCCTCATACAAAAGGACAGCTGCCTCGGAGCAGGCCATTCAGTCCCCTTGAGTCCATTTTGCCATTCCATCAGATCATGATCTGCATGTCAAATCCATTTACCTACCTTTGATTTGCATCCTTTGACATCCTTACCCAGCAAATATCGTTTGATCTTCAGCATCCACAATCTTCTTGGAAAGAGAATATTTCAGAATTATCTGCTGCTTGATGAAAAAGTTTTTTTCATAGACTTGATTAAATCCTGGTTATGAAGTATACACTACCAACATGGATGTTGGTTTTGATAATAGGAAGAGGATCAAAGGCCTGACAAAAAAAAATAAGATGGATTGGAGACATAGTGGGATAAGCACATTGCCTCCTGCTGTCTGAACTCTGGAAGCTGGACAAAAGTATTGTAAGATCAACCTGAAAACTGTTCAGTGTCCAGAATATGGGATGGAGGCTATGTAGGAGAGCTGTTTAAATTCTAAGGTCTATCCTGCTAATGACTTAGGTTGATCAAAGATTTCAATAACTAACAGTCCAGACAATAACAAACATAAAAATATAGAGAAAAAATATTTCTGTTTGTAAAAACAAAAGATGTAACACTAGTCTTCTGGGATTTAATTTTAAAGCTTCCTCATAATCCCATGTAAAAATTAGGCAAAATCAAATAGGTGGTAATATGACCTAACTATTCTGTTAGTTTAGAAATTAATCAGGTGAACAAATAACTGACCGGTTTCCCTGCCCAACACCTTGTCCACAAAGGAAAGTTTGCTGGAATTTGTACACTGCTGCCTCACAGCGCCAGGGGCCCGGGTTCAATTCCCACCTCGGGCAACTGTGTGGAGTTTGCACATTCTCCCCGTGTCTGCGTGGATTTCCTCCGGGTGCTCCGGTTTCCTCCTGCAGTCCAAAGATGTGCAGATTAGGTGAACTGGCTGTGCTAAATTGCCCGTAGTGGTAGGTGAAGGGGCAAATGTAGGGGAATGGGTCCTGGTGGGTTGCTCTTCAGAGGGTCGGTGTGGACTTGTTGGGCCGAAGGGCCTGTTTCCACACTGTAAGTAAACTAATCAAAATGAAATGGTAATATATTGATTTCTGATGATCATCTGATTGCAGTTATATCCAATACTGAGATACTTCCTCTGGTAATTTGTAGCAACATTACAGGAGCCTTTGTGAAGATTTTCACCTTAAAAATAAACGTACTTACAATGAGAAATATAAGAGAGGAAATTGCCATACATTTATGAACAAGGGTACTTTTTTATGCAATCTGAAGCAAAGTTTTGTTTTTTTGTGAATTAAAGTTAGTTGACTACAGATTGTGTGAGGCACACTGATGTACACATCTTATCCACTGCCCATTTGTATTACTGTTTGCTGGGAGCACTAGTTTGCAAAATCTACTCATGTCATGTGAGAACTTTGAGGATGAGGAGGGCTAGAATTTGGGCAGCAGATGCCTTGTCTATTCACCTGGGTCTTGAGAAGCCTCATCCATCAAAGAAAATGTTGCTAAAATGTTGAAACCAGCAGGAAATGGGACACCTGCACCCACCAACCCCACCGCCCCGTGGTTGAACACTTCAACTCCCCCTCCCACTCCGTCAAGGACATGCAGGTCCTGGGGCTTCCTCCATCGCCAAACCATTACCACCGACGCCTGGAGGGGAAACGCCTCATATTCCGCCTTGGAACCCTGCAACCACATGGCATCAATGTGGATTTCAACAGCTTCCTCATTTCCCCCCACATTATCCCAGTCCCAAGCCTCAAACTCGACCCTACCCTCCAGACCTGTCCATCACTCCCCCCTCTGACCTATCACCTTCTCCCTTACCTTTATCCACCTAACGCTTTCCCAGCTACCTCCCCCCAACCCCATCCCCCCTCCCATTGATCTCTCAGACCAGACCCACAAGCCTCATTCCTGATGAAGGGCTTATGCCCAAAATGTTGATTCTCCTACTCCTCGGATGCTGTCTGACCTGCTGTGCTTTTCCAGCACCACACTCTCGACTCTGATCTCCAGCATCTACAGTCCTCACTTTCTCCTAGGAAATGGAGTTGCTCTATTTTATCTGCTGTCTTGTTCCTTTCTCACCAATCACAGAGGTCTAAAATCACATCACTGATACCCGTATGGTTAGTCACTAGATTCATATTATATTAACACTTAGACACTCGGGGTAGACTGGCTTTTTACTGTGACACAGCAGACATCCTGAACTGATTTTATCAATCAGCATTTAAAACTGACAATGCATTCTCTCTTCACAGATTAACTTCCAGGATCTTGAGCGTGCAGACTGGTTAAACAAGGTAGGTACTGCTTCGTTAATGACTGTCTTTGAGTCTGAAATGTTTTCTGCCTTTTCAGTGGAAGGGTGTTCCTGCAAGCAGCCAGCACTGACTCCAACTCAGCCTGCAGCACATGCAGACAAATGTGTTGAATGCAGCCAGGGAAGACATGTTTTATTCAATTTAAATGTTCATTTTTGTTGTTACATACATTTAATTAAACAATTAGTAAACTGTTTCCTTTGTCCCATGACATTGTTCAATATCACATCAAGTTAATGCTTACAAATCTTGTGATTTCCAGAAATATTGTGAATGCTCACAATTCAGGAGGTTGAAGGAGAAGTCATAAGGAGTCAGGGTAGGGCAGCCAGTACTTTAGTTCTTGTGCCTCAACAGCTTCCACAGCAGCTTGAGATCATCATGTGGGCAATTTACAGGAACATTTCCACATCCTACAACTACATGGTTATTGGAACTCATTTAAAAGAAAAATGCAGCCCTTTACTTTATCGATTTCTCCCTTTCTGCTCTCATGATAGTCACAAGTTGATGAATGCCATATGTTCTCTGGTTAGTCTTTCACTCCAGTTTGTGGTGTTGGGTTGGGTGTGTGCAGGGAAAGTGGCTTATTTGTACTGAAAAATATATTTGTGTTTTTAACACATGGTTCCAAGCACTCTTTTCAACCTGGGAGACTAGAATTGTCCAAGGACATAATATGATATTTTACAATCACAACCTTACCTGGGGCTATTGGGATCAGGTGTATTCCTTGATTAACATCCCTCAACTTCACAATAGAAGGGGCCAGACTCCAGGACACCTAACTTCTGCCCAATGAATCCAACATGCCCTTCTGCCAAAGCAATAAAACTAGTCAAGGGGGCTACTCACTTCCTGATAGCCTAAAGTCCTTTTTTTTAGATAATGTGTAGTTTTCTCAGATAATACAAGCATCCAGGTAAAACTCAGTAAATATGAAGGGAATAGAATTTGAGTTCACTGAGGGTTTGAGAAATAAGTCTGGATGAAACAAATTGGGTTTTAACTATATGCACAAATTTAATATAAGAAAACTTATAATGTGGTGGTTATACAGAATATACATCGCAAAGCTAAATAAAACCCAAAAAGAGATAATAATGCAAATTTATGAGAGTCCAAAATTCAAACTTGTTACAGATTTTAAGATTTTTAAAAGTCAGTAAGGATATTCATTAAGCACCAAAGTGAAATTACCTTAATACCAAAGTGTGTGAAACTCATTAGTTTCAGAAAGAATCTCAAGCAGAGCTGACTGAATCTAATGAATCTCCAAAGTTTTCACATTATGTTGAGATATTTATAATGGAGTTTTTGGTATTGCACAATTAAAAAGTGGAATAGTAGTATACCACTCTCAATTATTATTCCATATTAAGTGAGGTGGACCACCTATTTTATTAAAATTATCTATTCAATTTATGGGAATGCTATTTTGAATTTATTATTTAAAACTAGGGTTGAGTAATCTGTTTAGTCAAGATACCATGTCCAGCAAGATAATAAGACTTGCGGTCTCACATTTCCTTTATCTGATAGTGATTTTACTTATCAGAGTTAGCATTACATCTTTAGGGCTTGTATTCAGTCTCTATGTTTTTTTTTAGATGTGTCTAATTCTTAACTGCAACTTCAGACTGTTGCAAAGGAATTGATTATGCTGTGCTTGCAAGTTAGCTTCATCTTTGAAATAACTGCACAGAGACTAGTATCCCATCACCAAGTCACCCTTCATTTGCATGTGCACAGTACATGGACTCTGACCAGCTAGATCAGAGCCAGCACCTTGTGTGAGGAGACTCTCTGACACTCCTGTTTCTTTTTCCTGCTTATATATTTTTTTAAATTATTCCTTTTTTCTTTTTTTTTACACCTGAGTGGCCAGTGACAAGCACTGCCCTTCACATCAAAGGGCAATGGACACTCCTTTTTTTTTGGCTCGAACACTCATGTTTATTTTTTTTTAAATCCCCACACTACCGCCTAACTGCGGTAGTGCTTATTTTTCCCCAGCACCCATGGTGTGTGTGTGCAGGTGTGAGACAGTGAGAGACACAAGGTGTACGAATCTTTATTCAATTTCCACCACCAGGAAGATATGAAAAACACCCGAGTGGCCAGTGACAACATTCCTGCTTATATTTTTTTTCTTTTTTTTAAGGGTAATACACCTGTTTCTCTTTTTTTTTATTGTAGGCAAAACACCTGAGTGACCAGTGACAAGCACTGCCCTTCACACCAAAGGGCAATGCTGTGTGATCAAAACAGTGAAGGGGAGGGTAGGGACTAAATCATAAATAGAGTTGGAGGGGGAGACACTCCTGGTTATTTTTTTTTTCTTTTTTTTTATTTAACCCCCACACTACCGCCTAAATGCGGTAGTGCTTATTCTTAATCCCCAGCACCCATGGTGTGTGTGTGCAGGTGTGAGACACAGTGAAAAGACACAAAGTGCACGAATCTTTATTCAATTTCCACCACCAGGAAGATATGAAAAACACCCCAGTGGCCAGTGACAACATTCCTGCTTATATTTTTTTCTTTTTTTTAAGGGTAATACACCTGTTTCTTTTTTTTCTTTTTTTTTCTGTTCTTTTTTTTCCTTTTTTTTACACCCCCACACTACCGCCTAAGTGCGGTAGTGCTTATTTTTTCCCCAGCACCCATGGTGTGTGTGTGCGCAGGTGTAAAACACAGTGAAGGACACAAAGTGCACGAATCTTTATTCAATTTCCACCACCAGGAAGATATGAAAAACACCCGAGTGGCCAGTGACAACATTCCTGCTTATATTTTTTTTCTTTTTTTTAAGGGTAACACTCCTGTTTCTTTTTTTTTTTTTTCTTTTTCCCCCACACTACCGCCTAAGTGCGGTAGTGCTTATTTTTTCCCCAGCACCCATGGTGTGTGTGCGCGCAGGTGTAAAACACAGTGAAAGACACAAAGTGCACGAATCTTTATTCAATTTCCACCACCAGGAAGATATGAAAAACACCCGAGTGGCCAGTGACAACATTCCTGCTTATATTTTTTTTCTTTTTTTTAAGGGTAACACTCCTGTTTCTATCTGTCAGCCAGGGCTTCCTGATTGGCCCAGGTTAACAAATCCAATCAGGGAACTCATATTCAATGAGATCCACCTGGCCAACCTTGGTCCAATCACTACACTCTTATAAATGCTGTAATATTTCCTGAAAAGTAATTTTTAAACTAGAGTTCTTATATCTATCCAATTATATATATTTTAGGGCAGCATGGTGACTCATTGGTGGAACCCAGGTTCAATTCCATCCTTGAGTGATTGTGTGGAGTTTGCACATTCACCCAATGTCTGCGTGAGTTTCTGCTGGGTGCTCCAGTTTCATCCCACAGTTCAAACATGTGCAGGTTGGGGTGGATTGGGCATGCTAAATTGTCCCGCAGAGTCCAGGGATGTGCAAGTAAGGTGGATTGGCCATGCTAAATTGTCCGTAGTGTCCAGGGATGTGCAGGTTAGATGGATTGGCCCTGCTAAATGTGGTGTTATGGGGATAGGGTAGTGGTCTGGGTGGGATGCTCTTTTGAAGGGTGAGAAATAACTTGATGGGCCAAATGGTTTCTTTATGTGCTGTAAGTATTCTATGTTTTAAACCTTGTTCCTTGATAGTGAATGCCAGTGTGCATCAGACAACCATATCCACAGTAGGGAAAGGCAGCATTTGGTTTGTGCTGTTTCCCACAAGATATTTTCTTCAGGCTTAGCGCCAAAACCCCCTCCCTCTACTAACTGGAGTATGTTTTTACCCACTCGCTATGTAGCATTGCTCTTTGGGTATCCAATGTGAGCACAGGAGAATAAGTAGTGTATCAGACTTCATTCAGGTTCAAAATAGCAGACCCTTTATTGAATAGTAAGTGTGTAAATGAATAATATTGAATGCTACACTGATTATAAACTTCTATATTCTCCAAATAACATCAAAATAAAGGTAGTCTGCCAGTGCCAAAATATAGGATAAGACTGACCTGCTCAGTTCCTGCTTTAATTCCTGACCACTAAATTTGGGTTAAGCCTGATTAATTTGTTCAGGATTCTATCTGAAATTGCTCATAGTTCAAGTATTTAATGTCTACTTAGAAAGGAGATGACCAGGTGTCTTCCTTCCCATTTAGGGAGTAAACAAAATTTGGAGGGCAGGTTTCTATGGGACTGGTCTTGCAAGTTTCCGAACAACTACCTATGGAGCTACCTAAAGTTCTAAAAGAAGATATTTTTGACTGTCCTGTCAGTTTGGAAGAATGAACAGAATAAGCTTAAAGAAAGCAACAATAACTGACAAAACTATTATGACGTCTGGGGCGAGGTGTAATTGTTAGATCCCAAATGTAACAAGCTAACGGAGATTCTTTATTGGTAGGTTCTACAGCAAGCATGGCCATTTGTTGGTCAGTACCTGGAGAAGCTGTTGGTGAACTCCATTGCTCCCATTATTCGGAATTCAAACAACCATCTGCAAACCTTTGCCTTCACAAAAGTCAGCTTTGGAGTGAAGGTAATTCTGTACCTGTGCAAGTTAAAAGGTGTTACTCTAACAATCGTTAATTTCCACAATGTTTTGGTATGGGTTTTTTTCTGTGTTTGATACAGTGCATCCCTCGGGTACATTTAAAGAACAATTGAATGTTAACCTTTTGCAGCACCTTCCCCCAATTTTATCCTCGAGTGAAGTTGCTGATCCAGTTCCATACAAACCCTTCTCATCTGAGTGTTGGCCATGAGTGCTGGTAGGCTATTTGACTGTAGAATCCAAACTTGTCCTCACTGACAACAACTCATTTCCCCTTCCAAGGTTGGGTCACGTATGAAGAGAATGTTTTGAACTGTACAACACGGTGAAATGATATATTGGTGGTTTTAGTAGTCTGATATTCCTTACTAAACTACCTGCAAGATATATCTGCCTCCCAATTCCCTTGCATTATTGATAATAATAAATATCTACTGAGGTTCCAATCGAATGCAGCCTACAATATTAATGAATTTGTAGATTTCTAGAGACCTACCAGCATTATTTGGTCAATGATGAATGTGTCAACTCATTTGACTCATTTCTACTGAAAATAAATGTCATACTGGGATATTTACACGAGAGGGCTCACCCTGGATGCTGTCCCCTCTAGTATCTTATGATGAAGCATGGGTACTGATCACCCTTCTGTAACTTATGATGGTGGCCATCATTTGAGTGTGAATCTAAGCAATGAGTTTGTCAGGACCATGACAGCTGAAGCTAACCCTGTCATCTTTCGACATTTACACATGATTACATCTCAGCTGCAGTTACAGGATAGCATTCATCCTAGCCTAAAGAGCTTCCTCTAATAGAGGGCATTGCAGTCAATTGTTAACATAGAAATATAGAAAATAGATGCAGGCGTCGGCCATTCAGCCTTTCCAGTCTGCTCCATCATTCAGTATGATCATGTCCAACACTGTATCCTGTTCTTACTTTATCCCCATACCCTTTAATCCCTTAACTGAAGAACTATATCTGACTCATTCTTGAATACCTTCAGTATTTTGGCCGTAACCACTTTCTTTGGTAGAGAATTCCACAGGTTCACCACGGTCTGGGTGAAGACATTTCTCCATACTTCAGTCCTAAATGTCCTACCCTGTATCTTCAGACTGTTCTGGACTCCCTAGTCATCAGGTACGTCCTTGTTCCGGTGGAAGCAACGAAGAATTGACTGAGAAATCTGTGACTTTCAGCTGTTCCCTTCCTAAATTTGAGGAGCCAGTGGGAGCTTTTACTGTCAGAAGCAGAAGCCTGTTTACTGTGGACCAAAAAAGCTGAAATAGGTTCCAAATATATTACAAAATGCGAATTGTTCAGGTCTGTGTTGCTGGAGATCTGATCATACCTCTGAATGTCTTTCAGCCTCTGAAGATTCATGGAGTACAGGTGCATACAGGTACAGACAAAAGGCAGGTCACACTTGACCTGCATATCAGGTAATTGACTCACTGTTTATATCCACTTTCCTGCTTAAGCTCCAAGATGAAAGCTCCTTGCATATTAGCTGTCATATTTGTAATGTATTTGCCTTTTCCTGCTTGATGCATTAATCTAGTGTATTTCCTTGACCTTTGATGTTGACACTTGGTTTTTCGATTGATTCACAACTGCTTTAAAATAAAACTAGGGTATATCAGTGAAATTATCTTAGCGCATTTTTAAAAATTATTCCTCGGTCTCTGCCAGTGTCATTGGAGGAGTCAGGAAAGCTCTGTCCAACCTTCTGTTCATCACCTGTGTTTTAAAACCAGGGATTCACTGCCTGGGAAAGTAAGGCCCTGAACTGTGTTCTAGCTCTCTTTACTCTTGCTTGGCACTTAGCTGTGCGTCAGCTATACTGTGGACTGTAAATAAAAGGGCATATGGAACTGCTTCACAGATGCTCTACTGTTAGCAGTTTTTAAATCTTGAAGAGTGCAGGAAAATAAACTGTAACTTTATAGTAAATCTAAAACTCCATCAATCGGAAACAGTTCATCTATGAGTACTTTGCAACTTGAATTTATCTGGGACCCTCAGATATGTAACTTGCATTAATTTTGGTTACTTTCATTGCCCAAAGTCATTACCACATTAATGCTTCAATTACTTTATGACAAGTGCCTCAGCAGCATTTCACTTGATTAATCATTGCATATATTTAAACATTATATAACCTAATAGGTACATTGTTGTTGATTGAATATTCCCATTATGTGAGTGAAATAATCCTGACTGGTGAGGCAGCTGTTGCATTGTTGATGACCAGTTGATGACCAGAATAGCAATGAACTGTGAATAGAAACTGGTGAAGGAAGGTGGATATTGAATGCAAGAGGTGCAGAGATCTTGTGAAAGCAACAGCTCAGTCAGTACTATTTGGAACTACTTGCTATTTTTTTTCCTTTAACTGGTAAGTATGTTATAAAGCTGCCATTAATTTGTCATAAAAAAAAGGTAGTTCATCATTAAATTGCCTAGAGTGGTCACAGACTGAGCTTGTCTGATGTCAGATGATATTTATCCTGACCTCATTCTGACTTAACCTAGGGCAGATGTAGTGATTGTAATGAGGTCAGCCAGATGGACTTTAGAATATGAGTTCCCTGATTGTGGCTGTTAATCTGGTCCAATCAGGGATCCCTGGCCGACAGATATAAACAGGAGTGTCGCAGGTTCTGCTCATTCTGAGAGCTGGTTCTGAGAAAGTGGATTAGTGTCAAGGACTCTCCAACATAAATAAAGGTTGAAGTGGTGATGGGATACTGGCCTCTCTGGAGTTATCTTTGTAGGGCATTCAAAACTAGTTGTTATCTTTTTAAGGTGTGAGGGGAAAGATTTAAAAGGGACCTAAGGGGCAACTTTTTCACACAGAGTGGTTCATATGTGGAATGAACTGCCAGAGGAAGTGGTAGATGCAAGTACCGTCACAACATTTAAAAGACATTTGAATAGGAGCATAAATAGGAAAGGTTTGGTGGGATATGCAGATGCTGGAAACCAGGTTCTGGATTAGTGATGCTGGAAGAGCACAGCAGATCAGACAGCATCCGAGGAGCAGTAAAATTGATGTTTTGGGCAAAAGCCCTAATGCAGGCAAGTGGGACTAATTTAGTTTGGGAAACCTGGTTGGCATAGACTAGTTGAAGGGAAGCATCTGTTTCTGTGCTCTATGACTCTATGGTTGCACATTAATTCCCTATTTAGGAGTGCTAATGGATGCAGAATAATGGATTATTTCTCTGAATCCTCACTCACCAAGTGAAGCAGAAGGCATATGGGTATGGTGTGTAATGGATGACTGAAAATGAGGGTAGCAATGCTATGAGTAGTGGTTGTGGGAAGGATGTATGAGTAATTTGTGGGAGTCATTTAGGATGGAAGGGTGTGGTCTGCGATTGTTTTGGGGAAAGACAGAGAGACTGAGGTAGAAAATGAGAGCGATCTATTGGGAAATAGGCAAAAATTTCCTCGAGGATAAAAAAATACATTCCCAGTGCAAAAATCAAGAAAATGCTCAAGCTATTCATTAAAATATTTTGGCATGCATTCTGGAGCTTTAATGAGGTTCTGGCATAAGTACTGTACAAGTGCAATGGCTGTTGGCGCAAAATCAAAGGCAGAAGAGAACTGAATGCAAAGCAAGGCTAGATTAACCAAATGTCTGCTCCAGCTTGTACAACTAAGCACAGTGTCTATCGTATAACAGCCAGGTGTGATTAAATGTATTTCATGTGATGTTGCTTTTCATATTTGGCTTAGAGTTTATCAGCTTAAAAGTCAATGTCTGCAGCTAGTATCGTGAACAGAATGAAACACTCTAGATGTCACTTCAGAAGTTTAAAGTTGTTCCACTTATTGAACATGATATGAAGGTGCCGATGTTGGACCAGCGTGGACAAAGTTAAAAATCACACGATACTTTGATCCTTTTCTTATAAATTCTGTGTCCTATGTATCTGCTTCACTAGCTATCTGAAGAAGAAGCAGCGCTCTGAAAGCTTATATTTTCAAATAAACCTGTTGGACTATAATCTGGTGTCGTGTGATTTTTAACTTATTAAACAAACACTGTTGCACACATTACTCTGAGGGCAGTTCCTATTTCTAAGCACTTTCAACTGTCTTTATCCAGCTTCTTGGTCTTTTTTGCTATGGGTGGTTCAACAGCATTTCTCAGAACTCTTTGCAATGTTCTAAGGAGAAGTGACTTTTCAATATTAGCCAACGGATGTGCTGGGTTAGTCAGAACTGTTTCACATTTACTCCAAAGCAAAACATCCCCTTTGTCATCACAACAAAGCTTTCTGCATACCTGAAACAAGTCTTCCAAAATAAGCTATCTACTGCAAGTTCCATCATGGTAAGCAGTTACCAAGAGGGCAGAGAAATCCTTCAAGGACATCCTCACAGTCTTCCTGAAAAACTGCAATATCCCCAATAACATCTTCAGAGCTTTTTTGCCCAAGAGCACCTAAACTGGAGCAGCAGCATTCGCAAAGTGCCAAATGCATTGAGCATTTCCAAAAGGCCTAGATAGTGGACAAGCGCAAACACTTGGAAGGAGTGTGCAAATCCTCGACCATCCCACCTACCACCTCTTCAAGTAATACATACCCCCCCTGTGGCAGGCTGTGCAGGTTCAACATGGGACTGTTTTGCCACCTCAGGACATACAACTCTGGAGTGAAAAAAAGTCTCGTTTGGTCTTGAGGGGCTGTCTAAGAAGAAGATTCTTGTTTGGCATTTTTCTTACTTTATCTCGAATAGGAACAACGGAGTAAGACATTAAGTCCCTCAAGCCTGCTCTGCAATTCTAGATCATCACTGATCATCTACCTCACACTGACCCCATATCCCTTGATGTCATTAATAACTAAAAATCTATTAATCTATGACTTGAATTTACTTAATGGCTGAGCTTCCACTTCCCTCTTGGGTAGAGATTTCCAAAGATTCACCACCCTCTGAGTTTAGATATTCCTCCTCATTTCAGGCCAAAGTGGCTTGCCTTTTATCTTGAGATTGTGTCTCTTGGGTCTAGAGCCCAGAGACAAGAGAAATATCCTTTATGTCTATTCTTTTAAGAATATTGTAAGTTGCTGTGCAATCACCTCTCGTGCATCTAAACTCAGAATATAGGTCCAATCTCCTCAATCTCTCCTCATAGAACAGTTCCACAATCTCAGGAATCAGTCTGGTGACCTTTGCTGCACTCCCTCTAATCATTCTTAGGCAAGGAGACCAGAACTGCACAAAATACTCCACAACCATACCAGTGTTCCTTATAATTGAAGAAAGAGTTCTTTGCTCCTGGACTGAAAGTATGTTGTGATATAACATACTGCTTACTTTTGCTTGCTGCACCAGCATGCTAACTTCCAATGACTTCTGAAGACACACACACACACACATTGTAAACAGGTAGGGCCATGCAATGAGCTGCCAACATGAGAATAACCTATTTATTACTACATTCTACATTCGGGCAACCAAATCAACACAGACATTTACTATAAACCGACAGACTCCCACAGCTACCTGGACTACACCTCCTCCCACCCTGCCCCGTGTAAAAACGCCATCCCATATTCCCAATTCCTTCGTCTCCGCCACATCTGCTTCCAGGAGGACCAGTTCCAATACCGTACAACCCAGATGGCCTCCTTCTTCAAAGACCGCAATTTCCCCCCAGATGTGATCGACGATGCCCTCCACCGCATCTCCTCCACTTCCCGCTCCTCTGCCCTTGAGCCCCGCCCCTCCAATCACCACCAGGACAGAACCCCACTGGTCCTCACCTCTCACCCCACCAACCTCCATATACATCGTATCATCCGCCGTCATTTCCGCCACTTCCAAACGGACCCCACCACCAGGGATATATTTCCCTCCCCTCCCCTCCCCTATCAGCGTTCCGAAAAGACCACTTCCTCCGTGACTCCCTCGTCAGGTCCACACCTCCCACCAACCCAACCTCCACTCCCGGCACCTTCCCCTGCAACCGCAAGAAATGCAAAACTTGTCGCCACACCTCCCCCTTACTTCCCTTCAAGGCCCCAAGGGATCCTTCCATATCCGCCACAAATTCACCTGCACCTCCACACACATCATTTATTGCATCCGCTGCACCCGATGTGGCCTCCTCTACATTGGGGAGACAGGCCGCCTACTTGTGGAACGTTTCAGAGAACACCTCTGGGACACCCAGACCAACCAACCCAACTATCCCGTGGCTCAACACTTCAACTCCCCCTCCCACTCCACCAAGGACATGCAGGTCCTTGGACTCCTCCATTGCCAGACCATAGCAACATGACGGTTGGAGGAAGAACGCCTCATCTTTGGCTTAGGAACCCTCCAACCACAAGGGATGAACTCAGATTTCTCCAGTTTCCTCATTTCCCCTTCCCCCACCTTGTCTCAGTCAAATCCCTCAAACTCAGCACCGCCTTCTTGACCTGCAATCTTCTTCCTGACCTCTCCGCACCCACCCCCACTCCGGCCTATCACCCTCACCTTGACCTCCTTCCACCTATCGCATTTCCAACGCCCCTCCCCCAAGTCCCTCCTCCCTACCTTTTATCTTAGCCTGCTGGACACACTTTCCTCATTCCTGAAGAAGGGCTCATGCCCGAAATGTTGATTCTCCTGCTCCTTGGATGTTGCCTGGCCTGCTGCGCTTTTCCAGCAACACATTTTCAGCTCTGATCTCCAGCATCTGCAGTCCTCACTTTCTCCTTTTTACACTCTACATCCTGCCTATTAACCAATCTTCAGTCCAAACTAGTATATATTACTCCACAATCCCATTCACTTTTATTTTGTTTATTAACCTGTGTGGGACTTCATCAAAAGCCTTCTGAAAATTCAAATGCACCGCATCCCTGGTTCCACTTTATCCAACTCTGCTCAGAACATCTTCAAAAAACTCTAGTCAGGTTTGACAGACATGATTTCTCCTTCATAAACCCAAGTTGACTCTGTCCAGTCAGACAGTTCTTTTTCTAAATATTCAAAAACCTTTATAATAGGTTCTAGTATTTTCCCTGATGACATCAGGCTCACAAGGTCTATCGTCCCTGTTTTGTCTCTCTGACTTATTTTAAACAGTGGGGTTACATTTGAAATCTTATCTGCAGAGAATGAGTAGAACTTTAGACGATCATCAATGCATCTACTATCTCTCTAGCCATCTCTTTCAACAGTGTAGGATGAAGGTCATTAGGTCATGAGGATTTGTCAACTTTTAATCCTATTAATTTTTCTAATACTACATTTGTCCTAATACTAATTTCTTTCAATTCCATGTTCTTGCTAGAACCTTGGACCTTAATGATTTAGGGAAACATCATGTGTCTTCCTCTATGAAGACAAACACAAAGCACTGACTTAGCTTCTCTGCCATTTCTCTTTCCTATTCTAAATTCTCCTGTCTCTGCCTATGATGGAACTATATTTATCTTTGCTAACTTTTTTTTTCCTTTTTACATACCTATGGAAGCTTTTTCAATGTTTTTGCTATTTTACAGTTGTATTCTATTCTATTTCTCATCATTTTCTTGATCCTCCTTTACTGAATTCTAAAATTCTATCAATACTCAGGCTCACATTTTTGGCAACTTTATAAATTTTCTCCTTTGATATAATGTTTATATTTATGTTTAATTTCCTTTGTTAGCCATGGCTGCCTCACATTGCTTGTTGAATATTTTTGCCTTAAAACATTTTGTATGCTTTTGAAAGTCAAGCATTAATTCTTTTAATAGGCCATTGCCTAACTAGAATATATTTTTCCAATCCACCACTGTCAAATTCATCCTCTTACCTTCATAACTGCCCTTGTTTAGATTTAAAACTCCAGTTTCAAACTGAACTGCACCTTTTTCAAATTTAATGCAAAATTTTGTCATACTCTGGTCACTATTGCCTAAAGGTTCTTTTACAACAAGATTAGTGATAATCCCTTTCCCGTTGCATTATAGTGGATCTAAAATAGCCTGTGCCCTAGTTTGCTCCTCAACATATTGCTCAGAAAATAATCTCAAACGCATTGCAGGAATTCTTCCTCTACAGCATTGATACTCACTAGTTTTATTCAATCTATATTTAGATTGGAGTCACATATAATAACTGTACTCCCCTTGCTGCATTCACCTGTAATTTTGTAAGTTATACCATACCCTACATTACCACTACAGCTGGTGGTCTATAAACCATTCATTCCAATATTTGCTGTCCTTTGTGTTTCGTAGCTCCACTCAAATAGATTCTACATCCTGTTCTTTCAAATGGAGATCCTCAGTCACTGATATACTGACCCATCCCTTATTAGTGCTCTACACCATCTCCTTTTCATTTTTGCCAATGGAGTGAGTGTTGCCAATGCCAAGATGGCTGGCAAAGATGATTCGCACCTGCACCCGTGCAGATGGTGCTAGTGATGTCTCACTACCATGACAGTGCCTTTTTCACCAGGATGCATTTGCACTTGTGTGAATGGAAGTCCCTCCACCTTCCTGAATGTGGAGAGCATTGGCTTGGAGCTGATGTGGTACACAATCAAGGCTGATCCCCATTTCACCCCATTGTCTGCCCATTGTCTGGATCAAATTTTATTTAATTATGTGCAAGAGATGTAGAGCGTTTAATTTGGAACCAATCAACTTATCCCTACATCCCAGGAGAAAGCCTCAATTACAAGAGGTCTGTTGGCCCTCAGCCCTAAGTTCACCCAGTCTGTGGTTTGGTATATATTTGCCCAAGATTTATGAACTTTCTCCTCCCATTTCTTTCTTTTTTCTGGATTCCTGACCTCCTGCTTTGCCTGACTTAATTTGGTTATATTTTTTCCCAGAGTAAATTCTCTGCTTCTGTTGTGCAGGGGGGCCTCCAATAGTACTTGGCAATTGTGGGTGAGAGTACATCCATGTCCCTTTCTACCCAAAGCAGTTTGGAGTGGGGGCACAGAGAGAAGGCATGGGTAAGGGACAAAGATTTGAGGAGAAGGCCATACTTGTCAGTAGGACATCTCTGATGGTGGCTAGAGAGCCTGTAAGGAAAATTGGAGTTAAATGTAAACTGAGTGGTGTGTAATGCTGAGTTTTTTTGAACAAGGGCATATTGTTTACAATTCTCTAGACTTCTGGCACCACTCCCAAATCTAAAGATGACTGGCCAGTGCCTCTGAATTTCCACTCTCACTTTGTATGCACTTTTATGTGGACCCTTATTGGATTACTCCTTCTTCCACCTTCATGCCCATCTTTCTCTTAATTGGAAAATTGTGCACAGACAGGAATGATTTTACAGCACCTGACCAAGCAGAACCTTTGTTTCAACATCTCAGTAGTGTGCTCCATAGTGACATGAACCATGTCATAATAACTGCTTTGTGGGGGTTTTGAACTGCAGTCATGTATGGGTGCAAAGAATAACTCTGATCTTTATAGGGAGCAATCATATCCTCAAACAGTGCAAATTCTGTGCATTGTTGCAGAATAAAAGTATTGGGAGTTCTCCATTGGGAACCACTAATAATATATAGATTGGCACTGGTATAGTGGGACGTTAACAGAGTGATACCCCCTTCCTCTATGTTGGCACTGTATTTATTGTGGAAAGCATTTGTGCCTATATAGGTGCCATCTAAGTCCCTCAGATGGCAAATTCCTGTGTGCTCTCCAGTCAATTTGTTTACTGGAAATTGCAGCATCTTTTGTGTGTGAACAAATTGCAGCTGGTTAATCTTGATGATGCCTTTTAGGTTGTCCTGGAAGGATTAATTTAGCAGCCATTTTGGTAGCAACAGGAAGAATACCCCAGTTTGTATGATCTGCAATCTAATGTATAGACCTTGCCTGAAAATCAGGCAGGAGTGAAGCGGAGGTGTGGCTCATTGGACATGTCTAGGTAGCAGTGGCAGATGCATAAGTGCTCTTGAGGTACCTTTGGATCTGCAGATTCTGTCTCTGCCTTAACTGGTCCTCCCTATCCAGAACATGTAGCCGTCTGGCAGTAGATACTGCATCTAAACCTGCCAACCCCCCTGGGTGTCATTTGCATCTACATTTACTGCTTGAAATGCAACACCACGCAGAAAAAGGGATGATTATGTAAAAATACAGCATTAGGGGAAAACAAGCTTCAAAATGTCCAAAGAACCTCCTTCAAAGTCTCCCAGAAACAAAAGTGGATTTGAAAATCTAGCCAAAGCAACAAGCTTTATGTGGGTTTTCTGGGGCAGGCTTATATTAGGATTAAGTACCTCATTGGCTGGGCAGTGCTTTGGGATGCCCTAAAAGCAATTCTTTCTTTCTTTCTTTCTTTCCGTAGAATTTCTTACAGGTTTGACTGTATTTTTGTATTTATGTAATGTATCGCACAAGTAAAGTGAAAAAAATAAAATGTGTTTTTATAACTTGGTTTGGACAGTTTTTAAATTATCAAAATTAGAGGAAAAACTACAATGAATGTATTTTTCCATTTTCCTTAGTCCACCCACTCTCAACACCATCACTGCATTATGAGGCAGTTAGTGTCATACTCCTGGCTTCTGCCCTACACTGCTCTACAATTGGCCTGTGGCAACTGTGGAAACCCCTCAGGGCTTACCTTCAACAGCCCGGTTGAAGAAAATCTGCTCGCACTTATGAATTTTTGAAACGGCTACTCTGTGTTCAGGATTTTGAATCAAGAAACCTCTGATCAAACACAGCATTCAACTCCCTAACTGATGAATCCTCGATCACAACTGAATGGATTATCCAAACAATCCCAAACAAATGACACAGTTTTGTCCCCATGTTTTTGAAACCAGAATACTGTACACTTCCAGATTCTCTAAAATGGGGTTTCCTCTGTTGTCTTTCCCTCTGTAGTTACATTGGTGACTGTGAAATCAATGTTGAAGTGAAGAAGTATTTCTGCAAAGCTGGAGTGAATGGTATCCAGGTAGGTCATTTGATGGGAAATAGTAAAGCTCAGTACACCTTGCAAACCTGTACACATTTCATAGTACATTTATTGACACTTGAAAAGAAATCCTATTCTATTTAAAGTGTCACCTTCAATGGCTCAGTGGGCACATACATCATCAGGCACAGTTCTAAGCCACACAGATTTGGATGGTTTGATCCCTGGCCTGTGCTCAAATCACTAGTAGAAGCTAGTGTAACAGTGAAGGCATGACTCCTGCCCTCAGTATCTCCACGCTAGAGAAAGGGCAAACTGGTCAAGATTCCCAGTCAAGGGACTGTAAATGGAAACCACGTGGGTGGAAGTATGAGGTTCCATCAGACTTGTTGGCAATGGCTTTAGCTCATCAAGCCTCATATGATAACACCTTGTAAATCTGCAACCTCTGTCACCTAGAAGGGCAAACGCAGTAAAAGCATGGGAACATCAATATCTACTACTTGCCCTCCAAGCCACATAATGCCATTGGTATTTCTTCACAATTGCTGGGTCAAAATCCTGGAACTCCCAAACAGCTCTCTGGGTCTACCTACAACACAAAGTAGTTCAAGAAGGCTCACCACAAGTTCTCCAGGTCAGTGAGTGATGGGCAATAACTGCCAGTGATGCCCACATCCTGTGAATGAACAAAAAGGATATCTATTTAACCATTCAATACATTTCTCCAATTATATTGAAGAGAGAATCATCAGAGCTGTTAAGACCCTGCATTGTTATTAGCTTTCAAATAAAGGAATAAGCAGCATGAGGTTGAACTGGAAGGAGTCATGTAAGACTGTAAGTTGCGTAAACAAATATCAATATTGTAAGGTATAGAAGCCATTATTGAAGTGGATGAGCTGACACTGAACAAAGCAGGCCATTATTATGTATTGACTTCTATAGTACTTTTAGCTGAACAGGTTTTTCTGGCGATTTCTCCTGGATTAAATTTTTCCGAAACATCAGTGCTTGCCAGCACAGATTTGTCATAATCCAAAGGAGGTTGCAGTATAATCATGTGCTATGCAATACTCTGACAATGCATTTCCTTGTTGCAGTAGTAAGTGACAATCCTGACCACTTAGTCATTCCAGCCAAAAATAAATAATGTGGGTGTGAGGAAGTTATGAAATAAGGATAACTGGTTTTGAGAAATAAAATGAAAAAGCTGTATTTCCCCATTCAGAATATTGAATACTTTAATTCACCTGTGGAACATAGGTGTCACTAACTAGCCGGCATTTATTGCCCATCCCTGATTGCCCCTTTAGGAAGTGGTGGCATGTTGCCTTCTTGAACTACTGCAGTACATGTGCTGTGGGTTGACCCACAATGCTGTTAGAGAATGAATTCCAGGATTTTTACCCAGTGACAGCAAAGGAACAGCGATATATTTCCATGTCAGGACAGTGGGTGGCTTGAAGGGGAACTTGCAGCTGGTGGTGTTCCCATGTATCTGCTGCACTTGTCCTTCTAGATGGAAGTGGTCGTGAATTTCGAAGACTATTTCAGGATCTGTGGTGAATTTCTGCAGTGCATCTTGTAGATGGTACCCACTGCTGCAACTGAGTGTTGGTGGTGGAGGATGTGGATGCTTGTGAAACACTGTTCATGTACCAGCAGCCAATCCACAGCCAGCAACATTCAGCCAGCCTGCAAGATATGCCTATTAGCCAAACACCAGCTGCTATTCACTCACCCAGCACCAGCTGGATTTCAGTAGTCAGTGGAGCTGACAGTCTGCTGCCTGGAGAAAAATGTTTTAGGTTCAAATGACACAGTATTCTGTGGATTGCAAATAAGGTATCATGAACAATTATCTAATGATGTCATCAGCAGCCAAACTGCAGACAGTCATCAAAAACCAATCTGACAGTTTGGAAAGGAAAATAGAATTAACCTTTCAGGTTAATGAACTTTCATCATACATTAACTATGTTTCTCTACCTGCACATACCTGCTGACCTGTTGAGTATTTCCAGCACTTTATATTTTTATTTCAGCCTTCCAGTATCTGCAGTATTTTGCTCTTTAACCAGCAGCTAATCTGCAAACAGCCGCCAGCAGCTAATCCGCCGCAGCTGATCCGCAACCAACCACATGCAGCCAATCAGCAATCAGTCCCTATTAGGCAATCATTAGCTAACCAGCAACTGCTATTCAATCACTCAGCATTAGCTGGGTTTCAGAAGTCAGTGCAGCTGGCAGTCTGCTGCCTGGAGCAAAACTATCTGGGTTCAGATGGCTCAGGTTACAAAAGCATTGATGGACTGAAACTTTTTTGACTGGAAATGACAGCAAGTGGGCAACAGTACTGTGAATGGAAGGGATAGAACAGGAGAACTGGAACAGTTAACTTTGACAGCAAATTTCTAACTAAATACTGAAATGTGGTTGACACAACAGATCCATGTGAGGCAAGCTTAAGGAGAAAGCTACAGGTCTATAAGTAATCTTGTTATGAACTTAACTGATACAGGTTGTTCTGCTCTAATGTGTTTTGTTAATATGAATTCGCTGTAACATGATTTAAAAATTGGGGATACTGGTTCTAAAGTGCAAACTTTTAAAACGTGTATTGGTTATAACATGATTCTGGCCTTGTTAGTTTAAATGGTGCTGCTAACTTGATATTCTTACAACATGGGGTTGCATGAGAACCGAGCTATTGTGTTATAGCAAAACCCACTACTGTATGTAACACATTTTTCTTCAAGTGTCTATTCCTTCATTCACTGACTTTTTTTTCACCATCTCTCCTACAGCTTCATGGAATGCTTCGTGTGATCCTTGAACCGTTGATTGGACAGATGCCATTAGTCGGAGCAGTGACTTTGTTCTTTGTCCGCCGCCCAGTAAGTGTGTGTATGCAAAAAAAAAGAAAGATGGGGGTAGGCAATGACCTAGTGATATTATTGGTAGACTATTCATCTGGGATCTCAGCTAATCTTCTTGGAATTTGGGTTTGCGTCCCACCATGGCAGTTGGAGGAATTTGCATTTAGTAAAAATCTGAAACTGAGAGTCTAATGATGACTGTGAATCCATTATTGATCATCAGAAAAACCCATCTCGTTTGCTAATGTCCCTTAGGGAAGGAAGCTGCCAACGTCACTTGGTCTGGCCTGCATGTGAATACAGCCCTACAGTAATGTGGTTGACTCTTGACTCAATTAGGGATTGGCAATAAATGCTGGCTGAGCCAGTGATGCCCACATCCCATGAGTGAATATATACTAAAAACAACAAAGAGATTAATACAGGAGAACTTAACTAAGGATTTGAGTCAATCTTGATTTTGGGATTATTGTAGTGTTTTGCTAAATGATTTTGGGCTGTATTCTAGACATGATTCAGAATGAGTTAAGTCTTAAGCTAAATGTGTTAGGCACATTGCATGTTAATTTCTGCTAAATCACTCCCATTATTAGGAGTTGTGGTGCAAGGTAGTAAAGGGAAGGGATGCTATGAGTATTCAGGTTGACTCCGAGTAAGTGAGTGCTATGACAGCTAGTGAACAGGCTGGAGATATAGCCTGGTGTGTCGCTGAGCACACAGTGTCCTTACTGCAGCATTACTGTGAGAGTTACCAGTACAGCCTGAGGTGGGGCATTGATGAGCAGAAGTGTCCTGTAAGGGAATCGGAGATGTGCCATGAGGGTTCTTGCAGGCTGGCACATATTGGATGCCAATGTCTGTGGATGTGGGGTGTCTGTAGCTGGTGACCATGGAGCGTGTCCTGAGATGTTGGTACCTCGTGTCCAACATGGAAGTTGTTTGGAGCAAGCAGTGAGCTGAATTCACCAGGTACCCGCTCGGATTTCTATGGTGAGAATTCTTGGCATCTAGTTGTTTCGTGAGTTTGGGAAGACAGGAAGCTGAATATTTAATGAGGTGAGCTATAGCATTGATAAAGCAGTTAACAAACTATAATCCTCAAGTAGCAACTCTCTGCTGCCTAGCGGGAAACTCACCCTGCTCCTTGGCAAATTCATAAAAGATTCTACAAGTTGCTCCTAAAATCAAAATAGGCCTCGCCAGACTTCTCACTAGATTCTGCCACAAATTTGGCCATAGCTGACTTTGCTCAGATCCCTGTAAGGTTCCACCCTATGTTTCAGAGTCTTCAATCTGATATGGAAAAGGTCTGTGTTGATTTTGACGAATCTGATGCACATGAAATTGAGGTGGTTTTAAATTCTGGAAGTGATTTAGACTTTGTGTCCTTTCAGGTACTTGACATAAACTGGACAGGACTTACCAACCTGTTGGATATTCCAGGACTGAGGTATTGATTGATCATACGGGCAAAATAGAATTAATCATCTTAGGATCAAAACTAATCCAAAGCATTTGGAAGATAATTCTCAGACCCACCCAACGTACCTTCTGGAGTTTTGGATTTCTTTTTACCTTTTTCCCCACAAATTTTACATCTCATATCCAAACAAAACTAACACACATTAGAAAATGTAAGCAATTTCACAAATATGCAGTATTTTGAGAATTATGATTTTGTTCAGAATTTAATATTTTCTTTAAAAGACAACCACAGGATCCTACAGGGAATCCTGTCAATAGATAGTTTTGAAAGCAGCCTGTTCGGAAACACTGCAAACAGCTAGAAATACCAGAGTTTCCCTGAAACAAAAATGGAAATTGCTGGAGAAACTCAGCAACTCTAGCAGCGTCTGTGGAGAGAAAACAGTTAACATTTGAGTCCATAGTTCTGAAGAAATCATACTTAACTTGAAACATTAACTCTGTTTCCTGATTTGCTGAGTTTCTCCAGAAATTTCTGGTTTTGTTTCAGATTTCCAGCATCTGCAGTTCTTTGTTTTATTTGAGTACACCTGAAACATTTCAGTAAAATTATTTGCTTTTCATAGTCCTGACCTTTAGATAGCTTTGTGCCTTTTTTAAGTTTATATCCATTATATATCTTTTACTCTTTCTCCTCACTGTCTCGCCCTTATCTCTCTCCTGTCTTCTCTATCTTTTCTCCTTGGACAGCTCAAAGTCTGACACAGTACTTATGGACACCATTGCTTCTTTTCTGGTTTTGCCAAACCGAATCACCTGCCCTCTTGTTGGAGAACTCCATGTGGCTGAGCTCCGTTCTCCCCTGCCTCGGGTATGTATCACACTGTATGATTTCACCAAATTATTGCCAATAAAATTGCTTCTTGTGTTGTGAATACCTAGTTTGTGGTCTTAATATAACAAGTAATTAAGATTAGAACAGAAATAGATGATGGCTCTTAATTGATTATTTGATGCCTGGATATGTAAAGGAGCTATCATAGTGCAGTGGTAATGTCCCTACCTTTGAGCCAGGAGACCTGGTTTCAAGTCTCAAATGCTCCAGATGTGTACAATAACACCTCTGAACAGGTTGGTTTTTTTTTTTAAGAATAGTATAAAAGCTGGGACTAGGAGAGAGGTTGGCCTTTTATGGTCAGTAAACTGTGCACAAAGGAAATCTGTCTTAGTTTGAATCTATTAACAATGGTTTGTGTGTTTTAATATTTTTTTTAGTTTAAGGAATTAAATTTTAATGGAGTATGGGCTAAATGTAATTATAGCAATGAAAGACTGGTGCATATTTAAATGTTTGGGGTCATGTTTCTTTAAGAGGATAATGGCTAGGAAGTTCAGGTTTAGTGTTGGGCTTTAGTAATTGCAAAATTGCAACTGATTGGAACACCTAAACAAAAGACAGTACATATTTGTTTGATAGAATTGTATTACACAAGATTGATTTTACATGTTGTTGTACTTTACCCATGGAAGGTAAGATTTCAATTCACCTGACCTGCACATCTTTGTGACTGTGGGAGGAAACCAGAGCACCCGGAGAAAACCCACGGGGAGAATGTGCAAACTCCACGCAGACCATTGCTTGAGGCGGGAATTGAACCTGGGTCCCTGGCGCTGAGGCAGCAGTGCTAACCAGAGCTACCGAGCCGCCCGCAGCGCCAGGGACCCAAGTTCAATTCCCGCCTCAAGCAATTGTCTGCGTGGAGTTTGAACATTCTCCCTGTGAGTTTTCTCCGGGTGCTCCGGTTTCCTCCCACAGTCACAAAGATGTGCAGGTCAGGTGAATTGAAATCTTACCTTCCATAAATCTTACCTTCCATGGGTAAAGTACAACATGTAAAACACATTTTGGACAGGTACATTTTAGTAGGTAAAGTTTCGTACACAAGACTGAATCCAGTGACCCTTCGTCAGAACTGGAGATGGGCCTCAGAAACATCCACCTTTTTTCTTCAATTGAGAATTTCCCCACAGGTCTCAGCTGCATCTGACCTTTTTCTGTATTTCTAATCTCACCTTTCCCTTGCCTTCCCTCCCACAACAATGATAGAGTTCCCCGGTCCTCACCTATCATTCCACTAGCCTCCACAACCAAAGGCTCATAAACTGCCATTTTCTTTCCCCTCCAGCAGGATGCTATCGCCACACACACACCATTTCCCTCCCCTCCTTTATCAGCCTTCCACAGGGACCACTCCCTCCAGGACACCCTGGTCCATCCCTCCTCTGCACCCATCACCTTCCCATACCCCCATGGCACTTTGCAATTAAGGATAATATTTACGCATTTACCTCCTCCGTACCTAAATGATCCAAGGCCCTGACACACCTTCCTGGGGAAGCAATGATTTAGCTGCACTTCACACAATCTAGTCTACTGTATTCGCTGCTCACAATGTGCTCTCCTCTACATTGGGCAGACAAAACACTGACTGGGTGACGATTTTGCAAAACTCCCATTCTACCATAAAAATGACCCTGCGCTTTCAGTTTTCTGCTACTTTAACACACTGCCATGTTCCTTGACCAACATCTGTCTCAGGTTAGCTGGAGTGCTCCAGTGAGGCTAAGTGCAAGCTGGAAGAACAGCATCTCATCTTCCACCTTGCATCCTTCCGGACTCGACATTGAGTTTGACAAATTCAGAACATGATCACCCTCTGCCACCGCTAGGTCCCGTCCAATATGGGCTGCTCCCAGCACAGTCAACTCATTTTCAATCATTTACACTTCTTGACAGCACCCCACTGTGCTATTATCTCTCACGACTTACCAGCAATCTCTTTATTTGCCTATTCATTGAGTCATAGTCATACAGCACGGAAACAGACCCTTCAGTTCAACTCGTCCATGCCAACCAGGTTTCCCAAACTAAACTACTCGCATTTGCCTGCATTTCACCCATATCCTTAAAGTTTCCTAGTCATGTACCCATCCAAATGTCTTTTAAATGTTGTGACTGTACTTGCATTTACCACTTCCTCTGGCAGTTCATTCCATATATGCACCATCCTCTCTGGAAAAAGTTGCCCCTCCGTTCCCTTTTTAAATAGATTTCCCCTACTTTTGAACTCCCCACCCACCCTAGGAAAAGAACTTTGCTATTCACCCTATCCATGCCCCTCATGATTTTATAAATCTCTATTAGGTGACCCCTCAACTTCCTACACTCCAGAGGAAAAAAAGCCTATACTTATAACTCAAACCTTCCAGTTCAGTAGCATCCTTGTAAATATTTTCTTCACCCTTTCCAATTTAATAATATCCTTCCTATAACAAGGCAGCCTGTACTGTATGCAATTCCACACCCCCACCCCATTATTAGTATAAATTCCACCTTTCCCCAGCTATCTTCAGTTCTGGCAATGGGTCACTGTACTGCAAACATTAACTCTGTTTCTGAATACAGATGCTGCCAGACCTGCCTTGCTTCTCCCTGCTCTGTTTCAGATTTCCAGCATCTGCATTTCTATGTCTCTATTTTTGAGTTGGAGCTGAATTAGTTTAAAAGCAATCAGTAAATCTGAGAAGTCCGTTTGAAGATAGCAAAGCAGACCATGTCATCATGGAGGTTAACCATGTTCTCTTAGTCATAGTCATACAGATGTACAGCATAGGGTTTCAATGTAGCTGCCTATTTGTTGGGAGAGGTGTTCACTTGCAGTTTGGAGCTGGGCAAATGCTGAAGCAGAACTCGTAGCTCCAGGCAGCACAAGTTTTGTTAGCAGACTCCAGGTAGTTTGGGCTCAGGAAAGGTCCCAGGGTGTGGTTGCTCCATACCATAGAATGTAGCTCAGGCTAACTGGAAGCCATTGATTGTTCAGTACAGGTAAGAGAAGGAGTGCCAACCACTGTGCCACCTAATATACAGTGTATGTGGTTTTAAATCATTGTCCTATCTGTTTAGTCACTTTTTAAAATTTGTTTTGTTCAAGTTTGAATACTTAAGATTTTTGGGCATTTCAATTAAACTTTGAATTCCTGCTACTAATTTTTCTGACCCTTTGTTCTTCCACATGTTGTTGGGATCTGGCTTGATAGACAGTAAGAATACAAGGATCTAGTTTGTCTGGTATTCTTTTCACTGGGATCATAACTCCTGTGGTGGGATTGCTCCAAGATGGTGCTGCTTTGGTGGTGTGCAAGCAGCAAAATCCCTCACCAACCAATTATAGCATTATAGTTATAGTTTTGATTTGTTTGTGTGAATAGACATTTTTAACTTCACCACTTGTGCTAACCAGATGGGGCACATTGTAAGGTGTTTGTTCATTGATTTCAGTGGGATACAATGTCTGCCAACTAACTGCCTACATGGTGATGAAAATGGTCCTGACCCCACCAGTCTACTTTTGAACTGATGCTCCTCCAGATAGAACATTTTCAATGCCACAAGTACCAGGAAACTAGAGTGGCAATAACTTCTCTGGGAAGTATACTCTAATCTGGTGATAACAGTAGCAGAAAGGGTGAAAACTAGTGCTGCTGCCATATTATTTGAAGTCCTGTGTTATTGCTAACACCAAACAAATACCTCATGCAATCCAGAGTATGTGGCTTGTACTCAGTTAATTTTTATTTCTACACTCCACAGCATTTCTTTATTCCATGTGAAATAATCCAGTCCTTCAGAAAGGAAATCTTAAACTTGTCTATTTATCCCTAGGGAATAGTGCGGATCTATCTAATTGAAGCAGCAAGCCTGGAATCAAAGGACACCTACGTTAAGGGATTCATTAAAGGAAAGTCTGATCCATATGCAATTGTACGAGTGGGCACACAGGCATTCATGAGCAAGACTGTCAGTGAATCAGTGAACCCCAAGTGGAATGAAATGTATGAGGTGGGTGAATATGATTGCATGTCTCATAGTCACTTCAACCTTTTAACCAGCAGCTTAAAATATGACTTCTGCAATTCACAGGAAAACAATTTTTTGTGATTATACTGGCTGTACAAGTTTAAAATCTGAAGCAGAACTCAAATTTGTGAATGTCAGGGAATTCTGGCATTTTCACCCTGCACCTACAACAGCAACTTAGCCTGGTCAATCTCAGAGCCCTCCTAACCAACACCTGTGCACTTCTCTCATTTGAGAGAACTGTCCCACAGACTCAGTGACTGCCTGGCATTGTAAGGTGTGATTCCATGAGTATGACTATGTCACAGGCACTACCATCAACTCTGGACAGACCCAGCAGAGATGATTGAATAGTGATACAGTCACGAACGAGGTGCTCTTGGTGTTCGCAACATTAATTCTGATACCTCATGGTATTGGTTTGGACATGGGGTAGGAAACCTGCTGATTACCATGCACCATCCTCCCTTGGCTGATGACTCTGTGCTCCTCCATGTTGAACAGTAGTTGCAACAAGCACTGAGGGTGGAAAGGGCACAGAACGTACACTGGGTAGGAGATTTGCTCAACAGCAGCCCTACTGACTGAGCTGGCAGAGAGTCTGAAAGGGCATAACTACTAGACTGGGTCTGCAACAAGCAATGAAGAAAAACAGGAGGAAAAAACCTACTTGACCTACACCACCTCAATTTTCCCAGCAGAGGTTCATTCATCTGTGACAGTATCAGTAGGAGTGACCATTGCACAGTCCATGTGGAAATGAAGTTGTTTTTACATTGAGGATACCTTCCATCATGTTGTGTGGCATTATCACTGAGCTAAATATGACAGACTTTGAACAGATCCATCAACTAAAGAAGGCATCCATGAGGTGCTGTGGGCCACCATCAACAGCAGAATCATACTCAGCACAATCTGTAAACTTTTTTTTTTTAACCAGACATATATCCCTCACTCTACAGCTCTCATTTAAGCCATGGGATCAAAATGGAAATTGCTGGAGAAACTCAGCATGTCTGGCAGCATCTGTCAAGAGAAATCTGAGTTAATCTTTTGAAGAAGGATCATTGGATCCAAAAACATTGACTCTGCCTCCTCTCCCCAGTTACTGTCAGACCTGCTGAGTTTCTCCAGAATTGTTTTTTCTTTCCAATTCCAGCAGCTGCAGTTCTTTAATTTTTTTAGCAAAGGGATCAACCCTGGTTCAATGGAGTGCACAATGGCATGCCAGGAGCAGCACCGGGCACACTTAAAAATGAGGTTTTAACTTGGTGAAGCTACCAAACTTGTATGGAAAAGGAGCATATGATAGAGAGAATGAAGTATTCCACAACCAGTGGATCAGATCTAAGCTCTGCAGCCCTGGCAAATCTAGTTGTTTATTTTCCTGCCACCATTTACATTTCACTGGAGGAATAGGCTCCACAAACATCTCCACTGTCAACAAGGGTGGAGCCCTGCACATCAGTGCAAATGATAAGGCTGAAACATTTCTAACACTCTTCAGCCAGAAGTGTCAATCCATCTCCACCTCCACCAGAGATCCCCATCATCACAGATGCCAGCCTTCAGTCAATTTGCTTCAAGAAATGATTTGGAGACGCTGGATACTAAGGCTATGGGTCCTGACAACATTCTGGCAACAGTACTGAAGACTTGTGCTCCAGAACTTTGTCGCTCCCCTAGCCAAGCTGCTCCAGTACAATTACAATACTAGCATCTACCCAACAATGTGGAAAATTGTCCAGCCCTGTCTTGTCCACAAAACGTAGGGCAAATCCAATCCACCCAATTACCACCCCATCAGTCTACTCTCGATCATCATCAGTAAAGTGACCGAAAGGGTCATCAACAATGATATCAATCAGCATTTGGAAAGATATATAACCTGCTCAGTGATGCCCAGTTTTGGTTCTGTCAGGGTCATTCACATTCTGACCTCGCTATAGCCTTGGTTCAAATATGGACCAAAGAGCTGAATTCCAGATGGGAGGTGAGACTCTCTGCCCTTGACATCAAGACCCCAGCATTTGAGTGAGATGGCATCAAGGAGCCTAGCAAAATTTAGTCAGAGGATTGTGGGAAATCCCTCTGCTGGTTGGAGTCACACTTAGCACAAAGCAGGATAGTTTTTGGAAGTTAATCATCTGAACCCTCAGATCTCTGCAAGCATTCCTCAAAGTAGTGTCTAATCTGCTTCATCAATGACCGCCCCTACATCAGAAAATGCAGATGTCAGTGGGGATGTTTGCTGATAATTGCACGATGTTTTGGAGCATTGTGACTTCTCCAATTTTTATTGAAGCAGTTTGTGCCCATATGCAGCAAGATCTGCACAATTTTCGTGCTTGGGCTGATAAGTGGCAAGTAACATTGCCTGGTACTTGAGACAAAACTGACCATCTCCAACGAGAGAATGTAACCATTGTCCTTTGACATTCAATGGTTTTACCAACAGTAAATCTTCCACTATCAAAATCCTGAGAGTTACTATTGACAGAAACTGAACTGGACTAGCCATATAAATTCTATGGCTGGAAAGGTAGGTCAGAGGCCAAGAGCCTGTGGTGAGTAACTGACCTCCTGACTCCCCAAAACCCATCTATTGAAAAGGTACATGTCAGGAGTGTGATACATTCACCCAGACAAGTGGGGAGAATTTAACTCGAACACCACACAAGAAGCTTGACACAATTGAGGGGAAAAAAAGCAGCCTGTTGACTGAACCTCATGCATCACCTCCACTATCCTCTCCTTTCACTACTGATGCTTAATAGCGGCAGTATGTACCATCTACAAGATGTACTGCAGAAATTCACCAAGGCTTCTTAAAAAGCATCTTCCAAGCCCATGACCACTTCCAGAAAAACAAGGGCAGCAGTACAAGGGAACACCACCACATCAAAGCCCCTCACCATCCTGGCTTGGAAACACAGGAACCTCAATTATCTAAATTTTTGGATTATCCAAAGATGATTTCAAGGTCCCACAAAAGTGTTGTATCAAAGAGGTAAGTGTATTTGATTTACCTGTACTGAAGAACATGTGAAAACGCTGGCAAAAACAAAGAGAAACAAGCAGCTCCAGCATCAGCGACTGGATTTTTTTTTTAGGTAAGGGTTGTTACACAGCCTTTTGCAAAAGTAAGTGTTTTACAGCACTGGGTATTCCTGTCACTTTACCAGGCCGTTCACTTAAAAACAAAATGGCCACGAACGTGAATGCATGCAAGAGGCAGTGTTTCTGTCTTTCTAGCTCGAGACTGTGTTTCTGGAAACTGACAAATGCTCTTGCAATTTGTAGAAGCTGTTTGGGACCTTTGTTTGATGCTGGGATTTGATATACAGTATTTGTGATGCTGAGTCCTTCTCAGTTTAACCTGTAATTTGCAGACTGCAAGGATTAGTTTGTTTAAATGACACACTCATCTAAAATTATAGATTTAAGCTAATTCTCTCGTCAAGCACAGCTTTCGATCAGTATGGCTTCCCTTGTTTAAGGTAAAATCAATTATCCGAACAAAATAGTGCTCGCCCATCTTATTCAGATAATCGTTCCTCTGTATATTGCAGTTCCTTCACTTGCTGGATCGAACTCTTGGAGCTCTCTTCCTAACAGCGTTATGGGTCTACCTACACCAAGTGGATTGCAGCATTTCTACTGAAGGCGTACCACCACCTTCTGTGCAACTAGGGAAGATAATAAATGCTGGCTAAGCCATCAATGCCCACATACCAGGAATGATTTTTCTTCAGACAAATGTTTCAGTGTTCACTTAAAAATAAATAGATAAGTTTTTAAAATGGCTCAGGAAGTTTGTTTCACACATGAACCACCCCCAGTGTAAGAAATTTGCCCCTTGTGATTTTTAAAAAAAATTTCTCTCCTCTCTCTCAAAATAAAAGTGTGCCTCCTAGTCTTGAAATCCCCTATCCATTGAAAAAGACAACTACCATTAACTCTATCTACACCCTTTTATTATTTTATAAGCTTCTATCAAGTCACCTCTCAACCTCCTACGCCTCAGTGTTTCTTTATAACTCAAACCTTCCATATCCAGCAATAGCCTGGTAAATCTCTTCTGAATAATCTCTAGTTTACTGGAGTTACTGGAATTGGACACATTACTCCAGAAGAGGCCTCACCTATGTCCTGTACAATCTCAACATAATGTCCTAACTCATGTACGCAAAGGTCTGAGCAATGAAGCCAAACATGCTAACTGCCTTTTTAACTACCCTCTTGATATGTGACATAAACTTTAAAGAATTATGTACCTGAAACAGGTACTTTTTTAACTGGCAAGTGTTTTTTTGTTAATCAGGACTGGAAGATTCAAGTCATGAAAATCTTTCAATAAAGTCGGAGTGCAAGAATGTGTGTTTTTCCTGTAGAACAAAAGTTGCCCCAGTGCTATCAACCCTTTTGACCACAGCATATTGTGCATCATGTAAAAGCAAATGATTTGCACTACATGATGAAATAAGGCATATTGAAATAAACCACAGCAATATTACAATTGTGGATATATAATTGCAAATAAACAAAAGCCACACATTTCATTTTTGGGAGGGGACATTACTGAAAAAAGAATCATTTTCACGTTACGTTGCCAGCAATCCGTTCCAAAAATAAAATGTCAAGAGATCCAGAAGTATACCACATGTGACTAGAAAGGATATTCTATAATGAAAGAGGGAAGCAAAACTATTAAGTGTCACCCTAAAAAGAAATCAGCTTCTGCAATGTACTGGTACCGTCTGTATGACATTGAAATTAATCGCATTATCCCTAATGCTGCTGAAATGCTTTTCCATCTGTCATGCTTGTCAGTGACTATTTCCCTATTTACTCACTTAAGAGGTTACACAACAATTCAACCTAGCTTTTCACTTAGGTGAGTTTGAGACTCCCTTGTATGCATCACCAAATAACACTGCAGTCCCTCCTATCCACTATACATGAAATACACTGTCCACAGATAAAGGGTGGAGTATGAGCAGTGTGCATATAGATGCTCCAGCGACATTATTGATCAGCAAAGCAGTTTTCGTAATTTGTGCATAGAATCCCCTCAGTTAATATTTCTTTCTCACCTGCCGTATCCGTCTTTAACTCTGTAACACCCACAAACATCTCCTGCGTATCCTTTGTTACTGTTGTCCAATTTTGCCCCAGTGAGCACATTGCTGATATCTAGCGCTAGATAGCGGTATGATAGAATTATACTCTGCTTTGGAATTAAATCTTTTTTTTTCCATTTGCTAATTTTAATGTATTATGATCACAAAGTGGGCAAAATCACCCATTGACTTAGAGAATGAAACAACTTCTGAGAGATGGAAAGACGAAATTTCTATGTTGTTGGAATTTATAGAAAAGGATAGTTTTGAATAGCAGTATATCCTGAGAGTTCTCTTTTCTGACCCTTGAGTTTCTACACTTCACAGGTGATTGTCCATGAAGTTCCTGGTCAACTGTTGGAAATTGAGATATTTGATAAAGACCCAGATCAGGACGATTTCCTGGGCAGGTGAGAGCACTAAACATCTGTGTACATGTATGAGTCAGTATTAATGGTCATGCATCTAGGACTGTATGAGCATATGTGCGTTCATTTCGCTTTATATTAATACTTTGTCTCCAAATACCACCTGTCACATCCCTCATTACTTGCCTCTGCAAACGTACATTTTCATCCTCAAACTGTTTACTGCCCCTGTAATCTAGCACCCCAATCATAAACAACAAATCTGCATCACAACCATGGAATGAATATAATGAAAACTCGGGATAATCTATGCTTCGCAATCAAGCCAGTCTTGCAGATCACCATCCAAGCAATGTCAAACCAAACAGGAATGTAACCTGTTGCGCATTGGGTTGTGCAATTCATGTTTATAAAGCAACATATCATCTATGCCATGGAAGAAATGTAATGATAAATTTAAAATAAAACTTACAGGAGAAATTGATAAAGTATCATAAGATGGAGATACATGTGGCAATGTTTGTGTCCAGTGTTACTGTAACTAAAAATATTGTTGCAATACTCAATATATCAGAAGCAAACTCAACAAGGGTTGCCACTTAACAAGCTCAATATTAGGAAAATTAGCTCCATGAATAATATCAGGTTATGGTATATTAAAGAGTTATTTTGAGCCCTCTTAAAAAGAAACCATTTGACTTGGACACTAAAT